>NC_041051.1:25558650-26924702 GCF_900634775.1 Gouania willdenowi | reverse complement strand
TCCCATTAACTGTCAATTCCATTAAAAACTAGAGTTCTGTTGCTGTAGTTCTTCATTGTCAATGAATATTTAATGAATTGGAACCAAGTTCTTCATTGTCAAGCGTTACCAACATTATTTGTCTATAATAGATCACATAAACACTTCACAGTTGTGTCCAAGGGTCTTTATTTGATGCTCACATGTCAGTGGGAGGACCTGGAAGAAAACAATAGTCATGTTTATTTTTATGTGAGTTTGCTTGTGAGTCACATTTTCTGACATTATTGAATATGTGTTGATTGAAAAGGGTTGGTGACACTTTGATTTGCAGCTGTAGTGTCGGTGACGCCCTTCACAAAGTTTAGGATTGATTAAAACACTGAAGGGTCCATCTGTGCTGCATCTGTGCTACACGACATGAATATTGTTGGTTGGGGCGGTGAATAGTGAATAAACACACTCAAAAAGCACTTTATCAGGAACACCTGCACGCTGCCACTGCAATCAGCTAATCATGTTATTAAGAACAGGGCTTTAAAAAAAAAAAAAAAAAAAAGCTAATCCACATCCAGGCGTTGAACAAATATGTTCATATTTCAACATTAAAATGAGGCAAACACACCTGTGAATTTGATGCTGCACAGGATGGGTAAAGAGATTCCTCCCCAATACATTTAAACCATGTACTGCTTTGGTTAAAAGCTTTTCTATTTAATGAAGTGGAACTAAAACTAAGTAAAAACATTAGCAGAGCGACTTTCTAAACAACATTTAAAAAACAGAGTTAAAGGCAATGTCTCCGCATCATAAAAAATAAATTAGGTTGAATCAAATCTACTGCCTTGGTCAAAGAATTAACAATGTGGACATTTCTTTAAAAAAATCCCGTTAACTTTCACCCAGTGAGACAAAGAAATGCCACCGTTAGTAGTTAATGAGAAACACTTTAAGCTCTGATTCATTAACATTCCAACAAAAGTGAGATGATGAAGTCAGACTAGCAGCTCAATATCAGTAAATCTGCTGCTGAAGCCACATTAGTCCCATGTAATTGGTCTAAATCAAGGCCAAGGATCCTGTAATAGCCAATTTCATTATAATACATCATTATGCACAGTGGAGGCTCTCTGGTACCATTTTCTGACAAAACGTCAATGACTTTCTTCACCCTGTCTCCTGCTACACATTTGGAACATGTTTGAGAGGGAAATTTACAGCAGCATTTCAACGGTTAAGTTTAAAATCAACGGATATAATGAAAGAACATTTTAAAACGACAGGAAACAAACAATGCTAAAATAAAATAAACCTGCGTCCATTGCAGGGGCAGGACAGGAGGAGTTTGTTTCCAAGTAGTTTTAAAAACACTGTCTCCACCCTCTCCTCTGCACACACCCAACACAGCATAACGTGGATGGCTGTTCATCATAGGAATGGGATCCACACAAGGTTCCTGCTGCTTAACAGAAGGTTTTCCTTGCCGCCCTGATGAATTCATGTTGGGTGTGGGATACATATGTATGTGTATATACGTATATATGCATATGTGTGTATCCATAAAATGAAGAGTCCGTCCTTAAGACTGCTCTACTGTAAAGTGCCTTGAGATACCATTGGTTATGATTTGGCGCTATACAAATAAAGATTGATTGATTGAAAAACGGAATCTATTCTTTTCAAAGAGTCAGTCAGTCATTTGTCGTCTTACTTTTGATGCAGCCTAAAGTGCAGCCTCCATCCACAGCCGAGCAAACTTCTGTCAGGCACATAAAGTAAATCTGAGAAGAAAAAAAAAGGTGAGGCAAAGTCATTTTGGTTCTACACTGGTCCACCTTAACCACGGTTACATCTTGTGGAATTTAAGTGATTGTTGTGTAAGAAAGGATACCTCTGGGTCCTCCAGAGAACCGTGTCCACCTTTAACAACGTGCTGGAAACTTTCTGGGGGGGGAGGTAGGTAGCTGGAAATTCTGAGTTTTTTAACATAAGATTTTTCGGAGGGAAGCAGCTGAGAAATGCTCAGGTTCTGACAGCTGAGAAAAAAAGAGAAAGATTACCACCTGTAAATGAGGAACATTAAAGTCAACTCGTGATAAAGGAGAGATGACATTGGAATGACTTTGGCTCATTGTGTGACACACACACACGCACGCACGCACGTTTAAAATACAGTGAACAAATTATAAGCACAAGTTTAAAACAGCACACCAAAACAAGTACAGACCTGGTCCTGGTCTACTGCCCAGAATCCGCCTTAAATAAAGCCAAACAAGATCCATCACGCAGCCACATATTTTACCATTCAACGTAAACCTACCCGTCATACACAAGCACCGAGCTGGCATACATGTTCTGGGTGTAAGCAAGGCAGGAGTGAAGGAGCAAAGCCAGGCCAGGCTCCTGAGGGTCCGGCAGGCTCACCTCCACATACAGCGGTCTGCTTCGTATGTGGCTGAAAGGCAGGTGAGCCTCTGAGTGGTATCTACTAAAAGTATCATCTACAGGAAAATGTATGTTTCAATGTTTAAAAACCAAACAGAATCCAACTCTCAGTGGGCTGAACAATTACAGAGGATAAAAAGAAATCACCTGTGGCGATTCTCAGCCTCACGGAGGCAGCAGAAGGTAAAGACGGTTGGTCCATCACATGAAACATGACCTCGCCTGGAGAACCAATGGAAGAACTACAACCAACTGTAAACCTGCAGACACACACCACTCACTTTAATGGACATGAAGCCAAGACACGGAAACAGAGGATCAACAAGTGGTCTGCAGAAGATGTAGTATATTCACATGATGCTTATTCCACATTTTTAGGTATTTTAATTTTAACTACAACAGTCAGAGAGAGAAGCTGCAGCGCCAGAAAATGTGAAAACATTTTTCCATCACTTTACCAAAAAAACAATAACTTCATAACAATTCATTCTGAATAAAATGGTAAACACAAAACAACAAAATCCTACCTGACAGGAGCGTTTCCACCATGGTTAGGATAGACACCTTGGAGGTCCAGAAGATGGAGCACCGTTTGACCAAACATCTGACAGGTGGCAGCACAAACATTCAAAATGCCAACATAGTTCCAAAGTCATTATTTAGCTTATCTTATTCATGCTAATGATAGATAATGACAGCGTAATGTCAGCCTTTATGTATAAAACCTCAAACACAGTGTTGCATAATATAGTGACCCTACAAGGCATAAGCTCCACTTCCATATGGGAAGATTTCGGAAAAATTAGGAAATTTATTCTACATAAGAAAGTGGATCGTTACTCTAAACAGATTCCTGAGCCATTTTTGCATTGCTAGCATTGTCCTGCTAAAGGATTTCACTGCAACCTGAGAAACCTTTAATAATGAAGGCCTTACACGAGCTGTAACAATGCCTTTGCATCTCATCCATGGCATAATGATAGCAGCATGATCCCCCATGCATGTTGATAGGAATCTAATGTTCTGCACAAAAACCCTTACATGTTTGTTGACTCCACAGCCATCCAGAGGAACGATGTAAATGTCCAGGTCAGAGTTCAGCCTTCGCAGAGTGCAGGACATGTTACGGCCATCAGAGGAACGCACTGTGGGCACCACTCTGGGTCCTACCATGGAGTAAGGCACCGCAAACACAAAATACTGCCCCAGTGTGCAGTCTGTTGGCCCAGAGAAGCATGTCAAAACCCTTCCCCCATGTCAAATGGCAGATACTCAAAAATCAAGCATTGTCAAAACCCTTATGTCTTTTTTTTAGCTGCTTTTCATGTATTAACAGACCATAATATAGTAGCCATACCCTTTATAGTGTGTGAACAGCAATCTTTTGAGTTCAGGCAATCAGGGTCCGGCTCAGACCCAAAGCCACACCGCGAGGTGGAGTGCACGTTGGTCTTGGCATAATCTGTGCACAGACAGCAAAATGTTAACCACAAAATAAACTTTGCTGAAATGTTTTACATATCAAAAACATAATAAATGAACATTAGCACAAAGATGCAGAATGGAGAAACTTTTATTGCAACCATATGAAGATTAATATTTTTTCTTTATTTGATATCAACATCATAATTACCTTAGTTACCCAGATGTATTGTTTTGAGTTAGGACATTTGCAAATTTACAATACCTGTCCACAGGAGGCTTTTAAAAAGGTCAAAAGTAACAGAAATAATAAGAAAGTAAGGAGGAAATATGCACTGCACAAAACACAAAAAGAAAAGCAATATTCAAAGTATAATACAGTCATTAGTTCTGGGACAGAGGCTACACGGGCAAGCGAGAAACCAGGTCAAACTATTAATGTGAACACCGTTGTTTTGATTTTAGCCATTCAACCTTTTTCATTTTGTTAAAATCACTGAAAAATAGGATCCAGTGAGCAATCATGATCAGCTATAACACTATGGCCACTGAATACTATTCTGATTAGGAAACCACCAAAATTCTGTTTTGTTTGTTTTCGCAGCTAAAACAAGCCGAGAGCACCTCTGAAGGTTTGATAAGTACTTGAAAGTTGGGCCTCTGATTCTAAACAGTACCTTATATATGTTTCCATGAAGGCACTGCAGTAATGCTACTATGGTATGTGCAAAAAAATATCCACGAGTCAAAAGATCAAAGGTTTCTCAACATAATAGTAATGGCCACTGTATGCTTAACATGAGCTCCACCACCCAATAATAATAGTCACTCCTTTTAATTTGAGTTCCTGATTCTCTCTCAACAAATCAAACTTGGCCCACCTACATTTGGAGGACAGAGTGACAACTGCCTACAAGACTCTTCATGACATATGCTTTGATAAATTGTGTTGGCTTGAGATTTCCCTCAAACTAAAGTACATTTCTGAAAATTTCCTGAGCTAGCAATGGTTCCCAAGCTTTTTTTTAATGATTCATTAACGATTGAAAAACTTTAGTCTTTCCCCTTTATTAAAAAAGGGAAAAATTGTGCCCAATCTTTATAATCAATAATTTAAAAAAACAATGTGATAAAGCGTTTTTTTAAGTGCAAAGAATATTTTTTCTATTTGTCATGTTTAAAGTTTGGCAAGGTTTTTCTTGTGCCCCTCCCTGTCATGACATCCCTACCCCCCAGTTTGGGAACCATTGATTTAATGAATGTCGACTTGCTGCCTCATTTCACTCTCTTCAATTTTAGTCATTTCAAACACTTCTGCATTCTAGATTACCATTACATTCAAAACAAAACTTGCCTCTAGTTTGTGACAACCACTGTCTGTGTGCGATATAATTACCTTTTCTGGCGTTGTTTTGTGGCTTTTCTCCTGCAGCAGTGAGCCCGACAGGATGGCGGGCATGTTGCTGACTTGTATAACGTGAATAAATGCTGTTTAAAGGATTGGGCATTGGGTGAAGGATGTGCGGATCCGCCGTCTTTTGTACCACCATCTCCATAGAGTTGTATTTAGACTTTGAAGAAAGCGGAGAATCTGAGGTTTTAGAGTTCATCTGACGAGAAGGCTGCACCTGCCGGTGGCCTTTGGACACTTCAGGCTGGTAGTACAGGTAATAATAATAATAGTAAGGATTTATTGCTCCATTTGGATTACTATAAGGTGGAGTGAGAGGCATGTGGGGGTTAGCTGGAAAGGACGAAACTTGAAAATGTGGTTCTGTAGATTTGACAGGAACTGGATGCATATTGTTGTATGCACTAAGCCAACCCTCTGGTCCATAATGTGCCTGATAGTACTCGTAATATGGATGATGGCGGTACGGATAAGAGGTATAGTTCAATGATTGATTAGGAGTGTAATGTCGATCAGGAAGTGGAACTGCAACAGGATGTGTAGCAGAAGGAAAACTTCGCGGGCTGGGTCGGGTCATGCTCTCTTTGAGCTCTTCTTTCTTTTCATGATCTTCAGACAAAAGTGGTGTAAATTCCTCCTTAACATGAGTTACAGGTGCATTGCTCTCATCCAAATAGGCCTCTGTGTTGTCTTTATTTGGAGATGGAGACACTGGTGTATAAGTTTGTGATTGATCAACTGGCAGATTTGTTTTCAAAGGCTTGTCCGGAGGTAAAGGACTCAACTTCTTAGCTTCACCTCTGGCAACAGGTGGGAAGTAGTAGTAGTACTGGTAAGGGTACGACTGTTGAGGGTAGGCTACATACATTGGAGGGGCATGGTTTACATGGTTAGGAATCGCTGGAAAGACCTGAGGATGAGTCCTGGGTATGGGTGAAACAAAACGGTCTGAGTAACCTTTGCCGACGGCCTCATTTTCCTGAGCTTCAGGAGGCAGCAGTGGAAACTGGAGATTATGTTCTGTTGTTGACGGTTCTTTGGCAACTATGGGACCAAAGATGTTTTGTTGAAGAGGGAAACCAGGAAGAGGAATTTTTGGGTGATGGTAGTAGTGATAGTAGGGGCTGAAATCATGATGTGGGGGCTGTGCATGAGGAGCTCCCAGCTGAGCTGGAAAGCCTGTGGGAGAAGATCTTTGCATCTCAGAATAATCATAAATAGCAGTCACTTTGTCATGACTTTCTGGATTTTTGTTGAGAAACTCTTTACTCGTGGGCTCCTCTTCTTCATCTATGGTTGATGGGGAATGATCAAAGTCTCCATATGGCTCATTGGGAGTATTATGTTTGGGGTAATAGTCCCTATAATCAGGAGGATGAAAGAGAGATTGGGGAGTAGGTGATATATCCATATTATGAATTGGTGCAGTGGAAGGCATGGCGGGGGCGTGGCCATCAGGATGAGAGTATACATGATGAAACGTTGGGTGAGGATAATAAGGCGGGGCAAGGTAATATGGGGGGAGCCATTGAAAAGGCTCCAATGAACTTAACACAGGAGTTGGGGCCCCACTGGTTAAATGGGAAGGGCTGGTTAGCTCAGGCTGATGGTTAACGGGGAGTTCTTCTGAGGAGGTAACAGGACAAGCCAACGTGAAGACCTTATTTGCGACATCAAGAGTAAGTGTGTACTTTCCATCCTTGAAGAACAAGAAAAAAAAGTTGAGTCTGAAGCCAGAAGTATAGGCTGAATGAACATGCATCTCAATGAATGGATGCTGATTTTTTACCTTTTCAGTGATGCCACACGTTATAAACGGTGCAGAAATAACCATTTCTGCACCTTGTTGGTCCAAAGTGTAGCCGCACTGCTCTGAAAGCTGCACCAAAGGAGTCCATTCACCTCTAACTGCAAGGTGTGGGCAAATAATCTTATTGTTGTGAGCAAGAAAGTTTAGAGAGGGTTAAAAACAGCAGCTAGAGGCTTTAAGGACTTCTGGCTAAGCTGAAACAAATGCAGCACAAAAACAAATATATGTTTATTACCTGATGGCACAGAAAATGAGAAAGTTACCATTGACCAGGTGCTCCTCATTCACTCGCTGCCCTGGTATTTTGACAGTCATACCAGAAGGGAAGCAGCAGAGAGAGGAGGGCCCCACAGCATGAGGCAGGAATGGAGGAACTGGACAGGACATCTTCACTGGAGCCCCTCTCCACAGCAGAGGCAGCACATAACTGCCATCCTAACACCAACATGCAGAAAACACTTTCAACATACTGTATCATTGGTTAATAGCGCATAAAAAAAGTGAGGAAACCAAATTATTATTACTTGACTTGTCATTTTTAAAACTATACAGAAACATTAATGCAGATAGCAATAATCCCAACTATTTAGTTTAAGAAAAATGTAATATGGACCAAAACTCAAATATTTTTTCTCAAAATGGCGACATACAAAATAAAACTTGATATTTTTAATTCAAATAAAGTCAGACCAGATAAACAATACTGGGTAAAATTTTGTGATTCAAAGTGACTCACTTATTAACACACTTTTGGGTCTTTTCTCTATAAGGGACAGCACGTGTGAGTGAGTTCTGTAGTGTGGCTTGTTTAGTGGAAGGTCTGAGTTAGGACGCACTTAAAAATCCATCCAACTATGCTTTTCATGAGTTTTAGCAAAAGCAGCAACTCCTAAAACAAGTATTTTATTACAAAATGCGCTATAAAAATATATATATCGATATAGGTGATATTTAATTTTCTATATCGGCAAAACAGAAAACTTGATAGATCTTGAATCTCGATATATTGCCCAGCCCTAGGTAATGAGTTAACAAATCTACTTCTACAATGAGTAATCCTAATTAAATGTAAAAATAAACATTAAGTAAAACTAAAAACATGTGTCCCCCACCCAGTTTTAAATGACACATGAGAGCCTGAGTCATTTCAAGCTATAAAAATATGATTTCTAATTGCATTGTCGAAATAGGACAGACCACGGCTTGACTCAGAAGCAAAGCTTTTAAAATATTTTATGTTTTAGAGAAAATCTAAAATTTCTGACCGATTTTGAGCAGACTGCATGAAATACACACCTCTTGAATGACTTGGCAAGCATCGTACTGAGCCATGAGGCTCAAATCTCGCCACGATGTCACGACAGAGTAACCACAGTGTGGTGAGAGCTGGGACACGGGGACTGAGGAGTCATTTGCTAGAAAGAAAACACAAGCTTTGACTGATAAGAGCATTTGTGCAGGGGGGGGGGACCACCCTCCCAGTGGTCAAAAGTTTTCATTACAGTTCTCCCAAATTCATAAATATAAAATTAGTCTAACACATTACTGCTAGTTTCATGTCACAGATGTTAGTTCTACCTCAGGTGTGTGCTGTGTAGTATACGTTTTCAGTGAAATGGTCCCAAACTTTAGGTTGGTTTTTCTTCTGTTGTGCAATTCTTCTTCACAATGTAAATAGTGAAGCGACACTGCACCCAGCAGTTCATTTATAATACTGCAGCAAAAATTAAGCAGAATTTACAACTTTAAACGACGCATAGACGCAAATCTGTCGAGTCAACATTATCAAATATGTTTGTATTTTTGCATTAATGTATATGTTGCACACGTTGTGGTTGGCGCGAATCTCGAGACTGTCTATACATTTAATTTTATCTTTTCTTTGCACCCCCCACCCCACCCCGGCCAGGATCTCAAACTTTACCTATGTCATCTTAGAGTGAAACGTAAGCTTAAGTGTAGAATACCGTATTTTTCAGACTATAAGGCGCACTTAAAATCCTTTAATTTTCTCAAAAATCGACAGAGCGCCTTATAATCAGGTGCGCCTTATGTAGGAAATTAACTGTGCTTCAACATACTGAACTGAAAAAGTGAGTGTATTGTTCTGTATTTCATGTGTTAAACCTGAACAATGTTGAGTTATTGTTAATGAGTTGAATAAAGTTTGACTTATCTGACTATTTTATTTTGCTTAATGCGTCTTAATAATAATAATAATAATAATAATAATAATAATAATAATAATAATAATAATAATAATAATAAACCGGTACGCCTCATGTATGAAAATAGACCCATTCATTGATAGTGCGCCTTATAATCCGAAAAATACGGTAAATAAAACTCAGCTTCACCTCGATCCAGCAGCAGCTGTACAGCCCGTCTCCTCCTGACAGTGAGGGTCATGGCATCATCTCCACACTCCACCACAGGCTGCAGCTTCTGCCAGCTCTCCTCTGAGCCGCTGACACGCTGACCTTTGTTCCTGCCCTCGCCTCGCTGAGCCCGGACTGCTGTAGGAAACAGCAGTGATCAGCCAATAAGGAGCCTCTTTATACGTTAGCAGCTACTGGCTGAGCGGGAAAGACTTAAAACATTCATAACACAACAGTTGGACAATGAAGGTCATAATATTTTAAAGCGTAGAAGATTTTAGGTAACCATTCGTAAGAATTTTGATCCTCATTAATTTAGCATTAACTCTGGGTCTAGGTTGCAAAAGATCTTTACACTTTGTGCTCAAATTATGATTTTATAAATAAATTATCTTCATATCATATCCAGTACAAGGAACATATATTAATTAAAACAAGCACAAATGTATTATAAAATGTATAGTAAAAGATATAAAAGAAGCCCCTCAAAATGACAGGATTTAAAACGGCTTTATTGGATCTCAGGCACAAAAGAAGAGTGAGGTTTAAATGTTTGGTCAATACACACTGAATTGCAAGAAAATGATTGATAAATTGTAATTAAAAAAAATAAATAAATGTTTGGTCAGCAAAATTAACTATTTTGTGCGTATTTCATTAAGGGAGCAAAAAGAACAAGGTTACATAAAAAAGGAATGCCTCAATATTAGCATATAGATTGATTATATAATGTAAAAAAATAAATAAATAAATAAAAAATAGATATATTTCTTGTAAGAAAACAAGTAATTTCAACATTGTTGTGCTGTAGTTTGCACTTCTATGTATAAATCAAATACAAAATATGCAAGAAACTAGCAATATTCAAGCATTAAGAGATAGATATCACTCCCAACAGGATCTTCACTTTAAATGTTCTACATTTTGTACCAATTTCTATTTAATTAAGGGAAATATGTCAATTTGAGGAAAAAGTAAGAATTTTGTGAGAATTTAAATTCCCCCCCAACAGTTTAACATTAAAAATGACTGCAATCATGCAATATAAGCACCAGGAAAACTGTGAGCACCTGCAAATATTGTTAAGTTTCATTCACACAATTCTTCATGTTTTCTCTGTCATTTTTACTTTCGCCTGCAGGCTGAATTATATGCTCCAAAGGGCCGGATTTGGCCCCCGGGCCATGAGTTTGTGCGCGGAAAACAAATCAATGCGCTCTGAATTGCAAGAAAAATGATTGATAAATTGTAATTTAAAAAATGACAGTAATCTGAAGTCCTACCTGAAGCAGCAGAGTCGGACTGGTATCCCAGACTGGGAATGTTTGCCTCCAGTTGGCCCGAAATGTAGAACTTTCCCGGGACAATGCGTCTGATTTCCCCTTTACTACAGTTCCCATGAGCAGGGCTGTGCGGGGAGAAGACCCAGCGACCTGAGGGGGGCCTCGGCCGGTAGTACAGGTTTTTCTCCCCAAAGGCGGACACCATTCTGCGCTTGAGCCTCTGCTCGGGCCTCGACCCGGAGCTGTTGGTTTCCGACCCCGGTCCATCCCGGAGGTTCTCTGGTCGGGGCAGGTGTGTAGGACCGTCTTGTCCGTCTGTGGAGCGGTGAGGCCAGTTTAAGGAGCTCTCTGTGGGTGAAAGGTCGATGGAGGGACGGGTGAAGAAAAATGGCCGAGCGGTGCGCTCACACCGGCCCGCGGACGGCAGGTTTATTACTGATAAGATAGAATAAAGAAGCAGAACACTGCAGTAGTGTCTGTTTAGCTTCAGAAACATTTCCTATATTGTTTTCTTTATTTTTCTTAGCTCCAAAACACTAAGACTCGGTCATCTGCGGCAGTATTTCACTGTTTTTTTTTGTTTTTTTTAAGACTTCCTGCCAACACACCTTGCCACTAATTGGATTTAATTGACCAGCACACGCATGCGCAGTAGGCTTGTGCTTGAACTAAACATTACGTATATTGAGTAAAATCACTCACAATTATGTCTAAGACAGATTTTCTTTATAGTCACGTCATGTCTTATGATGCATAAACAAATCAAACGTTCCAATTTATGTCAAATTAAGTTCCTAATATGTTTTTATGTAAAATACCAATAAATAAACAAATTAAATGATGATGATGATGATAATAATAATAATAACTTTTGTTATTTATTATTGAGAGGACGTAGTAGGACAGACATGGGCAGGTTCGAGGGGCATATGCGGCCCTCAGTCTAATTTTGTGCGGCCCTTAAGGTACAAAATAACAGAGAAATACAGAAAACAGTAAAAACTACACCAAATGAATTCCAAAACACAAAGAAATTCACAAAAGAACAGCAAAATGGACAAAATGACAACAATTGTGCACAAAACTTACTGAAAAATATAAAACGACAACAAAATACACAAAAATGACTCCACGAGCACATAAAACAACAAAAATAACTCAAAACAACAACAAAAAAACACACAAAACAAAAAAAACCCTACAAAATTCTACCTTGAGATATTAAAATATATGTTTTTAATAATTCTGTCAACCATTAATCTTGTTAATCTTGTTCCTATAGGGGGCAGCACTGCATTGCAGTATTATAAATAAGTCACCAGAGAAATGAATAGCAACACATCTTAAAGTGCTTTCTTCTCTCTACATCCATCCATCCATCCATCCGTAGAACCACTGCAGGTGTTTCATTTACACATTTACACATTAGGTTTTGTTGCTAAATATTAATTTACGGAGCTCTCATTTGACCTTTGACCTCTGTTAGCGAACATGTTTCCCTTTGTGTCATAGTAACCATGGAGTCAGACAGTTAAAATTAGGATTTAGTGACTCACCCTGCTCAATTAATTTGGATGACTTCTTACTGGAATTTAAAAATAACTACACTTCACTGGTTTTCTTTAAGATACTTTGTAACACACATAAAATTATGACTTTTTCCACATTTTTCATTTTAGATTTTTATCATACAACTGTCTGTTTTGTGACATCTATTCATTTACTTAACCAAATTAACAAAATGATGACTACGCCTCGATCATCACTTGGCGAATTTGTGTTAAAGAGGAACTAAACCCCTGTTTTCTCCTGACCTTCTATAGAGAAATTTAAAAAAATGCCTTGATTATGGGTGGGGCTTCCGGAGCAGTTAAGACACGCCCAGTTTATACTATAAAATGTCCAATGAACAATCTATGCCAGAGTTGAACTGGGACAAAAATTCAGCCCTGGCATTTTGTGTCCAGACCACTCCACTACATAATCAGCAACACCATGTAGAAGCTGTCATTAAGTCAGTGATGTTCAACATGTGGTTCTTTATGTCTTATTCTATTTGAATTATTATTATATTATTATTCTTCCCCCTCCCCCCCTTTTTTTTTACCATTGTTTGCCACATTTTGTTAAAAGCTACCCTTTGCCATTAAATACAACCTTTATTTGCCCATTTTTGGCCACTCTTGGCGGGTTTTGGCCCATTTTAGTCACTCTGCACTGTTTTCTTGCCACGTTTTTGCCACTTTTGGACCATTTTTGACCACCTGTTACCATGTCTGCCTCCATTTCGGGTCGACGGCCCACCGGGACAATGCCCTGTATGCCAGATGGCCAGTCCACCCCCGTCTATGCTATGTTAACTAGCTACTCATTACTTAATATACCTTGATTCACTCTAGTGTTAGTTTTTATAAAAGGGCCGGGGCTAACAGTGGTTGTTTGTGACGCAAGGTGGTCCCAAAACGTCATATGACCTTGTTCTCAGCGAATAGCAAAAATCAATTGTAATAGCTGGGTTTCAACCCATAGAGGGCAGTCACTCTGACATTTTACCACAAAAAATGCCAAATTGAAATACTTTGACTAAAATGTTGAGATTTGGACCAGGACTAATCAACAGCATTACTTCATACCCAAATACATTTCATCAGAATAAGATCAGATAGGACAAAAATAAGGTAAAGTACGATAGGGGAAGATATTGAATGGTAACGTGAGAAAATGTTAGGTCAAACCTGTTTGTACTTCATTAACCCTGAAGTTCAAGATCTCAATATCTGTAGCTATGTTGTTAATTAATTATGATATGTCAGAAATAAGTAATGTGTGTGATTCATAGAGGATTTGAAGCTGTGTGTGTGTGTATGTGTGTGTGCGGGTGTGTGTGTGTGTGTGTGTGTGTGTGTTTTGCAGGGCAGTGGTGGGTGAGGCACTTAGATGACTCATATTTGGGGTTGCCTAGCTACAACCAGAAGTTGTTTTCTTTAGACTCAGCGCTCAGTACAGTATATGCACGTCTGGATTTCATTGACAGGGGAGGGAAGGCTTCATTGTTTTGGGCGGGGTTCGCACTTCAGCAGGAAACAGGAGGAGCAGAAACAATCACGTGAGGAGGAACTGGAGCTAAATGTAGTAAAAAAAAAAAAGTGAGCAAAAGAATAAGAGCGCAGAGAGTGAGGAAGTGAGCGAGGAATGAAAAACCCCAGTCTGTAACCGTGGCAACGGCTCTAAAGGGAGATTTTACTTTTTCAAGAAATATTTTGATTGAAATTAAACGGCGGCTAAGCCACCACAAATGACACACCAGTTGTGTTGGCATCATAGCGATTTTGTGTTTGTCTGTCTCTAACACTGATCCTCTGATCTTTGGATTACTGTACTACTAATTACATCTACCTTAGTTTACCTCAGAGGTGTAAAGACTACTGATAGATCCTACTCAAGTACAAGTACTGTTACTTAATTAAAATTGTACTCAAGTACAAGTACAAGTAAGTCATACACAAATTACTCAAATACAAGTAAAACGTAGCTCAAATAAATAGTAGTCAAAGTACTCGTTATTTTCACTCCCCACATTGATTTTTGGTAATAAATCTTGCCACGGTTCCCGTACATATAGTAAACATCTCATGTATAAACTGAATAAGGAAAAGACCAAATCTACCACAATTGGAACTTAATTTATTTCACAATACATAGAGCCTATAGCTAATTTTAACTTGTCCTGCTTTTATTGTTGTATTGTATTGTATTTTTATCCTGTTTACTATGTAGCACTTTGAGATTTTATTTGAAATGTAAAGTGCATTATAAATAAAATTCATTATTATTATTAAGAAGGCCTGGTTTGAGGAGTCACGTTTTCTTAAACCGTGAACATTTCTGGGTGTGTGTGTGTGTGTGTGTGTGTGTGTGTCTTAGGTTAAATTATTGTACTGTGGGTTTAAGTCAAGCCAGTAACAGCAGTGTGATGGTTTGGCTAATGCAGCAATGGAAATCCTTAAGAGCTGCCACCATTGTTATACTATCACCTACTGTAGCATTTCTGTATAGCACACATTCGTCTCATTAAAACGGTAAAACAGCCATCAGCTGGAACTTTATTCTCCAGAATGTGCAAGGAATGGTCAAGAATAGTTTAAGAACAAGTTTCAGGTGTTGATTTGACCAATCACTTTGATTCAGTTCATTTTGATTTAGTTTTAGTTATAGTCTTTTGACTAAAATGCAACATAGTTTTAGTCAAAATGTAATCATCAGAACTATTTATAGTTGTTTATAGTTTATAGACTAGTTTTAGTCAACTATAGGTCATTAAGATTTTAGTCGCCCAAATCTTTTACAAATTTGGTCGACTTAAAATAAAAGATTCAATTACCATTTATCAAGCTGATATGGGATGATATTAATGTTTGTAAATACACACAGACAGCTTTGTCGTGATCAATGCATAAGATCAATTAAGCCATCTAACTTCTGCAAACACAATCACCTTAGTTCCTATTGGATCACTTACCAGTTTGTCCCGCCTTCCGCATGATATGAGTAGTTTTGTTCAGAAATAATAAACTTAGTTCTGACTGGATTTTGTCCCATGTGAACATTATGTTTTAGTTTTATTAGTTGACAATCATATCAATATAATTTGACATTGTTTACATTAGAGATGTAACGATTAATCGTAAGGCAGTTAAAAATCGATTCATAGGTATCACGGTTAACATCGATGCTCTGAAAATTGAATCGCAGGACTTTTTTTAAACAGCAGAGGGCGCTATATATCCTTCTTGTCTAAAAGTGTAGATGGCGGGCGGAATCTGCTGCTACTTTCTTTCTGGCCGCCTTCTACTCTTAAACATGTTCATAAATCATTCCTCACCCCTTTAGCACCGAAAGAATATCTTTACATGAATATCTGTAAAAGTCACGTTTTTCTATTAGCTCTGTCTGCTAGCATAGCTTCTCTTCTTCACTGCAAGGATATCTGCATCCCAACCGACCACTGGGTTACCAGCGCCCTCTGCTGGTCCAAACAAATACAGTGCAATGACTGTTTTTTTTTTTTTTTCAAAGTCCAATTGTTAAGGCACAAAATACATTTTCAGTAGCACTTTTAAAAAGAAAAGGAACTATTATGTAGTTTTGCATTGTTTACTATAGAACCAGAATTTTTATTAATAAGCTTCTTCTTCATTTGTATTATTCCTTTATTTATTTCATTCAAGATTTATTTTTAGTTAAATTGCATTGTTTTGAATAGTTTATCAAGGGATTCTTTTGACAATTAAATATAAAAGGAAAATAGTACAGTATTTTTTCCCCCCCCAAAAAATGAAGGAATATTTGTCTACAGTTCCATTTTGTAATATAAATTGTGAGAGAATCGTATCGTGAACCCAGTATCGTGAATCGAATCGTATCGGAAGTTGAGTGAATTGTTACTTCCCTAGTTTACATTCACATTTTATTTAGTCATAGTCTCGTTATCATCACCTAAAAAAATGTAGTTGACAAAAACTATCACTTGCGGGCCAGTGGATTACTCAATACAACCACGGTGCAAAGAAATAATACATTTTAAAAAAACCAAATTTTATATATGAAAAATTGCTTACTCGTGTACTTAACTGGTTTTGTGTTAGTGCAGAAAGGAGGTGCACAGGCAGACATGTTCTAGTATGGTGGAGGTCCTTGGCACACTAAAGATTAGGGGCCAGTGCTGTACGGTATGCAATAAAAGCACAAATTAATTGGAGGCTGTGTTCAATTTGTTAAGCTTGTACTGAGTAAAATACTTTTTTTCGGTTACAAATGGCATTTTCATTCATTGGTAAAGATTGATCAGGAGAAACTGGTCCATGCTTTTATCTCCAGCAGACTGGACTATTGTAATGGTCTTCTGACAGAAATCCCCCAAAAGAGCATCAACCAGAACAAAGAGGTCAGAACACGTTACTCCAGTTTTAAATTCCTTACACTGGCTCCCAGTCAGCCTCAGAATAGACTTTAAAGTTCTGCTGCTGGTGTATAAATGTGTGAATGGGTTTGGTCCAGAATACATCAGTGAGATGTTAGTCAGGTATGAACCCAGCAGGTCTCTCAGATCTATGGACACAGGTCAGATAGTGGAGCCCAGAGTTCACTGTCAACATGGTGATGCTGCTTTTAGTTGTTATGCTGCAAAGAAGTGGAGCGAGCTGAAGTCAGCATCACCTGTGAACATTTTTAAATCAAAGTTAAAGGCACTCTTTTTCTCTACTGTATATGATTGAGAGGGAGATTTTTAGTCATGTTGTTGATGTAATGTGTTTGTTGATGATTATAAATGATTTTACTATTAATTTATTAATTTATTTATTTTTGCCGACTTTAATGTTCTTATAGATTTTAAGCTGTTGAATGTTTTCTGTTGCACTTTTTGATCATGTAAAGCATATTGAGTTGCCTTGTGTATGAAATGCACTATACAAATAAAATTGCCTTGCCTTGCTTAAAGTTCATTGAACAAAAGCTCAATCAAAATATGTGGTGAAACTGTTACTAAATAACTTTTTTTATAATTACATTTCTCAAATTATTATTTGTTTATCTTGTTGAAATATTTGTACATCATCTGCATATATGAAAACATTCCCATTAGAGCACAGCAGGATTTTCCTGAATGGGATGTCTCGCATTTGATTTTGTTAAGCTTTTGCTGAGTACAATACTTTTTGGGGGTTACAATCGACATTTTCATTCATTGGTAAAGTTCAATTAACAAAACCCGAATCAAAATATGTGGTAACTTCTTATTTTTGCAAACAAACAAGTGAAACTGTGACTAAAAACCCTTTTTGTAATTACATTTCTCTACTTTTTTTTCTTATAAATATTTGTGAATTATCTGCATATATGAAAATATAACACAGCAGGATTTTCCTGAATGGGATATCTCGTGTCATCCGCTTTCACCCCTTAGGGCCTATTGTCTGTTAAAGAAGGGAAGAATGGAGAGAAAAATAAACAAATAAAGAGGGACGTATATCGAGCCCTGCGGAACTCCATGCATTAACATATCACATACTGTTTTGTGCATATTTGTAAAAGCATAATATTTCATGTTAATTCCTCTGAGGTAAGACACAGGAATGCTTACATGCCGGTAGGTATGAGTGGTGTGCAGCTCGACGTGTGTCTCAATTCCTGACTGACACTCCGCTGCCGTAGCTCAGCATTAAATCTAAATTCTGTGACAGTGAGGAAGGGGGTGATGGTCGACTTTTTCCCTGTTACTCAACAGTCTGAAATGAGGTTAGCACTGACTCACTGTCATTGAGCCTCTTTTTGTTTACTCTGCCCACTTTTCAGAAACTCACTCCACATTTTTGAGATGTTACACATTTAAATCTGACAAACACACACTCTGTGGTGTTTTTCTTGTCGAAGTTCAGAAATCTCAGAGCAGGGTGTGACATTGTGTAGGGTGGAAAAAAAAAAATGCTGAACTTGAGTGAGACAGTCGACCACAAACAGGGAGCTGGAGTCCTGACTATTGTGTAAAGCAGCAGTGACTTGGCTGTGGTCAGACTCGCCCTGCTGGCATGTGGACCAAGCTCTGCAGGCTTTGTTTCACACCGTCATGTTGACACGCACCCACACCGACACTCTTCTCAAGCACTTAATTAAAGGATTCTGACACCACTTGGAATGGAAATTTTGTCAGGCTATAAGCCTCCCCTGGTATACTTACATGTCAAATTGTTGGCATTTCCTCAATGCTCTTTTTTCATGGCAATTTAACACTTGTCAAAAAGATGAATGAATATTGTAACCAATGTCCCATGCAAACAGTAATTAATTAAAAACTGCGCTAAAGATGTGACAAAGGATCTCTTGTTCATGATGTTGACGAGTTAGACCACATACCTCATTTTTTGAGGTAAATGAAAAAAGTCAAACTTTAACACTGGTTCATTTCTGCTTTAAAGTTTTATTTTTTTACTGAGTCTTCTGTGTATTTAAAACCAGCTACTGGAACTAACAAAGCTAGAAATGATCACAGTCTGACAATGGGCCGATTGTTGGGAAATCCATCCTGTTTTGTTCTCTTTATCAGGAGTTATGCTAGCTTTTGTTTTGCCAACTTGTGTGTGAATCTTAAAAACCTTCTGTGGTGAACTTATCTAACTTGGTCAAGCCATATTTGCATTTTGATTCTATTTGATGATGGCAGAGTAATTATAACCTTTACTCAATACACACCAGGAACTGAAACACTATCGTGATCCCATACATTCAGTGTTGTACTAAAGAGCTTGTACAGCCTTTGTAAAGTGTTACTTGTGTGGAACAGACATCAGGGAGTGTCCTATCACTGTGAATGGTTCATAGCAAAGCTCACCTGCAAGGTTGGTTCTACACGCCCAAAACAGAAGCAGGTTTAACTGCATTCTACATTTGTTCCCGTCTGTGTTCACAGTGTTTCTCACATGTGATTGTCTATACAGTATTTCACCTTCAGATTGAGTTTTACACAGAAAAAAAAATGGACTTTTCTTAAAAAAAAAAAAAAAAAAAAAAAGAAACGGCCGAAGTATTTGTAATGATGTGCAAATTGTAGCAAACAGTGCCTGTATTCACAAAGCATCCTAAGGCTAAAAGTAGCTCTTAGTGATGTCAATCTTAGAATTCCTCGAATTTTAAGATTTTTTTTAGAACTTTTCCTTGTTAGGATAAAAGTAATTTACAAATCATCTTAGACCCTAAGAGAGCTCCTAAGGTGAAAAACCGTTAGTAGCAGTAAGGAGGACTTTTAAAAGCCAAAAAGTGTCTTAAACAGACAGAAACAGGGAGGACGGCGACATATTCTTTGTATGTTTAACGACTGATTTAATTATTATTATTATTATTACTATTATAGTGTTTCTGCTTTGTTTTTGTTTTCTTCGCACCATCCATTAAGTCACATTCCTTGTATTGTTTTAAACTTTAACTGAAAATAAAACTATTCTGGTTCTGACTTTTCTCACACAGCTTAACGTAATAGCAGCCTTGTATTGCTGCGTGATTTGTTCGCTCCCTTCCATGCGTGCTGTAATCTCAGTCCTGGCTTTGATTGCAGCAGGTAACAGTGCTTCACACTCGTATCTTGTGCACACACACCGAGGAAACGATACATTGATTATCAGGGCAATGCACTCCCAGCTCTGCCTCTTCAATTCATGTACCCTTCATTCTTTAGTTATTCTGTTTTAAAACCAAATATTATAAATAATAAATAAACAGTGTGGTTATTTTTTTTTTTTACTGATTTAAAACCAAAACAGAAATACATTAAAACCACAAACCAGATAATTTTTTGTTATTATTACTGTTATTAATATTATTAAACTCATTCTGTTTGTGAGATATTTGGATATTTACAGGGAAACTAGAGAGAGAACTGAAGTCCGCTGCACCTTGTTTCCCTCCACAGGTCCTGGACCAGGTCTCCACACACAATAGGGCTGTTTAGGATTTATTTCAGCAGTTTTCTGGTCCTAATCATGTTTTCAGGCAGTCTGTGGATGTTGTAGCTCGTAAAAAGCTGCTCATGTTTATGTTTTGTTTTGCGGTGTTACTCTCCAAATTGTATCCAAATTAATTGGTGACTGACTAGTGACTGTGAGGCTGGTGTGAGGAACAATAGATGTTAGAACTTTTACGGTTTAACACTTTTGTAAAAACAAATATAGCTTTTTTTTAGGGCAGTAAAAATATTTATTTTTCACGTGATAATACCGCTAGACACTAACGGCAGCCGTCAACACACACGGAAGTTGATCACAAGAAGCGAGGAGAACCAGTAGATTCATTACACCACCTCTGGTTCCTTTAATCACGTGTGCTTTTCTTAACATCCATTGTTTGGTTTTGATTTATTCATGTATTAATAACATTTTGATTCACCAGTAATGTGACTTATTCATTAATCCTTTTTTGTGCGGGAGCAAAAGTCCACCCAGTCACCGGTTTATCTGGATACTATTTGGACTGTAACACTGTTCGGTAAAGTTGTCAGATATTCACAGATTTGGATTTCCAGCATCATTAACTCTTTAAAGAAACGTCAGTGACACACAAATTACACCTCTGCCATCAGTGTGAGGTGGACAACATGATACAAGATGAAACGCAGCAGAATAAAAGTCAGTCTGTGTGTCCCCTCTGTGTGGTGAGATTAAAACATGAAGCTCTTGCTTTCCCTTAAATATCCAAATATCACACAAACGGAAAAAGATCTAGTTTTAAAACAGAAAAACGCTGCTTATTTGGTTTTTGGTTTTTCTGTATTTCTGTTTTGGTTTTTGGTTGGTCAGTAAAACAAAATAAACACGCCGTTTATTATATATATTATTTTGATTTGGTTTTAAAACGGAATAACCAAAGAACGAAAGGTACTCGGATTCTCTTCCCTTGTGCCATGATTCCAGGACCCAGTTTCCCTCTTAATACTGTACAGAATATTTATTTTTGCTGATTTAAACTAATTTCATGATTACACATATCTTAATGCAGTCCAGGTATGATCAGTTGATTTTATTCTCCATTCATTATGAGGAGCACAGAGTGTTTTTTTCTCCTTTCTCTAACAACCAATCACAGCTTTTCGAAGACTGCATGATGCGTAGCAACGGGGTCAACCTCACCTTTAAGAACTACTGACTCAGAGTTGCTCTCAGAAACTTCCTGAATCACTTTGAAGCTAAGATTCCTTGCTAGGAATTGTTAGGCTAAGTTATGAGCTGTCTGAGAGGACTCTAAAAGAACCTTTGGGAATACGGGCACTGGACCCCAATCACACGCCTCGAGGGAAGTCGTCTGTGACCCTGTAACGACTTGTCTGCTCTGATAGATATTTTTGGCTTTGGATCACAAATGTAGGTTTGACAGCTGAATATAAACGGTATGAAATTCTTTCCCATAGTAATTTGGGCGGGGCTCCAAAGAAAGGCTTTGGGGGTGTTGAGTAAGAATATGAAGGAGTGGTATCTCAAATATAAACTCTGGGAATGAATGAGCGCTTATCTCCTCCCCTTAACGTTTAAGAAAGACTAGAACTCCAAATAGTAGCTTCTTCCTCAACTCAAATGTGTCTCGATTATGATTTGTGTGACGATGTTTATGACTTCGTGGCTTCACCTGAGGCTTTTGGAAGCTCACGGGACAGGTTATTCACACAGACACAGACAATGATTTGAATATTTTTGGGATATTATCGTCTTTGTACATGAATCAGCACCAAACAAGTGACCTCAGTCTTTTTGGCCACACCTAGAATTTTTTAAACAGTTTCCTTCACTAGTGTCTATAACTCTCATCTTCATATTATACAAACAAACTGTTACAGATCCTTAATATCAACAACTTATCTTTGAAAAAACAAAATTTAAACATGAGATCAGTGTCTAACAAACGTGCTGTCACTGTGTTTACTGTGGGCTTTAACTATCCTGGTAAAATGCTATTTTAGGGGATTTCATTGCTTTATTGTCCAAGATACACAGCTATCTGTATTCTTTACAGCTGAGGTTGGTGGTTTCTGAAAGAGCTGAAGAAGCAAAAAGCATTTGTATGTGTACAGAGCTGGATTTGTTCCAATGCATGGCCTACAAGGCCCTGCTAAACCCACAGGCTGATATTTACACAGCAATGCATACATCTGTTCGTTCAGATAGAAATCAGAGGTTTGACTTTGAAGGTATACTAAAAAGGTTTTGACAAAATATCAACCTTTTCATCTCAGGCTCGTGAACGCTGCACACACTGATTTTTGACGTACTTGAACACTCACCCTTTGACACAAGCAGTTTTAATTTAATTAGCGTATAACTTAATTTCCAATTTCTACTGATTTCGCTTCAATTCAGCATGTGTGGCTCTTATTTATAAAGACGGCCTTGGATGGAAGGACTTTATACCTCAACACGAAAACAACTAAAAAGCAATTCATTCAATCAACTTGCAATGATTCACTGTTGGTTCATATTTAAAACTTCCAATCTTTTTTGAAAAGTTAAGGCCATATTATTAGCAAGAAACATAAATATGACAGGGTACAAAAAAACAGGCTTAAAAAGTAAGAAGATGGAGTAATTTCAATTTGTTTGTTTGCTGACTGTTTTCCTTGTACCGACAAGGGAATTCATAAGTAGCCTTTTTACATGTTAACTGTTATGCCACTATCTGGCAGTTTTATGGTTAAATAAAGAAAGAGCAACACCAATAGGCCTTCGTTTCAACATTGTCTTCAGTTGCCCTGTTTTGAATATTCGAGGGGGAAAAACATTTTTGGTTGTTAGTGTGTCGTTTAAAGCTGATATCCAGAGTCTCTGAGAAATCTGTTTATGAATCATTCTTTTGAAATGCGAAAAAATACCTAACTAGTCTTTCACTATGGTCTACTTCCAGTGGTCATTCATATACTGTATAGAAGTCCCGCCTTCGTCCATAGACCCCTATACAAATGCAAGAAAGCGCCGACGTCATCCAGCCAATAAGCATGGACTTCCTGGAACGGGCCACTGTCATTCAAAGTAAATGCACGTGCGCTGTCACAACAGCAAATAAGTATCACTGAGCAGCATAGCGTCACGGAGGAGCGCTCCGAAATTCCAGTTACCCGATTCCCGATTGTCAACGTATAAAGCTTCTACTAAAAAAGAAAACAAAAGTCCGGGTACAAAGCTTGTGGATAAACAAGACTTGCTACTTTTAAAAGGATTCCAAATGAACCAGGATTTGGCAACATTTCTCATGAACAGGTAATAAACATGTTTTAATCAAAAGTTATGGCACTTTAACAATAAATGTGTAGTTTTTGTAGTTATGCGACTTTGTTTAGTAATGCGCGTGCACAAACGTAGAGGCGTAGCTTCTGGTAGACTGGCAGAGAAAGGGGAGGAAGTAGAGCTGTTGAGGGCGGGACATTGAGATGTTCTCTCATAAACTCCAGATAGCTGCTTTAAGGTCAGGGATTAATAGCTGTTGATTTAAAGTCATCATAATACAACATTTATATTTTTCCTGTTAATGTGTACTCAAATAGTAACTTGATGGTAAACCTAAAGCAGCTGGTGACGATAACTAAAATTTTTCAAACTGTACCTGTATTTCATCCAAAAGTTAGTTTGGTCCATTACTGATACCAGTGTGATCCCAAAAACACTAATACAGTGACATTTCTGCTGTTTTCACCAAATTGGAAGTTGTGCCAAAACAATGGCAGACATTGATTTTTGTTGCTTTCCACAGAAACCATGTATCGCAGAGTGATATTACTCACAACGAACACCATAAAGAAACCAAAAGTGGCAAACGCGAGTCACTGTCCTCCTTGTCTGCAGGAAGAAGAAACACATGAAGCCATGATAAAATACTTCCTAAATATCAGAAACAAACCTCAAACATTATACGAGATTCTCATACCAACAATGCAATGCAAGAAACTAGTTCAAGGCACATGACCATTTGTCAACAAACCCATCATTTATAAAGTCACAAACAATCTTGCCAGTGGCAATTTTAACTATTGACATTTGTGAGTAAATTCTCCCCTTTTTTGGAACAAATACCTTTGATTTATTGATCTACAAGGCCTACACTACACATAGCTTTAATGGTCATTTTATTCATTGTTGATGCTTTTATTTTCAAAGATAGCAGTAATTGTTGCATTGCTCCGTGGCTATGTAGTCATTTTACAACATTTTCTTTATTTAATGTAAACTGTAGCATATTTGTGATAAACTCAACACTGTAAAGGACGTTTAAGGAGTTTGGAAGCTACCATGACACATCAAACTGCTTTAAAACAAAACCAAGCTGTTAAACTATAACCTCATGTGTAAAGCTGTCTGTAAAAGCAAATTTGTGAGGCATTATGGTTTACGATTTTTTTTAAAAACTTCTCCATGATATGCTTTGTTTTATCCTATCTTCTCCTCTTAATGTGTCTCATGCTGTCGATTAGAACGACTTCTCTTGCCGTTTTAATATCTGATCTGCCTCGAAGGTTTTGGGGTAGACTGAGGCCATCCTAAAACCAAATTCATAGCGTGTAATAGTTTTACAAATTTTACAATTCCTAAGAGATTCTCTCGCTCCACATGATCAGCTTAAGCAACAGATGATCTCCTCACATCATGAATCACTCAGTCCACATAAATCCGTAATGAAACAAACATAGACAGTAACTAATGAAGTTGCAGAAGCATGAAAGGTCTCCACCCTCACCCACCCAACCTCTTTTTTTTATTCATTTTTCACAATAATGACCACGTATTCATTTGCCCGGACATAATTTCCCTCGATGGCAGCATCAACTACCAACATTCCTTCGTCCTGAAACGTCATCCTCTTCAACAAAGCGGGAAAACATGGAGGGAGGGGATCAGGAAGAAAACCGACACCCTTGGCTGCTTGCATGTGTCTGCGCGCCCAAGTTTAACTGTTTGTTTGGATTGAGTACAAACACAGCAGCAACAATGTGATTGTGATTAGCTGTGGTCTGTTGCCATGGCACCAAGTGTAGTAGTCATAGTCAATAATGGTCGCCTTGTCGGTGAGTCATCAAAAACCTCCCCGAACGAAATCACCAGCATCAGCTGAGTGATCTGAAACTAGAAAACACTTGAGGGAAAAACTAACTGTCTGCTATGTGCATGTGTGTGTTTAAGAGAAACAGAAAGAGGGGAAAAAAAGACAGAAAGAGGGAGGGATAGGCGGCAATGAAGGAGGTGGAAAGAGGACAGAAAGGAAAAAAAAAAGGTTGAGATTATGTGATCAGGCAGGCAAGCGGCTTGTCTGGGGTGTGGACTTAAGAAGAGGGCTGGGTAAAAGTGGGCGGATGGGTAGTTTCTGGTGTTTATGCATTTAGACGCTGAGTCTGAAATTAGCTTCCCTGAGAGAAGGAGGAATTGGACTTGAAGAGACAACTATCCATCCAACGGTAAGTTTTCTTCTTCCATTGATTTGGCTGTAATTCCACAAAACTTGCCCAGAAAGTCTTTAATGGGATAAGTTTCTCTGTTGTTTTGGATTTTGTCCCATTTTTCAAAAACTATCACACGCCTGTGAAAGAAAGAGTAGCAAAAGACAGGTGTGTCCACCTTGGAGGGTCACAATGAGCTACAAACCTGCTTTCCAGATGCATTGTTAGCAGTGATGTTTTTAACTCTTTTAAATATTTTCCATTCTCTTGCTAGAGAGGAGATGTGGCTTTGCTTGTGCTCAATAGTTGTGATTCATAACCTAAAACAATACATTTTAAAACTGTACATTTTGCTTTATTTTGACTGTTTAAAGTTCATAACAAATGGTGATGTTGGCCAACTTGGCCAGTGTTTTGAGTGTGTGTGTGAGACGAATACTCCTTCATATTTGAGCCTTGTCCTCAGTTGTCAGTCACTCAGCACAGCTTCACCCATGGATAAAGGATCACAGCCCTGGTGTGAGCTCACAGGCCTCCTTTGTGTAGATATTCTCAGGAAGGTGGAGGTTGGGTTTTGTAAAAATGTGCAAGGGTTCAACCCACTGTGATTATAGGTGTGGGACAACAAGGTGAGAGAATAGCGTGTATTCTCTACAGTTATTTTAGGGAGTGGCGGTTTTGTGCAATCACAAGACAAGCCTGAACCCATCGGCCCGCCGTTAACTTCACTCCCTAATCATCTCTCTGACAGTCTTTTCCACGTGTCCGTTTAGACAAATGGTGAATTGGTGACCTCCGTCTGTGCAGAACACCTCTTCTGCTTCTCCGGCTCAACATCCACTCAATATATTTCAACGGTTTTTATTGAGAGTGCCCTCACTGAAACTCGACATAATTAGAAGTTGAGCAGCCGCGCCCTGAGCGACTGCCAGGATTTTGCCTCTGAATGAGCGTGTTCACGAGGACGTGCATGTGCATGCATACTACTTCTCTAAAAGCAGCAGGGCTGATTGTTCACACACAGTTTGTTTGATGTTCCGTTCACAGGACTTCCCACTGCAGAGTGGAAATGTATGAATAATAGTTTCTTTCTGCTCTTTCATGCAGTCACCATGCTGATTCTCCTCGCCGCCATCTTTGTCCTGCACATCTTAGCCATCATCCTCCTCCTGGTAGCCACCATTGACAATGTAAGTCACACTATGTTCGTTCACACCTCAGGTGCAAGCCTGTCACTCTCTATTCTGTTCTCGACCCAAGCGTCACAGCTGAAAAGCCTCACTTCCTGCCTGGCTTTTAGTGTTTGTGATGAAAGAGCACGAGGAGTGATGAGTGATGGGCTGTAAAGCTCTTTCATCACTCCCAAGTCTTCATTCCTTCTGTCGGAGGTCTCCCGTACTTCTCAGGGCCACATATTTCAAATAGTTGTCAGACAGACAGTCCAAACACAGAGTGGATGCTCTGAATGTGCTCATGTGCAACATCAATGAAATATGAAGAATTTCAACAACACACTAGCATTCCTCCTCCTGATTATATCTCCTCCTTGAGGGGTTAGGCTCGTCATTTTACCTCTGCATGAAGCTCCTCCCACACCTTCTTTATTCGGGGCTTTTCCCCCTTCTCCTCAGGCCTGGTGGGTGACTGACACCATATCCACTGACGTTTGGGCTCGGTGGATTCTGAAAAATGGCGTGTGGAACTACACCGACCTTCCTAAAGGCTCGCACTATCCAGAAGGTAAAGGGAACTTCCTAAACATCTTTACTGCTGTAGAAGGCACTTCTTAAATTATGCATTTAAATTATTAGTTATACCTAAACTAGTTAGATTGATCCAAACACAAAGTTTAGATCCTCCAGCAGAGTTGCTTTGGGTGTATCTCTGAATCTAAGGAGTGGCCCTTTGCAGAAAGGCATGATGACACATCAACATTCATTAGAGTTCTATTAGGACATCTGTAAATGCAGGACTGGAGCCTTCAAGAAAACAACAACTCATGCACAATCAAAACTGACTTTCCATTCACATATCCTGCTTTGGGTCAACTAGGTTCATCACACTTTAAGGAAAGTTAAAATACCAAGACAATCCACCCACCATACATGTTTGTTTATGAACTGAAAAAAACATGAGAAGATGAAAAACTGCAAAGAATGAGCACAAAAAATGTTAGACACCTTTTCTAGCAAGCGCCCTGCCTTAAAAGGTTTTTACTTGTTTAAAAACTTTGACTTTGAACTAGTTACAAACCAGTCTGCTTTACCACATTGCTATTCTAATCAAACAGGCATTTTTATTCAAATAAATCTTTGTAGATAATTATACAAGTGTGTAAACAAAGCAAGAACTTTAAGCAAATGTCTTAGTCCTATTCACTGAGGCTTTGTACCTAAGAAACTTAAACCTTGACTTTGATGTTTAAGAAGTTAAAGATGTCTGACTCTGGCCTGAGATGACTTCTCTAAGCTTCAGTTTGATATTAAGGCATTTTATTAAAACCTGTCATCGTCTCTCACCTGTGCAGTATCTTCACTCTGTTTTTCTCACTGGCTCCCCCTGCAGATTATCTCCAGGCAGTGCAGGCCACCTCAGTACTCGCCTGTATATTCTGCATCATCAGCATCATTGTGTTTGTGGCTCAGCTCTTCACTCTCCCCAAAGGAGAAAGGTTCACCATCGCCGGCGTCTTCCAGTTACTGTCCTGTGAGTGTTTCACTTCTGTCACTCTCTCTGGATGGTATGGTTTAGCATTATCACATGGTTTAATCCTCTCTCTCTCTCACTCTAGGCCTGTGTATCATGATCGCAGCGTCCATCTACACAGACCGTTTCCACCTCGATGAGAGCACAGGCTCGTACGGCCACTGCTACATCCTGGCATGGATCTCCTTCGCTCTTACCTTCATCTCCTCCATCACTTACTTTGTGTTACGCAAGAAGACCGCTGACTAATACTAGCTTAATCCACTCAAGGTTCTCACCTAGATTTAGTCTCCTAGCTAAAACCTGGTTCTCTGTCAGGTGAGTTTTGTTTTTCACTTGTTTTGAGGACCAGATTTGAGCTGGTGGTGAAGATAAAAAAATAATAAAATACGACGAAATACAACTGGAATTTAAACGGGTCTGTTCTTAGATAACCAGTAGAGTTTATAGACTCATTTAAACCACAGATGTATTTCAGGGTCTTTTCACCCATTCCCCTCATTTAGGGCTGAATTACTAAAGAATGAAGAGTATTTTTCTATTACATGAAAGATAATCTATTATCCTGATGTGGAACTAAATGAACTACAATCTATAACTAGTCCCTGGGTGTAAAAGATGCAAGATAAAGAGCCAATTAGAAAAACAACTTCAGGTGAGTGTTGATATGTTTAGTTTAGTTTTTTTTTTCTTCTTATGTTCACGTGATATTATCTGATCTGTCCTTACTTCATATAACGTGCCACTAAATAACCAATGTATGTAATGTGTAAGCTAATGTGTTCTTCTGGACCTTCTGAAATGTCACATGTTAACTTATGTTTACTCCAATATGACTATGCAGTAACATTTTTTCCATTGCTTACACGCATTCCTATGCTGCAGATTTGCAAGAGCTCAAAATGACGGGGTTGTTATTTATTTAGAGTCAAGTGTAAAAAAAATGGAATAATTTTCACAAAAAAGAGCAAGTTTTAATAAACATATCCAATCAGGTTCAAATGTCACAACCCCTAATTTGTGTACAAAAAAATACTTTCCTAAATTGGCTGTTATTTCTAACACATTCTGACACAAGTGCAAATGAGATGTAATGTGTAAATAAGACGTGTTGCCTTTAAAACTCTGTATGTCTGATGTTGTTTTATTTTTACTACAGATATTTGTCCTTTTAAATCGCATTAATGGTTTTTACAATAATAAAACTTTATTTCATTGTTGAAGTGAGCTGTGGTTTCTTTAATTTCATAGCATTGTTTGTCTGCTTTTTGGGGTCCCTGTCTGACAAAGGATAATTTAAAATAAAAACAGAACAGGATCATTGGAGATGACAGAATACACAAGATATTACACCTTAAAAAACAGATATGTCTGCAATTAAAGCTCTTTTTTAATCTAAACACACTTTCCTTGATAAAAAGAAACTATGATAAAACTTGATTAAAAAAAAGGCTCTAACTATTTTAACAGTAGTTCTACTGAGATTAATAGAAGCAATACAGTCAAAATATTGCCGGCAGCAGGGACAAAAGATAATTCAAAATTGACAGATTTATTGCATTAAACAGGAGTTTGAATAAACAATGCAGTCAATTAAGGCAACCAAGCAGTGGTGGCTTATAATTGGAGGGTCACCGGTTTGAATCTCTCCTGGGCTATCACTGTGGGACGTTGAGCAAGTCCCTTAACCCTAAGAACTCCAAGGGTGTTACACTACTGGTCTTATTTACATGGAAGCTTTAATTCTTCTTTAAAGCAGAATAAAAGTTCATTCCTCTTTAAACTGACCTTGTAAACACTTAATTCCTAATGCTAATTTAATTCAGAATTAGACTTAAATCCAAATTAGGTGGCTGGTTTATTCCAATTTTAATTTCTAATTAAATAATTTCTCTATCTTGTAAACACTTAATTCCTCTTTAAGTTAATTCCGGTTGTTCTGCGGATGCGCGACTTGCCGCGATGACGAGTTGGCAATGACATAATCCAAGTTGGCTGCCCGGACTAGAGCCTTAAAAGACATGGCTATAATAAAAAGAGTGGATGGATGGAGGCATAAACATGCGGCCATTAACACGAACACATGGACTTATGACTCACAGAAACAAACACACGATAACACGACATACCACCTTTTATTGTACTTCGTTGGACCAGGGGTAAAAAATCAAAGCGGGCTATATTCCTCCTCTGAATCGTATCTATTGTCCCGGTGCTCTGCCAGGCTCGTATGCATGGGTGAAGTGGACGGAGAAGGCAGAGAAAGACGATGATACGGGGATCCGGGCACGAGATGTGAAGGCAGGGAAGTGAAGGAGTCTGAGTGAGAGAGCGGCAGAGAATGGGAGTGTGTGAGTCTGGATGAAGCTGGATGCAATAGTGGCGAGGGAGGCCCATAGTAGGGAGACAAGTGGGAGATACGTGGAGGAGACATGGGACAGGTCAGAGTGGCCCCCTGATTTGGAGGGGTGTAATAAGGAGAGGGTGGAAGGAATCTCCCAAAATTAAAGCTGCAGGGATTAAGAGCAGAGGTTCGCCTTGGACCAACAATCAGGACGTTCTTAGTGTAGCTGTTGAGGGTGGACACGCCTGCACACATGGTGACGGTGAAGGCAATCCATGCTAGACTGAAGGAAACCAAAGAAGATCCCTCAGTATTTATGATCTATCTATCGATCTACTGTAACTATCTGTCTAATGTATCTATCTATCTATCTATCTATCTATCTATCTACTGTATCTATCTATCTACTGTATCTATCTATCTACCTATCTATCTACTATATCTATCTATCTACTGTATCTATCTATCTACTGTATCTATCTATCTACTGTATCTATCTATCTATCTATCTATCTATCTATCTATCTACTGTATCTATCTATCTACTGTATCTATCTATCTACTATATCTATCTATCTACTATATCTATCTATCTATCTATCTACTGTATCTATCTATCTATCTATCTATCTATCTATTGTATCTATCTATCTATTGTATCTATCTATCTATTGTATCTATCTATCTATCTATCTATCTATCTATCTATCTATATCTATCTATATCTATCTATCTGTCTATCTATCTATCTACTGTATCTATATCTATCTATCTATCTATCTATCTATCTATCTATCTATCTATATCTATCTATATCTATCTATATCTATCTATCTGTCTATCTATCTATCTGTCCTGATACTGGTTTATCTTTAAAGCACTTACTAAAATGCCCATGAGTATCCAAAGCTGTGTGGTTTGAAGTCCTCTGGTCCCATGGAGGCAGTGGTCTGAAACACTTGCATGTACATCATGTGACCCACCATCCCGAGAAGACCTGTGGTAAGAGTGAGGGATGAAATACGCTGACCTATAGTCACTAATCTAATTATTCTGTCACAGAATGTAATCAACAATACGATCATCCTCACTGCTTTCATTGTTTTGTTTTTTTAACCAACTAAATATCTTAACTCAAATTTAAACTGTCAGGATTAGAGCTTTTATTCTTCCAGGTTCTAAACAAGAACTTGTGAAGAACGTGAATATGTATTGCACTTTTTCTAACAGGCTTTAGACATTTTTTTTTTTTTTTTATGGTACATTTTTAGTTTAAATGACTAAACACATTAACCATAAGTATGCTTACAATGGAGTGTTTTTACTACCATGACAAAATGTATTAGAGTATAAAAAAAACCTGTGAACGTACTTAAAAAGACTAAAATGAGACCAAAACTAAACTCATTTCCACAGGCTATATTCAAACCTAAAACAATAACAACTAGAATGTGTTTTTAACTAAATCCAGTGACTGTAACTAAAATGAAATAAAAAAAATTCTTGTCATTATTATTAACACTGCTCTGGTCTGAGGTTTTAATAAAGAGTTGGTTGTTGCTTTACAATAATAAGAGTTTTAAATGGTCCGTGATGGCTTTACACAGAATTCACAAGTATTTTCTGAAGTGTATTTTTGACATCAGCTGATTTTTTAAAGAAATGATCCAGAATCGATATAATATTAGTCCAGCAGAGGTGGAAAGTGCACGTTGCAGCAACAAAAGAATTGCCCACAGTAAGAACAAAAAAAATGAATACCACGGATAATAGTGTAAATATACGACTGTGGAACAGACATAAATTAGAAAAACAAAATAAATTAAATTAAAAACAAACAAAATAAAAACTAAACGGCATTAAAACAAAGCAAAACACAACAAATGTGCAAATGACAAATGAAGGAAAGTTTTTGTTCTGATTTCTTTTCCTCCACTGAACTATATTTGCCCTGTGACCTGTTGATGTCTGGGTTTCGATAACGTTATAGCTACTGACAAGTCATGTGACTTCATGACTTGTCAGTAATGTGCTAAAAATGTCCAGCAGCACCCGGAATGGGCTCTGTAAACCCCGCCCCCCAAAAGTTCCATTGCAAAAGACTTTCCCACCAATTAGGGCCAAACCTTGGCCTCGTTAAATCTCCCTCCTGTAAATGCGCTCATAGATGTTGAGCGGTCGGTCAGTGTACGTTTGAATTTGGTCATTGGATTTTCCGTTCAGAAAAGGATATTAAAAACTAAAGCAACAGAAAAGCCACTTTTTTTTTTTTTTTTTAATCTTTTACCCAAATCACTGCAACATCTTTACACGCGCTCTTACTTTGAAAACACCAACTTCTAGTTCACTGTAAACCCAAATGTTTAAAGTAATTAGATAGATGAAGTAGTTTATACTCAACGTTATAGAAAAAGTTTTACTTACTTAATTATGCCAAGTTGGTGCAACATTTTCTTCCTTTTTATGTTACTTTAAAACTGATATCTGGAGATATTATTTGAATTTCCTGACTATTTAAAAGGGACAATGCCAATTCATTAACAGACATACTGTAAATAGATCAGATTTAGCCAAAAGAGGCTAGTTTTTATCTAGTGTCAGATTTTAAAAGGCAATCTAAAATGTAAAAATGTATTAAAATACAGAAATAACACAACATGACCAAAGAGAACAGTTATAACAAATAACAGTGATAAAACAAAGCACCAGGCCAGGACTAAAACTCTCAGAACTGCCACACAGTAAATTACAGCAGGTACACAATTAAAAAACAGAAACAGTTCATCCATATTTAAGAAAAACAAACAGTGTACAAAAATATAAATAAAATAAGTCCGTGTGAACATAATTGAAGGGGTGTTCAACCAGACTATGGTCAAAAATCCTCCACCGCGAACACATACTACCTTTTCAACTATTTTATTGGCATTTCAAAGCGTTATGTATCATAAAGTGGGCATACCTCCTAATACTGTGAAGATGGCAGCGAACGCATTGAGCAGCTGACCCCAGCGCTGTGTGGAAGGAAACCAGGCCTGAATGATCAGCTGCACAGACAGCAGAACGCAGCTGATCAACAGCAGCCCGATGTACACCAGCTCCAGGGACAGTGAGAGCCACATGATCGCTGCAGGGTCAGGATGGAAGTCAGAGTCAGCGTAAAGATACATGAAAATCATTCATTGGTCGCTCACCTTTTTCATCATCTGGAGTCAGAGTGTAAAAGCCCCGACACTTCTCCTCTGCATGGGAAGATAAACGCAAACAAAGTTATTCTCCTACTACTGTATATTCACGTACCTTAAAGGCATTCTGTGCTTCTTTTGATTCATACCCAGATATCCTTGCATTGTCTGGATCAGTAATAATGTTAAAATGTTAAGTACCTCTTTTCTGTGGCAGAAAACCACAAATAATGTGTTTTTAAAAATGTCCTTCAGGACCAATAAGCTTGAATTATCTTGTATAAAGTCACTCTTTCCTTTTGACAAATGCAGACGTCCTGAACAATACAGAGGAAGGTGAGAGGCCATGGAGCGTTGCCATGGTTACACACACACACAGCTGTGTAATAGCAGCAATTGAGTTTTCTGCAGAGGTGTAAATAGTACTGATATATCCGACTCAAGCAGAAGTACTATGGCAAGCCCTTTTAATAAGATATCTGAAATTCAATTGCTGATATCTGCAATTCAATTTGAATGGAAGTCAATGGCACATTTTTACATGTAACAATTGAATTGCAGATATCTGTAATTCAGTTTCTACATGTCGAAATGACATTTTGACATGTTGAAATATATTTGTTACGTGTGAAAATGGCTTTACAGATATCTTGAATTAACATTTCAACATGTCAAAATTACATTTGAACATGTTCAAATGTAATATCCACTAGTGAAAACTAAATTGCTACATGTCCGCCAGACTTATTAAATGTTAAAAGGGCTTGCCATAGAAGTACTGTTACTTGATTGAAATGGTTCTCAAGTACAAGTAAAAAGTAGCTGAAATAACTAGTAGTCAAAGTAAAAGTTACTCGTTACTTTCACCCCCTACGTTTATTTTTGGTATTAAATCTTGCCACGGTTCAAGGTTCAAGATTTTTATTTGTCACATGCTCATACAGATGTGCGTAGAAAGGCCATGCAACAACAACAAACACTCAATTTAGTAATGCACGTAAATGCAGAAAAAAATATAGCACAATGCAAAAATAAGAAGACTTACCGTATTTTTTGGACTATAAGGTGCACAATCAATGAATGGGTCTATTTTCATACATAAGGCGCACCTTTTTGTTATTATTATTATTATTATTATTGTTATTAAGGCTCATTAAGCGAAACAAAATAGTCAGATAAGTCAAACTTTATTCAACTTATTAACAATAACTCTCAACATTGTTCAGGTTTAACACATAAAATATAGAACATTACACTCACTTTTTCAGTTCAGTATGTTGAAGCACAGCACAGGTACATATCGAGGCGCCTGACTACGGTAGCCCTGAAGCGCCAAAAATCCATCAAGCGGTGCAGCTTCATAGTTTACCAAAGTTGTACTAAAACATTTTGACATATTAATTTCATACATAAGGCGCACCTGATTATAAGGCGCACTGTGGATTTTTGAGAAAATTAAAGGATTTTAAGTGCGCCTTATAGTCCGAAAAATACGGTATATGAATGCACAAACATTAAATACAGAATAAAATACTGTAAACAATGCAAAGTGTCAACGTCTGAAATATAAAAAGTGTAAAATAGTTTAAAAATGATTATTGTAATGATTATTGTGCAAACTATGAAAGAAAGAGGCAAAATCTTGAACAATTGGAACTTATTTATGTTCCACTCAGGCATCTGTATAAAATAAAAGATTTGTCAAAATGTACATTTCTTTTTTTAATAAAATAAAACCAATGAATTCAATTTAAAAAAATAAATAAATTAAAAAAAAAAAAAAAAAATATATATATATATATATATATATATATATACACACATGTATATATATATATATATATATATATATATATATATGGCTCTAAGTATAGCTACATTTATGAACTCTAAAACTGAGAAAATAACTTGCATTCAATGCATTACGTTTAATCTGATTGGTCGGCTATGATGTGATGCATTCGATAGTTGCCTGGTCATTTAATTTTTTGTAGTTTCACAATGTCTGTTGATTATTTAAAAAAAAAAAAATTATATACAGTATATCTTAGTGTGAAGGATGTCTGTAATCACACACACACGCACGCACACACACACGCGCACACACACACACACACACACACACACACACAGACACACAGACACACAGACACACGCACACACACACTGCTGATTTCCCTCTAACCTCATCACTTCAATGTCATTTAGACAATCCTCAAAAATCTGTTGCAAATCTCCCACAAATGAGACGCCGAGCCACCAGCAGACGTGATTGAATCCTATTAACCTTTCTCTCTTTGGGCTTTAATCCATAATTGAGTCGTGCTGTTGAGGACTAAACCTCTGAGAAGCCTGAACCCTGAGTGATGATAATCCTGTCTGAACCCAAACACTCACTTAATAACGCAGATGCAAAAACAAACACACCTAAAAGCTTGATTTGAGCATTTTTTCTGCTTCCTGTGATGCATTACCGACGTATATAGTGGTTGTAGTTACAAGTTAGGGTTTATGTTTTCTTCCCATTATCAGGTGTAGTTATATGGCTTATATATCCACACACATCTGGGATGTGTATTTTTCCTGTAAAATATATATTTTTTGGAGTCATAATGTGTATTTGTGTTGTCATTTTGCATTTTTTTTGAGTAATTTTTGTGTATTTTTGTTGTCGTTTTGCTTGTTTGTTATTACTGTGGGTTTGCAGAGTCATTTTTCCTGTTTATCTTGTCTGTTTGTGTACCTTTGTTATCATGTTCTGTAATTTTGTATATTTTTCTGAGTAATTCAGTGTATTACTGTTGTCGTTTTGTGTGTTTTTGGAGTATTTTCTATGTTTTTCTCTGGTCTTTTACTATATTTTCCTGCAATGTAATTCTTTGTGTTTTTGTATTCTTGCTCTTGTTTGGTGTATTTTTCTGTCATTTTGTACATTTGCTTTGGGGACTGCATAAAATTAGACCGAGGGCCGAATGTGGCCCCCGGGCCGCCAGTTGCCTATGTCTGCCCTAGGTGTTATCTTTGCTACTGACTAATCCATTAAGTCTCATACAGTATTAAGCAAATCTCAAGGACAGCTTTGTAATATTTCTAAAATTAGGGACATCTTTGCCTAGAATGACACGTGAAAAAAAGAATCCATGCATTCAGTACATCTAGACTAGATTATTGTAACTCTTTAGCTTCAGGATGTCCTAACAACGTTTTAAAGTCTCCAGCTAGACTACGTACTACAGCTCTACAGCGTTGTCTTCCCTTCATTAAGTTCCTGTAAAATCATCCTGTTCAGTGACCCCAGCCTATGTTTGGGAGGCAGGGATTTGCTCCACATTTAAGGCTAAACTTAAAACCTACTTATTGGAAAATATAGAAATAATAATAGGGAGTCATTTCATATATTACACCATCATAGAGTTGCAGCTTAATAAAGAAGTGGGAATTTATCATCAGGTTTAGGGTCAATTACATGTTTCAGTTACAATTACGTTTTCAATTACCCATGTTAAATTACGATTACAGTGACCAGCATTTTTGCATCAGCTGTAAAATACACTAAAAACCAGTAAATATCATCTCATTTCTTTCCGATCTATTGGTTACTTTATTAAGCTTCCTAATCAATGAAAATATAGTTATTAATATTTTTGGTGTGGGCATCTGAGCCTTTTGGTGTCAGTTTATCCCTAGATCTGATCTGTCTTTCCACAAGTGGAAATGTACATAGTATTATTAAATTCTATTGTATTTTTTCTTCCTTTATTTAATTAATGTTTGATGCTGTTTTTTTTTTTTTTTTTTTTTTTTTTTTGGAGCTGCTGTAACATCCAAATTTCCCCCATTGGGAAATCAATAAAGTTTATACTTATTGTTATAAGAAAAAATAATAATTAAATGGTAAAATGTGGGTGAGCTTGATATGAAACATTTGAACTACATACAGTAAGTGTAGAACTGTACATAAGACTGTTACGTGGTTCCCTAGTTTTGCTTTGAATTATAATTTTCATAGAATTTTCATGGCAATTATAATTACAAAGTCAATTATCTGAATTCAATTACAATTTAATTTACAAATATGACAGCAACAGATTATTTTGAATTATAATTATGCCATTATTGTAATTAATTGTCAATTATGTGATTTTAATTATAATTGACCCCAACCCTGATGACATTTGACATTTGTGTCTCACCCCATTGGTCTTTGTAGATGTCCTCCTCACAGATCATAAACAGACCAGTGTGAAACCCTGGGAAGACGAAGCGGTCGTCCCCCGTCTCCCAGAAGAACTGGATGTTGGAGGAGTTGGACACGCCGGGAACAGGGATACATTTGGTGTGTTTGGTGGGGGAGCAGAGCGGTTTGGGCACCTTCTGTTTCCCCACACACCAGTGGGAGGACATGAAGGACACAGTGATCAGGAGGAGGGACAACACTGTCTGGATAAAGGAGAGGGGAGGGGAGCGCACCTGCTCTAGGAACGCCATTAAAGAAAAGCTGGAAAAGATGGAGACAAACATCTCAAATGTGAGAATGTCCACAGGGTGAAAAGATGACGGCAAGAACACTTTCCAAAGAAAAGATTATGAAGAGGATAAATTGCTTTATCAAATGAAAAAAATCTCTCAGCTTGCAATTAGTTTCCATGGAGAAGCGGCTCTGTGAAATGGCAGAAATGAAAGACTGTACAGTGGTTTATCATTACTGCTCACATTCAAAGACCAATACTGATGAAAAATCACAGAACAAAAAGCCTGGTGCCTTAAAAGCATGTGAGCACTTTGCTTCAAACAAAACCAAAAAAAAATATAGAAAACACTTACCTGTTTCTAGGTGGTCCTCTGGACCATCATGGAGAAAAAACCGTGAGAGTGATGAAGGACTGTAGCACTGACCGTCAGTCGTCATGAGCCTACAGACAACTGGCAGCACATCTCACTCTCACATCCTCTTCTTTAATCCCCACATACTGTAGATCTAATACACTAAACTCTGCTCCAGTGGTTTTCATTTAGATTTGTTGATACTGTATCATCCTAGTTCTGATCTGCTCCCCTTTCAAACAACCACAATCAACAGACTTTCAAGTAGAATGAAAGCAAATGATGGATATTGGGTTTGTATTTGACCAGATATGGTGCATATGAAAAAACTCCAGATATGCATCAGAAATATCTGTATTCTAGACAGAATCAAAAACGGATATTTAGGGATTCTGGGTATTTTCACTCTGAGGACATTGACGGAACACATACATGACAAAATCTAGATATTGTTAGTAACCTAGTATAATATATTGTCTTCATGAAGAAAATTGGGTTTGCATTTGACCAGATATGGTGCATATGAAAAAAAAACTCCGGATATGCATCAGAAATGTCGATATTCTAGACAGAATCAAAAACCGGACATTCTCGATTCGAAAGCAGAATTTTATGCAACTTAGGTTGGATTCATTGAACCCTTGGGGCACCTTTGTGACCAAAAGTGACATTTTAGGTGTTTTTATTTGTTTTGCTCTCAACATAAAGGCTAGCTGTGTGACATTTTTCATTTTTATTTGCTTGATTCCAAAGTCCTGTGTATTGGAAGTTTATAGAAAAGAGATATGCATCATACTGACCAAATTTGCCCCATTGACTTCATTGTCACCACATATTTTTCATGTACTGTAATCATGATAAATCATAATGCTTTTTCAATAATACCAAATAGATCTAAACCTCTACAAGTGTATTTTTTTCTTTAAAACTGTCCTTGTGCCAAAAACGATAATGTATTAAATTAAATTGTGCTATCAATTAATGACACGATCAAAGCTGTAATATTTTCATCACAAATATTTCACTTTGGTCTTCATTTTTGGAAATACTGTATATTTAGTGTTTTTCCTGCTGAAAAAAATAAAGGTTCTCGTAATAAAAAGTCCATAGAATATATAAATATATATAGGTCTGAAGTAGTTGAAAATATCTGATACTGTATAAGTAAAAAATAAACTTCATGGAGTACATTTTTATTGCACTTTTATGAGACGGACCATTTGTGTACACAAAGTGTACAAATGTATGTGAATTTAAAAGAGTGCACAAGGTTTAAACGTATTTTAACGTATTTCGAGATTTACCCTGTTTGACACTTCCCGTCTTTAATTAGAAACCAAAGCAATCCATTCAAAAAGACGTGAAATAACCATGTCAGCCGTAACATTATAATTCCATTTTTAACTGTTGTGCAAGTCATTGTCCCAAACAGGAAACTACTGTATGTCCAGAAATGTACCGTGACATCTACAGGTTCCAAGTTAAAGTCAGATGTCTTTGGCTAAACCTTAAACTGTTTGTTTGCTATTCGTGCACAGCGTTTCTATGTAGCCTTATTAATCATGGTGCTGAGAGGAAGCTGCCATCAATTTAACACATTTTCCACATAGAAAGTGGAACTAAAGCACGAATTCTTAACGGTCAGGACTTGTTCTAATGGTATGAACTGACATTTGCTCTAATATTGTAAATACATTTTGAAGAAATTGTGACTATGCAGCAATAGTAGATCCTATGAAAAGTTATTGTTGATAATCTTTGTCAGTAGTAAATCCTTCATTAAGAATATATAAATATATATATTTTTTAAACTCTTCTTAAATGTCTTTTGATATTCTGTTATGGCGTCGTCGGAGTTCTGGCACCTGTTGTTTTTTTTTTTTATAGTATCTTTAGACTCAACCGGACTCTCCTCAGGTGAGTAGATATACAGTAACTTAAAGAACTCGCTTTTGGTTGCAGAAATAATCTTATTTTTATAAATATATGTTTCATCTGAATTCTACAACTGCTGCTGTCACCTGAAATTCATAACAAATGACCAATAATTTCACATCTTGCATTTTTCCACTTTACTGCACCAAAACTATAACCCTGAGCAACCGCAACATTGGTCCGTGGCCCTCCCAAACTCACTCTCTGGCTCAACATGTCCACCACAGTTAAAACGATTAATTTTGACAGCAAAATTTTGATTTAGTTTTAGTCATAATCGTTTCACTGAAATGCAACTTAGTCAAAATGTAATCATCAGGACTATTTCTGTAATTGTTTTGTTTTAGTCAACTAAATCTGTTACAGATGTAGTGGACTAACATATATATATATATTTGATTCAATCACAATCAGGGTTGGGGTCAATTGTAATTATAATCACGTAATTGATTATTAATTACAATTTGTTTTTTTTTCCCTTTTTATTCCAAATTTTATATTTTGATAGCACTTTGAGATGACTTGTTGTAGTTAGCGCTATATAAATAAACTTTAGTATATGAGAACATAATTGTAATTGACTGAGGATTATTTGCATTTCCTGAAAAAAATGCAAGTGTGGATGCAGATGCTGGCCCACGTCGCACTGCATTAGCACTAACATAGGATTAGCATAGCATTAACATCAACCTGGCATTAGCATTAGCCTAGCAATGGCGTTAGCACCGTCGCTACCCAATCCTTTCAACGCATCCGTGAAAAGCAGTTTGTGTACTACGTAAAACCCTGCTATTTAATAAATAATTTAAAATGTATGCTTTCAGTCAATTTTGATTTATTTTGGTTTTTATCTTATTTTAGGGATTTTGATTGTCAATGTTTTGCGTGTATTGTTTTTATCCGTTTTTTTAAATTAACAATTAAAATCACCGCAAAACAGTCAAATATTTACATGTTACATATTAAACAATATACATATTACAATTTTTAACAAACGTATGGTCGGTTTACATTCAAATATCACGTCCCACATGCGTTGAAAGGATACGGCCCGTGAAAAGACACTACTTAGCACCAACCTAGCATTAGCCCAACTATAGCATTAACCTAGCGTTAGCATAAACCTAGCGTTAGCATAAACCTAGCATTAGCAAGGGTTGAAAAAGGTTGAAATGATTGTTAAGGTTGAAAACAATTTTTAAAAAGGTTGAAATGGGCTGAAAAAGTGTAAAAGTTTGAAATGTGTTGAACATGTTAAAGGTTGAATGGTCAAAATCAGTTGAACAATGGCTGGGGATGACGGGCTTGAAAGTTGAAAAAGCTGAAATGTCCAATAGAAATGAATGGGAAAGAAAAGATCAAAAAGTTTAAAAGTTTGAATTTTTTGATAGCTTATTTGTGTAAATCAGACAAACGCTAATGTAAAAAAAAAAAAAAAAAGAACAACAACAGGAGGCATCCTTACTAATAAGAAAAAATGCTAGTTACTGTAATCATAATTGAAAATGGCAAATTGTGAAAAGTGAAAAATGTAATTGACCCCAACCCGATTACCATTGATCAACCTGATGTGGGTTGGTGTTATTGTTTTTTTGTAAATAAATGTGATTAATGTTTAGGATCACATGATCCACACAATCAGCTCAGTTCCTATTGGATCACTTACCGGCTTGTACCGCCTTCCACACAACCAAAGAACAAACTTAATGGTGTTTGGATTTCGCCTCATGTAAACTTTCTAGTTTTGTTTTCATTCGTTAAAGATAATATATAATATGTAATTTCAAATCTAAATTTAGTTCAACAGCGCTTACCAACAGACATCAGTAACAAAAACCTGTTCCAGAAATAAAAAGAAGGGCAAAGTTGAAGCATTTTAAATGTATTCATATTTCATATACATATTGACAGGTTTCAAATACAGCATGGTTTTGATAGTGTAACTGTTTTCGTTCAACTTGACCTATTTTTGTTCTTCTTTTTTTTACAAGAATAACAATAGAAAATGATAAAGACACCACCATGTACGATGCACTTTTAAATCTTGTGGCAATGCTTGGTTAAAATGGACTTTTCATCTCCCAACTACCGATGCACGTCTGCTGTGTCAGTACAAGATGAAACCCTTTACTTGGTCTGCTCGGCTCCCTGTTGGCCCATCGTGACAATGACATGCTCACCAACTCATGAGTCAAATGTAAATTTGTATTGAGTTTATACAGGTGTGAAACCAGCACAATGGTCCACATTGGTGACAACTCTTCAGAGTCCCGTCCTTCATCTTCATCTTCCCTCAGTCAGCTTGTTTTAAGGACAGCTCGTCCTCCATCTACATGTCCTCTCGCTTGAATGACATGAACATTTTGTACTTGAAAAATAACATCAAATCCATCTGAATTTTCATGAACACTATCTGTACCGTAAAAACTGCAGCAATGAAAAATAAGAACACTTTTCAAAAGGACCAAAATGGAATCAAAGACCCAGATATTGGCTTTTTTTTTTTTGTTTTGTTTTTTTTAGAGTCCCTCACACACTCATTCCTCACTCATACAGGTGACTTTTGAAAGGCAACAGATGTCCGTCCTCCAAGGCAATAATGTCTTTGTGGCAAAAACAAAAAAACTCCTCGACCCCGACAACATCGCTCCGCTGGCTCCTACCTCTCCAGGAAAAGGAAAAAACATGAACTGATTATGTGTAAAGTCCTTTTCATTTGATGAGTAAATACTGAAGAGAATACAAAATTATAATGAAGGCTAAAAGAATAACTGTGATCATTCTAATATCATAAGACAAAGTACGTACTACATTAGAGAGCAGATACAAAAGTCTCTCTGATTCTCTTCAGGGTTTGACACCCAGATTGTTCCCAAACGCCTCTTCAAAGTAAACAAATAAAACTTTAAAGATACAAAAATAAATGATAATACAGATGACTACAAATATGAATGTAACATTTAAAGGCTGCAATCAAAGTAAGCCTAGAGAGGAAGGCGGTTTCTTTTGCTCTTTGTAGAGAAGTCCTAAAGTTCTTCTGTCAGTCTTTTCGTCTTGGTTTTTTCCCCAATGATCTTTCTTCTTGCTGCTCCATTTCTTTATGTTGCACGCTCATTTTTTTCCCTCTTCCTTTTTTCAAACAGCAATAGTTGTCTTTCCATCAAAAGGATCTTGTGATTTCATTGTCTTGAGTGTAAATAATGCTTATTTCTGTTGAGAAATTGTACATTCTCTTTCGGAAAAATCCCACCATGGATGTCGGTCCAGGTTTTCTTTTTTTTTTTTTTTTTTCACATTTCTCAGTCGCCTATTGTCCAAAATAATCTGGGAGAAGAAAAACAACATGCACAGAGAGAATGCTCATATTTCACAAAGAAGTATAATTGGGACAAACAAACAGATGAGAGACCCACAGATTATGTAGACTGGCACTAACCCACAACCTTTTGGAAGACTGTGGTTCAATTATTACCAGTTCTGTCGTCCATAAACACCAAATATGACAGTTTAAAATATAGATCAGAGTAATTCAAAAAATGTTAAATAAAAAGATGGAATGAGACAACTTTGAGAAATGCACTTTATGAGAGTTTAGACATTTTCGTGAATGGTACCATTTATCCATTTGTGTTAGAAAGAAAAATGGCATTTTATCTGCATCACCAGATATATTGTAATCTGAATTTCATGCCTTCCCAAACTTTCTGTTGCACACCCTTTGAAGAATAAAAAGCAGCTTTGGTGGAGAGAGGTTTTTTAAGCAGCTTTGCACCACCTAGCCAGTTTGTCCTTACAGAAGATACATAAATATAAGGACTTCATCATAATCCTAAAAACACATGTTGATGAGTGTAAACTTACAGCTTCTAGACTCCAGCATCTCCCATTCCTCTTCATTTTGCTCAGCCTCTCTCTGACTGCTCCAAGTACACTGACTTGGCTGGCCGAAGGCTCTGGGTAAACTAAGTGGATAAGGAACAAAGAGAACCAATGATGATCAAATAATGTTAGTTCAAGCTGTGAATATAAAGAAAAAAGGAGATACATTGTGACTTATTCAAGTGGGAACCAACCTCTCTTTCTTTACCTTGTGCTTCGGACACCGCAGTGAGAAGTTATCTTCATTCAGGGAGCAATCTTTTAAAACAAAAAAAGCACATCAACACCATGCATGTCCTGCATGCTTGTTTTCACAACATTCAATGCATCTACTCACCAGCTTCAATAGCACACATGTAGTGATAGCGAAGTATGCAGCCTTTGCTGTAACAGCCCAGGGTGGATCCAACCATCTCACAGAATGAGCAACTCTGAGAAGAGGGATAGCAAATCATTGCAAAAAGTGCTAAGCAGCAAAGAATTACAATAATCAATGCCAACACAGTCACTAAAAAGGCATCCACCCCTTACACATGCTTAAACTTTTAGAATATTAAAGCAAAAGAAAGTGACAGTTCAGTGAAAGAAAATGACTAACTGACAGGACACTTACTGTTTCTCTGGCTCCATCTAGTGCTTCTTGCAGGCCATAGAGTTTCCCATTGACAAGGTATACTCCACTGGTCCACACTATACATCCTTCGTGGACCCACAGTTCTTCGAGGTCCATGGGCATCTGAGGCAACTGTGCAAGTTGTGCCAACGGTCCCAGGGAGTCCAGGGCTGGCGGTGGAGGCTGGAAAGGCAATGAGGCCTTACTGTTGGATGGCACCATCCTGGGGGATTTCTCACTGGACTTGTGTCTCCTTTTAAAGCGTGGGTGTGAAGTGAGCTTCCTGTGTTGAGGTCGCTGTTGAGCTTCCTCGGCTGGCTGATGCAACTGCTTTCGAGCCTTTTGGTGATCAGTTTCAAAGTCTGGCTCTCTCTTAAGCTCTGGGATTGGTCGGATATCTACATTCATGTCCCAAGTTAAAGAGGGTTTAAAGGTTCTGGAGGAAGAAGAAGAAGCCGTAGTGTTACTGAGCTTTTCTGCCACAGGTAGCATCATTTCCTCTCTCCTGACAGGTGACACAGTTACCTCTGTAGTAGTGTGAGAAGTTGTATTTGAATCTAGGCTGATTGTATAGTTGCGTTCAGGAGAGAACATGGTGAATTGATCATCTTGTTTGTCTTGGATAGTGCTCAAAACATTTGAGCTTATGTCTAAATTTGGTCCAGTTTTGTTTGTGCCAGTGGTTGCTTGACCCTGTCTGACCTGGGGCTGATTTTTTGGGAGCTTTGCAGCATACTCAGCTGGATAAAATGGCCCATAGAGATCTCCAAGGTGCTTGTAATTTGCCCACTTCTGGCACAGGCAGCATAGCAAACGGCCAGAGTGATTGCTCTCTGTAATCACAGGGCCTGAAACAACATGGCCGGATGAAGGAAGGGCTTTTCCTGACTCTCCTCTGGTCTCAACCTCATCACTCTCCCGGTTGTCTGATTCTTTGTCTCTCCTGGATAGCTGGGAGGACAGAACTGAAGTCAAGAGGGAATCAATTCCACTTCCGACTGCTTTTCCACCAACTGCACTACGTTCCTTTGTCTTTTCCTCCTCTAAGTTTACAATAGTGCAGACTGCCCCAATCTCTGGTACTTTTTTCTCTACATGTATGTGAGGAATAAATAACCCCCTTCTATTTTGATCTGAGGAAACTCTGCATGTGCTGAGGCTTCCTCCTGCCCTATTAGCTGTATCTGGATCATTTTTGGCCATTGGTGGTCTAGTAGTCACTACTACTGATGCAGCACCTCTCCTTCTCCTCCTTTGTTGTACACCAACTCCCAGTTGCTCATCCTCATCCTTTACACCTCTGCGTCTCCGGCGCACAGGTTTGACCTCAATCTCTGGCTGGGTGTCCTCACTTTCAAGATCTACTTTCATGACCTGTGGTAAAAGTGGTGGGTCTTGCAGGGTAATGTTTTCATTGTTCTCTGACACCAGAGGTGTTGTAGGGGTGACACTCGTAGTCTGGACTGGTAAGGCAACTGCTGGTGTGGCAACAGCTGTAGTTGAAATGGGCAGGGCTGGAGGAGCACTAGGACTTGAGTTCTGTGACTGGATTTGAGGCGGAGTCTGAGCCTGCGCTTGCCCTTGCCCTTGGTTCTGAGCTCGTTTCTGTTTATTGACACTTCCTACAGGCCGGCCTTTTTTTTTGCCCGATGGAAAATATCCTTTAGGGACAGAGCCGTCTAATGACTTTGAGTCTTGTGGCGAAAGACTGGACCTGCTAGAAGACATCTGATGCTGTCTGCTAAGCATGTGCCCTTGGCTATGATGGGGCGAGGTATTCCCATAGTAGTCACTACCAGGATAACCATCAAAGCCCATGCCAGATTCTTGAAGCTTCTGCCGAAGAAGGGTAGCAGCAGATTGCTCTCCTCTTCTTGTCTCAAGTTGCTGGTAGGTGTTTGTGAAATGTTGAATATCTGACAAGGCAGAAGAAGATGGGGGCGGAGAACCTTGGACTGGACGAGGAAGGGGTGGAGGAGGTGGTAATGGTCCAAGCAGAGTGAAATCTTCTTTGTCACCAGAACCTGATGCCACAGCCGTCCCTAAACCAAAGTCAAAGTCTTGCTGTTTGAGGACTTTGGACGTCTCATGAGGATCACAGGATGCGTAGGCAGTAGGTGGTATCGGCCCAGCATCATCAACCCCTCTGAAGGGAATTATGTCATTTAAAGAGGGACTTTCATCCATGTAACTATCATCGCCTCCTGATACATCAGAGAATTGTTGCAAGTCTTTATCCTGTGATTCTTTAAATGCTGATATTTCATGCTGAGTGAAATGTGGGTAATGATTCGGCACATCAGCATGACCTGCCAATTTTTTAACACTTGGTGTAATTTTCTGCACAATTGCCTCCAGTTTCAGACCTCGTCCTTTTTTGGGAGGTAAAATATTGGTGTTACCACTTCGTGGAGAGATGGGTTGTGTGCTCTCTCCTGTCAAAGGCGAAGAAAGTCTTGAACACCGAGTATCTGATGCAGAGTCGCCTTCATTGTGGTGGTTTGACTCAGATTGAGCCCCAGGTGAGAGATGCATATTTGTCCTCAGCTGAGACGCATCCTGAAGTTGCCTTTTGGCTGGAATGGGGGAGATAAAGGAGCGGACTCTCCTTCTAAGCATCAGTGGGTTGGTTTCTCCTGAACTCCCAGCTTTAGTCTGACGTTGCACTTGTGGCTGAGAAGCTTTCACCTCAGCGGGAGCCTTGGCGGAGGTGGACAAAGGTGGTTGGGGAGGACAGGGGTGTTGGACTTCTTCTGTTCCTCCTCGGGAGGTCTCAAGTTCAGCAGCATTTCGGCCGTGACTTATCTGCATTGGAACAGGGCCATGTGCAGGAGCAGAGGATGGTTGCGTTCTATAGTAGGCATCTCCATCTGTCATTCGGGCACCTTCTCTTCCTGTGTGCACCGAGTCCCACATTTTGGTGTCATAGTACGTGCTTTGATGATGCAGTAAAGTTTTGCTTATGTGCTGCTCAATTGGCAGATCAGTGTGGGATATCATCCTCTGTCTTTGCTCTGTTTGGCTAATCTTTTGTCTTCCAGGAGAAGAACTAGGATGCATCATCATCTCTTTTGAAGACCTGTTCATTGTTTTTACCCACCCACTTACATCATGAGGTTGATGAAGGGCACCACGGGGGTGAGGGTACATTTCAAGATTATTTGTGGCTTGAACCTGAGGAGATAAATTGTGGTATGGGTGGTGAGAGGGAAAATTGGGATTAATACGTGGCACCATAGTGCCTTCTCTGGTATCGCTATATTGATAGCCAGGAAATGCAGTGCTGCCGCCAGCAGACAGATCCACCCCGTGGAGATAAGACTGATGTCTCATTGGTGAAGATAAAGGATTAGCACTCATAGGGTGAGAAGGCATAGGGGATAGATCAACATTTCCTCGCCTGTAGGGGTCAGCATTCATTATGGTTGATGAATGACCAGACTTAGAATGGAACTCTATGTCTCTCTCATTAACTCCACCACTGCCATGAGGCTCAGTTTGTACGTTTTCAGTATCTGGCCCAGTCTCTATAAGTGCTTTCTCAATTTTCATCACTTGTTTATGTCCACTTTCTTTTTTACAAAGATCATTAGCCACAGCCAGTTGATGTTGAATCACAGAGGCTCCCTTCTGCATTTTTTCCTGTTCTCTCTCTCTTTCACTCTCCCTGTTGCTCTCTGGTGTGCTGCGTCGTTTTGGAGACACATCACAGATGACGGAGCGCCGCTCTGATGGGGCTGAGAAGGAACCTGATGTTTTCTGAAGTTCACGTTTACATGTGCTGCCAGTTAGTGGTTCTGGCTCTTGTAAAAGAAGTTCCTGCACAGCAGAAGACTGTGCGGACGCAGATAATGCTTTTCTCTGAGGCAGAGAATAGTCAGCTAGGTTTATATGTTTTGGTGGAGGTTGCCGAGTCTCTGCCAGTGGAAACTGTCTCTGGTTCACACCCACTTCACTTTTTTCTGAATGTTGCTGAATCTTAGCATTGATTATGTCTGACTTTAACAGGGATTGAGGATCTTGTGTATAATCATTTTCGCATCCAGTTTTCTGATTTTGGGATTTTACAGAGGTTCCCAATAGGGCATTTTGAGAACCCTCAGTTACTCCTTGATGCACCCTTAAATCCTCTGTGGCGCCATAGAGATGTCTGCTTTGAAATTGTTGAAAAACTTGGAGATGTGCAGGGTAAGTTTGCTCTTGTCTTCCATAACGCCTATCCAAGTTGTAACCTTGAAGCACCTCCTGTAAAAGGCTTGGAAACTGCTGCATTTGTGGATTTTCCTCATGACCTTTAGCAGTGGCCCCGTGGCTTCCCTTCTCTTGAGGCTCTGCTACAGAATTTGGGTCCTTTAAATGCACTGACCCATAAATAGTTTGTGCTTGTTGATACCCTAAATATTTAGGATTTGACTCTGTTGCACCATCTGGGTTAGTCTTCCCTTTGATCTTCACGGACATATCTGAACCATATGCTGATTCTGCTGGGTTATATTTCTGTGGGGCAGACACGGTAGGACTTTGAGGTCTCCCGGAGTTTGTTTTTTGATGGTGGGAGGAATAGATAGTGAGATCAATACCATCCTCTCCATTGTGACTGCTAGATTCCTTTAAGTAGGAGTGTGGCCGTTTTCCTTCCACACATTTGTCTTGAGTATTGTTACTCTTGTTAATGTGATTTCCCTCAGAACGAGTTGAAACTATCACACCAACGCCACTGGCATTCTGCTCCCCTTCAGGTTTGTGCTTTTCTTCTTTCTCAATATTGTTCATTCTGGGTGCAGACTGCAACATATTTTCTTTGTCCTGGCCATTTTTCCTATTTACTTCATCATGTTGCATATTTTTACTGCCTTTCACCTTTTTTGCTGGCATGCTTTCAATATCAGGCTTCATAACTTCTTTTTCAAAATCTGTTCTTCCATGATCATTGTATGTTAAACCACGGTCGGGAACAAAATTTGGCTGGATTGGAGGGACACTGGATGAGGTTGAAGAAGATACTATAGGTTTTGAATGGAAAGTTGGGTCGTTTTCAGTTGACTGGCATGCAAATGATGAAGAGGGAATGTTAACATTATTTGCTTTAGCTTCAATGACTACAGGTTCTTTTGATTGGGGATCAAAAGTCATGGCATTAGCATTGGAAGCTTGTCCAGTATGTGGTTGGTTGTGACTCATAGGCAAAGAGTTATAACTTGCTTGCTCTGATCCACTGCTCGTGCCGCTCATCTGCCTCTTTCTACCATATTCTCCCTCAGAAAACTGCTCCTCTCGCTCAGTTTTGTTCCCCGATGAGCCTCCGTACAACATTAATGAGTCTTCATCAGCACCAGCCTCCAAGCTCACAGCCTCACCAGTCCCAGAGGATCCACCATCTTTGACTGTGCTAGTGCTCGAAGCTGCACTTGCATTTCGACTTCTTGGTTGTGATGGTGGCACACCGTTTGTTGTTTGCTGCATCTGCCCACCATCTTTTTTCTTTTGTGAAAAGACTGTGTCGGCAAGGAGCATGTGATGCACTGTGTTTGGTAAATTGGCTACTTGTGAGCTCAAGGCATTAAGACTATTCAGTCCGGCATCCTGCATTTTGTCAAGTGAAGAAGAATAGACAGCAGAGCTCTCCTCCCGGGATCCCATTCCTGTGCTTTGACCGATTTTTAAGCGGCCTGTTGGATGGGGATTGATACTTCCAGCTGCACTCATGCTGTGACCTTTATGACTACCACTGCTACCACAACTACTGATACTGCTATTTGAGTTGGGTGTGGGACTTAACTGTGACATGGTCTGCAGTAACCGACCATGGCTGCTACGAAGGTTTGATGTAGGGGGGTGTAAGGGACCATGAGCCGACGAGTTTCCATGTGCCTCTGGGACAACCATCAAAGGAGAAGGAGAGGAGCTACAGCTGGGCGAATGTACTGCAGAAGCAGCTGGTGAGGGGTTGGATATAGGGCTAAAATTCTGTGTAATTTGACTTTGTTGAACATTAGGATGCATTGGGGACTTTGGGATTTCTTGAGATGGTGTCTGAGGTACAATTGCATTAGAGGCTTGGGGATGTTTAGCATATGCAGAGCCTGAAGATGAACCCTGGTGTTGCATCTTAAGAGAGCTGTCAAACCCTAGACCTAAGTTAGGCTGTTGGGTGCGATGCTGTATTGTGGCTGGGTTATGAAGCGATTGTGAGTGTGAAGAGTATGAATGATAGTTTGTACCATGGTAACTTTGTGGAACGTTTTCCATTGGGCCTACATTATTAGCTGAACTAGAGATGGAGTTTGAACCAGAGTTGACACTAGAAGTATTGTTGAGTTTGGGATCAAACCCAGTGCTAGCAGTCCCATCTAGGTATCTCTGTGAAGAAGGGCTGTACATTCCCGATGAACCAGAGGAAGCTGCACCCTGTGGCGCGTAGTGCGAGAACTGTGGGGTCATTCGGTGCCCAGAGTGTGGGTAGCTTCGAAGCTGTTGTCCATGGTGACCAGCTGGGAAAGCCTGTCCAAGCTGGCGGTGTTGCATTTGAGGACTCGGCACTGGCTGCATTGCAGAATTCTGGCTCATATTGTACTGATGAGAAGGAGAAAAAGCTCCAGAACCTCCACCTGAACCAGTACTGGAGGAGTAATCTACTGCATACGGTGACATTAAGCCAGATGATGTCGAGCCAACTCCAGGGTGCCGGTACTGGTGAGGTATAGGTCCATCAATATTTGGATAACTAAACCCTCCCCCAAAAGCCATTCCTCCTCTTCTATGCCTGTCTTTTACCCCCATTGAAAAATAATAATCCATGGCCTCTTTCCTGTACAGGTTGCTACTGTTGCCACTGTGCATGTTACCCTGTGTTGGCAGTGGATCCACAGTTCCTCTGTTTCTTGCACTATAAGCCAGAATTTGGCTGGCCTGACTTGGGTGGGGGTGGCCTCTGTGCAGGCTCTGCTGTGGTATCCCTGCATAATCATCCATCATCCTGGGGGATATCTGTGGCTCTGCTGACTGAGAGGGATATGGGGCTCCCCCCCTCCCACTAAAGCCAGGCGGGAGTGAAGGAGGAGCTGGACTGTTTGAGAAATTCTGCATTCTTTTCCAAAAATGATATTTAAAAAGGAAATATCCGTTAGTCTTTATGTTCAGGAATGATTTTGATCAAAAGGCTGAAGTTTTATGGCAGTAACAAGTGAAAAAGAATAAGCCTTCCAATTGGCCAGATGAGTAAAAATAAATATGTTGCATTTGGTATAATCACTTGTTGCAGTTGATAAAGATGATGTGCATGCACTTCGATTGTGAATTATACTAAGATGTCAAGAAAAATTACTGTTCCAACAAAAATATGACTTAAGAGGCAATTATTCCCAAAAAACTGTAGCAGTTTGGCACTGAGTAGGCATAGAAGTCTTGAATGGCAACCACATCACCATATGTTGAACTTTAAAATGCCTTAAACTGAACATGTGCCACTAAATTAGCAGCTTTAACCAGTAGAGAGGTTTCAGGATTTAACAGATTTGTGATCCAATGGCCTCTTGTAGGACAAAACTCTTAATAAAACCATTGAGACTTTGTTTTATCGTAGCAATTATTCATGAAAAGTTGGCAGAGACTTAGCTCACGCCTGCATGAGGCAAAAACTCCTGCAGCAGAATTAAAAACTCCATGGAAAGTCTCAGCGATTGATGAATTATGTGTCCAATTACTTCATCGTTTCCAATCTATTTGCTCACCACAGCAAGCAGTCCTTTGAAAAGAAGAATTACTTGGTCCTTGTTCAAAAGTTTTTTCCTGGAGCGTGTTTAGGTTCTTCTCTGCGTCTCTGTGTGTCTCCTGAATTGAGACATCTAATCATGTGTTTTCTTCTGCAAACTGTCATTTAGTTCTACCTAGTTTCTTGGCAACAGCTTTCCAAAGGGAAGGTAATCCATTTATTCCGATTTGAATTCAGTCAATTCAAGCTCCGGTTTTCTGTTTGCTTCAGTATTTCCATGCAGATAGGTTTGTTTTCCACAAGCTGCCAACCAGAAGCCACAACTCTGAAAAAAACAAAAAGTAAACTAACAGTTAGCATGATTTCCATCTTGAATATTTACTAAACACAGTTTTACATACCTTTATAAATAAACTTGGTAATATCCTATAACTGCAATACTCATACATACACACAAATGTGACACAACAGTTATTAATGCAAAATGGTAGAGACACTTCTTTCAGACTGTGTCAGGGTGACTGTAGCTACAGACATAGCTCGCCTCCACCATGGTGAGTGTGTTTTGGGTTGCTACTCAGTAAATAAAAAACAAACAAGAAATCACGTACGGTCTACCAAAACTGCAACCCCACCCACTATAAAATAAACTTTGATGACAAAATGTAAAATATGAATACAATTTTAAAGCCATCTAACCTCAGCACAGTCAGTATTTGGTTAGCTTTTAAGATGGTCAATCGTTAATAGGAACACTATCACTGTTTTAGCAGAATGGCCTGACATGACCAAAGCAAAACAAAAAAAACAAAAAAAAAGCATATTGTGATTCTAATAAATGTGTTCATGAACTGTGTTGATATTCTGCATTTGTTAAATGTATTACCCGAGTGAAAAAATAAAAATAATATCACCCATTTACACGCAATTTGTCATTGTAAAAGGGATGTCAGAGAGGTGGAAATGTTCTATGATTTAGTTTCACGCAACATGACAGACTTCGACTTCTGAAATAGAAATTGTTGTATGACACAGACTAAAACTTTTGTCATGTTTTGTCACGCATTTACACAATATTTTCTGCTGTAATACCAGTGATCTAATGTCTAGCACTGGCTAGTCTAGCAAATAGATTAGGGGTGGGCGATATGGGAAAAATATATCACGATTTTTTCTTTGTGAAATCGTGATCGCGATTTTATCACGATTTTTTTTCATTCAAATCATTTAGACTATTTTAAAGTTATTTACCAATAAAACAAACCAAATCACCGAATTAAAATCATCGCCCTAAATGAAAAAAAGGAATAAAAGATCATTTAGGACGAGGTAATTATCTTTTTCTCTTTTTTTTATTGTATGTAAGCAATTTATCAAACTGGTTCCTAGTACAATTAACATCAAACACAAAAGCTGACAAGTTATTTTAGTCCCAGTCTTTTTACTTTGTTTAACTGAAGTGGTGTAGCATTAGCATTAGCAATACTTGCTACATAACAAGGCAGCATATCAGTCTAGTGATTTCTATTCGTTATTGAGGTAACACACTCATATTAATAAAATCCTACTTTAAGCAGTGTTTGAACGCCTCATTTCACACAGTTTAGACAATCATATCCTTTACAAGATAAAACGTTACTGCTTTGGTTACATTAGGCCTGTGTGATATGGACCAATATTCATATCTCAATATTTTTCCTCAAAATGGCAATAGGTGATATAAACTCCATTTATTATTATTTTTTTCAATAGTTTTACAAGAAAAACAATAATGGGTCAAAGTCAGTGGAGAAAAATGCCACAAAGACCCTTTTATTAATCACTAGCAGCACAATAACAACATTTTGTGTCACTTTTGACCTTTTCCTACATTAAGGCTGAAATGTGATTCAATTATGTAGTGTTGCTTTTTTTAAGGGCAGCTCTGAGTTGCTGAAAGTAGTTTTTAAAGTAAATCACATTCAGGACACTGTCTCTTTAAGAGTGTGTAAACAGCCCCGTTATCTACAGCAGCAGATCTCTGCTACAGCGCAGCGACAGAGTCAGTTAGAGGAGAGAAACATATGCAGGGTTTTCTCAAACATATTTCAGTGCTTCAACACTCAGAACTAATAGAGTTTAACAGACAGACAGACATCTGCACTGAGCCTCTGACAGACAGCCTCTAACACGGAGGAAGCAGCACAGCTAACTCTGTGTCCGTGCACGGGGGGGGGATATGACGCAGACACGGCACCACAAGGGTTAAAATGTGAACTACAGACGGTTCTACAATCTCCGGGATTTGGGAGATCGTTGTCATGTTGAAATCCTTAACGATCTAATATCGTCATATCGAACACCTTTAAAACGGATGGATGTCAAATTTCTTGTCTTGCTTGTTTCGGGGCATTTCCGCTGTGTATCAATATGACATTAATGACATCTAACTCTAATAAGCATGTTGGGCACAATTTTGGGATGTTTAATTGTCTGTAATGACATTTAATTTGGGAAAGTCAATGAAACAAAGAAAATGAAAACGGGTGACAGAATTTGAGGCTCAACCTCAGAAATATTCCAATTGCAACAAAATGCTTTTTATTACAAAAACAAAAAAAATATTTTGTTTAAAACTTGTTGCAGTGGACGTTAAAATCACGTCAAAACCTAGTTACCAAGTATGACGTGGCTCTTTACCAACAAGCAGCTATAGGATGAGAACCTGACCCAGATAAGCCCAATGCCGGTATTGAGGGTTTGAAAGAGCCAATAACCGACTCATGAAATAAGAACACTGATATACACAAATACTACGACTAAATTAAAATAAGGAACTTTACTTAATAACACTGTCAACATAGGACAAAACTGAGCAAACTGTATTCCCGGAATACAATGTAAAGAATATTCAAAAATAAAGATGCTCAAATCCCAAACAGTAAACATGGATAAATAAAAAAACAATGAACAAGTAAGTTCTCCGAGTGTTGTGATTTTGTAATCATTACTGTTGATTCAAAAGTAGAAGCTTATAATGCAGAAAGCACAGCAGAGCTACAGAATATCCACGCAGCAAAAAAATAGACTATTTACCTATTTATGGCTCAACCGATTAATGAGTGAGCTATTATGTCGATTAATCGGAGAAGGCTTGGTCTTCATGCACAGATTTGTGAACTCTAAATAAGTGTTAAGCTCGCAGTTGTTGTGCACATTTGTAATTGTTACAACTCATGTTGTTGAACCCTGATTGTTTATTTTACAAAATGTCTATTTGTACGGTTGCCGTACGGACAACCCCCAGTGCTATTGGCATGGTTACCAAAGTACACGTATGTAGCGTCTTAAGGTTAGGTTCAGGGTTAGGTTATAACCCAATATTGCAACATTTTTTAGAGTTAGGGTTAGGATTAGGTTTAGAGTAAGGTTTAGTCTTAGTCACGCGACCTAAACTGGCCAATGACTGACCTATCACGTGACCTAAACTGGCCAAATAGGGGCGCTGCGTACAGACAGAATGTCAGTATAATGATACGGAAACCATACGGATAGCCACTGCCTTTATTTTAATAAATAACCTTTTTATGTGTTTGTTTGTTTGTTTGTATTGCTTTTCAGTCTGAAATAAAGATATCTATCTATCTTAAGGTTTTTCAAAAAACACTTAAATTTTTTCCCACAACTGTGAAATCTCTTTACACGCATTATGAGTAGAGCCTTGAGTTTGGCTGGTGCTTTAACATTATACGCTTCAGCTGTCTCTCCTCTCTGACAACAAAAAAGTGTGTAGGAGAGAATCACGGGTAAGTGGCAGCATGCAATTAAAGCAACAAAATAGCTTTGGCAAGGTCACCAATACTTCCTCAGTGTAAACAAACAACCCTGCGGTGGAGCCAAGACACAAGGAGACAGTCGTCCGCTTTTTACTGGCTCTTCCAAGTCCATTCACATCACCATGTTCAAATTATCCTACTGTAATTGGATTTTATTATTATACTGATAAGAACAAGATAATGCTACTTTCTTTCCCCTTAATAGCCAACAAGCCCAGCATACATCTCTCTGTTGCTCAAAATAAAATAGGTAATAATAGCCATAAAACCAGATTGTGGGTTGGAACATTGAGTGTAGAGTCTCACACTGGGAAAATACTGGTTTGGTTTGGATCTGTAAGGGTTTTCTTGGTGGGGACATGACCTTAAATATGGCAGAGTTGAAAAGAACAAAAAGATGTTTTTGATTTTTTTGAATTTCCTTTAAAGCGATTGGTAATTTAAGTTATCAATTTAAAAAGGTCCAACACAAAGTCCTGTAGATGAATGGATCAATCATGAATCTGTGTGCTCACAATATCATCTAAAAAGCTTTGTCGTTGGTGACGATGCATTATTTCACATGTGATGCAGTAAATGTTCAGTTTAAAACCACGTATGGCATCTTTAACGCGAGAAACGAAAAAGACATGAAAGTGTGTGTCGGCTCACCATTGCTCGAGAAAATTGTGAAATCTAATTAGAGCAAAAATATTAAAGTATAAATCTAAACTGTCCTATTTTACAGAATAATAAATGAAGAGGGTTTTTAAAATAAAATTTAAAAAGCGCAGTTAACTCTGTTTTTCTAAATTTCCAGAAAAAGACTTTCTTTATTATTATTTAGTCTGGGTGATATGTGTCAAAGTAAAGTTAAGTGGCTTTAACCAAGGAGAGGAAATCACCACTCAATAAAAAAACCTATACTCAACTTTGATTTGACACATATCACCCAAACTAATATCATGAAAACTAGAGTTCTCTGCTTTTGTAAATGGCCTTTACAAATATTTTATGCCTTAATGTTTCTATGATGGGTATCTGTAATGCACATGTTGGAATAAACCTTAAAATAATGAATTCCAGATGATCATTTGATAATTAAATGTTTAAATAGCCATTACCTGATCACCGTTTTCTGAAAGCATTTGCAGTGACACCAAAGGGACATGATGAATTATTATGATTTAGCAGTGATTATTGTTACCGTTAAGAAAGATTTTAATAGGTTGGCCACTTGAGATTAAATTGGGCAGTAAGTGGCCTCTAATTTATTATGATTTTGACACTTTGCACAAAAACTAAAACCAGTTTCAGGATGTCCAATAAATCATAGTGTTCACAGCAGCAGTTTTAAAAGGCTAAATGAACAACAAGGAAATTGCTTTCATTTCTACATATTTGTGTCAAGTCAGCATTCAATGTAATTGTAATGAGGTTGTTAGAACTCTTAATGTGGGTTCAAGATCTAGTTTCTTCAAAACTTTTACCCTCCGAACACGTCCTAACATTTTAATAACCCAATTTAACCCAATTTTGTACGGTATATGTATACATGTTATGGCTACTCCTAATTATTCATATGATATCTAAAAAACTGCAGTGATATTTCATATCTTTAAGGAATGCATATAATGTCTATGTAATATGTACAGATATTGGGTATGTGTGTCATATATATAATAATAATAAAAAATAAAAACAAATCCATATAATTCCAGCTTGTTCATTTTGTTTTCTTTTTTGAAATATTATGTTTAAATAATATGTTTCATTTATTCAGACAACTTTTTGGGAAGGAAATTTACTTTGATCTCCTGACATGTTTTGACTGCCAACTGTCAGTCTTCCTCAGAGGTGATCAGCAGACGCCTCTGAGGAATACTTTTTCCACCTTTAATGTGACCTAGAACCTGTACAAGGCAATGGAAAAACCAACTGAAACCTTTAAAGGGGAAAAATAAAAAACTTAAAATAACCTGGTTGCATAAACATGCACACCCTTAAACTAATACTTTGATGCAGCACCTTTGGCTTTTATTACAGCACCCAGTCTTTTTGGGTAAGAGTCTGTCAATATTTCCGCTCTCTGTAAATAATGCGGATCAGCGAACGCAGCAGCCCGCATCGGCCGATGCCGATACACGCAAAAAACACAAAAATAGGCCGGCCAATGTATCGGTCAACTATCACTATCAAATAGTTTTCTAAGCAAAATGTTGTAGTGGGAAAAAGGGGGTACTTGGATTCAGAAATAAGATAAAGGGGCCTAAAAAGTTTGAGAACCACTGCACTAGACTGTTAAAACCATGCTGTGGTATCTGGCCATAGGGTGAAATCAATAAACACTCCAGTTCCTTTAGGTTTTTTGGTTAAATATCTAAAGCTCTCATTTGTCCAACAAAACAGACTGTAAAGGGCATATCTGAGGAATTTAGGAGACCTTAAACTGGTTATTGGGTTTTTCCAAACCACTCATTAACTATTTTTTGCTTGGGTAAAGATTCCGGTTACATTGAATGCATGCATGTCATAGTATGTGTCAAAGTAACCGTAACCTTAGGTTCCTGTTAGATCAGACCACATGGGCCAGCCTCTGCTCTCCACATACAGCACTGAGCCTTGGTCACCCTGTTGATGGCTTACTTCTGCTCCTTCTTTGGACTTACTTTGGATAAAATACTGACCACAGCAGACTGGTATGACCACACATGATCTGATTTTGTAGACGTTCGGACAATGTCATCATCACAGCAGGTTTCATGTAAAATTCACTGAAATCCCTCAACTCGCCTGTTGTTTCTGTTTTTGTTTAAAACTAGAGACAAAATGTTCCAGTGGTAGACTATAACCTATCCACAAACAGCTGCTGTGATGAAGAGAAAATTAGTGTTATTCATTTCACTTGTCAGTGGTCATGGGAACGTATTCCTTTATAGCCAGGGATGACTGCATGTGTTTAGCTTAACATGTGCTCACATGACATCTGGATAAAAGGGAAGCAAAGAAGGCCACTTAATGCTTTGGGCAACAAGGAGCCAATGGTTCCGGTCATCCAACTGGTTTCAACTGAAACATATCAACCCGTCCAACCTTTACGATGCTGACAATTATGTTGTATTTAGACATAAAAAGGGATTGATGAGGGGTTTTAGACTGTACATCACTAATCTACCTGAGCTTCAGTTTATTGTTATTTTGATTAGGGGTGTCCTGATCCAATACTTATATCAGATATCGTTCCGATATCAGCCAGAAAACGAATATCAAATTTTATCGGACTGCATCTAATATCTCAGATATAAGCGCACCGATAAGTTTTAGTTGTTTTTGTCCCCGCCCTCAGTTGTTCCCACCATATACTGACAGTAAAAAATAACTGAAGTGAACTTGAATTGTTGACTATTGTTCTCTGTTTGAGTAACATCACTTGATCAAGCTTTTTCTAACATTACACACTACAAAATAAGTTATAAAAGTATGTGTTATTTGTGCTGATATCGGATCGGATGGATATCGGCCAAATACTCAAGGCTGCAATATCGGTATCGTATTGGAAGTGAAAAAGTTGTACCGGGACATCCCTCATTTTGATTTAGTAGTGACAGATACTGACACAGAAACAAAAGTTATCTGTGTCTTCCTTTACATACAAACTCATATTAAAACAAGTATTGTTTTTTTTAGAACGTCATATAACCTGCAAATAATTGATGTATCAGAAACGTTTTAAAAAGGAATCTCATTGTGGCAAACCAATAAATATTTAGATTTAATGACAGTTTGTGTTTAGAGACCAGCTTTATCTCATAGTTTACGTTAGAACAACATGAAACTAAGAGATAAAAACACAAAGTTTTCCCTCACAATGTCATCTTTTATTTAAAATAAAAATAAAGAAGAAATTCTAGGTTTACATTTGGATAGAGATTATCTTTAAGTGTACAAGGCTGCTGCTCGAATGACCTAAATTTACAAAATATGAATTAATCTATCATAAATTATTATTAGGGTTGAAGAAAAATATAAATTACAGTATGTAGCAATATTTGTGTGTGACAATAATGTCAAAAATCAACATTTCTCTCCAAAATCTACATTTTTTTATATGATGTCTCTATATGTGGTCATAGGTTAACAATAAGCGTAGTGTAGTGCACATTCAGATTAAATGTCAGAGTGACTGAATGGCTTTGGATCTGCATTGTTGTTTTTTTTTTGGGACTATGACTTGTTTATTGTTTCTAGAAGTGTTTGATTCAACTTCTGTTATTTGACAAAGAAATCAAGGAAGTTATGATCGTGATAACCATTACTATGGAATCGCAACACTTAATAAATCTAAACGGCAACCAAGTAGCGTGATTAAAACCGAATCTGGACAATATGCAGACCTAATTATCAGTGCATAATTAATATTGGATACCCAACTTTCATCCAATATTCCTGCAGCCTAAATGTCTTCAGTTGTACTTAAATTTAATATCAATAGTGCTTTAAAAAAGGGACCAGCACGTCACTACATAACACTGGTTTAGTCATCTAAACCGATGGAATATATTGATCGAACACAGATTATTTTGTCTGCAAAATGGATGTGCGTTGGATGCCAGAAAATCTGCTGACCATTGTTTCAGGAAAAGCCTTCATGAGATAAAAACCCTGAGACATAAATGGAATGGTGCAGGACCACTACAACCAGTTTGAGGGGGCTGACTTCACTGGCCTTCAAATTCCTAAAACCCAGTTGAGGACATGGCTAGGTTTACTGTGGGGAAAAAAGGTCTCAGTTACACAAGCTATTCAACTGGAAGAAGATGTTAAAGTATGTAAATCTGTGTTTTTGCTTGTTTTTTTTTTTTTTAAATCACACATAGTGTGTCCTCTCTTCCACTTAATCAGTTTATTAATATTAGATTCTATCACTCAGCGTAACACAAGGGGTGCAGTTAAAGGAGACTGTACAATCCCAGTGAGAAAGAGTGCATTTGGCCAGTCGTCCCTTTGCATTTCAAGCTTCCAATTACTGGAATGTATTACCTGTAAATATTAGGGACACTCCCACATACAGTATGATTCATTTAATACCCAGTTAAGAAAATGGCTTTTCAGTAATCAGACCTGCAATCATCAGCCCTGATAGTCATGATTAGAGTGACCAGACCTCCCAGTTTTCAGAGTTAAGTCCCGTGTCCCGGTTGATTTCCCCTGATTTTTCACAAATTCAGTCCCCGTTTGTCTTGTTTTACTAAGAAATAAACGTCTGATGTGGCTGACAAAAAAAAAAGATCCTGAAAGCAGCAGCAAATTTTGCTTAAAAACGTGATCTCTGTGGACCGTGAGCTGCCAATCACAGCAGTTGCCATAGTAGCGCTTGCAATATGAACCAATTAAAAAGCTCAAAAGTCTTCCATACACTTGCAACTCAATGCTGATTGATTAATAGCATTGATAATATTACGCGTTCTCTTTCTCCACAAAAAAAAAAACACTTTTTTTGTTATTATTCAAAACATTATATTTTAACTTAAAATGTTACTTTTTTTTTTTTTTTTTTTTTTACTGAGGGCCACTTTAAATTTGGTTCAGCTGTTGCAATAATACATTTATTCCCAAACAGAAGAAAAGAGAAATTTAATTTGTGGCCATTTTTTCATTACAAATAAAAGCACATGTAAATAGTTTATTTTGAAAATATGTCTTTGGTTAAATTACTGTCCTGGTTTTAAGTTTTTAAAATGTAGTCATCCTAGTCATGAGTTGTCTTGCATTTTATTTTATATTTAAAATATGTATTGAAACTGAATTATACATTTTTAGTAAGGTGAATTATAAAGTTTTATGAATGTTTTTATGCTGTTTTAGAATGTGACTATTTTTTTTTATGGTACTTATGTGGATAGATTTTGTTTTGAGGGTGACTTTTAAAAGCTGTCCAGGGACAGCAGATGAACTCTGGTACATGAACTGTAATGTAGAGCTGCACAATTAGTCAAATTTTAATCGTGATCACAATTTGGATGGCCACGAATAAATTAATTTGATTATGGGCAATATTTACATTTAAAATGTATGCTCCGCTGCGTATATCAAATCGGGCACTTTCTCAACCATGAGTCAGCGGCAGCTTTGAGTAATTTGGTGGATTGATGAGAGCTGTGAACTGTAATTGTTTCCAATGAGCTGCATTTCGTGAAAGCACTCTGTAATAGTGTATTTATGCAGTTAACCCTTGGTACATTTTAAATTCATGGGTTAATTTCTTTTTTTTTTTGTATAATTTTTATTTAAAGCCTCATTTTGCACTATAAACTGTTCATATATTGCTTTTTTTTTTAAAAATTTAAGTAGCACAAAAGAGATACAGATTTTCCCCTAACATGATAAATAATTGTGATTATTACAATATTGATAATTTAAAAAAAAAAAAAATGTGATTATCATTATGGCAATAATCGTGCAGCTCTACTGTAATGTTTATGAATGTACATTGTATCTGTCAAATAAATAAAAATAAATAAAATTAGAAATGACACCGCAAGGACACCTTTTATAAGTCTAACATGGTCTGTGTCTTGTCTGGTTAGAAAATGGGGAGCACAACATTAGGCAAGCAGTGGTAAAATAAAGGATGGATGATGATAAAGAGAATCTGACCCATGTGTCCTAATAGGTAATGGACCTGGTTCAGTGGTTTTTCTGAGGTACATTTGTTGTATCTGGGTGTTGTTACATGAATGGCCAAACATCAGCTGTGGTATATTTGCATGTTGAGCCGTGTCTGGCTGCCATCCTCTCAGTCCTGGCTTAGCTTTCACTGCCACAACAGCAGCATTAGCCAACACAGCTTTACGCATTACAATTAGCTTTGTTACTGCTGCCTCTTGTAGCTTTGTGGGTCAACGTCAGCTAAAATGACTCTAATTAATCATGCTAACGCTAAGCTAGAACCACTGGTTAGCATCCTCAGCCAGCTAATTTTCCTCCGTTGCATTATGTGAGGGTTTCATGCGGGGAAACGGCAGTCGTGGCAGGTCATAGGCAGCTTAGCAGGCTTTAGCCGACAAAGTGGGCTGATAATGTAGGTACACGGTGTAGCTAGCGTTCATGACTAGCAAGAGAGCATGCACATACACACGAATAAACAGAGCTAACGTACACACAGGCCAGCTAAAGCATACCTGGACCCGCAGCAGCACCAGGCCCCTCCAGGACCGCACCGTCGCCTGGTGACGATCCGGCGGCTGAGGCAGGAAACCCCGCCGTGGGGAGGACCGCTCTGCAGCCCCGACAGCCCCGCTGCTCCGGGGCCCCGTCACGACGCTCGGATCCCCGGCCTTTGTCCAGCAATCCCCCCTTCTGTCTGATCTGGTTTTCCCCTCTTTTGTCCTCAACTCCAGGGATAATGAGAGCGGAGCACGACCAGGGTCCGCGCACCCCCCGCCCCCTCTCACACACCGCTGAGGTGAACCCACTTTACCCCCGCCACAAACAACACCTCAGTCCCTTCCACGGAGCTGCATCTGCGTGCCTTTACCAGGAGCTCGACTCATTCCTCTACCTCCTGGACCTTCTGTGTGTGTATGTGTGTGTGTGTGTGTGTGTGTGTGTCTGAGTGTGTTTTTCATGCAACAGAAAGACCGCCTTGAAAATCCTCACACTCATATTCCTGCACCCCCTCCCTCAGCCCTCTCCATCACATCCCTTCATCTCCCCTCCCTCTCTGGAGCTTTCGCTTTCCATTGATTTTCACCTATTTTCACCACAAAACCCTCAGATCAGGCTATTATTGGACATCCAGAATTGTTCTGCATGTCTGGCTGAACATGTAGCCCCTCTGCTTCTTTGTTCCTCTTTCATTAATCAGCCTAATGAAGGCACCAGGGTACAAAGCCAATACGGAGAGCAGGAGACAGGGTTTAGTGTTGCTGGATTCTGCCTGTAATGAGCTGGGCAACAGATGAAATACAATTCATCTGAAAATAGATGCATTAGAGGAAAGATGAGGGTAGTTAAGTTCACCCTGGAAGGCCAACGCTGACCCACACGTTTGTATATTGGTTGCACACACACACACACACACACACACAAAAAATCCATAACAAACCTAAATAATCATCGTAATATAAAACTACTGATTAATATTGGACACAACACACACAGAACACAATCAAAAGCCTGTGCAACAATAGACGTAACACAAACACAGTCATATCCTCATTATTGTTATTATTATTGTGTTGTATCTCCCCCACCCTCATCCCCTGATGCTGTACTTTTGTCACTGCAGTGTTTCATACATGCTAACGCTAACCGTGCTCTTTAAAAAAAAAAAAAACCTTCCTCAACTGCAAAACAACTCACTCAACTCCTCAAATATATAGTTTGCGATGTGCACAATTCACACACAGCAACTCACTTAACCTGTCAATCACTAAGAGCGAAATTGCTGTTTCTAACCAACAGTTCAATACGTTTTCTTCCATCGCAGATACATGTCTATTTCCATCTGTTGCCATAGCAACTGCATCACAGAGCTTTTACTGGGGGATGAATTTTAAACTATTTAGCTAGGTTTGTTTTATTCCTTACATGCATGTTTTGTATGTAAAAGCTGGCGCAAACCAGCACAATCAAAAAAATGTAATCACCTTGTAACTGTCGTGTTTTTGTGTTCTGCAAAAATAAAGTCAAAGTGAAAGTGCAGGCGAGATAAAGGGCGCACATACTCCAGCCCAGCAAGTCAGCCAACCAGGCCTATCCAATCAACAGGAATGCCTGCTGGGATACACACAGACTCCTTCCATCACTGACAAGGTCACCAAATCTTCTACAGGGGTGGGTGGAGGTTGGGGGGGGCGTGGTTGCAGAGGAAGCAACTGGTTTTTTGAACACATCATTTATGCACATAATCACATCAAAACAAAACTGATGCTAGAGAGTTTCCTTTGGCCTGGCACTTAAATTATTAATATATTTACTCATATAATATTCATGAAGAATACTTATTGTTGAAAAACAATCATTTATTGTGGGGAAAAAGGGACTTCCACTGAGTGTGCCTCTGTAGGCTGTTCACATCAGGTAAGCAGTAGTTCAACCAAAATGTATCCACTTTTTTTTTTTTTTTACCATTGTTTCCTATTTAGGATCTAAATCAGTGGTTCCCAATCTTTTTTTTGTCCCGTGTACACCCTTTGCATTTTTATCAAATCATGTGTACCCCCTCCTCATATCATTAGTACCCTCTCTATAATTTCATATGCTTTTTAGATTGTGGAACAGTAACCGTGTCTCAAACATTGGTTCCCTAAGGCTTAATCTACAACTTCAAAACAATGAGTGGAATTTAAAGTGGAATTAATTCTTTTTTTTTTTTTTTTAAATACCATGCACTTTTATGTGGTTACTTAAATAGTAAGTAAATACAGTCTCATTTGTAAAAGGTAGCTAATTATTGTCTGCTATAGTAAGAAGTCATAAAATGGCTTCTACTGCATAAAATCGTCCCGTTTCAATAGATTTAAAGATAATATACTTTATAGAGCAATAGTACTGCTGGTTTGTGGTGAATTTGTCCCCCCCCAAAAAAAAAAAAGCTGAAAAGTTACTATAGGAACATTTCACAATTATTTTTCAATTAATTGTTAAATATGTCTGAGTACCCCCTGCAATGCGCTCCTGTACGCCTAGGGGGTCAATATACCCCTGTTTGTGAACCACTGATCTAAATGATATGGAACCTTCCATTAATTAACTAACACTTGATGTCCGATGGCATTTTTTCCCCTTAGAAGGAGTACGCCTACGATTATGAGTACACACCCAATACTGGGCACCGATATGAATAATAATAATTTAAAAAAAAAAGAAATTCACTTGTGCTTTTATTTCACATCTATTTTCACTTGCACTAACCATAAAGTAACCCCTGTAACCCTGAAAAAAAGAGCAAGTGGGTCAGAAAATGGATGGATGGATGAATGGAAGGATGGATGGAAGGATGGATGGATGGATGGATGGATAACCTTAAAGTATTCCCTCACAGACCTAAAGGTATAGTCTCTTATGTTGGACAGCTAGCAAGATTTGAAAAGTAGCACCTCTTCAAAGCTCCACCCCTTCCTCCCCTTCCCATCAGTGCTGTCCAAAGCCACGCCCCCACAAACTTAAACATGATTCATCTGACATCAAGACTCAACAGTGTAGAGGAAAGGCAATACAGCCATTTCAGCATTGGTCATTTACCATACTACCTCATGTCTCATTCACCATAAGTAAACTATATTTATTACGAGGAGAGGAGGGAGGAAATGAGGGGGCGTGGACAAGTTGAGAAACAAAAGTTTTTGATTGGGTTTTTCCATTCTGTCCAAATGGCTGGGATTGGTCCAGGTTTGTACAGTTTTACAGCTGCTACAGAGATCTCATTGTTTTTTGTTCCTTTTTCCAAATCCATAATCTATTGACAACTCTCAGGATTAAAGGACCATTTCACACAGAATAACAAAACTGAAGGAAACCTTCCACATTCATGTTTTTAGAAAGACCAAGGAACCTAAAAAAAAAAAAATACAATAAATACACAGAGCTTAGACCACCAAGGTTTGAATCAGTAACCTCCATATAAAGCAGTGATAGTACCCATCGAGGAGCTCTAAAACTTTATCACTAAACCAATATCTGAAGTGAACCTTACAGGTGTTACTAAAACCCAGAAACATCTGGAAACATACCAGAGACAGAGTAAGTTCTGCCCCGTACTGCATGCACAGGCCGTAATATCACCAAGTTTACCTTTGTACCAGTTGTTAGAGCTACTATCTTTACCAGGGAGCATATATTTATCCCTGGTTTTTGTTTTCTGGAGTTTTACTGGGCTTTATTTACTGGTGATTAGTTCCTACTGCATTCCACCAACCAGCAGCAGTGCTCTGAAACATTTAGAAAACAGTTTATTTTTTTTTCATTTAGCTCAATTTAATTTGTTTTTATTAAAATCATAGTCTGTGGGGAAGTCATTCCCAAAGTATGATATTAGTAACATCATTATTACAGACATAACTACTAATTCACCTGATCGGAATGCAGTAGAAACTACTCGCTGGTAAATAAATCCCAATCAAACTCCTGAAAACAATAACCAGGAATAAATATATGCTCTCCAGTAGCTCTAATAACCGGTACAATGATAAACTTGGTGATATTACAGCCTGTTCATTCACCGCATTTACTTTGTTTTCGAATGGTTTAGTATCACCCGAACCTTACACGCATGAAAGTAAGAAGAAAAGTCTAAAAGTGTAGATTAATTAATAAATAATTAAAAGTAGAGAAAGCATCTTAGTAGCTTTTCCAATTCAAATGTATTGTAAACTGTAACCATGACGATAAAGGCAAAAATCTAATAATAAAAACAAAAAATGTGATTGCAATCGAAACATATTTATTTAAAAGGTAAGCACCGGAATGAGTAAAAAGAGGTTTTTTTTTTTTTTTTTCACATGTATAAGTTAGGTAATTAGAAGATGTTAAGCTGGAATTGAACTAAGATGAAATAACATAAAGGGTTTGAATCTCTCGGATTTAAGATTTTAGGAGTTGGAAAAGAATCCCCAATGCAATTGATCAAATATGTGGCATATACTAAAGATGGGCCGTGTGAACAAAGTGCAGAAAATGTGTTTAAAAGCTGAACGTTTCGATAAAGAAATGAATTGAACAGGTTTGTCTGGAGTTGTAATGAGCAATAGATGCTGCAAAAACATTTGAAATCCATGAAAATCTCCATTTCCATTCAGTACTTTTCTCTGTGCGAGAGGTCTGGAGATTTTAGAAGCGAGCATGATGGATGTCATTCAAATAAGCCAACAGGCAATTAGACCTCAGCTGGAACTTGGCTTTACAATCCCACTGCACGTAGCGACGAACAGCAGCTAAGTGCTTACAACCTTGTGCTCGCTGCTTGTCTTGAATACAATCCTTTCCAAAGTGTCAATTTGATGTGGAATTGTGAGTCTCTTCAGAAAAGTTCTTTGTGCTGCTGATTACGCTGAGAACTGATGCTGTGATAATGTGCCACCGTCACTCATTCCTACTACAGCATAGTCACTGCAGAGAAGAAGAAAAAAAGGCCTTGAAAAAAAGACCATGTGATTATTGTCAGCACGAGAAAACCTTCTTTTATCACATAACAGCCATTACCATGAATCACTGGTGGCACACAAGGTAAATGCAAGACATCATTGAGTATTTTCTTTTCATCAAGTCAATAGAAAACGAAGGTAAACATGCAGGTGTATTAACATTGAAGATTTGCAGATTTAGTAAACAACTAAAATACATGGACAGTGATAGAATGACTGATAGATAGGTCTTTTCCCTTTGCCATTTCCTTTAGCATACAATGGTTAGCGAATCGTGGTTTAAAGTCCTGTAACATGTGATAAACAGGTGTACTGTAACTGGGGCAGAGCCGTTTCTTGCTATATGCAGACTATGTAATTACAAAAGGCCAAAGCCACAATATGGGCCCCAATTCACTACAAGAACACTACAAAAAATACACGAAAATAACAGAAAAACCTACAAGTTAATCAAATCTAATCTAAGTAAGGTCAACGTATTATTCTTTACAGTACTGTAGGACGAATAAAGGTCGAGCTTATCTTATCTTGACTTTAACTGTCAAGCTCAAAGCTCAGGCAGAAAATTACACAGAACAACAAAATTAGACAAAATGTCTACTACAACAATCCATACAAATTACAGAAAAACTTACAAATTCATCAAATGTGATTGATCGAAGTAAACGTAAATTTCTAAGTAAACATAAATTTGTATTTTTAAGGCAACAGGTTTGTATTTTTTTCTTTTTCAGTAAGGTCAACTTATTATATATCCAGTTATCTTATATTATCTTGACTCTTCACTGTCAAGCTCAAAGCTTAGGCAGAAAAATACACAGAACAACAAACTTACATCAGAAAACATTAAAATTACACCAAAAACACATGAGTCCACTACACCAGTGATTCTCAAACTTTTTAGACTTAAGTACCCCGTTTCTTTTAACTTCTGACTCCAAGTACCCCGTTTGTCCGACTACAAAATTTTGCTCAGAATACTATAAAACCAACAACTATAGAGCATAATGAAGGAATGAATGACTCAAAACACACATCTTAAAGAACCAAACTTTGTAAATAAGTGGAATTAAACTACATTTTGACTTGAATAAATTTCCTTTTCTTATTTAATTTTTAGCATTTTCAGGAAGCCACCTAGTGTGGGACTGACTCTTGTATTTTCAGTTCATGTTCAAATTAGATTTATTACCATCATCATTATAATGATTATCATTTTTTTTCACCTAAAAATAAATGTTGTAAAACCCCATATGTTAAATAATTTCATTTGTTCATTTTCCAATTTCTCTCTCAAGTACCCCCTGTGGTGTCGTCGCGTACCCCTAGGGTACACGTACCCCCATTTGAGAAACACTGCACTACACAAATACACCATTATTACAGTAAAAACATATACTTGTGAGTTAAGTGAACATGAATTTGTTTTTTTTAAGGCAATGGGTTTGCATTTTTTCTTTTTAAGTTAGGTTAACTTATTATTATTTACAGTACTGTGGCATTAATGAAGGTCTATCTTATCTTATCATATATTGACTTTAGCTGTCAAGCTCAAAGCTCAGACAGAAAAATACAAACAACAAACTTGCACCAGAAAACACAAAAGTACACCAAAAATAAAGAAGAAAAAGAAAAAAAAAAAACACAGTCCACTTTATCTTATCTTATCAGTCAGAAAAATACACAGAACAACAAACTTACACCAGAAAACACAAAAGTACACCAAAAACTTATAAATAATTTAAGAAAATAAAAAGTAAATAAATAGAAAAACACAAGTCCACTTTATCTTATCTTATCTTATCTTTAGCGGTCAAGCTCAAAGCTCAGTAAAGCTGTATACACTAGTGTACTATACTACTGGTCCCAATGGAACAACACTTTGCATTTGAGAGTATTAACAGTGTGTGGGAGTGTGAGCTAAATCCATATGTCATAATCACATAAACAGTCCATTAATATTTATTTCAAACACATACTCAGGCAGGACAGCAGTGATGAGTTATTTGCAGTTTCTTTAATGACCACATGGAGTCAGAGTGATACCAGAAACATCTCCATTCAGGGACTGGCCTTACATGACAGCACCAGGCTGAAAAGATTATTATGATGTCAAATTACTCTTCTGTTATTTCTGTTTGAAATCAGTCCCTTTGAAGTGAAAGCCTTTAAAGTTAGACTTCTGTTCAATTTCACAGTCTTTGATCCTCTTTTTTTTTTAAATCCAGACTGTTCTCCATTATTACAATGACTTTGTCCCCGAGACAGCGGATGTCCTCTCAGTTCATTGGCTGATGCTTCTATAATGCCTGCTCCAAAACAAATCTGTGAAATAAAGATCTTGAACCTTGGATGTTTTATAAGGTGTGATAACGCTCCCACAGTCAAAATGATTTACATCAAAGAGTGTGATGCAATGATTAGAATTAAACAGGTTTGATGATGCAAACATGTGTTCGTCCTCAACAGGACACGAGACACATATACAACATGATCAGTATTCACTGGGTCAATCGTCACAAAAGGATTCCTTAAAAGAACAGCAAATCAAACAGTGAGATGCACAGACTGCTGTTATGCAGAGGTGTAAATAGTACTGATATATCTAATCAAGTAGAAGTACAGTTACTTGATTGAAATTGTACTCAAGTACAAGTACAAGTAAGTCATACATAAAATACTCAAGTACAAGTAAAAGTAGCTCAATTAAATAGTACTCAAAGTAAAATATATGGATTTTGTGAGTAAATTTTTGTTATTTTGATGTTATATTGTGAGTCACATTTGAATATTCTTGTTGTCGTTTTGTATATTTTTTCAGTCATTTTGTGGGAATTTGTTCTTTTCTGTTCATTGTGAGTCAATGAGTGTTTTTTTTTTTTGGTTTTTTTTTGCAGTTTTTTGAATCATTTTGTGTATTTCTGCAGTCATATTGTATATTTTTCTGTCATTTTGTGTATTTTCGTAGTGATTTTTTGTGTTTTGTGAATCATTTTACTCCCCCCTCGTGTTTATTTTTGATAATAAATCTTGCCACGGTTCCCTTGCATACAGTAAACATAAACATATAACATATAAACTTAAAAAAGGACAAATCTTGCATAATTTGAAGTATTATTTTGCACAAAGGTATAAAATAAAAGGTTTGTCAAAATGTACAATAGATTAAATAAAACTAATGAATTAAATTCATATATAGCTACATTTATGAGCTCTAAAACAGCGCCATGTGTAACAACATAATAGGTAGAAATCTCAACCTGAACCCCAGAAAGTTGATCAGAAATGGCACGACTAAGAACATGTGGATTTTTGATCATTGTCTGGTCATTTCATTTTTTTTGTAGTTTCACAATGTCCGTTCATCATTTTAAAACAATAAAATAATAATTTACTCACTAACAGTTGAATGTAGAAATGCAACAAATGACTTTAGTTCAAGTAAAAAGACTGGTTTAGAAATAAACTAAAAAAATACAAGTAACCCATAAAAAAAAAAAAACTCAATTACAGTAACGTGAGAACTTGTAATCTGTTACTTTCATCACACACACACACACACACACACACACACACACACACACACACACACACACACACACACACACACACACACACACACAGTCCAGACCAATGACAAGCAGCAGCCAGAAGGTAGCGCTCTCCGCTAATGTCCCCCGCTACCACTCTCTGATAACTCATCCTCACACCAAGGCCTCTGGTACCTCACTCATCCTCGTCTCCTAGCAACCCCCGAACCCTGCCTCCAATCACTACGGATACCGAGAGGGAGAGACGGAGGCAAGGGAAGGGGGGAAGGGAGGGACGCAGAGGCATCTGCATTCTGATCTGAACACTAAGTGTGAATCTTAAGAGGAGTGGAACAAGTAACACAGAGGGGTGATAGAGGTGAATCACAGAGCAAAGCCTCTCAGGGATGTATTGAGATCATAATTCACGTCGTCATGTAACAAAAACTAGAGCAGTGGTTCTCAAATGGGGGTACGAAGATGGCACTACTGGGGGTACTTGAGAGAGAGAGAGAAGGTTTATAATGTTTATTTTTAGTTAAAAATGATAATCACGCTAAATATTACCAGCAACTCACAAAACGACAACAAAAACACACACACAAAAAAGAGAAAAAATATACTGAATGAATAATAAAAAGAACAGACAAACAACAACAAAGTACACAAAATGACATAAAAAACAACCGAACGACACCAAAAACACACACACGGAGAGATAATAATTCAAATAATACCAACAACACACAACAAAGTGACACCAAAAACACACAAAACGATGATGGAAATGATTAGAACATGAACTGAAAATACAAGAATCAGTCTTAGTCCAGCATCAGGAAGGAGACGACAGTGAATTATGAAAACTATGGAAATAAACATATTCAGGGAGCACTAAATACTAATACTTCATTTCACTTACCGTATTTACAAAATGAGATTCTTGTAGATGTGCGTTATCACTCATTCATTCCATCATTATCTCTACAGTGGTTTTTTTCACAGAATTTTGAGCAAAATGCTGAAGTCAGACATAAGGGGGTAGTTGAGCCAGAAAAATGTGAGAATCACTAGACTGGAGGAAAGCGATTGGCTCAATAGTTCCAGTTTGTTTTGTGTGTCTCAGGGTCTGTCCTCCCTCTTCTTCTCCTACTCTCTCCATCATTCTGCATTAAATGTGATAGTGCTATTATTATTGCTCAGCTGTCCTTGTGACATGCAGGTCTCTACGTCTCACTCCTCTGAACACACCAGCATCTACGTCAGGGGTGTCAAACTCATTTTAGTTCAGGGGCCAAATATGGGTAAAACTGAGTGATTTCAACATTATTCTGACCTAGCACTTAATACACGTATGCATAAAATACAAAATATGTAAGAAACTGACAATATCCAAGCAATAAGTGATAGGTATCAGTCCCAAAAGAATCTTCACTTTTAATTTTCTAGATTTGTGACAAATTTCTATTTAATTAAGGAAAATGTTAAAATGGGACACAGAATAAGCGACTTTGGCAACTTATTTTAATTGTTACAAAAATCTACAATGGTCACGTGGTGGAATTGTGTGAGCAACAGTGCATTTTTGTTTTTATTTTTTTGCATGTTTGAACAGACTGAATAAACCTTCATCTGTGATCTCAGTATGTCAGTCATAACACCATATGACGAGTCTGAAAAAAAGAGAATTATTATCATGACGAGGAATTCACAGTTTTTGTCATGTTTAATTATAATTAAATGTAGATTGAATTTATGCGGAAAATGTCATTGTCGCTGCCGTGATGAGATCAAAATAAATGTTGGGTAAAATTGGCAATTCGATGTGAGTGAGAGGAAAAATAACACTGTTATTATTATTATTATTATTATTATTATTATTATTATTATTATTACTGAATCACGTTGGGGCGACCACCTGCCTGGCTGGTTTTGTGGGTCGTGTGCTCTAACGCACACATCTGTTGTAGACGCACATGCATTTCTCGTTGGGACATAACTTAGAAATGTTACATATTAGCAAACATTCACTCATTTTTATCTTTATAGTATCTGAGCTTTGGGATGTTTTTCCCTAATATTCTCTCTATTTGTCACAGATTTTAATCCTCTAGGATAGGCGTCACCAACCTGTCTAAAACTGTGTGCTACTTCAAAGCTAGTGAATATTCCAAAGGGCGAATAACAGAGTTTAAAATAACGCTGTAATCTAACGAATTACTTTTTACGCCGTTAACGTTACTGAACGTTAAATCGGGTGCGTTACATACAATGATTGAATAAACTGTTATCCGAAAGCACGCCTGGCTTCATACATGTAGTGAGGAGGTGGGTTAAAAACAAGGTGAGAGATGATGATTGGCTAAGGAGGCGTCATGTTTCATGGTAGCCAATCAGAGCCAGTGTTTTTACACATGTGCCACACACACAACCACTACAGATTTGATGAAGCAGCATTTAAAAGGTGGCGATACAAACACTGCTTTAAATGAATTGTGGTCAAAGGCAAGAACGTGCAGGTGAAGTGTTCATTATATCCAGGAGTGAAGACTTTGTCCACATCCGTTATAAGCAACTAGAATTTAATGAAGCGCCTCACAACAACACACGCATCTAAGAAATATGAATTCTTTGACAAATAGCAACTTTTTTTTTTTTTTACAGTAACGCAAATAGTTACTTTCCTTTGTAATGAGTTACTTTTATTATAGAGTAATTCAGTTACTAACTCAGTTACTTTTTGGATCAAGTAGTGAGTAACTATAACTAATTACTTTTTTAAAGTAACATTCCCTGCCTCTAAATTTTCACGTTTTCAATTTAAGTTTGAATTTAATTCATGCAATCGTTTCATTTTCATTATGTTCCACAGGAAACATTATGTTCCTATTTTACTAAGCACTAATAACTTTAAATAATAAAAAATGAAACATGTTTGTACAATTTAACCTTTAATGTAATAATTTACGAAAAATCCACTTGGTGCTTTTTTTTAAAAACATATATTATCACAACCCATATCCCAAATGTGTGACACCTGAAAACATTTGTCACGATGTTTCAACAAAAATAAACGTCTAACTTCTAAAGTGCTGCAGTACGTAACTCTACTAAGGCACTGACTACATCTGCATTTATCTGTGTGGGTTTGATGCCTGGCACGTGAATCAGATTTTAAATGGAGCTCCAAACAGTCCTGAGGGCACCTCACATGGTCCATGCGGGCTACATGATGCCCACGGGCACCATGTTGGTGACCCTGCTTTAGGCAATAGTAGCATCACATTGTAACAACAGTACGACCAAAATGGCTTTGCTCTCGTCCTTCTTTTTACTGCCCTCCCTAACTCCTCTCCCCATGTGTCCCTCCCCCCTCCTCCTCACTCAGGTGTAACACTGCCCTCTCTTTTTATATCTTTATCCCTAATAAAGTGTAACTTACCCTTTTAGGGAGGGTCACAATTATAAATTTATTTTTATTTTTTTTTGCAAATAAAAGACGTGCAAGGCAATGCCTAAAATAAACAACTTTTTTAATGAATAATTTCTGTTACTCTTTTGTTTAACATATTTGGTGGTAATAATCGGGCATCACATGACTTGCACCTGTTGGGAGCCGGTCAGAGTTTAGTGGTCTGGTGAGGCTCCGCCTGATGATCATGCATTTAGTGGGATGTAAATTATGTCGTTTATTTTTATGGCTGTTAAATTAGATTTAATAATACATGACGCAAATGAGATACGAGGCGATTTGATACAAGGCAAGAACATAGATTATTGTTAAAATATGTCATGATAGTGACACAAAAATCTATTTGATGTAAAACTGTCACATCTTTTGATCCTTAGAAAGCTCGTTGTTAACATGAAGGCTTACAGTAAGATTATGATATAATAAAAATGATCCTCCAACACACTGTACATACCCTTCAATAAAACTACATTCATTTCATATAATACTGTAGTTTCCACTGGTTTGGCACATTGTCGTTGTATCCGGGTGCGTGTGGAGGCTTGATGAAGACACAGAGAAAACGCTGGCTGCTGTTGCCGAGGCAACCATCTCTCTCCCCTCTCCTCTTTTAACCCTTTCTCCTCTCAGCACTTCTTTTTCACCTTCTGTCTCATACCACTGCAGCCATCTCCAACTTGTTGATGTCCTAATGCTCCATCTGTCACTCGCTTTATCTCCACACATCCCATCCCTTCATCGCTGCTCGGCCTGATCTTCATCTTGATTACTCAACGTCGTCATGTCGGCACACCTGTCACTTTGTCTGCACACGTGCTTTGATAGCTCTGACTCAGTTGGTGCAAAGGAACACTCACAGTTTGTGCCAAACTGTGTTAAGTTCCAGGAAGTGATTTTTTCACTTCAGGTTTTGATGTTTTGGAGAGTTTGTGCTCAAAAATCAACCTTCGATGCTGCAACAAAGGAAAAAACAGTGAATGAAAGATGCAGCTTTGATTAAAATGCTGAAACTCTTCTTTTTTTCCTATTTTCCCAACCGAACTCTGCATCGTCCTTTAATAACGTCCTAGGATCCGCCTATTTATCTATGCTAGGCTAGGCTAAGTAATAATATGCGGAGAGCGGCTCTCCAATGAGGCAATGAAACCTTCAAAACTGCGTCGCCACTTGGAGACCAGGCATTCTGCATTAAAAACACAAGCCTTTGAAGTATTTTGAAGGAAAAAAGCATGAACAAAACAGACAGAAACAATCACTGAGGGCCACATCAACACATTCAAGTGCACTGAGAGAGTCATTCTTGGTGGCTAACCGTATTGCTAAGGCTTAAGAGCCATTCATACGGAGCAGACTGGACACAAGCAGCACTTTGAGTGTCATTGTCATCGTCTCCCATTAAACCGCGATGGGACCAACTTGTTGCAGAGAAACAAGCTCAGGGCTTCCACTGATTTAACGTTATGGTGAGTTGTATTTTTCATGCACTTAATATTTGTTTTTGTGGAGTATCTCATGTTGAAGGCATGTGTTTAACCTTGACGATGCTAATAAAGTTGTATATGTATACATAGTGGATTCACGTTTATTATTATTTTTAGAAAATGACAGTTTTTTGGGGTTTTTTGCTATATTTTAAAGGCCAGTCCATGAAAATATTGTCTGACCTTAAACCGGTACGTGGGACATAGAGGGTTGGGGGGTCAGTGTATGTTTAGGTCATTGAATTTTCCGTTCAGAAAAGAAAATTGAAAAACAAAATACGAGTGGTTATTTGATTTAGTTTTCCAAATTCAAGGCATGTTTTTTCATCAGGGTCAAGAAGGGATAAACAAACATTTAAAAATTGCTTAATTTAAATTTTTTTTTGTTTTTACAACTTCTGTTTTTTATTATGGCGAGACTGGAAGTTGTTATTTCCAAAATAAGAGCACATATGAGGATGCTGCTTCTTTTTCTGGTGCTAAAATACAAATGATCTCTGTATTTTGCCTGCTGTTTAAAATGTCTTTAGAACCGTGAAACAGCAAAGCCAGGTTTGTCATCTGCAGAAATTGCTACAAATATATTACACATATTACATATATTATATATCAGTAAGTTGTATTAAATCATTTTCTGTAAAAAATCTCCGTCACATGTCTTGCTGAAAAACTCCCACTCCCACTTTGGTGCAATATTTTGCAGCAATTTCTGCAGATGACAAGCCTTGTTTTGCCATAATTCATATATTTTGTTGTCAGTAAAACAGCAGCGTCCCCATATACTGTATGTGTTCTTATCTTGAAAAGAACAACTTCCGGTCTCCCCATCATGAAAAACAAACCTTTTTTGTTTTTGTCCTCCTGTTTTTTGGTTTTAGAAACAAAAAAATGACTTAAATAAACAATTTTGTTTATCCCTTCTTGACCCTGACAAAAAAATATGCCTTAAATTTCAATTTTAAGTTTTCAATTTGAAAACGAAAATCAAAAAACCACTCGTTTTTTTGTTTTTGATTTCCTTTTCTGAACAGGAAATTCAATAACCAAAACATACACTGACTGTTGGGGACCGCTGAAATAAAACACAAACACAAAGCTTATACGTCGACCTTCTCGTGCCCCTCGTTGCTGAATTCCTTCCATACAGTCGGTGATGCCTGCATTGGCAGCTAATTGTGATTTTTTTATTTTTTTTTTTTACATCACCTCCTAAATCTCACCAAAATGAAATCCACTCAAATTAAATCTCACTCGTGCGCGACGGTTTGATGTGATGAAAGTCTTCCATCACAATGCGGGACATTTGGAGGTCAGGAAAAATTTACAGTGCCAGCTCCAGTCGCCCAACGACTCTGGCCAGTTTTTTTTTTAATGTATTTTCTCATTCCCTCTGCAAACGCTGCATCATGAAATACGCCATCTCCTCAACAAACCATAACTCTTCATGCTCCAATGGCAGCCGCTGCTCTATTGATCGTCGATGCTGTTGTTTAGCCTCTGCTGTCCAGCCGCTGCATGAATTCTGCATGAAAAGCTCTACGTGAAGAAGAGAAATGTTTGTCTATTAAACCAAGGGCAGAAATTGGGATAATTTAGGTGTGACGTGCTCCTCTACAACCTTTCAGTTTGTTGAAACAAAAGCTTCAAGTGCATCTTTCAACCAGGGTTGGGGTCAATTATAATTGTAATTGTGTAATTGATAATTAATTACAATTATGCTGTAATTATAAATGTAATTGTAATTCAAAAACATGTTGCTGTCATGTTGTAATTTATGAAAATTCTATGAAAATTAGTCAATTATAATTCAAAGCAAAACTGAGGAACCATGTTACAGTTTTATGTACAGTTCTACACATATGTAGTTAACAATTATTAAAATATGCTTCATATCAAGCTTGATGAAATCGAGGAGTATACTGACACAAAAAAAGGCTCAGACGTCCACACTAAAAATATAAAAATCTAACAAAGTAATCAATAGATAAAAAATAAATTAGATAATAGATATTTGTTTGAAGTGTATTTTACGGCTGATTTCGGACACGTTATCATAAGAGATGCTAACAGAAAGCTAACACTTATTTCAGGCTCAGTAATTGTGATTCATTGTAATTGACTTTCTGAGGATAATAAATAATTGTAATTTAATTGTAATTGGGAAAAATGCTAATCACTGTAATTGTAATTGGATTGTAATTGAACATGGGTAATTGAAAACGTAATTGTAACTGAAAAATGTAATTGACCCCAACTATGCTATTTCATATTTCACACACATTCATATTTCTCTTCTGTTTTTTTGTTGTTCTTTACCCCATTATGTCCAGTAACAGTTGCTAGGAAACTGTTCATTGTTGATACGCCAGCAATACATAAAGAGCAGATGAGAGTGACGGGGTGGGATTTAAAAAGCTGGGCAACAATCTGCAAACAAATAACTCTAGGAAGGAAAGGACACAAGTTTCAAGGATTCGCTGAGTTTCTCCCCTCATTGATATGGAGCTTTGCATCCGAGCACTTCTGCTATCGTTATCTGTCCTTCTCTCCTCTCTCCCTGCATCCTGCACACACTCCACTCCACTCCTTCTCATATTTCATTGAACTTTTATCCGGAAGTCACAAGTCAACGCCTGCCATCTTACACACTCACGCATGCAAACACCTTTTTTTCACCATCCCAATAACTCAGGGTGACACACAATACAATGAGAGGCCAGCTGAGAGGAAAAGTGGAGCTGAGATAGAAGCTGTAGCTGTGTTTCCATTACCCTTGGAAATGAGCAAAATCTAAAAAGCGCAACAAAAACTGATGGAAACACCTGAATTTTGAAAAAGCATGCACTGAAATATCACTAAAAAGTTTTTACGCATCCACGAGGAGGAAGTTCAGACGTTTCAGTATTAAAATGTGTCGCAAAAGCGCTATGGAAACACTTTTTTCCGCAAATACACGTCACAGAACTTGACGTACCTGGTCACATGACCACTTCTTTCTGAGAAAACATGGAGTGGTACGTGTAGACAGAAGAGGAGACTGGGACATTTCTTAGCATTATACTTAAAAAATGATTACTGCCACATTAGACGTGAAACAACAAAGGAATACAGAGTGTTATAAGGAGGTTCTTAGCATCTGTCTTTCTGTGGCGAAGTCTCGCAGGATGAGATTTCATGGGAATTACGAGGCTCCAGCCAAAAACAACCTTCAATGGAAACACGTTCATAGCGCAATTATACTTTGTCGACATTTAGAAATGTTATTTTGTGAAAACCTGTAATAGAAACCCAGCTATAGTCAGACACAGAGGACAGAACAAAGTAAAGCTGAATCACAATCGATGCGTCCATTGGACCATAATGTGTATGACACTTCAATTTTAGGGTGCGTTACCAAACAAGCCTCTTACAGAGAAACATTACACCAACAACTAACTCTCCTAAATAAGATTTTTCCAGTGTGGCACAAACATTGATGTGAGCTTGAACTGTTGTGTGATGTTTTTATTTCTTATCATAGTCAGGGTTGACTGGGAGGCATCAGTCAGAGAAAGAAAGCAGTGAAAGTCACGCTGAATAGCTTAGAATGAACAATGAAGAAGCACTTTTATACCAGAGTTACCTTAGCCAAGGAGGTGAGATTATCACTGGTGTTTGTTTGTTTGTTTATTTGTTTGTTAGCAGGATTACGCTAAAAAAACTTTATGACAAACCTTTAGCCAAATATACAGTAGATCTAACGCCATAGAAGATTCCATTCCACGTTGGAAGAGAATCAGATCAATATACTGATTCTGCATCACTTTGAAAAATCCCTATCTCTAATCCAGGGGTTCTCAAACATTTTTGGCTCTAGTACCCCCTTTCTCCTTTATCTGACTCCAAGTACCCCCTTTGTACGACTACAACATTTATCTCAAAATTAATGAAAAAACAAATATAGAACATAATGATGGGATAAACAAGTGATAACACACATTCCAAAGAATCTCATTTTGTAAATAAGCATTATGAAACAGTATTTAGTGCCTCCCTAATAGATTTATTGCTATAGTTTTTACTCATTTACAGTCCCTTGTGTTTTCAATTAATTTTCTAATTTTATCATCATTACTATGATTATCTGTAAATTTTCCACTTACTCTCTATCTTAAGTACCCTCTGTAGTGCCACTGAGTACCCCTAGGGGTACATGTACCCCCATTTGAGAATCACTGCTCTAATCAATGAAAAAATGTAAAAAGAAAAATCATTTCTTGGTTAGGAATTGGCTGATCTTAACGAAACTTGACTGAGTTATGTTGGGTTGTCGTTTTTTGCCCTTCTGCCTCATAGTAATAAGATGGACCTTGGCACTATTCTGCTGGGAGTTTGCATGTTCTCCCCATGTCTGAGTTTCTACAGATTTCATACCTTATGAAATGTAGAAAGCAGCACTAATGTATTTTGTTACATTATTGACTCTCAGACCACCGACTGAGAAACAATAAAAAATGTGAAATGGTTCCGCGGCCCATCAGTACCTTCACAGCTGGTCTGTATATGACCACCTAATGCACCTATATATGGTAAATGAACTTCAGCACTGTAGGAGGTCCAAAGTGTTTTCCATTGTCAGACACACCAGTTAATCCTGCGCTTTGTACAAATGGAGCACAAGACATGAATTTGGCTTCAAACGCAGCTTAAAAAGCTACAGACACGAGTAGCTGAGCTGAATGCACATGTTTATTTTAGACTGGATTGTATGTGTGTGTGTGTGTGTGTGTGTGTGTGTGTGTGTGTGTGTGTGTTCTTCTTTATGCCCTGTTTATTATTCATACAGTAAAATCCATTCACACAAGGGACCTGTGCATTACAAGCACAACGCAGCACAGTGGTGCACTGAAGGCAGCTGGTAGGTAAACACCTTTAATGTCACTTTGATGAGAACTTCAAAGACAAGGGAGTCATTTCTTCATGTACTTCCCCTTTTACTTATAGGTAATTTTCAACCTGTGCCACATTTAAGACCTCAGCAACACTCTGAATGTTTTTGAAAAAAAAAAAAAAAAAAACGTACCGTAAAGAGTGAAGCTGGATTGACTAAAGCGTCTTCTAATCTGGGAAAACAACACCTGAGGGCAGAGGTCTCTCATTTTGACAGCTATACGAAGCATTACAATTCAGAAGAAAAAGTGATGGTGTGCGTGGGGGGGTGGGGGGGAGACGACAGCCTGACAGAACCCCCCACAGATAACTGGATGGCATTAAATAAGGGTTGTGTGGAGCAGCAGCAGAGAGGACAGACCCAGGCCCAGGCTCTCCACCATAGTGTCACCATATGGCCCTCCTCCTGTATATTCTATCACATTGCCCTCTTCTCTTCCTTCCCTCACAGGAAATCCTCTCATTCCGGCCAGCTGGGAGGGAGAGAGCGAGAGAGTGTAATGTGGCATCTGAATACATGCACTAGTGTGACTGTGGACGGGCCTGTCATTGGGAGAAAAAAAAAGATTTACAGTACCACCCAACTGAAGAGTTTTGGAATACGCCCATCAAGTGTAACCAGTGGAGTTTAGGGATGCTGGTTCATAGCTGGTTTGATCATCTACTACAACTGAAATTGCTTTCAATATAGTTTGTTGTGCAGCTGCAAACACCTTATTTGAAGTTTTTTTTTACATTAGACTGACATTACGTGGTCATTATCGGTCATTAGCATGAATAAGGTGTTATGAAAGCTGTCATTAAGTGTCGTTTGCTAAATAAGGACACCTTTCGCTAAATATGCCACCTTTGGAGCTATGTTGGCATTTTTGGGGTTCGGTAGAGGGATCTAGGGGGTTAGGTAAAGTTAGGGTTGAGGATAGGGGTTAGGGTAACAAAGGGTTAGGGTAACACTTAATAACAGCCTTCATGGCACCTTATTTACAGTAATGACAGGTGTTATGTCATAATGACAGGTGTTATGTCATAATGACAGGTGTTATGTCATAATGACAGGTGTTATGTCATAATGACAGGTGTTATGTCATAATGACAGCGTGGAAAACCATACATTTTGTTAAAATCCTGAAAGCACCAGAGTCAATTATGTGCTAAAAATGAAAGACTGTATCTTCCGCTCTGCTTTGCGTCTGATTGGTTTGGTCCTTGCTCACTGTGAGTGAATGTGTGGTTGAGTGTAGAATTACTTGGTGGTCAGTGGAAAAGACATTTCTAAAGTGCACTCAAAGCTTCCGGAGACTAGGAAAACATAAAGAGACAAAGTGTAGGCCTCACTGTTTGATAAATTACTGGTATTTCAATTGTCATTTTTCTTGAACTCCAGAAAAGTTTTGTGCATTGCATTGTGGGACTGAGTTACTTTTCCGATATTTAAAAAGTAATTTTAGTCAATTCTTATCATGATTTTGTGTGTTTCTCCCTCAGAAAAGACAGTAATTGCCTTGACATCCTTTTTGTTCTGCCTTGTGATATTTCGTGGAGAGTCACAAAATAAACATGGGTCTTTGTTTTGTTTTTCAATCAGTGAAAACACCAGAAATGTCACTTTGGCAGTGTTTTGGGGGCCAAACTTGCTTAAATAATAGACAAAAACAACTTTTGGATGACATACAGGTATAGTTTAAAAAAAAATGTTAGTTATCGTCCCAGTAGAGATGCGTTTCCAGTAAAAGACACATAACGACTGCTTCTAATCAGAAAGCATTTGTCATGTGGACATGCACAGCTTATACATAATTTTAAGGTTACAGTTGAAAAGCTCCCACTCGGATCTTGCCCATTAACAATGTCAGTTGCTGTCAAGATCAGTTCCTAACTGTGATGTCTATTAGCTATTATTATTTCACCCATCATCATTAACTGCCAGTCTAAGAGCCAGTGTGTCACCAGTGTTAAAAAGACTCGGCACCATAAATGTGAAACTTATAGTTTTTATTATTAATACTCAACACTTCATTTTGTTCATCATGTACAAAGAGAAAGAATAGTCTTATTTCAGCACTTATAATTGTAGATAGTTGTATTATCCTTATTAGAAGTACCTTCATTAAGTTTTTTGCAATTGTGTTTATGACGAGGGTAAGTTTATTATTGAGATTACTTAGATGGTTTCCATACAAAAAAGAAGGTAAATATTTCCCCCGATATTCAATATTTACAGAATCTGTACAATTATTAGTTTTTGTGTGGTTTTTCTGTTCGTACAGTGTAAAAATTTTGGTAATACCCCAAAGAAAAGGGCCTTAAAAAGAGAAAAGAATGGCCAAGAGTACTATATATACCATTATGTATACAATTGATACCATTCATATGTTACATTTTGTCACCCACAGTTAATTTGAGTCAATAGTTTCTGTCAAGATTTCAGGAAACTCAAGAAATACATTTAGTAACAACCCCTTTCGTCAACATCACTCTGCGCCCGGTTTGGGCAAACGGTTCTCAACCTGTGGACGATCAGGATGGAAAACGGCGGCGTCGACAAACAAAACTGTACATGGTTTAATAGAAAATTTTGTGCATCAGTAAAAAGCAACACATAATACACATAAACACAGACAGAACTCAAAAATATTAGCGAATGAGTTCCGTGATTTGATCAAAAATAAAAAATCAAATAAAAAATACAACACAGGGCCTCAGAATAAAATCCAGTTTATGTAAGATCACAGTATTTTTTTTTTTTGGCTTCTGCATGAAAAAAAAACCCCAAAACAATTCACACGTTGCAGTTCAATACCAATTGCAATAAATGATTCAAATTTCAATGTGAGTACAATTCCTTTAAAAAAAGACAAACTGTGCTGACCGTGACACGTCGCCTCCTGCAGCCGAGCGTGTCGTGTTGTTATTTGGTCCCACGTGTCAGGATTCCTGACACAAAAAAATCACACGTCAGCCGTGGTGACGTTCACATCCGCCAACGCCAAGAGTCACCACGGCTGTTTTTTTTTTTTTTGTTCTTAAAAAAAGAAGAAAAAAGTGACACAGTGTTTTTGCTCTACATCAAACGTTTGAACAAATATGTAGTGGCATGCTTGTGTGCACAGAAATGAGGCTGCATGGGAACAAATTTTGGCCGTAAGGGAAATAAAAGACTTCTGACGAGTTGCCTGCACAGCATCGCAGAGCAGCTGGAGGTGGTAAAAGTCTGATTGTAGCAAGTTTACCACAGTGTCAGGTGCACCTCGCCTTCCCAGCAAGTAGCAGGAAAGTAGCCCTATAGCTAGCCTTGGGATGCATTGGCACATACAGTGTACAGTAACGACTTCTGATTTGTCGTGAGGTTTATTGCAAATAAGAAAGATACGCGCAGTGGCTTGTGTGGAGAAAATGGCAAACCAAAACTCGGAAAATATGGTCGCGGAAACAATAAAACCTGTAGACATGGAGGCAGATGAGGAGAATTAAGATAAATAAGCAACTAAACTCTTTCATGGCTGCGGCGAAAAGTCACGGAGACTCGTTGTGAGATTCAATATCTTACAGAAAATATGAGGGAATCGTTTCCAACAAAACCACAACGAACACAAGTCACGAGTTTTACATTCCCTGTCAGTCACAGAGAAACGCACAAAATTGTACAAAATAGATTACAATCTGAAGCTTTTCAGTGCTTTTGGCTGTCCAAAAGAAAACAGCGTAGCAATGTGTGAGCTCGAATGAAACAAACGCAGTTGATTTCCTTGTAGTTTCACCTTCTAAAAAAAGGGTTGCACAAATGCATTTCATCCTTCAATCCCAGTCAGATTCCTCACAACACTGGGAAACAACCAGTGTGCCAGTGTTTACATACACCAATCAGCCATAACATCTGGACCAAAATCTTGACCTGGGTCACGGCATCTCAAAGGTAAAATACTCTACTCAAATTCAAACTTCAGATTGAGAAAGGCCAATCGTTGGCGCTGCAGAGGTTTAAACATCTCAAACTTGAGCATTCAGGTCGTGATTCAGGTCTGGAAAACAGTAATAAACACTTGAAATCTGATACATGTGGTGATTAAAGGCTGCTCTGTGGGGTTCACATCCAACAGAGAAGCTACTGTGGATCAAACTATTGAGTAAGATGATTCCGACACAACAGCACGCAGTGCATCAGCATCTGTAGGCAGTCGTCATATCATGGCTGATGGGTGTATGCGTTGATAAGTTTCCCCTTTACCACAGTGATGTCTATCCGAACATAAAGAAGAAGTAGGATAGGCTGGGCTGCCAATGGCTCGAAACTTTGTGTGCGATCGCAATCCGAGCCCGAGTATTAAAAAAAGTGGGCGACGAAAACGCAAAAGTCTCCAAAGTTTTTCTCTTTTAACAAGAACCGCTGCTTTAAAAAAGAAGGATCACAATATACTGCCTCTATATGCAAATATCACCTCTGTATACATGTAATATTGTAAATGTATAGATAATTGAATTGACCTCAGAAAACCGTGAAGAAGAGCTTAGCTTAAAAAGAGAGAATCTAACACAATTCAAGGGAAACTTAGCAAAGACTCCTAAAACTAAACTTTTCCCTTACAAATCACCAAACGTCTACACCTACAGGGAAAAAGGATCCTTGATTTCCAACACTGGAGTGAAAAATAAGAAAACGCTGACTTCTTAACTTAACCAGTATATTGATTTGTAAGCTATGATAAGTAAACATGAGATTTAAAGAAAAAAGAGGTTCAATTATATCACCTATGATTCGTAATATTAGTCTCAACTATATTTTGCATATTTTTTGTTTGTGTGTTTTTATTGGGTTTTTTTTCAGTTTTTATCGGTGTTTTCTTTATTTCGTAAATTGCTGTAAAACATATTGAAAGTTACATCCTGTCTGTCTGTTTCTTGTACAAAGTGAAAATGTTTTTAAATACGCTATTTACAAGAGAAAGATTGAACACAGTAATGCTGACACTGACTGATGCCCACTATAGGAGGTCTATCTGTCCGTCCGTCCGTCCGTCACCCCCATGCTCTCGTTTTCTTCGTCGCGTCCGTTCGTCACCTCACACCGTCATGCTGATGATGTTTGACCTGAACTTCCAAAATGTGTGCGTATAAAAATTCCAGAGATCTGAGCCGTGTGTTGTGACAGGAGGGGTGTTGTGGGTGAGTATTTAAGGCAAACTGGATCTGCCTGTTTTGGACAGTGTGTGTAATCATTGGGGCAAAGGAGGAACAGAGCTCGTTTAATTTGTGACAAGTCGTCAGCTGTGTTAGAAATCATACAAACGCGAGTTCACCCATTTTCAAATTCCACTTTCCAACTGAAAAGAACCAAGCGTCAGTCGTTTCTCAACCACTTTTGAATTGAACTTGAACTACAGAAGATAAAATTGTGGCCCAACCTTCCTTATGATTTGATTATCCTGCTGATATCGAGAAAAACAGTAATATTTCTTCATCGTGGCAAGAGATATTTTATTCCTGATGCCAAAAGAAGGGAAAACGTGCATGTGTAAAACCTTTATGTTCACATTTTGACAAAAACAAGGAAAAAACTCAACAGATGAGCTACTGAAATGCCTGAATGTGTCCGAACACGGTAAGAAAAAGGAAACCAATGCTAAATCATTATGTGTTATGTTGTGGTTATTTTCTTCATTTTCTTCAGGTTTAATAATAGACAACTTTAGCTATTTCTGTTATCTGCATTTATTCATAAAAGTTTAAATCCTTTTTAATCTTGGGATACTTGCTGCTCCAGCCTGGTGATAGACATGCAGTTGGATGCTGCTGGTGTGGAGGATGGTGTGAGGTGTTGCTGGGCTGTCGATTACATTTTGTGAAGAAAACACAGCACAAATAAAATTAAAAAAAAAAACTAAAGTGAGAAATCAGGTTTTGCTATAAATTTGAAGTAAAACTAATTTGCTGCAGTTGTTTTTGCTAAAACTGTTACTTTATCATTTTGTTTTTCTTTTTATCTTTTACATGTTTGGTATACTTTAGTTTAATTTAGACTTGAAACCTTTATTACAGTGTTCTGTTGAATCTAGAATCTTTCAGTACAGACTGTGTAGTACAGACAATTTATTGGACATTTTTGACAACAATCCATCTGTAATATTGATGGATTATCATCTCATTGTCTATACCTGCTTATCCTATACAGCAGTGGTTCTCAAACATTTTTGGCCCAAGAACACAGTTTCTCTTGTTTCTAAATCCTATAACAACTAAAGACAATAATGATGGAATGAATGAGTGATAACACACATTTTAAAGAATCTCATTATGTAAATAAGTGGAAGTTAGCCTCCTGAATAAATGTATTTCAATAGTTTTGATCATTTTCAGTCAGATTGGCAGATTGATCCTTGTATTTTCAGTAAAATGTCTAGGTAATTTCCATCATCATTATGATTATCATTTTTAATATAAACTTTATAAATAATTTTATACTCTCCCTTTCTCAAGTACCCCCATTTGAGAAACACTGGAGCCTATCCTAGCTGACATGGATAGGGCGCCAGATTTACAGTATAGAAATCTCAAAGCTCGATATACAGTATTTTAACAATATCAAGCATGAAAATTTAGGTTAAAATGACAAAAGATGTAGTTAAAATACATAAAAGCTAAGTAGCAAATGATTTAAGCTTGAGTTTGTAGACTAGCCGCTTGTTGCCTAGCCTAAGCTAAGCTAACTAGGTTGCTAGCAATGTAATAAAAACCACACCTTCTTTCTTACTAGACCATGTTGGACTGAAAACTAATCTTAATTTGATTGTTCAGCCAACATGTAGTAAAAGGTGCCTCGTTTGTCCAATATATTATACAGTAACTTCTAATTTGTTGTTATTAAATAATGTAGGGCCTGTTTGCAGATACACTTTGCACTGGAGGGAAACCCAAAGCCAGTTTGGTTCTTTTCAGTCCAAAAGTAGAAACAAGAAACCAATTACATGGGTGAACTTGAATTAAAGCGTAAGACTTGAGGGAATAGCCAAAAATATCTCACTATCGTGATTCGGCACTCCTTTACAATCAGCCCTTTAACTTCTGACACCAATAAATCCAAGATCAAACCTTCACAGACAAAATAGAGGTTCCTCTATAGTGTACAGTCACCATCAGACAGCTCGCCAACAGGGTAATCAGGGTCGGGGATCGATGGGATGATAAGGCATGTCTACCAAGTGCCTGAACCTACACTGAGTTCAAAATTCTTGTGCAAGAAATGAGGCATCTTCAGCTAAAAAGACTATTTACAGCAAAGTAAAAAGAAATCTTTTGTCGCACGATGGCAGCCTTTCTACACCTCAACAAGTGTTTGAAAGGCCTTTCTCAAAGAGACACCCTCCTCCTTAGCATCAGCATCATTGTTAGGGGCAACAACGCTCTAACCACGCAATATTTGGAGCATTTTGCCTACATCGACAGTGCATACATTATCATACACAATGTCTTGACAAAACACTTTCTGCGCCTAAAGAAAAACTTGCCTACGACAGGTGACTCATGAGAGGCAGAAAAAAATTAAGTGCCTGGTGACTGTCGTTACGTAACCTGAATAAAAAAGTGGTCTAAAGGCTGCCATATAGTGAATTGAGACGCTATCGGTCAGAATGGGACATCCTAAATACAACTGGTTCATAAAACACCGCCCACACTTCACGTACGAAATATTATTCTTTTTTACGAAGTTATAAAAGATCTTTAACACCATCTTGTATCTAAACCTTCAGCAGCAGCGTCTCACACCTGCTGTAAATATTTTTACTGCAGTTTTGGCTCAATAAATGCAACAAGAACACCGAGCGGCCCAAAAGCACATCGGTTCGACCCATGTGGACTGCTTTGTGGACTGAGGGACATTTCCACTGGAGACCTTTAAGGCACATCCCTACTCTCAGTCTCATTAGATTCAGACAAAACATTGTTAGTTCACAGTAACACGAGTTCATACTGAAAGAAAATGTAAGAATTGGTGTGTCTGCACTTAATTTAAAACTATCTAGAAACATCAAAGGATGATCTGCCAGCTGTGAATGCAGCTAACAAATCCTGATTTTCCACTAGGCTTAAATAAATGTATGAGCTTGGAGTAAATTATTCTACATAAAACAGAAAAACAAGAGTTAAAGACCCAGTCTTTCTGGCTTGTTTGGTTGAACTGATCACAACCCTCCTGCTGCTTATTGTGGCAGACAGGATGCAACTACGTATACTAAAAATAGTGAAGCAACAAAACACAAAACAACAAAAACTTATTTAAAGCAGTGTTATCATATTCAGCACTAACATCTTTGTTATTCACAACATTATCAGTATTATTGTTGTTCTTATACCCTGTTTTTTCTTAATATCATTCATGATTGTATTTCTCACAGCAAACAAGATCAGCTCTTTTGGCATCAGAGATGAAGAGGAGGAGCTGAGGGGGAGAACCAAAGAGTGGTGCAAAGAGAGAATGAGATGAACAGGCTGGTCCATCTCCAACTGGAGAGAGGAACAAAGACGAAACAGTCTTTTCCTTGTTGCGGTGTTGGTGAACGGGACCATGTCTACGTTCTGCGTTGATCAGGAACAGTTTGCCTCAATCTCTGTCCTTCCTCATAGATGCTCAACAAGAGCCTTTAGTCAAAACCTGTGTTCACACTCAGAGGTGAAGAGCCACCTTATTATCAGTACAAGAACTTCAATGGCATTGGTGGATGAAATGATAGACTTGAGTTTAGGGTATTTGTGAAAAGACAGAAACGTTCATTAACATATAAGTAGAGTAGCTTTGGCCATATCTGAGAGAGGGTTTACATCCCTCACCTCCTCAGGGTGTCCTGATGATTTCCCATATAAACCTGCAAAATCAAGATTTCTGTTCTCATACTTTTTTTTTGGCTTTTACTCAGATTTCAAAGTCTCTACCTTTCAGTCATTTCCTTCTTTATTTCTCATGGGTTTTGTGTCTACAGTGTCTTGAATATCATCCCTGATCTAATGCTCGAAGCCTTGATTGCTCTCCCTCCCCCTGGTCATTTTATGCTCCTCCTCCCCCTTTGTCTCTTACACATCAGATTCAATGCTGGAGAGTTTTTCGTACACATGGCCATTACTTCCATTGAAGGGGCGCTGGGGGCCAACCCCCAGCATGGAGCCGTGGTGGTTCATTCCACCGAGACTAAGCTCTTTCGGGAACCGAGGACTCATGTTCGACATCACTCCGGACGAGGCAGACGCTGGCAGATAGGATGTTGTACTCATCTGGCTTCTCAAGTCACCGCGGCTGTTTTTGGGAACTTGTTGCTGTTGCTTTTTCATGTAATATTGTTTAGCGCCGTGCATCAGACACTGGTCATCTCCAAAGGTGGGAATAAAGGGGTTTTGGTTTACCCGGTCGGGGTAAAGAGATTTGGATAAAGAGAAGCCTCCTCCACTTTCCATCAAAGACCGTTCCCTATCCCTCATGTCTCTTTCTCCAACAGAGCGGCGATGGAGGCCTTCACCACCTCTGAACATACCAAAAGGGGAGCCTGGTCCTTGCTGGCTCTCCCCTCCATAAAACAATGGGTCCCTGTCTCTTTCTCTCTCTGAGCCCCCGTGACGCTCAAATATGTGTGCAAAGGGGCTTGTTCCTTCCATGTAGCGCTCCTTTTCTTTCAAGCTTACACTTCGGGGTGGGGGCAGCATGCCTCCCATTCCTGTTCCACTCATTCCACCCCCAAAACCTCCAATCAAACTACTCATCCCACCTGATTCTTCCTTTTGAAGGTCGACAAATGCGTCATACGAATGCTGCCGCCGAAGTGGCTTGCCAAATCCTCCACTTTTCCTTCTCTGCTGGGCCTGAGATTGAGTTTGAGGGCCTGGACCCATACCTCCTCCTACCCCAATTCCTGTCCCACCCCCCATCTGTTCCAAGAGGTGGTTGTTATCTTCGCTGATATCATAGAGGTTTCCTGTCTTTTTACAACCTTCGCAGCGCATGCAGGTTGCAGAGCTGGGTCGGCTGTTTCCTCCTCCTCCTGCGGACCCACAGCTCATACCACCACCGTACCCACTGTGCACAGACATCTGTTTCACTACACCAGTGCGACAGTTCCTGCATTCCCACTCTCCACCGGCTAACCCAGATCCTCCCACACTCTTTGAATCTGTTTTTTTGGGTTTGCTCTTGAGAAAGTCATCCACCGGTACCAGTGAGGTACAGGTCGCTACCGCACCATCTCTGTTCACAGGGCCTTCTGTCAGGTCCACATGTTCCCACTGTGGCACGCCCTCCTTGGGCCGAAACTGGTCCAAATAAAAATCTCTAACACTCTCCTTTTCTCTGAAAAGATAAGAGTTACCATCATTGTTTCCTCCTCCGCCACCTCTCTTACGTTCAGAAGGTAAAAGTGGTGGGGAGGCAGAGCGGTGGCCGTGGTAATGGTGGTGGCTGATGTGGTACGGCTTCCTCCTGTAGCCTAGCTCAATCTCGTCCAGCTCCCGTCTGGACTTGGCAGAGGCCGGCCTCTTTTTCAGGCTATCTCGGTATTGTTTGCGTTTCTTGGCATTCCCTTCCAAGTTTCCATAAGTTACAGTGTGCGTTGAAATGTCTGAGACATCTGAGCGTATATTTCCATCATCATCACCTCTTCCTCCACAATAGCCATGTCCTGGGATGTAGGTTGAACTTGCGGCACCTCCTTTGAAGGAAAACTTTCCATACACATCAGGCAGGCCTCCCTTGAAGCCCCCGCCTGAGGGTGGAGTTTGTCCAGCTAGCAGGTCAAACTTGCTCATGTTCCTGTGGGTCAGTGCTGAGCAGGGCTGAGTGGTAAAAATGGGTGCCACGCCTCCACCTAGACTTTCACAATCAAACATACCACCCTCTAGGGAACTTGCACTACCCAAACTGTGCGGCCTATTAGTGGGAGGTCCAGTTAGTCCTAATGTCGAGCCGTGGGGGTGTAGGTAGTGGTCCTGGTACAAATTACTGTCCTTAAGATGTATGTTGCCAAACGTCCTTTCCACCTCACTGATGTAATCGCTAAACATGTTGTCTTCTGGTAGGTAGGGTGGTTTGCAGTCTGAATGCCCTGCCAAACTGCGCCGATGCTCAGAGATGTCATAAACAGAAGATTCACGTCGGATGAAGTCCAGAGCACTGTGCGGGGACCCATTCACACCTGATAGGGAGGCCATGTTCTTGGCAGTGCGTAGAAGGCGCATGATGTTGGAATGAGTGTTGTTCATGGTGCCTGATGGTGAGTTCAGTGCCGAGCTGCTTTTTTCCTCAATCTGGACTCCATGAATACAGCTGTATATGCCCTGTGGGAGAAAACAACAACAAGAAGGTATTTAGGGGAAAGGTTATAATATATGACTCAATAGCACCCAATAAAATATAATAGCAATACCAATGTAAAGAACTTCATAAAAATAATTATGGAAAGCATTGGTATGATGCCATTTTGGAATGAATCGTGCATTTAAAAAGACAGAAATGTGAAGTTGATGTTATTACAGCATTTTGTGTGTGGTTGTGAGGTTAGGGTTTATGTTTTTGCTGCAAGGAATAATGACGGTTATATTCCATTCTTCAATTCTATTCTTGTTCTTCATTGTAATTTAAATATATTGTGCACAATGTAATTTTTATCACACAACCTGCAATAAAATATATACACTACTTCTTTTATTTAACCTTTATCTATTTAAGCCTTATCAAGTAAAACCCTAATGAACAAAGAATAATGGTAAATATGAGAAGGAGCAAACAGACAAATGACTTGATTCATTGTAATGTATTGACAGTAACGGGCACATAACCACTGCTGTGCAATAAAGTGGGAGGGTGCAACTGCAAACACATGAAGGGTTCAATGGGTAGAAACTGGCTCGATAGTAGATTGATATAAGCAACAGTGCTTTAAAAACCCCTTTGGACTCATTGGTCAATACCTTCAATCAACGTGATTAGAATCAGTGAAACAATATCTTTCAGCAGATTTTAAACACCTCACTTCTACAATCCCTGAACGCCGTTCACCATTCCCTCAGGAATGTCTTTGATTCAAGGAGATTGTCGCGAGCCTCACAGTGACAGAAAGACAAACGGCCCCATTTGCATGCAGTGATGTACAATACGATAGTCAGATAAAAATGGATGTGCGGTGGAGGTAAAGCAGGCATGAAGAATGAGCCAGATAAAAGATGCGATCAATTTGAAATAATGACTTTTTTCACTTTTTGAGGATATCTGTAAATGGCTTTGGAAAAAAGAAACAATTACGATTACTAGTCTCTGTTCTGTTTGAGTTACAGAGGTTAGAGCTCTGCGGACAGATTAGGCATCCACTGGTTGTCAGTTTTTTACTAGCGTGACTGGTTGACCCTCACTCCTGTATTCTCTAGCCACTTGTTTCCAGCAGTTAATTAAATACACGCCACTGTGCTGCATTGCAGCAAGAAGGCTTCATCGCTCATTGTGACTTCATAGATAATGTTATTGCTTCTTTTAATTTCACAGTCAGTTAACGGCTGGATATGTAAAGCTTGACAGAGGCTGAAGCTCAGCGAGGTTAACATAAACACAAAAACACTTAATTGATGAGGATTGGAGCAAAGGGCCAACGTGAGAGTGCAGTTATTATTTAGACTGAGACAATTTCTCAATGTTTATGTGCTCTTTCTCACTCTCAGCTGTGTTTCTCCGCTCCATCTGTCTGTTTGTATAATTTGTCATCCCTTTATTCCTTTCGTCTTTCCTTTTTTATTGTTGTGATCGCTTCCCACCTGCTCGGGAATCTGTCGCTTTCTCAAATTTTTCAGTTTTCAAGCTAAATCCAAGACAAACACTTCAACCCAAGATGCCCTCAAGGAGGCTCCTGAGGGGCTTCAATAATGATTCTCCGCTGGGCTCTGTTAGCTTTACAGGTTTATAATCTGAAGGAAACTTCAAATACAGACTTTCCCAGAGCTAAAGCTGCTTGAGACAAAACATTTTTATCAGATAAAAACATAGTGTAGGACTCATAGAACAATACATTAAAACTAATTTACTTGAAAAAAGATGTAAAAGGTTGAAATAGCATTTTCTCGTCTCCAGCAGCTTTAACTTTGCAATAAAAATCCATCTAGAAGCTTCAATTTATGTAATTAACTATTGATCAAGACTTTAAGGTGTTAGTATTGTTTTGTTTTTACCTGTTGTAGCACTTAATGATGACCTGATATAACATAAATAATAGTATGTGCATTGTTATTGTTTTGTTTTACATTGTGGAAGGAAAGCACTAGAAGAGTTAAAGGTTATCTGAAGTGGAAATGTACAGTATATAAAAACAAAGTGTTTAATGTATTACCAATAAAGAATATATGTGCACGTTTTTATTTAAAAAAATTAAAAAACCCAAAACAATGCATTAAAATAACTTTTTAGAACAATTTTATATCTTGGGGCATAAACTTTGAAGATCTATCTGTTCACTCTCGGCACGAAGCGGCCGTGCATAAGCTCTCTTTCAGTGATAAAGTGCAGCATCCAGGTGTTTAGTTATGAGAGAATTAAAATCACCTTTCTCGGCAACTACCTGGCAGACAGAGCTGTTGTTACCAGCAGAAACGAGCCATGGCTGAGTAGTTAGGTGTTGGAAGTGCAAAAATATGGCTAACAACTGCAATGAAAGCTGCGTGCAAGGATATCTGTTCATTGACAAGATGATGCGACGAGCCCTAACAAACAGGTAAGTTCTTCTAAGAGCTCATTATTTAGCCACAAAGAAAAAAGAGGGAACAATCTGGTGGGGATACAGTTAGTGACATGACAGCCACCCATAGTATCCCGTCAGCAGAAACGTAGTAGTGCTCTGAACAAGTATTGTTACAAGCTGCATTGAAGGACTTTCTGTGAAGGAATTCTGTCGCGACTGCATCTGATTTCAGATGTAACTTTGGCTTTGTGCCCATTAGCTTAGCATTCAGATCCCTCTCACAGCAGGTCAGCTCAAAGCAGTCCTCGCTTACCAGACCTTTGTCTGAACGGAAATGTTTTAAGTGCGTATCCCGTACTGATATTTTGGAGCCAACGTCTGGATAACTCTGTCTCAGTGTCGTTATTTGACTTAGAGACGCAAAATAAATATTTGTGGGGTTTTTCTCTTCTTGTTAAAGCAACCATTAGCTTTACACTCCGCCATTGTTCAGAAACTTTGTCGAACAACAGAACACTAACAGGAATCAACCAACATCTGTCATGTCCTCACTATGGCGGCTCCACATAGTTTATGCTTCAAGATATAAAATTGTTCTAAAAAGTCCTTTTAAAGTGTTTTTTTATATAAAAAGGTGCACATATTTTGTTTATTGGTAATACATTAAACATTTTGTTTTGTTATATACATTTCCACTACAGCTATCCTTTAAATTCCACTCTGAATGACTCCAGAGCTGAAAGGTAGTTATCAAAGGCTGCTACATAATGTTTTACAAACAGTGCGAACTGAAGTGTAGCAGCCATAGTCAGCAGTAGGACAGCTGTGGCTGTGTCAGGACTTAAAGTTCTTACTCAGACATCAGCATTTTGTCCATTCTACACGTCCGTGTTGGGTATCCATTGGCTGATTGCTCGGCCCACAATGATAACGTAGATCAATATTTGGAGCCTTGGGGTTTCTCTCATTTTTTATTGGCCAAGGTTGCACAGGGAAGTGTGTGTGTGTGTGTGCAGTGAGAGGAAGGACAGACCATGTGTTTACTGTCCACATGGCAGCTCACAGGTTAATCCAGCCAATGATACATTCGGCCAAATGCAAATGAACCTGACGTGACATGCAGGCTGGGAGAATCTTAGCCATTAAACCTTTAATACATTTACTGTTTCAGAGTAATTAGAGGCTATTAAATCAATATAATTAATTTGTTTCAGGGATGCAGGTGGGACCCAGAGGAGCAGGTAGCCACAGGAGAAATGCTGGGAACCAACCGTGAAGACACGACCACGTGACTCTCACCGACCGTGACGGATGTATCGTTTTTACATCGCCAAGCTTAAATGTTAATTGCAGCAATAACAATGAGGTTTATTGGATTATTCTGTGAAATTAAAAAAAGCAAAAATCAATGTGAGCGTTAGAGCGAGAAAGGAGGGAAGGAAGGAGGGGTGAAGAAATGGCCCAGGCTGGAGAGAAAAGGCAATGAGACGCCGTGCGTCTGTTTCGAGGACAAATAAACCGTTAATTTCCTCTGTTGTTGTGGTTTCATGTTTACAACACTTTGTGTGCCGAATATGCAAATGACTTTCTCTGTGAATTTTCCCCCTGAATATTCTAACCAACTCAATCACTGCACTTTACTCGTGGACACACGCCATTTGTTTATTATCATGTTGCTGCAGCAGCTGAGGTAATTTCTACAAATGAGAGCAATTACTCAATACTACACAAACCATACAAATTAAAATGAGGTAACAATCCAAAACAACACTGAGCAGACATTTACAATCAACCGACGCTTTCACTTCAAATGGTTCGTCTACAAACTGGCACTGCACACAATCCATAAACAGGTTGGGAATGCAAAATTATTGCAGTATAATCAACATCGAGCAGAAGAATAGAAAAGTTTGAGGGGTTTTTTTTTCTTCTTGCAACGCAAAAGCATATTAAATGCAAGCAGTTGGGCAACAGTTTGTGGCTGCATTGTTTCACCATCAGAGAGACATCCAAGCCAAATCAAAACCATTTGAATGCAAATCAAATACTGTACCTGGAGGGTGACTTTGTCCCTCCCCACCCCCAGGATCCTGTAATCTAACCTCTTCCTCTGCAGCTGAGTTTCACATTGATTAAGTATTGATTAGGTTTCAATGTTTGTTGGTAAATATTTACAGCATCTCACAGTAGTTATGAAGGCCTTTAGTGTCAAAATGGTTCCTGGATCAGTGAGGTAAAAGTTTGTTTGGGTAAGTTTACTAATGCTCTCTGACGCCTTCATTTAATACTGAGTTCAATGAAAACACTGAACTACTTAAATATTCAAAGGCTTTTCTGTCTTGTTTCAGTGACTTTTGCATGAAAAAAGATGCTGTATGTGTAATTTGTCGCTCAAAAGTTTGTTTTGATCTCCACTGTAAGAACTCTCTTATTGATAATGTCAGAAAAGTTTTTGCGATGCATTGTGGGATGTGAATTCCTGATCGATAGAAGTGTTTAATTCATTCTTACCCTGATTTCATAAGTTTGTCCTAAAAACTCTGCCAAAGTGACTTCCCGACACATTTCTAGTGTTTTCACAAACTGAAATTTGTGGCAAAAACAATGGCGGATGTTTTTTTTTGGGAATAAACAGAAAGATGAGAAAATGAGGGAATAACACCTGCAATGCAACGCCTAAAAGTTTTGCCAAAAATGTCAATAAGAGAGTGTTTACGTTGAAAATTGAAACTAACTTTCCAGGGGTAATTCCAACCTTTGACATCTTTTTTCCAGCAAATGACCTTTGATTTATTGATGTATGAGGCCTACACTGTTTTTATCAGATTTTTAATTTTCTTTTTTTTTTTAAATATGGTCTCCAGCAGTTTTAAACTATAATTTCCCATTCCATAATATATATAGTTAGGAGAAAATGTGTATTACATGGTTGGCATATAATCAGTAGTTTTCCTTGGTACAATTATCTCCTACTCACAACCTCTGTCCTCCATCTCTGCAAACATGTATCACATTTATTTTAAACTTTATAAACTTCTTGCTACTTTCCAAAAAAGACAGTCAGTGCATGATGACGAGCTGGATCACCGTTTGTGTTTAATAATACCAGTGGTGCACAAGTCCTACACACTGTGCTCTATGTCGTTATTACAGTGTACGGGTGAATATTTGGATAAATGTTGACCTTTTCTGACTGAAAGATCAACTAATGTACATGTTGATCTACTCTTTCCTCTTTTTTTGCCCAGGTAGTTACAAGTTAATTTGTTTAATTTAATTTTTAGCTTGTGAAGGTTTTTAATACTTAGAAATTAGCACAAAAAAAAAAAAAAAATCATTAAGAGAAAAAGTAATTATAACTTGCGAGAGATGGAGATATTCGGTAAAACCCAAATTGAGAACAGTGACAAAAGAAAGTTACAGACTATGAAACAATCTAAATGATGACATCAAATAATCAATATCACTTAATATGCTCAAAAAGAAAGTGAAATGTATTATGCTGAAAAGATATGAGATATAGAAGATATAGGGTTGAGCTCAATTACATTTTTCAATTACAATTACAACGTCTTCAATGATCCATGTTTAATTGCACCTCAATTATAAGTATGTTAACTGGCATTTTTTCAAATTACAATTAGTATTTTTCCCCTGAAAGTCAATTACAATTACGTACTCAATTACTAAAGTTCAATTACAATTAATCCCAATTACTGAGCCTGAAATAAATACGCCCATAAAAAGAAACTTTTCTCTTGTGTTAGCTTTATGTTAGCATCTCTTATGATAACTGGTCAGTTTTTACCCATGTCTTAAATCAGCTGTAAAATACTCAAAAAAATATTATCTATCAAATAAATAGTTTTTATCTCTTGGTTACATTGTTCGGCTTCCTAATCAATGAAAATATTGGTATTCATATTTTTGGTGTGGCGTGTAAGAGTCTTTTTTCTGTCAGTATACATTAATATATTTCTTAAAAAAGAAAAGTGACAGTGGGAAAAGTTGATATGAAACATATTTTACTGATTGTTAACTACGTATGTGTAAGATTAGATATAGAACAGTTTTATGTTTAATTAAATTACAAATGACAGCGTTTATAGAATGTTCTCACCAATTATCAATTATCTGAACTCAATTACAAATCAATTCTGATTACAACAGAAACAGAATTTTCCAATTACAATTACATTTATAATAATGTCGTAATTGTAATTAATTATAAATTACGCATTTCTAATTCTATTTGACCCTAACCCTGGTAACTGTATTTTTGTTTTAAATGAGATGTGACAATGACTGCGTTGCAGTTCGCTGGTGTTTAATGTAATTGAGTTTTTAGGGTGGGGGGAGGGGCAGATGTTATACGTTTTACTTCTTTCTGCTCCAAATTATTCATCTTCTTTTTTTCTTTTATCGATGTGGAGGAGAAAGAAATGTATTTCAATGTACTGGATGAAATAAAGAAACAAACACTTCCCCTCCCTGCCCTCGCTCACCCTGCTGATGGAGAAGACGAATCCGGGCTGTCCGGAGCAGACGCCCATGAAGCAGAAGCGCAGCTGCCAGTAGAACCAGTGCTCGCAGATGAAGGTGATCAGCGAGAGGGCCATGGCAGCGCCCAGCATGTAGAAGACACCCGCCATGTTGTCGACGTCCAACTGGCTGGACATCACTTCGTTCTTCTCGTGGTGGCAAATGCCCGTCAACCACAGAGACTCCAGCTCCTCCATCTCACCTGTGTGTGGGAAAAAAAGAAGGGATGGAGGAAGGAAGATGAAGAAGGTGGATGGAGGCAGAGAGGGATGGAGAATATGGATTTTTTTTTTTTTAAAAAGGTGGTATATAATGATGTGAAAAATAGAAAATGAATGGAATAAAGAATATTATGCAGCAGATGATGAAGGAAGAGAGGAAGACGGGCAGTTAGAATTGAAAACCAATAAGACAAAAAAACAGCAAGAACACAAGACTATTACATCATTTCATCCACATAATTCACTGTGCTTCGTGTAGATCTTCGTGTCTGTGGGTGTCTGCTGTGCCCGTCCCCGAGCCTCTGTTTATGGGTCACCTTCTGTCTGATCGCGAGCAGCCCTCTATCAAAGCAGGCTCAGGCAGGACAGGCGGTTCTTAATTAATCAGACATTCAGCTGCTGTCGCTGCACCAAAGCAAAGGCTGCTTCAAGGAGGGACACAAACAGACTCATGCATCAGTCACTTCTTAAAGCTGCCAAAGAGTCCATAGAAACAACTATTCTGCAGCTTAGTTTGGACGTCGGGGGTCTTTATTGCACAATATATGTGGATTCTTTTTTACAGGCTTACTTACTCTTTGATGCTTAATACCTGGTACATATTCTGTGTATTACAGCTTTGGACAGTTCAAGGACAAATAAGCTTGAAAATGAATCAATGCATGCTACAGATGAACTTACAAAAGACCAACGCTAATCAAGTCTGGTCCTGGAGGGCTTAAGTTCTGCATGTTTTAAACATCTTCCTGCTCCACCACACCTGAATCTAATGACCATGTCATCATCAGAGGTGAAAGTAACTGATTACAAGTGCTTACGTGACTGTAAATGAGTTGCTTTTAATGGCACTTGTACTTTTTTGAGTATATTTCTTAATCAGTAATTCTACTTGTATTTTCTACACCCAACCGTTACTGAGTAAATTATTATTTTTTGTTTTAAAATCCAACCAATTGGATTAATTGTAATCGTCAAAATTCAAAGGTATTATTTTATTTAAAAAAGACATTGTTTAATAAACAAAGGCTCAATCAAGCCAAAATAATGTGTTTCTATGTGTTCTAAAATATCTAAAGGAACCAAAAGACATTCAAATAAAATTTTAATCATTATTATGATACCTTTACTTCTTATTAACATAATTAAGATAAGATAACTCCTATTTCAGGTTTCTGAAATAAAACAATGTATTATTATTTTTTATTTTGAAGTCCAAGGATTTTATGATTTGTTGTTTTTTTTCATTTTTTGCATTTTCTGTGGTTGGCTAATCTAAAGAAAGCAGGCTTGACAAACAATGTTAAAAAGTTCATTTAATCTAATGGTGGGTCTTAAACAAGCTTTTGTTTTTGCTTTCTCACGCACACTCACCACTTATGACAGCATGACCCAACATGAACTGCTATGGGCTCAATGTTTGGTTAAAGAGCAATTTCAGACAAGCACTGGCTGGAATTAAACCTTCAACTCGTGTTATTTGAAGAATAATGGAGTAAAAAGCAAGGTATTGTATAGAAAACACATGGGAACTCAGAATCTAGAGATTTAAGTTACACATTCATTTTAAATTAAACCTAAAAGAAGCTTGACTTGTAATTTTGTTAAAGAATCCAGCATTTCTGCTCAGGCCTCTACCAGACTTCCCAGTCCTCTATCTGCCCTTTCCACAGGAGTCGGATCAGTTTTTAGGCCATCAGGAGGCGAGTGGATGTGACGGGCGACAAAGTGACATTGAAACCCTCAGAGATACGAGACGAGTCGTTTGTTACGACAGCACGGCGAGGTGACCCCGTTTTAACATGCACACAGAAACCAGCAGTATGTGCACACAGACGCAACCATTAGCAACATGGGCGTTGAGTGTACAACCAAAATATCACACGTTAGTGAGGAAATATTCTTTCTAGGTGTGAACATTGCTGGTATCCCTAACTGGGACACACACAATCAGTTCAGGGACAAACACCCTGGGCCAATGCTAAAACAGGCTAAAAAACAACAAACAGAGCCATGCACACACATTTCATTTTCTTTTTTAAAACAAGATGTTTGTGAAAGACGCCGTCGATGGCGTCGCTGATAATCTGAGGCAGCTGCTATTCGTGACATGCTGACATTTGTTGCACATTTTAAAGGTTGATTTACGCCGAGGAGGAAAACTCTCAGTAAGACTCAACAAGATTCATTTGAACCAGCCACATAAATGATTTCTAAAGATGAATTGAATCCCTTAATGAAGAAACCAAAGCGAGACTCCAAACTGCACACCACAGTCTGAATATTTACGACCCACGTCCCAAAAACAGACGCTTTGACCTTTGTTGATTTTATTGCAGCAGTATGAATATATAGATAAAAATAATTCTGCTTGACATTTTTATCATTTGGCAAGACAGCCATCACTGAAACGTGTGTCAATCCTAATGATCAGCTATACTTGGAAAGTTGGCCATTGAGTATAAAATGGGAGAATTCTGATTATCTGCATCTGACTAGTTTCTAACAACGAACACTTTATGATGAATTTATAATTTTCAAATAGAACTTCCTACCATTTAAATACAATTGTTAGATAAACTTCTATATATATTTCTGTTAGAAGCAATGAACGGTCAAAGCAGGGAATCGACCGCACTAGCCTTTGGTTGGTAGAGAACCCACAGCTGCGAGCTGCATTAATTAAATCACAATGTATTCACTAGAAATACAGGCCGCAGCTGTGTTTCCCTCGGGCTGTTGGTTGAATTTTAAAGAGTTAAGTGTTCATTTTCCAGAGGTGGCTTTTATAGTACTACCGAGTACCGATTCACATAAAATCAAACGGTACCATATGTCTCACTACATAAACGCATCCACGTGACTGTGAGGAAGCTGAAGAGTAGGCACTTCACCACGCCGGACCTGAACACAGCATTGGCGTCAGTCATCAGGAGCATGCAGATTACTCTCGCGACAATATTTGTTGCGTTACTGAAGTGTAAGGCATAGAGATACTGTACGTCTAATCTAAGAAGCACTTGGTTCGGCACAAGATTTTTCTTAAGGCTGAAGCTATTCAAGCCTCTTTCATTTTTAGTTTGTGATACTTTAATTTAGATAATATCATACCTTTATTTATTTTTACTCCATCCTCTTTTACTCATTTGTTTTAAACTGATTTTCCCTCGGAGGAACTTCCATGACACTGTTTTTCCAAAGGGGAAAGGAAAGGAATAGGAGCACTTAGAGCCCAGTTTTAATTTGGGCATTATTAGGAAAAAACGGCGTAGTTGTAGTAGGATTTTCATGTTGAAGAAATTTGTGAAACAACTGCTACATTATAATACAGACAGTTGGATGTTGTTTTGATGTATTTTTACATTTATGTTAAATTGAAAACTTTTGAGATGTCATTATTAAACAAATTAACATTTATTAACTTATAAACACACACAAAAGTAAAAAAAAAATAAATAAATGGTACCGTTGAGCACGATAATGATTCTCAGGTATCGGAACGGCATCGGCTCAAATGTCAAAGGTTCATTATCGTTATTTCCCATCGTCTCACCTTCATCACACTAGGTTGTTAGTATTTGCCTGATGTGTTGCACAAACTATTAAAACACAAGCATATCTGAGCATCTCTGCTGTGTTTACACTAGCACAGCTTTATACATGACAGAGTTTCTGTTTAATAATCGCTGTCCGACTGTACAACAAAACAGTCAAGGCATCTCTCCTTGTATATATCTATTCTCTTTATGCTTTTTATACATTTTTTTTATTTCAATTTTCTATTTCTACATAGCCTTATTATTGTATTGTTTATTGTATCTCCTTCATTGCACTATTTTTGGGGTGTCTTTTGGGTATTCTGTGTGTTGCTTTTTGTTGTCTTTGTTTCTTGTACTTTATCTGAGCTGTAATGACAGTAAATTTCCCCTCTGTGGATCAATAAAGCCACTCTACTCTACTTAAATAATAAACCCATATTGACATGTAACTTAATAAAGGTTTCTCTGTAGTGTTTTCAAACATACCATGTGCCATGTTCATGATTATTATTGTTTTCACTGATGATTTAAAATGTTTTTTTTGCTGCTGATTTTAATGTTCTTATAAATTTTTAAGCTGTTGAATGTTTTCTGTTGCACTTTTTGATCATGTAAAGCACATTAAGTTGCCTTATGTATGAAATACGCTATACAAATACATTTGCATTGCCTTGCCTTACTCAAATGTTTGCAAAATAAAAGCGATGTTTCTAAATGTCGACAAAGTATAATTGCGCTTTGAATGTGTTTCCATTTAAGGTCGTTTTGGGCAGGCGCCACGTAACTCCCGTGAAGTATCATCCCGTGAGACTTTGCTGCAGGAAGATGAACGCTCCAAACCTCCTTATAACACTTTGTTTTTACACGTACCGCACCATGTTTTCTAAGAGAGCAGTGGTCATGTGACCATGTACGTCACGTCATGCGACTTGTATTTGCGGGAAAAGTGTTTTCATAGCGCTGATCACTTTATTTATCCCCGAGGGGCGATTCAGTTTCAGCTACATCCCTTCCAAGAATAACGAGTACATCCAACAGTGTGCTGTGCATGAATAAAACAAATCTCAGTCTCACCGTCTCCAAACAGCTGCAGGATGGCCAGGTCCACGTGTCTTTTCCAGAGCGACTCCTTCTGGATTGCGATACCGTAGCCGGTGGTGGCGAAGATGTAACCGCTGCCAATGGTCACCAACTTGCAGCCCTCGTCCCTGCCAGCCATGTAGTTCAGCACGGCCGCGTCATAAATGAAAGCATCCAGTTTGCTGGAGAAAAAGAGAGAGAGAAGTGGAAGGAGTGGGATAGGTTATATTTAATTACCACTGAGGAGTCACACATCACAGCTACAACATCCCAATTAGGCTGCTAAATAGCACTAAGCTGCTAATAAATGTAATTGACTTTCTGTTGGTTTGCCAAAGGCTGGAGCTGGCACGTAGGCCACCAAACTGATCACTCAACGAAAACTAAAGAGGGGAAATGAATCAATTATGGAGTTATTCTACTGCAGTATGCTTTACTGAGCAAGACTCAAACAAGACACTAAGCAATGGCAATTCTTTTGTAACTTAAATACGGATATTGAGCAGGTCAAACAGGGTGAATGTACAAATGTAACCTAACAAAAAGGTAAACATACTGAACACAAAAGTTTAAACATTAAAACATTTAAAAGTATTTAGAGTGTTTTTAGAGTGGCTTCATTTCCAAACAAATTTATACAAAACAAAATATTTAGACCGCAACTTAACCTGATAACAGTATTATAAAGGAAAGTAGCAATACTTTGTGTCCAACTCTGCTGTGTTTCTGGTGGCTTGTGCTGTTTAACTTGACTCACACTGGGATGAATGGGAACGGACGAGTTTATTTTGGGGTGAGTTGTAGTGTGGAGAAATAAACAGGTCCAAACTTTGTTGACGCTGTCAAAAAGTTACTTTTACCTCCTTCCAACACACTGACAGTGCTGTGCTCAGCTCTGGTTTAACATGCCATTTGCATTTAGATTGTGTTTCAACGTAAACACTTCTTTAATTATATTACAAGGGCCAGCAACAGATTAAAAGTATAGAGGATGATTTTCCCCAAAGTCTAGAAAAGAAACACCCTCTGTTGCACATGCGCAACACTTTGCTTGCTTCCAAGAGGGAACACCTGCGTGTGCGAGAGGGCGTGCACAAACCCAGTTTTCCTCGTGCACAGCTCTGTTTACGAGTCGGAGTCGGCATCGCTCGTACAAGCTGCTTGGTTCAGCTTACCTTGCACTTTTCCCACTATGTCACATACTCACCACCGGTAAGTGGAAATCCATTTTAAAAGGACCCGATGCACACTGTGCACGTACAACGACCTTACGTAAATATATCATCAGAATGTTTGACAATTAGGAGGACCAATAGTTAAGATGATCCACCCAATTATGCAATGAAATAAATTCATTTATTTAATTGCAATAATAAAATATGCATTGCTGTTAAAAGATTGCACTTCTTGTAGTGTTAACCTTCAACAGCATGTGCAGACAAGGTGAAAAAAAAAAAAAAAAAAAAAAGCCCCGGGCGCACCACCGGCCCGTCTCGCCCGCTCCGTCGAGGAGGTGGAGCCTGAGCGCGTAAAAAAAAAAAAAAAAAAAAAAAAGATGATCCACCCAGAAGTTGAAGCCAAAATAACAATGTCAACAATACCTTTAATCTTATATCTTATAGAATATTATTTTTCAGGTCAATAATAATAATAAACAGTTTTTAAAACTAATGAAATTTAGAGATTGGCCTGTAACATCAGTGTCTTGTTTTGTACACAACATACAAACAGCGAGCGTCAGGATTGCGAGTACTGAGAGTCAACTTATTCTATCACCTGAACTAACAACAGCAGCTACCTAAAACTATTCTGGTACTGATCTTTTTCTTCTTTGTTCAGGTAAAGAATTTGTCTGAAATACAAATGCTGCTACTTCTACTTTTTTTTCATTTCCTTAAATGAACGTGTGACCTGAGAGAAAGAAGTGCAAATCGCTTTTCTTCTTTGTTTGCGTGGGATTAATAATGCGAAGGAACTGTTCAAGGTCTGAGTGCAACAAATGTTATACATATACAGTATATACATGACACAAATATTATAGAACTAACTTCATTATTCATTATAAAAAGCATCTGGCATATATAATATAGATTTGCTTGGTTTCATGCAGATTGTGGAAATGATTGTCCTCACCCCGCCTTGAGGCTCTGCAGAGCTTCGTTAACATTTTTCTGATGAAACTTGGTCATGTAGGAATGCATTTCTGGATAGTTGTTCCTGATGTTTCTCTCTGTGCTCCCGTTAGGGACGGTCCCAAACCGAAAAGGGGGGGAGAAGTCATTGGGACTCTGAAACTGAACGTAGAGCACACAGAGACGTTGGGTGAAAGTCTGTAACATACGGTGGCTGAGAAGTGCCAAACACATTTGCAAATACCGCAACAAATTAACAAATGACCGCAACACATTTACAAATTACTGCAACACTTTTGCAAAAGGTCAAAACTCATTAACAAATATGGAAACACTTTTACAATTACAATGTGCCTTTGAAAATCTATCTCAACATTTGTTTTGCTATTTGGATTTTTTTTTAGATAATTTGTTTTCAAAATTGTAAATTTGTAAAAGGATTGCAATAATTTGTAAATGTGTTGCGGTCATTTGTAAAAGTGTTTTGCACTTCTCAGCAAGCCGTGGTAACGTAGTCAACAAACCAGATAGCATTAATAACCGTTGAGGTTTACCTTTTTGTCTGAGAGACCAGTAACCTGGTCCACATACTCCTCCTGGATCATGAAAGCAGCAAGGTTGGCAGTGTAGGAAGCAAGGAAGATGACAGCGAAGAAGGCCCACACGGACACCATGATTTTACTGGTGGTACCTTTGGGGTTCTGCACTGGTACAGAGTTGTTGAAGACCAGACCCCACAGGAGCCAGATGGCCTTACCGATGGTGAAGGATGGACCATGAGGCTCTGAAACAAACACAAGCAGAGTCAGACCGCTCGGGATTTGATTGCATTTGCACGTCTTCACTATTTACAACAGATACATCATTAGCCTGTTATCTTAAACCTAAAGTAAGACTGCCAGGATCTGCCAGCTGTGGTTATTCACTCTGTTTTGTCACACCAGGCTCAAAGTGGATAAGGACTTGGTGATGATGAGTTCCATTCCTGCTAAGCTTTTAAAAGAATTGTCTCAACTCGTCTGGAACACTCGGATGGACTATCCTTCTATCCTATTCTGTTTGTCCCTCTGTTCACTAACCCCAACCAGTGGAAGCAGATGGCTGCCACCTCTGAACCTGGTTCTGCTGGATATTTCTTCCTATAAAAAAGAAGGAGTTTTTTCTTCCCGCTGTCGCTAAATGCTTGTTCATTGAATCTTGTTGGGTTCTTTCTTTCTTACTATGGACTCTATATTTTGTTAAGCACTTTGAGATGACTGTTGTAATTTGCGCTATATGAATAAAGTTGAATTGAATTGAATTGAATAGAAAACCTTTCATATAAGATATCCCAAAAGTTTTCTCAGCATGAACTTCCTTTAAAGAGTAACTAAACCCCAAAAATACAAATGTATTTGTGTATGAAGTAGTGCTGTTGGTTAATCCTGGTCAAACTGTTCTTGCTATTGGCTGAGAACGAGATCATGTGACGTTTTGGGACCATTTTGCGTCACAAACAAGCACTGTTAGCCCCGCCCCTTTCACAAAAACTATCACCTGTGGGCTCTGCAATGTGTGGTGAGTAGGTTGGATTGAGAGAAGAGTGAATAAAGAAGTATATTGAGTAATGAGTAGCTAGTTAACATAGCATAGATTGTTCATTGGAAATTTTATAGTGTGTATAGGGCGTGTCTTAACTGCTCCAGGAGCCCCGCCCATAATGAAAGCATTTTTTTAAATTTCTCTCCTCATGGCAGGTCAGGAGAAAACAAGGGTTTAGTAACTCTTTAAGATGGAAAGAGTATTGCAACAGGAAGTAGCGGGGAGTTGATGTGGTGCAAAATCAAGTTTCGGAAAAATTTGTAACTTTTGGGTTGCGAGGATGTGTTTGATGTGATACATTAAAACCCTTTATGTTCCTTAGTTTTTATATATTAAGAGGAATTCAAGTACGAGGAGTATTCTTCATGTTGTGAATTCCTTGTACTTGCTGTTGCTCGCTCCATCGATGACACAACAGCAGTTATTATGCTGTGATTAGCAGTTAGTTGCTAGCATTTGTGTGGGCATGTGTGAGAGGAAAAGAAAAAGCTGCATGTGCAAGCATGTGGGCGTGCATTGTTGCATGGCGCCTTTGTTCGTTGACAAACTGTGCACACCATCTACTTTGTGAAGTTTTGCGAGAAAGCCTATGAAATGAATCAGGCAAAGATTTCTTGTTTACAGCTGAGCCTATGGTAAACTGCTGCAGCAAATGTTTTGACTTCCAAACTTCGATCCTCACTCTTCCTGATAGCAAAGCCCCAGAGCACCACAGGCAGATGAAACAGGGCACCTACAGCCCTTTAGGGAGAAGTACATCCTCTCCAGAAGACGATGAGAGGCATGGGAAAAAGATATCCATGGTCTATACAGTATATACTGTATATATATATATATATATATATATATATATATATATATACAGTATATATATAAAACCACATTCTTTACTGCTTTCATTCAAAAGTGGCAAATCCTACTGGTACATTTTGCAAATGGACAAAAATAGCGTTACTATATTATTGTGTCCTTTTATTGACTCAAACAACATTTATACTGTGCATATGAACACACAGACTATCTGGTGATTCCATATGAACTTATTTATATATAAATACGGCAGCGTTGGGGTTAATTACATTTTTCAGTTACAATTCTGTTTTCAATTACCCATGTTTTCAATTACAATTAAGTTACGATTACGGTGACCAGCATTTTTTCCAATTACAATTACTTTCTCAATTACTAAAGTTCAATTACAATTACTGAGCCTGAAATAAATAACTTGATAAAAGTAAACCTTCCTCGTGTTAGCTTTCTGTTAGCATCTCTTATGATAACGGGTCCTAAATCAGCTGTAAAATACAGTAAAAGCAAATATCTATCATGTAATTTCTTTCCTATCTATTTGTTACCTTGTTAGGCATCATAATCCAAAAAATATTGGTATTATTATTCTTGGTGTGGGGCCTCTGAGCCTTTTTTGTGTCAGTATAGCCCTCGATTTCAATTTTTTTATTGTAAAATGTGGGAACGTGTATTATGAAACATATTTTAATAATTGTTACTACATATGTGTAGAACTGTACATAGAACTGTAACATTGTTTCCCAGTTTTGTGTTAAATAAAAATTGACAATTTTAATGGCAATTACAATTGCAAAGTCAATTATCTGAACTCAATTACAACTGAAATACGATTACGACAGCAACAGATCTTATAATTACAATTACAATGACGCCATAAATGTAATTAATTATCAATTACGTGATTACAATTATAACTGACCCCAACCCTGATTATGGTATACTGTATATACATCCATTCCTATTATAGAAACCAGTGTTTGCAGGAAGGCTGCTTTAACTGTTTGTTTGGATTGAGTGGCTGATTTTTATTTATTTTGTGCCAACCCTGAAGTCCTGCTTTATGAGCTGTTGATTTTTCTCACGTGAACAAAGTTGGCTGATGGTCATCAAACCATTTAACACTATTTTAATACATAACTAGAAGCCAAGATGAGCTCATAAATATCAAAGAACCATTGTGTTCCAAACAATGTGTCCTTACGTTCAACAGATCGTGTTAATGAAAACAAAGATTGATCTATTGAGCACAGTCTGCTCCGGGGCTGGTCATTAGGAACACATCTTACATTTCTCATTAATACAAAGTAGTACTGGTAGATTGGATTCATTAAATGGATCCAGGTTCATCAGAGTCACTCATTAAATTTACATAAAATGCATGTATTGTGGACTATCACCACTGTTCATCATTATCATTTATTTTATTTCACTTTATTATTTAAATCCCTCGCTGCTTATTAAGAAGAGCTGCTATTAGGGATGGGAATTGATAAGAAGAGAGAGAGAGAGAGAGAAAGTGGAAAATTTACAAATAAGGTGTCAGTCTAAATAATAAATACTATCGAAATCAATCTATTGAGGAGTCACTAAATAAGTGATTTTCAACCGTGGGGTCAAGACCGTCGAAATGTCAGAAAAATTAAAAATAGGTTTTTAAAATCTTTAAATTATTATTCATTTTTAATTTTGTTTTTAAAAATGAAAACAACAAACAATATTAAACAACTGTTTTTCAATACATTCACTTTGTGGAATATAGGCTAAATCTAGTTCAAATAATCAGTTAAAAAATTACCTGAGGTTAAATATGATCAAAAACCCATTCTAGAAAAAAATGTCTTTGGGGGTCGCCAGAAACTTTTGATATTAAAATGGGGTCACGATCCAAAAAACGGTTGTGAACCACTGCACTAAATACTGTTTCTCTCCACTTATTTACAATATGAGATTCTTTAAAAGGTGTTATCACTTGTTAATTCATCATTATGCTCTATAGTTGTATTTAAATAGTTTTCTATGAGCAAAACATTGTAGCGTGACAAAGGGGTTACTTGGATTCAAAAATAACAAAAAGGGGGTACGTGAGAGAACCACTGATCTATTTCATTCTATTTGAGTCATTGAAACTTTATAATAAGATCCAGGTTAATGGAGCCAAAGCATCTGTAATCTATAACTCAGACTGTTCATTATCCAAACAGATCTAATACAAAAAGCTAACTGACTGTCCAACGTATCACAACTGACCACTGCATGTACTTAAAAATGCACTGAAGTTCAAAACAAGCATCCCAAAGTGATTTAAATTAACTCCCACATGACCCGATCTGAGTATTTCATTAACCGCTGATCTAATGGAATATTTCAACACAACCGTCTCCACGGTCGGCTAAGAATGGGCCAAGTAATTAAAGAGAAATTATTTAGTGAGAGAGTTAGCTCTGTGGGCCAAAATGCTGTATTGTTGCCCGAAGTCAGAGCAGCACTAGTTAAAAAACAGTAATTAGGCAGGAGGAGAACACTGACGACTAAACATGGTCGATGCTTTAAGCAAACGGCAAAGAATACCTGACGACCACACAGAGGGTTTGTATCACACACGCTCACCATTACAAACCTGCGCTATTGTAATAGTGAGTAGGGGTGTGAAAAAAAACAGATTTTGAATTTTAAAAAAATTCTTCTGATATTTAATCAATATTTTTCACATTTTCGTGCTGGAGACATTGTCACTTCTCAGCAAAAATAAACATTTAAAGATAAGTTAATTTAATACAAAAACCTGATCATGTGCAACAGTATAACTTTACTTTCATATGTATTGATCTTTGTGAGTTTGAATCCTGGAAAGTGAATCAGATTATTTTAGATGGAGCTCATTGGTGCCTACAGCTCCTCCTGAGGGACCCTCACATGGTCCATGCGGGCTACCTGGGGCCCACGGGCATCATGTTGGTGACCCCTGATTTAAACATTCTGATACTGACATTGTTGGAAAAGTTTCCCCCATTGCATTATGGGATATGGAGTCCCATACACACCACTGGCCTCATAGCACGGCCCAGGTCCCCCACTGACTATAAGACAATGTGTCAATATATAACTATGCACTACATGTATATACTTCAATATTAATATTAATTCTCTCAATTATTATTATTATTATTATTATTATTATTATTATTAATATTATTATTATTATTATTATTAATAGTATTATTTATGTTATTTACTTTTTTGATTCTGATACATGAATGCATAAAAGTGTTTTTACTTCGTTCTTACTGTGTTTGTGCCAGAAAAGGAGGACAATGATCAGCGACACTATTTTTGTTCTAGTTTATTCCCGGTGTTCTCCGTGTTATCACCTCACTCCATGAGACATTCAATGTTGGTCGTATTCTGATCTTTCTGTGTAATGCCCAAAATAACCATTTTCAGTTGGTAAAAACACCTGAAAAGTGTCGAGAAGTCACTTTGGAAGAAATCACAGAAAGAAAAAAACACTTCTATGCATCGTCTATATCCCATAATGCAATGTGAAAAACTATCTGACAATGTTAGTAACAGAGTGACACAGTTACAATTTGTGTGCAACTTGTATATGATTGTTCATTAATGTGTGTTGTTCCGATCAAATAAATAAATAAACAGCATGGTTGAGCATCTCTTATGAGGTCTTACAGCTCCTAAATCAGCTGCAAAATACACTAAAACTAAATATCTATGATCTAATTTCTTTCCTATCTATTGGTTACCTTATTAGGCTTCCTAATCAATGAAAATATAGGTTTTAATATTTTTAGTGTGAGCGTCTGAGCCTTTTCTGTGTCAGTATAACTCTCAATTTAAAAAAAATTTTAAATGGTAAAATGTGTGAAAGCTTGATATGAAATATATTTTATTAATTGTTAACTACATATGTGTAGAACTGTACATAGAACAGCAACACTGTTCCCCATCTTTGCTTTAAATTATAATTGACAATTTTTTATGGAATTCTCATGGCAATTACAATTACAAAGTCAGTTATCTCAACTCAATACAATTTAACTGCAATTACGACAGCAACAGATTTTTTTTAAATACAATTACAATTATAATTACACCATAATCAATTACGTGATTACGACCTGGTTAACAGTGGAGATCAAAACAAACCTTCAAGCTATAATTTCCACCTTTTACATATTTTTTCAAGCAAATGATCTTTGATTTATTGATCTACGAAGCATATGTCTATATCTGATTTAAAATGATCATCTCCAGCAGCTTTAAATATCACATATGAAGGCAAAAAACTGGCACGTGCAAAGTTTCTCTCCAACACAAGTGTGTGTGTCCAAAAAAACTCTTCATCTTTTCCTTTGAGCACATGTTACAAACGCTGTACGCTGAACTCAGGCTAAGACTAAAACATAGGAGTGGCTGTTAGCAGATAACGGCTTCTTTGTGTGTATTTACATCTACACCCTCCAACAGTTGGTCCCCTGACAGGTGCTGAGTGGGGGCCTCTCACCTCTGCCGTCAGCCAGACAGCGGTTGTAGCCCACGGGGCTGAAGTACTCGAATATAAACACAGCTATTGCTGACACCAGCAACAGCATCACGAACATCATCACCCACACATCTGCGCTGAAGGGCTCTGGAGGGGAGGGGAGGGGGAGAAAAGAGAACGGGGGGAGATGAGAAGATGGGGTTGAAGCGGGAGAACGTGGAGGGACAGAGAGAAGGAAACAAAAAGCGAGGAAGATTGTCAGGGCAGATCAAAACAGGGCGGAGGAGAGATAGAAAGAAAGAATGAAGCAGGAGGAGAGAGAGAGAGAGAGAGAGAGAGAGAGAGAGAGAGAGAGAGAGAGAGAGAGAGAGAGAGAGAGAGAGAGTAGAGGCATTGAAATGCAGAGTGCCAGATTGAGAAGAGGAAGGAAGAGCCAGTGATGGAGTGGGAGTGAGAAATGTTGGAGGGGCAGAAAGACAGAAAGCAAAATGAGATGAAAGACAGTTGACTTTTATCATTCACTACAGCGCGCCTGTAATACATGAATACATAATAACATAACAATTAATAAAAGCAGAAGTGAAAGTAATGGATTACAAGTACTCACGTTGCTGTAATTGAGTTTCTTTCGTGGGTCCTTGTACATTTTTTGAGTATACTTATAAATCAGTAATTCTATGTGTCGTTAAGTATGTTTTAAAATCAGAAATCAGAAATGTTTTATTGGCCAAGTACAGTTTTTAGGACAGTACAAGGAATTTGACTTGGTAGTCGGTACGCGAAACAAAAAAACAAAGAAACAAAAAAACAAAAAGAAGTCATGTAATTTATTTCATTTCTGCACCCAACCGTTACAGAGTAAATGATATATTTTTTGTTTTATTGTATACATTGTAAAACTACAAAAAAATTAATGAAATGACCAGACAACAATCAAATGCATCACATCATAGCTGACCAATCAGATTAAACATAATGCACGGCGTCAAAACAGCATTGAATGGAGGTTATTTTTCTCAGTTTTAGAGTTCATAAATGTAACTATACTTAGAGCCTGAGATTTTTTTATTTTGAATTGACATACAGTTTGACAAAGCTTTTATTTTATATGAGATGTTTACTGTATGTAAGGGAACCATAGCAATATTTATTTTTACCAAAATAGTTACTTTGAGTACTATTTAATTGAGCTACTTTTTACTTAAGTTTTTGTATGACTTACTTGTACTTGAGTACAATTTCCATTAAGTAACCGTACTTCTACGTGAATAGGATATATCACTACTCTATAAACCTCTAAATAAAAGCCTGAAAACAATCATCAGTCAAACCGGCAATGGATTGATGTAAATATATAAGGACTGGGAATAAATATATATATGTCTTATGTCCGTATATTTAATATCTATCTTGGCTTTGCTGAAATCACAATAACTCAAGCAAGAAAAGGTTGTTGTTGCAATGACAATGAGCCACATGTTGCTGTCTCAGTGTTCCTCTCATAGTCAAAGCTCACCTAAGAAGGCTGAAGGTGAAACAGTGCCGTTACTACGTGAAACCATCACACTGATGCCCGTCTCGATGAAGGGCACAGAGAAGTCGATGACCTCCGACCTTTCCTCATTGATCGTCAGCGAGCCAACAGCCATGTGAGCGTTTTTCAGCACCACCTGAACAGAAAAAAAAACAAATAAGGTTTAGGATCCACATATTATTGTACAAAGGACTTGAAATCAAAACATGTCCCAGAAAATAGATTCTTAAAGGTGCAGTCCGTAACTCTTTTAAAAGGGACTTTTTGTCATATTTACTAAAGATGTCACAATGTAAGGACAGCTTTACATGAAACTAGTAGTTTGTGTGTAAAAAAACAGGCTCATTGAGCGCCGCCCTTGCTGCTCCTGCAGCCTTTGGCAGATTGCCAGAATGCACCGCGACCGAGCAAAAAAAAAACAATCAGAGCCAGGATTGTGTTTGATGGACTGTCTGAAAGCTGTTGCTCACAGGCCCCGCCCCTTTCTGCCGTGGCAAAAACACAGCGATGCTCGTAGCAAGGTAGTGCCTGGAGTGCCGTCTTTTTTACAGTGTATGGTTCGGAGGAGTAGAAGATGGAATTGGTGACTTTTCTGCTTGAAAGGTAATTACTGCTGCTTGATTTACATTATGTTTGATTTGTAATTGTTACACTAGAACTCTGTAGTGCATGTGTTGTTCATGTGCTCTCTGCTCTCACTGCAGCTTCCGAGTGGGCTGCTGTGAGTGACACTGCCTTGTTGCTGCTGCTGCTGCTGCTAATAGATTGGTGTGTGGACATTGAGAGACAGAAGCACTGCTGTAATAAGCTGTGCATGTTATATAACGTTAGCTTGTTAGCTCCTCTGACAGAGGGACTTTGGAGCCACTTTTTTCTGCTGAATACAAATGTATTTGGGTATGAAGTAGAGATGTTGAGTAATCCTGGTCCAACTCTCAATATTTCAGTCAAAGTATTTCAATTTGTCTTATTTAGTTGTAAAATGTCAGAGTGACTGCCCTCTATGGGTTGAAACCTGGCTATTACAATTGATTTTTGCTAGTGGATGGTAACAAGATCATGTGACGTTTTGGGACCATTTTGCATCACAAACAAGCACTGTTAGCCCCGCCCCTTTTATAAAAACTACCATCTGTGGGCTCTACAATCTGGGGTGAGTAGGTAGTGAATAGAGAGGTATATTGAGTAATGAGTAGCTAGTTAACATAGCATAGATTGTTCATTGAAGATTTTATAGTATAAAGTGGGCGTGTCTTTACTGCTCCAGAGCCCCGCCCATAATCAAGACATTTTTTTAAATGTCCCTCCTAGTGGCAGGTCAGGAGAAAGCAGATGTTTAGTTACTCTAACAGAACTGTTAACAAAGGGAAAGTCAGTTCAACAGCAGCCAATTACAGCCAATGTGACTGTGATGCCTGTTGATGTTTGAGTGATTCTTGTCAGAAAAAGTGAGAGCAACAAAATCAAATTCATCGTGACAGTCCCACTGCTCTTCAGGGCTCAACACACTCGACCATCGTGTGAAGGAAAAAAGCGGAGGACTCCAACACACACCTGGTGAGAACGTCAAAGCCTCTGTGACTGTCACCAGGCTATAAGATGTTATTGAAAACACACAAATGTTTCTGACAGGGCAGCTGTCTCTTTCCACCTCTGCGACCAACGTGCGTTACAATTAGTTATTATTCCTCAGGATGTTTTCTTAAATGTAAAAATAGGCAAACGTTTATTTTACCCTTTAGCACCTACCACGACGTTGGCGGCAAATCCCGGTGTGCGCACATTAGAATTACCTTAACTCTGTTAAAATTCGCTCTATTGGAAACATTCCAACAGTTTCAGAAAACTGACATGTTGAGCTTTACTGACAATCTACAAACATTACGGGAATCACGTTCCCTTATGCGTAGAAAACCCCGCAAACAAATTGCTTCGGCTTGCGAGTGCAATAGTTGCCGGAAAATGGCCTGGAAATTTTTTTTTTATTGTGAATAGTTTTATACATTCAACATTTTATATATTTGTTGAAAAAAATATGTTATTCATGTGAGCTTGAATTGATTTTTTTCCTACTAAATCTTAAAAAAAAAAAAAAAGGTGTTTTTGTGTTATTCTTAATTTTAAACTGACATTACACTGGTAAAACATGTAATGAATTGTAAATCAAACTACCAATTATTGGAAGTTTATGGAAAAAAAGGCTAAAAGCACTTCCTCATAGGACATTTACCGACCCTTTTATAGACAAAATAAGTGAAAAAATAACAACAACAAAAAAACAGGCAGAGATGTTAATATTCCGGGTGTTAAATGGTTACATTTTTCTGTTGGTTTGTAAAGCTAAGTTTATCCCTCCATAATGTGTTTCACTGACTTTCCCCAAAAAAGGAAAAAAAGTTAAAAACCGACTCCCAATTTAGTTTTTACAATATTCTAAAATTAATATCTTAATACATTAACCTCCAAGTTTCAAGATGTACAATGGAATGCTACACACTTTAGGCCAACACTCTTTTCTTGTACCGTTATTGTGGAGTTTTGACATGACTCATACCCAGTGTCATTTGGTGATATTTTCACAAATACAGCAGCTTTCACACAAAATGTCTCAAATTTATTTTAAATCACTCAACTCAAAACCTGTCTCAGAAAAATTAACAAAATGCTTTTGTTTTTTTCCCCAATTAGCTTTTTATCGATTCCTGAACAAACAATGCAAAAATCATTAGGACCATAAACCATGTGTTATTCAGCCTTAATCAAGTTCTGTGAATACAGCAAAAATCTTACAGTCAGTTAACATTACAACATGATGTTTTATTGCTTTATTAACCAAGCTGGTGCATCTGAATCACACAATGGTAAATTTAATCGACAAATAAATGTAAAATACAAAATCTAATAACTAAAACTTCAGAAAAAGTCGCTAGACTTGTCAATAGCTGCTTTCGATCAATCAAACTGGACCAATACATTTTCACCAATGAATCCATCTGTAAAAAGTGAGGTGAATAAATTTGAGTTTTTATGAAAGTGCAGGTGTCATCCTCCACGGGTGAGACGTGTCTGCATATAACTTTAAATGGAGTAAATAATGCAAAAGACTGAACGTCAGTCTCAGAGTTGAACTCATTAAAGGGGGGAGCTGTAGGGGGACACAGAGGGGCAGTGGACACTCGTGATGGTCACCAGGGGACAGAAAGTATGGGGCAGAGCGCCAGGGAGAGGAAAGTAGGTTATCACAGTGGGTCATAGCTGCTTGAAATAGCCACCCCGAGGCCGCTCTCTACCTGCTGCCCTCCTCACTTCAGCCGCTCTGCACAGGTGGTAAATTTAGCCCCTGCATTTTATAGCCCCACAGCACGAGCACAGAGTGGGCTGGGTTTGTCTCTCTGAGTTAATAAGATGCGTGTGAGTCAGAAGTTACCTTACGGTCGGTGTGTGTGCGTGTGTGCGTGCGTGCATGTGTGTTTGAGTGAGTCATTAAAAGGAGAGAGAAGCGTGCAAACCTTTGTGGGCCACCTGTGAAGTGGACCTTTAAAGGCAGGGAGAATATTACACATCCACTTTGCTTCTCCACACAGTCTGCTCAGCCATGTTGGACCGCGTGCAAAAGTGCAGATCTCACCCATCACTTATATCTAGTCTAACAGCGTGCATGTGCGTGGCTGCGCGCACACACACACACACACACACACACACACACACACACACAGTTAAATGTGCTAACATTTCTCTTGGGTGAAGAACAGTTGCATCCAGCAGCGCGCTCACTTCCTCTCTCGCTCCCTCCATCTCCCTCCTACGACTTGTTCTCTCCATGTTATGAAAGTGACCCATGTGGGTGAGAGAATGAGTGAACAAGGATGTGCATTAGTGTGTGTGCATGTGAGGACAAACTCATGTAGTGCCGCTCTGTTTCCTGGCTGTACACGGCTCAAGTGCAAACACACACACACACACACACACACATCTGTCTTTAAGCAGACAAAGAAAAGTCCTCAAAGTCATTAGAGATGAAGAAGAACTTCTGAACAATTGAATTAGAGATTCCTTTGGGAAGCACTATTCACACGGCTTTATGAATGAGGTCCAAAGAAAGATTTCAGTGTCGATCAGTGGACAATTACCACTGGATGGAAAGCTAATTAAAGAAAGTATTTTTAGTAATGCCCACATTTAAATCCTTATATACTCACCCCTAGCATTGCACAGAAAAAAAAAAACTTCAACCGTAAACCTTATCACACAAAAATTACAAAGCAGCATTATTTAACTATTGATAAACAGTGCAGAGGTGAAAGTAATGAATTACAAGTTCAGTGGTAGAGTGGGTCGTCCAATAACCGAGGGTTGGGGGTTCGAATCTCACTCTATCCGAGTCATTGTCATTGAGTCATTGGGCAAGGCACTTTAACCACATAGACTCGTATGAATTGTGCATGAATGTTGGTGGTGGTCAGAGGGGCAGTAGACGCAAAATGGCAGCCACGCTTCTGTCAGTATGCCCCAGGGCAGCTGTGGTTACATTGTAGCTTACCACCACCGATATGATTAATGTGAGTGACTGGTGTGAATGAATAATGGTTTCTGTAAGCGCTTTGAGTCTCCTCAAAAAAGGCGAATTATAAATGCAAGCCATTATTATTATTATTATTATTATTATTGACGTTATTGTAATTGAGTTGCTTTTATGGGTACTTGTATGTTTTTGAGTATATTTCTAAATCAGTAATTGTACTTGTACTAAAGTACATTTTAAGAGAAGTTAAGTAATTCATTACATTTCCACACCCAAACGTTACTGAGTAAATAACTTTTTTATTTTATTTTATAATTATCAACGTACATTGTGAAACTACAAAAAATTAAATGACCAAACAACTATCAAATGCATCACATCATGGCCGACCAATCAGATTAAACGTAATGCCAATCACCAAAACAGCATTGAATGCTGGGTATTTTCTCAGTTTTAATTCAATTCAATTCAACTTCATTTATATAGTGCAGATTACAACAATAGTCATGTCATATCAAAATATGAACATCCTTTTTTCATGCATTTTAGAGCTCATTAATGTAGCTATACTTAGAGCCTGGTCATTTATTTATTCATTTTTAATTGAATTCATTGGTGTTACATTATTCAAAAAAAAAGACTTGTACATTTTGATAAAACTTTTATTTTATACAGATTGTAGAAAGTTGTGCAAGATTTCATCTCTTCCCTTTATACACGTTCATACACAAGAACCGTGGCAAGATTTATTATCAAAAATAAACACGGGGAGGTGAAAGTAACATGTGACTTTTATTTTGAGTAATATTTATTGAGCTACTTTTTACTTGTAATTTAATATTTTATGTATAATTTACTTGTACTTGTGTAACATTTCAATCAAGTAACAATACTTCTACTTGAGCAGGATATATCAGGACTCTTTACACTTCTGGGTATAAGCTGTAATAATGAATCAGGGAGTTTAGTAGGAAAATGGATTTGCACAAAGCCCTTTGAAAACTAACATGGTGACCAATGGCAAAGTCACCCATAAAAGCTGACATGTATAATCAAGTTAGAACAGAAACCTCTCAATGATTTCTCCTCGTCTCTCCTCTCCGATCGTTGGTCTTTGCACAAATTGTGTAAAAGCACTTAATTATGTCAGTGAGTGATGGTGAGAGTGCTGAGACAAGTCCTGGAGTGTGTCTGTGAGTGTGAGTCCAGATCTGGGTGCATTAAGGGTGTAAGATATGCAGTAGTTCTCTGGCTGCGCTCCAGCTGCACAAGGACACACTTAAGTGTTAAATGCATCAGATCTATAAGGAAAGGAATGACCTTACATAGGTTTTCTGCCTTTCTATCCAATGCGTCTGCATCTTTCAGCTAGTAATACACAAGTGTGCTTGTGTCTGCACGTGACTGTGAGAGAGTGGAAGCGATGTGAAGGCCCCCCCGCCTTGATGACCATTCATAAGTGGAGGTGAGAGAGAGACGGATCATTATGGTGCTTTTAGCTCCCAGCTAAGGCCTCGTGTAGATGATGGGTTGGTTCAAAGTAATTGAAATGTTAAAGTTTTTGCTTGGAAAATGTGCACGTGATCCTCTGAAGGTGGTTTAAATGATAAGAGTCACACAAAGGAGCAGTTTTCCCTCACGTGACCTATCGGATGTTAATTGATGTCTTATCTGTTTCTGCTTTTAACAGATTCAAGACAAGGGGCAGACTCGCAGCGTGGAGAATATTAACCATGTTGATTAAAGATCAAAGAGCAGAGAAATGTTGAGTTGAGTGAAATATACAAACTCATCTCCACAAACCCTGCGTGACACAAGAGGCTTATCAATGTCTGAGCACTTTCAGCACCAAAGCAAACACTAGCTGCGTTTCCATTACCCTTAGAAATGTGCAAAGTCTGAATAGTGCAATAAAAACTGGTCATGGAAACACCAGAGTTTTGTAAAAACACTCAAATATCACTAAAAAGTGTTACGCTTTCATGAGGAGGAATTTCAGACGATATCAAAATGTGTCGCAAAAGCGCCATGGAAACACTTTGCAGTACGGTGTCGTATCTGGTCACATGACATGAGGTACCTGGTCACATGACCACTGCTCTCCGAGACAACATGGCGCGGTACGTGTAAACAGAAGAGGATATCGGGACATTTCTTAGCATTAGACTTTAAAGGTATTACTGCCACATTAGACGTGAAACAACAAAGGAATACAGAGTGGTATAAGGAGGTTCTGAGCGTCCGTCACCCAGCAGCGACGTCTCACGGGATGAGATATTGCGGGTGTTATGTGGCAAAGCTAAATAAAAATGAAAAAAACAGCTTCTAACTGAGTTCATGCTCTAATCTTACAGGTCTTATCGCCTGTTTTATGTCAGCTTAAATATTGCACAGAAAATGTATCAAACCAGCCAAATCTGGCCTGTAAACGTCCAATCCAACCAATGGGTTGATTAGTAAATTAGAGATGATCAAGAAACAATCCTACCTACAGTATGCAGTGATGTTGAGGCATTAGTTTATGCTTAAAGTTAATCTATAGTTGCTACGCTTCACTGTGTTTCTCAAATGGGGGTACGTGATGGCACTACAGGGGATACTGGAGAGGGAGTGAGTGCAAAATTAACAAATAAAAGCATTAAAAATATGGAGTTTTATAATGCTTATTTCAGTTAAAAATGATAATCATAATAATGATGATGAAATTATCTTGATTAGAACATGAGCTGAAAGTACAAGGGTCTTTCTTGGTTCCACACCAGGTGGGAGATGATTGGAAATGATAAAAAAATAGAAAATTATCTATTCAGGAGGCACTAAATACTGTTTCATTCCACTTATTTAGAAAATGAGTTTCCTAAAAATGTGTGTTATTCCACCTTTTTTTTATAGTTGGTTTTTTTGTAGTATTCTGAGCAACGTTTAGTAGGACAAAGGGGGTACTTGGATTCAGAAATAAGAAAGAGGGCGTACGTGAGCCAAAAAAGTTTGAGAACCACTGCTTTGTGAGAATTGATTGTAAAATTAAAAGTTAATCATTATGAGAAGTTAGGCAGGAAATGTTAATTCTGCAACTATGCAAACAGGATATGAATATTTGTAGAGCAAAACTATGCGTGGGTCTTTATTTTGGTATTTGATCTTGTATAATAGAGATAACGTGTTCTCACCTCTCCCACCATGCCGTTCCAGGTCCCATTGATCTTCTTGCCGTGTTTCCCATTAGTGACCAAGTAAAGGTCGTATGTGAATTTCACTGACTTGGCGATCTTCTTCAGGATGTCGATACAGAATCCCTTACAGCAGCGCTTGATGTAGATCCCCGTCTCCTTCGTCTCGTTACTGCACAACACAAACATCTGACGTTGTTAGAAATCTGGTTCGACTCACACTTGCCCGTGCATTTTACATGTGATCAGATTCAGGGTGTATTCTGGGTCAGTTCTGCTTAATGAACAGGTATTTTCCTTTCATGAGAGCTCAGCAATAGTTCAAAGTCTAGGTTATTTTTATTATTATTTCAGCATGTGCTACTTTGACGTGGATGAGCTGAGATTAAAGGCTCACAGTGCTTTGATCTGTTTCCGGCAGGGAACAGTGTTCCTCATGCAGGTCCCACTCAGCGGATCCACGTCCTCCACAATGACAAACGGAGCTTCTTCCAATGTAACAATGGATAAGTGGTCATCCTCCCGACTTGCCGCCCCCCCATAAAGTTCATAGCGAGGCCACACGTGGTACTTCATGGACAGGGAGCCGTTTTCCCACTTACCCACCTGGAAAAGACACAGATAGTAATACAAGCATTAAAGTTAATTATATCAAAAATACAACATTTCTAAATCAGCAACCGGGGTTGGGATCAATTAAATTATTCAGTTATAGTTACGTTCTCAATTACTTAAGTTCAATTAAAATTAATTACAATTACTGAGCCTGAAATAAATAACCAAATAAAAGTTAACTCTCCTCTCGTGTTAGCTTTCTGTTAGCATCTCTTATAACAACGGGTCCTAAATCAGCTGTAAAATACACTAAAAAGAAATATCTTTTATCTATCTATTGGTTACCTTGGTAGGCTTCTTAATCAATGAAAATATAGGTTTTAATATTTTTGGTGTGGACATCTGAGACTTTTTTGTGTCACTATACCCCTCAATTAAATGTTTTTTTAAATGGTAAAATGTGGGAAAGCGTGATATGAAACACATTTTAATAGTTGTTAACTACACGTGTAGAACTGTACATAGAACTGTAACATGGTTCCCCAGTTTTGCGTTAAATTATTAATTTGATAGAATTTTCATGGGAATTACAATCACAAAGTCAGCAACTAAAGCCACCAAAATACCAAATAAATGTAAAATTATTGATGTAATTTATTACCACACACCATCATTCCTGTAAAAAAAAAAAAGAAAGAAATAATAGTAATAATAAAAAGTTTGAAATAAAATTATTTTAAAATACATGTGGATAAAAATACATTACGTCTTAAGGAATAAACCTGTATTTACAGTGTTAAAGTAAAAATAAACCGTTTTTTGTTGCTTTTTTTAATTGAAGATGTTCCAGAGACTGTTTTTTAAAATTATTGATAATAGGGAAATATTTTAAATTCTCTCATCACAAATCCTTTTATGGTTATGACAGAGAACGTTTAATCAAACTGTATTGGGTGCACATAACTAGCACCAAGCTCACAAGAGTCGTGGTAATATAGTTCAGTCGTTTTCCTTTCACTGTTGGTGACTTACGACAAAGCACTTCAGATTGATACCAGATGTCAGAGCGAGGCCACCTCTGGGCAAATAAAGCAGAAATAATGTGCTGTCCCCTCTTGAAGATTCTCATTGCATTAGACAGTAAAAACTAACAACCAAGAAGAGGCATGAGTTACTTTCTTAGGAGGACTTTGGTTCATTTTGTTTCTGAGATTAAAAAAAACCCAAAACATTTGATTCCTCATTTTCATTTGTGAATTATAATTTCAAAGTAGCGGTAATTTAGGCAGCACTCACACAGTACTACCCCAGCACAGTTCCCTCCGACACATACATCATCACATTAATACACAACAAACGCAATGGCATCACAAAAAAAAAAAATTCAATCTATTTTAACGATAATCGGCACTCGCAAACGTCCAGATTGTGAAGGGATGCCCACACGGTAAAAAACGTAATCACCACATTTAGTTTGCTGCATTAATCAGTGTACTCCCTCCATCCAGGGGTACTTAAGCAGATGTCAGGGGGTACTTGGAAACATTTTTCAGTCATTTCTAAGAAAATGAGACTTTTTATACGCTTCATTTTACCCAAGATTTTTGTCTAGCCATCAACAATAAATGGCAAGAAGATAATTAGCAAAAACGAGGCATTACTACATCGGAATACATATTAAATTTCAAATATGAAATAATGAGCACTCAAAAACATCAGGAATACTTTAATTAACAAGTTACCGTAAATGCCTTATTACTATAAGGGTGCGACAATACACTGAGTTCACAGTACGATACAATACACACTATTGGACTGGCCATATATACATGTAAATGTGACAATTCTTTTGAAAGGGAAAAAAGATGTGGTTTAAAAAAAACAAGGCAGTGGCAATCTGTACGGTTGCCGTAACAATATACCGACATTCTATCTGCAGCGCCCCTCATTGGCCAGTTTAGGTCACGTGATAAGGTCAGTCATTGGCCAGTTTAGGTCACATGATTAAGACAAACCTAACCGTAAACCTAACCCTAAAAATTGTTGCGATCTAGGGTTATAACCTAACTCTAAGACGCTACGTACGTGTACTTCGGTAATCGTGCCAATAGCACCAGGAGTCTTTCGTACGGCAACCGTACAAATAGACACTTTCAAAAAACAACAATGAGACTTTAACTCTTGACATACATACTCTGGGTATGATATAATAAATTATCTGACCACTATTCGTGATACCACTCACACCATCAACGATACATCTTATGACATTTTAATGTCTCGATATATTGTACGATATACGCTCCCACGTTTACATAAAATTGTTGCTCTACAAACAGATAAGTATTCAGAGAAGTCTGCAAATTTGAAAACGTGTACTCCTATAACTAAAGCAAGGGGATACTCATATAAAGGTAGGGGTACTCATGGTTTTAAAAAAAAGGTTCAAAGTGGAGCACGAGACAACAAAAATTTGGAAACACTGTTTGCCAACTGTGCCGTGTTCTGGTCGACCAGCCCGTGCTGGTGAAGCCTACAGTTACACTCACACTAGCCAAACAATCGGGAGTTAAGGTGTCAAACCCGCCTAGGCCTGGTCTTGATTGCAGTATAAGCACATCTAAGACTTGAGTTTTATTCTCGACCAGTGGTTCTCAAATATTTTTGGCTAAAGTACCCACTTTAACTCCTGAATCTAAGCACCCCCTTTGCTTAGAAAAGTATTTAAAAACAACTTTAGGGCATAATGATGGAATAAACGAGTGAGAACACAGGTTTAAAATAATCTGATTTTGTAAATAAGTGAAAAGAAACAGTAATTAGTGCAGTGGTTCGCAACCTTTTTTTGGATCGTGACCCCATTATCATTTCAAGAATTTCTGGTGACCTCAAGGACATTTTATGTCTAGAATTAGTTTTTGATCATGTTTGAGCTCAGATAATATCGTTATTTTTAATGAAAAAAAAAAGAAAAAAAAAATACCTCCAGGGGTACACGTACCCCCAATTGAGAAACAGCATCAACAGATTTGATGGCACTTTCCTTTTTGTTTTAAGATCAGTTGAAGAACTTCACTTTCTCTTTAAGTTTCTTTGGACTTGACTGACCTGCTAATAAAAATAAATGATTGCTACAATTACAGTATATAATACCGTCATCGATGTAAGAAGTAAATTAGATCCATTTTTCCTCAACGATGTCTTCAAAAAGCCTGATGTAAAGTAATTATCTGTATTTTAGAAAGGTTGAATAGTGTTTGCACCCTGACACTTCCAAAAGCTGTAACACTAGGAGAGGAGAGAAAAGGGGGAAAAGATGAGAAGAGTGGATGCAGACCATGGGTCGGAAAATGAGAACAAGGTTATCCTGAAGGACGGGACAAAATAGAGCAAAGAGCAGAAAATTGAGATCAAAGGGAGAAGCAGGACAGAGAAGCACAGAGGCAGATAAGTGGATAGAGAGCAACATGAGCCATATGACACTCCAACACGAGAATGCTCTGCTATCAGAGGAGGAGAATCTAAAAGAAAAAAGAGAGCCAGGAACTCATTCAGATGCAAAACAGCGGCGTCCCTGCGGAGGAGTGTCCAGCTGTAAGTCTGGAGGGTGTTCAGTCTTTGTGAACGTCTTCCACAGAGAAAGTGACATCAATTAGTCAAACTCCTTCAGGTGCTGCTCACATATAAACCCCATCTCAGAGACTTTGTCGGTGACTTCTGTTGAGCCCAGGAGACGCAGAATATCAAGACAAAAGGCATGGATTAGCAAATCAGCTGCAGTGTATTTAGGAAGATAAGGTGGGACAGGGTGTGTGAATGGCCACGGGTACATAATTTTGTTTAAATTCAGAATTAATAACTCATGTTTCCATGGAAATATTAATTCGGCTTTATTCAATTCTGCGTTTGGTCTGGGGAAGGCTCTGATTGGACAGGGGGCGAACGAAACATATCTATCGGAAAAAAACACAACAAATATTTTCTTTTTGGCTACAACATAGACGACCACATAATAAGAACTGTTTTCACTTTCACTTGGTTTCACCTTCAGCAGGAGAAAGGAGATAGAAAACCATACAATAAATGTTATAATGATCCGTGTGTCATTAGTGAAGCTCTGGTGCGTCATGCCTCTATGAAGCCTGTTCTGTTTACTGATGTCCGTGTGTGTAATAAGTCTGTGTGAATGACCGCATGTTTATGCTTGCGTCCATCCCCTCTTTTCATTATATCCATGGCTCTTATTAAATAAATAGTCTTGGCTCCAGTGTGGAAGGTCATCCTAGACTATGTCGTCACTAGCGCGTCATCGCGGCAAGTCACGCATGCGCAGAAAGACCGGAATTAACTTAAAGATAGAGGAATTAAAAGCGGACTTAAGTTTAATTCAGAATGACATTTGAATTCAGAAATAAGTGTTTACAAGGTCAAGAGGATTTAACTTTCATTCTGAATTAAAGGGGAAATAAAGCTCCCATGTAAACTTGGCCATTGTGTAAACACTCTTTATGGAAATGTGATCAAACACATCACACTTCAGGGAGAATGAACTTGGCATCGCGGCTGGAAGAAGACAAGCCAGGCCTGTGTATCCCTGAGGCTCAATGCATCCTTTTACAAACTGGACCAAACAGACAGGGGAGCGAGGACGGGATGGAGATGAGGAAAACAGGCTTAAAATCTGCCTCCAGGGTCATGAACATGACTGGACACTACAGAGTCTTCACTCTAAACTTCAAAGGTGCAGTACCTGGATGGTTATAGGCTCATTAAGATCCAGGAAAAGTTGTCCAGCTGGAAGTCAAGCTAAGAATTAAACATGAGCAAGGAAGAGGAGGCGGAGGAAGAGACGGAGGGAGGACGAGTGAGGGAGGGGATGGACAAAGAGAGCGACTCACCTTGTTCTCTGATCAGAGGACAGAATATAGATTAGAGGCAGAAGAAAAAGAGGAATCCTAAGAATATAGAACAGGGGTGTCAGACTGCAAGACACGGACACAATGGAGCAGGAGCATGAGGAAACACAGATGCATGCTGGGGACTTGGCAGGTGGTGCAATGTTTCAGGTTTATTTAGGGTTATCCATGAGGATTTACATGTACACGCTTCCACCATCTTCTCCAAACTCTACTCAGAAAACGAAAGAAGGGTTTTCATTCATTGACGTCATTTCAAATACTATTTTATTGAATAGGACACAACGTTGACCGAATATAACCTCTGTCTTTAACCCTCTGCAGTTTTAAATATTATAGTAGAGATTTTATGCATGTGCCCCATGTGGGATGATTTCAATCCTTTGGAAGTTTAGTTTATTCTTTTTCAATCGTTTGGTGTGAAAATTTGAGGAGTTTCTGCTCGAAGCACAAGAAGCAAGAAGGGTAATGGTTTTGAAAACATCCATACTGTTGATTTTCTTTCATGAGGGCAGGACTCAGTGACACTCAGTCAATTCTTTTAAGGACTTGATTTACTAAGATCCCAAATAGAGAACGATTAATGAATTGACTGCACAAGCAGAAAGATTGCAAGCGCTGTTTGTTCACTGGTGCGTGTGATTTACTAAGATTACCAATGCAGATGATAGCAGGTGCAAAAGTGGTGGAGACGCACTTTTTAGATTCATTCATTCCACAAACGGAATTGAATTGCATCGTCGACACAAGCAGAAAAGATGTTCCCTTAATTCCCTTTCATTGCAACACCGCAGCCACCTGTGCGTAAAGCTGAAAGTTACCACCATCCTGGCAAATACGGTAAGAAATGCGCAAAACAGTCTCCGCAAATCTGTTATAATTTAAGTGAACTACATTCTGAGTGCTAAATTGATCCGTTTGCTTCTCCTCCTCCCAGGATTCTGTGAGTGCTGGCAGAGATGCCAAGATTGCATATTGATTCAAGGCAAACCCCACAATGCACTGCGTGAACATTTTGACAAACGGAATGTTTTGGAGATCAAATGATTTTATCGAATAAAATAATCTTGAATAAAAAGGTTTAATATATCGTCCCCAGGGGAATAGCACCGGAAACTATACTAGTATTCTTGCATTATTACATAAGCTTTCTATTTTCTTCACAATAACATAACGACTCCATATTCAATGCTTGTATTTTATAAATCTGTTCTACTATAATTCAGTGGTTTTTTGAATATTGAGCTTGTGACATACTTTTGTTACAATTTAGTGGCGGCTGGTAAATTTTGGGGTGGGGAGGGGGGTATAACTAAAAAAAAAAGTATATATATATGTATATACTGTATATACAAACCCTTTCCAAAAAATTTGAAAATAATGGAAAAGTTGTTAATTTCCATAATTCCATTCAAAAAGTTAAACTTTCATAGATTATAGATTCAGGGCACACAATTTAAACGACTGTTTATTTTTACATAATTTGGGCTTCCAGCTCATAGAACCCACGAAAATAGGATTTCAAAAAATTCAAATCACCATTTACTTTTCAGTTTTTGCAGAAGAAGGACTGGACTGTTGGCCAGTGGTCCAAGCTTCTCTTTTCTGATGAAAGAACCCAAGCTGCTTGAGGTCCAGTGTAAAATATCCACATGTCATGATTTGGGGTCTAATGTTCTGTTCTGTTCCTCACTCGTCTTCCTCCAAACCCTTGGACCTTGATTCCCAAATGAAAGACACACTTTACGTTCATCTGATACTTTCCATGATATTCTATTTTTCTGGAAAGGGTCTGTACATATATATTTAATCATGGGGACACTTTGGCCACCGACTTAATACTTGGTGGCAGTAAAATTTAGTCTTCAAAATCATTTTTTTTTTTTAATTCCAGCATTTAAATGCACAAGAGTGCACATAGTTAATTTCAATCAAAATAATATATTGCCTAAAAAAGAATTGAGTAAGCAGTTGCTTTCCCTCATTTCACCTTCTCTCCCTCTCGTTTCTTTCCTTGCGTTTTTGGCCTGGTTTTCCTTTCTTGAGAAAAGACATGTTTTCTTGCTGTTGCATATCTTGTTCCTTGTCACATCAACAGTTCAGACTACCTGCCACAGCAGCAGCAGCAGCAGCACATGTTGGTCGTACAGTTTGTACTGTTTTAAAGGTGGTGTATAGCTAGGGCCCTGATGCAGCCGGAATATTTGTTTTTAATGCAAAACTGTGCTTAACAACCAGCATATTTTCACACAACGCCCCTATTTTTCTGCATTTATGTGTATTACTAAATTGAGTGTTTGTTGTTGTTGCATGGCCTTGCGGACAGTCTTTTATATTTCACTGCGTATTTGTACGAGCATGTAACAAATAAAAATCTTGAATCTTGAATTTTTCATTTAGGTATATCTCCATTTACTTTCGGTTAAATTAAGACAAAAAAAAACAATTTTGGGGCTGTTATTCATCAAAAGTTACAGATTTTCATTACAAAATGATTAATTTGGTAATGTTATAAAAATAAACTTGCTCACATCTAATTGTGTTGAAAGCTAGAACATTAGTATTTCTCATGCATACCGACTACTGTATCTTACTGTAAGTAAGCCGATCCAGTCCGCTAGATTTTTTTTTTTTTTTTGACGAGCGAGTGGAGGTAGACATGGAAACAAGTGGCCAAAAATGGTCCAAAAGTGGCAAAAACGTAGTAAGAAAAGAGTGAAAAGGGACTAAAACGAGCCTAAAGAAGTCAAGAGTGGCCAAAAAATGGGCAAATAAAGAGGAACCAGGTGGTATGTAATGGCAAAGGGTAACTTTAATGGGCAAAATGTGACAAACACTAGTAAAAAAGGGCAAAAAAGTCAAACTTCCTTAGCTTATTTAGATGAAAAGTGGCCAAAAATTAATTTTTTAAATGGGGCAAAAAAGGGGCAAAAATGACCAAAGCTAATAGGTAAAAAGGGGTTAAAAAGTTCCCCCTCTTGAGGTTTTCTGGGGGAATAATAATTAAAATGAAGACATATAGAGCCACATGGTGAGCATTACTGCTTCATTTCACAGTTTAACCATCTGAAACAGCTGGATGCTGGGATGTGCACGAGTATTTCCCTACTCTGGGAGAAGATGTTACACTAGGATGAATGAACACGTTAACTTCCTGCAGGAGCATCTTCTAGTCTCTTTAATATTTTACTTTGTGTGACTCCTGGAAGATGTTTGCACTCTGATAAACATGTGTACGACAGTGTGTGTTACGTGTGGATGGGGAGTGACTTCAGTGAAAGGATTTATCATTGTAGGTTGACCTTAACTTCTTAGCTTGCATAAAAAAGTAAAGGAAAAAGAAAAGTATCAGGAGATGTTAGAAGCCAAAAGAGGAATTTCTGCTCTATTGTATGGAAAGAAGCCAGTTGAGTTGATTCAGGCAGGGATTATATCACTCTGCTAATTTAGACTCCGTTTTTCAGAATTAAATCATTGTTAAAGACAAGAATATCTGAGCTTGCTGACTTTCCTCATTGTAACCATGACCCCAAAGTGATTTAAAGGTGTAAAGATGGATAGATGGAGTTCATGCCAGTTTAAAAAGCTAATGCTTGTCCCCACAGAGCAGATTATTTTCTAATTCGAGGACAGCTCATCAAGTCATAACAGCCGCATTTTACAATAATTTCATTGCCCGCCACTTTTTCTTTTTTAAACAAGGCTGGGTACGTCTATTTCTTTTTATCAGAAGATGATAAAACAATTTTTTCATGCGTAATTGAACCTGAACAGTATCCATTTGATATATTTGAGCGTTGAGTTGGTTCATTTTAAATAACTTATTATTTTAAAGACTGACTTCAATACCTTTGAGGGCGTTTTGGCATTTTTAGTGACACGGCTAAATATGGCATCATTGACATGCAATATACTGTTTGAATCGATAAGATATACACTACATCGAATTGCACTTTTGTGTTTAGTGCAAGTGTAACATACAGAATACAATAGTGGAGAAACCTGCAAGTGGAATGAAGTGCATGTATCATCAATCTGAGCATTAATGCAGGTAAGAACAAAGCATTCTTTCTTTTTTTGAGTCATTTCTGAGTATTAGTGTTATGGTCTTATTTACTTTTCTGTTATTTTTGTTGTCGTATTGTGTGTTTTTGGAGTCATTTTGTAGATTTTATTGTTATTTTCTAATTTTTTTCTTTCTTTCTTTTTTTTTTTTTTTTTTTTCTTTTTTAGTCGTCTTGTCAGAATCAGAATAGTTTCATTTGCAAAATAGTCTTTTTCAACTTTTGGTTAATTTTGTGTTTTTCTGTTGTCATTTAATATATTTGTTGAGTTACTTTGTGTATTTATCAGTTATTTTAAAGTCCTACATGTTTATTTTAATCATTTTATGTATCTTATTGTCATCTTTATGATTTATTTTGTATTTTTAGTCCTCTTATCTGTTTTTTTTTTTGGTAAATTTTTTTGTATTTCTGTCATAATTTGGTGCATTTTTGTCATTGTCTTATATATGTTTGTTATGTTTGATGTCCTTTTGTTAATATTTCAGTCATTTTATGTTTTAATTTATTTATTTATTCATTCATTTTGTTTGTTTACTTTGGGGGCCCACCAAACACTAGTCCGAGGGCCACTTGTTTACCATGTCCGCTCTAATTCAATCAATAAACTTCATGTGTTTATTATGTTTCTAACTGTAAATGTAATGTTTTACTTTACCCAACTCCACTTTTTAATCTATCCTGCATTTAAGTGTGATTTTCGAGGACAGGTTGAAGTGATTTCAGCCTTAGGTTCTATTTAAGTTATACTATGTAAATTTCTATTAATATATCAGAGGGTTAGATGTTTTAAAATCTCTCTTTTCTCTCTTAATGTGAGCGCAGCACGACAGCGAATCTTTCTGTGTTTCACTGAGATCAACTCTCTAAGATGAATATCAGCACTGACACCTTCTCTGATCCTGCCAAGAATTCCATGGAAATGCAAAAGAAATAGAGTTAATTAAGTCACGCATTATTGTAGAAATGCTACGAAGAGGACAGGAAGTATGACGTCAACCATCAAATAAAACCAGGTAGATTTGTATTTGTGGTGCATCGCCACAGACTAGCGTTCCCCAAAGGCACCATGACAGTTCTTATGTCTAGTCTGGAGAGCACCTTCAAAATAAAGGTTAAAATGCTTAATAGCTGTCAGAGATCTGACATCAGCATAGGAACATGCACAACTACCCAAGAACTCAAATTAAAAAATGTTGTTCAATATGGGGAGCTGATTGTAAAGTTGTGCTTATTAAAATAAACAGCAACTTTTTGCAAAATTTAGCAACAATGTTTTTTTTTTTACTTTTCTTGTAAAAATATAATGTCAATGTTAAATCTAAATGCTAAATGTTACATTTAAGTATAAATGTTAAATCTAAATGCCAAATGTAAAATCTTATGGATAGATTTAACAATTAAATTTAGATTTAACAATTAAATTTAGATTTAACATTTAGATTAAGATTCACATTTAACATTTTGATTTACCATTCACGTTTAAATGTAACATTTAGAGTTAACATTTAGATTTAATATTTGCATTTTGATTTAACATTCATATTTAAATGTAACATTTAGATTTAACATTTTGATTTAATATTTAACATTCATTTTTAAACGCGACATTTAGATTTAACATTTGAATTTAATATTTAACATTCATATTTAAATGCAACATTTAGATTTAACATTTGAATTTAATATTTAACATTCATATTTAAATGCAACATTTAGATTTAACATTTGGATTTAACATTATTTGACATTTGGATTTAATGTTTAACATTTGGATTTAATATTTTTAACATTAGGATTTAATATTTAACTATCACATTTAGATTTAATATTTAACATTAAGATTTAGATTTAAAATTGACATATTTTTACAAGAAAAAAAATATCACAAATTTCTGCTGTTGTAAATCTGGTCAAAAGTAACATATGAAAATGTACATATGTTTTTTTAAACATGGTTTGTTGCTGAATGGTGCAAAAAGTTGCTGTTTATTGTAGCATGCGCAGCTTTACAATCGGCGCCCCATAATTCTAAAGTCAATGTAATCAGTTGTGTTTTCTGCACTTACTTTTAATTTATTTTTATTTTTTTTTATCACTTAACAACACTGCACATGCGCGCACACACACACACACACATCTCACCCTGTCCCACTGTCTCTCTTTGTTGAGTAGAATGATGACCAGCTTGGGGTGCATCTGGTATCCATCTTCGCTAAACGACAGATTGCGCCCCTCAAACGTCACATTCATCAGGTACCTGCGGAGCAAAAATGATGAGAAGAAGCGTATTAAAAACAGACAGAGTCGTTGGCTGCTGTAGCATTTCACAAACAGCTTTTGCTTCACTTCGTCAATGTCACAGCTTCTCCTTACGTACAACGCTCAGACCACGTTTGTAAATGAGTCCTGTCAATTCAAAGAATCAGATTAGATGTTTTAGAAGAAAATTTTGATGATTTCCTTTAATGGTAGGATAACAGCTTTATGATCTGGATGGTAAACCTTATGTGAGTTTGACACTCTTGTTAAAGTAGGTGTGATCATGAAAGCAGACTCATCTCTGCATCTCAAACCCTGACTTCAGCCATAAACAAATGAGTCATTACCTACAGAGACATATTAAAGTGGAGCAGCAGGTGATGCTTTTAAGGCCGATCTGAGAGAAAAAACATCTCCATTGTTATTCCTCGGGCAGTGCCAGTTACGAGCAATTTTTCACCTTTTCGTGATGGAAAAAGAACAGAAGTTGCTCAATATTTGGAGGGAGAGGATTCACAACAATGATACTTAAAAGCAAGAATGAACACCTCAAACCTGAAAAAAAAGTGCATGAAAGCTAATGTGTTTCTAACTCAAGAACTGTGTTTATGGGGTTGACTGGATTGTATTTTTATTTAGGTACTTCGAAGATTTAATAAACATCATGAAAATAAAGTGGTGAAAAGCTGATACTGAAAAATAACTCTTCAGAATAGACGATAATATACAGAAAATTCAGTGTGGAGGCATGTTAGAATCTGATATGTAACAACAACCTGAAATTTAATAAATGGTCAATAATGTAACAAGATGCTGAGCCAAAAACGTAAAAACCTTTTGCCTTTATGTATATATATATATATATATATATATATTTTTTTTTTCTTCTTTTCTTTATATATATATATTTAAATTTCTAATATTTGTGTATGATATTACTCTCCAAATTAAAGAAATAGGCCCTTTATATGGAAATAAATCAGAGTTTGAAATTGTGTTTGAACTGAACTTTAAAACCATCAAATTACACTTATTATTATTATTTTTTAAGTTTTTAAAAATTCAATATAAAAAAATTCAACATGAAATAATTCAGCGTGCAAAAAATTCAGTTTAAAAATTTCAGTCTAAAAAAAGTCGACTGCAACAACCAAGGAAAAGCAATAGATCCCCGCATCAATTATCCAACGCCGAGCCAAGATTGTTTACTTCATTTGCCTTTTGTGTTGGTAAGAATCAGCGATAAATGTTACCTGACACCTGAAATACCCGCTCATGAACATGATTTATTAAATAATATAAATATATACACACTGAACTTTTTTGCCAGTTCATTTTTAAAAACTTAAAAAATAAATGTCAGGATTTTGATGGTAAAAAATTCAGCTTTAAAAAAATGAATGGCACAGATTTACTTCCATATCTTTGATCCATAAATCATTGCCTCACTCTATGATGTAAAAATATTATTACACTATTAGGGGAACAATGTTGTGCCTGCCCCATAATGTAATAAAAGTTTTTATGGGCTCAGCATATTGTTGCATTTTAGACCAGTTGTAAAATGTTGGGTTTTATTACATGTTTTTTTTCTATCCTTGTAAAGTTGTACAGATGTAATACAGGTTAGTGTCACCTTTACAATTATCAACTTCTATAATTCTATACATACAACTAAATTCTGATTTAATTTTGTCCATTTTTCTGCACTCATTCAAAATGATTACATGTTAGGATGAATCAGAACAGTACCAATATTAACCACAGGGGGCAGCATGGCTCTCACTATCTGATTCTCAGCTCTCCCAAGATTCAAAGAGGAGATGATGGGATATAAATCTGGACTAATAGGGGCATTTATTCAGATTAATGCTTATCAAAAATGTAAACCCAACAGATCATATAAACAACTGAAGATTTAGCAAAATAAAATCTGCACATGTGATTGAAATAAACCATCTGATGATCCTTTTCCTGGTGTTCACGTCACAAGTGTGAATAGTGTAAGATTGTGGTTTCATTTCATCTCAATCGCTCGATTATAACTAATCATACACTTGCAGTTTACTCTATATTCTACAGCAACAAAGACACTGTGAGTGTAAAATAGAGGCTGACATAGTTTTAAAGTTTAAATAATTCATTTCTTGAAACTTTGGTTTATTATAAGGTTGGAAGGTTTTATGTGGGTTGAGAAAATTGAATTCAAAAGGTTATCCCATAGTAATTATAGTTATTTTACCCAAATTTCAAATATGTAAAAGTTTAATAGGCTCAGCGTTTCTTTTTTACTTTAGCATTTTGTAAAAGTTCATTCTAAATAACACAACAAAACAAAATAAATCATGCCATACATTCATGGCTTTTCATCTGTAACCTAAAAAAGCTTTCAATCAGATTCTCACGTGAGCAAAAAGACAACGTGGCGATGCAAATAATGATCTCAGAGAACAGAGAAACACACGGAGGAGGAGGAGGAGGAGGAGCTAGGAGGAGGAGGATGAGGAGGAGGAGGAGCTAGGAGGAGGAGGAGAGACGCAGCCGCTTTCTGTCGTCACCAGGACCAACAAGTAGTGAGTGATTTATCACCTGCAGCTCGTCACATCATGTGTGTGTGTGTGTGTGTGTGTGTGTGTGTGGTAAACAGAGGCAAAGGAGAGCAGTTGGGCTGCTGTCAGGTGATAATTTCCCTTTCTCTCACACACACAAACACACACACACACACCACACAGGGTGAGTTATCTCACGCTGGGATGATTACCATGCTTGTGCGTGGGAGGGTTTTAGTGGAGTGGGTGTGCAACGTTAATGTCAGGTGAACTCAAATCCACTCCTCTGTCATCCCACACACACACACACACACACACACACACACACACACACACACACACACACACACACACACACACACACAACAGCATATCTTAACCCTTTCTTTCACCCTTTACTCTCTCTCCCCATCTCTGGGACTGTTTCCATGGCAACACTTTGCCTCAAAACGGAGCACATGCTGTATATGAAAATGAATAAATAAATGACGACAGAGTGTGCGTTTTGGAGTGTGTGTGTGTGTGCGTTTTGGAGTGTGTGTGTGTGTGTGAACAAAAAAGGTGTTTGTTGCCAAATTAGGTTGATCCTTCCATCCATGCATGCATTCATCCATCCATTCATCCATCCATCCATCCATCCATTCATCCATCCATTCATTCATTCATCCATCCATCCATTCATCCATCCATCCATCCATCCATTCATCCATCCATTCATTCATTCATCCATCCATCCATCTTCGAATGAAGTATCTTATGTCTTAAAACAATTACTTAAATGCTAGCCTCCTCACACAATTCCCTCAATTAAATATTGATATTTCCTATGGGCTGTGATCATCTCGCATCATGCCCGTCTCATATCGCGTCCCCGTCGAGCGCTGGCACGGACACAAAGCGCCACTGAATCTGCTGCATAAATCAAAAGCCATTTACAAAATGACTCGGTTTCACAACCTCTTTATTCTTCACAGGCTGAGCTATTGTTGCCATTCTGGGACCTGCTGCGTGCGCGCGTGCCTCCATCGCTGCGTGTGCGCGTCCCTATCCGAAACACAAGCAACATGAGTGTTTCCATGGCAGCGGAAATCACAGTGAGTTCAGAGCTGATGTGCCGCGTTACCATGGTAGCGGTAATCTCGCAGAGGGTGGGAAAAGAGATGGAGGGAGGGAGGGAGAGAGAGAGAGAGAGAGTGAGGTGGGATTCAAACAGGGAACTAGAAAAGGTGGGGACAGGAAATGCAACAACTCGACTGCAACAAGCTGTTCCTCTTCCCTCACATCAAGGCTGTATTTGGGGCAAATCACTTATTTTCTGTCACCTCTCCTGAACTTCAACATTATGGACACACACACAGAAAAAAAAACCCACACTCAAGCAATTTACACACCAATTGCCCTCTAAGTGTATCGTAGACATATCCAACTGGTGGCCCTCGATCTAATTTTATGCGGTCCCCAAAGTAAAGGTACAAATTGATAGAAACATACACAAAACAAAAGCAAGAATGCATTAAAAAAATACAAAGAATTACAACATTACATGAAAATACAGTAAAAGAAAAGAGAAAAACACAGAAAATACTCCTAAAACACACAAAACTGCTCCAAAAATGAACAAAACAACAACAGTAATACACAAAATTATTCAGAAATATATACAAAATTACAGAAAATTACAACAAAAGTGCACAAAAAGAGAGGAGAAACAAGAAAAATTTCTCCACAAACCCACAGTACTAACAAACAAGCAAAATGACAACAGGAATACGTAAAAATGTCTCCAAAAAATGCAAAATGACAGCACAAATACACAATATGACTCCAAAAAACATATTTTACAGGAAAAATACATAAAAGGACAATAGAAATGGACAAAGACGACCAAGACAACAACAAACACATATAGAATGACAGAAAAACACACAAAATTAGTATAAATACTCTTTGTTGTTTCCTGTATTAATGCTAAGATTGCTCATTATTCTAAATGCTGACATCAATGTTGATATTGTGGCCCTCCGATCAAAGAAACACATTTTTGTGGCCCCGCTGTAATAAAAGTAGCCTTGGTGTATAGTGTCGTTTTGTTGCCCGTTGAATCTCTCCCCCTCACAGTTACAGTAGTCAATACACACACAGATCCTTCTCTCTGCTCTCGGCCTCCCACCGTCCTGCCTCAGCATGTGTCATGAGATAGGGTTTGGTTATGAGAACGCTGCGCGTGTGCATAGTATGATAAGACTAAGTCACACATCCGAGCACCTCTAAAGCCCGTGTTTTGATATCCTGTTGAACCTGTCAGTTTGCAGCTTAAGCTGGAGGGGAGTGTGTGAGCCATACTGTACAGAAGGTGAATTCAAATTCAAACAGCAGCAGCAGCAGCAGCTTCCACCTGCTAAACAAAAGCATCTAACACCGATCAGACACACACACACACACACACACACACACACCAACCCAAGCTTGGCCAAAAGTTTCCTCCATTTGTCAACAGACCTATTATTTTGGCAGCGTTAATGACAATCAACCAGATGTTAGTTTTCTAGTTTCATATAAAAAAATAAAAACTGCCTCTGCCACACAAACACTGGGATCAACAAGTTGCTCCATTTATGCACCATATCAATTAAATGTAATAATAGTGTTTCATGTTTAATGATTCAATTCCAGTTGTGACAACACGTTATGTATTCCAGATGAGGAGAAAAAAAAGTACTTTATTTTGAAGTTATTTTATTTTTGAAGGGAAATCGTAACACACGAGCATGTTGTTAATGTTGGTTAATTGCCCTGGTGAAAAATAAATGTGTTAAGTGTACTACAATGTTGCATACTTTTGTGTTCTTGAAGCCACACTAGTCATCAGTATACTTCAAGTGTGTCTATGATGAGTTAACTTCAAGCATGCTATTTCGGAACCACTAATTGGCTACGCGCACAATATGGCGTCCAATAACTTCCGGTCACAGTGTGTGTGGGCGAGGACTTCCGGTCCCAAGGTCCTGTCAATCAACCTGGATTGTTGTTGTTGTTGTTGTTGTGAGTGAAGCCAACGAGTGTTAGAATAAATGAGTACGTTTGGGGTCCAAAAGAGGAGATTGGCCTAATTATGGGTTGGAGGTACCGGTTCTTCACGGTACAGTTCCTGTATTAGTTTCCACTGCTTCCCTGCTGATAATGCAGCACGTCAGCAATGGCTATAGCCAACATTTGGAGAGATAACTTCTCTCCAAGTAGGGACACAACAGTATGCTGGCATTTCTTACTCAGTGATACTGTGCTTACACCAATGAAAACGAGGACCTGCGGAAACGGCTGCACCTGTGGACGTGTTTTTGTCTGCAGCGCTTTGCTAACTCAGATGACCAAATTCACTATTATTATAATTATATTCATTATACCAGGTGAGTTTGCATTTTATATTCTGTATTTAGTTATAGTAGCCAGTGCATGTACTATTCAAAGTTAAGTCAGCGTTTCAAATAATACAATATAGAAAAAAAATATGCATCATATTTAAAAAAAATAATTTTCATTGCCCGGTGCAACAAGCCAATTGTGTACTAAATACATTTTAATTGTAATTAAAGTAAAAAAAAAAATTTAAGTATCAACCAATAACTGCATTCACAAATTCAACAATACTGACTGGAAAAAGCCTGAATAATTGCACTAATACAAATAACTGCAAGAAGCAATCTCATGATGATTGCCCTTTAAAATCTACGCCCACTACACATAAGGAAGGTGTACACTCACCACTTTACAAAGTAAGCTCAACTAAAGTGACTTAGTGATCACTTAGTGACCTCAGTGATCTTTGGTGCAATCATTGAAAATCACAAAAAGAGATGCATTAGTGCAGAAGTGGGAAACTTCTTTCAGAGCGAGGCCCACAAAAATGTGATTGTCTAATCCGAGGACCACATCGTCAACATTTACTGTATGCTAGCATTTAGAATAATGGCCAATCAGAGCATTAATACAGGAAAGAACAAAGGGTTACGTCTTTGTTTTTTGTTTTTTTGTGGGTTTTCTTGTTGTCGTTTTTTAGTTTTTAGCCCTTTTGTGTGTTTTTGAATTCATTTTGTCTGTTTTCTTGTCGATATGGCTAATTGTTGTTGCCTTTTTGTGTGTTTTGTGAGCCATTATGTGTGTTTTTTGTTGGCACTTTGTGTATCTTTGACGTCCTTTTGTAGATGCTTTTGTTTTTGTAGTCATTTTGTGTTCAAGTAGTTGTTTAGTGTGTTTTTCTGATCATTTTGTGTACTTTCATTGACATTTTGTGCATTATTCTGTAGTTTTCTGTGTTTTTGGAGTCCGTGTGTTATGTTGAGCTTTACATAACTTCCGACTTCCTGAATTATAATTTTGTTTTGGGGGCCGCACAAAATTAGACCGAGGGCCGCATGTGACCCCCGCGCCGCCAGTTGCCTATGTCTGCATTAGCGCTTAAAATTTGATAATAACCAAGAGTTGACTGACAATACAGCACCAAATACAACACAATTTAAAAAATCAGCTACTAATACACCAACAGACCAACTCACAGGCTAGCACGCTCTTTCTCTAAATTCAAGAGCGGTTTCTGGAGGAAAACCTGTGTTATTGAATCAATTTATAACATAAAACCTTTATTTTCTGGTGTCGTTTCAAAATGTTAACAACGCCACTGTCAATCAGGAAGAAGAAAAAAAACCTAATGCGTACATTTTGATGACAAAACATTTCATTTCTGGGATTAATTGATGAAAAATCCCTCGGTTTTTGGAATACAGAGTAAATCAGAGCGTACAAGTGACACACACAGGCGCACACGCACACACACACCATGCAAGCTCCATGGCCTGACACAGATACATTTTAGCGCATGTTCTGCCATTAATAATAGAAGAGCTTTGTGAAATATTGATAAGTCAGTTTTAATAAATTAACCCCGACATGAATTAGTCATGAATTACACTCCTTAGCAATTACTGTGGTGCAATATACATATTGGATCTGCAGAGAAGGAATCTATATGAAGTATGATAGCATGCCCCATATGGCATTTCTCGACTAAGGCAGACAAACATACTGTAATGTTTCAGAAAGCCAGAAGTAGCTCATGTGTGAATTTGTTGTGTCCATGTGTTTGCACACGTATGTATCAAGAGTATCTAAGTTTGTGTTTAAGCATGGGCATCATTTAAGTATGTAGTGCAAAATGGAAACTGCAATCATTCATGTGCAACAGTGAATATTTAAGTAGATTTGATAGGATTTGATCTTAGACAGAGAGATGGATCAAATACCAGAAAGATGGAATGACGGAGAGATAATGAAGATAATAATACTATGAAAACAATTAAAGAATATTACCATATTTACTATGTTTTTAAGTATCTACTCTGAACTGTAATAAAATTAAATTGGAGGTCCTTAAGCGGCGGATTGGATTCCCTCAATTGTAGAAATAAAGCCTTCCTGAGGCAATATCACTCCTGTTTCTTGATTTAATAATTTCCAAGGATTGGGGATAAAACTTCAAAAGCCATAAAAAGGAAACGCATGTATGGCAATACAAATCAGAAATTTTAACAGCCGGCAGCAAAGAAAACTAGGTAAAGCCGTGAAACAGCATAAGGAAAAAAAGAAAGAAAAACCTTAATAAAACAGCCTGAGAGGAAAAAAATGATGCGAGTGTAATGCCAGGGAACAGAATACAGAAGCCGACACAGAATAAGGAACAGTGGTGGGAAATAAAAGGAATAGAGGTTAAACAGAAGCAGCCCAAGGACAGAAAAAGGATGACCAACATTCAGCCAAGCTCCATGAGAAGTGGATATGTTTCTCCAATTAGGCCCATAACTCTTGGGTTAAGAGATCGGCATCATTACTGCATCTGGGGATGCATGTTCTCCCTGAACACTTGGTTTACTCCTAAATTTGGGAAACATGTTTCAGAGGATTTATGAATGAGATCTGTCTCTAAGATACTGCCTGGGATAAGATTCAGTGAATCCAAAGAACTTTGGATGGATGGATGGATGGATGGATGTGTAAATGGATGGATGAATGGATGGCTGCAAGCATGGATGGATGGATGGATGGATGGATAGATGGATGGATGGATGGATGTGTGGATGGATGGATGGATGGATGGATGGATGGATGGATGGATGGATGGATGGATGGATGGATGATTCATTAATGGAAGGATGGATGAATAACTGATGAATCGATGCATAGACGCATGGATGTACAGATGGAGAGATGAACAATCGATGGATCAATGATCAAAGCATGCGTGGATGGAAGGTTGGATGCAGGGATGGATGAATGGATTGATGCAAGGATGATTGACTAATGGATGAATTAATTAATGGACAGATGGATGGATGATAAATGAATAACCAATGCATGGATGGATAATGGATGAATCGAAAGTTGGATGATGCATGTAAGTGTCACTGATTAATAGATTAAAGAAATGAAAGAAAAATTGATGCATTCATAGATTGATGATGGATGAATGATTGATTGATGGATGGATGGATTGATGGATGGATGATTGATTAATGGATGGCTGGAAGAAAAATCGATGGATGGATGGATGGATGTACCTTCCAGGAGCTCTGTACTGTGAGAAATCTCAACACTCACAGAGAACAGTAAACTAAGAGGTTTGAAAGAATGTTTGGCTCCACAAACATCAGAAAGTCTTCGACTCCTTTTCAACTGGAATATTCTGAAGCTGTTCCAACCTGCCAAAGTCTGGCCTTTTCTTGTCCAACTGTAGAACCTGGAACTGTTGCTGTGAATGAACTCCTGATGTTAGTCTCTCCATCTCTCCTTTACTCCATCTTTTTTCTTTCCGTCCTGCACTCTTCTTCCTACTTCCTGCTATCTTCATTTGTCAGGCTGCTGCAGTGACATTAGCTGGAATGTCACAGTGCCGGCTACGCTGGACTTAATTTACTTTACAAGGTGACGTGTCCTCCTCTTGTGGTTTTTCTATAAAGCATTCAAGGCTGTAAAGCAGAGGGGGATCAAATGACCATGGCCCGCAATCCTTTCTTATTCAACAGAAAGCGCTGTGTAAACTTGACACAATTTATATTATTCCAAGAACTGCTTACAATGCTGAGCTATTCGTAAGCTTATAGCTGCATCCCTAACGTCACATTTGCAGGATTGCTTGGGATGTCGAGGGCATTCAGTGTATGAATTGGCTCATACGTGGATGATTGATGGCTTCTTTCTTTTATTCTGTTTTAAGAATCTCTTTAGAATCCCTCAAAATGTACCTAGCAAAGCCAGCTCACATAGAATGGAACAATCCAGTCCCTCCAGGATATCTCAACCAATTGTTGTGTGATTGTTGGAGCCTAAAACGCCTGATTTTGCAGGAGCTTTTTGAAGTTGCTGCATTTTAAGGATTAATTGTTTTCCATAACTTTGCATAAACCAATTAATTCGCAAAAAATAAAAAAAACTGATTGCATTTGAATTCTTTCATAACAGTACAGAAAAGAGCTTGGATTCACAACAATTTATCAAGATATGGATCATTTCTCTCACATTTTAAAGGTTTACATTGTTATCCTGTTATGCAGGATTACTTGTGACTTTTTCTACACTCTTGCTGCAAAAGAGCCACGTGCATGAAGCAGTTTGTAACTTGGTGTGTGGAGATACCACCATGGAGTGCAGGCACCAATGACAATGGCCACTGCTACTGTTTTTGATGTCATCTTCAGTGAATTTAGTAAAATCTACTATTATATATAGTATTTTGATAGAGCAAGCAGTATCAAAAGGCTATACATAATAGTAGATGTTTAGAAACATTATTTTGCTCGGAAGAGTCATACTGGCTGTTGTGACACAGTCTGTGACCCGACTAAATAGTGGTTCCAGTCGCTCCGGCTGCTTACGTCTCAGCCACGTTGGGCCACCAAATCAACCAGAACCACATTTATTGTTGGGTTGAAGTGAAGTAAATTAAGTAAAAACACTGCTATGTATCCGTCTAAGGGACTCCTCATCCCACAACGCAAGGCGCGAAACCTTTCAGACAATGTTCAACAATGTCTGAGTGTTTAGAGTAGAAATCAAAACAGACACATTTAAACCTTCTTCATGTGTTTGTGAGCAAATTATCTTTGATTCATTGAACTACGAGGCTTACACTATGTCTTACTCTGATAAAAAAAAACATATGTCTCCTTTGTGCAACCATGGATCAGTGGTAGAGTGGGTCGTCCAATAACCGAAAGGTTGAGGGTTTGAATCCCGCTCTATCCAAGTCACTGTCGTTGTGTCCTTGGGCAAAGCACTTATTGCCTATTATGAATGGGTATGAATTGTGTATGAATGTTGGTGGTGGTCAGAAGGGCCGTAGGCGTAAAATGGCAGCCACGTTCTGTACCGCCACTGCTATGACTGGTGTGAGCGACTGGTGTGAATGTATAATGGTTTCTGTAACTCCTGTAATGTGCTCAGAGACTCCTTGAAAAAAGCGCTATATAAATCCAAACCATTAGTATTATTAATATTATTCTTACGTCTCCAGCAGCTTTAAAGGTTAAGCCAGAAGGACTAGAACACGTCAACATAACCTTGTTTGCTGTCCGTGTGAGTGATGAAATGGGCGGTTGTACGGTGTAAGCAAGTTTGACACGAAAACAAAGGCAAAAAAACTTTCAGTTTTCATCTTCTGTTGTCAAAAGTGGACTCAAAGTCTGTGTTTTGTTCATGAATTCTTTTAAAATGTTGCATAAATTCCCTGAAGTATCAGGTTGGTTAAAAGTACTCTCTTCCCCAGTGGGAGTGCTGTTTGTGACCCAGTTTGTTTCCATCATCTCCGTGTATTCATCTGTGTATTTGTTCATTCACTTCAGCCAGTAGGGCATCCATTCAACCAACTGACCACACTGCAGTCCAACTCATGGACCGACTGTTCATTCCCTTTCTAATATATAGACTGCAGGCCAAATGATAATCTCTTGATTGAACACTTGAAGACAAAGGTTATCACCAAACAAATGTAGTTATGGCAGTAAGGGGTGAGGGATCTTAGCAGCACTCACAACTGATCCAATCAACAACACAGCTAAGTTGATTATAAAATATAAGGTCTAGAGAGCAGACGATAGCGGGAGAGGCAGAGACAAGAGGAGAGAGTCAGAGATGTTTGAGAGGAAGAAAAGACAAAAAAACTAAAACTAAGACAGGACACACAGCAGAGCAAGACCACAACCAAGTTCAGAACAAAGCAGAATGTTAGCAGTTGAGGCACACACACAAACAGAAAAAAGTCGGCTGTTATCTTGGAGCAAAAAGCAAAGACGGAACAAATGGGACGCTTCAGAAGTAGCAGAGATGCAGGCTGAAGTTTCCTTTCGAGGAGTGTGTGCTGGATGATGCCTTGGTGTAAGACTTAAATTGAGCCAAGACACAAAAAAGGACATTACTAATGTAGAAATGGTGCGTAAAAAGAGGACTTGCTGCGACAAGGTAAACCTCCTCTATGGAGAAAAAAAGGAGAGTTGAGAAGTGTCATTTTGGAGGCTTTGTGCAGGAATCCAGGAAGCTTAGAACATGGCTCACACCACTTCCAAATTGGTTCTTGGAAGTATCTACTGTATATAGTAAAACCAGGCAGGTTAAACCTAATAGGAGGTGTCTTTTTGATGTAATTGGATGGCAGTTTATAAAAAACCCCTAAGAAATCACCTTAAAAAGACTGAAGCTTGCGTCATAGGTGGAGATTGCGGGGGGGGGGGGGGGGGGGGGGGGGGAGTTTTCAAAGTGATCAAAAATTTTCTTTATAGCTTTCCCAAATTCATTCAAAATAATTTAATTCTTAATATTATGTACATAATATACAAATATTTTAAGTACTATTAAATAATTTGTTGTTTTTTTAAAAATACAAGTTATTTTTTGGCGTTCGAGTCATGTGACTTGGTTCTTCTGTTGCGCAATTCTTCTTCACAAAGGAAATGGTGATGCGACACTGTACCCAGCAGTTAATGTATTGTACTGCAGCAAAAATAAAACAGAAAGCTGATTTTATCATGAGTTTAAAACATTAATCTAAAAATGAGGATTTTTAAATGAAACTATCAGCCTCACAGAGCAAAAAATAAATAAAAAATAAATCAGGGCGGAGCTGCTATTTTTTTGTAAATAGGACGTCACATTTTATTTATTTTTACAGCTGTTTTACTGTGTTTTGAACTAAATGCTGGGATTCATTGGATTTTTGAATGTCTAAGGGAGATTTTGAGACCATAAAATATGGATTCAGACATTAAAAAAGTGAGTGCTAGCTTGTTTATGTCACCATTTTTTTCCAAGTTTGACAAAAACATGGACTGTGTTTGCTGTGATGGTTATATCTTAAAATGGCTTACATCACTATTTTTTCATTTTGCCCCCTCTGGCTAGAGGGGCCTATGGCTTACGTGTTGTTTCAGGTTGATTCACTCTACACATCTTGAAGCGTTACATGTTACCTGAGAAAAGTTTCTGCAGATTTTAAATAGCAGAAAACAGTCTTTTCTTCCCTGCTGTCTCATACAGTTGTCCTTTGAATTGGCTTTATTCTGTAAGTCAGCATCATCTAACAACCACGTTTTTCCTACTCTTCATCCACTGCCATCCAAACCATTTCTCGGAATCTAGGTCTGCTTTGTTTGGGCCTGTGTGAACACAACCAGAGACTGGAGTGAATCAAAAAAGCAAACTAGTTTGGATGAAAACGGAGGTCGTAGACCTGACCGACAGACAGCAGCGTCATTAATGTAAAAAAAAAAACTACAGTATATATTTAAAACAGCTCATAAGCAGATGTGGTGCAGTGAAGAGAAATATGACAAAAAACAGCTATAACTAATCTTTTAATTCCAATAACTTCATTTTGTCTTTTTTTTTTAAAATACTGTATATGTAAGGGTTATGTTTGTGTTTATTCAGACAAGGTTTTTCAGGAATTTATTTTATCTCCTGACATGTTTCGACTGTCAACTGCCAGTCTTCCTCAGAGGTGCCTTGAGTTCTATCAGGGCGTGGCCAGGAGAAACATGTCCAGAGATAAAACATTCCTGAAAAACCTTGTCTGGATAAACAAAACCTTAACATAAACTTCACCTTTTGCTCATTCACTCCACTGCTGATCAAACCAGAGAACACACACATGAATGAGTGCAACATGCAAACCACCAATGAAAGCTTTCTGGGCCTCTGGGAATCAAACTTTGGGATTTTGTCCTCTGTGTTGCTAACCACTGGTCCATGATTTCTGTGAGTCACCGTAAACAAGCACACATAATCCATGTAGCTCTTGTTGACAGACTGTCACACACACACACACACACACACACACACACACACACACACACACACACACACACACACACACACACACACACACACACACACACACACACACACACACACACACACACACACACACACACACACACACACACACACACACACACACACACACACACACACACACACACACAGCTCCAGCAGACGTACACAGTGGCAGAGAGGTGAAGCTCAACACGACAAGGGGTAGCATTCCCTGACTCAATGACCATTGGGACCAATTAGGCAGCACACAGAGCAGAACGTAGCCTAACGCCAGGCTACACAATCAGTCCAAAGGTTTCTGCTGAGATGGACAGCTGAGGGGGCGGGGCTAGTTTTCCATAAGGAACGGCTATGAGTCAAAGCTGTTTGTGTTTGTTGTATGATAAGATGTACTGCATCTGTATTGTTGCTGATCCATGTCAGGCCACTGTCAACAATGGCAGTGTTTCTGAAATGGGGGTACGTGTACCTATAGGGGTACGCGATGGCACTGCAGGGGGTACTTGATAGAGAAAGTGTCAGTCTTGGTCCCACCCCAGATGCAAGATGACTGTAAATTATAAAAACTATAAAAATCAATCTATTTAGGAGTCACTAAATCAGATTTTTTCAACCTTGGGTCGGGACCCGATTTGGGGTGACCTGGAATTTAAATGGGGTCACCTGAAATTTCAGAAAATAATTAAAATAGTTTTTTTTAAAATGTTTTAATTGTTATTATTTGAATTAAAACAACACACAATCTTAAACAACTGTATTTCTATACTTTCACTTTGTGAAATATAAATCGAGTTTAACATTAAAAAACATCTGAGCTAAAAACAAATTAGAGGAAAAATATATAATTTCGGGGTCGCCAGAAATTCTTGATATCAAAATGGTGTCACGGTCCAAAAAAAGGTTGTGAACCACTGCATTAAATACTGTTTCTTTCCACTTATTTACAAAATGAGATTCTTTAAAATGTGTGTTATCACTCATTCATTCCATCATTATGCTCTATAGATGTTTTTAAATAGTCAATAGTTTTCTAAGCAAAATGTTGTAGTTGGAGAAAAAGGGGTATTTGGATTCAGAAATAAGAGAAAGGGGGGTACTTGAGCCAAAAAAAAGTGTGAGAACCACCAAAACGCACTACTCTCCAGTCCAAATGGGGACTTTTTCTCCTGCATCCTAATTGAATCAGGAGGACATATCATGAAGGACTTCTTTAAACGCTCACCTGAGCACTTCGTTGGGGTTGCCTGAGATTGGGGTCTTCTTGTCTGGGGCTCCGTGGCACTCTGACTTTAAAAGTGTGTGTGGACCGCGATCCATCATCATGGTGGACGTGGCCATTGTGATGATTGCGACGCCGTCACGGACACGAGCCTCGAGGCCGTAGTCCCACTCGTCATAGGACACCGACAGCAGGCCTGGGTGAAGAGGAAAAGCAAAGATTAGAGGATCTAATGAAGAGCCAAAGCAGTCAGGGAAGACATTTGTAAAAGTTAACGAAAGAACTGAGTTGACATCAAAAAAGTCATCTGAATAATCAAACCAGAATCAAGCTATAACGACATAAACAGATGGAAATACTAGACAGGGAGGAATTGGACAGAGTTTACATGTTTTGAAGGCACTCCAGGAATCTCATGGTGGCAAATAAAAGAGATGAAGCACAACATTGTCCTCCTGATTATCGCCCTGCTGTGTTTGTCCATCTGCCTGCCTCTCTCTGTCTGTAAACCAGTTCACCTGTTATTATGTCTGCCTCTTTTTCTGATCAGTCAAATATGAGCTCGACTCTTTCTTCCTCCGCCAAAGTTATGTTTTTGCTACTGCTTATTTATTTTAGGCCGCGGCTACGGGTACGTTAAACGTATCCGTAGAGTGCAAGTCTACGGATACGCAGCGCCCCTCATTGGCCAGTTTAGGTCACGTGATAGGTGCACCATAACTTAAAGTTCCGTCATTTGTATTTTAGCTCATATTTATTTTTAGCGACCCTGCTAACCCTTTTATTTTAGCCCTATCCCTAACTCTATCCCTAACCCTAAAATGTTTATTTTTGTCGGATATGTATTTTTAAAGGTGGAATTTGCCATGTGTTAAAATGAAAAAAAAAATTGTCAAATGTGGGATTCGAACCCATGTTATCAAAACCCATGTTAGTGGATGGAAGAATCCTTAAGTGCGGCATCGTTCAACGTACGTCAAGACACTTTTTTTATTTTATTTATTTATCTATTTCGTCTGTGAAATGTTTGATTCCGGGATAAGGAGCAAGGGATTAGATCCCACAATATCCCACAATAGGCACAATATGCACAACTATAACATTACATTGCACACTCACCCTAAAACAGTTGATTCTTCCCCACCCCTTCCATTTTCCAACCCTGACTCCCTCTTCCCTGTTCCCTTCCCACTCACCTATGTGTAACACTGTCCTCTCTTTTTATATTCTCCCTTTAATAAAGTGAAAATTGGTGAAATTTCAAACATTCTTATCTAAGTTCGGAATTGATCGATTTTAAGAAATTTGACCTGGATCTAGAAGAAAAACCACTGTATTGATCAGGAGGTTTTCTTCAATATCTTTGTAACATTTTGGTGACAATGCCATGGCGTGGTGGTGGTCTGCGCTCTCGGAGGTCTTTCTAGTTTTATTTGCATTTCCTTTAAAGCCAAATTTGAAATTAAATGACGCTGCCTGTGAAAAAAGTGGACAAACTTCAGAAACTTGTCTCTCACGCATCTCGCAACTTGGCTGACATTTTGATAATGACTCGTGCTTTTAACAAACTGTGGTTTTGACTAAATCTTCCACTGAGGTATTCAATCATGATATGATTAAGTCATGATAAATAGTCACAATTAATCGATGACACATAGTCCATGATGCCCAGCTTCGAGCTTAATGCGCCGTGTTTATCATTTTTAATGACTACTCTCGCGCTTGCTTGCGTCAGGGTTTTATTCGGCCTTAACGGATGGATCCTCCTTTGACCCGACACACAAACAATCCCAGTGTACAGACTCATATCCACAGGTACATTTGAGACTGTCTTTGTTTAAAGATTAATGACCTACACTGTCTTTTTTATTGACAGAAACCTTCAAATCAAACGAGAGATGATCAGAAGCTCATGAGGTCGGTTTAATCTCACCTTTAAATTTTGCATTCTATAAATAAGAAACTAAAATAAATCTGAAAAGTTAAACTATGAGCCTTGATTTTTTTAGGTTCATTAGAAATTATTTCCAAAACAAGGTCAAAGCTGTTTCACAGTGCAACAGAAATTCTGTGTACCCTTCGTTCTTTGGTTATTTCGTTTTAAAACCAACTTGAAATAACAAAAAAACAGTGTGGTTTATTTATTTTACTGATTTAAAACCAAAACAGAAATAACAATAATAATAATTTATTTATATATTTTACATTATATAAAAATTATATTGTGAAAAAAATACATCATATAAAACAAAACAATATTTAACAGAATAAAGTTTAACTGTAGTTCTAATTAGGAGTGTGATGATATCTCGATACGGCGATATATCGTGATATTTTTTCCACACGATCGATTATCGATATGCTCGCGCTAAGTTTTGATTTTTAAAATTTTCATTTTTTTTTTCAAAATGTTTTCTGCTGTTTCACTTAAACGTGCAGGTAGGTTTTCGCGGAAATTTTTGTCACTGTTTGTTGAAGGAACCGATATATATTGATTTCTGACCAATATATCGATAATCGCAGTATCGTCATATTGTGAGCTTTGTATCACGTATTGTATCGTGAGGTACCGAAAGGTTCCCACCCCTAGTTCTAATCCCCCACGACCCTGAAAACAGGAACAAGCGGGTCTGAAAATAAATGGGGAAATGAAGACTGCAGATTGTTAATTGCACTTTTTATTAAAAAAAAAGAAATATGAAATATCATAAAAAACTTTTTCATTTGTGTTTATATGATTCCTATTCAAGACACTTTGATAAGAATGACTGTATATTGTTAATAAAGGCTACAAAGTTTTTTTTTTTTTTTTTTTTTTACAATTTCAGCTTGTGGTGCACCATGGGATTTTTTTTTAATAAATAATGTATCGTGGCCCAAAAAAGGTTTAAAAACACTGGTTAAAATGACTTCATGGAAGCTAATTGATCCCAATGCTCATCAGATGAGTTACGTCCCTCCTTCCCGTTCTGCTTTCGAGTCCGTTTCCATGGCTATCCGTCTCAATGCGTCTCCCTGTCTGTCCATCAGGCAGCCTGTATCCGTCTGACAGACTATGACCACGTGTCATCCAGTCCACTATCATGTCAGCGGGCAGAAATAGACAAGCAGCCCAGAAACCTGCCTTCCTCATGGGGTCCGAGCACTGACAGCTCTGAGCCCAGTAGGACCACAATCTGATGTCACACAATGTTGACACTTCCATAACACTCCCTCCTCCCTCACTCCTCCTGCTCTTTCCACACGCTTCTCTTTACTTTTCTGTGGGAATCGTCTTCATCCCTGGAAAATTCACTATATAAGGCAGTCTCCTCTAATCCTCCTGTGCTGTTGTTCTCTTCAAAAGTGTCGACTGGTTCAGGCTGTGATTGTGTCCACACACACACACACACACACACACACACACACACACACACGCACACACACACACACACACACAGCGGCAGAGAGCTCAGGACCCAAACTGATTGGAGAAAGCGACTGCAGATATTTTTGGAAACTGCTCATTATTGTCAGTGATGTCAGATCGGGTGGTTACGTTAGCAATATCTGGGCAGCAAACTATGATGAAAAAGAACAAGCTGTTATAGCAGAAAGACGATGAGGGAGGGTAGAAACACAGAGTCAGACAGCAGCAGACAGGAGGGCACAGAAACGACTGAAACAAAAAAAAACTCCAGAGAGGAGAGAGTTGTACGGAGCAGTCGCTGCACACGGAGGACCTGTTTACACGACAACGTTACCCGATCCCGTTAGATCTCGGAAGCTAAGCAGTTCTGGTCCTGGTTAGTTGGTGGATGGGAAACCACTGATAATTCCAGGTGCCACAGTGGGGTGGCAGTCACCCCAGTGGTATCTGTCATTGTGTCCCTGGGCAAGGCACTTCACCTACATTGCCTAGTATGAATGTAGTGTGTGAGTGTTAGTGGTGGTGCGGAGGAGCCGATGGCGCACTTTGGCAGCCTTGCTTCCGTCAGTCTGCCCCAGGGCAGCTGTGGCTACAATAGTAGCTTGCCACCACTAAGTGTGGAGTGAAAGAATAATCCCTTAATTCTGTAAAGTGACTGAGTGTCCAAAAAAGCGCTATATAAAACTGACGCATTATTATTATTATTTAGTTTGCATACCTGGCCAATAGATGGAGGAATTATTTTGCAATGAACCATGTGAAGCAGGGTTGGGGTCATTATAATTGTAATCACATAATTGATCATTAATTACAATTACGGTGTAATTATAATTGGAATTTCACTTGAAAAAATGTGTTGATGTTGTAATCGTAATTGAATCATGATTGAGTTTAGATAATTGACTTTGTAATTGTAATTGGCATGAAAATTCAATAAAAACGCTATGGCTTACACATATGACAAAGCACTCACATTGTCTACAACATATATGTGCGGCCAACAAAGATACATTTAGATAATTGAGAGCATAATTGTAATTGATTTTCAGGGGAAGGAAAATAATCGTCATTTAATTGTAATTTTAAAAAATTCTGGTCAACGTAATCATAATCAAATGTTTGCTGAGGAGATGAACGGAGGCTGTCCTCTGGTACATGAATAAATGATGTTATAAAATGCATAAATCACTGGTTCTTGACTCGTCGTGCTGTGTGTCACATATGTAGAAGCAGGTTGCTGAGTTGTGTGTTTCGCAGCAGTAAACTGCTACGTAGCGTGTAGAATACATTAAAATTCTTTTCATGTTTACAGCAGAAAGAGTGGCTATTAAATAAAGCTGAGTTATCAAAGAAACGTGCCTTCATGTGCGCACCAGGCACGGATGTGAATAGTGTGGGCAGCAATGGGTTTAGGCCAGGGGTGGACTGGCCATTAGGCATACCCCGGTATCATCCCGGTGAGCCATCTACCCGAAGTGGGCCGGTTCGGTCCGATGCGTTTTTTTTTTTTTTTGGAGTGGAGGCAAAAATGGTCCAAAAGTGGCAAAAACGTGGCAAAAAAAGTGAAAACTGACTTAAATGAGACAAAAGCAGTCAAGAGTGGTCAAAAAATGGACAAAAAAAGAAGAATAGGTGGTATGTAATAGCAAAGCTTATATACCAAAGTGTGACAAAAAGAGTGGGAAAAAGTAAGGAAAAAGGAAACAAGTGATATTTATTGGGCAAACGTTAGCTTATTTGGATGAAAAGTAGCCAAAAAAATTAAAGAAAGGACAAGAAGTGTCAAAAAGAACTTGCAAAAATAGAAAAAAAAATGTATATTTATTGGCAAAAGGAAGCTTAAGTCTGAAAAAAGTGTCAGAACTTTTTGAAAAAGGGTAAAAATTGGACAAAAGAAGTAGCTAAAGGGCCAATGGAAATAGGTAAAAAGGGGTTCAAAAGTTTCCTCCTACATGTTGGGAATCACTGACTTACAAGCTTCTACATGGTGTCACTGATAATGTAGTGGGCAGGTCTGGACAGAAAATACCAGGGATGAATTTTGGACCTAGTTCAGCCTTAAAGAGAGATCAGCTTTATTCAGGTTCGGGTCGCATTCTGACAGCGACGGGCCAGGTTGTGTCTATCTGTGGGTCTGTTTCAAGCTAACATCTGAGGCTCTGTAGCCTCAGTGCACATGCGGAGGGGGTAGCAGTTTAAAAAACGACCACTCTGGAGCCCGTTTTTAAAAAGTTTCGTTTTCAAGCACCAAAATGCTGTTGCTGTGGAAATGCACCGCCAAAACGCAACAAAACGTTTGCGCTTTCACTAGCAAATGTTATACCAGATGGTGAGACAAAAAACAAAGGCGTAACCAAATGTTAGCCATTTAAAAAAAAAAAAAAAAAGAGGTGGATGGAAATAAGGGGGAAAGGGTGGAGAACTGGATCCCCAGAGAGACACTTAAAGAAATCTTTAGTAGTTTTACCCAAAGTTTTATTTCTTTGTTGGATTAGAGCTGTAATAATCATCTGATACTGTATATCAAATCACAACCAGTACATTGACCTTGGTTGCTCATTGGGGAGGATGTTGCCTCTTGCACAAAGTCGCTTTTTCTCACTAAGGTCAATAAAACATACACATTATCTTATTTCCAGTCTATAAACTGACAGTGGGAGTGAGCGCACCGTGATAGACTAGTGATCTGTTCAGGGCTTCTTAGTTCTGTGTTTATTAAATGTATTTGATCTTTTTATCTTATTATCATACAGGAAGTTGCACATGAACAGGTAATAAAATGGATAGTCTCTGTAGTTACTGAGTTTGTCAATGAGTGGAAACCTGAACTCAACACTTGACTAAAGAGATATTGGTGCTGTAAAACAACACAAACCAAAAGGTTTAAAGTCTGTATATATTGTGTTTGTTCGGAGCCTCTAAAGAAACAGAAATATATACTCAATGAATTTCATGTGTTCGCATAAAATGTTTGTGACGTGCACATGTGAACAGGCGTCCAATTTGAGGCCCACTGCCCATATTTGAAATAGATTTTTTTTAAATTTTTGATATTGTTAAAAATATAAAAAATTAGTGTAATAATGTTGATTTATTATTTTTACTGTTGATTTTAACTGTTAAATGTTTTCCAATGCATATCATGTAAAGCACAGTGAATTGCCTTGTCTATGAAATATACTGTACAAATACATCTGCATTGCCTTGCCTAAAGTTAGTTTGCTTCTGTTTTATTATTAATAAATCATGATTACTGTAACCACAATCAAAATAATCTACTTAATTCAACACAAAATGTGTTGTTGAAACGCAGCGCTACTTTGTGTATAATGCATATTGGTTCACACCAATAGAGGGAATGACATTTCACTCCTCATGATTCATGCCATGATATTTAAGTGTTAACTGCAAGACATTTGTGTGAGTCCATCATAACAGTCTCTCCATCAGCTCCACTTTGTAATCATCCAGGCAGTACACAGGCTCGACTCCATTATCTCCATCTAAACATTCATCAAAATGGAAGTCGCTCGCTGTATACATCATATCACTGACGGTGGGGATAGATTCATCTTCATAGAGTGGAACTTTCATTTGTGAACAGTTTGGTTCACTGTAACCAAGGAGTAAACACTCACCAGCAAAATATCTCAAAATGACGATATATGATATAAATCTTGATCATTTAATTTCAAATGAAGTCTGACCAGAGAGACAATTCAGGGTTAAATTTGCTGATGCAAAATGCCACACAGGCACATTTACAAACAAACAGTTGCACAATATGTACCACTTTTGGCTTTTTCTCCTATAAGGGACAGCATGTGTGAGTGAGTTCTGTAGTGTGGCTTGTTTAGGGGAAGGTCTGCGTAAGAACACACTCAGAAATCCATCAAACTGTGCTTTTCATGCTGTTCTGAGAAGTAGCGAAGATAGCTACTCCTAAAACAAGTATTCCAAAGCAAAACCAGCTATTATATACTGTATATATATATATATATATATATATATACAGCCCTAACACACACCTTATTTTTAAATGCAAAAATAAATCAACCCTGCCCTAATTGTTTATTTCACACACAAAAGTTTGACAAAAACAAATGAAATACAGCCAGAATCACACACAGATGCCCACAAAATAAAAGGAAAGTTTTAAGGTAAGGTAAAAAATTGGAGATGCAGACCTCAAACTGCAACACCACTTTAACTTTCCATTTGCAGATTACCACCAGAAAGCACAAAGGACATCCAATGGTGCAAAAAGCCAAAGAGCTGCAAATGATTAGATCAGGAGTTTAGGTCCAGCCTTAAATAACTACCTGCTCATTCCCCACTGGAGCAAAACAGAACTTTTCTACAAATTCAGTCACTCAGTTGCCATGAGGACACAAGTGACACTCACAGCTGAAGGCCTCGGTCCCACTGGGAGATGGCATTTCTGTGGATATGTGTCCAACCAAGTTATGAAAGTCCAGATTCATGAGGAGGTCTCCGTGAACACGTTTGAGTGGTTAATGCGACCCAATGTGGTTGTCACTTTGACTCTGTATTTGACCTTCAAAGGTTGGAATGGCTTCCAGTGGTGTTGTGGGAGGGCAGCGTGGGAGAGACGCTACTTGGTTTCTTAACAGGAAAGGTCACATTGTATTCAGTATGGGCGACAAATCTAAGAGCCATGTGAGATGAGGATGTTATAGTCTAAACCAGACATGGGCACCTGTCAGCCCCAAAAGTTAACCACAAAAATACACCAGATGACTACAAAATAGCTTCAAATACACAAAATGACAACATAATCACACATAATGGGCGATAAAGATACAAAATAAGACCAGAAAAAAACAAATCAACAACAAAAACACAAGAAAATCAGAGAAAAATGTCCAAAATGACACAAAAAAATCACGATACAACAACAAAACCCCACAAAATGGATGAATAATCTACTAAATGACAGCAAAAACAGTCATACAAACAACAAAAACACACAAAATAACTATTAAAATACACATAATAAGAGAATACACAAGTACGTGGACACACAAATTGCGACAGTAAATACAGTGAAGCTCCATGTGATGTGCTAACATGGTGCTCCCTCAAGTAAAAGCATCAGCATTACCTGAACATGGAAAAAATTTGGGTCCTTTGTGATAAATTCAAGGCTGACATTAGAAAAAATGGTGGCCTTAAATTAACTCTATAAGGTAAACTGGGCTAAATAAATAAATAAAGGACACCAAATGCTCCGATAACATGTATAATTCAGGCATGGTTTGGCCTGGTCAGAGCTTTGAGGACGTTTAACTACTGCAGGAACTTTGCCATCCTTGCAGCACAAATATATATTATACATTCTGACAGGAAATCAGAGAGAGAACTTAAAGGTTCAGATCTGTGTGCTAAAACTCAAAGATAAAGGATAAAGTTTGTGGGTTTTTAAGAGGTTGCCTTAGGACACAAAACACTGAGTTTCATCTAATTGTTCTTCCAAATAAAGCTTTGAATTAGAGGCAGAAAACATCCTTTCACAACAACATTATGTAAGATATAAATAGTTCTCCTGGTTGTGAGTCATTGCATACCTGTGGGGAACTCAGCAGGTACCACGTCAGTGTCTCCGGCTACCAGCGAGGGCACGATCCACGTGTAGCCGTAGCCGGTGATGCCAACCGAGTGGGCCACTTCGAAGATGGTGTTGGCCTCTTCCTTTGTGCAGTATAAAAGAATGACGGGGCTCTGGAGCTTCTTCAGCTGGTTTTGGATCTTGGAATCGCCGTCGTCCACCGACATGTCGAGTAGCAGAACTTCCTCCATTTCCCAACCTACAAAGCTGTTCTCAATGGTGTTGCGGATCTGATTGGTGATAAGTGGAAAAGCAGGAAATGTTAGTTATCAATTTAATCAAATAAAAGTTTTCCTTAAATCTGCTGGAGATTAAATTTATCAGATAAAGACAGTGTAGGCATAAAAGATTTAATAAATCGAAGATCATTTGCATGAAAAAAAGATGTCAAAGGGTTAAATTGCAGCTTGAAACTTTGTTTGCATCTCCATTATTAACATTGTTGGAAAAGTTTTATACATTGCATTGTGGGATGTGGAGTCCCACATGGAAGTGTTTTTACTTTGTTTCATTCTTCTCCAGAAAAGGAAGATAGTGATTCACCTAACAGAATTTTTGTTCTCGTTGGTTCCTGGTACATCCCCTCACTTGACAAGACATTTGATTTCGGCCAGATTTGGATCTTTCTGTGTAAACCGCCAAAAAACCAGGAAAACACCAGAAATGTGTTGGGAAGTCACTCTGGCAACACTTTGGGGGGCTAGCACAAGAAATCACAGTAAGAATGAGGTAAAAACACTTCTAGCAGTGGTTCTCAAACTCTTTTGGCTCAAGTACCCCCTTTTAGGACGACGGAGGATCAGGTGGTACAAGGGTCATCTTCTGATCAAGAGGTTGGGGGTTCAATCCCAGTCTATACCTATGTGTCAAAGTGTCCTTGGGCAAGACAGTGAACACTAAGTGGCTCCCAGTGGTGTGTGGATGTGAGTGTGAATGAGCTGATATGTAAAGCGCTTTGAGACTACTTCAGTATAGGACTAAAGCTCTATATAAATGAAGTCCATTCACCATTTCTCTAATCCTAGTACCCCCTTTACCCGACTACAACATTTTGCTTAGAATACTATGAAAAAACCACTATAGAGCATAAGGAATTAATGTGTTTTAAGTGTTAACATACATTTTAAAGACTCTCACTGTAAATAAGTGGAATGAAACTATATAGTGTTTCCTGAATAGATTCATTTATATAGTTTTTAACATTTACGGTCATTTCTTTCCTGATGTGGGACCAAGACTGAAACTTTCACTTTCAGTTCATGTTCTAATTAAAAGATCATTTTCATCATCAATGTTACGATTATCATTTTTAACTGAAAATAAACATGATAAAATCTCATATTTTTTATGTTTTCGTACGTAATTTTTCATTTTCTCTTCTCAAGTACCCCCTGTAGTGGCACTGCGTACCCCCGTTTGAGAAACGCTGGTCTACAGGACTACGCATCCCACAAAGCAATGCTTGAAACTCTTCTGAAAATAAACAAGGGGGGAAAAAAATAAAATTTTGATTGGCAATTTCAACCTTTTCCATCTTTTTTGAGCAAATGATCTTTCATTTAATGATCAAGGAGGTCTACACTATATTATATATATATATATATATATATATATATATACACACACACACACTAACGGTCAAAAGTTTTAGAACACCACACTTTTTCCAGTTTTTTACTGAAAATTATTCAGTTTATTGTGTCACTGCACTCTGAAATGAAAGCATAGAACAAATAAGCAATTTGAGTTGAAAAAGAAATGATGAAATCCATGAACAATACTGTTCACCTGATGCTCATGAGGATCTGGTACCACAGTGTGTTCCAACACTGCTTTTATGCAGACAGAGGGGGTTGGAAGGAACCAACAACAGTGTGAACACCTGTAGGAATTAGTAGCACCAGCTTTCAAGGCTGATTCAACCTTCATTGCTGCAAAACATCTTTGAATTGTTAACCCACTTCATGTTCCCTGAAAAAGGTCTATTTGTATATTTCTGAAATGTACATTAATTTTCAGTTTTTTAACCTCTGGCTGTTCTGTACTTATCTTTGTACCCTTTCAAGCTATTCATTGGACTTGCACGACTTGAATTGCAATAAATAACTAGAAAACTTTTGACCGGTAGTGTATATATATCTTTAGCAGCTTTAAATTGGATTTGATTTTCATCTCTTTGGTAACTGTATATTTTTTTATATTGCATTTGAATCAAATTTACCAACTATTTGTTTAAAGTTAAATTCTAATTAATGATATTTCACAATATCCAACATAGTAATGATTGGATTAAACTATTCTTAACCTTTAGTAATTTGTTGTAATCACATCATATGAATAAAACTACATTTGATGGTTTCCTTTTTCATGCATGTTATTTTTTCATCTGCGAGCTGTTACCTTGGTGACAAAGTCCTGGTAACCAGGGTAGTAGGTCGTGACAATGGAGAAGATGTACCAGTCATATTCCTCCATAATGTTGAGGATGACCGACGCCTGCTGCTCGATGGAGGGTCCGAACTGAAAGAACATGGAGTCGTCATCCTGAAAACGACAGGAACACACACACACACACACAGAAAGAGGAACAGACAAACTGTCAGTGGTTATGTAACAGAATATTGGCCTGAACTGCAATTTACTGGGCTCGACACGCACAGGAGAACAGCTCCACTTAAAGGACAGCCGTTTCCTAACATCATTGACGCAAACATTAATTTAGCTGCCTCTCCTATTCTCTCACTGACAGAAGGAGGAAGGCGGGGGACACCAAAGGGCTCGTAATGATAGCGGCCACGATGTTCATTAGTTGCCTTTATGACTCATTTTAATGAGTTTGTACATGCAGGTGGAGAATGGAAAAAACCAGAGAAGTGGAAGCTACTGCCTTAATCTCATCAATCTTGTTAATTAATTTGTTCTATTACAGCAAACAAAACAATATTTTATAGAGTAAATGTAAAATACTACAGCAGGGGTGGACTGGGGTAGTGGCAGAAGGAAGTTATTCCCCAAGCAAACCTTAAAAGGGGGAACTTTGTAACCCCTTTTAACCTAATTCCTTTGGCCATTTTGCACTTTCCTTTGTCCCATTTTTGCCCCTTTTCAAAACTTTTTTCAGACCTTAGCTACATTTTGCCAATTAATATCCTTATTTACTATTTTTTCAAGTTCTTTTTGACACTTTTATGCATTTTTTACCCAATAAATACCAATTGTTTCTTTTTACATATAGATTTTGCCTCTTTTTGTTTCACATTTTAGTTCTTTTTCACCATTGTTTGTCACATTTTAGCCCTTTTTCACTATTGCTTGCCACATTTTGCACATTTAAGCTACATTTAGCCATTAACATACCACATGGTTGCTCTTTATTTGCTCAAATTCTGGCCATTTTAGTCACTTTTGGACCATTTTTTGCCACCTGTTAATATTCCACTCGCTCATCAAAAAAAAAAAAAAAAAAAAAAACACGTAGCGGACCGGACCGGCCCACTACAGGTCAACAGCCCACCGGGACGATGCCCGGTATGCCAGATGGCCAGTCCACCCCTGAACAACAGAGGAAGACTCCTAAAAACATTTGACTGAAGGCTTTATGTAAATATGAGCACCACAGAAGGCTCTTACACACCAACATGGATGCCTGTGTGATACTACAGAAGAAGTGGAGGAGGTGAGAAACACAAGTCTAGACAAGATTGGGGTTCTGCTAAATGAGCCTGTTACTGTGCACGTGAGTCATTGTGCGCGAGTCCAACTGTTGTGTACAAAACATAAACCAAGTGTGTTTACGTTCTCAGGTCTTATGTGGAAAATGATGTGAATGAGGAAACTTTTGTTCCTGCTGGTCGTTCGATGCCATCCACACCAAGCAGACTCTGCAGCATCATCATTTGCATCATTCGTCATTAAAAACGTCCTGGCCTTCATAGATTTGCTCAATTCTGCAATAATGAGGTCACGGCGTTGCCAATGAGGTGGTGTGTTCAGGGACAAGAGGTGGAAACTGGCGTCTGAACACAGCTCATAGAATATTGAGTGGTTAAAGACAGCAAGGCTCCGTCCACATGTGTCTGGATAATTTAACAGTAAAAACAAATTATACAAATTATTTAAAAAATACTGTGACGTGGCCACATTTAGCAAATTATCACAGTAGTTGCAGGGGTTTGCAGCTTTTCTGTCTATAAATATATGATTGCAGTCTTTTTGAATCCCAAAAAGGATTTCTAAAACACTGCGATTTCTCCTAAAAAACTAACAAAATGATAGCAAATTACATTCATTTATTTATTTTTCTGCCGAGATTGAAATTTTCTGACAAAATCCAACCATGTTTAAGTCAAGATTGCTTGGATATTGTAGAAGTGCTAACACTTGGGTCATACAGTATATGGCCCCTGAACTAAAATAATCTTTGCTTCAGAGCAAAAAAATCTCAATGTGAATTCTTGGCTTTTATTTTAAATGATATATTTTTGCATCAACAGCTGAGTGCCACTGACTTTTATAATAATTGGTGTAGATGGTTTCATTAGTAATTACATTCTTATGTTCTTACAACGCTGCATTTTTGTCTTTTGTTTTCAGTGTTTCAGCAGAACTTAAATGATTGGCGTAGCAATACTTCAAAATGTCATGTTTTTTTTTGTTTTTTCAAGCAGTAAATTAGTGAATTGTTATGTACAAGATGTTCTACTGCATTTTTTAGATTTGATGAAAGGGAATGAATACAAACCATGCAGTTCGTCAAATATACATGATCATTTAAACTATTTTTAAAGGTTTGGAATTAGCTCAGGGTGAAACTGCTTCCTCCTTTCAATTAGTGCATGTGGAATCTTTAAAGGGGGGGCATCATGTAAAAATCACTTTTTCAAGCTCTATATCATGTTAGTGTGTCATTCCCTCCTGTAAAACTCTTTAAATCTCCTGCTAGCAGCCATTTTCCTGCTGTCTTGCTCGAGGGGACGAGCCTCCGCCTTGGGGACGAGGCCCCTCCTTCCTCCTATGTTCTCTTCCTTAGTTCAGCCCACAGCACCAGCCTCCGCAGATTTAGCTTCAAATTTTCTTTTTTTAAATACTTTTGTAAGAAACTTGCACCCCTCCCCCACTTCCAAGACACACCTCCGTAAAAGACAGCTGAGAAATAACTGCATGTCGATCGGTTTACTCTGCTCATCGTAGTAGCAGCCTGCCTTTAGTTTTTAAAAATGCCTTCAGCTGTGATCAGTAGTTTCACACTTCTACTTGTAGTTTTGAGCTTTTTCTTGTATATTTTGCATTAATAAGCCCTTGGTGTCACTGCTGGAGTAGCAATGACAGAAAACTCGAATCTCAGTTTTTAATTCAAGCGTTGGTCGAGGAAACGTAAAACACTGAACTTCTTTCACACTAAGGATACTCTGGCAACACATAACGATGTCATTATTTGTCATTAGCAAGAATAAGGTATCATTAAGTGTTAAATTATGACACCTTTGGAGCTATGTTGGCATTTTTTGGGTTAAGTGGAGGGATCTTGTGGGGCTGGGGTAATGAAGGACACTCCATGACATCTTATTCATGCGAATGACAAGTGTCGTGCCATAATAATGACAGCGTAATGTCAGCCTTTATGTATAAAACTTCAAGTAAAGTTTCATCAAAATCTTATCTGAAACAACACGAGACAAGTGACAGAGATTTTGTGGTTGTGTTTTTTGTAATGGGCGTGGAAAGCAGGAAGGTGCTAACATCTGAAAATATTAGTCAAATAATACTCTGTCATGGCTCCAAGCAACCGTGCGTGTGTGCTTTGCTCTTTGATCGAACTTATTGCTCCACTTCCATCTATTCTCTGCCTCTTTGTCCTTTTCATTCTTTATTTATTGCTGTCAGTCTCTTCTCATGCGCTGCCATCCCATTAGTACCATTGGAATTACTGCCACGGCACAGTTATAATTGAATTTCCAGACTCTTGCACTCCCGCTATCCCCCCTTTTTTCATCCTCTGCAGACACCATGCTCCTGGTAGCCCAGCTTTTCCTCTGGCTTTGGTGCTTTCAGCCTCAGAGCATCATCATTGCACAGTCCAACGTGTTCATTCAGAGAGCCAGAGCTGTGCAGACTGTTCATTAGCATAAGTCATATTCTAAAAGATAAGCCAAATACGGAGCTATAGTGATGACGGTGGGTTGACAGGAATGAAGGGCAGAGAAAAACCCACACAGCAACAAACGTTGGGGTTCAGCCACATTATTAGCAAACGCTAACATTTCCAACCGGGGAGAACTAAGGCAGCCAGGCGCTACTAGAAACTCTCAATCCTGAGCCAGTCCTTTTGTTTTCTACTCAATCTGTTCTTACGTCAGCGCTGGCTACTGTACACAGGCACACATACAATACAGGATAAATGAATCATGGGGAGAGGAGATCGGGATGGAGCAGATAAAACCAGAGCCAAGGGAATAGGAGAGAGGAAAGAAAATAATGTAACAAAGACAGGGGGAAAAAAGGCAGAGAAGACCGAGAAATTTTATATTCCTCCAGCCAGGGTGACAAATACGTTTTTAATTACTCATGTTCAATTACAATTCAATTCCGATTACAGTGACCAGCCTTTTTTCCAATTACAATTAAATTACAATCATTCTTATCCTCACAAACTCAATTACAATTACATTCTCAATTACTAAAGTTCAATTACCATTAATCACAATTACTGAGCCTGAAATAAATAACCTAATAAAAGTTAGGGTGACCATGGCTCAGTGGTAGTGTTTCGTCCAATAACCGAAAAAGTTGGGGGTTCAAATCCCGCTCTATTCGGCTCATTGTCAAGGCACTTTACCTACATTGCCTTGTATGAATGGGTACGAATTGTAAATGAATGTTGGTGAGGTCAGAGGGGCTGTCAGTAGGCCCCAGGGCAACTGTGGCTACATTGTAGCTTCCCACCACCAGTGTGACTGACGTGAGTGACTGGTGTGAATGAATAATTGGTTTCTGTATGCGCTTTGAGTCTCCTTAAAAAAAGCGCTATATAAATCTATATAAATCTGATTATTATTATTATTATTAACCTTCCTGTTAGCTTTCTGTTAGCATCTCCTATAACAGGTCCTGAATCATCTGTAAAATACACTAAAAACAAATATCTATCATGACATTTTTTTCCTATCTATTGGTTACCTTGTTAGGCTTCATAATCAATGAAAAAATAGGTTTTAATCTTTTGGTGTGGGCGTCAGGGCATTTTTGGGTCAGTTTACCCCTGGATTTGAGTTTTTTTTTTTAATTTATTTAAATGGTAAAATGTGGGAAAGCTTAACATGAAACATATTTTAATAACTGTTGACTACATATGTGTAGAACTGTCCATAGAACTGTAACATGGTTCCCCAGTTTAGTGTTAAATTATGATTGACAATTTTTATAGAATTTTCATGACAATTACAATTACAAAGTCAATTATTTGAACTCAATTACGATTACGACAGCAACAGTTTTAAATTACAATTAGAATTATGCCATATTTTTTATTAATTATCATTTAGGCAGTGGATACCCGTATGGTTGCTGTATCAATATATCAACATTCTATCTGTACGCAGCATCCCTCATTGGCCAGTTTAGGTCACGTGACTAAACCTTACCGTAAACCTAACCCTAACCCTGAAAATCGTTGTGATATAGGGTTATAACCTAACCCTAAACCAAACCCTAAACCCATGGCAACCGTACGAACAGACGCTTTCTATCAATTACGCAATTATACAGAATTATAATTGAGCCCAACCCTGTCTCCAGTGGGCGTAAAGCAGAGGACAAGGAGGGGACAATGGGATGAATGGAGAAGAAGAGCAGTCCGTTAGGCGGCTGTGATCCTGTGTGGAGCGAGGGAGCGTTAAAGAGTGCAGCAAGCCACAAGTCAGTAGTCGGGCGAATGGAGGCGTATATGTGCGTGTGTGTGTGTGTGTCTGCCTGACGCACGTGCGTCAGGCAGTCAGCCAGCCGTTCACACAGGAAGAGGATGAGCTTGAGTTGTTCAACCACAGAGGACTACTGCTGTCAGAGAGAGGAGAGGAGAGGGAAACGGGGACACGTGTGGCCTTGGCTGCCGGAGCGCGCTGTGTGTGGAATAAAGTCATTTCCATGTGGATTCAAAGAGTCAGTGTGTCTTTGTAAGTCTTTCATGTTCCAGGGAAATAGATCGATGATTGCAGCAAGAAAGATGCTTTTATTTTCATGGAAAGCAGGAAATCATTTCAAACACTCAGCCTCTAGTATGTGAACAGAACCAAATAAACTAGAACAGCATTTAGTTATTCAGTCATTCTTTGGTAACATTTCCTCAAGGATTTTATTAATTGAGAAAAAAAATTAAAGACGCAGCATCAACGTGGGAGAAGCCATTTTACTTGTTTTTATTATTATTATGATTATTATTATTATTTAAATTAATTCAATTGAAAAGTGGCAATCAGCAAAACTGAAAGTAATGGATTAGATTTCTAAATCAGTAATTTTACTTGTACTTAAAGAGTAACTGAACAATCAACAGCACTACCTCATACCCAAATACATTAAGTATGTTTTAAAATAATAAAAGTGATTACTTTTATTTGTTACATTTCTACAATCAACTGTTACTGAGTAAATTATGATTTATTTTGTTTTAAAATGATCAATGGACATTGGGAAACTACAAAAAATAGAAATAAGAGTTTTAGAGCTCACTTAGCTAAACTTAAATTTGTTATTTTGAATTCAATTCAATGGTGTTATTCCCTTTTGACAAAACTTTTATTCTATACAGATGACTTGGTGCAAAACAAATTAAGTTCCAATTGTGCAAGATTTGGTCTCTTCCTTTTTAAGTTTATACATGAGATGTTTACTGTATGTAAGGGAACCGTGGCAAGATTTATTACCAAAAATAAACGTGGGAGGTGAAAGTAACTAGTAACTTGTACTTTGAGTGCTATTTAATTGTTGTACTTGAGTATTTTATGTATTACTTACTTGTATTTGAGTACAATTTTAATCAAGTAAAAGTACTTCTACTTGAGTAGATATTACACCTCAGCGATTGGTCAGGGTGTTTTGTGTATTCTTTAAAGTTTATTGATCGAGCTGCAGAAAGTTTTCAACATTGTCAGCCAATCCTGACATATGTCGGCAAAAAAAGTACATTTTGATTCGATCATTGAAATGCTTTTGTGTATTTCTCGCTCCATTTGCATTTTCTCACGTTTCAATAGTGAATGAAGGTATGCAAACTTTTTGGGTCGAGCATGGATCAGTGGTAGAGTGGGTCGTCCAGTAACCGAAGGGTTGGGGGTTTGAATCCAGAAAATTGTCGTTGTGCACATCACCCTCATCGCCTCGTATGAATGGATATGAATTGTGCATGAATGTTGGTGGTGGTCAGAGGGGCCGTTTGCGCAAAAAGACAGCCACGCTTCTGTCAGTACGCCCCAGGGCAGCTGTGGCTACATTGTAGCTTACCACCTCCGGTATGACTGTGTGAGTGACTGGTGTGAATGAATAATGGCTTCTGAACGCGCTTTGAGTCTCCTCAAAAAAAGCCCTATAGAAATCCAAGCCATTATTATTATTATTATTATTATTATTATTATTATTATTATTACAGATGCTTCTGAGATAAGCTGCACAACAGTGATTCAAGAATCACAAACACAAAGTGTGTGAGTGTATCCGTGTTTGAGTTCAGCTTTTATCTACACACGGTCATTTCTGGCATGGGTTAGCTGATCAAACTCAGAGCTTTAAACTGACTTCCCTCATACTGCGGGAGCCGTTCTGTGACTTGTATGGAGAGTCAATAAGTCTGCTTTTTCCATTACACACATAGGAGCACATGAGTGAGTGCAAACGATAAGAGCTACTTTCAATCTCACAGTGGTATACAGACGCACACACACACACACACACACACACCAGGCGTGTGTGCGATCAAAACTTAACCATTGAAGCATCATTCAAAGAAACATGTTACATGAAATCCCTATCGCACGCTAAACCTAGCAACGTACATGCTTCCAACAGCAAAGTGAGATGTCACACCGTGCGCTGCCTGTCTTTACGCAAATTAAGCACCTAAAATGCAGAATATGTTCCAGTACATATGTCTGCACTTTACATCGGCAGTATTGAGTTGTTGCACTGTTTTAAAACAAGCACACAACATGTGTCAGCTGGTAATGGAGCACAGCTTAAAGTGGAAAACTAGACAAAAATTATTCATGTTTTAGGTTTTGAGTGATAGGTTGAATTCCAGTCATCTGTGTGTTGGATTTTTTTTTTTTTACAGAAAACTGCAATTTTTTTTCCAGCATGTAACGAAACATGAAAGCTTGTGTGTATGCCACAAAAATATTTTCAAACAACTGAATAAATAAATAAATAAATGGAGTACAATTTATTTACCAGAAGTATTTGACTTGTTTGTCGTACAAGGTTGTGCAGCAAATAAATCTGGATATATAAAACTGGATTTGTTGTGTGTGAAAAATCAATAAGCACAGAGAAATATATCAAAGGTATTTAAAAGTTTTCAGTTCTTTTAAACTTTGAACTATCAACATTTCACTTGTGGGGGTTAAAACGATGTTAAATATAACAAACAGAAAAACCTTCTGACACTGAGAATCATCCAATAGAATTCAGCGTAATAAAAAATCTGGGTTGTTTGGACAGCCAGAACAAAACAATCACACGCTCACACACATTCACTCCTACAGTCAATTTTCCCACACCAGTGAACCTAAGTGGCATATATTTGGACGTTTTACAACCTATGTCAAACTCAAGGCCCAGGGGCCAATTCCGGCCCTTTAGAGCGTCCAATTCGGCCGACAGGAGATAGTAAAAATGACAGAGAAAACATGATTCATTGTGTAAATTACCAAGTTGTTCAGTTTTAGATATCTCAGTCCTTCCAAAGTTATAAATTCAATAAAAGTTCAACAAGGACTCAGAGTTTCATGCTTATATCACATGATGGCAGTCATTTTTAACCACAATTTGTCGAAAGATCTTTCAATTTTTCCAAAATCCTTCAATTTCCCATAAAAAATCCTGCAAAATTCTCTAAATTACACATAAATTAAAAAAAATTGAAATGCAGATCCTGCAGGGACTGATGACTGTCTTATTGTTTAGATGATGTTGGTGCAGTGCATGCTGTCGTTATACATGGAAATGAAAAATAAGCACATTAATGTTGAAATAGTTTTTTTTTTTTTTTATCCCCACCCTAAAAGCTGTTGCCCACTTGAGATCAAACTGAATGAAAACCAGTTGGACACGCCTGTTGTAGGAAATGTTCATCCCACAGTTGTATATTTAATACTATTATCCTATGTTGGAATTTATTTTTGTTCTTACAGTTTACTTTTGCTATTCTATGGTGTTGCTGCAAAGTGTGAATTTCCCCTATGGTGATCAATAAAGGTTTATTCTATTCTGTATTCTACTCTATATCAACAGATACCAAAGAAAGGCCATATGCGTGATTGGTGAGTAAATATGATTAATGAGATGTTACCCACTGCTCCACCATGCAGCCCAAAATTATCAATTGAAATATGAAAAATGAAAATTGTGTCGTTATTTCTTCTTGGTGAGACATTGACTGACACACAGGAGCAGGAAGAGCAGCGAGAGGGCACCATGATGTTGGTGGGAGGTTTTTGGCAACGTATTATTCCATCCTTTGAACATGAGCGGCGGTGGTTACAGAGGTGGGGGGGGGGGGTGATGCTATTGACTACTACTGCACTGCCTGATGTGAAGAAGAGAACAAGGAAGCAGGAAAAACAGCTGCAAAAGATTGTGGGCAGGACTAATGCGTGCACACACAAACATACTACACACGTGCACACATGTGCACACACGCCTGTTCATTTCCGATAAAGCCTGCCAGCACATGCCGCCATCACCACGAGCACTCAAATTACGTATTGATGACAAGGCCTCCTGCGTTCCTCCATTGCTCGTTCACGCTTCTCTCGCTTCCCGCTCAACACTTTTTTTCATCTCCACATCAATTAAGCCCCCTCCCTCCGTCGTCTCTTCCCCCCCTCAACTTTGTCTTCTCATGCCTCATCATCACATTTCTTATCATGTGGCCTACTTATCTTTAATCACACAAATACAAGCTTAATTAGCTTACCCATTTGTCAGACCGCCATCTAATTAACAGTGACCCTGTTTTTAGGTCGGGTTTTAAATCTTAATTAAAAAAAGAAACGCAGAGGTCTCTATTACATCTATTTCGAAGTTCAACAGAATTTAAAAGACTGAAAACACAGCCCAGGCTCTAAAAGGATGTTACAACTGCATCATCCTGAAACACACAGAGAAGCAGAGGTACACGTTGCTCCTCTCAGGTCCATTTATGCTCTAAGATTAGCACGTAGCGCGCTGAGCGGCCTCTGCAGTCTGCTGCACCCGTTTGTCCCCAGGACTTTGGAAAGTGAAATTAGGTTTTAATCTTTGCTCATGCATCTTTCCATCCATCCATCCATCCATCCAACCACTCTACAAGGCAGGGCACAAACAAGGCATCATCAATCCATGGCAGGGCTAACAGAGCGAGTGATCACAGGCACATTTACTCCTACAGTCAGTTTAACAGAGAAAACACCTCAATGCTTTGGGAATAAATGCCAACTGCATTTAAACCCCACTTATCTAACAGAAAGAGACAACTTCTCTGACTTAGACTCAAAAAAAGAAAGAATAGCATCCCTGGAATTGAAAGCATTTAAAAAGTGGAAAGTTAAAACTTGGTGATATTTCTGTAAAAGATTTACACCGTACAGTTTCAGATGTTCGCTTCCTTTAAGACCGCAAAACCTAACAATAATCCCTCCTTTAAAGCTGCAGTATGTAGAATCGTGAGGCACGCCACACTCCCCCCCCCCACTTTCGCATACTGTGAATTTCTTTGGGACTGTTTTCTCCAAATAGACTAGTATCTAATGTAGGGACTTTATCTTGTGCGATTTGAGAGTGTTCTGATGTTTTAGAGATATGAAAGCTGATCAGAGCAGACAGACAGACAGACATTCCATATCCACACTGCAAATGAATTGCTTGTTATCTTCACCTTGGATAATGTTTTCTCTTAGGTTTACCAGCTATTTACCATCTGTTATCTCTCTCTGACTCGGTATGTGGGGCAGACTGAGCACGCAGTCCACCGCACATACCGAGTCAGAGGAACCTACACGGAGTCGATTCCTCCCTAAAACGTTTGTGCCTTTATTCTGTTGCTTCTCCACCTCAGTCTGCCTTTTTCCTCTTGCTTTGCCGTGTAACCGCTGTGCCAAAAGCCACAATAGAGCCTTCTGCTAGAACATCTGCTTTTGCACTTTACCTATTCTCAAATCGTGAACGTGCATCGACTTTTGACGAGCAGCCAATAGTAATGCCTAATACAGCTCATGCAGCACTCTGTAGAAAGAGCTCTGATTGGCTGAAGTCCAACATAACACTCCTGTATTTCTAAAGCTCATTTACAGGACCAGGAGAAGGAGCAGAGATTCACTGTCCTCTCAGAACACTTTGGATTACAATTTGCTCAAAGATGATTATGGATTTTTGACCAAATGACGCCAAACAAACAACATGCAGGACTGCGGCCCTTCAGGTCCAAGTTTGGACACCCCTGGTTTACAGGTTCTCCCTTTTTATACGTTTATGATATGTAACCCATATATACTTGGAGTTACAACATGTTATGATAAAGCAGTGCTTCCAACACTTTTTTCAGTTGAAGAATGAAACATTTTCAGGGACTCCCATTGTAACAAAATTTCAGCAAAATAGGTTAAAAAAAATTAACCTTTACTGAACAAGGTAACAATTGTGATTATTCTACTCATAATATTCACATATTTCAGAACGGCAATAATGAAGTTCTTTGAGTGGAAAGAAAAAATATCTTTCATGGTCAATGTTCAGCATTTTCAGGGAGAATAAGTGAGGTTGACCAAAGTGTGTCCCAGGTTGACTGTAAAGTGGTTTAGGGAGTTGGGGAGGTGTGCACGCTCCTGTAGTCACACATCATTCCTCCTGTCCTTCCCTCTGAATAAAAAGGGTGAGGGATGAGCGGGGGGGGGGGGGGGGTTGGCTGAAAAGGTGACGGTGGGAGAGAGGGATGGAGACGAGAAGCAGGTTAAGGATGAGGATGTCATTATTCCATTTATCCTCGCTCCACTCGCTCCGTCTGTCCTCCGCTATCTTCTCCGCTCCAGTCATATCTTTAGATTTCTATCTCCTGCTCAGAACCCCCCCCCCCCATGCCCCCCAATCTTCCGTTTCTTCCTCTGTGCACATTCGCACAAGCGCTCCAACTTTTATGCTGCTTCTTGTCTTGGCGTTCAGCCCTGCCCTCCTCCTGCTCTTTTCTTCCATCCATCCCGTATCCCAGGGTGCACCTGGGCCACATCGGCCGGGAGCCATCATCACACTGGGGCTGTTTCTCACCACTTCACACGTGAAAAATTGAGCAAGCTCCCCCACCGTCAGGTTTTTCTCACCTCACCACTGGTTTTTTTTACAGTTTATACATTCAGCACATACATCAGCATGTGCTGAATCCACAGAGGGGGAGGCGAGGTCACCGGCTGCCCTCAGAAGTATCCTCGAACCGTTGAAACAAGTGAAACGTGCAACACTCGATGTGTGGAAAAGGAGAGTGAAGCTCAGGAAGGGAATAAAGTAAAAGTAACTGTCCCATTTGAGCTCCTGGGTTCTTCTCCTGGCAACCCGATAAAGGCCCGCTCTCCGTCACTGTCAGAGTCCAGACCACCCTCTCTATCTCCGCTCTCCTCTCCAAAGACTCCTCTCCCTCTCTATCTTCCTACTCTTTATCTGCTCTCCTCCCGTCCCTTGAATTTTTTTTTCATATTTACATTTCAGGGACTTTTAACTGCAGCTCTCATCCACACAGACTTAATAATGAGTTCAGCTGCAATAGAACTTAAACTCCTCCTCTGGTGAGACGATAAAGTGCAGCAGGGGGGTGAGGAGGTCAACACACAGCAGCTCGAGATGAGGTATGTTCTTTAATAAGTCTGAAGACATACTTACACAGGAGTTGGAGATGGTCAATCAAAGCGCGGCTTGATTAGCGAGCTTACTCACACACAGTAACTGATGGTGATTACCAGAAGTGAAAGTAATGGAATACAAGTACTCACAATACTGTAATTAAGTTGCTTTTATGGGTACTTGTACTTTTTGAGTATATTTCTCAATCAGTAATTTTACTTGTATTTAAAGAGTAACTAAACCCCTGCTTTCTCCTGACCTGCCACTAGGAGGGGAATTAAAAAATGCCTTAATTATGGGCGGGGCACCTGGAGTAGACACGCCTAGTCTATACTATAAAATCTCCAATGAACAAACTATGCTATGCTAACTTGCTACTCAATACTCAATATACCTCTCTAGTCACTATTCTCTCAATCTAACCTACTCACTACAGATTATAGAGCACACAAGTGCTAGTTTTTATAAAAGGGGCGGGGCTAGCGGTGCTTGTTTGTGACGCAAGATGGTCCCAAAACATCACATGATCTTGTTCTCAGCCAATAGCAAAAATCTATTGTAATAGCCAGGTTTCAACTCATAGAGGGCATCCACTCTGACAATTTACAACTAAATAAGACAAATTGAAATAATTTGACTGAAATGTTGAGAAAAGTAAAGTAATTCATTGAATTTCTACACCCAGCCATTACTGATTAAATTATTTTTTTAAATGGCACCCTAAACCATAGTACTTCACTGATTTCAGGTCAGCAGTTGATGGAGGCACATTGAACATAATTCATATTATCTTAGTCGTGCCATTTCTAATCGAAGCCCAGCCATTTTCTTCCGTTCAGGTTGTGGTTTCTACTTATTATGTTGTTAACCACATGGAACATTTGGCATGGTACTGTTCATAAATGGAGCTTTACTTGGAGCCTAAGATTTTTCTTTTTTTTTTTTGGTTTGAATTTATTGGTGTTATTTTATAAAAAAATAAACCTTTTATGTCATACAGATGCCTTTGTGGAAAATAAATTAAATTCCAATTGTGTAAGATTTGGTCTCTTCCTTTTTAAGTTTATACATGAGATGTTTACTGTATGCAAGGGAACCGTGACAAGATTTATTACCAAAAATAATGAGGAGGATGAAAAAGTAACTTGTAACTTTTACATTGAGTACTATATAATTGAGCTACTTTTTACCTATTTTATTTATGACTTACTTGTACTTGTACGTGATTACAATTTCAATCAAATGACAGTACTTCTACTTGAGTAAGATACATCAGTATTCTTTACACCTCTGACAAGCATCCCTCCACAATAAATGTGGGCGGATTTGGATTTGCGAATGCCAATGATCACAACCAAGTTTTTCACATGTGAGTACACAGTGTACAGGCTTTCAGTTTGTTGCATCAGGAATGCATTGACCAGATAATTACTATTATAATATTTATAAACAATAATGTGTTTGGACTATGTGAATGAAACCACACAGACACACAGCAGAGAGGAACACACTCAAGACCCAGAATCTGAAGCTGTAACGTTGTGTCTCAACTCCACCTCAGACGTCTCTAACTATTATAAACTATCTTTATATATTAAATATGGTGAAGCTTCCTCTGTTAGTAAATGCAGGCAACATAACATTTCCAGGCTGTGCTGCTAATGGAGTTTAGTTTAGAAAATGTGAAAAATAGACAAAAGATAAACCTTTACGTAAATGCCCATATTCCATTGGTGTGACACAAACTCTACAAATCCCAATATTCGATTGATGCAATTTTAATACATTTGTTAAAAGTTCTAAAGAATTCTATTCAGTTGATGCAAAGCCAACATCAATTGTATCTTTTTTAAATTAATTAATTTCATACCTTTTTCTGGGTTAATTATTCTAAGGTTATGTATTATTTTTCCCATTTTGAAACGTAATCACCAAAAAAGTTCAAAATATTGAACGCATACCCTCGGGATATGCGCAAGCTGCTGAAAAAGTTTCAGGTTGATCAGACACTGCTTCATGGAGATATGTGCTCCACAAAGACACATACACACACACAGTACACACGCACACAGACTTTCTTTGTATTTATGGATACTTTTTTTTAAAATTATTGATTTAATAAAAACACCAACATCCATTTGACCAGCATGAAAAAAACTGGATTAATAATATGGAGCATTTAGGATATATTGGTTGTACAGGTTAAAGGAAAGTGCTTATAAAGTCTGGCCCTGAATAATCAGCTGTTTTTTTTTTTTTTTTAAAGGGAATTTAAATGTTTTTAAATTGGTATTATTGAGGTGTTTGTGGCCTTTGTACTCTAAGTTTGGTCTATTTACTTTTGATTGGTCTGTGTATTGAGATAATCCCATCACGGTCTCACACACGGACCACCTACTCTGTATTTACCGCCGACATCGCTGTGTTTGCAATTAAAATTCAAATCTGCTTTATTGGCATGACAGCAGCCTGGTGTTGCCTGAACGACATTAACTAAGACAATAAACCCATCTGTGTGCGCCTCCTCTTCCAACCTCAGCTTGTTCCCGACTATCTAACCCTATTTTAGATTCCAAAAGCCGTGCAAAAGTACACCAAACTCTCCTCGCTCTCTCTGTGTGCGTGCCTCCCTCCGCCTCTTTATACACGCTGTTGGGATGCTAACATGGAGAGACACTCAATGATTATGTCACCTACGGCTCCCTTCTCCTTAAGCACTTGAGGTTACTTTGTGTGTGCAGCCACCGGTGTTTGTGCACGTGTGTCATCTTCATTAAGACAGAATGGACTCTGCAAAGCCTCTGAGAAGAGAAGAGGGCAGAAAACCAAAGTTGGGATCTTTAAATTTAAATTGAGTAAATCTTCCCTCTGAACTTATAAATACTGTATAAATACAATGTATCACTCTGGCACACAATTCACTCTTTCTTCTTCAGTCCTATTTCTGCTCTAATTTATTTCATTTCAACATCATTTACATCATTAAATGTACCTTAAACGTACTTTTCATATCAATTTGATTCCATTTTCCCTCGGATGTGACATTGGTTTGTTTAGTTTTTTGTTGTTGTATTTTTTTTAATCTTTTTAGTCCAGTTGCCAAACCCTGATTTTCATGTGAACCTTGCAAAAATACAAGCAGATTATAACTGATTCTGGTAGAGAAAGTTCCATCAAATCAGAATCTGAATGATGTCAAGCTGGCATCATCGAGGGTTTTGAGAAATTCAAGATCGCGTCCAAGATGGCCACTGAAAATACATAAATCTGTAATCGTCGATCCTTGACCGATTTTGTCGTGCAATAAATCAAATATGGGGTTCTCAAGGTCAAGTAATTCATTTATGACAATCCTTGACTTCTGCTTGTGGTCAATAATTTGTTGTTATCATAGCAGACCAACAGTTGTTTCAAGGTCATTTTGGACAACATGTGGTCAGCTCCAGATATATTTGGCTACAATTATCCTTGCTCAGGAGGCCTCCATACATTCATGAGCTTCTGTGGATTTGTTGGTAAACTGATTGATTTCCTTCCTTCCATGTTGCCTTGTAAATGTCATTTACTTAATAAAGGTAACTTTGTTCCTTCTTCATGTACTCAATAAACTCAATAAAATGATTACCTGTGACCTTGTGGTCGTCACACATGAATTCCTTGACCTTGAAAACCCTATATTTGATTTGTTACACAACAAAAATGGTTTAAAATTGACCAAATTATGACCAATTAAAAAGGAACGTCCCGATACAACTTTTTCACTTCTGATACAATATCGATATTGCAGCCTTGAGTATTGGTTGATACCGATATCAATCATACATACTTTTATTACTTATTTTGTAGTGTGTAATGTTAGAAAAAGCTTGACCAAGTGATGTTACTCAAACAGAGAAGAATAGTCAGCAATTCAAGTTCACTTCAGTTATTTTCTACTGTCAGTATATGGTGGGAACAACTGTGGGTGGGGATAGATGCAGTCGGATAAAATCCGATATTCGTTTTCTGGCTGATATTGGACCGATATCCGATATCAATATCAGATCGGGGCACCATCTTGGACGCCATCTTTAATTTCTCAAAACCCTCAATGATGCCCGTTTACCATCATTCAGATTACAATTCTGTGGAGCTTTCTCGACCAGAATCAGTCATAACCTGCTTGGGTTTGCTGGACTAATGGTTTCTTTAATATGTGTGATGTAGCTACTTTTAACATGTCCGAAGATGTTTTTTGGAGCAGTTATGTTACCTGAGCCGCCACAGCCTGTGGTCAGCACCCATCGTTTACACATGGGTCACAAAGAAACTGCTTCTATCACTGCGGAAGAGTGGAGGAGAAGATGAACCGGATATAATAGTGATTTTGAGGAGGAGAAATCCACCAGAGTGAGTAGTGTCCTTATTAACCATCCCTCAAGAAGAGCAGCTATTTTCACTAATGGATGCTTCACATGAGAAACACAGAGTTAAAGGTCAGCGCAGGTCCTTTCACTTACACAGTAGATATCTATGGCTTTTCTTTGCCGTCAGTGACATCAAGCACCTTTGAATTTACAACTTGTGTCAAATGCTTCGTCGGGTAATAAGTGTGTTTTAACTTAGATGCACCTTTAGTATTGATAATAAAGGTGGCCAACCAATAATAATGGCAGTGTTTTTCAAAAATCATTCTATCCAGCTATAGAAACAAGGTTATAATGTCCAGTTTGAAGTGTAAAAGCTAATTTTCCCACATTTTAGCTTCACAATAGATCATGAAGGAAATACTTCCTTCTTTATTAGTATAAGAAATTAGCATAGCTGCATCCCAGTGTGGAGATCCCAGGTTTAAACCCTGCTGGCTTGCAATTACAGACAGTATTAGCTGTGTGTAATTGTAATTACAGTTTTAGCTTAGCTCCTTTTCTCATCTCACTTTTATTTTATCGTAGACAGTACGCTTGGCTTTTTTCGTTGGTTATCTATAAAAACCATACAAGGATTAAAAGTTCTTGGAACATCTCTTCAGCCCTACTTACAGTTACACACACACACACGTGTCCCGACGTCCTGCTCCCAGTGCGTGCTACAGTGACAGGCGTCTCCATTGACTGCCAAAGCATTTTAAACAAAACAATATCTAAATGGAACACAAAGACCCATTAGAGTCATCAAGCTGTTAAAGCGGCAACCTTCAGCTTGGCAATTAGAATGATTTCATTCATCCTGCAACCCATGCACGCACACACACACACACCTACACAATAAACCCATGATTTGCTCTCTTCCGGCGCGCGCGCACACACACACACACACACACACACACTCCCTCTCGCCTATTGTATTTCCTGCTCTTTCTGTCACCCATCATCCCATTGTTTTTTTGCACGTGCACTACACCTTGCAACAATCTCCTCTTCTCTCTATTATGCCTGGCTCATTTGCCACCCACACAATTCTACAGCAGCAGCCTATGATTAGTGTCCAGATGTCTTGGACAAAGTAACAGATTAAATGAAAACCAGAAAACAGATGCAAAAATGACATTTTCTTTATCATTAATTTCTCGCATCAACTGGCTATTGTTACTTTTTCACTTCTGATACGATACCAACAATGCAACCTAATGTACTGGCCGATATTGGTACGGTATGATATCAGCACACATCATACGTACTTTTAATACTTATTTTGTAGTGTGGAATGTTAGAAAAGTTTTAATCAAGTGATATCACACAGATATCAAACAGAACAATAGACAGCAACAGTAGGTATGAATAGAGCTGGGCGATAAGGGACCAATACTCTCAATATTTTTTCTCAAAATAGCAAAATATGATATCAATCATAACTCAAAGAAAATTTTAACAGAAAGAAAATTCTAGGTGTAAATTTGGTGATGAAAAATGCCACAGAAGCCCATTCATTGACAAACTTGTACTGTATGATTGTGTACATCAAAACAGGTAAAAAAATAAAAAGATATAGATATATCTCTATATTGTCATTTTCCATATCGCCAAAATAGAAAACTTGATGTATCTTGAATCACGATATATTGCCCAGCCCTAGGTATGAAAAAAAACATATTATTAATCATTGATTAAATACCATTTAACTTTAAACATAATATTTTCTAATTTTAATAAACAATAGATTTTAATAAACCAAAAATAAATGAGCAGACCCAGAAAAATAAACTCAATAAATGTAATAAAAAACAAAATAATTACATTGGACGATATAATCGGATGCTCGTTTTTTATTCAACATCAGATGGGAACACGCTTTAATGCCAACCTTTAAGAGCCACTGACGACAAAAACACACATAAAACTGTATAAATGTGGACGTCCCAGTGTCACCAATTAAAATGAGAATGCACAGAAATCTCCAAAGCACGAGTTGAAAGCATGGTTAGTTTATGTTCTTTATGTCACAACTTCAATACAACTTCAACCTACAAAGGGACAAAAATAGGCCAGTGAGTTCAAAGGCAGATCCAGGACCAGAGGAGAAAACTCTGACTTCCAGCATGTTTGGCTGTCAACAATGAGCCCAAAAACTGTGCACTGTCTTTTTTTTTTATTTATATCAAATTCCTTTGACTTTACATGATTGCATGACCCATCATTGATATTAAAGTTAGTGTCACACTATAAAAGGCAGTTTTGCAGCCAATATGTGGAAGAATACTTAACACGTGAGTATTCAAAATGAGGAGCCACTCAGACAAAGTATCACTTGTGGCTGAAAGCTCTGACTGAGGTCACATGACCAAATATTTGTAGAAACAAAATGGAATAAAAAAGACAAGAATATTTACTACAAATGTGTCAAATGCTCTTTTATAACGAACTGTATGTTACCAGGGTTGGGGTCAATTAGAATTGTAATCACGTAACTCATAATCAATTACAATGTCATTAGAATTGTAATTGTGTTGTCGTAATTGTAGTTAAGTTCAGATAAGTGACTTTTTATTTGCCATTAAAATTCGATAAATATTGTGGAGCCATGTTACAGTTCTATGTACAGTTCTACACATTTGTAGTTAATTATTAAAATATGTTTCATATCAAGCTTTCCCACATTTTAACATTTAAAAAAAAATGTAATTAAAGGGTATACTGACACAAAAAAAGCTCAGACGCCCACAGCAAAAATATGAATACCTATATTTTATCAAATATGAAGCTAACAAAGGTTAACTTTTATTAGATTATTTATTTCAGGCTCAGTAATTGTGTTTTATTGTAATTGAATTTTAGTAAACAAGTACATAATTGTAACTGATTTTCTGAGGATAAAAAAATGACTGTAATTTAATTGTAATTGGAAAAAATGCTGGTCACTATCATTGTAACTGAATTGTAATTGACCATGGGTAATTTAAGATATAATTGTAACTGAAAAACATAATTGACCCCAACTGTGTGTGTTACATACAAGATAAAGGCTGCATTCTCCACTAAGTGGTCAGAAAGGTATAAAAATATTAGTTTTTGACAAAGAATATGCTCCCGTAGGCACATTACACACCTAAACGTAGCATTACAATCACATATAAAGCTGTGATCATACAGATAAACATCTAAAAACCTCTTTCCAGCCGCTATGATCAGCTGAAGCCGTCTAATTGGCCGATTAGCCCTTTGGCTGTGATTTTATACGAGTGCTACTCTGATGTATGGCTTTCCACATTCATACGGACTGGTTATGATTTCACACATAGATCCCATCCCCCTCCTCATCACCTCCTCCTCCTCTCTCTCTGCCTGACAGTTGCTTTGCAGTCAAACACACACAAACACACACACATAAAGAAGGCTACTGTGCTAAGCCTCCGCAAAGATGGATGATTGTGCACGGATGGCTTTGTGCTGCAAACATGGCGTATGTTCAGACATGCACCAGCTGTGACACTGAAGGTATTCACACCCTCTGCTGTATTCTCCTGCTGTGTCATAGAAAAGAAGTTCAGTCCGACGTCTGCGCCGGTGACTCATGCAGTCGCACACTGAGATCACAAGTGGGGGGATCTCAGTGTGTGTGTCTATTATAACATTTACTGATTTGACATACTTTCTAGCAGAGGTGAAAGTAATGCATTATAAGTACTCACGTTACTGTAACTGAGTTGCATATATGGGTGCTATATTTCTTTACCTGTAATTTTACTTGTACCTGAGTACCGAGTAGTAAGTTGTTATATTTCTACCTTTACAGAGTATTTTTATTTTTTTGTGTGATTATTTTTTATTTCCGTTTCATGGCCATTAAACATAAACATAATATGTCCTTGGTCGTGCAATTTTTGATCAACTGTTTGAGTTTATAAATGTAGCGATACTTAGAGCCTGATCATTTTGTTTTCATTTTGAATTGAATTCATTGATGTTATTTTATTTCAAAAAGAATTGTACAATTTGGCAATCCTTTTATTTGATATACTGTAGATGCCTTAGTGGAAAAGAAACTAAGATACAATTGTGCAAGATTTGGTCTCTTCCTTTTTTAAGTTTATACATGAGATGTTTACTGTATGTAAGGGAACGTGGCAAGAGTTATTACCAAAAATAAACGTGGGGGAAGAAAGTAACAAGTGACTTTTACTTTTAATACTATTTAATTGAGCTACTTTTTACTTGTACTTGAGTATTTCATGTATGACTTACTATAATTTCAATCAGGTAACAGTACTTTAACTGGAGTAGGATATATCAGTACTCTTTACACCTCTACTTTCTAGTTTAAACTCTGTCATAAATGTATATGCACATTTTCAATAACAGATTGATGTAAACACAAAGATGTTTACATTATTATTATTTTTTAAGTTTGTTTAGAAAGTTTACTTGTGCACAGCATCACCAGCGCTGAGTTAAGTGTTTATATATTTATTAGAAAAAGCAGTTAACCCTATAAAGCAGGGCTATTTAAAACGGCGGCTTGCAGACGGTGTAAGGAATGTTGATGTCATCGACTAATTTGAATATTTGATAATCTAAATGTAAAAAGGGAAATTACTTGTTTTATTGGATGGATGGGATATTTTGCCTTCCTGCTGTTGTCATAGCTGCTCCTTTTATTCTCCTTCCTGAAACCATCTGAATTCTTGATTGAAATGTAATAATTCAATAAGGATGCTAAATATATCTGACTGAACACGGCACTGCTGCCTCAAGAGCACAAAAAACAAAACATTTAGACTGAAGTGAACAGCTTCATTTGAGAACAATAAGTTGGGAGGAACGTAGCCATCAAACACAGAGAGCAGAACGCAGGCATTGTAATAAAAACCACTACACTGACAGCTTGGTTTTTTTCTTCTTCTTCTTTTACCTATAAACAAATAAAGATTCTAGTGAAACAAAGCTAAAACAGATGGGAACCATTAAACACAGGAGCTAGGAGTGTGTGTGTGTGTGTGTGTGTGTCTGTTCTACGCTACGATTTGTGTGTCTGACTTTCAGGGTGTGAAGTTTGAGAGCTTACATAAAATACTGCACAATTACCGAGCGAAGGATTTACAGAGCAGACAAGATGGGCTCGCGTCCAACGACTGAGGCGGCACAGCCACAAAAAGACACACATACATATACTCACACATTTGAACTTACTGCAAACATTCAATCAGGAAATAATTAGAGCTAACTCACCGAAACACTAAGTGGGGGTAAATTCATTGCGCCGTTAAATGCAAATATGGAATTTATTTTATAGTAATAGCATAAAGTAGTTTATGTACTTGAATAAACACATTGTAATTCACTATCTAAATATATATGTGTGAAAAAGGAAGTAAAGGTGGTGTGACCGTGACACTACTATTAAAATTTGGGGTTTTCAACAAGTCTGGCCTTTAGTCCCACTTACAGCTTAATAAGGCTATGTTCACACTGCAGGTCAATTCTGATGTGGCATGTATCTGATTATTTCATGTGTATGTAAACTGTATCCCCTGACCCTGAAAAACAGGAACAAGCGGGTCTGAAAAGGGCAACCGTGGCTCAGGTGGTAGAGGGGTCGTCTTCTGATCAGGAGGTTGGGGGTTCCAAGTGTCCTTGGGCAAGACGCTGAACCCTAAGTTGCTCCCAGTGGTCGACCAGTGCCTTGCATGGCAGGTCTGTCCCATTGGTGTGTGAATGTGAGTCTGAATGGGTGAATGAGCTGATATGTAAAGCGCTTTGGGACTACTTTAGTGTAGGGATAAAGCGTTATATAAATCAAGGTTACATCCATCCATACATGGATGGATGGATGGATGTAAACCGTACAATTCTGACTTTTTCAAATCCGACTCAGGCCACTTTCATACGTGGATATAAATCTGATACGCAATGCGACTGCTCTCTGAACAGCCAGGTAGCATTCTATCCGACCTTTACATCATCAAAATGTGATAACGTCAGTGAAAAGAGAATGAGTTAGTCTTAAAACTAATAAATATTTATTATATAATACATATTATCAGTGCAACACACGCCGAGACCAGATGCCTCCATATTCACCTCAGTAAACACAGTGCGTACCTGAATGTGCACGTAGTACCTCAGGACCTCTTTTGCTCATGTGAGTCACTTCAGGGTCGCATTCCGTTCATAGTCCAAACTGATAGAAGTCTCATTTAATGTGTGAATTTGAACGACCACACACAAAAAAAAATCAGTTTTTTCAAAAATACTTGAATTGAGCGTTAAGACGTGCAGTGTGAACGTAGCCTAACAAGCCAACATCCAAACCAAAGAAACTACTATGAACCTGTGATGAAAGAGAACATCACATTACAGCGTGTCAACATAAAAACAATTGAAAAAAAATAGCATAAAAAAGTGCTTTGATCAAATTAAAACAATGTCTTGCCACCTAGAGTTACAAGTTTGAACACCTCCGTCTACAGCATTATTAAATCATCAACACAATTCACCTCATTATAGAAACAACTGTGAAATGTAATTTGAAACCATGAAAACAATTTTTTAGAAATGCTAAATCTGCCAATAAGTCATTTACTTTTACAAGAAGAGGTGCGTAGAAGAGAAAAAATAAACGGATTTTGGGATGAAAAAGTGGTGTGATTAATACATTTAGTGTAAAAAAAAAACATATCTTCAGCTGTACAAGAGAAAAAAAGACTAATACCCATTTTCACACAGATTCTTTGTGATGTAGACATAGACATTCTTCAACCACACCAGGTCACATTACCTTTAAATGCAAATGGAAACCTTATTTGTCAAACTTTAAAAAAAAAAGAAAAAAAATGCCTTGCACACTGAAAACTCAGTGAGCTTCAGAAGCAAAGAATAACCATCTGAGTCCTAAATTCAGGTGCTCCAACCAGTAAGCATGTCTATTATTAGATGTTACGTTGGGACATTAAGCAGCTGAGACGTGTCGGACGTAATGGAGCAGAAATGCTGACAAATGCTGAATGACACACATGGCACGACAACTTCATTTTTGACTTGGAAAGTGGTGCAGTGTGCTTTTGGCTTCTACGCCAACTTAAACTTTCACTTTGGGACTACTCAGAGGTGCACACGATCCTCTTTATTTAATCACTGAGAAGGAAAGGCACAGTAAGGATGATTCTCTTTAAATACGTTTGTTCAAGTCAGACTGGACAATGTAATGCCCCAAAAAGCCAATAATGTACACATCCCAACTACCACCTATATATAAACATGCAGGAGTTGTAGTACTTGAGACCGGTATTGGCCTAGATGCCACATTTTGAAGTTCTTGGTCTCAGACTGTCCGGATTCTGGATTTTCAGTCAAGACCAGCATTGATCTGCTAGTCTTCAACTTCAATATCGTGATTTGAAAGTGTTCCTGATTAACTAATGTTGTAATTTGACTAAAACATTTAGCCATAGCTCGCAGATTGTTCTGCTTTCTTGGAAATCTTTTCCAGTGCCTCATGTGTCAGACACCTGCAAAAACGCAGACATCAAGTCCATCTTCTTACTAGTCAGAAAAATACCTCAGGCCTCATTCAACTGACAAATAAACGCCTTTATTTTCAGATTTTTAAAATCATTCTGTACTTATCAGTTGCTTTTGAAAAGGATTTTCTCTTTTTTGCAAGAAATGAGATGAACACATTTGTCAAGATTTGACATTTTTGGGTTGCAGACACCTTGTATGTCAAGTGTATTTAAGAGAAAACTAAAATTAACGAGACAATGATTTTTAACTGTTATTATGGTTTCTTAGTCTTAGTCTAAACTCCCTAATGACTTGGTCTTGTCTTAGTCTTCTTGCATTCTGGTCTCTGGAAAGTCTCGGATGGTGCGCTCTTGAGTACTACACTAATGCAGGCTACATCATTCCAGAACAATGAAACGTGTTTCATCTTAACACGAATCATAAATGTTCCACAACACAAATCTCAATCCGCGGAATTTTCAATTCAAATGAGCATTAGATATGGTGGATAGTCTCTCACATGATACAACCCCATCAGGTCAGGAAACTATGGCTTTCCTTCTTATGTGTGGGTCCTTCTGAAAAGTGATTGTTTTGTCACTTTTTTTTTAAACATGTTTTAGAAAGGAAAAAATGTTGCTTTAGAAAAAGGCTCCTCTAAGACAAAAATGGGGATCATTCACGTGCAGATGGAAATCTACGATAATCCTAAATCCCACATGTGATGCAGCCCAGCCTTTTTCTTCTCATTGATATGAAATATTCAGCTGACCAGGATTCTCATTAGACTAAAGGGGCAGGTGCTCCGTCATTGACATTTCATTTCCATCAGGCCTCCTCACAGCCAAGCTCTTCCTCGTGCGGCCAAAGCGTGACCTGAAGTGTGTCCAGCTGTCAGTAGGACAGGGATCAGAGCGGGATGATGGGCAAGGTGATACTTAGTAAGTTCACGTCTGATACCACAGCAAATGAGGACAAAACGACAATCACTCCAGATCTTGTTCCTTTTCCTTGCTTCAGCTTCGTCGCCTCCCATCCATCCTCCCCCCACCCCCTTATTCCCATCTGTTCCACATGTATCATTCCCGTCTCTTTCATTTGCACACATTCGCACACACTGCTCGGTTATTCCCACGCTCGAGCCTTCCTTACTTGTGTGTCCTCGGCTGTCCTTTCCCTCCCTCTCTGTTTGTAATGCTGCTGTTCATCCTCTGTATCTGAACTTTATCCAAACCCATCTATCCGCTGCCTTCCAAGTCACTCCTCCTCTATCTCACTCTCCTGTTTTATCTCTTTTCTTTTGTTTCGAGTTGGATGATTGCTATTCCCTGAGTGGACTTGTGTTCTGACGATTCAGCATTTTCCATGAATTTTTAAACTGGAATTTGGTCTTTTATTCGTTTCCAAGTAGATAGTTATGCACAGCACCTAGCCTTGATTTATAATGGAGCATTTAGCATGTTGGTTTTTCGATTAGGATTGTCTTGCAAGCTGATTCAACCCTTGAATGATCTTTTGCTTGTTAGAGCTTTTCCTTTCCCCCCAGTTGTCTCACCTCTGTCCTCATTTTTAACTTGGTTATTCTATCTATTTCTCTATCTTTCTCAAAGACCCACGCTCTGTTTCTCTCCTTGCCTTCTTCCCTTACTGCAACTCCTCCAGTGTCACGCTTCTCCGTCACTGCAATATTTGCAATGCTAATTTAAATTATGTGGTCACTTAACAGAACATGATCTATCCCTCACTGTGACTTGTCCCTGATCATAATAATTAAAAAAAGAGAAGGTGTTCAGATCATTTATGTTTGTAAGTAAAATTACAGATGTGTTGTCACAGGAACTTGACAAGCTTACAACCCTTACATAATACAACCTACTGGGATGATGTCTCAGAGAAAAAGGCTTTCTGTTATGCCCTCGATATCAAACCTTTGGATTTGTTTGTTTTGCATTTACTCTGAAAATTGTGGAAGTATCAAATCACTGAAGTATCAAAATCTTTAGTTTCAGGTAAAAGAAAAAGACGAGTAGAGTAGTTTTGTGTTTTCATTTAGAGTGTGAAATTTGATTGTTAACCAATGACAGGGACGCCCCCAGTGGTCAGAAGAAAGAATAACAGCACACAAACAACATAAGCGGTAGGTTTATTCTATACTACACCAACACGGACTGTCCTCAGTGCCCCGACAGGGGAACCGGAACACAACAGTTGGTGCCAGCGGTAGGTTGAGATGTCAGCCACGGTCCACCTACCCAACCCAACCCGTCTAGAAACACGGAGCGCTGTGTATCTGCACAGCAGAGCACAGTGAAATGGAAGCATGTTGACCACCGGCTACTTTTCTTAATAATTTGAAAATGAAGACAGCAACGCTGATGAGTAGCTGCTAATTTTTCTCAGCACTCACAATAATTCATTGTGTTCTTTTATCCATCCACCTTTTTTAAAAACCCAAATTCCACAAGTGTTATGACAGCTGATGTTCTGGGTTTTATTAAAGCTGCTTTGATTCTGCACAGTGAAATGTTTAGTGTCTTGTGGGATTTGTGCTGCTCATTTAAGTTTTGTTTGGAAGTCTTTATTTTTACTGAATAAGCTTTTGTTTTAGGTCAGATTGAATTAGCTGAACAAGCTAATATTTTAGTTATTTTAGTTATTTTTATATATATTTATTTATTTTGCAATATTATTACTGTTGGACTTGATTATTTGATATAAAGATAATAGTGATACATTTGTTGTTACTTTAATGAATGGATACAGACACATATACCTTGTTTAAAAGTATGAATAAGCCACAAAGTGAGGAAAAGAAAAAAAGATGCATAAAAAATAGTAATAATCATTAATATCATAATAATAGTTGATTAATCGAATCATAGCACCCTGAATCTAAATCAAATCGTGAGGTCCCTTAGATGGCACACCCCTAAAAGTAAGGCAATAACAAAGGTTAAAAAAAAACAACTTGAGCTTTACTTCACTAATTTTGGCCCTCAAAGAGTTATACATTTGAAAATGTTCCACGCCAGCAGCGCTCGCTTGCGCGCCACACCCCCATGCTTTTAAAAATTCCTAGTGAGAACCCTGATATGATAATTAGATTTATTATTTTTATTCAAGTGAAGCTATTTAAATTCAAGAATAAAACATCACTCTTCCATTAACTCATTCACTGCCAGCTATTTTCAGAACAGCCAACCCCATATTGCCAGGCCTTTTAGATGAATTTCAGTGATTTTTCAAGACCCACAGAATATTGTGTCCTATGACAATCTGACATCTGAAAGCAGACTCACTACTTTCGTCAGAAAAAATAATTTTGTTTTTAGCTTGTTTTGTTTTTCCGTAACCAGCAGATGAATAGAGGCAAATTTCACACAAATTGCCAGTTTGTGACAAAAAGCTGAGAAAAACATCTTTTTCTGAAAAAACCTATTAGTGACTGAAGCTAATTTTTTTCTTTAGTGACACCTCAACATTAGTTTCCTTCTATAAAACTACAAAAACAACACTGAGACTGGGCTTTTTAAGGCAAAATTATTATTATTTAGCTATCTGGGTCAGAGTTGAATGGTTTGCTTACTGTATTTTGGTCATCCTCCAAGTCTCCCCCCTGTAATTCTCCACACACGCCACTTCCTCCTCATCCCGGACATGCCGAGTGTCAACGCTTGCCCCATTTTTTTGATCGTTTTCTCTCACCATCGCGACACTCTCAATAGTCCACTTAGTTCCACACATGCTCTGGTCGAGTGTGAGCTGCTGTGAGCTTCAGCATCAACTCTCCTAGCTCCATTTTCTGTCTTGTAAACTCTTTTCCTCTTCCTCTGCGCTCTGCCCATTAAGGGTAATCTCTCATCCAAAGATGCGCTACTGCCTCCTACATGGCACCAGTTGGTTACTACATCATAGTACAAGCTAGTCTCCTAGCAACCCCAGCCAAAAAACACAATTCACGCCATTAGACGTGAATGGCACTCAATGAGTCAACATCAAAACCTGCTGAATTATATGATTTATTACTTAATTTCTTTATACCAATGTGACATGACTTCAGAATTAAGGAATTAATATTGTTTTCCTGGTTCCCACTGACTTTGGCTCAATAAATAGTTCTATATATATATAATAAATTCTGGGATAAGCTACAGTATTCTGCGCAAGCTGACAAGGATAAGATGGTCTCCACAGAAAAGGCCTATGCATCTAAGTTTAAATAGTGTATGTAGTTCACTCTGGTTTTTGAGCAAACATTTGCTAAAAATCAATACAATGTGACAGAAATATATTTGTCTTTGCCTCCTGACAGTCTAGTGACTCACCAGAGCAGTTATTCAATTGTTAATTGTCAGCTGCTCAATCTAAAGTACATCAGGCTACTGTTGTCTTTGTTCATTGCTCTTTTAGTTCAGCCTGCATGTATTCTGCAAGGACTGAATCCTGAAAGATATTTTGACTACTTGTCTTTTATGATAAATGTTTTTTAAACCATTGCAGTAACTTCATGTATGGCAAATTACAGAATTTTTTTTCAATTTTTTATTTATTTTTTTGCTTAAACAAGACAGCACCCAGACACTAAACTTATTCAAATCTCAATCACTGCAGTGAAATCCAACAGCAGAAGCAGAAGCTAAGAGCGCCAGAGAACCTCAGGAATCCTCTGTATCAATGGGAACAAAAATCTTGTGACCTGGCACTGAAATATATATTTATTTTAAAAAACCTTCACAGAAAAATTGATTAAACCATAGCCGCTGACAGCTCTCCAGCCTGACTCGCTGGAAGATGTGGATAAACTTTGAGTAACGACTGAGTTTCCATGGACACTAGAGATGTTGCATTTGCAACATAAATAATTGAAAACTATCAACATTATTCTGCATGTTGTGAAATACACCCAAGGGGGGGATTTGTCTTATTTTCACACAATACATCCTAAACCCAGTCAGAAGAGCGATGCAGGTGGAAAAAAAAAAAAAAAAAAAAACTAAATAAACCATGCAATGGCAGTAACCGCACTGTATACACATGACCTGAATGCTTGGCACCAACTAAACATGACTGAGTACAAACAACTTTAAAAGAGCCCTGAACTGCCACATGAGGGGTTAAATGTTTATCAGATACATCATGGCTTTGATCTGACTGAGAACCTTCACACTAATGGCATTTAAGTATATATTTAGCAAGTTTGTATCACCATTAATCATCAAAATCAGATTTATTTGAAAAAAACAGTCCTATGGGTGTAGAGAAGCTACGCTACTTTTCTCCAGAAAGTGGTGATGAATTAAACAGAAACTAAACCCCTGCTTTCTCCTGACCTGCCACTAAAATTCAAAAATGCCTTGATTATGGGCGGGACTCCTGAAGCAGTTAAGACACGCCCAGTCTATACTACACTGAACAAAATTACAGAAATATACACTAGGCTAAATAAATACAAAAAAATGACTCCAAAAACACACAGCAACAACAACAACAACAAACCAACACCAAATGAGGGAAATATTATTAAATTACAAAACAACAACAAAAACACTGAAAACAAATAGACAAAAATGTCTCCAAAATCACACAAAGCAACAAAAATACACAAATTAGCTAATAACACACAAAGCAACAAATTGACTAAATGACTTTAAAAAAACACACATAAATGGACAGTAAAAACACACAAGACAACAGAAAGCATAAAATGAGAAAAAATTACACCAAAAACACATGAAATGACAACACAAAGTTATTGTTCTTCCCTGTATTAATGCTCTGATTGATTATTATTCAAAATGCTGACAATAATGTTGATAATATGACCGTCAGATCAGAAAATCACTTTTTTGTGGCCCCACTATGATAAAACTTCCCCTATAATCAATTGTACTAGTCTGGTTTCAACCCATAGAGGGCAGTCACTCTGACATTTTACAACAAAATATGCCAAATTGAAATATTTTGACTAAAATGTTGAGAGTTGGACCAGGATCAATCAAAAGCACTAGTTCATACCCAAATACATTTGTTTTCAGCAGAAAAAAGTGAGCTTGGGGTTTAGTTACTCTTTAATGACAATAATTCTTCTAAACGTCACAAGATTATTTTGTTCATTGATGTGAGACGACGTCTTACTCATGGACAACAACAAAGCATCTTGGCCTTCCCTTACTTCACACTTAGAAAGTGTCCACTCCTATTTTAACTTCCTCTGAATCTCATCCGTCGCCCGTTTCCTCTCAGTGTGACCGGCTATCAGCTGCGTGCACACCTCTGTCAGGTTCAGGCGGAGACAAGGAGACAGAGATGGTGAGGCTCGAGGAGATAGAGACGGCGACAAAGTGAGAGGAGGTTGAGAGAGGCGAAGAGAGAAAGTGAAATACTTCTAAATCACAGAGACCAGGCTATGTTTCCGTGGCAACGTGGTTTCCATCGTAACAGCGGCGCTAAGGATGCCATTAGTCGGGAACAAAAAGAAAATGCCACTCATCACTTGTATGGCGCGCACGCAGAGAGAGAGGGAGCACAACAACACACAGACAGAAGCAAAACACACACACACACACACACACATCCACCTACACTCAACACACACTCACACATACTGATGCCACTTCCCCACTGCCCACACAGCAGCAACTCCAACCTGTACCGACGTATAACTAATCTATCTCCCACCTGCAATCAGGCCTGCTGTGGCTCCTATATAATAACAACGTGGAATTGCTCCACACTTTGTGCCGAGCTGCAGGGCTGAGAGGCATCTGGGGAGAAGCCTCCATATTCTGCACCACCCCATTTGGAAACGACATCCCAGGGAAGTGATGGATGCTTTCGTAACACGACGACTGACCTTAAAGGCATTCAAACACTTGACGATTCAGACGGCCTTCTTATCAAAAGGAACACAGGAGGAGGAGATTACATTTGTAAATGCGCTGCACGCCGAGCCGACCGGCAACAGTGAGGAGGAGGAGTATGAAGGTCAAAGCTGCTGCAGAACAAACTGGTTTCTACATTCAATAGACATGTTGAGGAGAGGAAAGCAGAGGGGCCGAGAAAAAAGTGTTTTCCTTTAGTGTTCTGGAGAACTTTTGCATCATCATCACCAGTGGATTTCCACTGGATCCGTTACTGCTCCGTTACTGCTGCAAAACAGCAACGCAGCTGATGAGTTTCCATTAAAGTAAATTTCCGCTGCATGCGAAACTGCTCCAGCACAGCACCATAGCTGCTGCAGCAAACACGCTGAACTTCTATTTCTGCTGGACGCTGGAGCTGTGCTGCAGCAATTTAACAAAAATAAAGTCATGCGGGACAGAAAGTAGTGCATAGATAGACACAGAATAAAATATTCAGATTATTTTCAAAACAAAATACTCCGTGTTCAAGGCAGATCCTAATTCCATCCACTGACCAAGGTTACACCTGGCAGAGGAAAACACCGACCTTCCGGGACCTCTAGCAGGCCCATTTTGGACTGGATCCAAAAATCAAACACATATTCAGACTCAGGAGAATAAAACCTGTCCGCTGATACCGCATTTTTGAAAAAATGAACATGTTTTTTTCTGACCGAAAATTGTGCGTTTTGGCTCTAGCGAGCGCAATTCGCACTCTACCCGAAAACCAAGCACATATTCAAAAACCCAAGCGGGACAGAAAGTAGTGCATAGACACTGAATAAAATATTTGGATTATTTTCAAAATAAAATAGTCCGTGTTCAAGGTAGATCGTCCGCTGATACCACATTTTTTTAAAAATGAACTCTTCGCACTCTACCCGAAAACCACAAGCACATATTCGGACTCGAGGGGACCTGACCTTTCCGTTGATACTATGTTTGACCGATCCGAGCATTTTTAAAATCGTATATCACATATAAATTATATTGCAATTATCCATGGTTGAATCACACACTGTATATACAGTAAATCACGTGATTACACGTGAATTAGCGGGATATTCTGAGTCCTTGCTGCAACAGATACGCAGCAAAACCATAGGTGGTGGGGATTGCTGGACAGCAGATTGCGCTGCAGTTATGCAGCGGAGCAGCTTCTGAGCAGATACGCATCCAGTGGAAATCCAGGGTTAGCTGTTTAGCAGCGTCACAATCACACTGACAGAGGCAAAGCAGAGACACAGGAGAGCTGTTTAGCTGTAATAATGAACTAATAAACACTAACCCTTTAAGAACAACGTATTCAACAATATTAATGAAGCCTCTCTATAGAAAAGAAAAATCATTATCTCAGAAAATGAATGACAGACAAATTTAATTAAATAGAATCTCATTAAAAATTTGGAGCAGTAGAGCAGTATCGGTAGCTTTCAATACCCTATTTACACCTTAGCCTGGGGGGGTGTGGTATTTTCCATCATACATCATTGGATTTATTTGATAGGTGTTTTTAAGGCAAATCTGGGGCATGACATGCCTTAAAAGGGTTAGCAATTTAAAGGGATGCAGATTCAGGCAAGATAACACAGATTATAATGAGCTTAATAAATATACTACAGTATATGGTTTTCCTTTTTTAACCGTGTTTATTGAAGCTCAATTTCCTTTTTTATCCCCACACGCACCGCTTTTAAACTAGCGGAAAGTCTGACGACAAAGCAGCTAATCACATCTTTTCTCTTGTTTAGATTTTTCATTTTAAGATTAAGAACACCAACCACAGCTTATTTGTTTTCATATATCCTACATTTGTTTTGAAACATATTATGATAAAGCAGGTCAATTTCATTCTCCTCAGATGAGGCCGAGGACTTTAGGGCCCCATAGTGTGTTGTGGGAGCCTATGAAATTGCATATTCTGCATATAGCCAAAAACGGTCTGCATTTCAGGTCTATAATCACCAAGTTCCTGAGTAGCCTCTGATTTATTTGATAGCACCAGTTATCACGTTTTATTGATTAAAAAAAGGGACTTTTCACAGAACCATGGGTTGTAAATTTTCTTTTAACTTAACACCGTGAGGAAAATAGCTGAGAAAATATTGTTTAGTGAGTCTATGTCAATTTATTGTAATTAGAATAAAGAAAACTAGTTACTTACAGCATAATCCAGTAGTTGCCACCCTTGATTAGGTTGGTTATTTAGGAATTATGTGTATTTTAGTTAGTCTAATTAAATACAGTTAAGTTGTACTTACAGATTTCAGCTAAGTCAGTCCGATGGAATTTAACAAACTTTATTATGTTGAAATAATGTTTATTAAGTTTGCTGACACTGATTAGCGATGAGTTGACTAAATAATGTTGAAGTTACTTATGGCAGTGTTTTTGCTTGCACTTTAGTAAATTATTTAGATATTCGGTAAGTCAAACAAATGTTTTTTTTTTTTTTTTTTTTTTTTTTTTTAGTGTACCATGTATTTAATAATCAATCACACCATGTTTAAAATGTTTAGGCTTTATCGCCATCAACATTGAAATGACAATCTACATGCTTTGGCCTCCATGAGGGTACGCACATTCAGAACTATGTGTTAAAATCTGTTTCAAAGAGAAAGACGACAAAAGTCAGTTCCTGTTCACCACATTTTAATATTTAACAGCCTTATACATTCATTACTTCACCTACTCATCAAGAACAAAAGCCTCCGATTTCCAATGATCACGGAAATGGCGAGAAATCAAGTGAATATATTCCCACCTACATGATTTGCGAGAATATCACACATTTTCAAAATATTTTGCCTATTGTGAATGAATAAAATAAATTGTGATATTTGGCGAGATCTGAGTGTACTGTTGGGTCCAGCACATCTGAAGCATAGAAGACTAAAATTAACAAGATTTATTTCAATTACTATAAATCTTTCCTGTTAATTTATTCTCGAATATCTGAAACTGAAAATCTGATTCCATAAACCTGCTTTTTTAATTATTATTATCCAGTGTATTTTTTATGCTTGCAAGAAATCCTATAGATACATTGAACAGTTTTACAGCACAAACTACCGTACAGATTTTCACCTACACAAACACACCACAAACAATATAACGTTTGTATTTATCAAACACATCTTTTTGTATCAAATATAAAATTTGATTGATTGAAATGTGCAATGCTCGTCAACATAAGACCATATTGATATCACTGTAGGCAGCGGGCATGTTGCGTGCTCTCTGTTCCGCCTCAGGCATTTGAAAGAATAACCCAGTTTCCACTGCAGGGCCATGTACAGTATGTCTCTGGAATTTCATCCCAAATAAATATATTTATATTCCTTCTTGTCAAAAGAGATGGAAGTAAACAATGCTGTTCAAAATGAACTGGAAAAAAGAGGAAGCTTTAAGTAATAATACAAAATAATGAAAAGAAAGATTTTTTTCCACTTTCCGTTAAATTCGACACCAGCATTAATAGATCTCCAATGTGCGTGTTCTTTACAGCTACAGCCTGTAACACACACACTTAGAGGCTGACAGTTGGAGATAAACTTGAGCAACATTTCTGTAATCAGATAGTGAGAATCCTGATGATGGTATCAGGGAAGAGAAGCAGCCGTTCCTAACCCCTGGCATTGCTTTGAGGCATGGGAGATGGAGCGCCGAGAACAGACTGTTGCTCCCATATAGAGCAAAAAAAAAAAAAACTGTAGCACTGTTCACAGCCATATGGATCAGAAGCAATGCGGCAGAGTGTCAAGAAAAAGCTGTTCAACTCTTAGGATTTCAGTTCATGTTTAATATTTCAATAAAGGAAAGGTATTGCAGCTCCGCAGTGCAGGTGGAACTGTTTTTGACTACTTCTGTTCATGGTGACCATGTGCTTCATGAGACAAACACCATCCTATTCATACAGACGTGTTACATAAGCACAAAATCAACAAAACCCAGCAAATGTTTTCTTAAGTGTTCAGATCAAAGTTTGTGATCCATAGTTTGATGCAAATTTTGATTTATTTTAGTCATAGACTTTTGACTAAAATGCAACTTAGTTTTTTGTCAAAATGTAGACATCTGGACTATTTCAGTTATAGTTTAGTTTTAGTCGACCAAATGACATGACGATTTTATTCGACTATATCTGTTACTGACAGTCAACTAAAAGTTTATGCATTTAGTCAACTACCAGTGATCTACCCGATATGGGATGATAATAATGTCTGTAAATACACACAGACAAATTAAATGTGATCAATGCATAACCTTCAATAACCCCTAATTATCTGCTTCGTCACGACAACCGAGCGGATACGTTTCCATTCTAGTCAATGTGTCAAATTTCCATTCATTTTCAACTTGCTCTTTTTCAGGGTGGCAGGGGTCTGCTGGTGTCTATCTCCAGCTTTCTTCATGCACTAGGCATCGGTGGACCATAGACTGTGAAAAAGATGGACGTGACAAGCTCCTCCAAAACTGAAGCTTTTTTTAGAGCTCCCCATGCTGACTGGTCATAAACCCCGCCTCCTCAGTGATAAAGGATGAGATCAAACTGTAAAGTTAAAATACTCGTCACATTATTTTTTCAAACCTAAACTCTGCTGTTATAATTTGTTATCACCCTACATTGTGTTCAAGTGCTAATTTTTCTGTGAAGTTTGTTTTAAATAAGTTATTTGAGGTTGAAATACGGGATTTGACGTCACATATTACGATGATTGACAGCCGATGATTGGGTAGTACGCTAAATGGGCGGGGCGTGTTACCAGACCTTCTCTCGCCGGACCCTACTGCGCAGACTCTGGCTCCAAACTACGTCAAATTTGCTAGATGGCTGCTCCCCTAAGCGTTGTATTTTGGCTTCAAGAACGTTGAGTGGAAACTATGGAGGACGTCACGTCCATCTTTTTTACAGTCTATGCGTTGGACAGGGAGGCAGTGGATTGCATTTCACATTATAAATATTGCACTTATCCATGGTTGAATCACAATAATCTCCACAAAAACAGAAGATCTACAGGGCAAGACAGAGTGGATTTCTTTCTGCTCCTCTCAAAGGACACAATGTGTTCATGTGGTTTTCTTTATAGAGACTACAACTCGTTACATCATGTGATTTTGCATGAATTAAGGCGACAGTACGCATCACAGAGGGAGCCTGTGAGCATTGACGGACACGGAGCACGGAGAGGTTACACAGCGGAAATGTTATGAAGCAGTAACGCCTCCAGTGGAAATCTGGAGTAAAACCACATGAGGAATCTAACATCCCTAAACACAAAGAGTTTATATCAACTATTGGATCATTACCGGCTTGTCCCGCCTTCCATACAACAAATGTAGTAATGATTGGATTTTCGTCCCATGAGAACATTTTTATTAGTTAACCAAACTATCAATATAGTTATTGTCAGTTAAAGAAACGTAGTTGACAAAAACTATGATGAAAATTATAAGTCAACAAGATTAACACTGCAGCTGACACAACGTCAAAGAAGCAGTTAAAGGATGACAATACTGGCAAGACTAAATGTGTTTTAAACTGGTTCCAGAGAGATGTGCACGTGTGAGGGGAAGCACTCGATTACTGCCCAAGAGATGTAAGCAGTCATTAAATCTAAATTTCCCACCACACGTCAATGGAAGTCTTCGATGCTGCTCTGATGAATCTAAATTCAATCCACCAAAATGCACCAAAGGATTGTAAGCAGTTGGCAAACAAAATGTACTCAGATTTGCTTGAGGTTTCACCAGGACAAACACCTCTGCCCAATCTCTTAGACTGCTGCAGAAGTCACAAAGACGATGTGAAATATTATAGAAAAGGTGTCGTTTTAAAGGAAATACACTCCTACGACCCTCTTCACTTCCACAGGAAGCACAATAAAGAAGCAATAGCCTGTTCCCAGTGACAGCTAAGTGGCTATTTTAGCCCGCCCCCCCAGAGGTCTCATCCTACTATCATTGTGTGAAAACCTGCCAAAAAAAAAAACCACACCAAAAACTGCAAAAACCTTTAGTCTCCCTTCAAGCATTAAAAACACAAAAACTGTTAACATTTTGTGACTTTTAATAACGAAAAGATAGAAATATCAAGCAAATGTCAGCGCAGGGAAAATAATTGGTAAGTAAATGTGTGCAGGTAACATCAACCGGAGGACATTTAGTCAACAACAAAAACGCCCTGACACAAGAAAAGGCTAATCCTACTTACCAAACAACACTTCCTGCCTTTTTAGACACATTTTACAGCAGCCCACCACGAAAATATGATTTTAATAAAAACACTACTTGGCAACGTAATATCACAGGTTGTTGTTCAACGTTGAAGTTCATTATTTCAAAAATGACTGTTAATTGCGTTATTAGAGAGTTCCAGACTTCCAAGCCCTGAGGCACATTTTTTATGTAACAAACTTCTAATGGCATTTGATTGAAATGTTGTACTTTATATAGAATAGTAAAGATTATAGGTGATGAGGCAATCTGATTGATCAGTTACGGCACACGTGTCAAACTCAAGGCCTGCGGGACAATTGCATCCATAACGAAAGTTAATATTACTTTTCTATCAGAATGATCCAGCAGCTATTTTGGGAGAGCACTATTAATACTATAAATCCTGCAACATCTGATCTCCTCATTGAGGTAATCAGTTTTTTGGTATCCCCAACTCACCACTCTCATCACTGCGTCCACTGCAGCACCGATAGGAGACAAATTATGGGTTCATTAACAAATTGGGAAAACAGTTTTTAGCGGAGCTGATGTGACCTCTTTGAAGACTGCACTGTATTGTTTGTGTTGTGTGTGCTGCAGTTCCCACGTTCACATTCACATGACAACGCTCAAACTCTGCTATATGCAAACCAAATGCATGGCAACTTCTCAAGCTGCTGGGGTTGATAAGTCACATTTTATTTAATAACACAGACATCATGGAGGCCTCATAGGTAAAAAATAAAACAATGGTTTTTCTTCCGAAAAACTGGACAGTTTACCCACAAACATATGTTGAAGGTTAAAATTACCGCTCGGAAGATCGGCATCATGATTTCTTGCGTTTCTTTGCCAGAAAAGGAAAACAGTGGTTTGCTTGATGACATTTTTCGTTCTAATTTGTTTATTGCAGTGGTTCCCAAACTGGGGGGCGCTCGCCCCCATGACATCATGACGGGGGGGTGCTTTATACTGTAACTATTCTGAAACACGCGATTGCAAATATGATGTTATCTTTATGAGATTTGAAGAAGAATAGTCCATTTTTATTCTATTTTTTCCAGAAAGTCACTTTTTTCTTTGTCGTGATGAGACGGCCCTAAGAGTTTATCATTTTTTAACTAATTAATAATGACTAACTATTAAAATGCTGGCCCAGGTGTAAGATAATATAGGCTTGTGGAGCTCAGGTTGATTTTTGTTGTTTTTGTTGTCGTGTATGTTGATGTCCTCGCACACAGAGCTCTGTTTATTAGCATATTGCAATGCTGAAAGCCCCCCTCAGCGCCTGCATGTCTCATACTAATAAAAGTCTATTAAGCCTGTTTGACTTTGCTAATGCTAATGAGTCTGTCATAGAAAAACAACGGTGGCAAAGCTCTGCCTTTTGCAAAGAAGAGTCCAACAGAAGACTGATGTTACAGTCAACAAGTCCAAGAAATAATGCAAATGAACTGAACGCCCGGTGGGGGTTGTAGTGCTAGTGATAATAACAATGATGGTGATGATGAGTCTGCGAATGGTCCTGGCAATAGCAATAATGGGCTGTAATAAAGGGCAGAAATTCTGTAACATCACGGGAAAGTAGCAGGAGAAATGTATGAATCTATTCATTCACTTTGAGATTCTGATGATGAGGTTCTGGGTTTTTATGCAGTGACTGCCTGGAGGTATGTAAGGTCTTGTTTAGGTTCTTCTCTGTCTGTAGTGGTCAGCATCTATCAAAGTGTTCCCCGTAAAGGAAAAATAGCTTTCCACTGAACTCTGGCCCTTTATTCTTTAAGCTACTGTTGGTTAAAGTGCAAAGGTTAATGTTGGTTCTCAATAAAGATGTCAATAATTCAATACAGTTGTGTTAGGGTTGCATAGACACTGATTGTTTAGGTTTTGTTCTCACCACGTGGATGACGAGGTGTGTGTTTAAGGCCAATCTCAAAGTAACTAATTTTTTATACGCATTGGTAGATTCCGTTTGCAGTGAGTCAGCATATTTCTTTACAACACTAAACAAAAACCTTACCATGACAATATGGAAAAAAGACACTACAATAGGATAAGTGCAATTGAAAAAATTATAGTTAAAAGTTGTTGGATAAGAAATAAAAGAAAAAAAATAAATAAAAGCTGAAAACAAGAATTAAAAAGTTAAAGCTATTTAAAAAGTATGAAAAACCAAATAAAAATGTTGCTAAAGAAAAAGAAACCGGAGTGTACCCGAAGAAAACACAAGCACGGGGAGAACATGCAAACTCCACACAGAAAGAATCCACATTCGAGACTTGGACACAGGACCTACTTGCTTTGAGGACAGACGTGATCACCAGCAATAAATAAAAAACCTTTAAAAACACAATAAAACAAAGATGAATGCTTAGAATAAATGTAACCAGTAAAACTTGTAAATATATATATATTTTTTTAAATGCATGTTTTCTGCTTTGAATGAGGATTTTGACTTCACATTTTCCACCTTCCTTAGTGTTTAGGGTTAGTGCTGCCACAAAGCAGAGTTTGGGGCATTAACTTCAACTTCCCACATCTCATTAGATGTGTTTCCATTACAGATTCTCTCAAAATAAACGCAATTAATCTAAATGTCGACAAAGTACAATTGCCTTTTGAACGGGTTTCTATTGAACGTTATTTTGGAGCCTCAACTCCCGTAAAATCTCATCCCGCGAGACTGCCCTGCAGTAAGATTGACGCTCAGAACCTCCGCATTATTTTATTGTTTCATAATGTGACAATCATTTTTAAGTATAATGCTAAGAAGTTTTTATGGTCTCCTCTTCTGTTTACATGTACCGCGCCATGTTTTTCCTGAGAGAAGTGGTCATGTGACCAGGTACGTCACGTTCTGCGACGTGTATTTGCAGAAAGTTGTTCCATTGTGGTTTTGCGACGCATTTCAATATCAAAATTCCTTTTCATGAAAGCGTAAAAACTTTTTAGCAATATTTGAGTGTCTTTTCGAAATTCAGATGTTTCCATTACCAGTTTTTATTGTGCTATTTAGATTTTTGCACATTTCCAAGGTTAATGGAAACTCAGCTAATGAAGCATTTCATACAATGTACTGAACAATTTATTGGGTCCATCAGATCTTCTTGTTTTGGGTGTATATACAGTACCACAGCTGTTAGTCTGTTTGTGTGGTGAATCACTAAACGCGTCTATTCAGATGCCGACTGCCAGAAAAAGCTGCTTGTGGGTAAATACAGGTAGACTGAGGCAGTGGAGGACGAGTAGGTGGTGTTTGCTGTAATTTAAGAGAACAAGGGAGGGGAGGTGCAACATTTACATTCACATCACAGGAGCTCACCTCACTTCGGCTCATATAGAGGGAGAGGAGGGAAGAGGAGAGGGAGAGAGCATGGCAGTCAGATGAAAAACAGAGCAGGAAGGGGGGATGCATGGAGACAGAATGGGGTCTGAGAGAAAAAATGGATTTCTTGTGTTTTTCTCTTTAATACAAGAACCATTTAATTTATCTTTAACGGATCTATAAACACGTCTTGGATTTTCACAAGTGAGCAAATAGGATAGTCTAAGAAATGCATTTCACTTGTCATTTCACAAACAATAGACAAACGGATGCCTTTGCTGCTATGTTCTCCCTCTCTTTGGAAGCAGAAACATCCTAAAGGAAAACTCTCCAAATTGCAAATTCAGCTTCATTTATTGAGGATCTACACAAACACATTGCAGCCAATAGAACACCTGCTAATTAGAGACAACATGTAGAGTCTTTACTTTCCTTTTACATTACGTTTTATTTAATGCTTGAGTCAAAACAGTCAATATTCATCCATTATTGATTCATAGAGCGAGTACTGCCTGCAAAGGGCATCGTTTGGGCATTGTTCAGTCTAATCTTCAGCGGCCCTCTAAACAAAATTAATGAAGTTGAAAGTTATGTGAAGCCCAACATAGCACAGAAAACGACAGCAAAATGCACAAAAGGTCAACAAAAGTACACAAAATAATAAACAATTTTTTTGAGACAAAAAAGAATTGATAAAACACACAAAATGACAACAAGACACACTAAGCAAGCACTTAAACACAAAATGACTACAAAAACAACAACAAAAAACACAAGAAATCCACAAAATGACAGTAAAACACACAAAATGACTAAAAAAATGTACCTGATTGATGAGAAAATCAACAAAATGAATTAAAAAACACACAGAATGTCTTAAAAAAACACACACACACAAAGAAAACCCACACAAAAAGACTACAAAAACAATAACAAATACAAAAGGACTTCAAAGACACATGAAATTACACAAAATGACAAGAACAGAAAAGAAATATCACAAAAATGCACATAATTACTTGAGAAACACATAAAAAGACAACAAAAATTTGCCATTTTGAAGAGAAAATCTACAACATTAATTAAAAAACATGGAATGTCTAAAAACTCAAAATACTACTAAGAAAACTCACAATAAAGGACTACAAAGACAACAACATATACAAAAGGTCTTCAAAGACACACAAAATGAGAACAAGAACAGAAAAAATATCACAAAAACACACATAATGATGAGAAAATCTCCAAAATGAAATCAAAAACACATTGAATATCTAAACTTTTCTTTCCTTTTGCATTACGTTTTATTTAATGCTCGAGTCAAAACAGTCAATATTCATCCATTATTGATTCATAGAGCGAGTACTAAAGGGCATCGTTTGTGGCACTAGACTAACAAGGTACGAGTGCAGACGAATGTGGATGTCTGGCCTGTTTCCCAACCTGTAGTCCATGTCATGGTAAAAAGCCCGAGCGTTAACAAAAGCTAGCTCAGATGGAAACCGCCAGTGACACCCAAATAGATTAAGCTGTCACCTCGAAAGCACACAACTGTGTAAGTGCTGGTAATGGTGTGTTTGTCACTGCCCTCATGTTTTTAGAAAGCATGTGTGCTTGTGTTGTTGCACGTTACTGAACTCACACGAATGGGAAATAGAGTTGATGACAGAATAAGGAAGTTGGGTTTGTGTGGCTGATTCAGAGGGTGAATGCATTTTACACCAAGGTTTCAAAAAGTAAACACATCGTGCTGATTTAAAGACTGCACGTGGTTTCTATAAGCATATATCTGCCTTTGCTCTACTTGTATTTAGTTTACAAACACTCACATATTAATGTTTGATTTATCAAAAACAATGAAAAACTTGTCGTTAGAGGCAGACAAAAGCAAAATATAAATGAGCTGAATGAAATATCAAAACAACCACAATGTATAAAACATGAATGTACCATCAATGTTTAACAAGAATCAAACTTAAGAGGACAAAAATCTAACAAATGTTATTATATTAATTAAACAGCGACAAAATTTGAAATAATGTCAAATATGACCTTGTACCAGTAAGCTGTGAGGAGTTCTTGCAGGACCGTGAGCCAAAAAACAAAATATCAATAAAGCATTGTTTTAAAATACTGTCATAGTTTCATGATGCATGTTAAGATCTTTCATAAAAATAAAGAAGTATTGCCATGAAACCTTTTAAGTATAAGGAGTTATAGACGAAAATGATGGTTCTCTTCTTCACCACGAAGCAAAACCATTTAATGTAGAGCCTGTTTCACTGTATTATGATAATTAAATACATTATATTATATTATATTATATTAATAACACATGGAATTTTTTAAAATCCTAACCTTTGAGTCATTCTGTTTGATCCAACTGATAAAATACTAAAGAACTTCAGAGCCAGTGGCTGTTTATGCAAGTTAAAATACTTGTTGTATCACCTTTGATAGACACTCAGAGTCGCAGATGTAGTGATACATCTCGCCCAATGGCATTCTTGCAGGAACACACTGGGTGTTAAAGAGTGTGCTAACAACTATCTCGCCATGGATCAACAGTGGACAGTTGGAGGGGAGGAGAAGTGTGTCAAGGGTTAACGACGGGGTTCGGGCAAAGCTTTGATCTCATCACAATAACATTGTCATCCTTTCACACGGCTTACTTCTCCTCTTTCTTTGTATGCCGAGCACTGACTCATCTCAGACTATGATTACGAGGTTTATTCCCTCTCCACCTCTGAATCAGGGTGGAGGAAGGTGAAGATAAGGCTAACGAGGAACCCAGCAAAGGGCGGTTTTAAAGTGGACAGATAATGAATAATCCACTTTTGCAGTTTTTTGATCATAAGAGGTAACTTGAGTGTCCACCGGCACACAAAATGTGAAATAAAACCATCCAATCGTTTGTTTGTGGTCTGTGTAAGTCTTATAACACAGAGAAAATTGCTCCATTTCAAATTTTCTACATTTATGATGTCATAAGTGAAATTGAGAAAGAAAATACCCTCCCCTCCGCTGGTAACTGCACCCATGGACTCCACCCCCAACCGGATAAAAAAAATTCTGCCATTGTTTTTCACACTGAATGCGACTATAGCGGCTGCAGTCACTTCAATCGTCCGTGATGAGTTGCTTGAACGTAGTGGTGCTTTTTGGTCACTCCAGTAAACAGTGTGTGTGTGTGTGTGTGTGTGTGTGTGTGTGTGTGTGTGTGTGTGTGTGTGTGTGTGTGTGTGTGTGTGTGTGTGTGTGTGTGTGTGTGTGTGTGTGTGTGCGCGTGTGTGTGTGTGTAGAGCGGGGAACAGGGGAGAGAGGGCTTTTCACTTCCTCTCCAGCCATACGTTTACAGCACTTATCATAGACAGCACCGCTTTTCGGTTTAAATGATCAACTTTCGGAGTTACTAAAGGATGAGTTCACTCAGAATGTAGGTTTATTCCACTTTAATTTTGGCCCGGTAAGTTGAGGAAGCCTCCCGCTGCAGCCGTGTACCTGTAGCGGGAGGGAGGGGCTGCTGCCTCGGCTCTACAGACCAGTGGGCGTGCACTGTAGCTGTACCCACTCAACATTCTTGAAGCCAAAATACAGCGCTTAGGGGCACTTCCATCTTGCAAATTTGACGGCATTTGGAGCCAGCGTCTGCGCAGTAGGGTCCTGCGGGAGGAGCCCTGGTTACACGCCCCGCCCATTTAGCATACTGACCAATGATCTGCTGTCAATCATTGTAATAAGACATCAAATCCTGTATTTCAACCTCAAATAACTTATTTAAAACAACTTTCACAGAAAAATGAGCACTTGAACACAGTGTATAGTGTTAATAACTAATGATCACAGCAGAGTTTAGGTTTGAAAAAAAATTATGTGACGACGTATTTTAACTTTACAGTTTGACCCAAATCCCATTCGTTAACATTGAGAAGGCGAGATTTATGACCTATACTGCAGCCAGTCAGCAGGGGGAGCTCTAAAAAAAAAAACTTCACTTCTGCGATGCCTTGTCCCGTCCATTTTTATAACAGTCTATGGTCTCAAAGACCTCGATAATACAGGGTATTGAACCTCCCCTCTTGCTTAATTCATGTTAAGTTTTGACCAAACCCCAGCACAGATATGGCATTTAGACCACAGGGAACTGTTTTTAAAGGTGAAAAATTGGTATAATCTGTTCCCTTTAAGGTTCACGTGGGGATGGAAGTAGAAGGCAAAGGTCGAGGAGATGAGGAGCAAAAGTGAGGCTGCGCTTTTAGATTACCTCCCTAGTGCTGGTAGGGGTGGAGAGAGAGGTAAGAGAGGGGAGGGTCGCAATTTGTGTGTCTAGAGAGAGGAGAGGTAAAAGAGAGTGGGCAGAATGGAGGAAAGATGGTGGTGAGTGGGAGAGGAGAGGCTTCGAGGGCCAGTCTAGAGGGAGTCAGGTGATTTCTGTGGAGGGGACGTGTGTCTGGTCTCATTTCCAAGGTAAGGAAAGTGAGAATTAGGAAAAGAGGCCTGGCAGAGTGACAAAGGAAGCAACAGTGATGGTGTCAGAGAATATAACCTTTTGTTACTACATTAACTAATTCCTGAATGTAGATCTAATCATTTGTATAGATCTAAACCTTGAACATACATCAGTAAGATGTTGGTCAGGTATGAACCCAGCAGGTCTCTCAGATCTATAGACACAGGTCAGATAGTGGAGCCCAGAGTTCCCTGCAAACAGGGTGATGCTACTTTTAGTTGTTATGCTGCAAAGAAGTGGAACAAACCGCCAGCAGAGCTGAAGTCATCATCCAATGTGAATATTTTTAAATCCAACACTGTAAACCCCAGAACTCCAAAAAAAAATTGAGGCAATCAATTTCCAGTTGATTAACCTAAAAGTAAAAAAAAAAAAATCAGAATTTAAAAGGTTGGATGCCTGGCTACTTGTACTTTTGATAACAGTTAAATTAAAGTGCAATATGAGTTAAGTTTATTTTTTAAATAATCCTTACGTGAAACAACAGAAATAACAGGACTTTATCATTCTTACAATGTAAAAACTTTATTCTATTAAGTGGCACTAAAGTTGTGTTTTTAAGTTATAATTACTTATAAACGAATATAGTTCTATTTACTCAAACAATATTAGTTAACCTAACTGAAAAAGGAAGAACATGTTACACCTACTTGACAAAGTCAAGTCAACTAAAGTCAACTAGTCAAACTGTTTAGACTCAAAACGCCACTCACTTTGTTCTTCTTTTTCTTCTTCTTGTTGTGTACACTGGTTAAAATTGCTACTCCTCTGTTCTTCGCAAACGGATCGGGCTGAAATTTGGTAGGTATAATCTATGGATGTGTACGCATTGACGCTCGGAGCTCAATTTTCGATTTGGGCAAGGGGCCCCAAGAGAAGGAAAAAAAGAAAGTTCATTTCTCATTTAGTATGACTACTCCTCCGTTAGTTAATGTTACATCAGAATGTAGTTTGGTATGAATACTCTATGAATGAATATTCTGTATATGATGAGACACTCTGAGTACTTTTTTTGAAATGGGGCCTACCCCCCCATTTCCGGTAATTTCCAAATTTATGGGAACATAGTCGTATGATATATCGTTTCAAAGGTAATTTGACATAGATTACGATTATGCCTCGCACAATTCAATTAGGGGCTCAAGGGGCCTGTGGCCCACCCAGGGGGCCCCTGGGGGCCCCATTTTTCAAATGACTACTCTGTTAATGCTCGTTGAATCAGGCTGTAATTTGACATGGATATGTCGTTGCTGGTTTAATGTTATTATTGACGATTAAACTGTTTAATGTTTTCTGTTGCACTTTTTAATCATGTAAAGCACATTGAATTGCCTTGTGTATGAAATGCGTTATACAAATAAATAAGCTTAGAAAATAACGTAATATGTAGTCGAGAGGCGGGAGAAGCAGATTATCACCCTTTCATCTGGTGATAACTTTGGTTTTTCCTGTTTATTAGCTGTGACTAATGAACAACAGGATTGCTAGCCATGACTCATCGCAAGAGACAAAAGATAAATGTGCAAATTATGACCAGTGACAGGGGACAGCAACAACAATAATTATCTTCATATCATGGCACCTGTTAATAGGAAGGGAAGGCGTCCTCGCAGAGAAAAACACGAGGCTGTTTGACAATGTCCACAATGGTCAACGGCTGTTAGGGCTCCGGTTAAAAAATGGATACTCACCAGATAATCAACAGGTTTGGAAAATAAGACCATCTTAGATTAGTTAATTCCCTGATTCCCTTACCGGAATGAAAAGAAAGACTTTCTTTAAACCAAGTCAATTAGGACCTGATTCACTAAAGCTGACACAAACTTTTTGTCTGTGCCTTGATTTAAAATGTAATCTGGGACAAAATATTAAAAGGAGGAAATGCAAACAAGGAACTGAGTTGCAGGGGCTGCTTTACGCATTTATTTACCACATCTGACCAACAGATGTGAACTGCTAGCTTAACACAGAAGCAGAATAAATCACCCTCACAAGTCAACATTGTGTGCATTCTTTGAAAATTGGGAGCACTTGATGTCAATGTATCTCCCTAAAATCCTATCTTGCTGGAATTAAAAATAATTTTATTTGGACTGTTTCTTGAACAGACCCAATAAGACAGTTGTTATAACAGAGCTTTTACTGGACAACATAATGAATGAACCAAACAGGAAAGAGAGAGGCAGATGGACAAACAGGAGGCAAAGGAACAACCTTTATATTCTTACTACTTACAAGGGTCTGTGGTTTAAGAGTGAATGAGCTACGCCAGGCCTACGCATTCACATCTTTGAGCTTAAACAGTTGTAATTTACATTTTACAAACAGATTTGAATTAAATCCAAATAAACAACATCAGGGTAAACCATTAAAAAAAAAAGAGCACAATGAGAACATGTGTCGGTGAAAAACAAAGCACGGACATTAATTGCTCCACTGAATTCAGCCGAGGACTATGATTAAATGGTTCAACTAGAGTAGGTTACACAATGGATGCACACGTACGCACACTCACAAAATGATTATTCCTGGAAAGAAGTCAACATTGTTTCGTCTCTATCAATGAGTCTGTTGCCTCTGACAAAATAGCGCGCACACACACACACACACAAACATCTTAAAAAGCCTGAATTCTTTGAGAAAAAGTTACCGGTAATTGATCGTATCCTGTTGTTTGGTTGCTGCCAGATACACAAATCTTTCTGTGTGTGTGTGTGTGTGTGTGTGTGTGTGTGTGTGTGTGTGCGTGCGTGCGTGCGTGTGTGAGCTCTATAAAATCCAGTCGGTGCCAGTTTCTTTCCGAATATAGACATTTACTTGTGTAATACATGTCCCTGTATGTTTTCTAAAATGCCTATGTGGACGTGCGCTCACCGATTTGCTGCCCTGCATGCATTAACATGTGTGCTAATGGTATTCATATTACGAGATAGCATCCCTGAGGCCTTTCGAGGTTGGCTTGTTCTCTTTCTTTATATTTGCAGACGATGTTACGTTTAAATCCTGTTCACAAGCAGATGCTATCACTGCCGTAATCTACAGCCGTAGTCTCCTCTCATGGATTACTCTTCTGTTCATATTGTGAGGAGGCCCTAGGGTGATCAGCGACAACTGCAGCTCTTTGTATCGCTACAACGACGTAGCTTCCAGACAAGATGAGGAGACTGGCTCGGGCATGTCTAGATAATAGGAGCATGAGCCAAAGCCCTAGATCACTCTGATTACTGCGGCCCAATTGATGCTGTCACGCTGGGCGGTGCTGGAAACCACTACTGACAAAAGATTGGCAGCTACGCTTCCATGTTGGTGTGGTAAGGAAACACACAAACTCACAAAGGAAGAAGCTCAAGACCACACGCAACAATAACACACAATCAAACCGTAGGACGAGTCCTCCGTCCCCCGCCTCCTTGTACAGATGTGGCCAGCTGTGCTCTATTTATCCTCCTCTCCATCTCCATCCTTTTGCCACTCAGGCAGCAATTTGGAAAGTAAAGTGTCTCCGTGCTGTTTGTTTTTATATGCATCACTTTCTATAGCGGATGAATGTCGATACACCTGCTGCCCTCGTTCCTCTCCGTGTGTCTGTAAAGTTGGTGCACTCATCCTCTTACTTACCGCCAAACGCTCACTCAATGATGTTCCTCATTGATATAGATGTGAGTGCCCTTTCATTCATCTCTTTCCATTACCCACCTCCTCCTTTTTCTCCTCCTTCACTCTTTGTTAGTGGTGGAGCCGCATGGCTTCCTTCCTCCTTACCATTATCTGTTTACCCATTAGTTCTCTGACTATCCATAGTTACTGCTAAGCTAAATCTATAAATAGCAGAGATCTCATTGCAACAATAAAACACTGCTTTTTTATGGCTTGAATATGACATAAAAATCCCTAAAAATAACTTTTCTCTATTTTCTCCAATGCACGTAAGAGGGAAAAGCCGCAGAATTTCCGCCTCGACTTAAGTCTGTCACCAGTGGTTGACTGGCCATCTGGCCTACCGGGCATCGTCCCAGTGGGCCGTCGACCCAAAGTTGGCCAGTCCGGTTTTTTGACGAGTCAGTGGAGGCAGACATGGTAACAGGTGGCCAAAAATGGTCCAAAAGTGGCAAAAAATGGCAAGAAAAGAGTGAAAAATTACTAAAATGGGTAAAAAGCAGTCAAGAGTGGCCAAAAAATGGGCAAATAAAGAGGAACCAGATGGTATTTAATGGTAAAGCAAACAATAGTGAAAAAGGGAAAAAATTATCAAATTTTTCTTTAAGTGATCAACAGACATTGTGAAACTGCAAAAATGAAATGATTAGACAACAATCAAAAGCATCACATCATAGCAGACACACCAGATTAAAGGTAATGCACGGCAAAAACTGCAATAAATGCCATTTATTTCCTCAGTTCTAAACTTTCAGAAATTTAGCTATACTTGGAGTCTGATAAATCTGTCTGATTTTTTTTTTCATTTTTAATTGAATTCATTGGTGTTATTTTATATTAAAATAATTTTATACAAATACCTTTGTGAAAAATAAAAGGAAGTTCCAATTGTGGAACATTTGGTCTCTTCTTTTTTGAGTTTATAGATGAGATGTTTACTGTATGCAATGAAATCGTGGCAAGATGTATTACCAAAAATATACATGGGGGTTGAAAGTAACTCGTAACTTTGAGTACTATTTATTTGAGCTGCTTTTTAGTTGTACTTGAGTACAATTTCCAACAAGTAACAATACTTCTACTTGAGTAGGATATATCAGTACTCATCTATAATATTCCTTGGAAGTTTTGTGTCCCCATTAAAAGTCAAAAAACTTTCCATTGAGGGCGTACACTATGTGTTGTAGCTGTGGTCCAATTCGTGATGGTTGAAGTCCTGCAGCAGCACTGCTTCATCCCCAGGAGAATACACAGGAAGAGAAGGTGCTGGCTGATGGAAAGACAGATGTGCAGCGTTGGATGAAGACACGAGAGAGCAGGCAGGAAACATCTCTCACTGCCGTGTAACAACGATCATCACTCTGAGCCTTACTCAGTTTGTGGTCATGAAATGCACTTCTCCTGCATTTGTGAATCCAAAACATAATCCTGATCGTGAATAAACACGACTTGTCATGCAGCAGAACAGTGGTCCACTCCACAGAGGGAATTTTATGGAATTCATGTGTACCAATCCCCCAAATTCTTCCCTTCTTTCAGCCCACGTGAAGATTCAGAATGCTGTATTCTGCATCCTCCGCCTCCGGTGTCGCTCCCTGTTATCATCGTTCCCTTGGATGTGTAATGAATAAGGAGGACTCGTGTTGTCAACTGTAATAGCAGCTTTTTCCCCTTCAGTCTTGGCTGCTGCATCCATTGTACTCGTGTGTGCGTGTGTTTGCATTGTGTGTATATCAGATGTTGCAGGATAAACCTCTCGCGCCTGGTGATCCCAATTTCCCCATCTTTGTCAGTTCATTTCCTTTAAGTACTCGGCCAAAAAAATTATTCTTAAGCTGGTAAATGTCGCCTTTCTTTTAATCTTCCATCTTCCTCTCTACCGCACTTCAATCTTATCGCTTTTACAATAGAATAATTATATTCAAACACAAAAGCTTTAAATGTCTGATTGACTTCATTCTTTAAGTAATTGAACTATTAGGTTTTCTCATCATAATCAGTTTTAAACTCGATTCTGTTTCAGATTTGCATTAAATTCTTCTCAGAATCTCAATTCTAATAATGCAAAGTTTCTGCTCTTTTCACCTCAGCTTCACTTTTTTTTTTACGCATGGTTTTAGAAGTATTCCACAAAGTATTCAATCAGCAAACTGTAAAACCTTTTTCTGATGCCACGTTATCTATGTGTTTAAATTCCAAGTGCATGTTCAGGTGTTTAAAATGGTACAATCAGATAAGTTTTAAGCTTTATTATTAAACTTTGTGAGTTTAAGTTAAATCTGTATCCTCTTTTGGTTTTACTTATACTCACTATTGTCTTGTTAAAGTTAGGTTTATCAAGTCTAGTTAAGGTTCCCTGTTTATGTCTGTGGGTAGTGTATTTCTGTATTGTCTTCTCAGTGTGTGTGTGTGTGTGTGTGTGTGTGTGTGTGTGTGTGTGTGTGTGTGTGTGTGCTGTCCCTCCTGTTTTCACTCAGGTGTGCTTTATCCCTGATTGCTTTCTCTCACTATTTATAGTGTTTGTCTTCATGTCTCTATCTTTGGTAAAAAATATTGTCAAATCTGTTAAGTATATTTGATGTAATCCTGCCAACAGGCGAACAAACAATATTTAACATCAAGTGAGATATGGTTGGTTAAAAGATGAGTTTTCCGTGACTCTCCAAAGGAAATCTAATCTGAATCTCAAGTGATGGAGCCAATTCCTGCCCAACCTCTCCAATCTGTTTTCTTTCAATGTAAATTTCTTCCACCCAATCTCAGTCCCTGTTCACTATCTCAATTTCTCTAGTTCCCCCTCAATGGCCCACGCTCGACTCCCCCCTTCTCTCTGATCCTTCTTTATCGCATTTTCACCACTCCATTGTCTCAGCCCATTAGGCAGAAACAAATCCGTCCGGAGACTGTGTCTGAGCATGTCTCCGTCCTGCCTCTCCCAGGCTTCGCTGCAGCCAGGAGAAACTCTCGTGAGAAGCACACACTGGCTTGTGGCCGGGTAAATTTATTTAAACCTTTGCCACAAAACGATGCTCTTTCCCCCAGCCTTTGGCACTCAGGGCACATGTGCTTAACGAACGATGCTCGCCGGGCACACAAACACACACACACACACTGGGGTCTGAGCATGTGTCTTCCCTCCACTTACCACCTCTTCCCTCCCACGCGCCTCCATCTTTTTATGCAATGAACAAAAACACAATTTTTAACATGTAACACAGCCAGGAGGACAACTAAAGCTTTTTGAAAGACTCATCTGTTTTTAAGTCCTGTGCTTAGCAGCAGGGTTGGGGTCAAATACATTTTTCAGTTCCAATTACGTATTCAATTATTCTGTTTAGATATTTACATAGCCTTTAATAAATAACCTAATAAAAGCTAACCTTCCTCTTGTGTTAGCTTTCTGTTATGAAAACAGGTCTTAATCAGCTGTAAAACACACTAAAAACAAAAAATTATCATCTAATTTTTTCCCCATCTATTGGTTACCTTGTTAGGCTTCCTAATCAATGAAAATATAGTTTTTAATATTTTTGATGAGGGTGTCTGAGCCTTTTTTGTGTCAGTATACACCTTATTTTATTTTTTTTAAATGGTAAAATGTGAGAAAGCTTGATATGAAACATTTTAATTATTGTTAACTATATACTGTATGTGTAGAACTGTAGATAGAACTGTAACATGGTTCCCTGGCTTTGCATTAAATTATAATTGACAATATTTTCTATAGAATTTTCATTATAATTACAATTACAAAGTGAATTATCTAAACTCAATTACAATTTGATTAAGATTACGACAGCAACAGATTTTTTAAATTACAATTACAATTACCCTAACCTTACTTTGCTGATCCAGGGTTAAAACATGCTTGCTCTGTCTCAAAGCTATTCAAGCATATACAGAGAAGTGGGATTCAACAGTTTTCATTGGCTGCTGCAACTCAAGCGTCTGTGAGCAGAGCTTAAACCTGTAAAAGCAGAAGTTTGACCACCAAGATGGAAACTGTAGTCAGAGTCAATTTTGAGGTTTTGCCCTCATCCTCTGTGGACACAGATAAAGCAGCTGACGATTATTTTTGATAGGGGAGGACTGGTGAATAGAGATCCAGCCTCTGTGTTATATTTGTGCTACTTCAGGCTGATCATTTCACTCACATCTTCCCAATTAGCATTTTTTAATTCAAGTGAGATACTTCATCTTAGCCTATCCATATACAACTGAAGCACAAGCTATTTGCATTAAGATTTTGTCATTTTGCGATCAGAAAGAAAAGACTGAAATCTCGATATTTTTCTCAACAAAGTCTTACCAGGAAGACGATTTTGGGTCTAAATCACTGGTGTAAAATGCCACACAGGAACTTTTAATAACAGCCAGCTCCACAATATCAACAAGTTGTGCTTTTTCCTTTGTTTTTGGCTTTTTCTCTCATAAAGGGACAGCACATGTGAGTGAGGTCTGTACCATGGACTCCACATCTGATGTTTAAAATCAAAACCATCTTCATGTAACTGTGACGCTGTGCTTTGTCTTGCAAGCCAGTTCCTCTTCATCAAAGTCTCTGCCATCTGTGTTCGTCGTCATGTTGCTTCTGCACTTGTGAGAGTGAGCGGGAAATTGAGAACGGAGTTTGTGTGAGATACAGACATGAGAGAAGTTGCAAAAGCAACGATTATTAAAACAAGTTTTTTAATGAAAATAAATAAATAAAAGTTATCTTATAATATAATGTAAGTTATAACACCACATTTGTTGCGTATGATGGAAATCTCCATATATCGTGCCAGTCCAAAAATGTATCCTTATTTTTTAAACCTGAAGGTTTTTTCATGTCATGACAGTAAAGAAAATTCAAGTTAATACTTAAAAAAGTTATTTTAAAACAGAATCAAAAAATTTTAAAGCAACATAGTTTCATGAATAACAATTCACTCTCCATCCACTTCAGAATATACCCTTATGCAGCAACTTTCAGTGAAGCGGAACACTGAAGAGCCTTTTGGACATTTTCCTCTTCTATGCACATTATTAATAGTAATTAACAGAGTGATTCAATGACACAAGCTCACACACATGCAAACTTAAAGGGCTAAATCCTTCTTTTGTTGTATTTTGAGGGCAGAAGCATGTAGTGTGAGCAGCAGCATGTAGTGTGAGCATGAGTGACAGGGAACTGCAAAAATCTGAATTAAATCAAGAAGCAATCAAAGTTTAAAAAAAAATAGACTGAAAGTGTATTACTCTAAACAAAACAACAGCTTATGGATGAGTGGATTTGTGAGTTTTGCGGAGGATTCATTTACAACATAAATTAAATTGCACGAGTGACTGTGGCTGTGCAGAAATATGATTTCATTCTCGAGAAACAACAAAATCAAAATACTTTTTGTTGTCACTGAAGATAAACCCAAACAGTTTCCATTGATTGTTTTTCACACACTGTCTCACTCGCCCAGCCAACACGTACTTTCTCACACTGTTGGAGTGAAACCAGTTACACCACATGTACGGGTGGGAGCACGAGTCCTACCTTGGCAGCCATGATCATGGAGGATCCACCACGAACTCCGAGGATGGGGATGTGGGTCTGGGCTGAAATGAAGTCCAGGATCTGCGCTATGGCCTCCTGGTCCGTGTCGTCCCCAAACACCACCCCTTGCAGCCAATGCTCGGTCATCAAGTCGCAGATGCTCTTGATTATGCTCTTAGGGTCTGTCTCATTCATGGTAAGCACCTCCACGTTGGGGGCCATGTGTAGGAAGTCCTCCTTTTCTCGAGCTCCGGCCAAAGCCACCTCGCTGGAGTTGCCCACCAGCACCACGGCAATGCTGAGGCCACGTAGGAGGTTGGGCAGGGCCAAGTTATGCGGAGGCGGCTGGGGAATAGGGATGTAGTGGCCGCCGCCACCGCCTCCCCCTCCCTTCTCTCTCCGTGAGTGGCAGGCCGGCGGCAGGTGGAGAAGGCAGAGCAGCAGAAGAAGGACGGACAAGCCGGTGCGAAGGCGATGCAAAGGTGGCGGCGGTGGATGAGGAATTTGGATTTGATCTTCTTCTTGGATAACCAAGTGTGCAGATGAGCTGCCCCCGGCATGGCCACGAGGCAAGGTGGGACCACGGCATCCACAGACAGGCATGGTGTGGGAGTGGGAGAGGAATACCTGCAGACAGAAGCAAGTTTTACACTTTACACGCCTCAATTAAATAAAGCCAAATACAGAAAGACGACCAGTCGGGAGATCACGGGAAAATTAGGCTTTAAACTCATAAAGAGGGATGAGAGATGAGGTCGTATAATACACACATGGAACACAATGGTATATGGATCACATAGAAACTCACAGGGATCAATAAATCTAATGCAAAGCTCCAGAGTGGCATTTCTGGGAACATTGTTGGGTTCCTTGACATGGGAGGAAGTAAAGCAGGGCAGATGGAGCGACAGACTGCTCAGCGCAACTCTGGCAGCCTGACAAAATGTCTGGAAAGAGATGAGTGACACGACGAGCCGAGACACGGACAAACCGACTGATGCTGAAATTGATTAAGTAACTGATGGCAGAAGGGTTCGGGCAGCCAGCGAGGCTCTGCTATCTCCTCTGTCATGGCCCCATCGCTCTAGTTTAGCACTCGCCGTCATTTAGCTCTCATCCTCCCGTCCCTCCACCTCCATTACTCCCACGCTCCGCTTGACTGTAACTCCATTTCTCCTGCTGCCCGATATCATCTTTTTGCTACTTATTTATAGAGCACTTCATTAATAGGGATGCAGAGGATAGGGAGGGCCAGGTGAGTCAGGACGAAAGGAGATCAAGAAGAAAAGTGACAGAATGAAGAGGAGCAGCACAGCTGGAGCAGAGGTAGAAACTGGAATACATGTGCTTGTCGATTTAACAAAAGGTGTGACATTGATGCAAAGGCCAGCCAGATAAAATACTAATTAAACACAAAGTTGACAAATGCATCATCGTTAGGGATCAACCAAAAACGACAAGTTTTACGTTTTCAAAGCTGTTGAAATGAGACCAGTGGCAATTTGCATGAAGCTTTCAAAACAGTCATCAAAATCATATGTGTCTGACATCATACATCACATTTCAATGCTTTAAATAAAAACAAACCAAACAATTAAGGCCTTACTTTTAGATTAATGAATTCAACGCCATTTAAGACTTTTTAAGGATCCGAGGGAACCTTGATATCATCTCAAATATTGAATGTGGTCAAGACAGAATAATGAAGAGAAAATAACACACTGCAAATGAAAGCTAAGCACAAAAACAACAGGAAGCAGGAAAACTGCAGGGAGGAGAGTGAAGGAGGGATGAAGGGACACGGGTATGGGATGACAAAACAACTTCTTTGCGGGGGAAAGTAATTGCTGGAGGTTCGTCAGCTCTAATTACAGGTCCCTGAGTTAATAGTTGATTGCGCGCTGCTCCACTGGATTGCGGGAGAGAAGCAACGAGGGAGGGATGATAAGAGGCATGAGGATGGAGGGAAAAAAGAGAGGGTGGAGGAAATGAGAGAAGAGAGCGAGGACCACGGTGAGAGGAAGATTAGAGAGAAGGATGGAGGAAGGAAAGGAAGAAAGACGAGCGGAAAGAGAGAAATAGAGGAGCCTCCTTTGAATCTGGACTTCTCTGGCAGCACTCAGTTTCCATGGCAACAATTAAAATAGGCCTACATGTGGAGACGCAGTTGATGGACACAAAGATACACACACACCGAGAACTCACACAAATTTAGTCATAAGCATTGATCGTGTAATGGCGTCAGAGTGCTGCTGGTTTACGGTGCAGCAGCTTAGCATAGAGACCTAAGACAAGACTAATACATGAACACACACATAAAACACACTCTTTGTACTTCATACACTCACTGTCCTGCAAATACATGCTAACTTGCTGTTGCACACACACATACACACATTAATAATAATAATAATAATAATAATAATGCATCAGTTTTATATAGCGCTTTATCATAGACACTCAAAGTCGCTTTACAGAATTAAGGGATTATTCTTTCACTCCACACTTAGTGGTGGTAAACTACTGTTGTAGCCACAGCTGCCCTGGGGCAGACTGACGGAAGCGAAGCTGCCATAATGTGCCATCGGCCCCTCCGACCACCACCAACACTCACTCACACACTACATTCATAATAGGCAATGTAGGTGAAGTGACTTGCCCAAGGACACAATGACAGATACCACTGGGGTGACTGCCACCCCACTGTGGCACCTGGAATTCTCAGTGGTCTCCCATCACACTACTAACCAGGCCCAGACGTGCTTAGCTTCCGAGATCTAACGGGATCGGGCAATGACAGGCTGGTGTGGCCACATTAGCCAACATGCTGTGTAACTGTGGTCATAAAAAACACACGTGCGTCACAAAGTCCCACAAAGAGTCAAACCACATCCAATGAAGTAACGCAAAAGGTGTGAATCACACTGTGCATTACACCCGAAAGGTATGGCACCCAGCGACCCCGTTTTCCTCCTCGCCAGCCTTCGCCAGTCTCACCCACCATTTGTCCCATTAGACACACCAGTGCACACAGCGGACAGATCAGTAACACACAAATGGAGCGCAGTTAGCCTCCGCCAGCTCGAGGAGCCGACAGGCGTCCAAGCTAACGGAGAATTCCCTAAAAGTATCTCAATGTGGCAGAGAAGTTTCAATAAAAAGCCTTTATTCATGTTTTTTCTTATTATTCTTATCACAATCAGAGTTTAGTGTCTAAAAAAATGTATTTTTATTTCTGTATTTTAAGTTGTGTGGAGTTTTAAAAATATCTAATATTATGTATTGATTGATTAAACTAATAGGTTACCATTGTGAAGGTGGAAACTGGGTCAGTATCTTTTGGTCATTAGATTTTTCAATCAGAAAAGATGAAAATGTTTTAAAATTCAAAAATTCAAAAATTCAAATTGAAATTTAAGGCTCTTTTCTTTATCAAGGTCAAGATGGGATTTCTAAGAACAAAGAAACATGCCCGTTTTTTCATACGGTGCCAAATGAGCCCATAGTTCATACAATAAAATATATCAATTGGTTATCAAAAAACTGGACTTACAGTACATGGTTTATAATATTACAGCAGAAAGTGTAGAATGGAGGTGATATGAGGCATGACACGATTTTACAGCTTTGTAATTGGCTCCCTTTGCCCTCCTTTTCACTTTGTGTCAGCGATAAATCACTCAAATCAAACTTCCTTGGAGACCAGCTGTTGGAGTCCAGGTCACGGCCGACATCAAACAAAGACAAACTACAAGTATTCTTATAAAAAAGGAAATGAAAAGAAAACAGGAGTGACCTGTCAGTCAGCACACCCTGGACAACAGACGTGGGTTTGTGCTGCCATCAAGAAAAATGCACAAAACGACAGGAAAATACATCGAAGTACAGCAAGAATACACAAAAATGCCAGAAAAATACAGACAATACACAAATTTACACCAGATGTGCACAAAAATCACAAAAACATGTACAAAAAAGAACAAAAACATGTAAATTGGGAGATAAATGTACTAAATGACTCCAAAGAACATAGAAAACAACTAAAAAAAAACACAAAAACTCTTTTTGTTCTTTCCTCTTTTGATGCTCACATTGGTCATTTTTCAAAATGCTGATATGAAAGATGATAATGTGGCCCTCAGATCACACAATCCAATTTTTGTGGCACTCATTGTGATAGAAGTTGCCCAACTCTGCCCTAGAAATTGTTTAGATGTGAACAAATGTATGTGATTGTTCTACAGTCGCTAGGTTTTCTGCTCTCACTTAAGGCAGGAGGCGGTTAGTGATGCTCGTGGGTTGTGTGAATAAGTGTGAGCGTGTGTGTGTGTCGTTGATGAATTCAGTTTGAAAGGTTGTGAACGGTGCCAGCAGTGCCTTGTGCTCTCCCTTATGCTTTTTTAGACATGACATTTAAAGGGTTTTTAGTGTAAGAATGAAAGTCAAAGAAATGTAACCTCAGTGCTAATCTTTAGCAAAAGCCTGCATTGATTTGAAAGCGATTCGACAGCAGGAGCAATGGCTGCGTTTAAGTGATTCTTAGACAGGAGTGGCGTTTTGAGAGGGTGAAATCTGTGCTTCCCCTGGAACCTGCTCCGCTTGTGTTTCGGGTCAGCGCACTACACAGTGATGTGAGCAGAAAGCAGCTGGGGGCTGGAACTCCTGCCAAAACCTCTGCTAGTGAGAGTATCAAGGAATATTTTTAGTTTAAAGTTTCAATTAGTTCACCTCTGCTCCAATACTCCCCAATTTTAAGATTGTGCCAGATGACAATGTAAACATATAAAACTGAGCCCTGGGGGTCACAATTACCTGCTACAATATGTCTAAATGCATGCAGGGGAGGCTTGTTAGCACACTGTCTACAGAACCATGTGATGACAAGAAGCAAGAGGACATCTAAAACCTGCAGGACTGCCCCCCCTCCAGAACCAAGACACCCTATAGAGTAGTGGTTCCCAATCTTTTCACAGTCCCGTACCCCTTCAGACATTTAACCTGAATCCATGTACCCCCTACTCCTGCACACACAAAAAACCCATAAAGATGTAATGTCATATACAGTGTAGCCCTACAGTGAAATTTGTCTCGGAATTTGTCCATCCTGTTGAGGAAGAGTGTATAATAAAAACTAATAATGATAATAATCTGTAAACACAAGAAGATATGTCATTCAAAATTATCAGATTTGTTTAATTAATTAGCCTACAGGCATTTTCAGTATAATAATACTGATATATATATATATATATATATATATATGTTTAAGAAATCTTTCAAACATTTGTTGATTGAACAGTAATACAACATGTTCATCACCCTGAAACCATAGGTGAAAGTAATGGATTACAAGTACTCACGTTACTGTAATTGAGCTGCATTTATGGGTACTTTTTTGAGTATATTTTTTACCATTTCTGTTCAATGCCACTTTCTTGGGTTCAGGTTTGGGTTTCTACCTATTATGTTGTTTCGCACATGGCACATTTGGCATGGCATTGTTTCGCGCGTCCACCACATACTGTGTATATCTAACGCTTTCGTTGCGTTTGGTGTGAATGTGCCATAATAGAGTTCATAAATGTAGCTATACTTAAAGCCTGATATTTTTTTCATTTTGAATTTAATTTAATGGTGTTATTTTTTATTAAAAAGAATTTTACATTTTGACAAACCTTTTATTTCACACAGATGAGTTTTGTGAAAAATAAATTAAGGTCCAAATGAGCAAAATTTGGTCTCTTCCTTTTTAAGTTTAAACATGAGATGTTTACTGTATGTAAGGGAACCATTGAAAGATTTATTACCAAAAATAAACGTGGGGAGTGAAAGTACTGTATAGCTACTTGTTACTTATACTTGAGTATTTTATGTATGACTTGTATTTGTGTACAATTTTAATCAAGTAGCAGTATTTCTACTTGAGTAGGGTGTATCAGCACTCTTCACACCTGTGCATCAAACTGTGATATACAACTTGCAACAATTTTAATGAGAAGGGTGAGGTTGAGAGGATACACAGAACTCTGTAAAGTTTGGCTGAATTTGACAGTCTGAGTCTTAAATCGTTATTCATGCAACGTCTTGCTCTGTATTTTATTTTAATATTTGTCAAAGCTGAAAATCCACTTTCACACAAGCCAACGTGTAACTTGTGGCAATGCACAGAGGCTCCTGACTGCTGCTCTATTTATATTCTATCTTCCAATGTTGTCAAGTTGTTATTCATTTCTATTCATGTACCCCATATGACAATTTGCATACCCCACTTTGGGAACCTAGGCCCTAGAACTAAAAGAAAGAGCCGTAACTAAAAATCAAGGTGTGAAAACCTAACTCTGAGTTTGCATTGCTGCCGCTTGGTGTCATTCATGCTTGGCTTTACAACAGCAAACAAGTTGACCAAAGGGATTCACTATGAAATCAAAGATCATACAGAGATATAACGTTATGAAAGCGTAAGGACACCCATAGAGGCTGGTGTAAGTAACATTTACATATAATTTGCAATCATATCACCGCTCTGGTTAATATTCATGTGGACTGTCTGTGCAGCCTGCTGTGGAGGTGGAAGGTGCTGCTAAAGTGGGGGTGTGCGTATATATGAGTGAGTAATGCATCCACTCAGGGTTTGCTGTGACAATTAGAGTGAATGGACTTAAGCACTTTTTTACACGCCAGCAGTTACACACTTCCCTCCTGCGTGTATTCTCCGATCCAGGCTCCTGACACGCCCACCGCGCATAAGTAGACCAAAAGCGCATAGTCTGCGAATGAAGGCGGTCTGAAACAAAGGAGGCAGACTGGGACATGATGTCATTTTTTTGGGGCCTGTCTAGAAATCATGGAACATGGAGTTTTCCCAACGCTTGTAAATGTCATTGAAATCCGTGAAAATGATAAAGCGCACTTTTAATTTGAAACTCCCTCGTTAATGAACAATGTAACAGGTTGATTTGATAAGATTATTGATCAGATTATTGCAGTGAGAGAGGATCGGCCACATTCTTCTGTCAGAGTCAAAATCTCTCCTTTTTTTTCCCCTCATATTAATGACAGATTAACATTTGTTTTCTGTGAAAAGCCTGATTTTAATAACTTCTTCCATTCCTGCATTCAGAAAAGAACGGCGCATCAGTCAACATATGTCATCAATACGGTACCTGCTCTAAAGCGTGACCGAGTGTGATGCGCTGGAGGTATGAGGAAAGAATCCCGGAGAGCGTCTTGCTTTAATACAGAGGAGACAGATGTTTGCAGTGAAACAAAACTATTGGCTTTCTACATAATACGCAGTTTTAAATATAAATTGTTTAATGCCTTATGGAGCTGATGTGATGTGTCTGAACTGAGCCTCATTTAAATATGTGTGGGAACAGTTTCTGGTATCCATCCTCTCATGCACATTTCACCAACCTCCGCATATGACAGCTTGTTTCACTTATGATTTACTCTGTAGTGGATCAAACTGTGGCTTTACATTGGACATTGTATGAAAATAGTTGGACATCACCGTGACCAACGTGGACAGAAGACTGAGGTCTGTTTTAATTAATCGAGCAGCAGCAGATGAGGAGCAACTCGGGTGCGCACAGCTTATCAGCTCCACAACGCAGCACTTACCGTCTCTGCAGAAAAAAGTCTAAAACCGGTAAATATGTACATATTAGAAATGCTGATGGTCAAAGCATGCTTGTGTGACTCCCCCCACCCCCGTGACAGCGTTACTTTGAATAGATTCTTTCTGGGAGTCTAATCTGCAATATTATGAGTCTGTGTGGCTTAAAAGGTGCAATATAATGTTTCACCTTATCGGGGCGCTGCACTTATTCCATGTTCAGAAGTGCGTAAGAGGAAAAGAACTTAAGCAGACAGGAGAATACGCGCAAGGACAGATTTGAATGAGAACGCCCACATTTGAGGGACGCTCCACCCAGAGTGCGTAACTAGGATGGAGGCGCGCAGTGACTGGCTTAAGTACAGGGGGAGAATAGAGTGCGGCCAAAAACAGCGTCGCTGCGCTGCTTTTTTGACTTACGAGCATGGGAGAAAAGAGCCCTTAGTGAACAGTGGGCTCTGCCTCGTCCCTTTCCCCTCGTTTCAAACTCTCTGCCCTTTTGTCCAGTTTATCAGTTCATCTCCAAGCAGCGCCTCCTCTCAGCTCGCACACTTATCCGTCTCCTGTGCTGGCACTCACTCATCTCCCTCCTTTCATTATGTGGTAAGCGCCGGAATTTGTCGATAGCATTATTTGCATGAGAAACTGAAGGGCAAGGACGACTTGGCAATTCTTCACGTTTATAGCCCGGGTTGATATTTCCAGAGACAGCAGAAGCTGGATTCAGTGGGAACAATCGCTCTCTGCATCGCCACGGCTGACTTCAAACGTCTGCGGTGGATGTATATTATCTTAACCAAGCCAATTGAGGCGTGCTGCAGCAGCTTCATTTCTCCCTTTAATTAAAAAAAACCAATGTCACAATGAAAGGCTCAGCCATCAGGAGAAGAAGGCCCTCGAAAACGTAGCAGGAATTATGTAATTACCAGTTATCAAACAAGATGTGCACTGGTTTGAGGTAACTAGAGGCTACTCAGCCAGAGCTTATGATTTTATTATACGGTTATTAAACAATTTAGTCAGCTTTACTTTATCTGTGGTTTATATTCCATTCTAACAGCCATTGAACTCTCATAAATCTTAAAATATTCAACATTTTTTAATCAATACAAGCTGTAATAACTTTAAAGTTTTTTTCCTGCAGCAAAACATGGATGAGATGTGAGACAGTTTCTACCCATTTTTAGAAAACTTGTCCTATTTCCAAAGTGCTTTTTCTGTTACGTTTTCCATTAGTTTCTTTACCATAACAATGAAGGTTCAAAGCTGGCTGCCCTTTGGTTTGAAAAATAACATGTTCACACTAAAGATTAATCATTTAAAAAAAACAAATGGTAACACTTTACTCAAAGGTCCCATATCATGCTATTTTTCACCCATCTCTATTTGTTCTAAGAATCCCAAAAACATACTATTTGAGGTTTATTTTCCCAAACTCGCCTGTTTTCCAGAGTTTTAGCCTCTGAAAAGTCACTTTCTGAGCAACTCTACACAAGCAGGCTGATTTGTGGCCTACTTATGTATATTCATGAGTGGGCGTGTCTATAGAAGGGACACTGACTTCCTCCTCCCCGCAACTCAGTGCCGCGTCAAATTCTTCATCAAAGTGGGAACGCGTCATCAAATTGGAGCGAGGTGTTTGGGCTCGCCCTGCAATAAGAAAGGAGCAAATCAATGAAAAAAAACACTTTGGGCATGTGTATGAAGCCCAAATAGCACTTTATGATGTTTAAAGCTTAGAAAAGTCAATTCAGTGTAACATGGGCCCTTTAAGATTTTACACATACTGTAAGGATGGTATTATGATTATGATATTATTAGAATGAATAAGATGTTGTGAAGTCTGTCATTAAGTGTCGTTCGCTAAATCATGACACCTTTGGAGCTATGTTGGCATTTTTTTGGTTAGGTGGGGGATCTAGTGGGCAATTAGGGTAAAAAAAGACACTTAAAGGCAGCCTTCATCACACCTTATTCATGCATTTTACAGGTGTCATGTCATAATAATGACAGCGTAATATCAGCCTTTATGTATAAAATGTCAAGGTAAATGTTACCAAATAATTTAGTTACATTCAAATCAATGTCGAAGTTTGAGTTTGAGTGTTGCTCAGATCAGAAATTCCTCAGCGATTCAGGCTACATTACAAAGCAATAATCTAATGTTACAAACTTGCCTGGCACCTTGTCAGCAGGTCTCAGCGACTAAAGGCTCAAACTTCCTCCAGCAGCAACTCAAATCTAAATGACAACTGACAGGTAATGAAAGAAAATGCAACCTGGACTACCTCCTCACCCAGGCAGCAGTCACACACACAACACACACGCGCGCACACACACACACACACCTGCGCTAAAGTGGTTGGAAGGTAATGTAGGAGGAAGGGGAGTGATGACATCATAGCTTAAGTCCAATATGGTGGAGTAAACAAAAACATGTCACAGATATTCCTAATCCTCCCGTACGTGACTTTTTTAGGTCAACTTTGATCCTTTGCTCTGTTGGGATTGATTACATTTTAACTTACTGATACTGGTTCAAATAGTAAAATTAAATAATGTTTTTAACTTTTTTTTTTCCATGGATCAAGCTTTTACAGAGCCCCTAGAATGACATGACATTTGTTTTGTATATGCGCTCACATAAAACTCCTACGGGCTCGTGCACAGTTTTATGTGAGCACTTTAAAGTTTTTACACTAGTGAGGATGCCTGTATTGCACTAAAATCTGTTAACATTCAAATTCAGTGACAGCTCGTGCGCACGTAACAAATCTTTCCGGTTTTACGCCATTGCAGAGAAGTTTTACGCAAATACGTAAAATCAATTTTTTTTCTAAAACACTTTAGGTACTCTGTAATCTTTGGTAAAAAAGTTTCTTTCAGAATGTTTCAAGAAGGGAAAAAGTAAAGACAAATTAAAAATGGAGGCTCAAACTTTAAGCTTCGGTTACATAGGCATCCAGATGTTGGTTATTTACTGTGTATATATGGAATAATTACATGTTTTGTGGTCAGTGAGAGGCTGTGATTACGCCTCCACACACAGTCAGCATCTGTTTGTCGTGTCCAGGTGTGCGTGTTGGTCTCTGAAGCATCTCTCACCACCTTTGTGTGTCAAGTAGCACTGACACCTGAGATGAGCTTTAATAAAAGTAAATATCTGAAGAAAAATATGATAAGCAATCAGAATCATTTTTGAACATTTATTATATAGATACTGTATACGGTACATAAAATTTAAGTTTGAGATTGTTAGTGTGCTCCACTAAAATTGAAAAATGTAGTCGATAATATTCATTTTCAAACTCACATGTTCTCTTTAAATGTCCTTTATATTGGACGCTGAATGTCTTGTTTGGGTAACAAAAAACTAAAATAGAAGAAAGAGTAATGGCAAAGCCACGTTTTTTATCCATCCTTCTGCTTTAATCTCCATAAGTGTCACAGCAAGGCTTAAGGAAGGATGATAGAAAATGTAAAAATCACTGTAAAATAAATCATGGTAGACTTTATAGGAAAGTGTTTTGGAATGAACTTAAGGGTGATCCATTTCTATTGGCAATGGGCCCATTTTCTCACAGGCTGTAAGTATACGCACTGCTTTCCAGATTTATAAATTTATATCATAACGTCTTTGTTCATAACACATTAATAAAGAGGTGAGGACATGAATTATTAAATGGACTTTGCCTTACCATGTAAAACAGGGGTGTCCCCATATACTACTACAAACTAGTGTGCAACAATATTGTATAATACTATAACACACCATTCTAATAATTGTCAATATTAGAGGTCTTTGATAGGATATGTTACGACACACAGCATAGTGTTATTACATATGTATAGGTCACTAAATAAAGGCTTTTAGTTGACTTTGTGATTGTAAAATAACACTTTTTGACTCTCAGGTTTGATGCTGCTGTGGGCCATCACTGTCACAATTTTATTAATGTGGAATGTTGTAAAATGCATGATTATGTGATATCACTCCAAGTGAGAACAATAGTCATTAACAGTAGGTATGAGACTCCTTTATCATCAACCAATGGGTTATGAACATTTTAACCTTAAACAGAAGAATATTTTCCAATTGAATACAAAATAAACTAGAACTAGAATAAATACGCAGTTATGAACCTTCCTGTACGACTCGACCCACAGGTTTTGTGGAGCCCATGGAAGTACGTCACAAAGGACGATGGGCTTGGGGCGATCAGGCAAGTCAGGAGATTGTATGTGCAAAGTTTGGTGCAGATAGAGCCTAAACACTAGAAAAAAAAAAGTAGGTTTTTTATGCACAGTGAGTTACAAAGAGCAATATGCCATGGGAGTGGGTGTGGCCTATGTCAGAAGATGCGACTCTATTTAGTGAACAACTGGATAAAAAGTTTATGAAGATGTAATTTAAAACGTGAAAGTTACAGGCCAAAATGCGTTTGCACCCATTATAGCACCACCAAGTGGCGCACTTTTAGGTACTGGTGGTGTGTGCTCTTCTATATAAACCCTGTAAATTTCACAGCCCTCAACATAATACTTCAGCTGAAATAAATGTTTGTTGTTTATGTTGTAATAAGCCACGCCCACTTTGACCAATCGCGAATTACTTCGAGATATGGCCTCAGGAACGACCCAAGGTCATAACTACCAAATTTCGTAAAAATCGGTCTTTCCATTTAAGAGATATAAATTTCCCATAACTTCAGTGTCCCCTAGTGGCCAACGTTATTCAAATTTGGCTCATACCCCCACAATCACACGTCAACCAAGGATCTCAGATTTTGGTGTTGTTCGCATTTATTTTGACCGAGATATGCAACAGTTCGCATTTTTATAGCGAGCTAGAAAACTTCACTTGTTAATAATTTGCGCATATTTTGACCGAACAAAATTCTTTACTCAACTTTAGATCAGGTTCAATCGAAGACTCTGATTGGACAAAACCCCAAGGAGTTCGAAAAAGTTTTCAGTTTTTGCAATTTTGCGCCAACACAATTATAGGTGGAAATGGGCGTGGCCTAGCCCAAGTGATTAGGTGTCATTCAGGGAATCTGTGGATATGAGGTTTTTGAATGTGCGACATACGGTGTGGCAGTTACCTTGGTTATAGCGCCGCCTGCTGGTGAACATATGTTAACTTTTGCATCCGATGTAAGTGGGGGGGGTGTGGACCAACCCTCCAAATATGTGGTCCCCAGGCCCCGCAGGCTTGGCCCCCCAATGAATAAATAAATTAGAAGACCCTGGAAAATAACCTTAATAAATCCAATACAAATTAAAAACAATTTCATACAATTGAAGACAATAAGACCCTGAAATAACCTCAATAAATCAAACAAAATGTATATATATACTGTATATACATGTATGCATCGGAGTGCTTGGTTTTAGGCTTTTCTTTTTCTTTTTAATCAAAAAGCAAAAATGGAGGTCATTTTTCTGTGCTTCAGAGATTGATTTGTTCATCAGAAATAACTTTAACTGGGTCGTTCACTGTGCATCCCAACAGTTCCAGTTAAACTTCCAGTCCATAGACAGATGGCCTCACTTTATCTGCAGCTCCCTTTGGTAGGATGATGGCAGAGCACAGGATTTTCCTGGCAGACGACCTTCACAGGTCAACGCCTTTCCAATTGTATATACTTTCTCATCATGTGAGGATGTGGAACTTAAAGCTACAATCTCTGCTTCCATAAGCCTGTGGACAAACCTGTAGCTGACTGAATCTGCTCATTAATCACGTTGCACCCTGTCAGATTTAAAAAGTCTAAAACACAGTGTGGCTTCTGGGTCCATCAACAACTAACCTCCTCACGATGTGAAGTTTAACCCACGGCCATTTGATACAACAGAGTAAGCGACACTTAATCAAACCTCACGTTTACAACTCCAGAAGTAGAGAAGTGAAATAAGTTCAACAATAAGTAACTCAGCAGGTCCCATAAGCTTATAATATACTTGTAGGGTATAACTTTTGAGGCTTTAGGTTGGTTCGTCTTCTGCGCAATTCTTCCTCACAATGTAAATAGTGAAGCAACACTGCGCCCAGCAAATGGTACATGTATGGTACTGCAGCAAAAATAAAGCAGAATGTGGCCCCCTGCCTGATTTTATCATGAATTTACAACATAAAATGACGCGTTGACGCAATTTTTTGTGGTCAACATTATCAATTATGTTACTTATCATTTTTGCATTATTGTATACGTTACACACAATGTTGGTGAGTATCTCGAGACGCTTTATATATTTAATTCTATTTTTTCTTTTGCCCGCCGGCAAGAATCTTAATCTATGGTTTTAATTCATAGGTTTTATTTGATCTTATCTTATTTATCAACCAATCATAATTAAGAACAATTTGTAGCCATGACTGCAACATGTGTACTGTACATATTCAATAGTTGCATGTTAACGCCTGCAGCAATTCAATCACCTACAAATTGCGCTTTTGTCTTGATTAATGTGTTAACTCAGCACTTACAGTGTTCGCATTGATAGCACTTTTGGGTTTTCGGATATTTTAATGAATGTTTTGTTCCTTTTGTATTTCAAAGACGCTCTCCTTCCTTTTCTATTATTGTTATTTGTTATTCTAATTCTGCTTTTATTGGAGCATTTGATCGATAAAAGATGACAGACGGGGCCCTGTTTATCAAAAAGAAAGGTGGCGGCGGATGATTTTGTGCAGTTAAACCAACACGCTTGTTTTTCAAATAAGAGGAGAAAAAAAAGAACGAGTCCCCGAAGAGAACAGGGAGAACAAGCAAACTGCTTTGACAGGCAAGGCTCTAGATTGGAACCCATGACACTCTAGCACTTTGCCACCAAGCAGACCACACACGCACACACACACACAGTTGATCTTGAATACTGCATTTATAAGTAAGCACCAGGCAGATGTGCTTGTGTGGCTCCCAGCAGCTGTTGCTGGCAATGAAAAGGTCCCACAGCTATGCGGGGTGTCCACTAATGGTCCGAGGTTTCTCCCATAGGACACAGCGGCACACTAACGGTAGACACCGCAGCCCCAGACTCCCTCGGCTAATTTAGTGGGCAGAGGCAGTCGCCGTGTGCAGGGATTTTTTTGTGTCGTTTGGTGAAATGCAGCAGCAGCTGCTGAGCGGGTATGAGCGCTGGCAGCTGTTTGCCGCGCATGGGTTGTGCAGCTGAGAGTCAGACGCAGGGATAATGCATGATCGACTTGCTCCAACACACGCCCCCATCAAGCCAGAGGGGTCATATCAATGTGGAAACAGCTCTTGTCTAGTCTCAGGTGGTGCGTGTTTGTCCAGGTTGTGTGTGCTTGTAGGCATCCATGTTTGCTGCTAACCATCTGCCATCCTACATCAGATGTTTATTTTTGCATATCAGGTCTCCTGTATACACAGAGACAGTTAAACACCTCAGATTGACAAATGTGTTGTGACACTGAGCGAGATAAGCACTTGGTCTGCAGGATCTCTCCAAGGGACACGTTTCTATTTACACCTACTCAGCCTCTCAGAGGGGATGCTTAATCTTCTCCATGATTTGTGGCTTCAGCACCAAAAACCCTTTCCTATACTTCTGTTTCCTTTCTTTTATTTCCTTCCCTCCTCTCTCATCAGATGCCTTATATCAGCATCAATGTTGTGTCATTGTAGAGGACCTTTACTGGCGTGTTTAAACATGCATAGTTATACAGCATTGTCTGTTTTAAGGTGAAGCTACAGTTATGAAAAGTATGGTGCGCTGACCTCCGTGGCTGTAACAGAGCTGTAATCACTTTAAATGTGTTTTATTGTCAGCTTTTGGCAGATTAGAGACGCAATAATCTGTGCGCCTCCATCCATCTCATTCAAAGTTGTTATTTTTGGCACCAGGATTCGACCTTTTCGGATTAGTAGGTGTGCAAGTGTTTTTTTTTCCTTCCATTTTTGAGCCTAACAGAGAGTGCACAAGGCTGCACAGCAAGACATCGCTCTATTGTGGGAAGTAAATAATCTGGATGTTGCTGCATACTCATAGTCTGCCTATCTGAGTGGAAACATCCCATCATGTTCCTGTGTGTGGAAAGATGATGAGGGAGGGAAAAAAAGCTAATCCACTGCTGCCTGGTGTCTCGCTCTCCTGCCAATACTAACCACACATTACACCCAAAGCAATGTAGAAAGTGTAGACAGAGGACAGTTGGCCAATCAAATCACCATCAGATAAGCGGCTGGTTCCCATCACAAAGGTCTGTGTGTTCTTGAAGCAAATATATGAGGTATAAATCACCCGCAGGTAATTTTTATAGACCCCATGAACTTACAGCACCGAGGTTAATGTGCTGCAGTGGAGCACGTTGCTCATTCTCCCCTGAGGATGAATATAAAGTGATGAATTTCATTTTCTCCTTTTAATTCTGCAACTAATATGACATGTTTTAATTAAAAGCACTCAAGACTCAAGCAGGACTTCGTTTGAGAGGAAATCTGCAAGGTGGCTAATGGTGTGGGAACTCAACATGTTTTTGAGGCATGTAGAAGAAGCAGTGGAACAGAAACCACCAATAGAACTATCAGAACAATCTATTCATAATGATCTTATATATATAAATGATATATAGTATACATTATACAATATATTATTAATTATACACTATTAGTTCTGTGGGTGTATTTAAAAACAAGCAAGCATCAGATAACTTTCAGCTATTTTGCATCTGAAGTGCTTTGACAACAAAGCAAGTAAGGGTGGTCCTAATTCAATATTGATATCGAATATTGGTTCGATATTAGCAAAAAGATGAGATAATATCGGATTATATGGGCCTAACTGTAAAGTTTTTTTTAATTGAATTTATTGATGTTATCATTTTCAGGGTCTTTTAATTTACATGATCATTTATTTCATTCAACTGTAGAATATTCTTCTGTTCAAGGTTAAAATGTATGTATCCATTGGTTAATAATAAACTGGTCAGTTTTTCCTCATACCTATTGATGCTGACTATTGTTCTCTGTTTGAGTAATATCACTTGACCAAGCCTTTTTTTTTACTAACATTCCACACTACAAAATAGGCAAAAAGTAAGTATGATTCATGCAGAAATTGTGTCGATATTGGGCAATATCGGTATTGTATCAGAAGTGAAAAAGTTGTATCGCGACACCCCTAACAGCAAGTAAATATAATATAAACACAACTACAGCTGCACAAATATTAACCAAAGAAATACAACACAGTGAACAATAAAAACACACAACATGCTCTAAATAGAACGTAGCAGGGCAGAGGAGGGTCGTGACTCGAGAGGTGAGATTTTACTCTTCAGGTACAGCATTGCCATTTCATTTTGGATTTAAGACGAGCAAATATTGTCATTAGAAAACGTGTATTGCTTTCCTCACCCAATTATGGCACTCACTACGGAGCAGTTTTACAAATGACGTGCAAAACAAATTAGTTACGGCACTTTTTTAGAGGTCCTGTGTGCAACAATAAATCCAACATTTTTATATTCAGAATTCTAAAACAACAGCCTTAAAACTAGTGGGTTTTTTTTAACTCTTAAAAACTATTTAATTAGCTGACGGTATTACATTTAAAATGTATATTTGTATTTTTTTATGTACATGTAATTTCATTTTAATTGCCTTATTTATATAAGTTGTGGGTATGTTCAGGATTGCATTTAAATCACAGTGAAGAAAAACACACCTTGAAAACTCTTTGCACGTTTAAATTGTGGGTTTTCCTAAAATGCAGGGTTGTGAGTCAGTGTTTTGTTTTTTTTCATGGACACAGTTTTCCTCTCTCTGTCTATTAGTATGCAAAGCGCCTCTGCCACCGGATGATGATGTTGATGAAGAGACTTCCCACAGAGATAATGGCGGCTAAGTACGTTTCACCAACGGATGCCCCCTGGATTTTAAACCCACCCAACGCTCGGTTTGGGAGAGGCAGACGCGTGCATCACACACAGACACACACTCACTGACAGGCGGCTTAGCCACTTGGACAGGCAGCAGCTGCAGAGAGACACAAAGGGACAGTTTAGCCAGGCTGACCAGCTTACCAGCAGACCAGCGGCTCACCAGGAATCAAGGCAGACAGGAACAAACACTGTCAAAGGTGAACATAGTGTAACAGACGACGGCACCAGAGCACAACTGGTCTAAGCTAAACTGAGACTGAGAGCTTCTCTAACTCACATCCAGTTTCTCCTTAAACTGATAAATGCAGCTTCTCAAAAAAAACATCTTAAACAGAGTCGGCGAAAGACTTCCGTACAGCAATAAACACTTAAATAAATCAATTTTCACAATTATTCCTTTGGTCAAAAAAAAAATGTAAACAGTGAATTAAGATCCTTCAAAGAAACTCACACAGCTGATATTAAAATGTCATTCTGTAAAAGAAAAACAAACCACTTACAGCCCAACAAAACAATATAATTACACGTGAAAACTGAAATGCCTCAATTATGGGCGTGGCTATGTCATGCCCAATGTTCACTATACCGCTCTATTCACAATTCTCTCAATCCAGCCTACTTGACACAGACTGCAGAACCTTCATGTGCTAAATTTTTACAACTAAATACACCAAATTGAAATACCTGGACTAAAATGTCAAGAGTTGGACAAGAATCAATCAAAAACACTACTTCATACACAAATACAATTGTTTTCAGCAGGAAAAAAAGTGGTTTGGAGGTTTAGTTACACTTTAAAGGTAGGGTAGGTAATTTTCTCCAGATACACTTTTTAGGTTTTTGGTTTAAATTTTCTTCATGTCCTGACATAAATTAAGATCTATTGTGCTCTGCAAAAGGAACAAAGAAAATCTGTCATCTGTAGCAGCTGTAAACCTGTAAAAACTATATATAATATAATATACAGTAACTATATATATAAAGCCCACACTAAACATCCAAGTTGACACAAAATCATAATGTTTAAAACCAACTGAAAAAATTCAACAAGGTTAAACTATTGACTGAACCAAAACACTTGCATAGGTCAGTTTAAACAAAGTGTCACTTTATCCAAAGGACATTTTCCTTTTTGCCAATATCCACAGAACTCATTACGATGCTCTCTCTTGTTCTGTACAGGCGTGAAATAAGGTGCTGTGCCAATGCTCATTACAGCATGTAACGGTTGACATTTTTTGGCTCCGGGTAGATAAGTCAAGAGAGAAAGAGGTGTTAAAGGGAGCATCTTAAATTGTAGAGAGGCTCTCATCACCAATCAACAGGCTTTGCTTGATATGTGACGCGAGCAAAAAAGACACACTTTTCTGTCCATTTGCTATCAAACTGCTTATTTTCAACTGATTTTAAGGGCCAATAAAAAATAACTAACTTGTATCATTTGCTCTACTTGTGTTGTATTTGCACAAGATGTAAAGAAAGACCCCCAAAAAAACTCCAACACAACTAAAATAAACCTGCCCTGTAGCATTTAGGTGTCCAACCTGTTCAATGAAGACAAGGTCACCAAAGAGAAGAAAATCCAAATACTGAATCCTGAAAATATGGCAAATCATTTGGTTTCCAAGGAAGTGAAGGTTAATTTAGGACATTAACCACCAGGCAAAACACAACTAACAAAAGCACTCAGAAAACACAAACTTCCACCAAGCACCGAAAATCATCTTTGTCAGATTTTAGCACTTGTTTGGATCAACGGTCCTGATCACGGTACCATGATTGTTCATACTTTAAAGGCTTGGTAGAAATGTATATCCTCAATAACTATACAGTAGGTTCAAATGTATGGACAACCCCATTTTTACGAAAAATCTCGAATAAATGCACAATCCAGATCTGATCAAGATGGAACTTGGAGTGATTGAGGAAATGGATAAAATTCTTATCCAATGTTGAGTTTTTTAAAAACTGATCCAGAATCAGTATGTTGATCTTGATCTCCTCCAAATTTAAAGGAATCTAACATAGCATTAGGTAGGGCTGCACGATTATGGTCAAAATGTTAATCACAATTATTTTTGATCAATAATGTAGTCACAATTCTAATCACAATTATTTATCATGTTAAGGAAAAAAAACCTGTTTTTATTACACTACCTTTACAGTTTACAGTGCAAAATGAAGCTTTAAATAAGAACTTTGCTAAAAAAAAAAAGTAATTTAAAATGTTCAAAGACTAAAATAATAAATACATAATAATAATAATAATGCATTGGATTTAATTTAGCGCTTCATAGACACTCAAAGCGCTTTACAGAATTAAGGGATTATTCTTTCACTCCACACTTAGTGGTGGTAAACTACTATTGTAGCCACAGCTGCCCTGGGGCAGACTGACAGAAGTGAGGCTGCCACAGTGCGCCATCGGCCCCTCCGACCACCACCAACGCTCACTCACACACTACATTCATACTAGGCAATGTGGGTTAAGTGCCTTGCCCAAGGACACAATGACAGATACCACTGGAGCGACTGTCCCCCAGTGTGGCACCTGGAATTCTCAGTGGTCTTCCATCCAACTACTAACCAGGCCCAGACCTGCTTAGCTTCCAAGATCAGGCAATGATAGAATGCAGAGCCTGTATTTTAAATGCAAATATTGCCAATGGCATAAAGCATAAAGTCAATCTTTTGTTAAAATTATGTAAAGAACTATTAAGTACTTTTGACCTAACAGACAAACAAATAAACGCTGGTCAAAATATTACCTTCTTATCAGAGGCAATAACATTTTATTTCAATAACTAAATGCAGTAAAGTTTGGTAATGACTTTTTCTTCGTATGTGGCTCCAAAACCTGAGAGTGGGGAAGGGAAACAAGGCTCACTGGCCCAGTATCTCCTTGTCAGTCCTCCGGCCACTTTTCTGTGATATAATAATGTTGACCCCACCCGGTGCCCGACATTTCATATAGAGTTATTACATTTATGCAATCTCTAAGCTTCTCAGCCTTTCCCTATAACCAGCTCTGCGTCTAGCCAAGGCCTGGTGTGGAAAGCTTCATTTTCAGATGGAAAAACAGCCAGATGAAATAGAGAAACCAAACAAGAAGCAGAGAACAGAAGAGAGCGGTGAATGTTTTATTCAGCGCGGGTGCAGTACAATTCATAACCACAGCTGATGGATTCACAGTTTTTAATTAAAAAGTTGCCTCATAGAGTTGCTGGTAAGATTTGGATTTATGGAGACCTGACCCTGAGTTTCCATCCACTCTGGGATGGAGAGTTCACGGCCAGAGCGGAACACAAAGGCAGCAAATGCTCAAGGGAAGGAGGAGGAGGGGGCGTCCCATTTCTTACAGCATGATTGTCCACACGGTGGACATGTGACTTAGTGTGTGCAAATCAAGAGGCAAAGATGACTGAAATACAGTCTGCATTAGGGCCAGGAGATATATCGAGTTTTCTGTTTTAGCAATATAGAAAATTGCAATATTGCCTATATCAATATATATATATATATATATATATATATATATATATATATATATATATTGCTTATTTTGTTTTAAAATACTCGTTTTAGGAGTTGCTGCTTTCACTACTTCTCAGAATAGCATTAAAAGCAGAGTTAGATGACCACTGAGTGAGTCCTAACCCTGACCTTCCCCTAAACATCCACACTAAAGAACCCACTCACATGTGCTGTCTCTTATAGTACCGTAGTCTGGTCTGTAAGAGGAAGAATTGCACAAATTTGTCTACAAGTATGAAATTTGGCATACTTGCAGTTTTTGACAAGCTGAATTTAAATCTGGTGGGAGTCGGAGCAAATTATCAATAGGGTCGCCATATTGGATAATTAAAAATGGCGGCCACCCAAAAACAGGTTCCTCTGTTACAAGCCAACAAAGAGTCACATAATTAAAATTAACACATTTCTAAGGTTCTGGACTTCAGGGATTCTAAATATGATGCCCATTTGACAGTAACCTTGACTGGCATCACCAGATTGGAAAATCCAATATGGCCACTTGTGAATATTTCACATTTACGACCAAAATGTCTTCATTTTACAACATAGAAGTCTGACATCCCAGATCAAGGTATCCTTAACTCCCCGTCACACTAAGAAATTTAAAAGTCCAGAATATGAAAAACAGCTTTCACCTTCAGTAACACGATTTCAAACTATTGCACTACATGTAACAAAAGACATGATGGTAATAAAAGTTTAATGGGAGCATAGATGTGGCTTAAAGAATAAAAGTCCTTTTGGAAAAATGCCAGCATTGATGGAATTTGCTTTGGTACCGACAGTAATGTAATGTTCATGTCAGGGCCTCGATTTAAATCACACCTATAACAAGATCCACTGACACGCAGATTTTAATTAAAAACCCTCCGAGGGGAAGAAAGGAGAGATAGATGCAAGGAGAAAAAAGAGAAGGGGGCTGGGCATTAAATAAAAAACATAAAGAGACTAAATGAGAGGACGAGAAATGAAAACAGTGATTAGTGATGTGTGATGTTATGTTGCCAAAGAAAGCCCAACCTCAGTACATTTCTGACAGATTCAGGGTGTTTTAGAGGAGTTTTATGCATTTTAAAAGCTTGTTTCTTCACCTGTGGTCACCTTCATTATCTCATTGGTTTGCTTTATTGACTTAACAACGGTCACAAAAAAATTGCTTTTAAGCCACATTTGCCTGCAGTTTAAATGTAAAATTTTAGATACATTCCGTCTTAATTTAGTCATCAGACTTTTCAGTATTGATGGAACACAATAGTTATGCACACAAAAATCTGGCAGTAGGAAGGAATGTAGAGAGTCAGTTAAGGGTCCATGACAAAATCCCATTGGACAAAATTTCTAACTCTTATTGGAAAAGTGGAAAAAATCAAATGGAATGAATAACTCTCAAAAAAACAATACAAGTACTATTTATGAATAATTTGAGTTTTGGTTTTTTTGGAATTTTATAAAGAGTAATTACATTTTTACCCCTAAGAGTGAGTGAATAAAATAAAATAACTTGCCTGTTTTCTGTCATTGTGCACAGCAAAACCAACCTCTAATTTGCAAGTGTAATATATTTTGGCACCTGAGATATTTTCCATCTGTACTTGGGAACAATCGAGTGGACATGGAGCCGTTAGGCAGCTATGATGGTGCTGCAGAGTCTTCAGATGGTTTTATTTTAATCAGTCCAACTGTTTATGTTTGTATTACACTCATTATCTTTCTGTTATCACTTCCTTCTGTCTGTGTCCTTTTTTTTTTAGTATCACAGCCATACTACATGCTTTCTGGAAGGCAGATCTTCCCCCACAGCCCTCCACTCTCTGCGTTTTCCTCCCTCTCTCTCTGCAGCCGAGTGCCACATATCACAGGCTCTGACAACACGTGGATGAGCTCCCTCTGGGAGGCATTAACTCCCCACGGGGAGCTCTACCCACTCCTGGTGGGCATTTTTCCTTAACACAACTCGATCAATAACTTTTTATATTATCTACCTGCAAAAAATCAAGAAGCGATTTGGGGCAGTGAGAGCGAGTGACGCCTGGCTTTCACAAAGGAGAGTCAGCTTCAGTAATGATTGAGGAGCATTTACAGACGTGCACTGCAAAAATGATGGAATACAGAAAGAAGAATGGGAATAATCGATGGGAACACTTTAGCTGGCTTCAAATTTGTTGAGCCTGCATTAGGTTTCACTTTTCTATTCTTAGCTCCACAAAATGCTTAACCTATGATTCTCTATGGGTCACCTACTGAATTTAAATCAGCATGTTACAGGTTTAGTTCGCTCTTCTTCTTTGCATCTAAGGAATATAAGGCATCGCTCTCTAAAAAACTAAGTCACATCATAGACACCAGCATCACTACTAGTATCATGGAAAATGAAATACTGTCTCTTTTTTTATATTTTATTTTATACCCATGCACTTTTATACAGATGAATTTTCATACTTATGAACTTTTTTATCCCGACAGACTTCTAGCGTACCTTATGTTGTTTTTATGATGATTGTGTCTGTTTATCTTGAATCTTTGAAGTATAGCTGAATGTTGTTGGGTGGGGCATGTGCAATGACATTAAAAGGATTCTATTCTATTCTACTTTGCTCAGATCAAAACTGTTGTGTGCTAGCAGCGAGTACGCTTTCCTTTCATCTAGGCTTCACCGTTTTATTTTATTCAACATTAATTGAACTTCTAGCAAGAGGTGGTTTAATGTCTCCAGGCAGACAGTGAGGTTACGCGTTGTTCTTGGGAGCAGGCTCCAAACAAAAGGTGACTTTTCACGTTGCTGCTACACAATGTTAGCGCTGTAGCATCTTTTTAATAGTGACTTAGTGTAATTGTGAGTATCTTTTAATGTTGTATTGTGGTTTTCATCTTTAATAGATTACTGTGAAGCATTCTCCAACAGAGGTGTAAAGAGTATTGATATATCCTACTCAAGTAGAAGTACTGTTACTTGATTAAAATTGTACTCAAATACAAGTACAAGTAAGACATACAAAACATACTGAAGTACAAGTCAAAAGTGGCTCCAATAAATAGTACTTAAAGTAAACGTTACTAGTTTCTTTCACCCCCCACGTTTATTTTTGGTAATAAATCTTGCCAAAGTTTGGAAGAGACCCAATCTTCCACAATTGGAACAAAAAAAAATTTCCACAAAGGCTTCTGTATAAAATTAAAGGTTTATCTAAAAGTGCAATTCCTTCTAAAATAACACCAATAACTTCAACTCAAAATAAAACAAATCCATATAGTATAGCTACATTTATAAGCATTCAACACCGTTTTGGTGTGTTACATTACGTTTAATCTGGTTGTTTGGCTGTGATGCATTTGATTGTTGTCTGTTCATTTCATTTTTTGTAGTTTCACAATGTCCGTTTATCATTTCAAAACAAAACATAATACACAGTTGGGTGTAAAAATGTAACAAATTACTTTACTTCTTTAAGTAATATTACTGATTTAGAATAGAATATAATGCTTTTATTGTCATTATACACAAGGTACAACAAAATTAGCCATAAAAGCAACTCAATACAGTACAGTGAGTACTTGTAATCCGTTACTTTCTTACTGTCTTAGCTACTAAAAAAAGTGCTCCATTTGCAAATTTTACCTTATAGCTAGAATAGTTTATTCAAAACCTAAAAATAAACACAGTTATTATGCATTGCAAAAAAAAAAACATGCTTTAAAAGTCTGCTGGAGGCTGAGTCATGGTGTGAGGATGGGAGTTTCTGAGGTGACAGGTATGGCAGCATCAGGCCTGTGTAGCTTGCTTTGCTTCAGTGAAGCCACTGGAGCGAGCTGAACATTAGCCATGACACTTCAGCTGCAGCAGGATTGCTAGACAAGGCCTTGTCGCGCACGGTCTCTTTGGTTGAGGGTCACTGCCCATGCTTGACCATTTCATCTCTGCTGCATCACAAACAGCATCTCAGGGACTTTGCATGAGTGTCTATTCCCGTGCATGTTTCAGCGGATGATGCATTGCCTTACAGGCTCACAGTGGGAGAGCATAGCGCTCCTGTAAAACCCTGTAGTGGGAAAATAATCTCATTTACGGTGTATGCTGATTTATTGTTCAGCATAACACTGATTATAGGAGTAAATAACACAGTTTAGTGAAGCTGTAATGAAGAAAAATATATTTTAAAGCTCCATTTAGCAGTTGCTCTTGCAAAGCAACACAATCAAACACAAGGACAGCTATGAAGACCCTCCCACTCAGGCCAGAGGTTTTAGAGTCCTTCTCACATCACTACATGATGGCCACAAAACAGGAGAGGTAAAAACACTAAATTATCAATCATGTATTCAAATAATGTGCAACATCTTTGCCTGTGTGTTTTCAAAAACATATTATGGTATATCTTTTGGAAAAATGTACATATTTTATTGAGCTTTTTGTCTCAATTCAGCCCATGGAGGAGAACTCTGATGTGGTGGATTTAAGCAAAAGATAACATTTCCTGCAATGAACAAAATGTACTAAATGTGTGCCAAGAAGGGACCACCAACCCCAGCAAAATACTGGCCAAACCAAGAGTTTAAAAAATGCTAAAGGAATTCAAACTGGTTCTGATAAGGAAGTCTGAGGATAAACAGTGCACCTCACTTCAGCTACATATGGATATGATGAACCACATTTTGTGTCAATGGTTTATATAAACATCCATATAAAAGTCTTAAGATAAATAACCATGCCAAGCCTCTCAGGCAGTAAGTGGCCTCTTTCAGTAAGACCTTAAACTTTGCCACAAAGGAAGTGCGTTCAAGATTCAAGTGTTAAGTTTGTTTGCGATTCTAAACCTACTGGAACATCTTTGGCGATATTAAAAATCTGTGCTGTGGTACAATGAGAGATCAAGTGCTATGCACACGTCCAAATGTATTCATGACCCAAATATGAGTAACTGCACTTACTACATTTTATTACATATAAATCATACAGTTGTGGTCTATATAAAGCGGAACTGCAATGCTTGGGTCTGAATTCCTCATTATTATAGCTCCACAGGCCCCTTTTCTACCCGTTTTCTGATGTGCTTCTGAGAGCAACTCGTTTTGGTGCGGTCTCTTTAAATGCAAATGAGACACTTCATACCCCGCCCCCTCTCCAGGTTGCAGAGGTGACACTCGGTTCAACTCCACCCTGTTCGGCCATTTTTGTAGTTTGATAGAAGAGATACGATTATTTAGCGGCGCAGAAAATGTTAATTCACACGTAGTTTACACAATGTCAACAACAGAAGACTTGTCCATCCAGCCTTACATGTTCGAGCCAGAGTCGGAACCCTAACAAGTGAGCTAACACAAGCACCGAGCTAACGCTAGCGCCAAGCTAACGTCACAAAATGCATTTTAATACAGTCTTTTCGGAGACAAAAACGGCAAAATGAAATGACTAATGGAAACTTTAGACTTAAATTAAATCACGTAGGCCATATCATCAAGGATCTAAAACGAGCACACAGCGCTAACATATGAAGACGGTGCAACTGCTAATGCTAACAAAACAATGACAGGGACTTCTTATCATCACACTTTTTAGCGTTATTTACAGCTTACAGAATTGCTCTATTCGTCGTCTCCAAAGATAGAAGGAATTGAACCCTCAATCAGACAAAGTCTTTCTGCAAATCCTTCTTTATACTGGCGGAGGTTGCTGAAGCAGTCATCCTTGAAGTGCTTCACACACACAAAAATGACCTTACCCACAGATGTGGGTACATTTCCGTGAAAAATAAAACTCAATCAGGCACTTCAAAAAGGTTCTGATGCTGGGAGACGGTGTAATGAAGCGTGTGGGTTACTACATCCAACAACCCAACATTTTGACTTATCCTCTCGTAACTTCGGCATCCTTGAGCTTGGACTACAAACTAAAAGCGAGAAATAAAAATGGCGGATTGCTCGAAGTGTTGGGCCTGGAGTCGATGTCCTAATTTGGCAGTTCCGCTGCAAATGCTGGGACGTTATTGTTCAAAAGACGTAATAGAGAATAGAAAAATCAAAACAGATTGAAAAATATGACCAAAACAGAATATAAAGATATCAACGGAGCACCTGAAGAGACTAATTTGAACTTTTCTGTACTTCTAAACACTCTAAATATACAACAAAATGCATTTAAGGGTTAAAAAAGTGGATTTAGCATATGTCCCCTTTAAAACGCTCCAGTCCACCTAAACTCCTAGATGACCCATTCTCATTCTGGAGCCACAGCACAGCTTTTTATTCATTTTTGCTTTAAGCCACTGTAATGAATGGATCGCCCTGTGTTTTCTACTGTCCTTCCACGTTGCAATGTATAAGTGACAAAATAGATTTGTTTTATCATTCAGTCGTAACCATCCTTTCTCTGAGCTGCACGGGAAAAAACACTCCAGCACTCTGCATCGTTACTCCTTAAGGCGGCAGCGTAAGTTTTTCCTGTCGATCACGGCAGCATAAAAAATGCTGACCCATGGCATTCGCAAACCGAAACAAATCACTCAGCCGCTTCCACAACACAACCTCGAGGTAGGGCCAAGAAAACAACAAGTCAGCCAAAGTACAGTGCAAGGGCCGTAGGTATTCACCAGCAGCTGTTTAACTACCTGTACACACTTATGATCCAACAGTAGATAAAAAGCAAATGTAACGTACATAGAGCTGTGTGAAAAAGGCACAAGAGCTAAATGTTAATAAAAGTACCATTGTTATCAAATGTAAATTATAGTCACAAGCAGGGTTGTGGTCAATTACATTTTTCAGATACAATTATGTTTTCAACTCACTATGTTCAATTACAATTCGATTATGATTACAATGACCAGCATTTTTTTACAATTACAATTATATTGTATGCACAGAAAGTCAATTACAATTACGTTCTCAATTGCTAAAGTTTAATTACAATTCATCACAATTACTGAGCCTGAAATCAATAACCTAATAAAAGTTAACATTACTCCAGTTTTAAAGTCTGTGTACCGGCTCCCAGTTAGCCTCAGAACAGACTTTAAAATTATGCTCTGAATACATCAGTGACATGTTAGTCAGGTATGAACCCAGCAGGTCTCTCAGATCTATGGACACAGGTCAGATAGTGGAGCCCAGAGTTCACAGTAAACATGGTGATGCTGCTTTTAGTTGTTATGCTGCAAAGAAGTGGAACAAACTGGCAGCAGAGCTGAAGTCAGCATCAAATGTGAACATTTATAAATCAATGTTAAAGTCACTCTTTCTCTACTGCGTATGATTGAGAGAGAGATTTTTGGTCATGTTGTTGTTGATGTAATGTGTTTGATGATGATTTGAAATAGTTTTGTTTTTGTTTTGGCTGCCGATTTTAATGTTCTTATTGATTTTAAGCTGTTGAATGTTTTCTGTTGCACATTTTGATCATGCAAAGCACATTGAAATGTGCTATACAAATACATTTGCCTTGCCTTAGCTTCTGTTAGCATTTCTTTTGATAATGGGTCCTAAATCATCTGTAAAATACACTAAAAACAAATATCTATTATCTAATGTCTTGCCCATCTATTAGTTACCTTGTTAGGTTTCCAAATCAATAGGTTTTTTTTGGGGTGGGTGTCAGCCTTTTTTTTGTGTCAGTATACCCCTAGATTTAGTTCTTTTTAAATAATAAAATGTGGGAAAGCTTGATATGAAACATATTTTAATAACTGTTAACTAAATATGTATAGAACTGTACATAGAACTGTAACATGGTTCCCCAGTTTTGCGTTAAATTATAATTGACAATTTTTATAGGATTTTTATGCCAATTACAAATATAAAGTCAATTATCTAAACTCAATTAAAATATAATTACGATTACGACAACAACACATTTTTACAAATACAATTATAAGTACGCCATACTTGTAATTAATTATCCATTACGCGATTACATTACAATTGACCCTAATCTTGGTCACAAGATTCCCCTATACCATTTACACCTTTTTACAATTGCACGTATATTTTCAGATGTGAAGTATATCACCTGACAACAGAAGTACCAGTTGGATCTGCTTTAGATAAACCCCTGACATTTAGGCTCTGCTTCTCTTTTTGTGTGTAAACTGTCTTCATCCCAACATCTAGGCAATCTCTGCTGCCTTTAAAAGAAAGGTTGAGGGTGTCTTTTAGACGGGTGAGGGCTTTACAAAGAACTCAAAATGACTTTAAAAGACATCACCCAGAGGGAGAATAATGTTGTGCAAAGGGAGCAGTATTTAAGCCTCTGGTGGTTTGGGCTGCACCAAAAGCAGACAGAGATTACAAAAAATACTACAAGCCCAGGAAAGCGCATCACACCCACCCTCGTCCATCACCACTGGCTACAGGTCAGGTCTCAAATCAAATACTCCTTATCACCCAAAAGCTCTTCAGTAACTCTCCGATCTCCTCCATCCCAGTCCTGATTCTGGCCTCGGCTCCATCACACACACTCGCCTCCGTTCCTTTAAGGATGGTGCTTTCTGTGTCACTGCCCCCACCCTCTGGAACTCTCGTCCTGCAAATATCCGCAACGCTCCATCTCTGGACACTTTCAAAGCCTCCCCGAAAACTCATCTGTTCAAACTGGCCTTCAACCTTTAATTTCACCACATCCCAATGTTTCCTGGTCGCTGCCTTTTACTGTCTGTGTTTGTTTGTGTGGTTTTCCTGTCTGTATTGTGTTTTTTCTTTCGTAAGCTTGTTGTTAGTCGACCTTGGTTCATTGAAAGGCGCTATAAAAATTGAAGGTAATATTCATGTTGCCTTGCATGAGAGAGACAAGAAAACCTACCGTTTATCTATGAATGCATGTTCACCTTCCTGTCTAAACCTAGCAACTGGTGGATTATAAAACAGAAAAGTGTTAAAAATCAAGTTGAAAATTATTGCAGCAATTCTTAAAAGAAATGAGCTTGTTTAAGTGTCAGTGACAGACTGTATCAAAAAGGATGTCCTGAGGACGTCTTCAAGTCCCTCTAGCATAAAAGATGGAGTAAACAAAGTAAGTTGAGAGACTTAGCAGCACTTTGGTTTAAGAATTCATGCTTAAAAACGCACGTCTCTGCCCTACCAATAACATAACAATAGGCGCTGTGAGAACAGCTGCTAGATACATGGTTTCCTCGTGTTGGGCTTGTTGTTAAATGGTGAGAGCTATGATATTAATGCACGACAACAGGAAAACTCTGGCATTTTAAACAAGAGCAGATTGCACATTGTCATTGTCAAAAAAATAAGGTTTTTTTTTTTAGCTTCAACCTTCGACCCAGTCCACCTTTTCTGCCTCGAGCCAGACACTAAAACTGATCCAGTGCTTTCATTTGTCAGTCAGGACACAGAAAATAAATTAACTGGAAGGCCAGAATGAGTGAGCAACACCAGTCAGAATCGTTTCTCATCAGCCCAACAGCAAAAACCAGAAGCCAATAGCAAACGCCGCAGAGGAAAAGAGTGTTGTGCAGATACTGTCAACACACTTTTAGATGGGAAGGAGCCCAAGACTCTGTCAGCTTTAAAAATCAAAACAGGCGTTGCTTTAGTGATGAGTATAATGCTAAAAAATAATCTGTGTTGTGGCCAGGGGGGAGGCCAGAATCTAATTGGTCACACCAGTGACCCCCCAAGCAAAAAACCAGCCCTGTTTTATAGTTGCTCAACTCCATCAATCCAGTGAAAGTTTAATAGAATCTAACCCCTGATCGTGAAAGGGATGAACACAAAACACAACACAGCTCTTAGTTTCCCCTCAAACTCCGCCCCAAAATACTTAAGGAAAGGGTTTGTAAGTTGCCCCTACACTGTTCAAGACTTTATGAACCAATGCAACAGCTTGAGAGCTGTCAGAACAATCTAATCTAGCTCCTGTTACAATCAAAGTCAGTACTGATAGTTAAAATATTGTCAGTGGGTATAAGGGAGCTCCAAAAAACATACAGTTATGCAGTGAACCAATAGGACAATACACTGGGTACACGATACAATACGATAGACGACAATCGTATGAACTTTTTAAATTAATAGGAATATGAAACAATCCGGTGTGTAGTAGCTGATGATACATCTTGTGATGTTTTAATATTGCAATATCTTGTCGCACGATATATCATCCAAACTTTAATATAGAAAACAAGCAACCTGCAAACACATTTAAAATTGATGATAGCGGGTGGGGAGTCAAATGTGGAAGGAGTTTGACTGGAATTTTTCAGGACTCCACTAAAGTCAACAATATGTGCTGGAGAAACTGTGGACTTGTGGGTGAACAAATGCAGATATCTTGGGACTGCTCGATTTTGCAACATTTTTGAACTGAAGTTAAAGGACTAATAAATAAGCTACTTAAAGTGAACCTTTCCCGGGACCCTTTAACGTTTTTACTTGACATATTCCGGAATGATCTGTTCCACGATCTGAAGTTTTTGCTGCATCGACTTCCAATGACTGGAAGAAAAATGGCAACAACCTGCTGGTTAAAACCTGAACCACATATGGTCTCACAATGAATACAAAAAAAATCAGACATGCAGGTTTACTCAATGGAACAGTTGACAGCACAACTACAGCTGAAGACATATCTTTGAAAGAGGATGGGGACCAGTTTTAAGCCTCGTTGGATAGGCTACTTATGCCTCCTTTTTGTTGTTTCTTGAAGGGTGTGTTCTTTTTTCCCTGCCCTTTATTGCAACTATACTGTATACTGTATATATTTTATTGAGAGCTAGATGATGATGCTAGATTCAGCTTCCTTTTTCCTTTATCAGTCTATATCCAAACTGGCGAGAACAGAAACTGCAAATGTTCCCATTTTAGACACTACAGTGAGTACATGTCACCAAAATAAAAGTCTCCGACAACTGCAGCACACACACTAATGACACTTGAACCATCCTCCCAGCAGCATCCGAAGGCATGCCAGAATGGAACAGATGCCACCAAAGCAAATGTTGGAAGTGCAGCGCTCAGCTAATGACTGGATCTGCATGTCGTTTTCCAGGTGACTTATGCTGCTGCTCCGCTCCTGGAGACGAGGTTGACTGAAGCTGTATTGATCTGCTGTTTTGCAACCCGGTCGATTCGCCCCATACAGATCGTAAAGCTGTGTTCCTAAGGTCAAGCTCAAGTATGAAAGGGTTACGGTTGAATGTTCAACTAATATAATTTTATATAGTAACACAGAGAGAGGTACATGCACCATGAAAGACTATTGCTCTCTTCGGTTTATTTGATTACAAGATAATCAGAGTAAAGTATCGATGGAGACCTAATTTGGATTCATCACAGGGAGAAATCCTCTAGTATGAGATTACTATGCCTGAAAAGTTTCCCCAAATAACTCTGAGTTATTGACTTAATGAGATGTACCCACACACACGGATGTGCAATTTTGCATATGACGACGAAACAGAATAGACAGCAGCTCTGGCACATCACAAGCAATCATCCCAGGAAAATACACATCCAGCAACAGCAACTGAAATACTTCCTCTCCATCAAAAGCCTCCAAACACTCGAGCTGTTGAATATGCCCTAATTTTGAAAGACACCATCAGAAAAGAGAGAAACCGTCTCGCTCTTTGGTAAATATGAGTTTGAATGAATGATAGCGATTATTCTCCCAACATCAGCACTTCTGAGCATGCCAAGAAGTGCTGCATTAGAAATAAGGAAGTCAAATAAACTACAGGTTTATCCCTTAGTTGAACTCAAATCCACCTCCACTGCTGCTCTATAGATAGATATGATCTTCAGGAACATGTGTTGGCTGAGAAATCCAACCCTGAGCAGGACACCAGTCCATCCATCACAAGACACACACACGTGCACACGCACACACACACAACTACAGGCATTTTACGAAATTTAACGCATCCAAGACAAGTTTCTGTTATGCAGTCATAGAGCAGCAGGTCTACATCCGCGCACGGGAGCGAGAACCATTGTAAATGTTGCAAACTTTACCGGCTTTGTCACATCACAAGACACAAACACCAACTCAGGAGACAAACGAAGGCTGAGGAGAGGGACCGAGATGGACCTTTGACTTCTCTATGCACTTATCTTGAATTGTTGTTCAAGCTGGAACAGATACCAACTGATTTAAAGCACAAGTATTTTGCAGGTCTAACGGACTCTGACGCCCCTTGACCAAGTTATTCACCCCAATGAGCAAAATGGTTTGTGGTACTTGGTTTTGGACTGCGAGAGGGCACTGGAATACGCAGAGGTGAAAGTAATTGAGTTGCTTTTATGGGTACTTGTATTTTTTTGAGTATATTTCTAAATCAGCAATTCACTTGTACTTAACTCGGAGTAAAGTATTCATTATATTTTCACATCCAACCATTACTGAGTAAATGTAATTACATTTTTTTGTTTTAAAACAATCAACAAACATTGTAAAACTACAAAAAATTAAATGATCAAACGACAATCAAATGCGTCACATCATAGCCGACCATTCAGATTAAACATAATGCACAGCACCAAACAGCATTGAATAGAGGTTATTTTCTCAGTTTTTGAGCTCATAAATTTAGCGAGAATTTTTTTATTTTGAATTGAATTCATTGGTGTTATTTTATTTTAAAAAGAATTATACAATTTTACAAATCTTTTATTTTATACAGATGCCTTTGTGGAAAATTATGCAAGCTCTCGAATTTTCCTTTTTAAGTTTATACATGAGATGTTTACTGTATGCAAGGGAACGGTGGCAAGATTTATTACCAAATATAAAGGTGAGGGGGGTGAAACTAACTAGTAACTTTTCACATTGAGTGCTATTTAATTGAGCAACTTTTTACTTGAACTTGAGTATTTTATGTTTGACTTACTTGTACTTCTACTTGAGTAAAATTTCAATCAAGTAACAGTACTTCTGCTTCAGTAGGACCTCTGGGAATACCAATGCACAAGCTAGGAGAACATGCAAACCCTACACCAACACATCTACAAGAGGACGGGCTGTAGCCTCAAAGTCCCGATTCACACTGTGGGAAACTGAGAGCATTGGCGATCACAGAGGAACCAAGTATCTGCAGATTTACTCAGGCTTTTTGAATCAGTGAAAAGAGAAATTACATCTGTGTGTGTGAAGTGACTGGATGGCCTCTTTCAGCCTTTTAGACGTCTCCTTGCTCCAACACACCTGAATCTAATGAATGTTAATCTAATAACGTGTCATCCTGCATCTCTGCAGGAGCATAGAGGGCAGAGGCAGAATATTGGATGCAGGAACACTGGAGTGGAGCTTTTTTACATTTTGGTTGTAAAGTGATGTCCTCTTCATCGTCCTTTTATTTTACCACACAGGTAAAGATAAGTGTGTCTCTTTTACTCGTTTTTCTCTGGGTGGTTTCGTTAATGAGATTCTCCCATCTCGATAATTCATCTGCTGTATATGCTGATGCTCTGAGAGGCAGGGCCATAGTAAGAAATCTGCAGAGTCAGCGATTTGCCAAAGCATCTGTGTGACTTTCAGCTAAAGCCCGAGGGCTGAGGCACTTTATTACGAGGCGGCCGCATCGCTCTGCTGCTGCCTGAGGTGGCTACAAGTAATAGGAGTGAGTATGGACCGGCACTATTTGTGGTGCATAGTCCATCACACAGATGCCTCGAACTCAAACCAGCACGTTCTCACCAGAAGAAAAAAAGGCAAGAAATTTAAGCCAAGACTGACGAATGAAAAACGAGGAGCTGCAAAGGAATAAAAGAGTAGAAGAGAAATGATGAAACGGGCCAATATGATAATGAAACATGAGCTGTAGCGTTTGCACAACACATTTGTTTTGTTAAATTTCTAGAGAAAAATCACACCCTCCTTTATCTTACCCAACTAAACACAATCTCAGCATCTCTCACCCACACATAAATGAGCAAAAATGTCCAAGTGGTCAACGCCAAGGAAATCTCATTCAACAAATCCTTTAATTGCCTGATCAATGCCTGGAGAGCCATGCAAATGAGAGCAATAGTCAATAGGGGCCGGGCCAGGTTGAGCGTCCACGCGCTGATGCATGCCATTGATCAAAGTGCACACTGAGCTTAAAAGCGAGGATTAAAGCGTTCATGTGCACATTTCACCTTGAACCGTTAACCTGACTCTCAGCAAATGTAGCGTGAAAAGAGAGACAGAAAACAGCCTGCAGAAGAAGAAGAACATCCATCACTGAGCTTTGGAGAAGCTCACAAACACACAAGCACTCGCACAAACAGGTGAGATAAGACGGACTGCTGCAGTTTGTCTATACAGGTACAATGAGGAAACACAAGGCTGTCCCGAGCATCAATATTGTCTTACTTTGTGTTTTGCCAGCCAAAGTCTCATCCCAGCGTCTCAGAAGTAGCATGATGGTGCGGCCTGGGACTCCTCTCTCCCTCTCATAGCCTCAGACTGAAGGAGGCTGACCTGAAACACATTATGATGATGGGTTGTCATCCATGTTTTTCATTAAAAACGATGCAGAATAAATGGACACCTATCTGAACTCTTCAGTATAAGGTGGAGATGAACAACTTTGATCACAGCGTGTACCACAAAAGTGATTGTTTGGCTCTGATCGAAGAGACACATTATCAATATTCATGTCAGTATTTAGAATAATGACCAATCGATGCGAGAATACAGGGATGTTGTCGTTTTGTGTATTTTTGGAGTCATTTTGTGTATTCGTGTTGTTGTTTTATCATTTTTAATTTTGTGTATTTTTAATGTGGTTTTGTGTCTTTTTTAGGTCATTATGTGTATTTTGTTTGTTGTCTGTAAAGTCTATCATAATTTTTTGTATTGCGGTTTTCATTTGTGCATTTTTTGTTCTGTATTTATTTATTCATTTTTTTATTTTTATTTTGAGTGCTTTGTGGGTTTTTGGAGTCATTTTGATTATTTTAGTTCTCTTTTGTGTATTTTTGTTTACTTTAGGGCCTCCTAAAGTTAGGTCTGAAGGCCGCATTTAGCCCACGGGTAGCCAGTTGCCCTGATAGAAAGAAAATAGTTTGTCAGGGGTACCCCTAAGTATCAGATGTAACGAGTGAGTGTTGGAAGAGAAACAATCAGTTAACTTAAATTAAATTAAAATAAGCTAAACTAAACAAGCTCTTGTTACTGTAACTAATCAAGAAATGACAAAAATAAAAAAGAAATCTCTTATTTTACATGTGGTGAAGATAATGTAAACTACAGCTAAAGAATTAGCAAAAAAAATGCTCCCAAAAAATGCTTAGAATAAGTGATTCAACTGAAAAAAAATCATTTTAAAGACACTGTTCTCTGAATTCAACTATTCAGTTCAAATTAAATACATTTGTGCATTTTGACCACTTTCGTTTAAATTGTTTAAAATATTAAATAAGTACAACACTGATTGAGACCCTCATGCTGGAAACTTACAGTGTGTGTTTAAGGTACTTCTTTCCTTAAATGAGACAAGTAATCTCATGGACTTAAACAACCTGTCAGCATCAGAGTCCGTCATTAGAAAGATGAGTTTAATTAAATAAGAAACACAGAGCAAGGTGGTCACAGGAGCAGACGAACGCCTCATCACTCTGCTGCCTGGTTTGTTTGCTCCAACCAGCTGCTCTTTATCAAATGAATGTGTTTTAGTCGTCATGATTAATGGAATTACACTTCTCTACCAGGACACCTCATTAGCTGTGCGGGGTTTGTTGAATCAAATACAGATGTTTGCCAACAGTGGGTTGAGATTAAAAAATGAGGAGAAATTTCGGGATCGTTTGACTCTCGATTGTATCGTGATCTTTTCTGCTGTCAAAGAGAAACTCACAGCGGGCTTAGGGTTAAAAAAATTCCTCTTCAGGTTAGGAGGGAAAAGCAGCAATTTGGAGGTAATTGTACTCCACAGGAGCAGCTTCTCTTCCTTCCTGTGAAAAGACGCCTGGTGTCGCTTGTTTTTCCACGACTGCCAGTCTGCTGATGCAAAGAGAAGGACAGAAGGTTAGACTCCAATCAGATCCTGATCAAATCTTCTCAGCATTAATAAATTAGATGAAAAAGGGTAATTTAAAATGTTCAACTAAGTTTTGTGTACTAATCTGAATAAGAGAAGTGAACAGGTTTTGTGTATTTTTAAATCATTAAGTAATTAATTGCAAATCTGACCATAATTAACAACGATTAATCGCATTTTCTGAATTTGTGAACGACACACTGAGTCATCAAGCTAATGCATGGAAATTGTGTTTATTTGGAAATACTTTGTTGAATTGTGTAAATGCATTTGTTTTACAAAGAAAAACACTGAATATTGTAGAACGTGAAGCATGCAGACTTCAATAGTTTGGGCTTTGATAAAGCTTTTAAACTATTAAAATCAAGCGCACAAATAATCTAATGTATAGGTTTAGAAAATTCCAGTGTCAAAATGAGAGAACTGCTGAATGAATTTGAACCTTGAGCATTCAAATCTGTTCAGATGCAAACTGTTGCTCTTTTACATTCAGCTGCTGAGGCACAGCAGTCTGTCTACATTACTGAAGGAAAGTGTCGCTATTCATTTCTAAATTGCTATTAATAATAATTACAATGTTGTTCCAATATTTCTTTTATTATTCACAGTGTGGAAGTGTTGCCCAGAGGCTTCTGCATAGTGACGCTATGTAGTTACACTCACAGTCAAAGCCAACGATTGCAAACCGAGGCCAGTCCGAGCCGTGACACACTGACAGTTGTCTTGTTAACAGATGTGCAGTGGTCACATGTTAACACCACAGACTTCTGTCTTCCTTGTGGATAAAAAATAAGCTCCACCCACCTCTTACATGAATACAAGAGTTTATATCTCCCATTTAGCGATAGCCTCTATAACTGTGTTGTAACTTTGTCAGGACATAAGTCAATCACACTTAAAACAGCAGTCAAGAGCTCTGCTGGAGCCCTTCACTATTTTATCCAACACCAGAACCTTAGTATTACTGTGACTGTGTAGTCCTGTAGTTTTTAACACATAACACAATCTCTGACATGAATTTAGTACATTTTCAGAATCAGAATCGATTTTTATTCACCAAATAAGTTGACACATACAAGGAATTTGTTTCCAGTTTCTGGTGTCTCTCTAGCTAAAAGAACATAATTAAAACTTGAAAAGAACAACAAATATATATACATAACTACACAATAATATGTATAATCACAATAACACTATTTACACACAATATATTATAAGAGGCAAATCTCAAAGGGGAGGTTATGTGTTTGGATATATAAGTTTTATCTTTGCAGTTTCCATTACATTTTCATGGAAATGTAAATTCGTTACTTGTTTGTAAAGTTGTAGTGCAAATTTTTAAATTATAAAATTACTAATTTATACATTTTACAAATGAATGAGGAAAAAATCATGATCATATTCAAATGCCTAATCTGAATATGTCATCCTGTTATTGTTTACAACCCAAATCCCCAGTGAAAGCCTGTAAAAGAACAATGTGTTTTTATTTTTAATCTGTTTAAATGCATCTCTCAACTCGGTTAAGTAAACTGCTGTACGCGTGTGTGGTGTGTGTTTCTGCATTTGTGCAGGGATAAACAGTCTGATCTGAAGAGAATTCAGCTTGATATCATAAATAATACATTTCCTCCAAATGTACAAAACTGTCCCTGCCTGTCGACACGAGCACTGAACGATCAGAGGAAGAAAAAATAACGTCAAAATAACAATTCAGGTTTTACACAACACATTTACATTCATGGCTAGTGCGGTCATACATCTCAAGAACATTACTGTGTAAACCTCAAAAAACAATGAAAATAACTCTATAGATACTCTCACATTATGCATAAGTTCTACCCACAATACTTCCTGAACATGTATACAACTTCCTGTTTAATAAGCAGATATATATACATAAACAGGAAGACGGTCATCAATATCCTCCTAGATTGGTTCTCATTATAACTCACAACCTTTTCCGAAATGTCCTAAATCTAACTTAGATGTATACATAAGAAAATATTATCAAATCAGAATATAAAATTACAAGCTTAAACGTTTTCTAAGAAAAGCTGTCCCCTTTGAAGATACCTCAAACAGAGTAAAAATACGGAACAAGGGCAATAAAAAAATTATTGCGCGTTTCTCATTTTCAAACTCCATCAAGATATTGATACCCTGAAGCCACACACCAAATTTGGTTATCCTTTCTTAAACAGTTCCTTTAACTCGGACGGACGGATGCACAAACCTATATTCCCCTTCCACGTTTTGTGGCGGAGGATAATAAAATACAGATAAAGAGATCGTGCAATATTTACGTATGTTTCTCATCTTCCAGCTGCACAACACCAACATCTGTTTCCAGTGTTTCAAAACAAGAGCCAAAGAAACAATTTATGATGCTTTAACAGATCAATTGCCTCATTAATCTATTACCTCATGATGCCATTTCCCTGTCCTTACCTTATGAAACAGCTTGTATTGAAAAGTAGGACCTAAAATATTTGAGAATTAAATCATTATTGTCATCAGTTGACCACTTGCTAGATGACGTGGACATTGTTAACGTCGTTAACAATACACAACTAAAAGCAATTAGAAATGTAGTTATAAATAGCCAATGTGAGCAATTCTTCCTTCAAAATAAGTTGTTAAAACCCTCTTGAAGAAGAAACCAGCCATCTGTGAATACAGAAGTCCTCAAATGTTCTGACCAATGATGACTCCTAAAAGCTATACCATTACATCCCGGCCTTCTTGTCCTTTTTTCATGTTTCCTGAGGGAACCGATGGAAAGAGATCAATAAAGTGAAGTCTAAGTCTGGATGCCTGCTATAGAATAAATTTGGGTCTGAACAGATATTCATCCCTGAGCAGGAACCTACGCCATGCTTTCATGATGCATGCACAAACTCACTATTGTACTTTCTACTTTCTCCTAAAGCCAAACTTCAGCCCAGTGTTTCTACTCTCATTTCTCTACAGATGTATTGAGGATGATACTTGCATGATGCATACGTAATCACCCCGTTTTGAGCGCTGCATGCATCACCATGTGTGCTCAACTAAGAATATCGTAGTCAGCATAGCACTTAACCTGGCGATAAGCCACACCCACTTCCTTACTTTTTGTAAGAAAGTGGGTATGGTAATGCCGCCATTTCTGCTCACTTCCTCGACTAGAAAGAAACCGAGCCAATCAGGGCTGTACATAAATAACATATCTCCAGCACCAACCAGTGTCACAACAAGCATGGCGCCCGCCACAGAGAAAACGTTCGGATCTGCACTCTGCCCTGTTTTAATAGACTTGGATGTATCATTAAAACCACAACAAGAAGAGGCTTCAAAACCGTAAATCTATGCCGGCTCAGTTTTGGGAGCCGGCTTAGCTTGTCGTGCTATTGTCGTCACGTCCCCTACTCGTTTGATTAGTCACTGCGTGTGTTTGTCTCAGCCCCCCAGAACTCAAACGCCTGGTGAGCGCTTCCAGACTAATCACCTGTATTAAACATTGAATAACACAAAAAGATCAGGATGTATTCCAGGACACATAGTACTGCAGTTTTTTTTAAATCACAAACAGATCAACTCACATAAACAATCCGGAGTTTAGGTGACAAACGTGCTTTGGCACAGTGCAGATAATCTCATAAAACCACACCCCTTAAAGGAATCCAAAGCATATTATCTCAAAATTTTATCTGAAGTTCAGCAATTACCTTTACGGAACCTTGCTGCTGCAGGATACCTGCCTCATGTCTTGTTGCTGATCTCCTTCCTGCCATGGTTTATAACAGTCATTCCCAACCACCAAACCATTTGGTATCGGGTCACAGAGAACAAATAATGTTTTTTGAATAATGAAAGCGTACAGTAGCAGACGAAGTCAAGAGCACAGTTACTGCGAGCACAACGTCTCCACTCCTCCACCAAACAAGAGTTCTTAAAAACTATGTCCAGTATATCAATTCATGATACATGAAAGGTTGGAGACCACTGGTTTACAACCTGCGACATTAAACCATCATCGATTATCTAACTTTGCAAGCAGCTCGTCTACTCAAACTTTTTTAGGTCTCCATGCAGTTATTTCTCTTCAGTAGTTGTCTGCATTTCAACCTACATGTGACAATGATTTCAATTTTCACACATTTGGTGTAATTGCTTAATCAAGCATCCTGTTAATCCTACACAATCTGATTCTGTGCAAGATTAACAACAAGACTTTTTATTGTTCAAGGCAAAGGGCAGAAACACCAAATGTGGGGATAAAAGTTAGAATAAATGCACAAATGAGTCCTCGTGGACCATGAAGAGTTCAATTGAGAGTCTAAACTGTGCGAGTGAGCCATACTTCAAATGAATAAATTATCGTGCAAAATATGTTGATGAATATGATAACAGTCTCTGTGGGGCAACAGATTGTACTTTCATATTTAATGGACCTATGAGCGTCTCACAAACTGAGACCCAGAGTAACAGTGATCATGAGGACACGTGTCAGAGTCGATCTGAGACACAAAGGTGAACATATACAAGATTTAAACACCAACTGCAGTCCAACTGAGACATATCGTGGCCCGTTTCTTGCCTCACAAATGGCCGTAAACGCTCCTTGTTCGACAACCCTTCATGTGGACACTGTCAGTGTCTATGAAAAGTCCTCATCAGCTCCCATGAATTATTAAGCAGCCTTTTTATATCAGATCATGCCCCACATTCCACTTGTTTGAAGTGAATACACTGCCAATAAAATTGAGGCTATCATTTTTTTAGTCATTTAAACTTCCCGCCTGTTTTCTCTCTAGTAGATGTTAAGGATTCTAACGCACCACAGAGATGATTTTATCTTTTCCATACCCGTGATAGATGAAGATTGCAGCATCACACATAGGAGCAAATGGAAAATGTTGAAGGATTTTCTGCGCTGGAATCAGTTTTTTACCCTGTTGTGGATCTATATTTCCGATACAGCATTCCCTAGATGGCGCACGGAGGATGATGAAGGCTGCATACAAAACATCTAATACAGCATTATTGCAGGTTTCATTAAGACAGATGTGGTGCTCAGTGTCACAGTTGTATTGTCGTAGCACATACAAACAGGACAGAGGGAATCAGATCCGAGTCTGTTTATCAATGGCGCCTGCAAACCCTGCACCTCATAAAGCTGCCGAGCACTGTTCTGAGATGTTTGGCAGGCTTCTTTCCCTCGTAAGCTTCCAGCCTGAGCTCGGCACACTAAATATCGACAGCACGCTTAAAATACGTAGCCTTCGGTCATTAAAACACAGATGATTTGTAGTTTGGAGAAATCTGTGAACACATTATTCATGTACACAGAGGAGGAAAACATCTACTGTAAGGTCTCGTTTGGCAGGTACAGGAGGTTTTGTTCATGATCAGTGACCCACAGAGGTGTTGCTCCGAGTGATTGTTGAATGCATTTTGCTACATAAATGAAAGGATAAAAGAAATGTGAAAACCTTTCAAAAAAGAATTCTGCAGGAAGTCCAGCCGCCTTTAGCAAAACTGGCAGTTTTTCCTCATAATGTCAAAGACGGAGAATCTTTAAAGACAACCCATGAGTTGGGATCAACAAATCATCCCTACATTTGCACACAGAGGATGCTCAGGAGGCTTTGGAATACAAAACCAACGCTCATTATAATACTGAACTATTTTATAACTTATGTCTTTAAATGTACATTTCTGAACTGTTTAAAACCTTTATTTCTTAAGGTCAGTGAGACTATCACATTAAAGCTTCATTTAGTAAAGGTTTGCATGCACAAAATTGATCTTCTAACCCCTCGTAAAAAAGATCAAACGTGCAAAATAACACTAGCAATCGACTGTATTTAGGGCATTTGCCTCTTTCTTTTGTTAAGCACACTGAGATGACTGTTGTAATGTGCGCGATATAAATAAAGTTGAATTTAATTGAATTTAATTGAATGAATGAATATGTAATCTGGATGTGTCTCTACCATGACATGCAGGGGTGAACCGGCCAGCTGACATACCGGGCATTGTCTCGATAGGCCGTCGACCTAAAGTGGTATGGTTTTTTTTTTTTTTTTTTTTTGATGAGCAAGTGGAGGCAGAAATGGTAACAGATGGAAAAAATGGTCCAAAAGTGGCAAAAACATGACAAGAAAAGAGTGAAAAGTGACAGTCAAGAGTTGCCAAAAAATGGGCAAAGAAAGAGGAAACTGGTGGTATGCAATGGCAAAGGGTAGCTTAAATAGGCAAAATGTAGCAAACAATAGTAAAAAGAGCAAAATATGGCAAAAAAATTGTGAAAAAGGGAAAAAATGTAAAACAAAAAGAGGCAAAATGTAGGAAAAAAAAAGGAAACAAGTTGTATTTATTGGGCAAAAGTTAGCTTATTCGGATGAAAAGAGGTCAAAAAATTAAAGGGCAAAACTTTGATGTGTAAAAAAGAATTGCAAAATTTACAAAAAAAGGGGAAAAAAAAGGGATATTTATTGGCGAAAGCTAGCTCAAGTATGAAAAAAATGTCAGAACTTTTGGGGAAAGGGGTAAAAACTGGACAAAGAAAGATGCAAAATGGCCAAAGGAAATAGGTAAAAAGAGGTCAAAAAGTATCTCCCTGTATCTTTCTGGGGGAATAATAATAATTAAAATTAAGACATAAAGAGCCACATGTTGAGCATCACTGACTTGACAGCTTCTACATGGTGTTGCTGATAATGTAGTGGGCTGGTCTGGGCTTAATATTTGTCCCAGTCCACCCCTGATAACACGTGACACAGTGGGAGGAGGAGAAGCAAATAGAACTCAGCTCATCATTTACCAAAAACCTAAGCTGAATTCCTGTGGATGTTTTGCACATTTCTTTGCTGCGTTTAACAGGCAGGTGTCAGCTTTATGCACAGATGGCGGAAATGTTGTGAGAAGGAGATGTAAGCATGACGAAAGGTGATCTTTATGAAATATGGAGCGTTGCTGCCTATCAGTGCAGAGATTGTGGGTTCGAGTGCCGCTAGTGGCCACTGATACTTGGCTCTGTCCTGCCCTGCGATGGCATCCTATCCAGAGGGGTTTACACTGCCTTACACCCAATGTCTAATAAGACTAATGTCTAAACAATGACATTTAGCTCGTGCGGCCACGTTTCATTCCCACATCAGAGCTTGCACGTGCAAAACCTTAATTACAACAGTCTCCACCACTTTCACGCCTTTTATCATATGCGTTAAAAAATCTTAGTTTATCATCTGCAACATCACAAGCACTATAAGAACAGCTGGAATGAAGATCTAATGTTCACAAAAATTATGTACGCACACTGGATAGAAATTAAACTGTAACGCCTCATTTGGTAGGGAAGTATACGCCCGTGATCGCTGACCCAAAAAGCTGTGCTCTTCTCATGTTACCCAACAAATCAACTCTATATTTGCACAGAGAGGAGGTTCAGATGTGTCCAACTTTTATTTGGATGGCAGCTGCTCCTTCTTCTGCTATGAAAAAATGAAGGAAATACAACAAAAACATCTCAAATCGTCCATATTATTGGCTGCTTTGGGGCTGAGGTATTTCAATTATTTATCAGTATTTCTTTTGTAATGTTCCTGAAATATAAATGGACCCATATAGAAAGTTGACTGCGAGTCCAGTTTCAGCAATGCATGCATAGTCTACGTGGGTCCATTTATTCAATATGATGCCGTAATGGCAAAGAACACAGCACACATACAGCTGCCAGCCTGCAAACTCACAAACCACTTACAGTTTAGAATTAGTTCAATAACACATTCAATAACAATTGACCAAAATGGTGAACCATAGTTGGTCTACGTGGGAGTTTATTGTCACCACTTACTTGGTGCTTCTTCCTTTGCTTCCAAATGTGGTTCAAAGTGTACAAATATTATAGTTCAAACTGAGAAGAAAACCTAAATGCAACAGATGTAACTCCACATTTGTCTTAAGGGAAATACGAGCTGGATTATGAGACTGCATGTTTTATATCAGCACCATACGTTATCAAAATGTAGATCTTTGCTTTAAAGTTAATGGTGTTACACTTTATTCTCTATTCTTTATTATTTTTTAATAAATAAACTATGGGGGACCAAACATGTTCACTGACACCACTAAGTAAATCCATTATAGGGTTCAAATGATTGGAAAGTTTAAACAAAATATTGCCATCCTGGCATTTACATCTATCTCTTTTGAATGCCTGTGAGAAATCACATGGTTTGTTAATCACGTGGACAGACAGACGTAAATCTTCAACGTGTCACTGATGCGATCAAAACGCTTCAAACTGAATTTATTTTTGGATGAAATCATCTGGACCTAAATTTTGTTCCTCTACACTGGGCACAACATTAACTCTAACGTCTCTTGAGGGCAGAAATGGATATGTCCACGACCACTGACCCAGAAGACTGTGATCCTCTCATGTTGCCTAACAATTCATCTCCATTTCTGCAGTGGAAGGATACAAACTCCACATTCACCTCCAAAAATATAACCAACTGTCTGTAACTAGAGTCCATTACCAACTAAGTAGGGCATCACTGTCCGCTTTGCCTCCACCACAGACTGAGAACGTACTCAGAAAGGCTGGCTTCACCTGTACACACTGTTTCACTGATCATTACTGCAGAAAATAGACATCGCAGAGCCATGTGTCAGTGGCAGCGTCCATTTTGCAGTTGTGACAGGTTTGACAGACTGCCCGAGGTTAAGTGCCCATCTGCAGACCGGCCGTGAGGTCACATGTGTGCCGAAAGCACCGAGCAGAATGCATAATAGTCCTGAGCTATGAGAGCAGGTCCCAGGTGGGTATCACAGGTACAAAGCTGTAACCTTGACGTGCACACGCACGTAGCCACACGTGAAGCATAAATCCGGACCACTGTCAGCGAAATGATGGGAAAGTTAATCAGAGAAAAGGGGTCAATAGCTGTTGCACCAATGATAGATGGATGGATGGATAGATAAATGGTCATGGAAGTGTCTGCATCTGTGTGTGTGTGTATGTGCGTACGTGATTCAGGTGTGAGAGTGTGAGTAAAATTTCATTGCAGTGGGAGATAAGATATGCCGTCGCTGTCCTCATGCTGAATTACTTTGTGCTTCTGGGAAGAGCTGCAGATAAAAGTAATTGAGCTGACAAAGAGCAGCGCGGTCCATCTCTTCTCTGAGATCTACATATAAACACTCACTAAAGACTTTTTTATGCTGTGTTCAAACCACAGAGTTCAGGGGAGAGACCAAGGAACCAATGGACTAGCAGATAGCCTGAGGAATCTATCTAAGTCTCTAAATCTGTATTTTAATAAGTGATTTACACTTTGAAGTGTTAAAAATATCAAAATATATCAACCTAACTTCACTTTCCATCTGTCATTTTTCAAGTTAAAAGGTATAAACTAAAAATGTTAAATAGAATAACTTTCCCTTCTGATGGCTTTATATTTTAGGACTTATGTTGTACAGTGAATTTCATATGGTCATATTGACAAAGAACAAATGAACATAACCAGAATAAATGTTTTGATTCTAATCTATATGCCCTTTTATGTTTCATCGTAAATGAGTTTGTGGTCTGGATGAGTCTGAAGAACTAAAACTCCAACACAAAGAGAAATAGAAGCCAGTGTGAGAGACACGAAATGAATGTAAAGTGTGAGTAAAAACCACTTCTCACTGATAAACCAGCAGAATCCATTTCAGTTCAGCACAGACACAAACATAAAATACACGTCTATATTCATCGATATCACGCAAATCATGCAGCAGCGATGTGTATTGTACTCACCTATTTACCTGCTGTTAGCACCGAGATTTATTACATTTAGACCGGAGCTAAATACATCTGCTAATGGCCAAAGATGTTGCGTGAGTCGTTAATCCACCTTAAGGAAATCCTATTAAGATCGAATAGTTGCATCAGCTTCAGTCCAATCACAAAAACATCAGAAACTCCTTTTTTTTTTGGACAGGACGCCTTAATCGACGATCCCACTCTCTTCAGGCAATATGCACAAACAAATCTCCATCGGGGGGGGGTAAAAAAAAAATGTTTGGTTTTTGTTTTGTTATTTTTTTAAATGAGTTATTTTGGGTGCTTTACTTTGATAATAGTCTTTCTGCAGCTCAAACATTCAGCAAATCAATTTCTTTCAGCCTCAAAAGATCAAGTCTCTCTTTCATCTTTTTGTGTCAGTCAAAAAATATAACAGATATCAAGTGAAAAATGCAAGTTTGCTTGAAGCAAAACTGTGTCACCAAAACGCTGCATCCTCTCTGATGTAAAACAGTCAGTGACAGATGAGAGAAAAAGATGCACTAAAATGATAAGGAAGCGTAAATGCAGATGAGAGGTGAACAAAGCAAGTTTGATGATTGAAAATGTGGGCAAATTATGGAGAAGGGAAAAAAAGTGGGGGGAAAACTCCTGTAGACAATAAAGCAAAGTTTGTCCTAGTCCATTCTGGTCGACTGCCCGTGTTTGTCTGCAGGACTCAGAATCTGCTCGCAGAGACGGACGAGGGAGGAGGAAGAGGAAAAGAGAGCAACCAAATAAGGACGGAGAGGAAACAGACAGAAAGGATGAGTGTCGGGGGACTTTTGAACACACACGATCAATCAGCAATCAGGCCAAGGCTCATTTTGACCTTCACCTGATGGACATCAAGTGTGTTGAATCCCTGGGATGAATGAAGACAACATATATACAGAGGGTGTCAGATGTTTTTTTTAATGAAACAACAGATGCAAAATGACTCGGTGATGGTGCTTATGCACGATGAATCACTTTGGGCTTGATTGAAAAAGTACGGAAAAAAAAGAAAAAAAACGGATGAAAGAGGAGGCGTGACGTCAGGAAGATATGGCGTGAGGTGAGGATCAGCTGAGCGTCGCGTGGGAGGGGCGCAGCAATCGTACCAGTGTCTGTGTGTGCCCATCCAACCAACAAAAAAACACCTTTCATACACACAATAAACAAAGACTGAGACATACACTCAACACTAAGTAGACCTACCTATAGTTAGATTCTAGAGACGCCCAAAAAAGACGATTGGGAGGAAAAAAAGAGGAGGGAAAGATACAAAAGTGAAAAAGGCATAGATAAAAAAGCCAAGCCACTTAAAATGCCTCTATTTGTTGCTTAAAGAAAAGCAGAGGAGGAGTCAAAAAAAGTTAGAGGTGGACGGTGGCAGGGAGGAAGAGGAGGAGGAGGAAGGTGGCAGTGAAAGGGAGGAGGGAGAGAGGAAGGAAAAGGCTGGAAGTGAGCGCGATGAAGAGGGAAGGTGGAAGAATGAATGAAAATGAGAGGAGGGAAAAAAATGGGGGTTTTTTTGGAAGGGATGAAAAAAAAAATCCTCCTCCTCTGTCTGCTCGTCTGTCTCTGCCTCTCTCTCCCTCCTTTGGCTCATACACAGTGGAAATTGTTGACCAGGTAGATGGCAAAATAGATGAGGAGACAGAGGAGAGAGAGTGCAAGCAAATGAAAAGGTAAAGCACCTCCCAGCAGCGCTATGAGGAAAAAAAAGAACAAAAAACGAAAGATAAAAGCAAATACTCCAGTGGCCTCCGTCGTCTCCAGTCTATGGGTGGGAAGGGGGGATTGGCTGCCGCCAGTTGGTCCCCTTCCCCGGCTGCCTTCTGCTTTCTTCTGTCCCTCCACCCAAAAAACACTTCCCATCCAGATGAGGAAACAAAGCAGGCACGGGCGTCCTCCTCTCTCTCTCTCTCAGTCTGTCTGTCTGTCTGTCTCAACTCTGCTCAGATCTCACATGCCACTCACACAGGTTAGACATTGTTGCAGAGTGGCTCACCGGTATTGCTCAGTGGGGGGGGAGAGAAAAAAGGCATTGGGTGCTGCTGCGTGTCAAGCACTGCCTACATAGGCATACGTTGCTCTATCTTCCTTCTCCCGCCCATCCCTGCAAAGCCATGGCAGGAAGGGAGGTGGGCTCACTTGCTGCATTAGTATTCATTGAAAGTCAGAGAGTGTGAGAGAGAGAAAGAGAGAGAGAGAGAGAGAGAGAGAGAGAGAGAGAGAGAGAGAGAGAGAGAGAGAGAGGGAAGAGGAACAGGAGGAGGAAGAGGAGATGGGAGCCTTCCAACAAATGTCGAGAAACCAAAGCAGTGTGTGAAACTGATAAGAGACTGGCTCCCTCTAGAGTCAATCATCGATAGACAAAGATCTAAAACAGAGAAAAACCTGTCAGGAGGAAATGACCTGCCAATCTTTCACCTTCCACGTGGGTTTTCAAACTAAGATAGTTTTTTTTTTAAATCTTCGCAGCATCAACGTAATGCACGACCAAATTAAATCAGCGATCAGCCTTGAGCTTTGTTGTGTAATGAAGCTCTTTGATTCTCAGAGTTTTTTGGTCAACTCAACAAGAAAACAATGCTTCCTCCCAGCTGATAATCTGTGGATTTCTGCCCTCGTGCTTGTGTGTGCACAATCTGCATGTTCTCCCTCATCTCTCTATAAACGCAAGGAATCTGTCTGTGTGTGTGTGTGTGTGTGCGTGCGTGCGTGCGTGCGGTCTGCTTGGTGGCAAAGTGCTAGACTGTCATGGGATCCAGTCGAGAGCCTTGCCTGTCAAAGCAGTTTCCTCAAATATCTCAGCGGATCAGGATCAGACTGACAACGAACTGGAATCGGAATAAATGGGGTTCAACTCCCTACGGTGTCCTTGCTAAAAGCCAAAATATATGAAAACACAATAGGTGTCACTCTACACATTTCACAACAAACCTAAAAGTCCCTAACGTCCCACCTTCAAACATTCAACATTCAACCTCATTAGACCATCCATGAAAAAGCTACTTAAACTCACACTTTTTTATAGCAATACATACTTCCTACGGACACTGCACTAGTTTCAACAAATTTTCAGGACATCCCACACACTTAGGTCTAAAAAAAAACAATAGTTTTGCCTCATGTAAAGGATTTTCAATAATCGTGATGGGTGAAATAGCACTAAAGTTAGGGTCCAGACTCCAGAATAAAAATGAAGAAATCGCATAAAGAAAATATCCCATTTTATATCCCATAAAAGAGTAATCTTTATACTATAAATTAAAACAAAAATCAGATATTTTTTTTACATTCCCACATGCAGTTATGGGCCAATCAAAATAGTAATTTCAAGAGACTGTCCCTCAAAAACCAATGCATATTTCTTACTAATCATTAGTGATGTGAACAGTCTATGTACAAAGGTCAAAGCTGATTTTGTTTACTGAAGGCCCAAACATGTTCCAGCCAGAAACAAACTTTTTTCCAATTTTGAGGGGCTGGCATTTCCACCAGTTAGGATGTGTTATGGCAATTTTTATATTCATCATAATATCGTCAAATGTGTGTTCATGTGTACAATTTGTCAAGTTTTAATACATGATGACTCCATTACTCTTCGCACTTTTGAACAGCTGAATCATGTTAGATTAAACAGTACAGATCGTATTGTACTCAGGGCAACACAGAGTCTCTGCTGAAGGCCATACACACGAACACACACACTATCAAGGATAGACAAGAGTGGCGCCCAATCTTCCTCATAATATACACGTCTTCATCATCCTCAAATGTTTCCACTGTTGGGCATCTGACTCCCTCCTTCTCCTCACCTCAGGGTGGAACCTTTTCTGTTATCTGTATAAAAGCTAAAGCTGTGAAACTGTTAGTTAGAGTGGGTCTTGCCTTTTTGCTCTGCAACGAGCCTTTTGCCTTTCATTCTTTCAGGATGGAAGCTTCTTTTTTACTCCTTTTTTATTTAATTTTATAATAAACCTTTTTTATAAAATCATCAATGCCTCGCCTGGACTCCATCATTCAACCAGAGCAATAAATCAGGTCTCCAAATGAGGTCAACCGCAAATTTGCCGTAACAGATTTATAAATGATACTTTTGTATATTCTGAGAATGTAGGTGGAGCTCTATTAATATACCAAAGTTCAGTTTCCTATGTGATGTAATTCTTGAGATATTGGAAGCTGAAAATGGGAAAAAAAAAAAGGACTCACAAAAAACATACCCCTCCCCTCACTCAATTGGCCAAATCTCAAAAAGTATTCATCCAAATCAACTAAAAATGTACAGTGTACCCATTGAATAATAATTTCAGGTTTATTTTTTTAGACTGAAGTGCTTGGGCCATATGTTGAAATAACTAGGAATGGCCCACATGCACTTTCTCAGGTTTCTACCACAAACCACAAAGAATCAATTAACTCTGATGTCCCTGCAATTATTGTTATTATAATTATTATTATTGTAACCTTTACTAGTAGGAGTCGGAGGTGATTTAGAAGCTACAGATGTAATAAAAATAACTTGAAATGCTCCATTCACGCAACTTCAACTGGTTTGATGAGGTTAAAGTCATCTGATGGTTGCCATGGTAGCGTAGACGTCCTTGTTCAGCTGGAAAGCCTGCATGGATCTGTAGGAAGATGGCTGACATTTTCACTCTTTCATAATTCCATCCATGGTCATTTCTTCTTAGAAAAATTGTCATAAAATAAATTTGATGACACAAAACTAAGAAATGTTATTTCACCACAGACTCTCTATGGGAGAACGAATGTAAAAAGTTTGCATGACACCAGGAGATCATGACAAGTGATGCTGATTGGCTGAAATCTCAAAAATGGCGACACCCTCATATAAAGAGGCATTGTTTTTACCTATCTCAGCGACGCTTTGACTTAAGCAAGATGAGCACACGGCCTGATTTGTGCCTTATGTACGGCCAACATTCAAATGAACATAGCTTCTTTAAATATTATTTGATTTGTATATGTGTGATATAATTAGAAAGCTTAGAAATCACATTTTTAGCAAATGAAAACGCCTAATGGCCGACTTGTTTATGGTTCTCTCATGGCATGTCACATATAGCCAGAAACGGCTCTGGTAAGGATTAAATAAGTGTTTTAAAGCAGTGTTTCTCAAATGGGGGTACACAATGGCACTATAGGGGGTGCTTGAGAGGGAGAGAGTGGAAAATCAACAAATGAAAGCATTAAAAATGAGGGGTTTTATATTGTTTATTTTTAGCTAAATGATAGTCATAATAATGGTGATAGAAATGATCTTGATTAGAACATGAATTGAAATTACAAGAGTCAGTCTTGGTCCCACACCAGGTAGGAGACGACTGTAAGTGATAAAAACTATAGAAATAAATCTTTTCAGGAGGAACTAAATACGGTTTTATTCCACTTGTTCACAAAATGAGATTCTTTAAAATGTGTGTTATCACTCATTCAATCCATCATTATGAGAGTTTTTTTTTTTTTTTGCATATACTGTATATGAGCAAATGATGTACTTTGACAAAGGGGGTACTGTACTTGGATTCAGAAATAAGTTTGAGAACCACTGTTGTAAAGGGGTTTTTTTTAATGAGAACCTAAACTTTTGTTGGGTGTAGACTGTTTTCTTCTTTTTTATTTAAACTCTTCACCAGCATTGAGCTCTTGTGAGTCTCTCAGAAAAATTGCAGGGTTTGCAAGTATTTTTGCACGAATTTTAATACATTAAAAATCCGTGTCGAAAAACAATGATAGAAGGAGATTTCACTGACAGATTTTGCAATGAAGGATTCATAATGTCCACCTATCATCTGAATCCCATTCCAGAGCCACATGTTATCTACCACACGGAAGCATGTCTGAGGAGCTAAGTTTGACTCCGTTTCTCATGAGCCCTCCAGAACCGTTTAAACCTTTCAACCACAATTCAGAGGAAATTACCTTTCACTGAAGGTGACAAGCGCTCAAGACACCAGAGATGACGAGCAGGGTTTGCCGCTTTTCCATCGTCGAGCCAAATCTGAACAGACGCTTCACAACAGGCAGCACCACCGCAGCTCTGCAACACATTCAGCTCTCTTAACTTGACCTTTAGCTGAATCTCAGACATCTGTGAAAATACAATCAGCAATCAGCAATGCGGGAAACGAGGAGATAAATGTCACAGTTATGGTATTTTCAGTCTGGATTCATCCGGTGAATATTGCTGAGCAAACATTGGGCTTTGTGAGCTTTTCTCCACACTTGTGAGATACTGATGCTGCCATTTGTGCTGCAGAGGAGGGTTCATGACTTTTATACCGATGGAGTGCAACAGATATTTCAAGCACTGGAAATGTATAGTTGCAAAAACAAAACTGTGTATTTATTTGCTTCATGACTCATGGCTTTTACACTTTACTAAACATCAGGGAGACTTAGTGATTCTGCATATCTGCTTTATATTAGAGTCATACATGACAGGATGTTTCAAAACTTATGTCTCCATGTTCTCCTTAATTTATTTGAATTGGAGACAAATTTAAACACAAGAAAGGAAATTATGATGGATAGGGCTGGGCAATATGGACCAAAATTCATATCAATATTTTATTATCAAAATGGCGATATAAGATAGGGTGTCCAGATCCGATATTGACATTGGTCCGATATCAGCCAGAAAACGAATATCAGATTTTATCGAACTGCATCTAAAATCTTCAATATATTACATTACATTTATCCAATTGTAGAATACTGTAGATATTATGTTGAAGGTTAAAATTTGTGTAATCTATTGGTTAATAATAAATTGGTCAGTTTTTCTCATACCTACTGTTGCTAACTATTGTTCTCTGTTTGAATAACATCACTTGATCAAGCCTTTTCTAACATTCCACACTACAAAATAAGTAATAAAAGTATGTATGATTCATGCTGATATCGTATCGGCTCGATATCGGCCAATACTCAAGGTTGCAACATCGGTATCGTATCGGAAGTTTTTGACATATAAAAGCAAGTCATCTGCATATAATGAGACCCGATGTTCTATGCCCCATCTTTCAATACCCTCAAATCCTGCTCTCCTCTTCAGAGCAGCCGACAACGGCTCAATCGCCAGTGCAAACAGCAGTGGGGATAACGGGCACCCTTGTCGGGTGCCCCGACAAAGTGAAAACGGCGTAGAGCGTTGATTATTTGTGCAGACTGAAGCATAAGGAGAAGAGTGAAGTAGTTTGACCCATGTGATAAGATTACTATTAAACCCAAACTGTTGCAGGGTAAAGAAAAGATATTCCCACTCCACCCTGTCAAAGGCCTTCTCGGCGTCGAGAGATATTATGGCCTCTGGGACATTGGAGGGGGATGGTGAGAGGATGACGTTAAGGAGCGTTCTTATGTTAGAATATGAATGTCTTCCTCTTATAAATCCTGTCTGGTCATCTGAAATGATCAGGGGCATGACGGACTCTAATCGACGAGCTAATAGTTTCGCAAGTATTTTAACATCTACTGGAAGGAGTGATATTGGGCGGTAGGATGCACAGTTTAGTGGGTCTTTACCCTTCTTGAAAATTAAGGAGATGGAAGCTTGCATTAATGTTGGTGGCAGGGTGCCTTGTTGAAATAAATAATTAAACATGTCGAGTAAAAGTGGAGCTAACTGATCTGAGAATTTTTTAAAGAATTCGACCGGGTATCCATCAGGACCAGGTAATTTGCCACTGTTCATTAACTGTATCGCTTCCTTGATTTCGGACAGAGTGATAGCAGTGTCTAGTTTCAGATTATTTTCACGTGAGAGCTTGGGTAGGTCTAGATTTTCAAAAAAATTATTTAGTTGATTTCTATCCGTGTGAGATTCTGATGTGTATAGCTGGGAAAAGAATGACCTAAAAGTACTATTTATTTTGTCCGGGTCAAAAGTTATGGAGCCTGACTCGTCCATTATCGTTTTTTTTTTTTTATTAATGAGATACGTTTTCATAGAAAATATTTGAAGGGTTTTCTGAGTTGATGAAATAATTTTACAAGGGGAAAAACCGAAAAATGCTTCCTGTAAAACGTATCTCATCATTTCAGAAAAACCAAAACGTTTTTTTTTTAATTCTGTGAATGCAATAAACTTCCGTAAAACTCTATTCTGGAAGTGTGCATGACATTAAAATGTGACCAAACGTTTTCTCTGTTTTCATTCACTCATTTTTTTTCCTCACCTCCACGTGTTCTCTGCTTCTGTTTATGTCCATTTATTCGCGTGCTCTCTCCCATTTCCGGTTGGTGTCTGTAGCCCCGCCCCTCTCATGCACAGACAGGTGTGATTGATTAAGTAAAGAAAATCATTAATAATCAGCATCCAATCAGAAGCAAACTTCTATCTGCGTTTCAGTCTGCATGAAACTAGTAATTACAGCTATTGTAACATTTTGAATAAAGTAAAGTTTGCTCGTTCTTCATAATTAATCACATGCATTTGTTCATGTAAATTGTGCAGCTGTATCATATCATATCCTATTGTTACTTTACACACAATTGTAAATTATTTTGTGCATGAGCAAAAATGCTCAGCATGTAAATATAAGTAGTATAAGTGTGAAATTATTAATTGCACAACTACATTTGGGCTTGTGATGTGTATGTTAAACCGAAATGTTCCTGAGCCTATAATATATTATAATTAAGGCTGTGTTAAAAAGAAATTGATTCATCAATTTTCCTTTAAATATTGCAATATCAATGAATAGAATGCTAAACTGTATCAAATTAATACATCTTTTTCTACTGTGTTCAATGCAGTACTGTGGGCTTATTAAAGTCTTACTGTAAATATTAATGTTTTTAATACTGCACCAAGATAGAGTTGCTTTCTGCTATTCACAGCATTAGTTCTCCTATCAATTATTAATATTAAAAATATGTAGCTACCTGCTGATCTTCTGCCCATATTTATGCATATTTATATGTATTGTGTTTTATTCTATTCTATATAATTATATTGTGTTGTTTGCACATTGTGTTCTTTGGTTTTAAGATTTTATTACTGACTAGTAAAACCAAACGTGAAAGTAGAAATTTCCTTTTGATTGCACTGTTTTGCATTGATTTTGGATTTTGCACCATTGTTGTTGTTCCCTCAGGACATTGGTACTATACCTGTAAGTGTTATATTGGATCATAGTGTATTCTAATTTTTAACATTTTTTTTTTTTTTTTACGGTTTGTTGTGTCGCAGAATTGCATTGTTTTGTCTTGACATTTAAAAAAATAATAATAATAATAATAATAATATGTACACTGTGTTCAGACTTCTATAATAATAATAATTATTTATTTATAGTAATTTAAAAATAAATGGGCACTGAATGACCTAAAGCCGGCCCTGTATAGAGTATATGTGCATCTTATTTGTTAAAACGGTTTTCATACTAGTGCATCGTGTAACACCAGCATTGATTTCAGCGATTTAAAGGGACATGTCGCCCCCTGGTGGGCAGAGTTTATAGATCGATTGTTCTGAGTTGGATTGAGCTAGCCTGGGTCGATCATCTCTGTCGTGTGTCTGAGCAGCCGCAGACATGGCGGCGCTGTCATCGCCGCTGCGTGTTTGTCGGGGAATATTAAAGGAGATACGGTTGAGTCAGGGTCCGAATTACAGACAGTCACTGGCCTACAACTATGTGATGGACCAGTACCGCAAAAACAAGGTTAGTGCCTCAATGACAGCGGTGCTAATGCTAATGCTAGCTGGAAGCAAAGCACCATAACAAACTGCTTGTAGCTTGTTAGCATCACAATAGCTACGAAGTGATAAACTGATGTTCCTCAGCTAAAAATTAAAACACTACGATTACTATTAAGTCAATTCGTATTGACATCGACAGCGTCTCACTCTAAATGTTTTTTATAACCTTAATAAATTATTTGTAAATGAAAGCTAGGTGAAGGGCATGCTACTATTAGCTGGAAGCTAATGAGAACCAGAGTTGTCCAACAGAAATTGGACATCCAAAGTGGAAATTAATAATAATAATAATAATAATGATGATGATGATGATGATACCATCCAGACACTTTATAAGGTTCACCGTTTCATCTGCCCTTTAAAGCAAATATAAATCATCATCCCTTATTTTGTTTAGTTATGTTTGTTTTTAGGTGATATAAATGTGTTTTATTTCTCGTTTTATTTATTTATTTATTTTTAATAAATATATTGAGCTTTGTTGTGATGAGAAATGTGTTTTGAGGCTAATATCTTCTTGACTCTTTTTTATTTTAAATAGCTTAAATTTTCTTCTATTTGTTGCTTAGTTATTTAGTTTGTTTTTTAAGAATCATCTTGGCGTTTCCTTAAACCAGATTTGTATATTTTTGTTGCATTTTTATGTAGCAATTTTGTCTCATGTAGTCAACTTTTCTGTATTCTCATTTATATATGTATTATTTCTGTAGTTTGATAAAACTCCTGGAATGTGTCATATTAAGAATGTGAATCAAAATACGGGAATTTGGTCTTTACGTATAGGTTACATTTATTATTGCTATGAGGAATTGTTGAATAAATTGACATCATTTGTTTATTATAGATATTTTATGTAAATTATCTGCATCAATGGGGTTTTTTTATTCTAGTCTTTGTTGAGCGCCGTTAAAGCACATCACAGTATTATTATCTATTTGATTAGGATTCCAGATACTAGATCAAGTATTATGAGTGACTTTTCCTGGATGAAATGGGAGCGTAAGATTGATAAGGACGTTGAGTTGAGATTCTTCACTATAATCATACAATTTTAACCTCTGTCATGTTTTTTACAGTGTCATTTATGTTGACAATCATTATTTATTGTTCTTCCTGTGTCACTCCTGTTGTGTGTGTGTGTTTGGTGGCAGATGGAATAATACAGTTTCGTACTGTGGGTTTTATATAATGGCAGCTTTGGTTGTTGATACATTTAAATAATAAATACACAAATTCCAGAAAGTGGCAATAGGTCAGTTTACGTCAGTCTGGGTCTGACTTTAACAGGACGATCAACATGTCATTTTGTAATTAATTAGCTGCCTTCAGACTGGGGGTGAGTATTGGCAAGGTTGTTGCAATACGATACGTATCACGATACTTGGGTTGAAGCCAAAGTACTTCCAAACGTCAGCTTTGTACTGTGTAGGCGTTATTTTGTTAGCCATGTTGTTTGGGATTTGAGTCAGTCCTCTTCTGCCACTGTGACTGCCTCTACTACAGAAATGGCGCTGCGCTGCACAGCAAAGTGGCTCTACGGCGCCATCTGCCGAAGTTGAGGTGCGGAAGTGGCACAATTCGAAAGGTTTTTATGTAGGAACAGTAGCTGGTCACCGTGCCCAGTAGTTAGGCTGCTCCGCTGAGACGTGACAGTGTCTCCATCAGTAGAAAACACGCATCAGGAAAAAAAGAAGAAAAAAATGTTTTGTTTTTTTTGTTTTTTTTTTAATCAATTTAAAAAAATAAAAATAAAAAAATCGATTTTAAAATCAGCACCCAAAAAATCGCAATATATCGTGAAATCGATTTTTCTTTTCTTTTCACACCCCTGCTTCAGACAAGCTTGAACAGCTTTGAAACTAGGGGTGTGTATTGCCATGAAATATGCGTGATAGGATTCACAATTTGCATGTCGCAATATGATATATTCTGATTAGGGCTGGGCGATATGGCCTTTTATAAATACCGCAATATTTTTAGGCCATGTCACGATACACGATATATATCTCGATATTTTGCATTACCCTTGAATTAACACTTTGATGCACAAAATCACACCAGTATGATGATTCTATATGTCTACATTAAAACATTCTTGATCATACTGCATTAATATATGCCAATTTTAAACTTTCATGCAAAAAAGGGGATATCACAACTAAGTCAAAGTTGACATAACTGTATTTATTAAACAGTGAGTGGCTCAAACATAAAATTGTCAACAGAAAGTGCACGTTCTGTGCAAAATTGTCACAGAGACATTTCAAAACAAGACATTAGTGCAGGATGCAACTCACATGGCATTTCAAAACACAAAATTAAAGTGCACTTTTTGTACATAATGCCACTACAATATTTTAAAACAAATAGTGCCCTTTTGTGCATGTTGTCATTAAGATGACATTTCAAAAAAAAAAAAAAAAAAGTCCGCGAGTTTAACGGTATGGTCATTTTCAACACCGCAGACTACAAGCTGCGATATATCGAGTATATTCGATATATCGCCCAGCCCTAATTCTGATACTAAACGGTATAATATACATTGCAGTACATTGCGAACAGTTACAAATATATATCGCTATATTATATCGAATAATATATCACAAATAGTTTGAAATTAGGTGTGAAATACAATTTATTAAAAAAAATTAAAACTTACGAGAACAAGTAACTAACTGTAATTCAAGTACCAATATTAAAAACAAGTGATAAGTTGATTCTGTTAAGTTCTTAAATTCTGGTTTAAAAAAAGGAACCACATACATCTATTAAAGTGCCATCAACTTCCAAGCTAATATATTAGCTCAATTACATGTTTTTTTTTTATGTTTAAAAAAACATGATTAAAAAAATTGATTTGGACATTTTTTTTTATCGATACAGAAATCGTGCTGTAAAATATTGCTATATATCGCTTAATCGATTTTTTGTCTTACACACTTATTAGAAACAACTAGGGATGTCCTGATACAACTTTTTCACTTCTGATACGATCTCAATATTGCAGCCTTGAGTATTGGCCGATACCGATATCAATCCGATGCGATATCAGCACAAATCATACATACTTTTATTACTTATTTTGTAGTGTGGAATGTTAGAAATGGCTTGATTTAAAAAATAAATTAATTAATTAATTAATTAAAAAAAAAAAACAGACCCATTTATTATAAACCAATGGATTACATATAATTAACCTTTTAGAATAAGAATATTCTATGATTGAACAAAATACATGAAAAAAATAAAATAGGAAATATTAAAAAAAGTCATCCAAAAAACCATTATATCTTATATCGGAGATTTTAGATGCAGTCTGATAAAATGCGATATTCATTTTCTGGCTGATACTGGACCGATATCAATATTGGATCGGGACACCCCTAGAAACAACAGCTTTTTATCCACTATTGTCCTTCTGTAGGAAATGTTTTGTTTCTTTATCTGCTCCTCCCACTGCCACTTTCTCCTTCCTTCCTTTCTTTCTACTTGTGGCAATAAGCAATCTGTGTTCAGCATGTCCATCTAAGTGCCTGTGCTCTCTTTCTATGTCTGTGCAGTGTGCAGGCAACATAGGCTCAAAGCTCGTGTTACTCATGCTTGGGTGGCCGTGGCTCACCAGGGTGGCTGAATGCATGTGCAGTCACTGAAGCAAAACAGCTAGAAGGAACTCCTGCTTGTCATTTTGTATTAATCCCTGCTGAAGACATCCCAGGGCCTTATAATGCATGTCTGAGGCACTATGGAGGTTTAAATGTTCATGCAGATACAGATTGGAAAGGAAGGAAATCAATCAATTAAACAGGCAAGTAAAAAAAAATAATAATTAAAAAAAAAAAAAAAAAATGAATCTTATTTGGCAGGTTTTTGTTAATCTTTTAAATTTTGGGGAGAAAAAACTTATACATGTATCATCATCATGTACATAAAGGATGTGACTGGTTTATCATGTTTGATTTGTAACAGATTATTTCTTATTCAAGGTTCCTGCAGAGCCTTAAAAAGTCTTAAAATGCATTAAATTCATGAATCTAAAAATAATACCTTAATTGTCATTAAAATGTCTTAAATCAGTGTTTCAAAAGTCTTTAACACATAAGAATGATTTTATGATTGTAATTAGTCTCACATTTTAAAATAAATGGTAGCATTTGTTTTGGTTTTTTTAAATATATAAACATGGAAAAATGTAAATTTTGCTTGTCCAAAGTTTTTTCTTAATGGTTTTTATTTTTTTTGTAATTTTTTTTATTAATTTCTGGCTATTTTTGTAGTCGTCTCTTGTTTTGGGAGTGATTTGGATTATTTAAATTTAATTTCAAATGGCAATAAAAAAGTCTTGATTTTAATTTTACTAAAGCTGTAGAAACTCAGTTATTCTTATTACAAATAAGACACAATAATCGGTTCTTTAGTTGACCTAAATAATTTATTTTAATCCTCCTCAGGCTCTTGTCTTATGCTGCATAATACATTCCACAAAGTGAAGTGTTTTCATCAACCTGTCCAGAAGAATGAAATATTTTCAAGGCCCCTTTTTTTCTACAAAATTTCCACAAAATGGCGTAAAAAAAAAATGTAACCAATAACCATTATTAAAAAAGCTAAAAGACGGTGACTATTCCTCTTTAAAAATTGTAAAAATAACTCTAAAAAATAATGTGCAATGACATATTTTGGAACTGTATTAATTCATTTCTCATTATTCTATTTTACATGCTCAAGCCTCAAAGCCGTCCTGCGCCCCACTTTAGAAACCACTGCTTTAATGGGTGTTTGAATGTTATAGTTAAGGTCTAACCAAGTTCATCGCTACATAATTCAGTATTTTCTCTTCTTGGATGTCTCCTACAGGTAACAGGAGAGAGATACTGCCGTGCCCAGCAGGAGGCGCACCACGCCTCTCAGGCCTACCTGTGTCTACTGACCTCCACCAGGAACCACATGGTCCTCCACAACCTGTATCACGCCAAGGGGGAGCGCAGCCCCGAGCAGGCGGCCGGCATGGTGGGCCTCAGGCTGCCCACGCAGCCCGGAGGGAAAGGCTGGGAGAAGTAAAGCTGGATCCAAAGTGAAATATATAAGACGAGCACTACACACTGCTCCTAAGGAACTCTGTGATTGATATTGATGATTTCTGTTACTTTTCTCAAATAAAGCAATGATTGCAGTACCAATGGATCCTTTGAAAGCTGTGTTTGAACAACACCCAGCCTTAAATACACACACACTGTTTTGATCACTGTGCAGCTGTGTAAAGGCATCATTATGGAGCTAAAATTATCCACTACTGTTTTAGCGCTGAATAGCACATACCACGTTCCCGAGAATTCAGTGAAATGACTCGGCTCCACCTAGTTAAACAAATGAAATTGTGACATAAAATTGTAATGTATGTTGAATTGCCTTTGAAACGATATATCACACGACTATGTTCTGAAAAATTTAGCAATAACCGGAAAAGGGGGTGGCGCCCCCGTGGCACATACGAAGTAATGGGCCCCATTCTTATATTGGTATGTGTCAATGATTCGGTGCCACCAACTGTCGCAATATTTGACTCTCAAATAAATGAGAAAATGATTTTGCCTAAAAAAAAAAGGGGGTTCCCCTAATCGAGTTGTGCGAGGCATAATCGTAATCTACGTTGAATTACCTTTGAAACGATATATCACACAACTATGTTCCCATAAATTTGGAAATTACCGGAAATGGGGAGTCGGGCCCCATTTCAAAAACAGGGCGTCTCATCATATTCATTTATAAAGTATTCATACCAAACTGCATTTGGATCTAACGGGAACTAACGGAGTAGTCATTTGAAAAATGAGTCGTCCTGGCACCCTGTGACACGTACGGGGTAATGTGCCCCAATTATATATTGGTATGTGCCAATGATTGTATACCACCAACCGTCGTAATATTTGACTCACAAATAAATGAAAAGAAAGAGATGGGCTCCAAGCGTCGATGCGTACACATCCATAGATTATTAATACCAAATTTCAACCCGATCCGTTTATGAATAACAGAGGAGTCGCAATTTTAACTAGTGTAAACAACAAGAAGAACAAAATGAGTGGTGTTTCGAGTCTGGTAGCCCAGCCTAAAAATGTCACTTAGTGGTGTAGTAATGTGTGTATCTTCTACCTTTTTGTCCTTTTGTTGACCCGGAAACTATTCATCCAACAGTGATCTTGATTTGTGCACAAGAGCCCTTCATCTGCAGCAGAAAATGCAAAAGACGCAAAGAGGAATTAGGATTTTTTTTAACGTCTTCTGACCTCTGTGGGTCCTGGTAAAAATGATGTTCTGCCATAATATTTTACATTAAATGAATTACTGTAATTTACAGTATATATTATTTGGTTATCTTTTAATCCTTTAAAACACAAGTCTGGACCACATGAAAATGTACGACATTCAGTTTGTTGAGGAAAATTAATGTTAAATTACAATGTATCAGATTTTTGAAATGTCTTAATTGTTTGGCAGTTCAAACCAACACTTAAACTTGAAGATTAATCATCATCACATCCACATGTTAGTGCAGTGACTGGTTGTTCCATGAATCTAATATTCCCATCTGAAGCTGGAGGTCACAGAGTCAAAGTAAATCTTTGTCTGTGACATAGATCAGATGTTGACACTCAGAAGGTTCCTGCTGCTCGCTGAGCTTCAGGGTTTAATTAATGTGTTTCTGAAGCTTTATTCTATGATCCTTACATAATGTGGACAGTGACCCAGAGATAATTGAGGACACAGAGGTATCTGCACTGGGTGGCTCTGGAGCCTCATGTGGCTCTTTAACTCTTTTGTCATGGCTCCCTATAGCTTTAAAAAATATATATAAATAAATTGTTATTTTCTTACAAAGGGTATTAACGATTAATTACATTGAAACCAAATGAAATTATAAGAATTTGTCAACCTAAAAATAAATCACATTGTGCACTAACGCTGCCACCTTCCTACTTCACCTCCTGCAACACCTACAGACCCTCAACTTTCCTTGCACCTGTGGTTAACCTTAAGTTTTAAATCCCTGGTAAAGATAACTAAATCAACTAAAAGACTATTATGGAATAGATTTTAATTGTGTGGGGGACAATTGTATTTAACTGCCTACGTGCCGGCTTTAATATGCATGATTGATATGTGGCAAAAAATTAGTTGACCATCATGATCATGTGTTATCAAATGCAAGTAATTTTTTGTAGCCCTTCAAATACAAAATAAAAAAAATGTTCTTTATATAACATTATTCAATATAATTTTAACTGTAAAGAATTGTATACACTGTATTGTCTTTATTCAGAAGGTATATTTTTATTTTTGCAGACTGCTGCTCTAACCCTTAAAACTTTCCCTAAAAAAGTTATGAAATTAAAAATATTGTATTTATATTTGAAATAGTGTATTTTTTCCAAGATTTTTTTTAAAATAGTGATTTTTTTTCCAATATGTGACAGCTCTTTCGCTCTCTTTGCTATTTACTTTATTTACACTATCCCCAGTGTTGATCAACTGATGTAATAATATTATATACTCTTGTTTAACTGTTTAAATCAGATCATTTTAGAACTTTACTGCAGAGTTCTGATCTCCATCATAGTTTTCACATTTTGACCTTGACATTGCACACACCTTATAAGTCCGTGTGTAGTCGATATAAGGTGAAGTTACTTTGTAATATATCTCTATTATCATATTCTCTGTCAATGTGATTTGTTCTAAGCCCTGATGATACTGCATGTGTTTAATGTTCTTTGTCTTCGTCCATACCTCAGCCTTTTTATTGAACATTCCATTTATTTTTACCTATAACTGATCCCACCCCTCTCACCCTATCCCCAGTGTGGCTTTAACTAAACTGACCCCCACAGCACAGCAATTGGAAATGACACAGGCAGAGCTACACACACACACACAGCCAAGACAACTAAGTCTACAGTCCGATCCATCCTGACACTCCAACAGCTATGGTGTCAAAATTCGTTTTTTGTATAAAAAAAAAAGAAAAAAAGCAGAGTGTAGGGGACATCCAACCATTTTCAAGCATCCCTGAGCATCCTAGCTGACAAACACAATGAGAGAAAGGCCAGCAAAAGCTAAAGAACCACTGTATGTGTAAGACTGCTTCAGATACCTGAGGATGGGTAAACAGTTTTATTAACTGGGATTTGAAGTGGCTGTTTTTTTTTGTTTTTTTTTAATTAAATTTAGTGTGCCACCATAATCCAAGTCTGTGGCCCTGCAGTGCCCCCCTAAACAAGATATCCTAGACCCGCCCCTGCGACACCAGATCGTTATGGTTTGTTTTTATTTTCATATTCCTATTGAGTTAAACAGGTCTGACCCAGACTAAGTATGAAAGTATATCCAAAGTTAACTTTAAATAAAAGCATGGTTAATTTTCAGAATCATAATCAGATATTTTATTTACTTTATTTATACCACCAGGGAAATTACCTTTTTTTACAGATTCTTCAGGATATTTTATAAAAAGAACAAACACAAAAACATAGTAAAAAAAAGAAAAGTAAAGAAAATGGCTGTTAATTACAGGGAATTAATACAAGTGCACACCTCCAGTAAATTAATAATAATAATAATGTACAAATATAATACAGAGTTCCACTGCAGTTTGTTTTATTATTTTTTTTCCTTTTCAAAAATATAAAATCGTAAAGCCACTGATACCTAAATATACATCACAAGGGAGCTTTCAACATGTGAACTCTAATGACCCTAATCAAGTCAGTATAAGAAGAATGATCTTTTTACCCTCCAGAGTCCTTACAAACCTACTAAAGATTAGTAACGAAGTATATCCTATTTGCTGTTACTTCATCTGTGATGCGGTGCGCCCTGGTGAGAGGAGGGCGGAGACGCTGCTGTGTTCACTAGAACTGGAGAAGGAACAGAGGAGTGAGCATCATCACCACATCTTTTCATCCTAAAAGTCAAAGACGATCAGATTCTCTGTGGAGGAGCGTCTGCGCGCCAAGGATCCCTGTGCGCATCTGGAGCTGTGCGCAATTCAACCCAACGCGTTTGAAACATCTGGATTATAGGCCAGTAAACCAGACAACTGTCACTCGGAGATTTGGGAGATTTTTTTTTTAATCTTAAAAAGATCAAAGAGGAGAAAGCAGTCCGCATCGGAGCCCGGCGGAGGGATCTGCCATGTTTGGAATGGTTAAAAACTCGCTCTTCGGGAACACCGAGGAGACCGAGTACAAACTGCTCAGCAGCGAGACTAAGGTAAGTGAGTCCCAGACAAGTTTATTCTCTAAAAACCAGCTGCCATTAGCGCAGCTAAATGGAGGATTCCTGTGCGTCTGCAGCTACGGTTACGCACGTACGGCACGGTGTGTACAGCTTCATCCAGGATTTAACTCCATAAAATGACGCTAAATCCTTAAAATGTGTCAAATTAGCCTCGAGCTCATGCCTCCCACAGCTGTTTTCCTTTGAACCTAGTCAGACAGCCTGACAGTTGGTTTCCACTGACCCATGAGGTGAACCCGCCTAAGGGAACTCTGTCAATGAGGAAAGATGTTATAACCTTCAATACATCTATCCTCTCTGTTTTTCCCACTGTACCCGCGTGCGTGCGTATGTGTGTGGGACGTGACGTCACAGAGCAGGAAGGTCATGCCCTCTGCATGTCAGCCTAATATACAGTACCTCCTCCTTGTTGCATCCATTCACCTCATTGATGGATATCTGAATCAAAAGGCCACGTCAGATTCAAATGATGGGTAAATGGAAAGCTGCTTTGTGTGCAGAGAAGTTTGATGGAAGGTCAGACTGTATATTTATGTATCAATCAGGCTTTACAACTTTAGAACTGATGAGATGTTCCCGTTAGGGCTGGACGATATGGACCAAAATTCCTATCGCGATATTTTTTTTTAATTTTTTTATTTATTTATTTATTTCATGGCGATATACGATTCGATATAAATCTCGATAAATTTAAGTCAATAAAAACTTAGCATAAAGATGATTCTGGGTTAAATTTGTTTACGCAAAATGCCACACAAGCACATGTATTAACAAACAGCGGCACAATATGTGCCACTTTTTGCTTTTTCTCCTCTAAGACAGTGTTTTTCAAATGGGGGTTTATAATGTTTATTTTTTAGTTAAAATGATAATCATATTAGTGAAAATGGAAATTATCTTGATTGGAAAATAAACTGAAAATACAAGGATCAATCTTGGTCCCACACCAGTTGGGAGATGACCTGAAATGATAAAACTATAGAAATAAATCTATTGAGGAGGCACTAAATACTGTTTCTTACCACTTATTTACAAAATGAGTTTCTTTAAAATGTTTGATATCACGCATTCATTCCGTCATTACAGTATACTTTATATTCGTTTTTTCACAGTATTCTGAGCAAAAATTGTAGTACGACAAAGGGGGTACTTGGATGCAGAAATAAGAGAAGGAACAACTGCTCTAAGGGTCAGCATGTGTGATTGAGTTGTATAGTGTGGCTTGTTTATAGGGGAAGGTCTGGGTTTAGACGCACTCAGCAATCCATCTAACTGTGCTTTACCTGCTGTTCTGAGAATTCATGAAAGCAGCGACTCCTAAAATGAGTATTTTGCGACAAAATAAGCTATAAAAAAAATATGTATATCAATATGCAATATTGTAATTTCACCCAAATGCAAAACTCAATATATCTCCAATATCAATATATTGCCCAGCCCTAGTTGCCGTCTGTCAAAAGATCAATACAGGATCCTCCTATAAGAAGGTTGGGGTTCTGGTTAATAATAAAGGAAACTATCATCCATGAACAAAGGTTCTATAATTAAGCACTGAATTCATCTTAATTCATGATGGCCAAACTCGTGTGATGCAACAACTAATTTACAGAAATAATTAACACCAAAAGCCAGGGAGAACATGGCAAAACAGAAACTGGATTACATTTCCAAAACCCAAACCCAAAGACAACAGGCCAGAGCCAAACACAGAAGGAGGATTTACTGTAGATTTAAAGAGAAGTAGTGAAAAAGGAACACATTCAGGAATGACTTCAAATGGATTTCAGGAGGGACAAAAGAAGATATCCGTATTAGACTATGAAAACTTTAAAAATAAAATAAAATAGAAGCGCCCTGGCTGAGATACAACAAGGGTGCCTAAGAATAATGTCAGTTTGATAAAAGCCTTATGATTATTGTGGTTTAGTCACTGTGAAAGTATAATGCTAAATGTATAATTTCACAACATATATTTCAAATCACAATGACAAAAAAAGCTGCCTTTAGTTTTATGGAAAATGACGTTTAATACATTTTTTATGAAATAAAAATCATAACATTTTACATCATCAGTGCAGTGTGTGTTCCTCGTGTACTGAAACAACCTAAACCTCCAAACTAAAGCTGCATCAAATCTCTGGACTTGACTGATGTCTAGAGAGACACAAACTGAAATCAGAGCTCGACATGCGATCTGGGGAGCGTGCGTCTTCTTCCGACATCATACACTTTTAATTAAACCTGACACAAAATACAGAGGAGCTGCCCACGTTTACAGACGACACCAAATCTGCACAAAGGACTTCTCAGGCAACTATAATCACACGATGCCTTTTATCCGCCCCAGTGTTGATAACACATTGTGTGGCTCTTTTCAGAACACAATGCACTTGTGCTGTATGAGTTGGCACAAAGCAGTACTTTTACTCACACATTCGCCAACACTTGACAGATAAATCCAATGTGCTACACCCCTAAAGTCACAGCCACTGTAATGCATGGGTCCCACTGACAGACCCTACAGTACAGGGACTACAACACTCCCCCCGATCACAGCCCCCATGGTTACCTGTCAGTGTAACCACTTCATTATAACGTCTGTTTACCACAGGATTCCACAGTGAAACTTAAACTGTAATGTTAAAGAGGTCAGCCATGAGAAGAAGGGAAGGAAAGAAGGAAGGATGGATGGGAAGGAGGGAAGAGGGTGGAGGAAGCAAGTAAGGAATGAAGGTATAGGAAAGGAAGTGAGGGAGGGAGGGAAGGAAGGAGGTAAAAAAAAAGAGGAGGAAGCAAGGAAGAAATGAAGGTATAGGAAGGGAGGGTGGGTGGAAGGACGGAAGGAGGCAAATAGGAAGGAGGAAACAATGAGGGAGGGAAGGGATGGAGGAAGGAAAGAAAACGGAGGAAGCACGGAAGAAATGAAGGTAGGGACGGAGGGTGGGTGTAAGGAAGGAAGGAAGAAATGAAGGAAGGGAGGGAGGGTAGAGGGAAGGATAGATAGGAAGGAGAGAAGAGGGGAAGAGAGGAAGCAAGGAAGGAATTAATTTAGGGATGGAGGGTGGGTGGAAAGAATGAAAGGAGGAGGCAAAGAGGAAGGACGAAGCAAGGAATGAAAGAAGGGAGGGAGGAAAGAGAATGGATAGAAGCAAGGAAAGAATGAAGGAAAGCAATCAATGAATAACTTTATGTATAAACGCATCTATTATTTAAAAAAAATCTACAAATAAAAAGACTATACAAAAACATGAATTAATAGAACACTGTTTACTGTATATAATATAATGTAATATATATATATATATAAGGTTCAACAACTGATTACAAAGTGAAATTATTCTGATCACAAATCCAGTTCATTCTGGGTTTGTGTATACAGACAGTCAGTCCATGCAAGAGATTAAATACAGAGACAGTTACTCAAAGACACACACACACACACGCACACGCACACACACAAACCTACAGTAAATGTTGACCACAATGACGTACATGTTCTAGAAACAGAGTACCTGGAAATTAAAAAACGCACACAAAACAAATAAGAAAAAAACTAATTTAGAAAACTCGTTACATTGATGAACTTATGAACAGCATCAATAACATCTATTGAGAGAAGAAGCCTAAAAAGTTTATCTATATTCTGATGGAGAATTTACAATCATAGATTTGATTAAATTGGGATTAAAATCGGAGGGAATTTCTCTTTTGCATGGACCCTTTAATAGAACATCCCTGCTATATTTGGAAACATTAAATTATGCTTAAAATAAATATAAAATATAAAGTATTATGAGGGTGGAGAAGCTGTTTTGGTTGGATGAAATAATTTAAACTGGATTTTCTTAATAAGCATAAGCTTTCATTCAATAACACAGTATATTTAGCAATTATGATGCACTAATTTAAAAAAAGTCAAATCTTTTAAAGCTGTTGGTATCAAACAAACAAAACTAATAAAGTCTATATCTAATAGCAGCCTGGAGTTATGTAAGGGAAATGAATGACTTTCATGATGCCACAAAGCCATGTGCAGTTAAAGGCCGTATAGTATAATCCTGTTAGTAGTGAGCATGACCCACATCAGCAGCAGATTCTTTCAGAACTGATTAAAGTTGAGTGACTTTGCGCCACATTAAACCTACTAAATCATATTTAATGCAAAACTGTTGCATCACGTTAACACTGCGTCTCTGTGGGGGTGGAGGGGGATCTCAGGTTGTGTGTGTGTGTGTGTGTGTGTGAGTGTGTATGTGTTTTCATTTTGCCAGCGTGCAGTTATGTAAGACCGTGCATCTCTTGCCCATTATTCTCTGCAAGCTGAGTGAACCCTGCAGTGCAGAAGAAGGAATTAAGTCAAATCAGCGTAAATTTGTTTCATCTGTATCTGCCCGCTCCGGCCTTCCACACCCACGTGTGTGTGCAGTCACGCACACACGCAGACAACACACTGGGCCTTCTGAGTATGAAGTGCAATGGTTGTGCACTTTTCGTCCTTGGGAGCCAATTGTCAACAGTGGTGTGTCAGAGGTGGTTCATGCTTGAAGTTAACCTCTCCCCTGATCCTGACTTTAAAATTAGCTCAACTGTGTGTGTGTGTGTGTGTGTGTGTGTGTGTGTGTGTGTGTGTGTGTGTGTGTGTGTGTGTGTGTGTGTGTCCTGTGCCTCTTTGTCTACCTCAGGATGGAGTGAGCTTTGAGGTGAGACGGTACGATGGCTCCAAATATGCTGCAGTCTCGTCTGAGGGTCGAACCTTCGACCAAGTGAGTGGAGAGTTGGTGAGGAAACTGCTCATGTACATTGGAGGAAGCAATGAACAAGGTAAACAGTCGGGCAGATATTAATTCACCAACCTGTGAAACTTAATATCTCATTTCAGTATGTAATGTATATCCCTGATCAGCTAAACCAGTTTCAATTTAAAAAAAAAAAAAAACATCATTGTTTAGTTTGAGCCCAATTTTTTATTTTTACTTTTGAAGAAATTTAATTGAATAACTTTGTAACATTTGGACTTTTATGATATCAGTGATTGGCCTAACACAAAACATCAAGAATTATGAGTTCTAGGGTGTCCCGATCCGATATTGATATCGGATATCAGTCCGATATTAGCCAGAAAATGAATATCGGATTTTATTGGACTGCATCTAAAATCTCCGGGCTCCAATAAGTTTTTGTTGTTTTTGTCCCCGCCCTCAGTTGTTCCCACCATATACTGACAGTAAAAAATAACTGAAGTGGACTTGAATTGTTGACTATTGTTCTCCGTTTGTGTAACATCACTTGATCAAGCCTGTTCTAACATTCCACACTACAAAATAAGTAATAAAAGTATGTATGATTCGTGCTGAAATCGTATCGATATCGGCCAATATTCAAGGCTGCAATATCGGCATCGTATCGGAAGTGAAAAGGTTGTATCGGGACATCCCTAATGAATTCTATGAAAACTATGAAAAGAAAGAGAAAGCGACTGTGTATCAATAAACAGACACAAAAGATTAGTTGGTGCGGAAATACATCAAAGAAAGCTGTAATTCACAAAATCTAATTGAGTGTTTTATTTAATCCTAATTTGACCTTTTCTATCTTTTTATTCATGTTCTTAGGTGAAGCCATGGGTACAGCAGAACCCATTATCATCACAGTGTACCCACGGAATGACGGGGTTTTCTCTCGTCGTTTGGTTGTGGGCATTCGTATCCCGACGGCCTACCAGCTGAGCCCACCGTCTCCCACCGACAGTGCCATTAGGATCGAGGACCGGCCTGGCATGACTGTCTACGCTCTGTAAGTGTCCTGGTATTTTGACAGTAATTTATTCCTTTTTTGATTCATATCTATGGTAACAAAATACACAAATGCTAAAAGTACATTTCCCCATAGGGCACGTGTTTAAAAACCAAGGCTTGGGGGCTAAATCTGGCCTTTTAGAGTATCCAAATTGTCCCGCAGGAGGAAGTAATAATGACAGAGAAAGCATTAATCATTGCGTAAATTAGTATCGAATTCAATTATAAATAACTCAGTCCCTTTAAGTTAAAAAATGCAATGAAACTTCACGATATTTGAAGGGGCGTGCTATTTTCCCGTGCCTTAATCACACGACTACAGTCATTTTTATTCGCAATTTAATCACAATTGTCAAAAAAACTGTTCTGGTCTTTTAAAATCTTGCCATTTCTTCCAAACACAAAACTGCCCCAAATTAAACAAAAATTGGTCACAAACTTGTAGAACATTTTAAGAGATCCAGCACTGATATCTATCATTTATTACTTGGATATTGTAGATGCCTTACATACTGTATATATCAGTTATACGTGAAAGTACAAATTAGGGTACAAAAATTATGAAATTGCTCTTTGTCCCAACTATAATCTGTGGCCAACTTGAAATCAAACTACTCCATTTTTGGCCCCTGAGCAGACCCCCTGCCAGCCTTATAGTCAACTCTCAGGTAACAATATCATGGTCGGTTTTATTGTTTTTCTTATCCCCTTACACTCACACCAATAGAACAGGTCAGTAGTCCATCCCAGGGTAATGTGGCACTGGTCAAGAAGCCAAACAACCACATTTATTTCGTGAATCAGCTACCTTGATCAAGATAAGCTAGTATAAAGGAAAAATGAATGGATCATTAGACTTATGTGACCCAAGAAATGACAGAAGGGTTACATCATAATTGATGTCACTACTGTCAAAGCAATGGACACTGGACAACTTAAGGAACTTATAAGAACAATTACAAATGCTTTCTGGAGATTTTGAAGAACTTTTATTTCACAGACAGTTCGGCGGCTTTGCAGGAGAGAGTGAGTACCGAGCAGAAGCCTTACGACTGACTCGTACCCTTGGAGAAACGGCCCCATTTCAACGCAAACAATACTTCTGCTGTAGCTACGATCCACCACTGAAGCCTTACGGACGCAGAAATGAGGTGTGGTTTCTACAGGATGAGCCATAGAAGTGTCATTGTTCTCACTGGAAGTCAGTTTGTCACTTGGATTCACCCTTTCTCCTCTGACTCTTCCTTGTCTCAGTCAAACTGGGGCGTTACAGTGCAGCAGATTAGTAAAATAATTGTTCACTTCGGTATAAAAGCATGAAATTTGGCACAGATACTCTCTAAGGGCCAGTATTTTGGAAACAGGCGTTGGCCACTCAAAAATTCAATATGGCGGCCATTTTTCAAGATGGCTACTATTGCTATTCAATGATTATTATATAACCAAAAAATGCTCGGATCGGGCCAAACGAGGTGTCAGCGGAAAAGTCTGGTCCGCCTGAGTCCGAATATGTGCATCCTGCCCGGTCCAGTCAGGACTGCACCCGCGAGTGGCGAAACACTCAATCGCCTCCAAATGCTTGGCAAAAATCCAAAAATGCTCGGATCTGGTCAAAAGAGGTGTCAGCGGAAAGATCTTTTTTGATTGAGTGTTTCGCCTTTCGCGAGTGCAGTTCTAACTCTGACCAGATCCGAGCATTTTGTGATTTTTCCCAAGTTTTTTGAGGCGCAGTCCTGGCTCTACCCGGAGCGGATTGAATAGCAATGGCAGCCATCTTGAAAAATGGCCACCATATGGAATTTTTGAGTGGCCAACGCTTTTTTTTCCAAAATAGTGGCTCTTAGAGAATATCTGTGCCAAATGTTATGCTTTTATACCAAAGTGAACAATTCTCATGAAATATGCAATTAATCTGCTGCACTATTAAGTCATGGGAACGACCACCTGTTTAGTATTTGGTTTTATTTTTGTAATCAACTTTTCATTTTAGCCCTATTTTGAAGTCCTTTATGCTCACACACAAAGACCATGACAGTGTAACAACTGCCTATATATAAAGCATTTAATTGATTTGTAAATTACTAGACCAAACTTAAATAACTCTCCAGGCTAAAAACGACAAAGTTAGACACAAATACTACACAATAAAACAAGTGGTTATTGAGTGGTTTGTGCCTTTGTTGATCCCTAAAAGTTCTTCAATGCAAATTGCTGTATACATTTATATATTGTTACGTTCAAAGGTAAACCTATAATAGTTTCACTGTTACACTATAGTATATTATCTGACAGACGTATAGTCACAATTTTGGACTCCTGAACAAATTGACTCAATACAATGATCCTCTAAACATAAAACCCATCATAAGTCACCTTCAACTCTTTTTGAACAGAATGAACCAAATGCTAGTCTTAAATAATTTGTCAATCTTTGGATCATAAAATGAGTTTTAGAATTTTTTTTTTTTTTTTTTCTCATTTCATTCATGGTTGTACTGCTGTTGATATTACAGGAGTGACCTCTACCTTAATAGCAAAGGTAGCAGTTAGCAAGTTGCTAATGCTAAAATCTGGGTCAATGGCCTTTTGTTGCCTGTTTTAGTGCTTAGTCATATTTTCATCCACTTTAGCAAAGCTTGTTGCTGCATAATTACTGATGCAATTCAGAATTCTTTATATTATTTGGTCTATATTATAAAACGGTTGTGTTATTCTTACTTATTTCGTCCTTCCATTTGGAGTAGACAGCCGTGCTATGATAGTGTTATACAAGTTGAGGTGTAAAAGATGTTCCAAAATAGTCTTAAGTAATTGTTTTGAAAGAGATAATTAGCGTTAGCTAAATACTTGTTGAACTTTGTATACAATGGAGGTTGCCCTGCATAATTGGCAGAATTAAGGGCATGCAAATAAGGTGTGGCTAATATCCCCCAGAGCTCCGACTAATTGTTTATTTACAAGGTAAATCACGGATGTGTTATGTGATCGTCATTCTTGGTCCGGTAACAGTTTACCCATTATTTTGGTTAGAGGAGAGAATTGAGCATTACCAGAACAAGTATGTTATAAACTGTTAAGTAGCTCAAGATTGCAGAAAATGTTATACTAATAGTATTCAAGAGGATGGGTTTTAACCCAAGTAGCCTTGTGTTTGACCAGTAAATATTCAACAGTGTGAATATATATAACGACAATTGGTGTTCAAAGGCAAAAAAAAGACTAAATTCCTTTTTATTGTTACATATTGGTCCTTAGAAGTAGGCAATGTAAGGTACTAACTTAGTAGACTTCCCTTTCCCCTGATAGATACCACTATAGGGCTTTATATGTACATTTTATTCCTGGTGTAGGACAGTCTTTACTCAAGAAAAATGATTAAACACTGCAGTAAACTGAAGCCCAGTTCCTCTTCCTAAGCAGGGAACTGGAGGTGAAACAGGAGATGAGCCATAAACAAGAGTTTTTCATGAATCTGCAGTTTTGTGGAAACTTAACTGTTGTCGATATGGACTTTTTGTGATTAATTATGTGTTGTGATCTTTTGTGTTTTTGTGCATGACCATGTCATCTTTATTTCTTAAACTACTAAATGATGCTGTTTTATTGTCACTTCTTTAGATTGTGTTTCTGTAACAGGAGTGATGCCTATCTTTACATCGGATGTGTTTCGTAATGATATTAATAAATGTTTTATTCCATTGAAATATAAATGTCTGGAGTTGGCCATTGACATGAATCAGAACAAGTTAGACATCAGTTTAAATGGACACCAGTTTGACCAAAACACCAGAGAAGCTCTGACCCACTAGTAATATTTTACTGCACAACCCACAACACAATCAAGGATTATCCCACAATTCTTATAACACAAGCTTCAGATCAACAGGCAGTCTTTAGTGGTAATGCTATCAATAATCACACCATTAACCAAGTGAGTTATATGTACATGAAAAGTGCCAGAGATCCACTTCAGCGATTTTCTATAAGCTTTTAAAACCACTGGGTTGGCAAACAGACATCCTGTCCATGTGTCATTAATGACCTCATTTAATATATTAATAGTAAATGATTTACTGCTCTCAGTCTCCGGTTCTAAAATAGATGATTTGATGTTGGTTACCAACCCCTGGTAAATGAAAGTGGGCTGAGGAAAATTAATAAATTATCATCGAATATAAAAGGAAAAAGTAGATTTGAAAAAAAAATGTTTTTTAAACAATTAGGAACAAAATGTAATTTGTAGTTTTGTGTAATATTTCGAATTTCGTTAGGTTTTTACCTGACAAATGTGAAGGCAGCAAAGAGTTCTTTTCATTTTTTAGCAACAACCAGAAAACTCAAATATGAAAATTGTAATGCAAGTAATCCACGGGGGGGGGGGGAAAAAATCTTAACAAATGAGCTTCAATCATTGAAAACTTTATTTGACTCGATTAACAAATTCATAAAAAGTAACAAGAACTACTGAAAGAGATATTAATACAGATTTCTGATCAAGGACATTAAACTCTGCCTCCTTTAATCAAGTGCAAACTGCTCCATGGTGTTGTCATTACACGGCTGGTTGGTGCCTAAACACACTTGCTTTAGGAATAAACAATCTGTGTTCGGAAGTTTCAAAGCATTGAGCGCAGACCTGTAACTCCACACTGGCGTAATTACTGAAGGGGGAACAGGCTCTGGTTTCAGCCTGGCTTTGGATCCATCAATACTACATAAGCTCAGAGAAACAATGTCAATCACGTAACCCAGCTGGTCACCTGTAACCTTGACAAGAATGGAAGTTGGAATATTGCACATACTAAGACACAGTAAGAAAACTTACAGATCAGATTCTCTTTTAAACTGTTGTGATTACCAAACATCTGGTAGAGAAAACTGCACAGCAAAAGATAATTATATCAAACTCTTAAATAACTAAAAACATGAGGACAGAAGCACTTGATGGGTGAGAATCTAAATCCTTTTCATCAAAGTTCTGATTTTGTATAGAAGTAACAAAGTTAAAGCCAACCTACATAGGAATGATACTGCAAAAATACTCTGTACTTGGATTTGCATTGGTTAGTAACTTGCAATCAAAAAAAAAAAAAAAAAGACATTAAATCTTGGTAATAAATTTGTTTAAGTATACATTCTCCATTCAGCATCCTCCTTTTAAATACTCACAAAGAGGAATCAGGTGAAAGAAAAAAAAAAAAATTCCCCCCAGAAAATCTTACTAAATAAATTCATCAAACAAATGTTAGAAATAGAAACTCATTATGCTGAGTCACAAAAACCTTAGTGACAATCTGTCAGCCTTCTGTTACTTGCACTTTCTTTGTCGCATCTTCCAAGCCATCATCCACCAACAACTTGCCTCTTGCTTTAATTTACACTGAAGAAACAGAGGAGACTATAGAAGGGTTTCTCAGAGGACAGTCTCAGTTGGTTTTCTTGTCAGGTGAGTTTGGATATGGTGCGTATGGTGGAGGCCGCTCCTAAAGCAGAATAGTGAATACATTTTAGGAGCTTTGAAGACGATGCGTGCCGTCGTCTCTGCGCAGCTGTGAGGATTAAACACTCACCATAGGCATGTAGACATTGTGAGGATTGCTGGGATTATAGTAGGCGCTGCCTGCTGCTTCAGCTGCTTTGGAGTTACCTGTGCAAAGAAATAAAAAAAATGAAGAAAGAGCCAGAGATAACGCCAGGCAGAAGTGACTGCACAGCATATTTAGGGAACAGATGCTGCAGCTCCCAACACTGTAAGTAGAGCTTGAGCAGTAAGCAAAGTCTTAGTCATATAAGGCACATCAGACAGCTGCAGGAATACTCAAGACAAAATCTGCTAGCACGCCCCGAGGATCCACAGCAGCTTCTAAAGCTCGTCCTAAAATAGAAACATGCCAATGACTTCCTTTTTTGCACAGCTCAACAAAAGTGGACAATTCAAACCTTTTTAACCAAAATCCATGCAAAAAAAACCCTAAACAATGCTTATCTGCTGTTAAGATTGCCATTATTTACATCCCAGCTTCAAGGTAGAAACCGTGAAAGTGAATCATTTGGAGACGGACAGATCAGACCTGACGGGTGCAGCCTCACAGACGAGCAAAGAGAGGGGGCAGAAAAGAATTAAGAGGGTTGAACAAACCTGGAGGTGTTGGTGCTGCTGGTGCAGTCCAGTTCTGGGGTGGCCCCGGGTAAGGAGGAGGCGGGGCCATGTAGTCAAAACCAGATGGGTACATTCCTTAAAAAACACAAGAAAGTTTTAGCATGAAATTAGGTCACAAATCAGTAATTAAGACACAAAACAAATGAATACAATCAAACCTTAGAAGGGGAAGGGGCGCAATAACTATTAAACACTACAAAAAGAACAAACAATGGGAAATAAACTTTCAAACATCATGCTTAATGTAAGAGCACCTGCAGCAGCTGTTGGGTAGGGGTAGCCCATGTTTCCAGCTGCAGGGGGAGGAGCCTGGTAGAATCCATTCTGTTGTGGAGGAGGGGGGTACGGATACGCAGGAGGAGCAGCAGTAGGTTGAGGAGAACCATAGCAGTTTGTCATTCCTGGCGATGGGTAGCCATACGAGAAACCGCCGTTCTGAGCAGGAGCTGCACGTGAAGCTGAGGAGCAGCGAGAGAGGTGAGGGTTACATAATGACAAACTCAACTTTCCCTCACTCATCAAACCACAATGGGGCCAGTTATTGCTTACAGCTGTTTTTATTGGGAGTGTATTTGTGCAAACAGTCATAAAAAATGCAATGTCGAAAGATTTCACTGATGTACAGAAAGTATTTAAAAATCAGCAAACAAACCATTTGTGGCCAGTTTGAAGAGATGCTGTCCCACCTCTATGGCTCCTCCACTTGTGAATGACAACTTAAAAAGAGCCTGACCCTCCCAGCCACCTGTTGGAGAACAAAAACTACTTTTCATATATCCAAAAGGAGAAAGCTAAAAAAAATTAACTGTAGTGTCCAATTTTGACCTGGACACGACCGGAACATGCAGAAAACCTCAAAATCATGTAGGTCAGCAGGAACCCCTAAACCTTAACTTTCTGCAGTGAGATGGCATATTACGGCTCCATCACATTGCTCATTATAAGTAGGGATGTCCCGATAAAACTTTTTCCATTTCCGATATGATACCGATATGCCTTGCGTATCGACTGATCCGATATCAGCATGAATCATACATACCCTTTCTTTCTTTCTTTTCTTTAATAAAAACAATTATAATTACTTATTATGTAGTGTGGAATGTTAGAAAATGTTGATCAAGTGATGTAACTCAAAGAACAATAGTCAGCAACACTAGGTATGAGAAAAACTGACCCATTTATTATTAACCAATTGGTTACATAATAGCTACAGTATTCTACAATTGAATCAAAAAATACAAAATAAAAATCGAAAAATCCGGAAATTCTAATCCGATATACGTGTTCTGGCTAACAGTGAACCGATATCGGATCAGGACACCCCTAATTTTTAGTGATGCACTGAATTTCCGGCCACTGAAAATGGCCAAAAAGTGCATTTTCGGTTTTCGGACTTAACGCTTTCCTCACCGAAAAAGGCCGACTGAAACTGTATATTATTGTATCTTTGTGCTTTAATGCGTGAACATATTTAGTTTGACTCTCTCCCAGCAGCGTAGACAGTTATAGGCCTGTACAATATTATTTAATGTATGAGTGGGGACAAGTTAAACCTTATATATATATAGTGCATTGTTGGAATGTTAGTGCTAAATACATTTTTATATTTTAATTTATTTATTATTTGAAGCATTAATATTTATCTATACAATAGCAATGTTTTAATGGTGGTGAGTGGTATAGGACTAATAATTTGCATAAGTACTTCTTTGGGTGTTTCAGTTTTCGGCCTTGGTTTTTTCATTTTCAGGCAAGAAATTTCATTTTGGTGCCTCCTTACTCATTGTGGTTATTAACCTGATACTGGACTAGCTCAAATCTGTCAGAAACTAGAAGATCAACATCCAAGTCAGCAATAAAAAAAACACTGCAGCATCAATACATTCACACACAAGAGAAAGAATGTGCTCTGACATAGATGGCACAATTGTTGTTAAATGTAATCACATTACAGAAGCAGATTACCTACCACCAGGCTCAGCTGACACTTTGCCTTTAATATAGTTGGCTCCAAAGACTGGCTGCTCAATACTGCAGCCCTTCATCAAGTAGTAGGGGAACATAGCTGAACCCAAGCAATCCTTTGTATTGCTGTTCACAAACACCATCTAAACAAATAAATAGGATGCACATTGGTCAGAAAGAAGCAGGAACTCTAAAAACATGTCACGAGTTCTTGTGTGTCAGCGGTACCCGGTATGGTGTTAGGTAAATGATGCCCTTCTTTGTTCCCTTCAACAGGTCAGCCTTGCCGGCGACTTCGCTGAACGACAGCTCCACATTTTTGCACTCCCTCAAAACACTGATTGAAAAAGCATTTGGAATTTAATTAAGTCTGAAACAGTTGAAAGTAACCAAAGTTAAAGAAGGGGAATAGCTTTTTGATGAAAAAAAACCTAAAAATCTAAATTAAAAAAAAAAAACTGATTGAAAAAGGAGAACTGCTTTTTAATTACAAATACAACTATAATATGCCTAAGAACTGAATAATTCTCATAGTTGCTTCTTCTCCTTATGCCACCACATTGTTAGGTGGTTTCTCAAGCTATACAGATTTAACAATACACATTATTGCAGGAAGGTCATTCACTGTGACCAAAGGTAAATGGAAAAAACAAAAGTCTGCTGCTTCAAAGCTATGTGTTTATTTATTTATTTACTTTTTTAAAACCCACAATACCAAAACTACTTTATGGCTTACAACAAGGTAGCAAATACTTTACCAATTAAAAATATGTATATCAACTAGGTGTGAGTAGTGATAAGGATGTTGCAATAAGATATGTATCAAGTTACGATACGATATTGCGATACTCTACCCAGTTAATATCAAAATTAAACACAGATGAATAATCAAGTTGCTGAATATGTTAATCAGAAGATATTGATCATTCAGAGGACAAATTGAGTTAAAACTATTTGCTTCAAAACATCCTATTTATTATTTAATATTAGTGTTTTTGCACATTTTCACTGAAAAAAGAAAATGCCGTATTAATGCCATCATAAAATAAAGTGCAACAACTTTCTTTTCACTGAAACTACTGTGTAGAAGTCTCAAAGTAACCATGACAACATAATGACAGCATTGTAACTGTATGTGAAAACATTAAGGATAAAGCAACCTCAGTTATTGACAATGCGCAAAAATGAGAACAATCATTTCTCCTATTGTGTCGGTTTAAACACTGATCTGAACAGATCATAAGAAAATAAAGTCCTTGTGCAGTGGACAACACGTCTGTAAAAATGTGAAAAACACAATAAGAAAAAGATTGATTAAATATCAAAAAAAAAAATCATTAAATCGATTTATTTAATAGATTTAAAATCGGAACCCAAAAATCACGATATATCGTGATACTTTTTTTTCTACACCTCTAATATTAAAAGAATTTTTTTATTTCAGCTTGAAAAATCAAACAGAAAATATTGCCTAAATTATTTAACCTTTACTACCAATATTCAGTACCTTTTTTAAACAAATACTAAATTAATTGCATTAGAAATACAAGGTGATAAACTTTAACTCTGACATGTGTGAAAGCTTTAAACGGATTTAAAACATGGCCCTAAAAATTAAGCACCAAGTAAATTGTTTTGTTTCGTTAAAACATGACGATTAAATGCTTTAAATCTTCAAAAACTACAGCCACTTCGGTTATATGAATCCACTTTAACATTCACGTCATAAAATCAGGTGACCTAGCGATTGTTCATCACATGCTCTAGGACTTGTTGGTTTTCGCAAAATGTCAACATCCAATCGAAAGCAGCAGCTATTTCATGCAGTTACTAAGCTAATGTTACGTTAGTCCTGTTGCGTAATGCTTTGCGCCACTTAAAAATGTTATAATCAAAAGATCCCTTGATGTAAATTTAGTTATTTTATCCTACATTTAAAAGGTAAAACTAAATAAACCCGCATGTAAACAATAGACAAGGCCTCTGGCAGTGGTAATGCTAACTAGGCCAGCTAGCAGGAAGCTAATGTTGACTACGCAATGGAAAACTGAAAGTAAACTCGGCAGCAGAGAGGACGACAGCTATCTAATCCACTAAAAACAACACCACACCGTGAAAGCAATACACCTACCTTTCTCCGTTGTTGATTAAAACCCCGCCGTTTTGCGAATGGTTCCGATTTAAAGCCATGTTTGTTGTGTAGCTCGGCTGTCTGTGCTGCTGAAAACTGACCGGGAGTTCCTGTTGACGTCACCTGGCTGCTGCTTCTTCTTTTTCGTATTTCCGGCAGACGAGACGCCGCGACACGTCAGCGTGGCCGCCATATTGGTAAAGGCAAAGCTGCCCTGTAAACTGATGCAAGTCAATGGACCGAAGTTCATAAAGTGCCTTTCTACAAAGATATTAGTTATTACTTCTTATATACCCATTCACACACACATTAATATATTTGGGGAAACAAATAGGCGTCAAAACAATGTATGCAACTTTGAATTTGATGATTATATTTAATGTTTACTCCTTATACTGTATGTTTAGGACACTAAACCAGGGGTTCTCATTAAATTGTGACCCACTTTTCTTTTTTTTTTTTTTAGAATTCAACCAACCAAATGTAGTTTTTCAAAAACAGCTGTTGAAAACAATCTTATTTTAAAAACATAAATCTATATATTTCCCTGTGCAAACATGCATTTCACAGCATGCACGTTAAAAGAAAAGTTTCTTTCAAAATAAAATTCATTAATTGCTGAAAATATTTACATACAGATGTCTGTACAGGGGACACACACACACACACACACACACACACACACACACACACACACACACACACACACACACACACACACACACACACACACACACACACACACACACACACACACACACACACACACACACACACACACACACACACACACACACACACACACACACACACACACACACACACACACACACACTCTCTCTCTCTGTATAGGGGGCATTTACAAAATATGGCAGCGTCGTTGACGTATGAGCCATAATGAGGAGTCTACGTATTCATGTCTACGCATGTTGCTGCCCTCCACAGGTCCTCCTAGCTGTGCCATCATGGTGTGCTTTTAATTAATATTTTTTTAATAAACAATAATACAGATAAAAGTCTTATAAAACGACGTATATTCAGATATATAAAATAAATACAAAATATTAAAAAGAAACGAAAATAGATGAGATATACAATGATAGGTTATGTAGCTGGGTACCAAGAAATTTCTTTTTTTTTGACTTTGTGTTTTATTTCTCTCCAAAAAGTAAAAGCAACATTTGTATGTAGATAATATAAGTTTCTGATTTTTTCTTTTTCTTTTTTTAAGTCATATGATTAAGTTATTACAATCTTGGTTAATCCTGAAAAGAGCCAAGTGAAAAAAAATATTTAATCGATCTCGAGCTGATTTTATTGAAATTTTCAAAAATCAATTCATAGGTGCTGAAAATTATTTTTTTTATACCCAAACTCCAGTAGTCTCGCACTATAGTCTGGTGTTAGCAAAGTGCAAATGTATGACAATAAGCGTGGCCAAGTCATAAGTTTGGAACCATCTCATTAATATCCAAGTAAAACTTGAATGATCAATACTGAATCAAAATCGAATCGTGATTAATCAATTCAAAACCTTATTAATCAAAATCAAATTGATTCAGGAAATTGGCCATGATGCTCAGTTCTAATACAGAATTAGAAAACTGGGGTCCCCTTTAAAATAAGGAAAAAAATGCAAACATGTGCCAGCATGATTTCACACTGTGGTAAAATATATGTTGCATACGTAAAATAAGAAACAAAGGAACCTCTCCAGAACGATAACCATCTAATTGCAGTGTGCAAAATGGACATTTTGAAATCCAGTTGGATGAATAGAGGCTGCGATTGCAGAGAATAAAGGTATAATATTTCTTACGCAATAATCCGAGCACCCATTGCCATAGGGAGAGAGGGTGAGGTTGGCAAGGTCTTTTAGTTATGCAATATTTCCATTTAATGGCTCCCTAAGGAAATACTAAGTTATGCATACACCCACTGTGATATTTACCATTTGATTCTGACCTTTGTGATAATTATGAGACTGCTCTGACCTAATTTACATCAGTTTTATTTTTAAAGGTGAGCTGTTGCATTATGATCCAAACCTTTTTATTTCATGAAAGACTTTTTCACAAAGCTTGCTTCTTTCATGGACTAAATCCTGGCATGAATGATTCTCAATATAGGCAGTTCAAATTGGTATAATAAACCCCAAGAACAATCAAGGAGCTGTTGACACATTACAAATGCTTTGATACAAGTTACCAGAATAATCTCTAACTTAGCTTATGATCTAGAAATCTATAGGAATTATTTTTTGGTAAAAATAAAATAAAAATAGATACTTATTAAAACATGCAAAACTACACATTCATTTTTTTTTTAACATTGTTATTAAGTTCAACATGAGCACAAATAAAAAGTGATATCAGCAACAGAATCACTTTCTCGAACTGTAAGTACTGCAAGTATTACTATATTCAGACAAACACCAACAAAATAGCAATAATTAATTATCAACAAATACAATCAGTTAGTATTTATTTCCTGAAGTGAGCCATATTTCCCTAATGTGCCAACAACCCTAAACAGAGTAACAGTATGTGTATACCGGTATATCAAATGTAGATGGGTCTTTTTATACAATCCATATGACGTATGTAATTATTTAAGGTGGAACAATATATTGTGTGACAAAAAAATCTACATGATCTACAACACACCAGATTATTATGTTTAAAAAACAAACAAATAAAGAAAATAAATAAACACATACATATTCCTATTGAGTTGAAAAGAATATGCCCTGTAGTGGTGAGCAATATATCGTAATTCAAGATATATCGAGTTTTCTATTTTGGCAATCGAGAAAATAATATCGCTTACATCAAGATATATCTATGTTTTTATTTATACAATCACACAGTACAAATAACATCATACAATTATTTAATATTATTCATAGTATACTCAAACAGTTTTCTTTAAAATTTTTCAATATCTCTGAGATATATATTTTTATCATTGTTGGAGTCACTGCTTTTGATACTTTTCAGAATAGCATGAAAAGCATAGTTGGATGTATTATCCAGTGCATCCTAAACCCAACCTTCCCCTAAACCAGCCACACTACAGAACTCACTCACACGTGCTGTCCCTGAGAGGAGAAAAAGCCTAAAGTGGAACATATTGTACAGCTTAATAAATGTGCCTGTGTGGCATTTTTCATAAACAAATTTAACCCAGAATTGTTTTTTTCTGGTAAGACTTAGATTAGTTAAAAACATTTAAATTATTATTGTGTATCATTTTGTGAAAAAAATATTGAGATATATATTTCGATCCATATCGTCCAGCCCTAATGCCCAGAGTAAGTACGCCCACAGTTAAAGTAAAAAAAAAAAAAAAACATGGTTATTTTTACAAACTGCAAATTTTTATGTCTTTTAAGTTTCAAAAAATATATTGTAATATATTATCATGTGCACATTATCATCCATCGTATCGTGAAATCAGTGGTGAAATCAGTGTATCGTCTCACCTTTCGTAAATATATGTAAAATTTTTCTCAAACATTTTTTTAAACTATCATTGCTCACACTAGTCCTAAATACTAATTTTATCAACAACTATTAAAAACAAAGAAGTGTCTCCTAGTACTAATACGTATCCATACTATATACCGGCATTTCCTTCAAAAAAAAAATAAAAAAAAAAATAGCTTGGCCCTGGCGGATGTTTTCGACATTACGCTCTTAAAAGCTTCAAAAGTGTTAGTTTAATCTACTTTTTTTGTTGAACAACAAGAAAAACTCAAGTGTTACTCAGTCACGAATAAAAAGACAAGATTTCTCACCCGATATTGAGTGTGAACCGTCCTCCTTCTCACGAGCTCCAAACTAATCAACGCTCATTAACGCAAGTCACGTGACCTCTCACCTGCGTCAAAGGTGCGACGGTTGATTTTTGAAGCCTAAACTAAAGTAGACAGAAGTGATTAAAACGTGTAAAAGATGAATTACTATTGTTCTACAGTTAATTTGATTTATTTAATAGTTGCGTTCATGACTGGGAGCTGTTGCTGCCAGAGGAAGAAACAACCGTATGAGCGGAAAGCTCAGGTGAACGTGCCCACGGTCACCTGCTCGTCCCGTGGGATGAGAGCCGTGTTTGACCCCACGGTCAAAAGCAACGTCCATGTCAAAGGTAACGTGGTGCAGAGTTTGACTTCTTCTTCAACCTGTGTAAATGTTTACTAAAAACAGACATGCATTTAAAAAAAAAAAAAAAAAAAAAAAAAAAAAGTTAAAAAACTTAGTAATATATTTCTGTTTTTTTTTTTTTTTTGTTTTTTTTTTTTTAAATATATATTTTCAGATTTCACCGGGGCGTTAATTCCACTGCCTGAATCCGATGAGTTTTGCGGAGTGAAAGTCAGCAAAGAGAAAAACAAAAGTATCTCTATTTTCAGCAGATATGACAGCTGCTATGCTATTTTTGAGGTATTGCATGTGCTGTTTATTCATTGCATGTATTAGTTACAAAACTGTTTGTCTAAGCGTTTCTTAAATGGGGGTACGCGAGGGCACTACAGGGGGTACTTGAGAGAGAGAGTGAGTTGAAAATGAATGAATAAAAGCATTAAAAAAATAGGCAGTGGCTATTCATATGGTTGCCGTTATCTATATATCGACATTCTATTCGTACGCAGCACCCCTATTTGGCCAGGTTGGGTCATGTGACTAAGACTAAACCCAACCCTAAAAATTGTTTTGCTATACAGTGTTATAACCTAACCCTCAGACGCTACGTACTTGTACTTCTTACCAAGAGCACCAGGGGTTGTCCATACGGCAACCGTACAAATAGACACTTTCTTAAAAATATGGGGTTTTATGTTGTTTATTTTTCAGTTAAAATTGATAATCATAATGATGATGATGGAAATGATCTTGATTAGAACATAAACTGAAAAAACAAGGCGTGAACCAGAAAGGGACCGTAAATTATAAAAACTAGGAATAATTCTGTTTAGGAGGCATTAAATACTGTTTCATTCCACTTATTTACAAGATGAGATTCTTTAAAATGTGTGTTAACACTCATTCATGCCATCATTATGCTCTTTAGTGTTTTTTTCCTACAGTATTCTGAGCAAAATGTAGCCGGACAAAGGGGGTACTTTGATTCAGAAATAAGAGAACGGGGTACTCAAGCCAAAAAAGTTCGAGAACCACTAAAATAACCAGCTCTCACCAGTCAAAATGCTTTTTCCATAGATATTGATGTGATTTGGTCCAAACTAGCAATCATGCCGTAAAAATCTTGACTATCTCAAAAACTGTATTGAACAGGAAAGTTACTAATTTTATTTATAGTATGATTAAATGTGATATATAACTTTAACCCACAGGGAAACAACGTGATCATCCCTCTGCAGGTGCAGCTGAAAGGTCAGGATCGATGGATCAGGGTGAACATCAGCTGTCCCCTGATAAAGAGACGCAGTGAGAGAACACACACACACCCAACACGTAAGTGATTAATTATAATAACATTTTACATGATCAGACGGGACAAAAAAATGATACGTGTCAAAAAGAACTTGCAAAAATGGACAAAAAATAGGAATAAAGGGATATTTATTGGCAAGTATGACTTTCAATTTGTGCAAAAAAAAAAACATGCTTAGTTGCCAAATTTTAAGTAATTTCTATTATCCAGTTCATCCAATGTGTGAAAACATGTTTCTGGATCACCATTGAGACTATATATTATCTGTTGGCTCTTTTTCAAAGAGCATTCTGGCCTGATAGATTTAGCAGTGAGGTGAACAATAGCTCTCCTTTATAGCTATTGTTGCTGCTGTCCTGTCCCGATTACTGTCATTACATATTTGTGTTCCTGTTGCTTCTAATACACATTGTTGAATAACACGTTTACAGCGGTAATCACCTCATTCTGACGTCAGGATGTTTGTTTACATCCAAATAATGATAATGGTGGTTGTTTTCTAGCCTTTCCTGGAAACTGTGACAGTGACAGAGCTCTGCGACTGGACTGTGGTGTTGGAAGCGTTTCTGCTGAGGCCTGCAACAACCTGGGATGCTGTTATGATGTTCACCAGGTGCACTGCTACCACAGGCTAGATGGTACATTAAAGCTATTCCAGATTTCCTATTTAGTTGCAGACTTTTTTTTTTTTTTAATTTATTTCTTTACTGTGTACATATTTCTTTCATTCAGCCTGCTCTGTGGATGGACATTTTGTGTTCTCGGTCAAGGCTAAAGACTCCCACCCACCCATCGACCCACGCAGCCTTGTAGTGAAAAACCAGCCTCACTGCCTCCCTGAAATCACAACTGCAGACATTGCCATCTTTAAAATAAGAATTACAGAGTGTGGAGCAAAGATGCAGGTACATTGCTGGTTCTCTGTTTACAATTGTTAAACAGGGATATTTAGTGTGAAAGTAGTTTCCATTACTGCTCCTCTATGACCCGACACTATAAAGGTCAGCACTTCTTCCGTATCATGGATCGTGCAACAGTGCCCAGCGTTTGTATCAATTACCTGTGACCCCATGAATACTTAACAGTGTTTACTTAAGTATGTGATATATATACAGGTCAGGTAGTGACTAATGCGTGAGAGTGGAGAAACCTGCATGACCTGTAGGGACCAAATATTCACGTACTGTCTAATAAAACCCAGCCACAGCCAAGGGAAAGTAAAGCCATAAACAGTGCTGTAGCTTCACCAATCAGTGATCATAATGTTAAGATATCATTAACATCCCTAAAGCCAAAAGTCCTTAGTGTCACGCATTTCTAGAAATACAGAAGGTTAAAATGTGTTATTTACGCTAAATAGTCAAATGTTGTGTTTTCCTAAAGTTTGTATATTTTGTAATTATCAGAATTTAAATTATATTAAAAATGTGTTTTTGACATTCTGTCTCATTACTGTTAAATTAGTTTGTTTTGTTTGTCTTTTTAGTCAGACGGAGACATGTTGATCTATGAGGTGGAAGTAGTGGAGATGCCCGATACTGAAAGGGAAACCCTCCATTCTCCATTTAGGTTTGTGTTTCCATCTACTGTCTACCTTATCGATACATCATTAATATCCGTGGCTAGACTGAAATTCTGATTTTAAAAGCAGGAGCAGTCGCAGTGCACGACCCAGTTTCTAACTCGTGCTTTCCTTTTTTTTTTTTTTTTTTACTGAAAACAAAAGTGCAGCTGAGGACAAAATGTTATGTGATCATTCTGCTGCAGAACAGTGTAGATATTTGTGTATTCAAGCCTCCAGGTGCAGTGCGAGTATGAGGCATTAGATGCGAAACGTGCAGCAGAGCTGCAGCCTTTGTACGCACTGACCAATCCACCACCTGTCGTCGCACTCGGGACCATCAAGGTGCAAATGAGAATAGCAACAGGTACGAGACTCCAGTGCTTCTCTTCTACATTTAACAGTGTGTAACTGGGTGAATTAGGCTTTCAATGCATCTGTTTTTTGTTTTTTTTTAGATCCATCTTTTACATCCTTCATTCCCGAGGACCAGCTCCCTCTGACCGTCGCGCTCCGTGATACTGTGAACGTGGAAATTTCTATCGTGCAGCCATTCCCTGATCCCTCCCTCTCCTTATTTGTCCGTGACTGCTTCGCCTACCCTGCATCCAGGCACTCTGTGTGGACGCTCCTCTATGACGGGTAAGGTCATCAACGCAAAAGCCAGAACAAAGAAATCAAATGATCCATGAAAACCTCCAGATGTCTTCTTCGTGGACAGGTGTCCCAACCCTGTAGATAACATGAGGAGCTCCATCCCTGTGGACAACCAGGGGAAGACCACCTCCCACTCTCAGGTCAGACGCTTCGACGTCAAGACGTTTGCCTTCTTAGAGCCGGATTCAGGCAACCCCAGTGCAGAGGAAGTGAGATTAACTCAATGACACATTCCATCATCGCTGGTTTGTGCTTTTTTTTCCCCACACGTTTGATGAGATTTCTCTTACAGATGTACTTCTACTGTTGGGTGGAGATCTGCACACACGATGCAGAGTGTGCCCAACAATGCACCCTCATATGTGAGTAAATCCCAGGATGCTACACTCTGCACTCACTGTTGTTTCATCACTTTAGTGCGTCTCTCCTTTTGCTTACACAGCACCTGAGAGAGGCCGGCAGAGACGAGAGACGGCGACCGAGCCCCAGCGGGTTCTACTGGTCTCTGTGGGCCCACTGGGGCACAACCAAACACAAGTGGAGAATCAGAGGAAAAGTAAATCCAGTTAAACTATAACCACAATATGAACAGTATCAAGCTTTTTAGGAAACCATATTGCTTTAAAACAATGCATTGGAAAGGCCTGTAAAAAACAGTTTGTTAAAATTTAATCCAATATATAAAGATATTTCACGTCTTAATATACAAGATATTAATGCATTATCCTGAATAATGAGATAGAAGAATTAAAAAAAATGCAAGCCAAAGGGAAAAAAAACAAGTAATGCTAATTTTTGAGAAATAGGCCAGAACATTGAGGTCGTTTGGTGACTTTTCAGTTTATTTCTAAATGTATTTATATAATAGTACCAATAGAACAGTCATCTCATGGCACTCGTAAGAAATTTAGATTTGATTTTTATATATTTCGAACATGTAAACAGAATATCATAAGAAAACAAAAAGATTCAACACAATTTTGCAATTAAGTTTACATTTCCAAAAAGGAGTGGGAAGACGTACATAATTAATCCCACCCCAATCCATAAATCCCTTTTTTGTTAATAAACTTGCTTTAGAAATCAATATTTTGCTTTTGATAATTCAAAGGACTCCTGTGTGTTTAAAATAGTTACATCTGTTAGTTCATCTTTGGGAAACAATGGCAAAATTATATCAACAATTTTTCTCAAGGAGAGCTCATTTTTTAATTTACTAACAAAAACTATCAATGATACATTTTTTAATTCTTTCCCTCCAGGGTTTCCTGTGACTGTGTATCCTCTCGCTGCAGTTGGCGGTGCTTTGCTGTTGATCGTTTTTTTTTTACTGTGTTCCACCATCAGAAAGTGTCGGAGGACAGAGGTCCATGCATGTGACACGTCTGCTAGTTGTGAATGATGTCAATAAATCAATTCTTCCTGTGTAATGTGCACTCCTGCTCATTTTGCACTGCACTGAACATCAGTGGATCTAACAGGTGGCAGCGAAAATGCTAGCAATGAAAAGATTAATCCAGAATGAATTACAATAATTTGCTATTAATTCCACTGCAGCTAACCATTGGTTGGGCTGTTCTTTTGCACAGAATCTCATTGTGACGCACGGGATTATCACAAATAACGGAGCAAATCTCAGAAGAGATGTGGACCACAAAAAACGAAAAGTGGGCAGCATATTGTGCAGACAAACTATTGTCAAAGCCTGAGGAAATGCTGCTCAGATGCTAACAGAACCATGGTTACTGTGTCAAACACAAACTGAGCTGCACCCCCAGGAAGCAGCTCAGTCTACTCTAAATCTCCATATTTAACAGAGGTGGAATGTCGACTTAATGGTGAAGTACTTTGACTAGCAGGTGTTATCTATGTGTGCCTCAGCTACAAAGATCACTATAACCGTCTCGTTACAAAGGCTACATTCACACTGCAGGGCTTAATGCACAATCAGGTTTTTTGTGTGATTGTATTACATATTAAATGTGTCTTTGCATGTCTAAGTTGACCCTGCAGGCACGTACTGTGTTTACGATAGTGAATATGGAGGCACACAGTGTAGGACTGTGTCGCGCTGAGACATTTTCTTTCCAACAGAAGTCGGCGCTTCATAAGTGAGTGAAAAAGAAGAGAGCCAGGTTTATCACTATCTGTTTGCTGTGTGATAGCTGCTTCGGCCGTCCAGACTGCAGTCGCATTGCAAAAAACAGATACGTATCGGATTTAGGACCACAAATGAAAGTGACCTGGGTCGGATTTGAAAAAATCGTAATTGTGTTAAGACTGTATTTAACAGATCGGATACAGGTCGTGTATGGGCAAAAAGATCAGATTTGGGTCGTATTTGCCTGCAGTGTGAATGTAGCCTAATAACTCACTGATTAACTACCAGTACGAGACAATTAGTAGTCGGCAAAAGCTCAAAGGAAAAAAATCTGGAGTTACTCTACAGTACTCGGCATTGCATACATTTAAAAACTATTTACTTTTATTCTTAAGGTTCCCACACTTTTTTCAAAACTTTTCCAAAACTTCTCAAATATTTTACCAAATTTCCATGACTTAGTTCTGAAGCCCCAAGTTTTTTCCTGTTTTTTAGCATACGTCAGCTGAAGTGATCTTTTTTTTTGCGTGAATTTGTGAGATCTTGTGATTCCCGCTCAATTATGCAGCACTTTCAATTTGAGATAACACCTACCATCTTTGGGGTTTAACATTTTAAATTCCATAACTTTTCCAGGAATTTCATGACGTGGGGACCCTGATTCTTGTAATTAAAACATTTTAAGATGATTTTATACGTTTGGTCATTTTCTTTACCCATAAATAAAAGTAATAAGTGCACTCTAAAACCACTTTTTTCTGCTTAATACATATATGATTAGATATGAAGTAATGTAGTTTATTGATCCTAGTCCCACTCTAAACAATTTAGTCCAAGTTTATTCATTTGGCGTTTTTAGTTGTAAAATGTCAGAATGACTGCCCTCTATGGGTTTGAACTCCAACTATTTCAATTGAATTGTGCCATTAACTAAGATTAGATCAGTGATCACTAACAGTCACTATTTGCCCCGCCCCTCCTATAAAAAAATGGGGAAAAGGGACAAAGTTTGATCCTCTCAGTGAACAGTGATTGACAGCTCCATGCAAAACTGTGCAAACGCTGTGGGGGTGAGGCTGCTGTGACTGGGCGTGTCTCAACTACTCTAGGAGCAATGCCCATAATGAAGGATTTTTTTAAATTTCCCTCTTATTAAAAACCTGGGGGTGTACTTACACTTTATGTACATGAAACAATAGCTACGGCTCTAGTTTCTCCCCTCACCTGTGCTCATTTATTTTGGGCTGCAAGCCAAATATTTACATCCAAAAATCATTTTGGCTACAGAGGTTAGTTTTTTGTATTAAAAACTGTAGGAATTAAGGCATCCCCACAGCCTGCGATAGCCCAATATGTAAAATACTAATTATGATCTCACTATGAAGTCTCACTGGGATATTTTTGTAATACTACAAAGGACTCGGTGTGCACTCAGTAGTTAAAATAAAGTCAAATTCAGTTGATCACAAACAAAGTTTATAAGAATGTGTTGACAAAAGGTGTTAAAAACAGTGACATGTGCAAAAAGATGCGAGTGTGTGTCTCAGTAAGGCCTGAACTTTCTTTGCGCCCTCAGCAGAGCAATCCTCTGTTTGTCCTCCTCAAACTTTTTCCTCAGCTCAGCGATATCTGAAAGAATAAGAAAACAGACAGGAAACACGTTTACTGGGGATGTAATGAACATAAGTCCTCAGAGTGTTCATGTGCTGGTGGCTTACGCTCTTTCTGTGTGTTCTTGTGCTGCCATGTGTAGAAGTTCATCAGCTCCTTTCTTTTCTTCTTCTTCATCTCCTTCTGCAGAGTCTTTTTATTGGCTACCTCGCTGTGGGGGCGGGCCTTGGTGCCCTTGTGTCCTCTGGTGACCTTCACCCAGCCCTCCTCTTCCTCCTGCTGCTCCTCAGCCTCCTTCCTCTGCTGCTCCTCAGCCTGCCAGAAAACACTCCTGAGTTTTAGTTTGGTGGATGGGAGGACAATTCTGCACGTTTTTCTCTCACGATCGTGGACTTAAACTCTAATTCTAATCATTTTCACGTCAATAGTGAGTCTCCCTACCTCAAAATGATTGGAAATCAAACACAACATCTAGTGAAGTTTTAACATTGTGAAATATTGTCCCACCCTGAATAATCATATCTTTAAATTGTAATTATATTGTTAATTATTGTGTTTTCCGCCTGGAATAATGAAGGACTGACTTTTGTTCCCGTCAGTGTGTGTGTGTCTTCACCTTTTCTTTACGCTTGTCGTAGTCCATCATGAAATCATCGACATCTTTCTGCAGTTTTTCTTTGGGGATGAATGATTCTGTGTACTGCTGAATCCATTCTGATGTGAAAAAACATGCACACGCATCTGTGAGCTCAACAAGGAAACATTTTTTGTAAAATGAACTTTAACCTCAAAGAACCTTGAGAATTTATCATTCTCTAAAGTTAGCATCATATTTTAAATACATTTCAACTCTTCCTGATTAACAAGGAGTAGCAGTGATTCTTCACTGACAGTTGGTTAACGGTTTCTTTTAATAATATATATATATTTTTTTTAAACAGCATGCTATAACTTAAATGTCCTTTCACGATTTAATATCAGCATCTCTTAAACTTGTTGCATTTTCCAGAATTTCAAAGCCAAAAAATTCCTAATTGTGATACTTAATCTATGATAATGTCTCACAGCAAGAAGATGTTCTCCTTTAAGCTTTGGTAAGTTTTCTTTAGGTTTTCTCCTCCCATTAAAACACTGACTTAGTCATTTTTTTCTAAATGTCACAGTAGTGTAACAAAGCACCATAAAAATTTACTGAATTTACTGATGTTGGCACAACTTCCTTTTCCACACAGGTGCTAAGGTAGCCGTAACAAAGGTTTTTATACATTTTTATATTAACCTAAGTCAATAAATACATAAATAACCAATATTTTTCCATTATATTTGATCTATAATAAAATATACAAGAGAAAGCAGTTGTGAAATGTATCTGAATCAAATATCAATAAGAAGTGTCAGTGAAGCTCACTCTGCACGCCTGTCTTTACTGGACGCTCCTTCGTCTGAACCACCAGAGGAACATCAAAGGCGTGGGATTTAACCGCTGAAACACTGGAGGCGTTTTGAAACACGATGTAGCCGACTTTGAAGCCCTGGGAAAGACACGGACACACAGAACCTTGCGATATCAGAATAATCCTATTTATTCTCATTTATTCCAAACTCAGTACCAACTTTAAAAGGCCAACCTGTTTTTCAGCAGGTCTGAAGATCTTGGACAGCCTTGGTCCAGAATCTGGAGAGGAGCTCGGGTGGTCCTTCAGCTCCACTGACTGAACACTGCCGAACTGTGAAAATAACTCTTTGACAACATTCTGAGACACAAAGAAGGGTAGAATAATCACAAACTGATAAGAAATGTGTTTAAAAAATACACAAGACTTAGAATTCCCTCAGACCAGGAATCCGTACTATACATAGGTCAGCTCTGGGATTTTCAAACACTGGTTCATTTAATTATACAGTCACTAAATAAGAAGTAAACAATGGGACGTGGCCATCTGCTGACTGAAGTGTGAAAAGACAGTGCTAAATAAATAAATAGAATTGGTCTAAAATTGATAATTAATCGAGTATTCAGACTAAATGATAAATCCCAAACCTACGGTGGCCCAGAAGGGCCAACAACACAACAGCAAAGGCCACAACACAACGGAAATAGGGGGGATTATTTTCAAAATAAAATACTGTTATGAACAGTGGTTACCCTGACATTTTCGTTGACATCACGCTTGGCCCAATCCGAGCACTTTTAAAATCGTATTAAAAATAATAATACATTTCATTCAAAAGAAAGAAATAAGAAACGTAATTTAAATTTCTGTGACCTTTTTCATTAAAAATAAAATCTAGGAATTGTCTATTGATACGGAAACGTATTAATAGCCCCCCGGGACTATGGGTACGTTTTCCGGACCTTTTCTATATAAGCGCAATGTGCCTGTGTTGACACCATGTCAGGATGGTCGAATGGTCTAAGGTGCCTGACTCAAACATTCTTCCTTCCGCTACCGAGGGTTCGAAACTTCGAATCCCACTTTTGTCATATATATTTTTTTCATTTTAACATATTTAACACGGCAAATTGCACCTTTTGATACGTTTCTGTATCAATAGCCATGGCCGTAAATGTCTGACCTTTTTTCAATACAAAAAAGCATAGGCAAATAGTTTCTCTTCTTTGGTTAAATTACTGTCACGGTCTCAATTAAGTTGAGATTATAACCCTAACCCTAACCAACCAACATAATCTAATAAACAAATAAAACACGTGTCCATTCACTTTGAAAATGAAAATTAAAAAAAAAGATTTTTTTTAAGCAAAAATTAATTTTCCGGTAGTGCGCGCATGCATACAAACTCAGTACATGACACCAGTTTTGAGTTTTGGTCACCCGGTGTCACAGTCTGAGTTCACATCGGTCTGAGATCGGTTATGAGTATGCACACTACCGGAAAATGAATTTATGCTACTTCCACTTAGCTTTTTTCTACTTCCGCCGTGCTGAGATAAAAAAAATTAATTTCAAAGCTAAGGTTCAAAGCTAATGTTATTTGACGAGTGCTGAATGGCTCCTTTTCTTGTACAAAAATGTACGACTGCTCAAAATACGAGGCAGGAGAGGTTCCAACGCCACAAAGAAATGATAGACAAGTTAATCTTCACCATCACTAGACACCGACAAGAAGGAGCTCAGGAATCTCAGGTACCAAGCCAAGCACCATGTCTGGGATACGAACAGTAAGTCTTTACAAACGTTTACAAAAATTTGGATACAAATAATTGAGTTGATAAATGCTGTGATTTATAATATACATTGCAGTAAAAAAAAAAAAAAAAAAAACAGTTAACCTAATGTAACTTTATTTTTTAAAATCAGTATAACCCAGTACGGGTACATCTCAGTACGTAGCAGTCACGTACTGATATTTTAAGAGGAACTCAGTACGATGTAAACTCAGACCGTGACACCGGCCTAGACTAAATTGCAACCCCAAACCTGTTGAAACAACACAATAACCATACAATCTATTTTTTTTTTTTTTTTTAAATGTTTTTAGAACAATAACAGCAACAGTACAGGTACTAAAAACAAAACAATTATATATATATATATTAATAAATAAATAAAATCAGTTAAATGACATCTGCAAATAATCTGTGCTCTGGAATCTTAATCACATTTATATTCAATTTAATTTAATAGCAAGCATATATCATGGATTTGCCTCAGACAAATGTTCGGGACCCACTTTAATTTGGGTGCCGAACCACCAGTTGAGAACATCTGGTCTGCACACGTTTTCAGTAGATAAAATAGTTGAGTATGAGTAGTTTTTTTCTTTTTAGATCAATATGGACCCATGTACAGCATGTGGACCTGAAGTGGGTCCGTGAACGCACCTCTGGGCAGTATGGAGGAACGTTGAGGACAAACAGAGTTCGGTCCATCGGTCTGCCAGAGTGGCTCTGAGCCCGGACTCTGTGCTCTTTAACATACAGGGAGTGAGAGGCAGCACTGTCGGAGCTGAACTTTAAAGAGAGCACTGAAAGAAAACACGGACATAACAATACATTACAGCTGACAGAAAGCTGCAAAAATATCATTTACAATACACAAATATGGACTTCACAACTTTACAGTCCAAGGCGATCTGTAAATACCTGAAAAACCTCCTGGAATAACACAAGTCTGACCAGAGCCATGTTTTCGCTTGGAGGACGCCATGTTGGTTTGACCCGGTGAACCGGAAGTAAACCATGTGAAGGCGGGTTCAAAATGAAAAATAATGTTCTTCTTCCTTTCTATATTATTTAACCATTTTTCAATTTAAAAACGACAAAGGAACAATTATTGAAAACTTTGGATTAGTCTACGTGTGCAAAGGTCGAAAACTGACCAAACATTCCTTTATTATTTTATTGCAAGTCAAATATGCACTACGACTTAAATTTAGCTTTTTTAAAAAAATGATTTCTATGTATTTTCAAGAAGATATTGGCTAGAAGTCAAAGCACACAGGTGAGAGGGAACATGATTCAAATTAGATACATAATGAAGTATTTGTCCTCCTTTATCTACCTAGAATTACTTTAAAAGCTACTAATTAAAATGTGCTTATTTCATATAACATTAAACAAAAAAGGAACTAATTTTCCTCATTTATCTACCGAGAATTACTTTAAAATATCTACTTTAAAAGCTTCCAATTAAAATGTGCTTATAATTTCAGGCTTTATTTACTTATTTTTTGGAAGTAACTGAAATCCAGTGCAATATAATTACCAAAGAATAAAAGTGTGGCCTAATCAGCATGATATATGTTTGTATCCTCTTATTTTTATTGGTTTTTTTAAGTTGATTTGTTTGTTTTTATTAAAAGGTTTGTTTTAAATGTTTAACGAAAACATTTGAAAGGATTGACTCGTATATTTCACTTGAACGTCTTAGTGTAGTCGTACACAATTGGCCTTTATTGTGACCCCCACATATTCATAGAATTTGACGTTTAATCAAAGCATGCACTGTATCCATGCACGTTTGGATAAATCACACCTTTCAGACAGCAGGTAGAAAGCTAAATGTTTAATACACGCCGTGGTGGACGAACCAGACTGCAAACATCTCCTTTTGATGCACTACGAAAGCAACACAAAGAAATACTGCCAAATAAATCCACATATCGTTTTTTTTTTTTTTTAAGGAGATGAACAAACACTGACTTTTAATATCCAGAGTCACAAAGAGCACACAGTAACGGACGAGAAATTACAAGAAAATCCAAACGTTGCTGGGGACTATTTATTGTCACCGTGATGGCATAGGTTTTGTGTAACTGCCTAACACAAATCAATTCATAGTTATTCTGACAGTGGGAGATCCTCCTGGACGAGAAGAAAATCTGGACATGTCATGACACACAACATTTTGATGAAATCAAGACAGTGGTGTCATTTTATGCTTTTTTAAATAGTTTGTGTAATCTTAGAAAACAATAAAACCTAACTAAACGCACCTGATGCACATATGCCTCAACACGATATCTGTGTTAGTACCGTGTGTTGTTCCCACTATAGTTTTTCAGGTTCGATAAACTGGGTAGTGAAAAAACAAACCTCAACATATTGCTTAACAAAAAAAAAAAAAAAGGCCATTATGTCCAGTATTTTGACTCCACATCTCATGACACAACTTCAGACCGGTACATTTCTGATGAAATCCGATGCAAAAACCCAAGACTTCTCCACAGTTGTCATGTATGTTGCATGTGCAATAATCCGTTATTTAGTCAAAAAACGAAAAAACAAAACAATTTCTAATGTGAAAATCAAGAAAGCAGTGACACAACAACAGGAACTAGATCTTGATGCGGAAGGCGGTGGCCTGTGCGTTGGGAGGCTCCGTGGAGGTGGTGGACTGGGCCGTGGACTTGAACAGAGCTTTGAGGATGGTCTGAGGATCCACCTCTGCTGTCGGCTGGGACGACGCTCGCTGCCCCGCGGGGCGAGACAAGGAGGCGGGGAGGCCGCCCTCTTTCTTTATACTGCTGCTCGCCCCCGGAGTGTCGCTCAGTCTCCTGCAGGAGACGATGGGGAAAATATTCATGATTAAAAACAAAAGAGGTTTTAAACTTAACACAAAACGACAGAGAAATAAAATCTTTTACAAACTTTTCATAGAAATACAGATCTATTGATTTAAACACTTACAGCAGAATGGGCTGATCTGAAGTGATGACATTTCCCTGAATATGAAGGTTGCACTTCATAGGTTGGCCTGTAAAAACACGAGATAACTTAAAAACAACAACAAGGACAGAGAAGTTGAAATACACCTAATTAAATGTCATCTATGTTAATTAAAAGCACTATAACAAATAAGAAATCAGTTTTTAAATGGCAGAACAAATAGAGCTTAAAAACAGTTCAAAGCAATTTTAAAGAGTAAAGAAGTCCTTAAAGAGTAACTAAACCCCAAAACCACTTTTTTCTGCTGAAGAGAAATGTATTTAGGTACAAGCAATGTTAGCCCCTCCCTTTTTATAAAAACTAGCACCTGTGGGCTCTACAATCTGTGTGAATAGGTTGGATGAAGAGAAGAGTGAATAGAGAGGTATATTGAGTAATGAGTAGCTAGTTAGCATAGCATAGATTGTTCATTGGGGATTTTATAGTATAGACTGTGCGTGTCTTAACTGCTCCAGGAGCCCCGCCCATAATCAAGGCATTTTTTTTCATTTTCCCTCCGAGTTAGTTACTCTTTAAAGAGTAAAATTCATCCCTGCCTCAGAGTTACACAGCTAACACTCACCGTCCAAACAGCGGTTGTTGTACTTCTTGTACGCGCCTACGGCGTCCTCTTTACGCACAAACACAACTTCAGCCACGCCCACCTTCACCAGGCGAGCTCGCTTCAAGGCACCGCACACACAGAACAGTTCCTGAAGAGAGACACACACACACACACCGATTGAGACACATCTGTAGCCAATCACTTCATTAACAAAAATGGAGCGAGGCAAAGGGAGTGAGGCGCTCACCACTATGTCTTCCTCCGTCACCCGCGGGTGCAGGTTGTTCACTGTTATTTTAGTTCCCTCCAAAGGACTGAAAGCAGGCTGGAAAAGTCACAGAAAAATCATGCGATCAAGTAAATAAAATCAAAGCTGGCCTGTGTGATCTTCGTTTGTGTGCAATAAACAAAGTAGCCAATGAGTGAAAATAATTCCTTCAATTTTATACAAACTAAGATATGTTGAGAAATGTAAAGATTGTTTTTATATAGCCGATACAAACATTGATGGGGCAATATTGGTAGCCGGGATTCCTTTAAAAACAAGGAAACACTAAACGTTAATGCGTTAATATTCACAGATCTAAATAAGCACATATGTACTGTATCTGTTTAATATTAAACTATTCATATCTTACACACAGGTAGTCTGTGTTTTTGTGCACAAGGGGTCACCTGTGTGGAAGCAAGAGGACTGCCTTGCTTCCATGCTACTGCTGAGCTACTTTTATTGGTTTTTAAAAGTGCTCGGATCAGCCAAAAGTGGCATCAGCGAAAATCCCTGGTCCTCCTCGAGTCCAAATATGTGTAATATTAATAATATAAACACTATTAAAACATTAAAGATGTCTGGAATAAAATTACAAACACCCCCCCCCAGTCGCACATGCGCAGTTCCAGAGTGTGAAATGGCTTATTCTATTCTATGATAAACTTAAATAAAAGTATAAATATTCAGATTTTTTTAGGGGGAACAACAATCTGTTATTTTGATAAATCCATTAGATGCACATTATTTTAGATTTGCTCTAGAGTGTGTTATTAGTGACTCACACTAGTGTATCAGTCAGTGTTTACCTGAGGAGGGGCGGGAGCTGCGGTGCTGCTTTCTGCCGGATTTTGCTTCAGTGTCCTGGAGACAGGCTGCAGGGCTGCGGCTGAGGGACGTGCCGCTGCGACACTGGTGTTGGGCCGGGTGAGGGCGACGGGGACGGAAGGTCTCGGTGGCGCCGTGTAGGCATCATTTTTCACAACCTTGGTGATCGGGGCCGACATGTTGAAGAGAGAGGCTGCAGAAGCAGACTGTGGGAAACATTAAGGCAGTGTGTTTAACGTTGTTGGAGGGGTTCACGTTTGTTTGCAGCTTTTTGATAATAATTGAGGTTTATCACATATTGTTACCCGCGACTGCAGCATATTGGTTGTCGTGAACTTCAGTTGTGTACTGGGACTGTTGTCATGCTGATTTAAGGGCAACTGTGGAGAACAAACAAAGTTCAACAACTATATGACACAAATTAACAACATGGGGCCACAGAAAGAGCTTCACCTGTGGTGCTGCACGTACTCCACCCAACACGCCCACGGGACGTTGCTGTAACAGAGAGAAAATCATTTTAACAATGCCTGGGCAATATATTGAGATTCCAGTTATATCAAGTTTTCTATTTTAGCGATATAGAAAATAACAAAATCGCCTATAACTATTTATTTTTATTTCAAAACTTATTTTGTATAAAAATTCTTGTTTTAGGAATCACTACTTTCACTATGAAAAGCACAGTTAGATGGATTGCTGAGTGCGACCTTTCCCTAAACTCACTCACACGTTCTGTCCCTTATAGGAGAAAAAGACAAAAGTGGGACATATTGTGCATGTACAATATTTTGATGATAAATGTGGCTGTGTCTTCTTGGTCAGACCTAATTGAGTTACAATTACAAATGTCGAGATTTTCATCGTATATCACAATTTTGAGAAAAAAATACTGAGATATGAGTTTTGATCCATATCGCCCAGCCCTACACTTCAATCAAAGTTCCCACATTTTTTTCACAATGATTTTCCAAAATGTTTCACCAAATTTCCATGACTTAGTTCTGAAGCGCTAAGATCTTTTTTTGCGTATGCATTTCCTGGTCTACGCACAGTTTTATAAATGAGGTGGAGTTTGCATGAATTCCGCTCAATTATGTTGCCAGTATGCAGCACTTTTACTTTGAGATAACACTTCACATCTTTGGGGTTTAACATATTTTAAACATTAAAATAAAATGAGCTATATTTCCCAAACTTTTCCAAAACAATTCAAATATTCAATGGCTTTTCAAGACTAGAAAATTGTTTTTTCAAATTCCATACATTTTCCAGGAATTTCATGACCGTGGGGACCCTGTCAATAAATTCTCATGTTTACCAGCAGCTCCTGTTCAACTCACCTGGATGGTCTTGGTTATCTTCAGAGGTGGTGCAGCCGCTGCCTGTGTCTGTGCCCCTCCAATGCTCCTCTTAAGGCTCAGCCTATCACGAGCGTCTGTCACTTGGATGTTGCTGTTCAGCTGTGGCGTCACGCCCCCCCTCTGATTCAGTCCCTGCGCATTTGCAGCGAAATGCCTCACTATTGAGCCTGTGACGTTGTTGTTATTTTGGATGTGTATCTGAGGCACACGTGCTTGTTGCTGCAGCTGATGCATGACTGCTGTCTTTAACGAGGTCTGCGCAGGAACACTGAACTGATTCTGTTTCCGTGAGTTGATCATCTGTCGAGCGTCCTGCACCGCCCCGGCTCCTCCTCCTCCTCCTCCTCCTCCTCCTCCTCCCCCTCCTCCTCTGCCGCGGATCTTAAATCGAGCGTCTTTCTGAACCAGTTTTTCTCTGGCATCTTGAACTTGAAAACCTAAGAAAATATACAAAAGGTAAATATTACATCTTGAAAAATCTTTAAACAGACCAGACGGTTAAGCTATAACAAAACTAACTTTGCTTGCCCGTTCCTCCTCCAAGTCGCTGCCGAACATCATTAACTCCGATTTTCTGTCGGGCATCAAAACCTCTGCCAACGGCCCCTGCGCCTCGTCCAAACATGGGTCTGAAAACAAAACTTGCGGAGTAAAAACCAGCTACCTTCTGCCAATAAGAGACAATTCCGATCCGAACAGATACAAAAAACAGTAAGAAAAACATTCAACTGCTTTGCCAAAAGCCTTGTCTCAGTGTTGTTTTGTTTTTTTGAAGGAAACCAATGTTCAGATGTTATAGTTTTCAATAAAGCAAAAAAAAAAAAATGCTTCAAAGTCTGACAGATTTTTTTTTTTTTAGAAGAAGCATGTTTTCTCAGCTTTTTGCTCTGAAACTGGTGATTTGTGTGAAATTTGCTCTATTCAACTGCTGATTACGGAAGAACAAAACAACCTACAAACAAAACATTTCTGATGAAAGTAGCGACTTCAATCTTTCAGAATCTGGTGTCAGATTTCAGATTGTCGTCGTACAAAATATTCTGTGGGTCTTTAAAAATCAGTCAAAATGCTCTAAAATGGCTGGCACTGAGGGGGTAGAAATTCTGAAAAATGGCTGGCACTGAATGAGTTAATCTCCAAACTGAGGAGAAACTCTAGCTACTAACAGCTGTCTGTCGTTGACAGAAAAACAAGATAGAAAATATCTCTCCCACACATTGTGGTGCTTTAACTCCACAGAAGAAAACAACATTGCTTCACACTAAAGACTTCCAACTGGGGTATGTGCATATCTAGACATATTCAATGACATCATTAAAGTAAACAAATACTTTAATATTCCATTTAATTATATGATTGTCAAAGATACTTGTTTATTTTGAAAAAAAAAAATGCTTTCTGGTCATCTAAAGGTGAAGCCACTCACCTATAATATTGGAAAACAAGACATAAAAGGATTTTTTGCAAAGTAAGGGCTTAATTGCCTAATTTATCATACAAAAAACCCTGAATACATTAAAGGTCAAAAAGATGTATGAATGATTAACAAGGTAAAAACCACTACTGTGCACGATAGGATACCTATTGACTCTGTTTTTGTTTTTACACTATTCACTTTGTTTTTCCATTTATAGTTCTTTAAAATTAACTTTACCTTACATTTTCGATTCAGCTGAATCATGTAAATAAAATCTTTACCTTGTCCATACTCAAACAAATGGGCACACATTTACCCACTCTTTTGACATGAAACATGTTGAATTATATGACCCGTCTCTGTATAAACATTCTAAAACCAGCATTACACAGATAATGTGTGTTTAATCGCTTAACTTCGATCTCTATGTGTGCGTAAATAACACACACAGTAAATGTGAGACTGGTGGCTAAATGGTTATTTAAAAACACAGGCTAATAAACAAAGAATATTTAACCAGGTTAAAGTTATGTTACTAAACTGTGTGCTTATCAACACCTAAGCTAAGAGTTAGAGAGGTATCCGCTGCTAAAGTGCTGCTAGGTGTAATATCTTAGTAGGTCACTGTTCAATTTGGTGACCGACTATCGGCACGCATCAACGCGGGACAGTGTTAAAATACAATCAAGTTAAATAGTTGCAGATTGATCGTCAAACCGCCTAACATAAAGCATTACTTTGTGAGTTATATAAACCAATCGTACTAATTGTAATGATCAATGATCGTGTCCAGTGAGGCAGCCGGAAAAGAGTCACCAATTAAATTGGTCACCATCGATGTCAAACCACCTGCAGATACACGCGCTAACTTTAGCCGACCAGCTAACCAATGCTGCAGGCTCTCGATTAACCTTTCAATAATATAACTGAAAGCTGCCCCACCTCATATCAGTTGGCGTACAGGTCCGTGATAACCCATACCTACCGTTTGATTAAAGGCTTTGAGTTAATGCCTCGCCGTCGAATGACTTCATCTAGCGATACGTCTGCCATTTTCCTCTCACAACTCCACAATGACGGACACAGCTAAAAACTACGGAAACCGGCGGAAGTCAAACAAGTCGGGCGGTTTCAGCTACAAAATCGTAAGTCCCGGTGAGCTTTAACGTTCTTACAGAGCATTTTTTCGCATAAATAAAAAGCAGTAAAAACACACAGTACTACAGATGTATTTATCCAATAAACACTAATATGGTTAGAGAATTATTGAATCTGTGATTGATTACTTTTGACATATAGACGATCGAACACCACGGAGTTCTTACCCATAATCCTTTGCGTTATACTTTTTATTTATCAAACATTTCTACCAATACTCTCCGTTTACAATCTTTAAATCCTCCCTCATTGAAACATTATGTAGTACATTACTCATTTTGTCTCACAATTGCAAAATAAATAGTTTAGACAATTATGAGAAAAGTATATTTAAAACTCTGACCGAGAGTGTCTATGCTGTGCAACTAAGGGCGAGAATCTACAATCGGTAGGTTATGCCTTAAACTGATGAGTAAGGAAAATAACGATGCGGGGTGACGCCCGTGTCCTCGTTACATTTACGAGAAGAATTTTTGAAAGGGTTCAGGTCTGCCTGCTGAGGTGACTTGCCTACTTTGCGAGATGCCTCGCAGGACCAGGATCTGCCCCGTCCCCTAAACTGTGAAAAATAAGCTCAGACTAAGGAATTCTATCTAAAAAGGAAAAATACAGTATGTGCTTAAACAAGTAAACGTAAGGAAACATGAGAGAATATAAGAAATTACCTGATTTATTATTCATCTTAATATTTATCAAATGGTAATGGAATAAAGTCAGGGTTACACAAGTTTTGTTGAGCAAAAATAGTTATAATCTATTGTTATAATGATGTAATTGAAAGAGTGACGGAGATACATAAATGATTTAAATAACACAAATGAGTGGGGAAATAGATTTTTAAAAACTACCCACGTTGGACAATCCATGTAATAATAAAGAACACAATCCTATCTACTGTATATATATTACTAGCCTTATATTGCTTTTCAAACAAGGTTTGTGTTGACAAATTATAACCCACGTATGGTAGAGTCTAAAAACTTAATAAAAGTCATCATCCTATTTCTTCATACTTCGAAACATAAGTGAAGTTACAATATTTAAGAAGAGCTGATGGGATTGGTTTTCCAAAATGAAATTAAAAGGAAAAAAAAAAAACAATTTAACATGTTTATTAATTACTAGGAAATGTAAATGTGAGTCATTTTGCTTGGATAAAATGAAATAATACATAATACATTGATTTAAAGTTGTTACACTGGCTCCCAGTCAGCCTCAGAATAGACTTTAAAGTTCTGCTGCTGGTGTATAAATGTGTGAATGGGTTTGGTCCAGAATACATCAGTGACATGTTAGTCAGGTATGAACCCAGCAGGTCTCTCAGATCTGTGGACACAGGTCAGATAGTGGAGCCCAGAGTTCACAGTAAACATGGTGATGCTGCTTTTAGTTATTATGCTGCAAAGAAGTAGAGCAAACTGGCAGCAGAGCTGAAGTCAGCATCAAATGTGAACATTTATAAATTGATGTTAAAGTCACTCTTTTTCTCTACCGGCGTATAATTGATAGGGAGGTTTTAGGTCATGTTGTTGATGATGTAATGTGTTTGTTGATGATTTTTAAAAAAAAAAAACAGACATAAAAACTGGTTTAAAAAAAGGGGGTGGGGGTTCAAAATGTACTTTAAACTGGCAAATAATGGGCATGAAAAATGGTGAACGTGGTTAATTTGGCAAAAATAAGCATGAAATATAGGTGAGAAATAGGTTTAAACATGGCAACTTTGGTGTAGTTGCAGAAAAATGGTTAAAATGAGCAAAAATGGGACAAATTGTTAATATATATATATATACAATGCTCTAGGAGAGGATCAGTGCAGCAGCCAGACAGTCTGATGAGCTGCACAGAGTTACACAAAACAAAAACAAAAGTGTGAAATCACGTCGGTAAACTACATGTCCCAGCATGCAGCGGGGCAGGGCACAGGAGTCTGGTGCTGGAGCTGATTTTGGATTCATCATCTCCGTCCTCTGTGAATGTGTGTGTGTGTGTGTGTTTGAGCTGAGAGATGGCTGCAGCCCTGTCTCGTGCACTCAAGCTTCCCGGTAAGTTTTCCGTGATTACACCGACAGACGAGTCTCAGGATAAGCGTTAATTTACCGATTAACCGAGATAGCTCCCATCATCACACCCGGGGAATAATGTGTCTGGTCCGTGCCGTGCCATCGTTTTTCACACGATATCTAAACAACGCGTTTTAGCCACAACACGTGTAGCTTGGACTAGGTTTGTTTAGTTCTTTCTCTTTTGTTTGTGTTTGTGTTTTTGTTTACGTGTACACCCCCCATCCCCCCTCCTCCCTGCTAGCTGTTAGCCACTGTCAGCTAACGGGATGCTGTGGAGTAGAGCAGCGAATAAAAGCACAAATCATTGAATAAAATAAAATATTAAAAAAAAAAACGGGTTCAAAACGGAATAAAACAGCGACAATGTGACAGTAATTCTGACTAATAATTGACCAACTAAATATCAAGATTCCATTTGTGTAAACGTCACATTTGTAAAAAAAAACATTTGCTTTTAGTAAATATTTTATGATTTGCTATATGTAATAGCAAATCATTATAATATATATATATATATATACATATACAATGTAGGGTGATAATAACTAATGATCACAGTAGAGTTTAGGTTTGGAAAAACATTATGTGACGAGTATTTTTCAGCTCTAAAAATAAAAGCTTCACTCCACTGGGGAGCTTGTCCCCTCCATTCTTTTTACAGTCTATGATGAAAATATAGGTTTTAATATTTTGGTGTGGACATCTGAGTCTTTTTGGTGTCAGTATACCGCTCGATTTCAAATTTTTTAAATGGTAAAATGTGGGAAAGCTTGATATGAAACACATTTTAATAATTGTTAACTACAATTATCCGAACTCAATTTAATTACGATTACGACAGAATTAAAAAAAAAAATTATATTACAATTATGACATAATTGTAAGTAATTATCAATTATGCAATTACAATTATAATTGACCCCAACCCTGCTGTACGCCAATGAAGGCAGGCTTTAAGGGATCGCTTGAGAAGGCTCTCAGAGTATAAAAGTGTTGGTTTCCTGTTGTGTTTAGGTAAGAAAGTGTCGGAGCTCGGGGAGTACGACCCTCTCACTCAGGCAGACAGTGAGGACGAGAGTGAAGAGGACGACCTCGTTCTCAACTACCCCAGAAATGGCTTTGGAAGGGACAGAAGCTCCTCCAAGCTGCGGAACAGCAGACCAGTCAGGCTCGTCGATGACCAAGCCCTGGAGGAAGAGGAGGAGGATAATGATGATGAGTGGAGGGAGGATGTTCCCAGTAAATCCAGGCTGGACAGGGGTGAGGTAAAGGGTGAGCAGTACTGGAGCCACAGGGAGTCTGGAAGGCAGAGGATGGAGGACGTCCGAGGAGGAGGAGGCAGTGGTGGTGCTTTAGGAGTCCACGGTGCAGAAGCAGAGAAGAGGATGAGGAAGAAACAAACTGTCCGAAGTGCTTTTTTCCTCGTGCCTCTCGTCTTCGCCGCTCTGCTGGTGCCGCTGTGTGCTTTCCTGATTCCCTGTCGGAAGAGGGAACTGGAAATGAAGCTGCAGTGGGAGAGAGCACTGGGAGAAGCAGGAGGTAAGAACCAGCAGCTCTACCACAGCCTTTTTCAACCACACACACACACACACACACAAAATTACTCAGAAAACATACAGTACATTACAGAAAAACACACAAAATGACAACAAAAAAACACAAAATGAGAGTGAAAAAATACAAAATCATACCAAAAATGGACAAAATGATGAATACTGAATACTGTATACAAAAAGGAAAGGAAAAAAAACAAACCACCACAGAAACACACAAACAATTCATTTACTATTACAGTGACCAGCATTTTTTCCAATTCTATCTCAATTCCATTTTTTTTTATCATCAGAAAGTCAATTATAATTGCGTTCTCAATTACTATAGTTCAACTACAAATACTGTGCTTGAAATAAATAACCTAATAAAAGTTAACCTTCCTCTTGTGTTAGCATCTCTTACTGTATAATAACGGGTGTAAAAAATACACTAAAAGCAAATATCTATCATCTAATTTCTTTGCTATCTATTGGTTACCTTGTTAGGCTTCCTAATCAATAAAAATATAGGTTTTAATATTTTTGGTGTGTGCATCTGAGCCTTTTCTGTATCAATATACCCCTAGATTGATTTTTTTTTTTTTAAATGGTAAAATGTGGGAAAGCTTGATATGAAACATTTTGATAATTGTTAACTCCATATGTTTAGAACTGTAACATGGTTCACCAGTTTAGCGTTAAAATGTAATTGAAAATTTTTATAGAATTTTCATGACAATTACAATTACAAAGTCAGTTATTACAATTTAATTATACAAGTACAACGGCAACAGATTTTTTAAATTACAATTACAACAACGCAGTAAGTGTCATTAATCATCAATTACGTGATTATAATTATAATTGACTCCAACCCTGAACTCAATGATGTTTTTTAACCATGCCAAGATCACCTGCAGCTTTAAAATGATTGATTGTTCAGCCTTTAATTGTCAGCTTGTAATACCAAGGGTCATAAACATCAGCCTGCAGCTGTTTGTGTCTGAATGTGGTTTTGCAGAGTCGTACCTCTGGGATGGTTTCCTTTGCCGATGCAGAAGAAGCTGGAATATTGATTTTCTCTGATTCCCTTTTGGATGATTTTCATGTGCTCGGTGCTTCTGCTGCTCAGGTGTGACTCCTCCTGCTCTGGCTCTGTGGGATGTGGATGAAGATGCAGTGGAGGACGTCTTCCTGGGTGTCACTGCATGGACCAATGAGAGCTACACCATTCAAGGGAACAAAAGTATGTGGGAAACGGTGCTGTTGGTGCACAGTAATAATGTCGTAATAAATTCACTTCCTATTTCTTCCACTGACTGTATTTCCCACGGATTGTCGCTCTTGCCCTCTGTCCCAGTTTACAGTGCAGTGGCCCTGTCGGCTGCCGGGGGTCATGTGCTTTGGAGAAAAGTCATGCGAGAGTCGGTGATGTCCATCCAGTGCGGCCTGCAGTTTGGAGCCCCGCCCTCTGCTGTGTGTCTCCTGGTCTGCAAATCACTCATCATGGCTGTGAACGCCACTACAGGTGAGGGAGCTGAAAGCCTCCCTGTTCGCCCAGTAACCTGAGAAGTAATGGGTTAATGGGTGACCTGGGGCCGGGATCACCTGCAACCTTTGCAGGACTCCAAAAACACACCAAAAGACAACAAAAACTCACAAAATGATTTATGAAAACAAACAAAATGACAAACGTACAAAACGACAAAAAAATGAAAAAAGTGACTCCAAAACACACACAAAACCGACAAAATGATTTACAAAACAACAAAAGCGTACAAAATGACAGAAAAGTGACTCCAAGGATACATCAATGAGGATAAATCCCAACACTTCCAGAGGAGAAAAATGTAACGTTAACATATCAATGTTTTCACTCCTCAGGTCGGAGGCTGTGGACGGTGCTGCTAAAGAACATTGAGTCTCAGGTGGTTTTACTCCCAGACCTGCAGGGCGACTCCATTCCTGATCTTCTTGTAGCCACTTTACCTGCTGACGCGGTACGACTAATGTTCCTAACTCACTTCCTGTCTTACTAAATTCTACTGAAGTCCAGTATGACTCAGGCTGTGTTCAAAATGGCATACTAACGTACTACTCATACTATTGCTGACATTAAAATTAGTATGTGGTGCAATCATATTAGATAGTATAAAGATATTAAGTATGTGAGAAATACCCAGATGTATACTACATGGGGACATTTTTTAAGCATGCACATTGGGCTCACTAGTCAGACAGAACTGCCCCATAATGCATTATGAGCGGAATTTAAAATCGCCCTGGGTCAAACTTTGCCTTTTCAAAATAAAAGCATCTCTTCTTGTCTTCAATTAGTTTTTAACGCTTTTGTAAATAGGGCTCTTGTTTTGAAACGACCAGAAGTTTTGTCAGTAGGACAATGGTGGATCTCCAGAAATCTCAGAAATGTCGACATGAAATGTGTTTTTTCTGAGAGTTTCATGGATCAAATGACCAAATGTTGATATTCTACTTAAAATGTTTTCAGAACTTTCAAAGGTGGCGAACCAACAGAGATATTTAGCCTCGGTGAGCTTCAGGTTTTTGTTGTCGTAGGTTCGAAATGCATCTTGGTGATTTATACTTCAGTGGGAATGCTCATCATCCTAATCCTCCTAACCATACTTATAGTATATAGTAGACAGTATGTACTCATTGAGTGTGCCATTTCAAACACAGCCTCAGACTCTTTCTTATTGTCATTCAAACCACCTGATGTTCTGAAACATCATCTGTGATGTAAACAGTATTACACGGCTTACAGTAGCAACAGCAGTAGCAGCTTATGCAATAGTAGAGGCCACAGCATGTGGAAACACATTGTTATGGGGAATCTTTGCATAGTTAAGGAGCCTAATGTTATTAAAATGACATTATTTATCATTACAGTGGATAAATGGGAAGCTGGGGTCAAATTAAAAGTCTTCGTTTTGTTCCTTATTTTAGGCGTTGGATCTCTCTCTGAATTTAATCTCCGGGCTGACGGGAGCGACGCTCGGACACCCGGTGCCTTTCAACCTCACAGCACAAGGAAAGCTGATTGGTCCTTTGCTGCATGAGACCAAACAAGGAGCCTACTACATCCTCTTTGGACTTGGTAAATTACAGCATGTTGGAAGAGACACACAGAGTCCAAATAAGTGATTTTAAGCCCAATAAATATGAATTTAAACACATTTAAACATCTGATTGAACTCATTTCTAAAGCAGAATTGTTGGAATGTTGTTGAGTCGTGTCTTTGTGTTTTCTTCAGGAAACGTGGAGGCCATCTCAGTGCGAGACATCTACATTCGAGCCACGGGCAAAACTCCGCTTACTCAGGCTCTGAGGCGAAGAGATCTGAGCTGGGAGGGGCTAAAGAAGACTAACTCCACCTCTTTTGTGCAAATCTACAGGTAGGCCTGTAGGGTGCAGCACATAGCTCCTCCTACCCTGTGCAGAGTTGTCTTTAAAAAAAAACAGCTTACAGTCACACAACGACTTTTTTCCCCTTGTTTTTTCCTTTTTTATTTATTTATTTATTTTTTTAATTCAATAAATCACTAAATAAATCCCGGTGACCCTGAAAATGAACAAGCAGGTTGGAAAATGGATGGATTTTAGAAAATTAATGCATTCATATAGAAAATGTTTCATTATTAAATCTGAAAAGCATCTTTGGCTTCATTTGGATCTTTGAAATAGAAACAAAATGACAAGAAAAATTCACAAAATGATTTTAAAAAACAATACAAAATGACAGAAAACTACACAAAACGACAACAAAGAGAAACAAATTGTCTCCAAAACACACGCAAAACAACGAAAAAGAGAAATCTCCATACCAAACACAAAACGACTCCAAAAACACACAAAACCACAGCAAAAATTCACAAAGTCATTTAAAAAACATACAAAAGGACAGAAAACTACACAATATGACAACAAAAATTAACAAATTGACTTCAAAACAACAAAAATGACAAAATTATTTCCAAAACAATGAAAGTTGACAGAAAAATACACAAAACCACAAAAAAATATACAAAATGACTCCAAAAGACGCACAAAACGGCAAAGAAAATGATAGACTTCTTTCTCCAACCTTGATTATTCTGTCTTCTTATGAATTTAGTTACATCTCTTTTAAGATGCTCATGAAAATATTGTCAGTGTTTCACTCACTCTTCTACTATTCTACTCGATCTTATTGTTGGTACATTCTCTCTACTTTCTTGTCTGTAAATATCATTCAGTTAAATGTATGTTAAAACCATTTTACTGGTAAAGTTACATTTAAACAACAGTATTTTTGCTTGTTTTGCAGAGGCTCAGAGCATGTGGAGTTCCTGCTCCCCCTAGTGGCTGGTTTTGGTAACAACCACAACAGCTTGGACCGGGATTCCAACCTAAACTCCAGCCGGAGTGACTGGGCGATCGTTTACGGCTCCAGCAAAGTGTCGGTGATCAGACAGAGAGATTTAAGGAAGGAGTGGACCTTCAACTCTGCTCCTATTCACACGTAGGTCATATATGATACCTTGTGATTTCATTTAGAGGTTGGGACGCTGTGCGTCGTCAATTAATCATCCACAACTAGCGGCAAAAAAAGACTAGTTTTCATCTGCAGTCCCTCAAAAGCATAAAAAAAATATATTTATATAACAACATAAGCATTAACTGAGACGCCAGCAGATCATCATGATTATACAAGATTATACAACACTATTTGTTTATATTTAGAATAAAACACAGCGACAAAGATAGAAAAATACAAATAGTAAAATACTTTAAAACAACTACATTTTAAAAAACATATTAGGCTGGGCCCAACATTAAGACATATGTCCAAGTAGTTTATCATGAAACAGTAAGGTTAATGTACTTATGTCTTATTTGTGAAACTACAGTCACTTTTTAGGATAAAATATGCAAATTCATAATGTTAAAACTGATAAACTACCTTATTTTTAAACCGTTTTTCTAATTATCTCCACACTTTAGAGCAGTGGTTTCCAAACCCTTGTTTAGGTTGTGACCTTATTTTGATATCACAAATTTCTGTCGATCCCAGAGACATTTTTTTTTTCTTCTTCTTGTGTCAATTATTAGAAATTTCAGGCGACCCCCATATGGGATCATGACCTTAATGTTGAAAAACACACACTTACACACTGTAACAAACGGCAGCATTGTGTGTTGGAATGTCTGAAAACATTTACTTTAACTTTACTGATAAACAACGAGCTTAGCCACCTCTAGGTTTACTGTGGACCATATGTAGCCCGCAGACCACCAGTTGATTATCCACGTTTTCTATCTGCTGCAGTCAGCCTGCTCCGGGTCACTTCAACAATGATGGCGTTCCTGATATCTTCAGTCAGCACTCAGCAAACGGTGTCATGAAGGTACGACAAAAAGACTTGTTTTTATTTTCTTCCTTTTGTTTTTTGCGTCTGTTGCCATAGAAACAAGAAATTAAGTGGTTTACCCTGTTTTCCCTGGTCTTCGTCTGTCAGGCGCAGATTGTGGATGGCGCTAGTGGACGCCTGCTTTGGTCATCAGAGTTCGTTTGTCCTCGTCTCCACTTGGAAACGGCTGCGATCTCCACCTCAACCGGCCAATCGGCTTTCCTGTTCTGGGCCAGCGATCCAATAAGAGCACAGGGGGTTGTTACCAAGACGACGGTGAGTCTGAACAACAACAGGACGAAGAGAGAAAAATTAAACTGTATCACAGAGATTTAATTGAGGCAACATTAAATGGGGTGTGTCCACATCCTGACCCTTCAGTGCATTTTGCATGTTCTCCTCAAGCTTTAAACAGAACTGGCAAAAAATCTCAGGAGTTACTGTATAATATAATCCTAAATAACTGTTTTGTTTTGTATTATGACCCAGCAGCCAAATTTGGCCTTTTAAGAATAGTTTTATGCAAAGTAAAAATTTACAGGGGATTCATCTCATATGATACAGTAGAGGTTCAGATATTTGTATAATTTTATTCATGTAAGATCCACAAATAGAGGCCTGAGAGATTTTGTGAGCGGCAGGACAATAATTAGTTACCATTTGAAAGTCAGGATATCAACCAGAAGTCATAATTTAGTTGTGAATATTGATTCCCGTGACTAACCCAGGGTGAATTCTTCCATACTGTAGGTGGCGCCGGATGTTGCTGCTGCAGAGCCTCTCATCAGGAAGCTGTTCCTGCTGCATCCTACGTATCCCACAATCCTCCTGGAGCTCAGCAATACTACTGACACGGCAGTAACATCAGCAGGTAAAGACAGGATGAAAAACTAATAATAATAATAATTTTGAGATTTTATGCCTAACTCATTAAAAATACATATTATTATTATTATTTTTAATTCAATATTTTAAAAATGTTATATTACAAAAATACATGAGTTAGCCAAAAATCTCAAAATGGCTAAAAAAAAACAAACCCAAAAACAAACTTCAAGCATTTTTGTTTGGGGTGACGAAATGATGCAAAACTGTGCAAAAGTTAAGTAAAACAAAAATGTTAAACGCAAATTTACAGAATATAATTTGGTTAAAACATTATGTGTTGAATCTTCTGTCAGTGAGTTACCTGGAACATCAGAAAGATGCCACTTACATCACCGTGTCATCCCGTCCTACACCCGACTCTGAGCCTGGAGCTCGGATCATTAAGAGCATTAGTTTGAGGAACGCCGTCTCCAAAGGGAAAACGGTCGAACTGGAGGAAAACAGCAGCAGCATCGAAGAGGTCAACAAGTTCTTCAGGCGACTTTACTTCAGACGTCAGGTGAGCGTCGTACCGACCACAACTAAAACACAGTCATCCAGTTTGTTCAATCAATGAACATTTTGTGTATTTCTGCTTAGTGAAAAGCTGCGGCACACCTTTGTGGAGAGCAGAGGTACGACATTTGAAGAGCAAAGGGAGAGAAGCTGTGGCCTGATCTGCACTAAAAACACACACTGATCTTTGGTTTGAAGCTGATGTTTATTAATTCAGACTAAAGATATTTCGGCAGGCTGACAGTACGCAGTCATTAGCATGAATAAGGTGTCAGGAAGGCTGTCATTAAGTGTTGTTCGCTCAATTATGACACATTTGGAGCTATGTTGGCATTTTTTGGGTTAGGTGGAGGGATCTAGTGAGGTTAGGGGCAGGGTTGAGGTCAATTACGTTTTTCAGTTACATATATGTTTTCAATTACCCATGTTCAATTACAATTACAGTGAACAGCATTTTTTTTTTTTTCAATTAAAATTAAATTACAATATTTGTTATTCTCAGAAAGTCATTTACAATTATGTTCTTAATTACAGAGCCTGACATCAACAACCTGATGAAAGTTAACCTTCCTCTTGTGTTAGCTTTCTGTTAGCATCTCTTATGCTAACAGGTCCTAAATCAGCTGTAAAATACACTAAAAACAAGTATCTATCATATCATTTCTTTTCTATCTATTGGTTACCTTGTTAGGCTTCCTAATCTATGAAAATATAGGTTTTAATATTTTTGATGTGGGAATCTGAGCCTTTTTTTGTGTCAGTATACCCCTCAATTAAATTTTTTTTTGAATGTTAAAATAAGGGAAGGCTTGATATGAAATATATTTTAATAATTTTTAACGACATATGTGTTGAACTGTAACATGGTTCCCGTTTAGCGTTAAATTAAAATTGACATTTTTTATAGAATTTTCATGGCAATTACAAAGTCAATTATCTGAACTCATTTACAATTTATTTACGATTACAACAGCATTAGCGTAACAAAGAGTTAGGGTAATGAACAACGATTAATGACAACCTTCATGACATCTTATTCATGTTAATGACAGCGTAATGACAGCTTTATGTATTAAACTTCAAGTGTTACCGATATTTATTTTCTAGTGTTTGTAAAGGTACTTGTATATTTATTTAGAACTTGTATCTAATATTTCAATTAATGTTTTATTTGTGTGGGCGATAATTAATACACAGATAAAGACGTAGTGGAGGACTCATACATTAAATATCGAGGGATGAAATTGCCAATAGTTTGTTTTTGACTCCACCACGAATATTGCGTTACTTAACAAAACGGTCACATGGCTTAAACATTGGAAAAGTTTTTCGCATTGCATTGTGGGATTGGGAATGATGTTTGAACTTATATTTCTGATATTTAAGAAGTGTTTTTACTTCACCTTCGCTGTAATTTCTTGCGTTTCTTCGTCTTCGCTTGATGCCATTTTTGTGTTTGTTTGTTTACAGAGTTCCCATACACAATGACATCACTCAACGAGACATTAAACTGCGTCCATATATCGGTTGTTTTCGTGGAAAGCTACAAAATAAACATACGCCAAATCGTAGTGATCGTCACTGGCAGCTTTAAATGAAATATGTAAAAGAAAAGACAATTGACTGAGTTATTATTTTTTTGTTTTCTTTCATCTCGTGCATCAGATATTTTTACAATGGCTTTAACCTCTGACTGTCCCTTTGCTCTTTGTGTAATACCAGCTGTAAATATTTGGGACTTTGTAAATATTTGACGCTGTACAGTATTTATGGATTTGCTCTCTATGTATTTATTTTGTTTGTCTTTTTTCATGTTTGGACAGAACTTTAATGGCATTCACCATCATTCTGCACTGTTTCATTTAGCTAAAAATGTGTTTGCTGTAACTTCTCACAACATAACATAAAGTGATCTGATATCTGTCACCTGGTGTTTTGTTTTTTTTAAACATGTCTTATTTTAGACAATGTGTGAGGTTTTAATTACACATGTTTAAGCTATTTAAGGGGCACACATGAGATGTCTATGTACTTTGATTATTTAGTATCAGGCTAGTATCAAGCTTCTATTATTTGTCATTTCTGACAAATAAAAATGTAGCATTCAATGGATAAAACCATGAAGATCTCTTTGTGAAGACAACGAATGTGTTTCATTGTTTTATCCCAACAAAATTTTTTTTGGAAAAGTGTAAGAAACTGGTGCATCCCAGTTTTACATGCTGTAATTTTGACAAAAAAATTTTTTCGTAGCTTTCATCAACCTTATAACGAAAACATAAGTATTATTTTATTTTTTTTAAACTTCATTGAAACAAAAACTATGAAAATATATTGATATTTTCATTAACTAATGAAAACAAAACTATAATGTTCACATGGGATGATCAGTTAACAATCATATCAGGTGATCAGATGATGAATGCTAATTGAATCTTAAAAAAAAAAAAAAAACTCTTTTCATTTTAGTCGACAATATCTGTAACAGATTTAGAGATAGAAGGGACTATTCAGTCGCAGCCTAATGGCACTTTCACACCAAATGCGTCCAAAGCATCAACAACATCAGGTTTACATAGACAATATATGATGGACATGCTTCTAGGGAGCGTCGGAGGTCCCGCTGTGCGTCCCACACCTTCTGTGGGGCGCGTTTTGAAGATTTTCGCGAGGCAGACGCTTTTGATGTGTATCCGGCGCCTCCAATGCGGCCAACGCTGGACTTGGGATTGTTAAACTTTTGGAGCATATCGCGGCGCGTCGACCAATCAGGAGCTTTCCCCAACTGTGACGTATTCATAATAATGAGAAGAAGAAAAAAACACTAACCAGAGACAGATGGACAGACGCTCTGCTGGAATAGAGCGCCTGTAGTTGGTCAACAGGTCGTCAAACTGGGCACGGGAGAGACGGAAGTAGCGCTGAAAGCGACTCTCGTCCGAGCGCAGCTCTGATTAATCCAAAAACGATGCTGAGGCGCAAATAAAGCCAGGCCACTCTCTGAATAGTGTAGAGGATGAACGGGAGTCGGAGGCGGCGTGTTCAGCAAGGAACACCAAACTTTATTCTCCATTCACCCACAATTCTCTATAGCCCTCTAACATCACAGTACACACACTGAGTCACACTAAATGCATCCAGTCACTGGGTGAATTATGAACGTAACTGATCGCCACAATATCATCTATTGTATGAACACCACCGGCAACAGAGAAGCCCCTCCCCTTGACACGCTTCCTTCCCAACTTGTTTGGACAAGCATCTAATTCAATGAGCACTGAGCGTCTAACTACGTGCGTGAAGCACGATTTTGACGTCCGAAAAGCGTTAGGTGTGAACGCACCATTAGTCTCTTAGTTCAAAGTCACGTTTCTGCAAATTCAGCTTAGGTTTGTTTGAGATCGTCCCGACTTATTAAATAACTCACCAACAAAAGACACATCTGAGGAGTGTGTGTGTTAAGTATGTATTTACAGAAAAAGAGGAAACACTTGTCACACTCCAAGCAAACAGAGGTCTGAGGTTAACCGACATCCAAATCACGTTTCACGGATCGTGGCTTTGGTAGAACTTGGACAGGAAGTCGGTGGGACGAGCTTCCTGGGTTTCATGGAAATAGCGCATGATGTGAGTTTTCTGCTTCCAGACGTGGATGGTTTCCTGAAGCTCCATTTTCCCCTGACATCCAAGTAAAAGGAGAAAAAACAAAACAAACTGGATCACATACAATGGGAATAATTCAAGTTTAGTTATAATAAATGCCTTTACTCTGCACTATGACAACACATGATCGTTATTTACCTTGATGACCATCATGTCGATCACTCGAGGGTCAGTGATGTGTTTGTTTTTGTTAAACACTTCCCTGACTTTGTCCCGTGCCTGACGTGTAGAGATGTCCAGCTGAAACATTGCCACTGCAGAGACACACAGAACCACACACACGGGCGGTTGTTGGATAAAATTCAAAATGGAAACAAAAAAAAATAAAAAAAGACAAAAAAGTTTTAAAACAGACAATGACTGTAACGAAATACAATGGGAATAATAATTTTGATAATTCACTGAACTTGTAAAATTGCAAATACTGATTTTGATCAGATGCAGTATCAGCATAGATCATCATACATCTATTATAGTGTCTAGAAATACGTTAAACGTAGCCATAGCCACGTCCTACTTTTATTATTTATTTTGTAGTGTGGAATGTTAGAAAAAGCTTGAAGTGAAGTTACTCAAACAGAGAACAATAGTCAGCAACAATAGGAATGAGAAACACTGAGCCATTCATTATTAACCACCAATGGGTTACATACTTTTTAACTTTAACATAACAATAATTTACAATTTAATAAAGTAAATAAAAAATGTGTTCAAATACCCCGGCTGAAAAATATCCTAATTTAATCCAATGTAAACAATATGTATTAATTCAGAGATTTTAGATGCAAGCCGATATAATCCGATACTACATATATATATGTAATCCGATACATATATATATATATATATATATATATGATCCGAACACCCTTATATCATATCAAAATAATGTTTTGTGGAGGAAAAGTACAAACAAGAGACCAATATCTAAACAAGAATCTGCTATTAGTAGGGATGTCCCGATACAACTTTTGCAGCCTTGCGTATTGGCCGATACCGACATCAATCGATACGATATCAGCACGAATCATACGTACTTTTATTACTTATTTTGTAGTGTGGAATGTCAGAAAAGGCTTGATCAAGTGATGTTACTCAAACAGAGAACAATAGTCAACTTTTGTTATTTTTTACTGTCAGTATATAGTGGGAACAACTGTGGGCAGGGACTAAAACAACAAAAACTTATCGGAGCGCTTACTGTATATCGGAGATTTTAGATGCAGTCCGATCAAATCCGTTATTCGTTTTCTGGCTGATATCAGACCGGGACACCCCTAGCTATTGGTAACCAGTTTAAAAGGTGATTACAGGTAGATTTTAGACAACAAATACTGATTGTAAATATATATATATATTCCTAATGGAAATATATCAAAATAAAGATTGCCAGGCGATTCAGTTTTGTATATAATCCTTTGATTTACATGACTTTGTTTCACATTGTGAGCTCTGAGCAGCAGTTTCTCATGTGTATCTCTGAATAACAATAATCACATTAAAGTCACTGCAGTCGTTTAATTATTTGTTACTAAATACGCGGCACATTAGCTCATACAACACACAATGTATAATTAATGAATGAATGGTAGACAGCATAACTTAACGGTGAGTTTGAATCCCAATGGTAGTAATGTTGTGTCGGCTCAGTGTAAACTAATCAGTGAGTAACGACCTTGACGCTGAAGGCTGTGCTGTTTTAAAAACAAACCGTCCCACCTGTGTTCGGTACTTCTCGGTACCAGGCTCGGTACAGCTCCCGGACTCTGCGTTTGGCTTCATTCAGGTCTCTGCTGAATATGGGTTTAACTACTTTAGCGGTACCAGCTGCAGTCCGAGCAGCAGCCGTAGACGCCATGACTGAGGCTACTTCCGGTGGCAATTTCCGGTTTGGTTGATTAAAGGGCACGCTGCATCGCTGCTGCCATCTACAGGACAGAGTGAGTAATTAAGTTTTGCAATTTCGGGGATATAAAAAAATCTATAAACTTATGTGGAAAATATTTATTAGAATTAACCAAAAATTCTGAATGTTTTTTAAAAAAATCATGCTGATATTTTAGATCAGGGGTTCTCAACTGGTCTCACCCTGGGAACCACATTTTGTCATGGTCATTAAATCGCAACCCACTCTTTTTAAAAAAAAAAATTCAACCAACCAATTTAGTTTTTCCAAAAATAGCTGTTGAAAACACACATATATAATTTGTTTTATCATATAAATCTATATATTTTCATGTATTTCACAGCATGCCTGTCAAAAGAAGTTTCTTTCTAAATAAAAAAAAAAGTCCAACAACAAGTATTTATTTTTGACCAGCTGTTCACGATCTACCAGGTGATAAAATGGTAAAATATATTTTCCAAACTATATTTAAGATCCATTTTAAAGGTCAACCTTCAATTTAGAAAATTTCCAGTTTATTCCCATGGAAATGTTTCAACTTCAAACATTCTTGGAATTTTGCAATCCCAATTGCAATTTATTTTTTTCAAATAATAATAATTATTGTTATTGAAAAGAGGCTAACATTTATGTTTGGAAATAATAGTTTTATATAATGAATCCCAATCTCTGGATTAATTCCAATAAAAAAAAAAATTGTATTTTTAAACATTCCCAAAATGCTACATCTTAAATTCCCATGTAAATCTTTAATACAGGTACAATGTGATATATACATATAAGTTTAAAAAAATAAATATGTAGTTTCTTTCCTTTCCATTAAATTTTATATTTATTTCCTCCAGCATTGTTAAAATAGTCCTTATAAGTGAGCTCTAAATTAGATTTTCTACCTTGACTCTGTTGCTATCTGCTGTCAAGTTTTAATATTAAAATGAAATAATTACTCTTAGTCCTGTATAAAAACTTAACTATTCTATTACCATAGTTGAGGTGACTGGAATTGAAGTTAAGACGGTTCTTCACTTCTTACAGAAATAAAAACAGAAACCTAATGAAGACCAGTGAAACAGATTTAAAACCTATTGTATATCCCAAATATTTTAGATTTTAGACATTTTTAACACAAATACATACACACCTCCACTTCACTGCTGCAAGTCTGATTTGACATAAATCAGACTAAAATCGCACTCATAATCACATTATGTAGGATGGTATATAAATGATAGATTAATTCTAAAACCAGCATGTAAGTTAAAAATATGATGCAAACAAAAAAAAACTAACAGGGCTGAACTTTTTATTGAATGCAAAAAATGTGCATCAATTACAGAGAAGCTCTACAGAACATTAAATATGACAATGTTTCCTCTTTATCACAATTACATACAGTCCATATAAAAACATTGGCTCAATAATGCAACAAATGTATATTGTATTGTGGCATGCAGTTTCTGCTTTATGGTGACTCATGAAGGGAATTATCGACTCTTAATAAGTTCAGTAATTCTGCTCCCATTTGGATCCCGATAACGTTAAAAAAAAAAAACGTAAAAACAATGTTTAAAATCAAAAACTGCAAATTAAAAAGGTCCCATTTCTTTAAAAAAAAAGTGTAAACTTGAAATATGTACATGAAAAAACAGCCGACATTAGCTCCTTTTGTTCGTTGCTGTGTCAAGATATTAAAAAAAAACAACTTGAGCTCTTTATCTACAATTTCAGGTATAAACATGACTCAACAAAACAGTTCCAGTTTTCCGACCAAAAGTGTCCACTCACATGAAGCTTGAAATTTCTGTTAAAAAAGTGCAGTTTTGTGTGGCCCAGAGATAAGAAGCCCGAGGAGAACCTCCTGATGCTGTTGGTTAGCAGAGGGAATGTAGAGAAGAAGGCACTGGTGTCGCCTCTGCACTCCTCTGTGGTTCAGTCATCTGGAGGAAAAGGAGAATTCAGTTGGAAGAGCTCTGCATTCTTTACAAGAACAGGCAACTTTATTCTTGTTCTCGAGTTTAAAAGAACAATAAACAAAGTTCTATGTGGGCGTGACATTCCATACTCCGTGAAATCAGGTGATTTCACCTTAGACTAGTTCAACTTTGAAGCTGATGGAGAAAAACAACACGCTGGAAGTTCTCGTTAACCTCTTCCTTTTGTGTACATAGACATTATGTGTGTGTTTAATTCACGACCTACAAAGCCATCTGTTATGTGTTGCCAGATGAAGCTGGAAACTGTCAAAAATCTGCTAAAATATCGTCTAAACCGCCTCCTTCGTACACAATTAGCTCAACGTGGGAATGTAGCTTCTTCAGCAATTGGCTTTCTTACGTCTTTTAAATACAGGCACATATTTTTTCACCATAGACTTAAGTAATGAGGTCATTTTTACAATGAAATGAGCAGAGTTGAGGCAAATTCTAATTGTAATTGCATAATTGATCATTTATTACAATTATGTTGTAATCGTAACTGTAATTGAAAACCTCTGTAGCTGTTGCAATCATAATTAAATTTTAATGGAGTTCAGATAATTGACTTTGTAATTGGCATGGAAATGATATAAAAACTACAAATTAATTAAGCTCAAAACTGGAGAACCATGTCAGAGTTCTATGGCTTACACGTGCATAGTTACCTATGAAGGTAGATAAGTTGTAAAATGGGAGAGCTTATAGAATGTGATGTTTACACAAATAAAATGACAGTTGCAAACTTGCAATCCAACATTTATTCACATGTTTTTTAAACACTTGCATCAATGATCGTTTACAACCACAACTCTCTGGTTACAACTTCTCGAATCTGTCGCTACAGATGCACAAATGACTTTTCTCACGTGAATCTGCGCTGCTTGTGTTTTGAAATACATTTTGCGAGACGTCTGTAGCAAAACAGATTTGTGCTTGTAGAAATGCCTGCCCCCCCCCCCCCCCCCCCCCCCCCCCATGTAACATGGTAACCAAGAGATGAAAAAACTAAATGGACAAAGATTATTTACTATTTAAAACATGGGTCAAAACTGAGATGCTAACAGAAAGCTAACACAAGGGGAAGGTTACGTTTTATGGAATTCTTTTTTTTTAGGCTCAGTAATTGCAATTAATTGAATTTGAACTTCAGTAATTGAGAACGAACGATAATTGTAATTGACTTTCAGTGGAAATATAACTGCAATTGTAATTGTATTTTGAAAAAATGCAGGTCACTGTCTTCAAAATTTAGTTGTGATTGAACATGGGTAATTAAAAATGTAATTATTATTGTATAATGTAATTGACCCCAATTCTGGTAATGAGTAAAACAGAGACGTTTGTTTAAAAAATAGGTAAATGTTAAAAAGTTGTTAAAAAAATAAATAAATATCAAAGTGCAGGAGCAGGTTTTTCTGTAAGAGGCGTCAGAGACAAACGGATCCCTGGAGCGGAGTGAGTCCCACCTGTGGCCGTGTCTGACCAAGCCTTCGTACCAGCAGCAGCCTCTCAGTGGTCCAGGCTGTTGCCTAGTTTCTGGCCCTCCTGAAGGGCAGCCATGGCCAGCCTCAGGTGCTCCTTCAGACTCTGAATCTCTCGCTCGTGCCTGCCCTTCATCCCGCTGAGCTCCCCGTGCACCTCGGTGAATCGCTCACAGGCCAGCTGTTTCTCCTGCAACAGAAAACAAGTTCCTGATTGTAAACTTTAGTCCTTCTGTGTGAGTGTGTGAGATGAAATCAGCTCCATCGTACAGTGAGTCTGGCACTGATAAGAACGTAAGATGAAACAAGTGAAGATGATAAAAACAGGTACCATGGTTAGAAATTGAAGCTCGTTCCTCAGACAGTTGATCTCTTTGTGCAGATACTCGATCTCATTGTCTTTCATCCTGAGAAGAATCTGAGCAGAAAAACAAAACAAAGTTACATACAAATCTTTCATTCTCATTGTTTTCAATCCTTTTAAGAAAAATCAATCAATTACTGGTAAATGCTAAGAGTGAAAGATGCTTTATTAACAACAATGACTCCAATGTAAAGGAAACCTCACTGTATTACAGATATTCTAACCATACAGCATAATATTAGACTCATCTAAATACAAAAAAGGGTCGAATAAAACGCATGGGATTTTCCTCAAAACGTTTAAAATTAAACTAATCAATCAGAAATAATTTTGTCCAATCAGTGGCAAAATTTAAGTAGGAAAGTTAGTGTGATCCTGCAAGGCATGATGTTAAACGACACAGTCACGAGTAGTAATCTCTTCATGTGAATTTAACACTTAACTGTAATATTATAATGATAATTATGTTTTAAATTATTTTAAAAAATCAAACTCAAGCAAAAATTGCAATATAACAGATAATATACCCTCACGTGCATGTTTTAGGACCATATAACACAACCTTTCACTGTAAAACGGGTGGATTATTATGTAGCAGCTTCAGCAAACAGAGACATCAAATCTCATGCAAAATTCACACGAGATATCAGCGCGTGCATTCAGTGCAAATACAGCAGAGAAATATGTAATCAATGACAAAAGGCAACTGGATTGAGCATGCTTGGCACAATTTTGCGAAGTTTGAAAGCCTGTAATTACATCAGATCAGGGAAAGTCGATGAAACAGGAAAAAAAAGAAAAATAATGGGTAAATTCTGAAACAGAATTTGGTCAATTTTAAAACAGAAAATTGTAGCCTCTAATGACAACACAATATCGATGGCCAATTTCTCACCTCAAACACAAAAACACACATCACTGAACCGTGGCAACACACAAGCGCTTTTCTCTCCTACTGATCACTAGAATTTAGTAAACGACATAAGCTAAAAATCCTGAAAGCTGAAATATCAACATTATCAAAGTACTCTGAGCAGAAAAGGATTACTTTGAGTTCACAGGACACCCCGTCTCTGTCCTCAGTGATGGACGTCTGCATTCTGATGATCTCCTGTTTCAGACGGGCCTTTAGGTCCTGTGCAGGAACAAAACATCCTCCAATCATTGGGCTAACCTGCACATTATACATAAAGCTAACAGTGGTGATGCCTATTGCCTACATCAGTGGTTCTCAAACCCCCTTTTTCTTATTTCTGAATCCAAGTATCCCCTTTGTCTGACTACAACATTTTGCTTAGAAAACTATTTAAAAATAATTATAGAGCGTAATGATGGAATGAACGAGTGTTAACAAACATTTACAAAATTAGATTCTTTAAAATAAATGGAAATAAACCGTATTTAGTGCAGTGGTTCGGTTGTCAACCCTTCTTGGATTGTGACCCCATTTTGATATCAATCATTTTTTTTTCTAGAATTAGTTTTTGATCATGTTTGAGCTCAGATAATTTTTTTCTTGTACTGCATTTTAGTTGAACTAGATGTGTATTTCACAAAATGAAAGTATAGAAATACAGTTGTTAAAGTGTTGTTTTTATTTTAAACAATCTAAATTTTTGTGAAAATTCAGGTGACCTTATTTAAACTCCAGACGACCACACATGGGGTACCCGACCCCAAGGTTGAAAAACACAGATTTAGTGGCTCCAGAAAAGATTGATTACTATATTTATTTTTTCCGGTCATCTCACACCTGGGGTGGGACCAAGACTGACACTTTAGTTGTCAACTTTCCACTCTCTCTCTCTCTCTCTCTCTCTCAAGTACCCACTGTAGTGCCATTGCGTAACCCTAGGGGTACACGTACCCCCATTAGAGAAACCCTGGCCTACATAACGCAGACTTCCTGGTTCTCAACTAGTCTGGCTTTATGTCCAACCATGTGTTACAATTTTAATATATTTAACAAATCTAAACCTGAAGTAATAAAGATGCAACTTTTAAAACGTGATTAAATAACATGAATACATTTCAAATAAAGATGATCATTCATGACGCACTAGTTAGGAACCTCTGATGTAAACTATTCTCAACTTATTTTAACTTTGAGACATTTGAATAAAATCAACCATGCAAACTAATGTCAAACATAGCTAGGTTCATCCGGTTTATCATGATAAAATATATATAATGCTAAATATATGTTTAAACATGAATCATTCATATCTGGGATTGATCAGTAAAGATATAGGTCGAAGTCTAACCAAAATCTAGATCTTTTTTTCCAGGTACTTTCAGTGTTTTTTAACTGATGAATCAAACTGTTACCCATCACAGCTCACCTGGTTCTCCTTCCTCAGCTGCTCCATGTCTCTCTCCTTGCAGCTGATTGCTCGTTCTCTCTCAGCGTTGTTTTTCTCGGCTCGATTCAGTTCCAGACACTTCTGTGAGTAACGCTCTGACAGTCCGGTCAGCTCTCTTTGTAACGCACGAGTCTCTGCCCTGCACGGATATACACAAGACCATTAAAATAACCACCACAGAACAGACGAAACACTGAATAATTGTTTGTACCACTAGAACAACCATATTCTCAACCATAGGGCTGCGCCAACTACTGGGTCGCGAAAAAACTTTCAGTTCCACACCTGTGGGCCTCGAGGGCCGCGGGACCGCAATGCAGCTTTCCACCACTTGGTGGCAGTGATGCGTCATTCAGTTTTTGAACGCGCTCCAATAAGCAGCAGCAGCAGCAGACAGGTGCAAACTTTTGGCTGAAGTTATGGAAAAGTTTTTAAAACGTAAAAGTGAAGATGAAAGTGATGCCACCAACTCCGCAAGTACAACCCTGACTTCATTAAATTTGGCTTTGTAAACAGAGAAAGTAAGGCAGAGCTGAGAGTCCAGTGTATTGAGTGTAGGATAACGCTAGCCAACAAAGCACTGAAGCCTTCAAAATTTAACTGTCAAATTCCTAATAAGTTAATATTTTTAATTGCACTTTATTTAAATTCTATTTACAGTTTATTTATTGAATTCGATGTATTTATTTTATTACCAAATCATTTGATTTATCAGAATTTTTCGAGTATCTAAATCAAATTATTTTTGGATTTCTGATTTTTTTTGTTAATAATATTGACGTGATCCTTTATATTTGTTCTCGTAGCAACTTGATTTGTTCCAATTGCTGACCTGTTCAGTGTTGTTGTATGTGCAGGTTTACATATTCAATAAAAAGAAATGTCTTTGAGATGATCACAGTGTATTATATCATTTCTTTTACAAAGGTTTTAGCTTGTTAAACTGTAAGTGGACTTGATTTAGTTATTGAATACATATCACAACAAGACTCGGATCAATTGAAATGAAAGTGTTAATATTTAAATGAGCCCCGGGCCACTTTGTATTCGGAAAATTGGGTCCCGAGGTCAAAAAGCTTGAGAACCCGGCCTGCACTAGAACACAGTGAGTTAACATAGAGAGCAAAGAGGATGTTCAGCAGAACATTTCTTCACAGAATAATGGCACTGATTCCATTATTTGCTGCTCAATCACCCTTAAAAAAATGTAAAAAAAAAAAGAAAGAATCACAACATTGTAGGTCAACTATTGTGCATGCTGGCTGGAACCTTGGAAAAGTATTTTCAGTAGGACAAACTCAGCTGTGTACTATGAAATTGAGCTTCTTCATGCAGATCTATAAAATAACAAAGCTAAGCTTTATAAAGACGTGCAAAAATTTAACCAAAATCAGGAGTTTTTCATACTTTTCTGGCCAACTGACGAGTTTCAACATGTAAAAAAAAATTGGTGTTAGAGTTACTTATTAATATTTCGTGTAACATCTGTATGTGTGTATGAGGACGTCCAAATACATCCTGCAATGACAGAAAACTGCACACCTCATTTCCACAACTGCATTATTACATATTCTGTATATGTGTGTGTGTGTATGTTTTGTCTTGTATATTAATAATTTATATTTTTATGCTTAGTTAAAAAATGATTGTACTCTCATTATTTACACTTTATTTAATTTTGGGAAATTATTGAGGAAAGCTAAAGAGAATGTCAATGCAAAGGATTTATTGTTTTCCTACATATGACACTAAATGCCTTTCTTGAGTGTGTGCATGAGGGTGATTTAGTGTGTGTTTGTGTGTGCGTGCACATGTGTGTCTGGTAGAGCAGTGGTCTAAAACCACTGGGGTTGCAGACCAGTACCGGTCTGTGGACCATTTGGTATCGGGCCGCAACGAAAAAAGAAGTTTTAAAAACTGAATTCCATTTCATTTTAATGAATGTTCTGATATCTCTATTTTGAAAATTGTCACTTCCACCTTTGCGTCCTCCTTTGATTAGACTAAGCGCTAAAGGGAAAGTACTCAGACGTCACTGCAGAGTGCATTTACTGTACAACCACCTAAAAAATGTAATTTACGTTTACCATCGTTTCTTCGGTTTGGTTCAGTTTCTACAATTTAAAACTGTGAATCACTCAAATACAATAATAAACAACCTAATATAAAATCATTTTGTTCTTTTATGTAGTAAAAGAGTTTAGAGTCATTTCTTAATCCAATGATTCATAAGGCAATCAGTCGATTGACTGTTACAATCTTTAGGGATTAGATGCTGATTCATGGTAACTGGTGCATAATGACAGGGTTTTTTATTGTCCACCACAATGAGAAATACACGGTGAGAAACCAGAGCAGGCAGCACCAATACAGCAGCCGAGACCGTCTGTGTCCTACATCCTGTGAGAGTTTACAAAAGAAAACTAATCCATGACTGACTTCTGACATTCCTAAAGTTCCTGACAGGGATCAGCGGCTGCTGTGGTGATGCTGCCCTTCAACAACCAGCCCTGGATTGGACCGAGGTTTGCAAATTCAACCTTTTGATTCCACAGAAATCCTTTCTGTGAGCTGCATGCTCCCACTTAGCAGCACAAGAGAGCTATTCACACAGACCACAGAGGGCGGCCTGTGCTGTTGGGACTCAGAGCTGACTGACAGTGAAAGGTTTTGTGAAGAGGGAAGGTAAAACAAGCTTTAGTGTGTTTAGTGCAGCCTGTGTATGGATAAACAGTGTGATTATAAGATACACACTCTTGTTTTCTTTCCCAGACGTCTGTGCTTACGTTTGCTGCGCTCTCAGTGTCTGTGAGTCCATCACTCCACTGCTCAGCCTCTTCACTTTATCCACCTCTCTTTCAAGCTCCTCTTTGTGTTTCTTCCTCAGAGCCTCCATCACTGAAACACAAACATTGCCACAGTTTAATAGATTATTAAATAGGGATGCACCAAAATTTTAGCCACCAAAAATATTCGGCCAAAAATGGCCCAAAAGTACATTTTCAGCCAAAAGACAATTCTCACCAAAAAAAAGCCAACTGAAACAGGATGTTGTGATGACGTGAGCGGTGAGCGTGCGCTCTTATCTGTGGACTCACAGAGCGTCTGTATTTCAATACATCTGAGCACTAAATCGTCTTCTGAGCAGAGTTGACGCGGCACGTACGTGTGTTTTAAGTGTCTGTGTAGTTATGTGTAGCCCTCCGTCAACTCAGACCACACTGCAGCCTGAAGCATGTGCGAATCAGCAGAAGAATCTGGTTTCAGTTGGTCAGCGCACGTGACAGAAGCTGTTTTCATTACCCTTGGAAATGCGCAAAATCTAAATAGCGCAATATAAACTGATGATGGAAACACCTGCATTTTGAAAAAACACTCAAATATCGCTCAAAAGTTTTTACGCTTTAATAAGGAGGAATTTCAACCGTTTCAATATTGAAATGTGTCGCAAAAGCGCTATGGAAACACTTTTTCCTCAAATACACACCACAGAACGTGACGTACATGGTCACATGACTTGAGGTACATTTCTTAGCATTAGACTTTAAAATTATTACTGCCGCATTAGATGTGAAACAACAAAGGAATAGAGAATATTATAAGGAGGTTTGGAGCATTCATCTTCCTGCAGCGAAGTCTCGTGGGATGAGATTTCACGGGAGTTACGAGGCTCCTGCCCAAAACAACCTACAATGGAAGCAAGTTCAAAGTGCAATTATACTTTGTCGACATTTAGAAATATCACTTTTATTTTGCAAAAATCTGTAATGAAAACCCAGCTAGAGATCCTCTTTACTACAGCACGACTGTACTTGTTATAAAGATTATTAATTGGATGGGATTTAACCAGCGTGCACAATCAATGATGCAGGCCACAATTAAAGCACACAGATGCACACGCTCTGTGACTTCAATGCACTTTGTTTTAATGAGACAGATTTCACTCTTTTTCAGCAGCCCAGTCACTTATAGGCCTGTACAATATTATTTAATGTATGAGTGGGGTCAAGTTGAGCATTTTATTTTGTTTATTTTATATTGTGCATTGTTGGAATGTTCGTGCAAAATAAATATTTTCATATTTTTAATTGATTTATGTTTTGAAGCATTAATATCAATTTATGCAACTGCAATATTTTAATTTTAGTGGCTAGTACACATTCACAGCCATAAACACAATGGAATTACTCATTTGCCAAACAATTTCTTTCAGTGTTTTGGTTTTCGACCCAAAATTTTCATTTCGGTGCATCCCTAATTATAAGCAAACCGAATGATGTCAAATGCACGTAAGAAATGTTGTGTTAAACAGGAATGCTAAAGCAGAATTTCTGGTGCACTAGTGTGTGTGTGTGTGTGTGTGTGTGTGTGTGTGACCTCTAGCTGTGTCCTGGGTCTCCTCCAGCAGCAGCCTGTCCTTCTTCGCCTCCAAATCCTTCATCTGACGCTCGTGCTGCCGCAGCAGCTCCTCCAGCGCCTGCCGGTGAGCGCGCTCCATGGTCAGCAGGCTGCGGCTGCAGGGGGCCTTTGGTCCACAGTTCACGCCATCACTGACTCCTCCTCCTCCTCCTCCTCCACCACCTCCTCCTCCTCCCTGTTGTAAATTCTCCAACTGCTGCCTCAGTGACGCCACCTGAGAAAAGACAAAGGTGGAGGTAAAGCTCACTGAATGATAGAACAGATGTGACCATGCTGATGTCCAATAGGCTGCAGAAAGCCCACAAAGCTGTCTGATAAAACCCTGAGAAACAGTTTTTTAGGGTCTATGACTTGAGCATAATGGCAGCCACCGTTTAGATGGTTTTCCTCCACCTGGTTGCTCTTAAATAAATTTTAAAGAAAATAATTATTGTTGCTACAAGACTCGAAATCACATACTAACGTGCTATACACTACACACTCAATGAATATATACAGTCTACTATACACTATAAGTGTGGTTAGAAGTCACCAGACTAGCTTAACTGACTACATTACACAATATGCACAACTATAACATTATATACTTTGCACTCCCACCTTAAAATAGTCGACTCTACCGCACCCCTTTCATTGTCTCATCCTGACTCACTCTTCCCTGTTCCCTTCCCCCTCACCTAGATGTAACACTGCCCTCTCTTTTTATATCCTCCCTCTAATAAAGTTTTTCGTACCCTTCCTTTGGGAGGGCTGGTGATGGTCACAATTATGCAATAATAAAACATGCATTGCTGTCGCAAAAAGATTGCACTACATATATAGTGTTGACCTTCGACAGCATGTGCAGACAAAAGAAAAAGAAAAAAAAATGGTGAGGAGGATTAGGATGATGACCGTTAACCACTGAAGTATACTTCCAAGTTTCCCAAGATGCATTTCAAACCTACGACAACAAACACCTGAAGCACACTGAAGCTAAATATAGCCGTTGATTCTCCACCTTTGAAAGTTCTGAAAGCATTTTAAGCGAGAAAGTGATCAAGTAGAAAATCAACATGTGGACATTTGATCCATAAAACTCACAAAAAAACACATTTCATACCAATATTTTGGAGATTTTTGGACACCAGCCATTGTGCTACTGACAAAACAAGAGCCTTATTTATAAGAGCGTCAAAAAACTAATGGAAGACAAGAAGAGATGCTTTTGTTTTGAAAAGGGAATGTTTGACTTTTAGCTTGAAGCCAGTCCCAGGACAATTTTACATTCCGTTCGCAATGCATCATGGGGCGGTTGAGTATGACTAGTGTGCCCAACGTGCATACTTAAAAAAATGTCCCCATATATTATATATCAGGGTATTTCTCGCATACTTAATCTTTTTATACTATCTAATGTGAACGCATTACAGAGTATGAGTAGTACGTTAGTATGCCATTTAGAACACAGCCTTACTTTCTGTTTTGGCCGGGATAGTCTTGAAAATAATATATTCTTCGTCAATGAGTTTCTCAGGGTTAAATAATTGTTAGATAAAAAGTAAGCAGTAAAAAGAAAAACACATCAAAGTCACACAAAAAAGCACTGCACACAAAGCCTGAACAGACTGCTAGCATTAGAGCATTTTCCATTTTCATTCATTTGTTGTGATGGAAAACACTACGAGCAGCAGTTGTGAGTTAAGATGCAGTGAATAGTGTTAAACAGCAGAAATTGAAGAGTTTTGCTTCATCTGGGCAGATGAAGGATTAATTTGCCACTGAATTAGTTTGCAAATTGGAAAAAAATCAACTCCACGCACTACCTCCCTCTGCAGCGCCTCATTGGCTGACAGTCCCGGAGATCTCAGCCCCGCTGACGGTAACGAGCCCATCTCCTTTAGAGGCATGCGCTCGAACTCAGTCCACTTCTGCTCAATTTCGTCTTCCAGGTGCAGCCTGTTGGATCCCATGCCGCTCACACCCTTCCTGGAGAGCACGGCTTCCCATTGGCTGCTCGAGCTCTTCTCCTCCTGCCATTGGTTGTGCTCCCACCCCTGTCCTTCTCCTGCTTCTCTCAGACCCGACGGGAAGACGGCAGAGGTCGCGGGGACCGGAGAGAGCTCGACGTCGTCAAACCTACGCTGAGACAGAGGAGCGGAGGAGGGAGTTTCTGACAGAGTGTCACCGTGACGTGACGATGGACGACGGGAAGGCTGTGGGAAGCGAGTGTGGGAATTGTCTTTGTCGCTGCTGCTGTCGGGCAACCTAAGGAGTAGCACAAGTACAAAGAAATTAGATGATATTAAACCATTTATTGTTTATCATCTTTTACTGATTAAACCTAACATTATGACTTTACACACACACACAAAAAAAAACTAAAAACATTCCAAAACAAACCCTCAAATTTACACGTCATGAAACATCAAAGCTCATTTATGCTGCGTCACATTTTAGCAACCTAAGGTATGCTGCCAGCTTTTGGCACGCTGCAGCACATTGGGAGGGGTCCACTCAGCTGTTGAGGATGGCGCAGGCTTCAGGTCTGAGACGGAAAGCTTGAACTCCAATTATGAAATAACAAAGGTTATTGTATCTCCGCCTTCAGAACTGAGGAGTGTCGTTTGGTTCTTCAATGGGAGCTTTTATGAAGAGCGTCAGTGTTGATGATAAAACATCAATCAACATTTTGACACAATGACGCTTGGCTTCCACGTCTCAAACACCAACCAGTACTTTTAAATATTTCAAATTACTTGACATATTTAACAGTGGAAAACTGCACAAAGACAGTAAATATGTCAAAGGAGGCTCACATATTCACTCCTCATCTTAAATGACACTACATTTTATAAAGTAGATGGTAGAACGTCTAGGACAGTGGTTCCCAAACCCCTATCACATTGCCCCACTTTATATTAAACAATTTGTTTTGAATTTGTAGATTACGCCTTAGAGAACCTATTTTTAAGACACAGTTAAAGGTTTAGGAGAGCCTACTGTTCCACAAATGGAAAAGCATGTAAAAAGATGGAGAGGGTACTTAAGAGGGGGTACACATGATTTGACAAAAATGCAAAAGAGGTACAGAGGGACAAAAAAGATCAGGAACCACTGGTCCAGGACAACTTAGGAAGAGCATATAAATCCCCTCCTGGTGAGACTTTTACAAATGTTTTAAATTGTAAAAACACCAGAATGGAAAATAGTCCTTATGCGACCAAAGGCGTGTGCACTTATTGGTGCCTATTCAACTGTCACGCATTGAGCTCATTGTTCACATTCAGCCCTGAGGCTGAAATGTCTGAATTCCAATTAGGAACAATAAAAGAAGAGAATTCAGAGTTGGACAAGTGACAGACAGTCACATACCCAGTCATTATCAGTGCTTATATTCACTTGCAGTCACTCCACAGCGGAGTTGAAACATACTGTGTGAGGTCTGGAGAGCTGCTGGGTCGGACACACTTCTTTAAAACCTCAATCCAGTTTCTTCGGATCCCGGCTGTCATGGCGGACAGAGTGAACACCGCCTCCCGGGTCTAAAAGGACCAAAAAAAAAAAAGCAGAAAAAACCCACTAAAAAACAGGCCAAGATGACAAAAGACTGGATTGAGATGAAGATGTTAATTCAAGCAGGGTGAGGAGAAACTGATAGAAAAACAAAGACAAGAAAAATGACAAATGAAGAGGAGATAACGAGTCTTAAAAAGAATGACCTGGATCTGAAACCCATAGTTCTTCTCCACATCAAACTCTGACACCTTGACACAGGATTTCAGGTCAATCTCTCCATCCAAGTCATCTTTCTGTACGTAAAATGAAAAAAAAGGTATATTTCAGTGAGCTGAAATAACAGATTTAGCTTTCTTGAACACATCCAACAGGTGAACATGATCACCTCCTCTGCACTCGAGTCTCTGTAGTACTTAAGTCCTGCATCTGTCAGTACAAACCAATGCTTCTTCCACTGTAATAGAAGATGGAAAGTGCATTAGTCCAATGATAACAGAAGCTTAATACGCATTTATCATTTTAAATGGTCTCTGAAAAATATCAAAATAAATTTCTGTCCATTAACCCTTGAACACTATCAGCGGGTGATTTCCATCCGAGCAAACGTATTTACATTATTTTCCTGAGGTTGTGTTTCTCAGAGTGTTTTGGGTTCCAGGGCAGCTTCAGCATCTTCTCTGATGTTTTAGAAGCTGTGGATGTTCTCCTAATCCAAAGCCCACTTTTTCTAACAGGCACATGTTTGGCCGATTTTCACCTGGCAATAGTGTTAGTGTCCCATTATCACTGGCCTGTAAGTACTGACTGCCTCTAAAAAATAAAAGTAAGTAGAAGTGGTCCTGAAATTTCTGTGCTATCTTTATTTAGTCCAGTAGTTGTAAGTAAATATCACAAAGTGGTGATTTCCAAGGAAATTCATATGGTGGTAAAACATTTTTGTTCGTACATTCCTAATTTTTCAGTAATTTTGCTTCCACCCATGGTAGTTTTTTTTTTTTCATTTTCATTTTGTTAGGCATGGCATAGCTGAAAATAAAAGAATACAACTCTAATTTAACATGTATTGCCATATTTTGATAGATTTCATAATTTGTACTTTTTATTGGGTATCATCTATCAGGTAAAAATCACCCAGGGACAGTGATAGTGTTACTAATTATAGCAATAGTGTTCTAGCGTTAAGTAGCAAGTTTTCAAAACATACTATGACAAAAATACACTATCAGACAGATGAGGTATCAATGCTTTAATGCACTTACATCACCACTGTCATCCAGCTTAGACATCCATCCCTTTTTGAAGTTTAGCAGGTCAGGCTGTGAAACAGAGAGCAAACAGTTTACAGTTTAAGGCTGCAACAAATCGCTAAAAATCAACAATTAAAAGCGAAAAAGCGGCAAAAAATGTCATTATCGATTCTTTGAGTTGTGCGATTTATGTCAGCGACCGTGACGCAGAGCCGTTGCTTCGCCTGCAGAGCTTTGTGTGTGTGCGCCCGCAAGAGTGTTTGTATGTGCATGCACCACAAGTGTTTGTGTCTGTGCACGCACGAGTGTGTGTGTGTGCAGAGTGTTTGTGTGTGCGTGCACCATGGGTGTTTGTGTGTGTGTGTGCAGGAGTGTTATTGTGTGTGAGTGCAGGAGTGTTATTGTGTGCACGTGCGCGAGTGTTTGTTGATGCGTGAGAAACACTTTTATTCAGTTTAATCAGCTTAAGCAGGGTTTAAATGTCCTTTATAAATAAACTGTGTTTTAAAAAAAATCTGATTCATCAATTGATTGATTCATTTACTGACCAATCAATGGATTATGAAAATAATCATTAGTTGCAGCTCTATTACAGTTGTTTGCATGTGTGAGACGTAAAACCTTTCTGTCAGGTTATATCAAAGGGAAGGGCGAGTTTGGAAAATCCCATGATCTTTATTCTTTAACTGCACGGCTTAACGTTTATTATCTGATCCGTGCACAAAAAGACAGCAATGACATATTTCACCACAAAAGACTCAAACCAGTTTCCATAATGGAAAAAAAAAAACCCTTTCTACACCCGAAACTGGTATTTCAAGAATCCCAGACATTTTTTTTTTTTTACCCCTTGTCTTGCCTTGACACTTGATAACGCATTAGATTCTGGGATCAATCGCTACTTTTTGTAAGAATTTACTTTTTAACATTGACAAAAAAGCAGCGCAGGACGTAGCACTGCTTCAATGATAGCATGTTGTTCTGTTGTACAACCTGCCCCAGGTGATGAAGAGTAGAGAAAAAGATGCACGTGGCACCTCACGACGTGGTGATCCCAGATTAAGATTAGGCAACCTTTTCTTCCCAGCATACATTCCTCACTTTGCTTATCTCTCTTTCACAATCCACTACATTCCTGCCTTTTAAATCCCTGTGTTAGTCAGTTTAGAGCTCAGTGGCTTTGAACTTACATCATTCTTAATAAGTGGAATAATTTCATTTATTTTTATTTATTCATTTGAGCAGCATATTACAAACTTATTTTACATAATAACAAAACTAAAACAATTCTGATAACATTTTGTTAATTATCTGGTTTTGACTAAATATAAAATGATCAGCTATATAGTAATTATCATTATGATCTCTGGAATAGATATCATACAACCTGTTGGTGCTTGTTAGGATAAATCAAACAGTGGGTGAAGATTTATTTTCTGAAAGGGAATTAATTAAAAACAAAAAAATTGTTTGACAATGAATGAGACCAGTGATGAATTTTAAGATTAAAATACGTCCATGCGAGAAAATTCATCCACAATAGGCTTTCTGAGTTTTAATAAGGGAGTGTCATTCGCATCAATAAAAATAACAGATTGTATTTAAGGTATTTCAGTAACTAATAACAATAATGTTATAATATATTATTATAATACATAATATATGAGGAGTGATGGAGTAACAGTGTTTTTCAACCTTGGGATCGTGACTCATGAGCCCATGTGGTGTCGCCTGAAATTTAAACGGGGTCGCCTGAAATGTAGGGCTCCACGATTATGGCCAAAATGATAAACACAATTATTTTTAATTAATATTGTAATCACAATTTTAATCACAGTTATTTATCATTTATGATGGAAAAATCTGTGTTTTTATTGCACTACTTCTAAACAACCAATATGTGTACAGTTTACATTTAATTATAATAAAAATTTTATAATAACTAATTTTTAAAAAATTAAGCCAAGAATTAAAATTGTACCAAAGGCTAACTGAATAAATAAACTATTACAGAGTGCAGAACGCGTATTTTAAATGTAAATATTGCCAACGATAAGGTTTAATTTAATCGTGGCAACCAAAATCTTGATCACGATTAAAAATTGATTAATTGTGCAGCCCTACTGGAATGTGTATTTTTTATATTTAAAAAAATAAAACAAATTATTTCCAAATTAAAACAAAACACAATCTTAAACAGCTGTATTCTATACTTTTGCTTTCTCAAATATAAATCCAGTTCAAATAGAGCATAAAAATATATATTTTTTAGGGTATTTCCTGGGTTAAGGTTAGAGATAGAGTTTGGGCTAAAATAAAAGGGTTAGCGGGGTAGCTACAACTGACGGAACTTTTAGTCACATGGTGCACCTATAACGTGACCTAAAATGGCCAATGAGGGGCGCTGCGTATACAATTAGCCACGGCCAATTTTAATTGACTTTCTGAGGATAGTTTTTTTTTGTAATTTAATTGTAATTGGAAAAATGCTGGTCACTAATTGTAAATGAACACGTAATTGTAACCGAAAAAATTAATTAACCACAACCCTGAAAGTATTATATTATAGTACTGTGTTATTGTTTAGTAGTAGTAATTTAGAGCAGCAGGAATATTGGTGTAATAGTAGTGATGGTTCAGTACTACTAGCATTGTTACTGGTATTAAAGTTAGCAGTACTAGTCGTAGTGTGTTAGCAAACAGTGCCATGTGCCTCAGCCGCCTGTTAAAAGTGACACCACCGTGAGAAGTAAACAACAAAACACACAAAAACAAACACAGAGAAAAGAGTTTGTGGTGTTTTAAAGGCACAGATGTGTAAAATATGTCCAATACCTGGAGGGCAGAGTTCAATCATTCATGAAGAAGTGACAAACACACGGAAAACAGGCTACAACTCACCGTCATGGTGACCCGGGTCCAGGAAAAGACAGATTAAAGCAACAAAAAAATAATGTTAGGTCAAACTTTCTTCTCCTGAAAACTCACACATTGATTAAGAAGCGAAGTAAAACCAAGCCACGCCATTCGTTAACCGCCCACCTCCGCAGACCACGACCCACAAAGTCTCACGGGGACATCCCGGAAAACACGAATAAAACCGCGAGAAAAACACGATAAACTTAAAATCGGGTACTTTCTTACTACATGTGTGGAGTTGAAGTTCCTAATCGAACCCCAACACTTCTTAATCCGCCCTGTTTGACACTTCCTGGGCGGATCCGCGCAGACCGTTGGGAGAAAACAAGCCAACCTCCTCCCTCCACGGGCGCTTCTGTACAAACTGGGGCTCGGGGCCTGGAAGGGGTTCCCGTGGGTGCCAACATTTTTAACACAATGACCATGTGCATATAAATAAGGAAATATTATATATTCAGGAAAAATATAAAGAATATGTGTAAAGTTAAATTGTCCTTTTTAAATTACTTCAGACCCTAAAATATATATTTTCAACCACTTTAACACAGGAGAGCAGAGCTAATAGAAATCTAGTGAAAAAATGGGCAATGTTGATCCCAGTAGGGGCCACAAGTGTGTTTGTCTGATCTGAGGGCCACATTAGACATAACATTCATAGTCACATTTAGAATAATGGCTTATCTGAACAATATTACATAAAAATGTAAATTTTTGCTGGTTTTTATGTATTTTTGCTTTGTTATAGATACATTATGGTTATTTTCTGTGTATATTTGTTGTCATTTTATGTGTTTTTGAAGTCATTTGTGTGTATTTTTGCTGTGTCTTGTGTATTTGTCTTCTTTATTCTGGGCATTTTTGTGTATTTTGTTGTTTTGCATGTTATTGGAGTCATTTTTGTGTATTTTGCTTGTCATTTTTATATTTTACAGTTATGTTGGGGTATATTTGTTTTCATCTATGTAGGGATCGACCGATTTATTAGAGCCGATGCCGATACCAATTTTTTTCCCATCAGCCTTAGCCGATGACCGATACGGACTGCCGATTTTCATGAGCCAAAATTTGGAGCTGATACTTCTTTTGCTCCCTCAATTTACACCATAAAAATTACACAATGATGATAACAAATCATAAGAGTTTCAATTTTGAAAAAAGGAACATTTATTGAAATTAACAAAGGTGAGGTAGAATGACAACAAGTAAAAAATATTTAGCAAATATTAAAAACAGGTGAAGTACAATAAGAACATGTAAAAAATATTTCTGCTCTTGTAAATAATGCGGATTGGCAAACGCAGCAGCCCGCATTGGCCAATGCCGAAAAAACGCAAAAGTCGACCAATAATATAGTGTATATATATAATGTTATATATAGTTATATTATATATAATGTATCGGTCTATCACTAATCTTGTGTCTTTTTGCTGTTCCTTTTCTACTTTTTCTGTCATTTTGTGCGTTTACTTATGGGACCACACAAAGTTAGACAGAGGACCACATATGTTATGAAAAGTTTCTCTTTTCTTGACAATGTTTTAAAGTGTGTGTTATTGTTTTCTTATATTTATACATGAAGATGTGATTTTGTAATTTTTTCTTCAAAAGGGTTGGGATTTTTTATTTTTATTTTTTTTGTGCGTAGGAATCAATGTTTTTCTTTTACAATCTTCTCTGAACCTTATCCCATAAATGTACATTTCTTAAAAACTTTCTACTTTCTTTATATTTTTCCTTTAAGACACTAAGTTATATTCGATTGGATGTAAAACAAGAAAAAGCGGGTGGGGAGTACCATTATCTAGACACCCATTGGCGTGGTGAAAAGGGTGCTGTATTCTACAAGGGGATATTCAAATAAAGACAGGAATGAGACGTTCTTTTCAGACTGCCTGTCCATCACACGGATCACTCCAATAAACAAATCTTAAATGTTTTTTAACTGTTGGGGGGAGGGCGTTTAAACCTGTAAACACTAGTCAGAAGAACCTTGGCCAAAGCAAATTTATTTGGCACACAAGTCTTTTTGCATCAAATTACATATCCCTTCATATGCATAATCCCACAAATGCTTTTAAAGCCAATGTAAAAAAAAAAAATATAAACTGATATTTACCTTAGAACATCGCTATAACTATTATTAGAAGATTTCAGACTGGTTAGGCGAGCTTCAAATCTCCACGCGCTCACATGATAGGGTTTTCAACATTTAGGAAAGCCCTCCCCCTACACAGCCCTCAAATGGCAGCTATTGGTTTCAATTCAGGAATTTCAATACATGCCGTAGCAAACAAAAACTGACTAAGCTCAGCCATTCAGTGTGATGGAATGACTGCAGGGTGTCTGTACTGCCTGTACACACAATTACACAAGAGGATTGCAGTTCTGTTCCGTGCAGGTTTGCAGCTGCAGGAAATAACAAATAAATCCTCTGAAATTTGTAATTTAATTAACAGAGATGGGTTGGAAATGGTGTGTGCGTGCATGTGATGAGGAAAATCTCCTTTGAAGGAAAGACTTGGTCAAGACTTATACACACGGCCCAAACACAAAGTATAAGTTGAGCCACTCAAGCAAGACAAGTGATTTAAAAAAAAAAAAAAAATACAAAGTACAAGACAATTCTCTATAACAGATGACAGATGGGTAACTTATCAGAGTGGGTGACACAAAAATGGGATTGTCCTGTCTGAGGGCCACATTATAAACATCAGTGTCAGCATTTAGATGACCAATCAAAGCGTTAATATAGGGATCAACAGGGGTTAGATATGTTTTTCTTGTCGTTTTGTTTATTAAAGTTGTTTTGTGAAATTTTGTTGTCTCTGCATATTTTTTTGTCATTGTGTCTATTCCTTTGATGTTGTTTTATATGTTTTGAGTTATTTTTGTTGTTGATTTATCTATTTTTCTGTTGTTTTTTTTTGTTTACTTTTAGTCGTTGTCTTTTTTTGTGAGTAATTTTATGTATTTTTTCTGTTTTGTGTGTAAGAGTCATTTAGTTTGTTTACTTTAAGGGACCGCACTATATTGAGGGCCGCGTATGGCTCATGGGCCACTAGTTGCACTTATCTGCTCTATATTCTAGTAAATAAATCAGATATTTACTGTTTAAATAACGTAATCCATTATTCTCATTTCTTACATTTATTTTCCAACATATTAGGGATGAAAACTGCTAAATTTGACCCTTTGAAAGTAAATGATTTGCAAATAACCAGAGATGGTCTTTTAAATTCAGTTTCAATAAATGAAAAACAATCTAAAGTGTCTTGGGAAAAGCAACCAGAACCAGTTACTTTACCCTATCAAAATAAGACATAAACCTTTCAACTTTAGGGTTTTTAAAGGACTCTCAAAAATCTATACATTTTATAACACATTTGATAATGGGATTTCAAAGATGGAAAGATGGAGGGGAAACATTTATAGAGATGACATTTCTTTTGACTTCTTCCAACTGTCTGTGAACGGATGCCAACACCTCCGGGTGCCAAGTAAACAAAAGCATCACATTTATAGACAGGATCTGTTTGAACACTGGCAAATGTTTAACAGTGAGAAACCTGCAGTTTGACAAGCTGAACAGAAAAAACCCTGCAATGAACTATGGGGGCTGAAGGTTGCTTGTGTACATGTAAATTATGAGAGCAGCAGAAAAAAACGCCATTGCATGTTGTAAGCGGATATGCTTACTGTAAACATGCAAGCAGCATCACGTACCTGCATTCGTACAATCCTGTGGTCGTTACCTTTCCTAGAATGGCCTTCGTCTGCAGTCGGACTGCCAGATCTCTGGAGGAAAAAATCAGCTTGAGTCGATAAGAATAAGCAATGTCAAAGTGACCGTAGAAATGAGACTTTTTCCAAAGTGTTTCGTGGTACGTGGACAGCAGGGTTAAGCATTAACATATCAGCTCAGGTGGGAACCACAAGCAGAAACAGAACTGATTGTATTATGGCAGCGAGCGCATGCCAGTGTAGGGGTTTAACGCCTGGGAGTGAAAGCGGGTTTATAATCAGTATTTGTCTAGTTAAGCATGATTACTACTGTAACAGTATCAGTGATTGAGTAAAACAACCGTACTCTGTCACAACTTATGACTACTTCTCACTCAAATAATGTGTGGGTGACTGACCACTGTTTCCAAATACCCATAATGAAGAACAAACAGTCATCGATGCTTCAGTTCCAGCGAATCAAGGTGAAAACTCCACTGTAACTTACAATTTTTTGTAATTTATGTTATGTCCATCATTTATGGTACCATGTTGTCATATTTTGGTTTGGTTTATGGGCAGGGGTCACCAACACGGTGCATGTGGGTACCAGGTAGCCCTGTCTAAAATCAGATTTATTTGTCAGGCTTCAAACTCACTAAAATAAATACAGAAAACAGACACAACCGTAGTCAGTAACTTAATAGAGTTAAATACTGTTATACTTTAAATAGTGTTTGTATTAAATTAACCATCTTTAAATGTTTATCATAGACAGGATTTTGTTACAGATTTTGTTTAGATTGTAATTTAAAAAAAAAAAAAACAGAAAAGAGAGTTTTATAAAAAATTGACTTGATTCTTAAATTGTAAAAACACGTTTCTATGGTTAAAAGTAGTTAGTAGCTAGTAAAATAGGAACATTATTATTTCCTATGAAATTGTTTCAGAAGTGGTCATTTAAAAATGAAACAGTTGTATTAATTAAGAGAAACTTGAGTATTTCTTTTTTAAGTTAATTCTCGTCATCCATCATTATTTTTCCCTTTCAGTATATAGCAAACTAGCCCTTCAGATTATTCGGTAACTTTGAAGTAGCTCGAAGTTTCAGAAAGGTTGGTGACCCCTGGCTTAGGGGTTTATCTGTAGGTATCTGTATATTTTTTTTTATATTGACAAACATGATAACAGAATTGCTAATCATATTAGCATCTGACATGTAACACAGTGGAAGTACTGCATCCTATGTAATTCCACCCATCTATCTTTTCTCTGCACACACAGATGGAGATGATTCGAGCTTTTGTGACATAAAGTGTAAAGAAATCAGCAATGATGCTTGGGTACCATGTGATTTCTAAAAGATGCTCACTTGTTACCAAAACCCATAGTAGGTAGGAAAGATTTTATTTCTCTGTGAATCCTGCAGCATGAATCAATACTCATCGCCAGACAGAAAATACAGTCACTAAACAACTAAAGGGTCTGTGCTCCTGTCTGTGTTTTTCTCAGGTATCTTTTTTGGTTTAAAAACTTTCTAAATCTTTATTAATTCTTCAACTTTTCCACATCCCCTGCTTACCTGTAGAGAGGTAGAGGAGTGAGCTCGGGAGAGATACCCACTACCTGCGTAATGCCTTTCCCTCTCAGTATCTCCAGCATCCTCCCACTCCCTGGATGGGTGTTTACTCAGGGAGTGGCTGAAAAAACACAAACAAGCTATCAGTCAAAAATCTATGCATGAAATTAATAAGATGCTAGTGACGTGGGAGAAGCATTTGCTCCACAAGTTCTTTACTTTCCACGAGGACACTAACTCTGGCTGAATACAAAACTATTACTGATTGCAGTTTGACGGATAACACAAGTCACTAAAGCTTAGAATTGGATATGATGCTGTGTTGTTAATTACCTGTGTTAATTTCATTATAATAAGAGGTAATGGTCTCACCTGGCTGGTTTAAAGAGCTCCTGTCTACGACCAGTCTGTTGATTCTGCATCCTCCCAGCGTGACTCGTACCGTCCCTCTGATGGACCCGTTTGACATTTGGCAGATCTGCCATCGTTGCGTATTCCCCTCTGCTCCGCCCAGTGGATGCACCTGAGAGTTGACCCGACTCCGAAGACTCCATAGAGCTTTGTGAAGATGTGTACTGTTGTATTTGGATCTGAGGTGAAGGTGAAGGGCTCCGTGTGCGCTGAGAGGATCTTTTGTCCTCAGGAGATGAGAAACGATCAAAATGGCTTTTTTTTTCAGTCCTGGATTCGAGACTCTCAGAGCCTCTTGGTGCTTTCAAAGTGACCAAAGCAGTTCTGCCATTTGTGACTTGTCTGGAAGTGGTGGCAGCATGCGATATAGAGGAACTACGAAGTGAATATGTTGACTCTTTCCATGACCGACAAGAGGATGACTTCATGTTACTTTCTACATTTTTTCTTTGATTGGATTGATGGAACTCTCGGTTGGGGGAACTTCTGAGGACTGAGTAGCCTGCTGATTCACTGATGCCTCTTCTAGATGGAGATGAGTTGCGGCTACTTTGATTGTTACAGTTTGGAAAGCTGCTGGTTTCTGATTTTCGTGATGGATCATGGCTTTTCCTTAAAGCTAATGAGTTGTAGTTATCGTGACCTCTGGTAGAGCAGCATAGTTCAGACTTATGCAGCACAGACTGAGTAGGAGCTTCATAGTTTTTCCTTGGAGGTGAGGAGGTCTTACTTCGGTCACGCAAAGAACCACCAGAGTTTAAGTTTCCTAGGCTATGATGACTTGGTGTTTCACTCCTTCGTTTTCCAGGGGAGGAGGAACGACTTTCTCGTCCTTGAGTGCTTCCATGAGACTTTGTTTCTGTTTTACGGACCACAGGGCGACCTGAGGTCTCAAATCCTTGCCTAGGGGAAGATATGTTGACAACTTCATGTTCTTGATCATCAAGTCCATTACTACCTGACTGGCAACGCATTAGAGCTTGGCTTTCAATATCATATCCTTCTCTGATGGGTGACCCACAGCGTCCCTGGTGGCCACGCTCATTCAGAGAAAGAAGTGACTCAGATTTATGAAGAAAGGAACGACAAGACGACGCAAATGTTTTTCTTGTCTGTGAGGAACTCCGGCTGTCTCTCAGATTATCAGAAGATCTTCTAGGTGGAGAGGAGTTGCGACTGTTGGATCCACGCGATATGCTACGTGTAACTTCACTTTTTTTAAGAGACATTTGGCCATAAGAATTGTAGTCTCTCCTTGGGGGAGATGAGTTTCTGATCTCACTTCGTTCATTTGTGGAACGGTTTAACTCTGTTTTCCGTAAGGCACCTCTAAAATCCGAAACTGTGTTGGATTGTGTTTTGACTGAACCAGTAGAGGATTTAAAATTTCTTGGAAGAGTCCCTGACACACCACGTCGTCCAGATGTGCCTTGCGGTGTCCCTTTGTATCCTCCACTTGCCCCCTGCGACCACCCTCTGCTGTCAATGTCACGTCTGCTAAGGGAAATGCTGGATTCAGTGCGCCTAAAGGGTACCAAGCTTCCTCGTGAGGGGGAAGAAGAGCGAGACTGCAGAGCTGAGCCTGGCCTGGAGAACTCAAACCGGCCTGACTGTTTATGAGATGAAAGGTGAGACGTGGGGCTACCTCGGTTGAATGAGTTCCCAACCACCTTTTGGCTCCTTGAGACCAGTGACTCGGCTTGCTTGAATGGAGTAGGACTTGGAGAGCGAGGGCCGACTTGAGCCTCAACCTCAACTGCAACTTCATAAGGATCAGGAGGATGAATTTCCATAAGCAGTTCATCATCAAAAGCCTCTGGTATCTGTCTATGAGAGGCCACACCAAGGATAGGGTTTCTGAAGGGAATAGTATCTTTGGGCTCGATGCTTCTGTTATTGAAGATGGGGTGGCCTTTCTCAAAATGGCGAAAAGGACCAGGTGGGCTGCTATCACGAACTGAACGAACTCCCGCAGCTCTGCCGAGGGAAAAGTAACCACTTTCTCGTCTGTCCCGGTCTTCTTTCAAACCTGGATGGAAACCATTTTGTAAATTAGGTTTGGACCAGAATAGAAAGAGGTGTAAATATCCCCAACTCAACGCTTACCTGCTCAGAAACAGCTGTGATATCCTCTCACAAACCAAGCTATATTGTATTACCTCTAATTGCTTTCTGACACCTCAGCTGACAACAGCAAGTAGTATTGCCAATAAAGAACACCTGAGACTGTAATTGGATATAGAGTGACTAATTGCATTAATTGTGAGGGATGAATCGTAACGTGTACATTTATTTTGTTTCTTCTAATGATGTTTCTTCATCTTCTTTTTTGCAACTTTGGTTGCTTGATTTAAAAAAAAGTAGGAGAATGTCTAGTGTACCTGAGCGTCTGCTAAATCCGTCTTGACTCCGAGCGTCATCCATCCAAGCTCGTGTGTGCGGTCGGTGAGGCGGAGGATCGAGTCGGGTCATGTTGAGTTTATTTGATCTCCAGCGGATTGGGAGGTAGTCTTCCTCTGTGTTAAAATCTTGGTAATCACGACAGCTGAGCGGACATTGAGGAAGGACTAGATCAAAAATCAGGCATGACTGGGATACTACTGCTTTGAGCTATCACTCAAATCTGGAAAGCACTCAGTTGCTTAAAGGTGTACCATCTGAATTCCCCAAAGGACTCAGTCTTATCGTTTACCTGTCTGTGCTGGTGTCGTCGTCACCATCACAAATATAAAGCTCACAGTCAGGGCTCAGGATGCACAAAGAAGACTCCTCAAAACCCAATCGGCCTCCATTGGTGTCGCAGTAGCTGCTGATCACTGATTGTCCATCAGAATCCTCCTGACAGGAGAACAAAGGAAGTGACACGCCAATCAGGGTTCACAAAAAATGCAGGAAAGCCGGGTGACATGGATTTGGACCTCCCAGAGTGGAAGGTTTGCTCAATGGTGTCTGCCCTCTCTGTCCTCTGTGACAGACACTCACTTGTAAGGTCTGCTTGTCGATTAGGGTTACACCTCTGTAATCCGACCTAGCTTGTGGCTTTTCCTCCTTAATAATTTATTACTTTGAGTCATGTTAACCTTCTTCTTGAACTACTGTGTTCTTTTTATTAAGAAAGACCAAGACGGGAGGTAAATGTCAGCATCTTGTAACTTCTGTAAAACCCCTTGTGTCATTCCAGTTTGGTTTCAATTCCTATGCAGTGAGTAAGAGACACAAAGGTTTATATATTTACATGAGAAGTCAATACTGCTGTCCTGTTTAGGAGGTATTTTAGTCCAATTGTTCAACATTGTTGTGTGTGTGTACCCCAAGGAACCTTTATGAAAACCTAGAAGTGACCGGCTTACAACCTGATGGGGTGTTCCTGCTTTAGTGGATTGGGCTGCAACTCCTGCTGTTCACCTGCCGCTGACCTGTCAGGCTCCTGTTGATCTCATCTTTCAGTACATACCGTATCATACTGCATCAGCCTTCCTTTCTCTCCCCATCTTCCTTTCATTTACCTTGCAACTAGTGTCTCTGTCCTCTGCCTGGGACTGGATCGGTGTTAATGCCAGCCCTTTGCCCGATGGACTGGAGGCAGATCTGACTTCTGGCTCTGCTGTGGGTTTCTGTTGAGGTGGTACCTCGGCGCCTTCGCCTGTGCCGACGTGCAAACGCCTTTGACGCAGGCAGTCATGGCAGCGGGAGGGGTCGAAGATGTTGGGCTGAAACTTGGGGCAGATGGGCTCATCATCGGAAAGGGGCATGATGTGTATGCAGGGGATTTATGGTCTCTCATTTCATCCCAAGAGAGAAAACTAGAAACAAGAGGATGTATATTGCAAATTAAGATCCAAATGGAGGAGAATGGAAACATAAAATGTTAATGCACAAGCCTTTTTTGTTCTGTATAATCTACAGAAAAGCAAAAGATGATTTAAAAACTACACACGGTGCAGCTGTCTTGGATGTACTCTAACTTCACAGGTCTTAAGGACAGTAGCCTAAGCAGTGTTCATTTCACATCAAATTCAATTTAGTCCTACTTTTAATCTTCTGAAACTTCATTTTTTGGAATTTTACTTGGTTTAATTTGTTGACTAAATCTGCAGATTGAAATTTATTTGACATGATGCCTCCTTCACACTATCATATGTATTAATATTGGCAAGAGATTTGTTCTGATTAACGTTAGGATCTTTGATGAAATTAGGCCTTAAATTATGTAATATTGTATAATTAATCTGCTATTTGTCTGCATTTGGTGTTAGGTGAGATGTATAGCTTAGAAAACCGAATGATCAAGAAACTCAATATTGACTGTAAGGCACATATGCCAAACTCAAAAATGAGAAAAACACAAATATTTGTGTAAATTACCAAATAATTTAGCTGTGGTTCTATTTCATAACATTCGTTTCGATGTCTCACTTTGAGGAGGGGACTCGGGCTTCAACCTCACCCAGTGCACTTGGCGTTATGGGCTTGGCCTCTGAGTGGTGCAATCTGCCGGCCGTGGGTCTCTCACAGTGTGTGATCTCCACAATACAGAGTGCTATGGCTTCCTTTACCAGGTCGCTGTACAACTGCAAGTGAAAGTTGTTTGAGGATTGGTGTTGCCAGGCGGGACACATCCCCTTTCAGTGCTCCGTGGGAGTGATCTTGTCATTTTTGCAGGAGCTGATTGACAAACAGAAGGCTTTCTTGCTCTCTCTAATAAGCAACGCCTGTCACACTGGGTAGTGGAGGCAATTACTTTGGCTTTTTAAAGTCAGGGTCTGCAGCCGCCTTAAGGCTTGCGTGCACATTCGAGTCGGGGTTTAGCCACATCTTGAGCCTTGTTCAGGGGAGTGTCTGTTCAGGATATTTGTGCTGACGCGAGTTGGTCCTCGCCCCTCACCTTTGTCCGGTTTTACCGTCTGGATATCTCTGCTCCGTGTGTGGCACAGGTGGTTCTCCTTTCCTGATCGGTTTGTTGCTGCCCTTCGGGCTGGTGTAGCGTGCAACAAGCTTGTCTGCAATACAGGAGCTCCGATATCCCATAGTGAGACATCAAATGAAAGTTATGAAATAGAACTTTAGGTTATTTACATAACCCCGGTTCTATTAGTAATATGAGTAAGATGTCTCACAAAGACCACCCTTCTTGCCGACTGAGTGAGGTTTGCTTATTGAATGCCAATGTATTCTCCGCCCACTCTAGTTATAGTGGGCAGGACTACCTGTGGCGGATTAATACATTTCACCAGCCAATAAGGTTGGCTTTATGAGAAAGGGCTTCTGTGATATGACGCAGAGGCGTATATCCCATAGTGAGTCATCTCACTCATATTACTCATAGAACCAGGGTTATGTAGGCTTGGAAAAGGGCAAAAAATATTTGGGAAATTTTCACAGGAACTTCAGCTCAGGAATTTTGACAATATTAAAAAAAGAAAAAAAAAAAAAAAAAATTGCTCAAACCTCAAATTATTTGACAGCATTTCCCCAAATTTAAATAATATTGTTACTACCTTTCACCTACTGCTTGGATATTGTCAGCACCTTATTTTTTAAAATTTGAAATACTTTAGTATTCCAAAAGTGTCTATTTGTACGGTTGCCGGACAGACAACCTCTGGTGCTATTGGTATGGTTACCGAAGTATACATACGCAGCGTCTTAGGGTTAGGTTTAGGGTAAGGTTTAGTCTTAGTCACACGACCTAAACTGGCCAATGGCTGACCTATCACGTGACCTAAACTGGCCAAATAGGGGTGCTGCATATGGATAGAATGTCGGTAGATTGATACGGCAACTGTATGGATAGCCACTGCCTATTAGTCCTTGGGGGAAATTCGTGTTTTTCGGTGTTTTACATTCTTAATTTAGGGACATGCTTCTCACGCACATACTGTAAGCCCGAATCACACACATGCACAAAGAGGACCTGTGGACATGCATTAATGTAGAGATGTCAGAGTGGGGCTGCTTTTACTATGAAGGGAGCACACCAGAGCAGTGTTGGGGTTTGTTCGGTGTCTTGCTCAAGGGCACCTCGGCAGTGCTCAAGAAGTGCCCTGGCACCACTCCAGCTACCAGAACAACTTCTGTATTTTTGGTTCTGGCGACCCTCTGGTTCCCAACTCATGGCCCTACGGACTGAGCTACTGCCCCTTATATACTATACATAAAATATACATGGCAATGCAAAGTAGCACTTATGTTAAAACTGTTCAATTCCCCACCTCTGCTTCAGATCAAACTTGTACGTATTTGGCCCCTGAACTAAAAGGAGTTTGACACCCCTGCTGTAAGGCTTCTTAGGAACAAACTCACATTTGACAGACTTAAGGACAGTGAATGGTAATTTAGTCCAAACTGTAAAACTAATAAGTACAGTAACCACACCACCACCAAGTTACATGCAAACTTATCAGCATCTAAAAATGTGATGATGAAATAAAACATGGAATTACCTTATTAAAGTGGTATAGAGTTTCAGTTGCAGCCCGAGTGAACCTTTAGGAGGAGGACGGTGATGTGTTCAAAGACCCCCATCAGGCACATGTCTCCTCTACACTATGATCTCCATCTTCCTGGGTGTCTAAACCCTCCGATCAATCCTATTGGCTGATCCAGCGAGTGAAACTGATGTATCTGCAGCAGCCATTGTGGCTCCAGGTTAACGGAGCGTTACACTGGCCGAGTGCAGACCTAGAACCAACATGGCGCTGGTGGCCAGCTGGTTCTTCTATACAGTGGCTGTATTAAATATCATGGGCTTTAGAAAGCGAAATGAAGCGCTTCTGCTGGTGACAGCTGGGTCCCCCGATGGCTCGGGTTAACGTAAATAAATAAACAGAAGATGGTGGAAAAGTAGTGAACATGAAGAACAAGCCTTTGGCTGGAATAAAGATGCTCGTAGGGAAACACTGGTGCTGTCGTTTACAGGCAGGTAACACTTAGCTGTGAGGAAACACAGAGGCCAGGGTTTGTTTCCTCATGTTTTACACAGGATGTTGACTAAAGCGTCAGGTTTCCTATAAACAACAGGACACGCAACCACAATTAGAACACTGAAATACCAAAAGACAATACAGCCTTTATTCAAAATGACAAAAATATTAAAGGCATCTCACAAATAGATACAACTCCCACAGTATTGTTTAACAGTCTTTATGCTCACACACTTCTACAGGAGTATAAACAGTGGATTCTAGTACGTTTTGTCAGCAAACGTCTTCTCGTTTCTGCTCATCACACATGCTCAGTCGATACGATGCCCCTTCTTCCCAGTTTGACGGCGTCGCTGTCGTTTGCTGGTTCTCCCGGCTTTGCTTCTCCCCTCCGTGACCGACGCTCTCTTGTCTGCAGGACGGTTTCGTCCGCCTCGGCCTTCCTGCTTCCCTTTCTTCTTCCTCTTGCTGGTGTAGGTGCTGAGGGCCGTGTTGAGGGAGCGAATCCTGCAGTGAAGAGATCACAATAAACAAACGAATCACTAAAAATACACACAGAGGAGTTATTGAGTTAACAACTACTAAAGCTCTTTGAAGAAAATTTACATTTTCAATTACCCATGTTCAACTACAATTGAATTACGATTACAGTACACAGCATTTTGTCCAATTACAGTTACTTTTTATCCTCAGAAAGTAAATTACAATTACGATCTCAATTACAATTAATCACAATTCCTGAGCCTGAAATAGATAACCTAAAAAAGTTCACCTTCCTCTTGTGTTAGCTTTCTGTTAGCATCTCTTATGATAACTAGTCCTAAATAAGCTGTAAAATACACTAAAAACAAATATTTATCATCTAATTCATTTCATATCTATTGGTTACCTTGTTAAGCTTCCTAATCAATGAAAATACAGTTTTTAATATTTATGGTGTGGGAGTCTGAGCCTTTTTTGTGTCAGTACCTGTATATTTCTTGATTTAAATATTTTTTTAAATGGTAAAATGTGGGAAAACTTGATATGAAACATATTTTAATAATTGTTAACTACATATGTGTAGAACTGTACATGGAACTGTAACATGGTTCCAAAGTGTTGCGTTAAATTATATTTGACAATTTTTAGAGAATTTTCATGGCAATTACAATTACAAAGTCAATTATCTGAACTCAATTACAATAAAGACAGCAACAGTTTTTTAAAACTTCAATTATGCCATAATTCTAATTAATTATCAATCACGCAATTATAATTATAATTGACCCTAACCCTTTCTTAGAGACTTAAATAAGACAAATCCAAAAACAAAGGCTTAAATTCATAAACGGAGACTATTAAATGCACGTTTTGATTTCATGATGTAATTTTCAGAAGCATTAAAACAATGAGCAGCGGCTAACTATGGAGCTAGCCATGGAATTTGTTTGTGTGCTAAGAAAAAAAAACAAAACAGATAAAATAAAAGATATTGATGCAATCTTGTGTCTAGAAAAAAAAAAAAGACAAAAATTGGAATGACAACCTTACTGCAGTTAGCATTTATAGCATCGTCCACTGCTGGTCCTGTAAACCAGTGATTTCCCATCAGGGACGTGTTAAAACATCGATCGATCAATCAAAGATTCATCAATCGGCTACACAGGACAAAACAACAAAAAAAGGCTTAAATCAATGCTATTAATCGTGATTTTTTGTTTATAAGTGTTGTTTTTCTATTGATCAGGCTGGTGTGAGATAGATTAGATATGGAATCCATTAATCCCCCATGTATTTAATACAAGTCCAGCAGCAGGAGATAAGATCTAACTTTTCTGACAGAACAATGATGAGGTTTTGTTTTTGTTTTTTTTGAAGTAAAAGCATTTATTGATCGTCTGTGAACCTGTCGCTCTGTGAGATGAAAGATAGCGATGGATGCTAGAAAATTGAATTTCATAGAACTAACTCTAATGAACTAGATCTAAATTTACTGACACTTTCATGTTGAGACCAGCTCACGTACTTTTTGTTGACGATTGGATTCCCAGCTTTTCTTGGCATTGGTTTTGGCTTTTCTTCTTCTTCTTCTTTTTTTTCTGTTTCTTCTTCACACTTTTTGTCTTCGTCCTCACCCTGTGCATTAGCCTTGAAATGAGAGGTTGTGAATGTTACTGTTGAAGCCAACATTTGGAAGATTATTTTCCCTCCAGCTCAAGAAAGGCGAGAATTGTCACTTTACAACATTTAGGCAGTTTTTACCGATGCATAAACCAGATATGGGCAAGTGGAGGCACAGGGGCCACATGTGGCCCTCAGTCTAATTTTTTGCAGCCCCCATAGCAAATCCCCAAAAATTGTAATTCAAGAAGATGGAAGGAATATAAAGCCCAAAATAATACATAGATAGATAGATAGATAGATAGATAGATAGCTTTATTTTAGACTCGGGGTACATAAAAACCATACAAACAAACACAAAAACACACATTAAAAAGTCTAACATACACAAAATAACTCCCCCAACACACAAATCAACAGCAAAATGCACAAAGTACTCAAAAACACACAAACAACTAAAAAAAATACACTAAATGACAAATAAAACACAAAATGACAACAAAGACAGACACAGCAACCACTTAAACAAAATTAATACAAAAACATCAACACATTACAGAATAGCTGCAGACACACAAACTGTCAACAAATTACACAAAATGACAAAAAAATACAGAAAATGAACTCAAAAAACACACAAATCGACAACAAAAATGCAGGAAACCCCCCCCCCCCACAAAATTTCAACAGGAACACAAAAAATAACAAAAAAACACACAATGAGTGAAAACTGACAAAACAAGAAAACCACAGACAAAGACAAAACCCTGTATTAATGCTCAGATTGGTCATTATTCTAATGCTGACATGAATGTTGATAATATGGCCCTCGGATCAGATACAATCACATTCTTGTTACCAGTTCTGTCTCAAGTCCAAGCAGACGAGCCCCAGTCAGGTCCAGATCACTGATGGTTGTCACGGTAACCGTGTGGTTGGGGTGGTCGTACTGCACCGACTCAGTTGTGGAAGTTATTGCGTCTCCCAGAGCATCCTCTGCCTCTTCTGTTGGAAAACACAATATTGTTACTGTACTAAATCTTTATTTGATAAAGATAAACTAAAAGGTATTAAACTCACCCAGAGCCTCCGTCCTCTCCTTCAGCATCTTTAAATATTCTTTATGCCTCTGCGTGATGAAAAAAAAAGCAACACTGAACGTCGTTACATTCTCTCCTCACACACTTTGATGATCTTAATGCAACACTTTAAATATAAACTCACCTCCTCTCTGACTCTGATCTGCTCCTCTTTGATTTTCTTTTTAATTTCTGCCACGGCGGCTTTTCTCCTCTCCACCTTTCGCTTGTGGAAACCTGTGAGAAAATCCCTGAAAGAGAAAACAGAGAAAAAAAAGCCCAGACTTTTTATTTAAGTGTTTAGTCTCTTTTCAAAGTAGGCAGTAAGAGCTACTCTACCAGTTCTACACATTCATGAGCTAGTTTCTAAAGGCTCAACCCCAGCGTCAAGATTTTAAACTTTTCAAAAAACACATTTCACCAAAAAAAAAAAAAAAAAAAAAATCTTTAAACCTTTTTTAAAATTAAATGTAGTAATATATATATATATATAAATGTCAAAAAAAAAGTGCCAAAATACTATTATTTAAGGTGACAGCATTATTCTTATCCAGGTCGACACTGTAAATCAGAACCGGTTTCCAGTGATTAACCTGATAATATAAAAGTTAAAAAAAAAAAATTAAAAAAAAATTTGACAGTGTATGGATTGGATGTTATAGCTAAAAGTTTCAATATGCAGATTCTCAGGTCCAAAAGGAATTCCTAGGACTATGGCTATGTTTTCCGGACCTTTACTACATAAGGCCGAGTGACTCAAGAATTCTTCCTTCCGCTGCCGTGGGTTTGAATCCCATTTTTGTCAAATATATATATTTTTTATTTTAACATATTTAACACGGCAAATTACACCTTTAAAAATACATGTACGAAAAAAGAAAGAACATTTTTTTTTTTAGGGTATTTTCTGGGTTAGGGCTAAAATAAAATAATACATATGCGCTAACATAAAAATGACAGAACTTTAAGTCACGTGGTGCACCTATCACGTGACCTAAATTGGCCAACGAGGGGCGCTGCGTGTGCATAGACTGAATGTATGAATACGTTTCCGTATCAATAGCTACAGCCAACTCAAAAACAATATATTGTAATAATGTATCAGTCCCATAAAGGGGAAAATAGCCAGAAGAGCAGAACACATCCATGTGCAATTAATGGTAAAACAACAGTATTAATGATCATATGGAAGAAATTAAGTTTGTAAGAAAAGCTACAAAATCTGTATGAAAGAAAAAAGAAACATTTAATACAGAAATATAGGCTATAAATGTTGCATTTTAAAAACGCTTTTAACAAATAGTCAAATAAACATAAAAAACAAAACAAAGATACACACAAATGTGAGGAGCGGCCGAAATAATGATTAAATATAAAAACTCACTGTCTGTCTTTGTCGTCAAACATTACAATGCACTTTGTTTCTCTCTTCTTGGATCCAGGCTTAAATTTGCCTTTTTTTGAGGATTTATTAGGTTTTTTACTGTTTTTCATTCTCAACACGTGAGTTTACAAAACACACCAAGCTTCACTTCCTGTTCTCACGGCGAAGTCCGGGTAGAAACGTGCACTGTTGAATATGAAACGTTCCGCTTACGGAGACAATATAAATGTGGGCTTTGTTGTTGATTAGTCCACCAGTTACGACGTAATTCGTTAACTTAGTTAGTTTGATGTGTGAAAAATATAAATGTTCCTGAAGAATTTTGGTGAAGATATAAAAATCCGATTTTTTCACTTAGACTTCCACACTAACTATAAACGTCAACACATGATGTGTTCAAATAAATTCATGAAATGATGCAAATACATATACATTTAAAATGCCTATATATTCATAGATTATTCACACATATACATATACATCTTAAAAATACATATAAATCTTTTAGGGGGAAATATCTGTAATATTGACACATGAAACTCAATGCGTTTTAGAAATCAACTACCTCGGATACATTTTAATTATGAAAAAAGACAAGATTTTTATTTGTTTGAAAAAAATAAAATAAAATTATTTTAAATATATCCAAGCAGGTAAAAGTAGCCTGGTTACATTTGTACACAGTAGCATTGATTTTGTTAATCTGAAGGTATTTGTAAATTCAAACAGATCAATCAAAAGAACAAACTAGTTTGATTATGACTTTATTTTAATACTTTTATGAGTGTACTGGTTTTGTCAAAAGATTGAACCTACTAATGAACCCCATTCAAGTCCAATTTCCCCAAAAAATGTGTTCACAAGCTGTAAACAATTTGACAGTATCATTATGAAGTGTTAAAATCTCTGACTCATTGAAAATAGCTCATACATATATATATATATATGCATCTCTTATAGGCCACAAATCTGATGTCCACACCTAAAGCCATGCATTGTCCTGCTGAGAGAATCAGAGAATATCGTTGATTGATGAAAAATATAAGGCTAACGTGGATTATAAATATCATAAAATAAATGGACATTGAAGTTGACATTTGTTGAAAGTCTTTAATAAACATATGAAACACTCCAGCATGCCAAAGACTGTCGTGTTGTTTTATTACAAAACGGGGAGGGGGGAAAAAAAAAAAAACATCAATTTGACCAAAAACAGACACAAAAGTAACAATTTTTTTAAAAAGAAAAGACCAGCCCAAGCAGAATTGTGTATTTTAACCAACCTTTAACTATCAGTAAACCCCAGATTATACTTTGAGTTGATCGTGAAATTGTTGCTGTATATCATTTCCCAAAAAATACCCTGACATCTCGTTTTTTTGACCCTGGGAAGCATTTACACGACAATTAAAGCTGCCCTTTCTCTCCAAAGCATAAATGACATTTCCATTAAATTAAATTGAACGCAGAAACAAAAAAGTACTGAAGTGTTGCTTTGGGCGTTAAAGAAAAAAAAAACAAAACAAAACAACAAATAATAGAAGTAAAATCTGACAGATCACAAAGATATACTAAAAACTTGATAAAATATATTTTTACAACAGGCCATCTAACTTGAGATTTACATTAGAGAAGGTGGAGAAGACTTCCACTTTCATTGCTGTACACAAATCCTTCTTAGAGAGCAGAGTACCAACTTTTCAGGGTAGTTTAACTTTACCGTTTGACCTTGCTCCCCTGATTCCTGCAGCAGACTCTGACATGTTTGGATTTGTGCACATTTTCTTCAGTTTTTTTCCTCTCAAACAAAAGCCTAAACCTCTGATCTACTTCTGTGTGTTTTCTTATGTACACTGTATATACAATCATCAGCACGTTTAAATGAGTACAACGCTTTCCATCTGTGTTTGTGGAAACTGACAAAATGTAATTACCTTTTTTTGTATTTCTGTTATTGTGAAAACTACAAAAGCAAACCTACAGGAGGTCTGACCCTGCAGCTTCCTTTAATAACAATTATTACTAATAGATGCACTTTGAAGTGTGAAAATCACTCTATATAGTCATGTTTTTTTAAGTTTAGAGTGGGACAGTGCTGGGAAATGAGGTAGAGTTAAAGACACTACGCAGCGCTGCAGAAAAGCTTTTAACTGAAGCAGCTGAGTAAAGAGTAAAGGTTCATTATTTACCGATAGTTGATGGTCCCTTAGTTTTTGGGCCCTCTTTAACCTGATTTTCCTCTTATTATTTCAAAAATATTCCTGTAGTACTGTTAAAGACCAGCAGGTGGGGGTGATTACGCTGTTCATACTTGAATGCACAATCAGCAGTTAAGATTTGTAGCTTAAAAAAGAACACATTACAAAGATGAGAGATGTAGTAGTCGTGCAAGCATGTTTTTCTGAGAGTTCAGGGTTTCGATGAGTGTTCAGGAGGCGGCGATGGTCGTCCCCCCGCCGAGGCGCAGCAGGATCTGCTGACAGTCCTGCAGCGAGCGCCGGTCGCCCACGCGCTCCAGTGTCCGCTTGGCTTCAGCCAGCAGGCGAGCGCGATGGCCCGGCGGGGTGAGCAACGGCATGGGCAGATGGCGGCAGGCGAGCAGGATGGCGTGAGCTCTTTCTCGCTCTCCGAGGACACACTCGCCTTCAGGCAGCAGGAGATGAAAAAAGGAGGAAAGCAGATGAGAGCGTGGGTGAGTAAAGGCTTCTACAGGCTTCACAAGAACAGGAAACCAGCAGAACTTTGTTGTGCACAGTGAGATTTGATGTTTAAACAGTAACTAAACGCCTCTACTGAATACATATGTATTGACTGTAGGTATTAAGTAGTGCTGTTGACTGATCCTAGTCCACATTTTACCATTTTAGTAAAAGTATTTGACTTTTACTTTCTGCTGACCTGCAGTGTCGGAGCTGGTGGTCCTGCGTCGGAGGTTGTGCTCCAGTAACTGGTGTGTCCGTGTTGGACTGGCTCCAGCCATCAGCCGCACTGTGGTCTCATGAAGAAACACCTGAGGTAGAACAAAAAAATACACGACAGGCTCACAAAGGGATACAAAGGATTCTAGAGCTGAAATTAATTACCTAATGAAGAAAAATATTATTGCATAAAACAATGAATCGTTAATTTAGAACCGCGGTGTTAAACTCATTTTACTCAGGGATCAAATATGGAGCAGTTTGAGCTCAAGTGGGCCGAATAATTTAGGTGAGGAAAAAAAAGTAATTTCAACATTACTGTGTCCTAGTTTGCTCTTCCACATGTAAATTATTTATACAGTATCCAAGCAATAAATGAATGGTATAAGTCCCTGAAGGATCCTAACTTCTAAGTTCTCTGATTTTGTGACTAATTTTGTGTAATTTAAAGGAAATGTGTGTGATTGTTTGTAATTAATTGCAGGATTGAAAAAAAATTTCCACCATTTGCAACTAAAAAATTACTAAAAGCACAAGAAAACTGAGCTGCAACATGGTTGAGTTTCATTAAATTTGTGTATCTTGAGGAATTTAGATATCTACAACTGAATTATTTGGTAATTTACAAACAAATACTCACGTTTTCTCACTCTTATTTTTCCTTTCTCCTGTGCTTAAAAGCACATTTGGTCTTAAAAGTCAGATATAACTTCATTGTAGTGTGTGGTGTATGATCCTAGGTGTCTGAGAGATTGACTTTTATTGTTGTTTTATGACATTGTCTTGTATTTACACTTTATTTGATGGTTTGCCATTAAAATAATTGTAAAAAAAAAAAAAAAAAAAAAGAAAGATTAATCCAAAGATATTGAAATAAATAATCTAGGTGTATGAATTAATTAAAATAAATTGGCATTCAAAATTAAAAATGAAAATACAATTTTATTAAGTCAAAGATCGTAAAAGGGGATAATATGGATTTTCGTGTCTGGCCTGTTTAAAGGACAACACATGGTTAATAGAATCTAAACTTTGGTCCTTTTCCATTGGGGGATTAGCAAAGATTCACTGAACTCTATTCTCCTTCTTACACTCTAACGTAGAGAGTGTCTGAATGTTTCTGCACCTTGTGTTGAGCTTGTCTGTAACACTGTGTGAGCTTCCGCAACGTGCTGAGGTCCCTTTGGAATCCAGTCAACTGGGACCCGGGACCTGTGCTGGGTTCTCCGTTGCTGCTGCTGCCTCCTCGCTGCCACAGGCTGGTCCTCAGAGTGAGCATCAGATCACAGACCAACAGCTCCACTCCCTTTAATTAGAAAAACAGCTTTAAGTGTATTCATACATGTGATGAAAGGCTTTTAAATTACATTACTATGTGATTAATAGTCATCAGATCTGAATCGAACCACCACAAATTCAAGCGTCACCATAAGATGAATCATTGCGGCATCGTTCCCACAGTGTGCCATAGAGAGAGGAGTGGGCGGGGCTGCCTTTGGTGAGTGTGTAGCTGGTGCAGACTGGGGAGGCCTCTGGACTGCACTGCAGACACATTGCACTCATCATCAGGGTCATGCAATGCAACTACAATGCACTACAGCCACCTCCTGCCCCCCACACTTCACGCACACCCACGCTAACCCAGGCCCCTAAAGCATGCAGTGTGTTTGTGTCAGATGAAGCTTTAAAAAGAGGATTTCAGTGAGATAGCACACCCTAAATGGAGGCAACAAACCACAATCATACGGTAAGGATTGCACCTCTCCTGATCCGATGTATCACCTGACCCATGTTATCTTAGTGCTACCTTGTCGAGCAGGTTTCCAGACTGCGTGAGAGGAATGGAGATGCTTGAGCGAAGGTAGCTGCTGGCTCTGTCACAGTTGGACAGGCAGGCGATCATCCCTTCACCCTTCAGAGGAGACAGGCTCATCTGAACCGCCTTACAGAGCAGCAGCACAGCTTTGGGCAGAGGGTGTCTGACACAGAGAGAGGAGGCACGTTGACATACAGTGTCAATGTACATATGTTCATTACAATCCAAGCTCTTCCAATACTCCAGTGGCCACGTTTAGCGCTTTAATTCCTTTTTAATTCAGAATAAAAGTTAAATCTTCTTTAAACTGAACTTGTAAACACTTAATTCTGAATGAAAATGTAATTCTGGATTAAACTTAAATCCGAATTAGGTGGCTGGTTAATTCCGATTTAAATAATTCCTTTATTTTGTAAACGCTTAATTCTGCTTTATAAATTCCAGTCGGCCAGTCACGATGACGTGCAGTAAGGAAAATACTCCTTTTAGCAGTCACTGATTTTGCTACTTCCCAGAACAGCATTAAAAGCACAGTTTGATGGATTTCTGAGTGCGTCCTAACTCAGACCTTCTCCTAAACAAGCCACACTACAGAGCTCACTCACACGTGCTGTCACTTAAAGGAGAAAAAGCCTTAAGTGTTGCCTATTGTGCAGCTGTTTGTTAATAAATGTGCCTGTGTTGCATTTTGCATCAGCATTTAATTGTCTTTCTTGTAAGAGTTTATTGAGGTAAAAATATTGAGATTCATATCGTACATCGTCATTTGGAGAAAAAATATTGAGATATGGTTACGGTCCATATCGCCCAGCCCTATCTGAAGATACTTCTCTGTAACGTTAGGTCTTGATGAACTGGTCACGAGAAAATATGTGGAAACATCTTCTCTCAGGGACAACAGTCAAAAACCTAAATGAATGACTTAGTCACATCTTGATCAAATCTCCCAGAAACATGAATCTAATGAAGGTTACATTATCCCGCTCTGTAGAAGACCTGGCGATGAGCCTTTAATTGGAATCAAAAGGAAAACCTCTATAATTTGCAGTATTATGGCCCTCCAAGAATGAGTGTGGACACCCCTGATTTAAAAAGTCAAGTAAAGATGTCCTACACCTAAACTTGACTTACTCGAGTATGTGCAGAGCTCTCGGCATACGCTCAGCCTCTGCTAAAAGAGTCCTCACTGTGGCGTCATCGCCTTGCAGCCAGTGTACGGCGGACTTCAGCACCACGGCCCACCAACGACTCACTGGGTCCCCCACTGACAGGAAACAGAGTTTTAAAAAAATATTGTGTGAAACTGTTTGTTCTTCTCAGCAGTGTCCACAGCTGTGCGCTGATCAAAATGGCACAAGAAGAAAGTCATTGTTATACATGTTTAATCAATGATTTGAGTGTTATCTGCAATAACCTCACAAATAAGTAATCCGGCTCAAGAATGAGTGTGGTGATGACAGAAGAGCTGAATGCCAGTCAAAGAGGCTGTGCTTTTTTTTACTTCCTCATGATCATCATACCTGGTGTGGTGGTGTGATTGGGCGGAGTCGAGAAAGGAGGCGGAGGTGAAGGAGAGTCTTCCGTGCAGATATTCAACAGCTGTACAAATTCCAGGGCACTTGAAAACTCCCTGAGATGATAAATAAATGAGTCATCACGACATGGAAAAACTGTTTAAGAGTCACTAAAAAGGAGATCTTACCCAGAGTCGCTCTTGTGTTTTGCTGCCTTGGAGGCGCTCTGTGGCTGAATGAGAGTGTGAACGGCTCGCTCCAACAACTTCCTGCAGAAGCAGCGGTGCAGCTGGGCGATGGGGTCGGCTGGATGAGCATTCACAGAAAAACAAACATTCAATTCCCACTGAATGGCAAATTTGATCAAGATAGGAATTACAAAGTTTATGTTAAAAAATGTCTGCATGAAACCGAAAATAAATACATAAAGATTACACTTTCTCGAAAGAATCAGCCGCAAAATCCAATAAAATAAATTCTAATTCCTTCATCCTTGTATCTTTACACATGGTTCTATAGGGGGTTTATATATGGAATCAATATAGATATGTACACATGTAAATTGGATGAGTCTTAAAGAATGTCACTACTTTATTGTTTATTTCTAACATTTTAATATTTTGTTAAATTTTTCTGTTTCTGAAGATTACTAATTCAAAAATGGTCATGTAGTAGGAAAACTGTATAATCTTTATACTGAACTGTGTTGGTTGAAATCAATAAAAACAAAGTAAAAAAAAATCTAAATAAATGTGAGGTTAACATTCAAAGTCAAAACGGGCAGAAAATTAATGTCACATTGTCAGGAGTTCCAATTTCAGATTTATTTATAAAAAAGAAAAAAGTTTTTTTAAAGCACTAACATTTATTAAAACACAGATGTTTTTTTGTCAATTCAAATCAGTTTTGGAATTTTATGCTTTTCTTGATGTGACACTGAAACTCCAATCACAAGCTTTTTCACACTATGGCGAGGCATCAGGAAAACTTGTCCTATCAGGGGAAAAAAAACCTAAAAGTGTCGATACCTGGATTTCTCTGAGAGGTGTAAACACCATTGCTGCTTTCCGACGTCACCGACCAATCACAGCTGAGGAAGAACTGCTTTCCAAGTGGTGTGAAAAGCCACCGCAGGCTGTCAGGGATCGGCTTTGTCTCCTGATTGGCCACGGTCTCGGCACAGCTCAGCAGGTAGCCCTGAGAGACGGAGGACGTTAGTGACACCAGGTCCAAAGTGTATGACTTTAATGTCTGATGAAAGGCTTACAGGTAGACAGGAGAGATGATGGCCCAGGACCATGCGCAGCGCTGTAGCTGCAGTGACGTAGATCTGGGAGAGTTGGGCGGGAGGCATTTTGGTTTGGGCGCTCTCGCTGAGGTTGACGGCACTCAGAGACAAAGACAGAGCCCACAGGCTGCTTCGCTCAGGGAGCTTTCCTGCAAATAAAGAGAAAAGTTAACAGAAGAAGAATGAGAAAAAGCAAAAAAGACACAAAAATGCATATTTTAACAAATATGAAATATCAAATAATAAATGTGCGTTCACCTGTGAGCTGCAGCTGGCTGAGCTGGTGGTAAACCAGTGCGGCATCCTTTGCACTGGTCCTGGCCTCTTCTCCCTTGTGCTTTCCCCCGACCTTTTGAACCAGCCAACCCAGAGGGGTCGGACGGTGAAGACAGTATCGAATCAAGTTCCAGGAGAGCGAGCAGACCAGGTCCAGTCTGGAGCAGGGAACAGCTCGTGTGAGGACCGATAGGCAAGTCTCCAAACTGATGGAGGCCGCTGTGTAGTCTCCCTACAGGAGAGGGAAGAGGAGGAAGCATCATGCTGGTCAGTCCTCATTGCATACAGGCAAAGGAGAAAATGTGGTTTCACATAAAGGTTGCAAAGGGGAGGAAAACATCAGGTAAATTTCCATGGGAACGTATATTGGGAATATTAAAAAGTATAAACTTTTCCTAGGAGTTATTTACTGGGAGAAACTGTAAAATTGGAGTATTTTAAATAACTATATCGTATCCTAACATAAATATTAGCATCCATTTAAATCAATATAATTAAAAACAAAACATTTCAATCAGGGTTGCAAAATCCCAGGAATTTTAAGTTAGAAACTTTCCATGGGAAAAAAAAACGTGAATTAAAGGGAAATATTCAAAATTGAAGGTTGGCCCTTAGCAGGGACGTTAAATATAGTTAGGAAAATATATATTAGCATCATCTAAAATATCAGAATCATTTATTTAACAGTTACTTATAATTTAAGGTTAATTCCAATAAATAATTTCGTTGCAAACTTTGTGTTTTTGAATATTCCCCAGAATTTATGTTGTGTTAGGTTTTTCATCCTTTTGCAACCCGAGGTCACATTCAAAACTATTTCATACAAACTGTAACTTCTGTTAAAACACCTCTGAGATAAGCTCATTAAAATAAAAAAGGAAGACAACTACATCAAAAAGTATGTATAATTCCATTTAAAAAAAAATACCACCTCACTGAGTTTTAGGAATTTGTGAATTCAATCAGTCTAATCTCTACCAACCCTCTTTAGATGTACGTCGGCTTGTTTGCGGTGCCTCCAGAAGGACACAGACTTTGGCGAGTGAAGTGGAGTAACTGGCTCCCACAGGTAGAGCACCCGAACGCAACCCCACACTGCTCCCATGCCGCTCAGCACCCACACCATCACCCATGGCAACAGGCACCGCAGCCAGGACCCTGGAGGAAAGAGGAGAACTCAGTCAGAGGAGGATAATTTGTAAACTTAATTGGTGAAAGTAGGTTTATCTGCGCACCAACGTCCTGCGTGTGGCTCGGAAACCACGAAAGGTGTCTTGATGAGCTGTGAACCCCTGCCAAGCCAATACTCGGCGACTCCTTGGAGTCCAGCATAGAGGGCAGGGGGTTGAGGGACAGGCAGAAGAATGTGAGAGCGCAGAGGAGCAGCCGAGAGCCATCCATCACTCCGACCGACGAGGGCGACTCTGGCTCCATCTTCATCTGAAAGACAAAGAAAAAAAAGAGACCTGATTGTTTAATAGGAAGCAAAAAAAACAGCATCTATATCAAATATTACAGAGAGCTACAAGTGAAGCATCCTTCTCTCCGATGTAAAAATGTGTAAAAATGAACAAAAAGTAAAAGAAATGCATTAAAAAGAATAATACATGGCAGTTTCCAGGAGTTACTTACCTGCTCATGATCCATTAAGGGACTGCCAGGATCTGAGTCCACACTGTATGGGGAAAACTGGTGAGGTGAACCAGAGCCGGAGTCCGAGGCTGGAGGCGACATCATCACAATCTCCGGTTTGAGCTCCACATCTTCAGATAACACCACAGGCTCTGAGATCAGAGAAGTGAAATCAACATAAACGTGCAGAGAAAAGCTTCACCCGTGCTGCCTCGGCTGAAGTTAAACACTCACTGTTCTTCTGGTTGGCCATTTTAAGAGCTAGGTTCTCCTGTCGAAGCTTGTGGTTGACCTGTTGTAGATACTTGATGTAGTCAATGGCTTTCCTTAAAACTCCTGATTTATGCATCTGTAGGGAAGACATGGAAAAATAAATGAGGTTAAGAGGATGAAGACATTAAGAGTTTAGTAACAAATTATTACTTTGCATTGTGGCGTAACAAGTCTGGCATATTGCCTTAAAAACCTAACTTCAACAAATTATTGAACTTTCAGCTTGGCTGTATCTCTAAAGGATAAACTTTGTGGAAAATTTAAATTTAGAGCAAAAAATATATTCAAGATTGTTTCGGAGTTTTTTGGGAAATTACAAATACTTGACACCTGTCAAAAAAAATTGATAGAATGAGTCAAAAGTATCCTGACGTGATGGTACAAAAACCTCCAGTAATGTTCTGGAAGACAGCATGAAGTAACGTTCTAAAGTATTATTATGAATAAATCAACTATTGTGGAACTTCTAAAATAAATATCTTTATCATCACTCACTTTTGCATCATTTCCCATGACCAGGTCTCTGAGCTCCAGGATCTTGTCGTTGATTGAGGAGCGGTACCTCTTCTCAATGATGTTGTGGGTGGTCCTCCTCTCTCCCTCCTTCACTACACCACCCGGCCCCACAACACCGTTTAACAACTGACTCTGCTCCATGCTCAGTCGGCCTGCGTTCGTGCCCTGAGGAGAGCCGGACTGCAGCTGCTTGATTGGCAGCTTGTCTCCTCCCATCACAACAGGAACAGTGGTCAGGATGTTGCTGCTCATGAGCGTCTGTCAACATGTGGTTGAGATACAATGTGAATGATGGAGCAGAGGGATGTGCAGAAAGCTTCTTTAAAAATAGCACAGATTGTTGGACATAATGAACAAACTGGATACCGGGACTTGGAGAGCGGTGTTCTGGATGGTGGTGATGCCTGTCGGGTTCTGCATGGTCGACAGGACCTGCGTCCCATCTGGCTTCAGGGTTGTAAGAACCAACGAGTCTGTTTTCAGAATCTGAGGCTGCTGCACCAACAGCTGATTAAAAGAGAAACAAAAGGACACAAAGAAAAAAAAGTCAAGGACTGAACCAATTTTTTTGGAGACGTGATCAGTTTTCTAGGCAAAGCAAGGCAAATTTATTTGTATAGCGCATTTCATACACAAGGCAACTCAATGTGTTCTAAAAGAAAAAAAAGAAAACAGAAACACAAGCTTCACTTACAGGCATCTGCTGCTGCATGGTGTGGATGGTGGGGGGTGCTGTGGAGAGCGTCTGAATGGTTTGACCTGTTGGGGTTAGGACACGCTGGTGCTGGATGGTGACTGGTTGGAGCTGCGGTGATGTCATAATGCTCTGCAGTTGTGGCTGAATGACTGAAGGAAAAAGAAAAAAAGACAGATTACACAAATAGCCAGTAGCCACTATAGTGTGTCAAATGATCTAATTCCTTATATTACTGCTAAAAAGAAGATGAAAGAAAGATATCTACACGTAAGCAATTAATAGTTTATTCTCTCATCACTAGGATTCATTACACCTTGGAACAGTTGTGAGACTCACCCTGGAAACTAGGGCTCTGGTGGCAGATGACAGGGTTCTGAATGAAGCGAGACTGTGCACCGTTGGATGCAATCATTACTGTTTGTGCAGCCTGTGTTTGGATGGGCAGCGATGTCTGACAGTGTGTCTGCACCAGGGTGTGAACGGGGAAGCTCTGGGTTTGCATTGGGATCCCCTGGGTGTGCACCTACCAATATAAAGAAAGCATTAATGTTCCTTTCAGTTCATCGGAAAAATGAAAGGAGTTTTTTTTAAATGTCACATTTTAGAATGGAAATGATAAAATACCTTGACAGGGCCGACACAATGGCTGTACTTAAGTCATACAGACTGATATAAGCTTCATGCTGGCAGAGACTCAATGAATTAAAAATCGAACAGTCATAAGGGTGTAACAATTATATTTATATTCCTACAATCCAACTACATCGATCTGTGCTCGGCAAGTTGAACTTCCGGCTGACACATATCGATCTAAAAATAGGAAATCGGTAAAAAGGTAATCACTTGATTGTATCGATGCAAGGTAATAACTCATTTGATTACTATAGTGCATGTAGCGTTAGCTCTGTAGAAGCTTCATGATAACTATCATGAAAATGAATCAAGTTCAACCACTGCTCATTTAACCTGAACAGATGTTGGTTGCAGTTCATTTTTTATATTAATATCGTGTGTTTTTTATGTTGAAAAAACAAGCAGTAGAGTCTGGTAAAGCTGATATGCATTTTTCTGAAAAGTTTAACATCCTTTTAATTTAAACTAAAGTGTTGGTTGGATATTATGCAAATAAAATGTGAATATATTTGGCATTAAATGTTGTTTAATGGAAAATTGTAGACAATTCCCTTATAATAAACAACAGGAATCTACTAAAAATACCTGAATACTGCGATCCACTGTCCAGTATTCAGGTATTTATTTCAGTCACACCAGTTGAATTTAGGGCTGCATGATTTTGACAAAAAAATCTAATTGCAATTTTTCTGAGAGATATTGCGATTTTGATTCCATTTATGAGTTTTAAAAATATTTTATACATTTAAATGCATATGCGTTTTTTTTTCCAAACCGTTTTTCCACATCAATTTTTTAAAATTCAGTTTTTTTTAGAAACATTAATCATTTTTTTCAGAAAATCAACTTCATTTAAATCCACCTAATTTAAATGATCCTGATGACATAATTCCAGACATTAATGATTAAACAAAAATAAATGTGCAAGACACATCACATGTAAGAAGTGTTTTTTCACCACTAGGGGCTAGAATATTTGAAAGTATCAGAAGTTATCATTAATCTATGATGTTTCAGACTCTACAATCCCTGGTATCGGTGGTCTAGTCCACAACAACAGAACAACTTTATCCACAGATCTTCTGCAGCTCTGATGAGATCAGTCTCATCTTCCATCTCTGATTGGCCAGGAGCCCAGGAAGGCGGTTCTCGGCAATTCTGACTGATGAACATATATATCACTCAAATGATGGAGACAGAAGAAAAAACCTTTAGCATCTGAGGTTACGTTATCACAGTAGTGATAACCTTAATATCGATGCGATTAAGGTTAATCGTTCAGCCTTAGTTGAATTATTATTTTGTTACTGAATTGATTTCAAGTCACTGAATCATTTCGGGTCAAACGTTCTAAATTAACCAATATCATCCTTGAATCGAATCTGCAACAACGAATTGTAATTCAAATTGAATTGTTGGTAAAATTTCCCTAAACAGTCAATATTTACACAATGGTGTAAGATTTTATCTGGATATGAAAGCTCCCATAAACTGTTACTCTATCCCTGTCACATGCCTTTAAAAGCACACTCTGAGGTCCATTTTACAGCCTGATGATGTCATACAAGAATCATAGATTACCTGGATGGTAGGCGGGGCTGTCTGATGGAGCTGTGGCTGGATAGCCTGGACCATCTGAGGCCTAGGCTGAAGCAGCGGGGGACTGCGCGTCACTTGTTGCTGCATTGCTGCAGTAAGGGGGGTGACAGAGGGTGTCTGTGCGGGGGTCAGAGGAGGGGTGAGGGGCAGAGACTGGGCTGACAGAGTCTGTGGGGAAGAGAGCATGATGTTGGAGCTCTGGTAGACCATGGGGGTTGAAGTCTGTGGGGTCTGAGTGACTGGGACGCTAAGTTGAGGAGCAGCAGATGTGGCGGCACCATTCTGGAGGCCACTGGCAGAAGTCATCTGGTCCTCAAACAAGTCTGGGAAGTCCTGGTTACTGACAAACTGGAGCATCTCTGTGGACAAAACAAAACATGAAAAATAGTGTAAATAATCTAAACCAGTGATTCTCTCTACTTTTATTGGCTTGTGTACACCCTTAGCTTTTTGTAGAAATGAAATTTTCTCAAATATATTATGTGATTATATTCAAATACTTCAGAGTTGCTGTCAATATTCTGGGATATTTTTAATTTTTTAAAGTGATGCTAAATTATTGATAGTGCACTTATGATTATTTATCTTTTTGTTGTTTTTTGTTAAGAATGCATAACTTATTCAGGAAGTGCAATGTTACATTATTAAAACTGTCTTATTGTTTATATGTTGTTATGTGAACGTTAACAAGGATCAAATCTGTCTGCGTGTATTTAGGACTCTTAATATCATCTCATATCAGGTTGATAAATGGTAATTGAATCGTTGTTATAAACTCCTATGCTTTATATTTTAGTCGACTTTATATTAGATTTAGTCAACTAAAACTAGCCTATAACGGAAATAGTCCTGATGACTTAATTTTGACTAAAACTAAGTTCTCTTTTTGTCAAGACTATGACTCAAACTAAATAAAAATGTGCTGTCAAAATTAGAACTGCTTTAGAACCGACCCATATGTGTTGGTGTTTTTTTTAATAGCAGATACAACAAGAAAGCCTTGACTAAATGTAGAGTATGTTTCTGAACACAAACTGACACAGCACAGCAAATGTGGTGGAAATCCTTGAAAGCAACATTGTAACGACTTAATGCTTTCTAAAAAAAAAGGGCAGTAAAGATAACCAACACTTAGATAAACAATAGTGCAGAGCAGATAAGCCAATGGAGCATTATCTGGATTTTTTTCCTTATCTTATTTTACAAAATGGCAAATGCATAATTTTCTGTCAAACCTCAACACGTCCCAAAATGAAATTAAAAAAGGTCACAAAATTAATGATTTACAGCACTTGGGCTGCAAGCAAATTCTACAATTTTTGCATGTGCACCTGATAATATCCTTGAGGTTAATATTTATTGGTAAATTTGGAACATAAAGTGGGGATGTACCAAAATACTTATTAATTTTTTTTCTTAGTCTTGATAATGGGACAAAGACCCTGGGTGTAGGGCTCGGCAACATGGACTAAAAGTCATATCTCAATATTTTTTCTCAAAATATCGATATATGATATAAATCTCAATTTTATTTCAAATGACATCTGACCAGAAAAACAATTCTGGATTAAATAAATTTGACGATTCAAAAGCCACACAAACACATTTACTCTCAAACAGTTGCACAATATGTGCCACTTCAGTCTTTTTCTCCTTAAAGGGAAAGCACGTGTGAGTGAGTTCTGTAGTGTGACTTGTTTAGGGGAAGGTCTAAGTTAGAATGCATGCCGAAATCCATCTAACTGTGTTTTTATGCTGTTCTGAGAAGTAGTGAAAGCAGAAACTCCTAAAACAAGTATTTCAAAACAAAATAAGCTATTAAAAATATATATATCAATATAGGCGATATTGGAATTTTCTATATTTCCCCAAAATAGAAAAATCGATATATCTTGATTCGCTAAAATATATCGCCCAGCTCTAGCTGGGTGTTCAGCCAAGTAAAAAAAAAAGGCTTGAAACTAGGATAACCATCCTATTATCATGGCTTTTTGTCGATATCCGACATTTTATCAAGCACTTAATTTCTGCTAACAACCAATACTGATATATATATTAATAACACTGTCAACTATGGAGTTGACAGTAAGTTTGGCAACAATTTTTTCCGTGAAGAGTTTGCTCAATGGACCAAATGCAATGAAAATAAGACAGAAGTTCAAGGACACAGACAAAGGCCATGCTAACTAGTTGATCAAAGTCTACAGTTTGTTACTGTAAATCTAAACTCCCCGCTGGGATCATTGACAGTGCAACACTTCACATCATTGTAGAAACAAGGTCAGGGTCAGTGAGATGCCATTGAGCAGCAGCCTTGAACTTAGTCCCACTATGGAACCAGTGATTTCAGGATAAAAGACAGTAGAACTGATTTTAAATAAGTACTGATTGGGTTTTATCTGAATAAAGGAAACATTTGACAAATCGTGACCATTTAGAAAAATCTTTACACTTTCAGTAACTAACTATTAGATGGAAAAAAGGTTGAGGCTGATGGGTGCATAGTCATGTGCTAAAGAATACTGTCTAATCATTTGATTGACATATAACTACTTTGAACAGAAGTACGGTAGTTACAAATAAAGTCAAGCCGTAAGTCAAACCATCGGCTTGTATTATAAATAAATCTCAAATGTTTGCTTTTGCATCTCAGTCTGAAATACCCAGGTCCCAGCATCTGTTTTTTTTTATTTTTTTATCATCTCTGAAGAATAAAAACAATAACAACAATACAATAATAAAGTAGGCTGAATTTTGTGGAGGAATTGCGATGAAACAGTCCCAATCAGATATTCCTGATAAAACCTTGTGAGGTATTCAAGGAACCAACATGACATAACTCACTGAATAAAATTTCATAAAGATGGGTCAATTACGAACCGAGAATGAACTTTGGATTTTGCCAATAATGAGCGATAGCAATTTCTTTATCATTTTAAAACTGATTCAGAATCAGTAAATCAATTTGGATCCCTTACAAAATTTAATGGAATCTTTCATGGCCTACGGTCTATCTTTGGATACAACTTTGGCAAAATCTCTTAAATACTTTTGACATATGCCTGCTACCAGGGAAACAAATAAATTAAACCCTGGTGAAAATACCACCTCCTTGGGGGAGGATAGCGGAAATACAAAAATGGAAATTTAACTAATTCTCACATAAATTTAAATTAATTATTTATTACAATTCTTTTTTTTTTAATTGTATTTCTCACATTTGCTACATCTGCATTTTAGGGCAGCTGAGATGTAAATAATAAATACATGTTACATTTTGTCTTTATGGGGTAAAGATTAGAAAAGGTTTTAAAATTAATGTCAATTGGTGCATCCAGTTTTTGAGGAGCGATTTGATCTGTACGCTCTTCCTAACAGATATCACTTATTAGCCAAGAGGCAAATGGAAATCTAACCAAAAAAAGTTTCAAATAAGCAGTCTGTTAACTCATCCCAAAAATCTGTTCATTCATCTGATTTGACTGACTATTACATAAGATTATAACACGGTGTGCTACGTGCTCATTCTTGCCAAAAGCCCAATTATGATTGAACATGAGAAAGACCCAAAGGGGTTGAGTTTAGAGTTGATGTAATGTTGCACAACCATGGGAGCATTAGCTCATTTAATAATATTTCACTTCATTGTTGTCATCTCATAATGCGCTGTCATCTCATAATGTCTATTTTAAGTGGGTGTCCCATGGGTCACACCCACAGACACACATTGGTCAATCAGTCTTGTCTGGTGATTTAACATTCACTAAAAATCCTCCCTAATGGAAATCTGGTGACACCGGCATTACATCCAAAGCCCAGCCTACAGATGGTGTGCCAAAAAGGGGAAAAACTTGATTTGAAAACAGCAATAGAGAATCAATTGTTAACTGGTTACAAGCCTAAGAGCGGTGAAACAAAGACCTTCACATGGATTTTTTTTTTAATGAAATATTTTGAAATGTTTACAGTATGTCAAACAAAACAGAATATGGTACTTCTACACAGTAACTTTTATGATTTAAGATCTATTCTACAATAAAACCAAGAAAATAATGATGAATAAGGCAACCAGCCAACAATTAGGAATGCTGTAAAATAAAAACAAAACTGGAAAAGTGCAGCCTAAAGAAAGAGAAAGAAGAAAGAGGCTAACACCAAATGAGTAACAACCTTGGCCGAGTGGTCCAAGTCGTCTGACTCAAGTATTCTCCCTTCCTCTGTCGTGGGTTTGAATCCCGCTTTTGTCATATATATTTTTTCAATTGAACATATTTAACACAGCAAATTCCACCTTTAAAAATACATATACAAAAAAAAAAACATTTTAGGGTATTTCCTGGGTTAGGGTTAAAAATACATATATGAAAAAACTAAACATTTTAGGGAATTTCCTGGATTAGGGCTAAAGGGCTAGCGGGGTAGTTAAAAATAAATATGAGCTAAAAGAAAACTCACGGAACTTTAAGTCACGTGACCTAAACTGGCCAATAAGGGGTGCTGCGTATGAATAGACTAGAAGTCTATTGATACGTTTTCGTACCAATAGACACAGCCTAAATGTATTTAATTTGTTGTTGTGGTTCAATATTGATTCGTGTTTATTTGTGTGTAACTATTGAAAATACGTTATTTTTAAAAGATGGTTTATGTAATTATTTAATCAAACAAAGCCGAAAGTCTATAGAACTGTAGAATGCAATGAATATACAGTGAATATGCATTCATATATGAAGATCTTGTTTACTTTGGCTATTGTTTTGGTTGGTTGGATTTTAGGGGGAATAAATGCTAAAACGTCATTCATTTAAATGTTAATGTACAAGTATTGTCTAAGCTTAAGATTAAACTGAAGCGACGCCAACCATGTACCAAGTTGTGAACATTAGGTAAACAGTTGAATACAGAGAAGAGAGACAAACACCAACTGTGTTTACTTTAAATGTGTATTTATTAATTTGGGAACAAATGTATGCTCTTGTTGTGGTAAGTTTGTTTTTTAAGGGGGAATAAAAGCTTAAAACAACTGCATTTTGTAATACAGATCTATGATTATTATTCAATTTTAATTTAAACTTTTGCATTTAATTATAAAATCAAACAAACACTGAACACTATCGATAGTGGTGTAAAATAATAAACACAATGAAAAGATTTATCTAACTATATATACATATTTTTAATCTGCCTACAAGATTTGTCTGATCTTTGAATTATATTTTTAACAAACGAATGTTTTTTTTTAGAGTGGTGTATATTAGTAATTAAATACAGTGATGACTAATTACATAATGATGCAATGAAGCCATTTAGAGTTAGAAATATGCATTATTTCACATGTGGATAATGATGATACGGTGAATAATGTTTACATTCACCCAATAATATTTCGTTATGAATAATAACCTTTTAATGTCCCTTAATAATGGAGTAATTGCACAACAGACAACAGTAAGCCTCCTCGTCCACTCACCGTCGATGTCCCCCAGGGTGAACTCTTCTCCCAGCTCCGCTAAAGCCGGGTCCATGCTGTCCATGGAGCGGACGAACTCTTGTCCGTCCATTTATCACTCTGCGGCTGTCACCAGCGTAGAAAACAACAAGGCCTCCCGGCTCCTCCAAGAACCGCACAGCAACGCCCACAACACGCCTCCCTCCCCTGAAACGTTAACTGGTGACCAGGAGCGAGCCTTGCCGACAGTAATGCCCCAGAGAGGCAGACTTCTACCCCGTTAACCTCATCCTCTTGAATTTCACTTCACTGGTAACGCCATCTTGTTTCACGGCAGTTACGTCATTCACAAACAGACTCTGTGGTCCAAGGTGAGCCGTGATTGGTTGAAAGACACACGTTCCGGTCGTGAGACCAGAGGCCGTCGTCCAATGAACAGGTAGCATTTACTGTGGTCTGATCGTACGTCACCAGTCAGACGCTAAATAAACTCCTCCCCCCAGTTTAAGGAAACAAGTACTCAGCAGGGAATCCCAACACCAGACATAGGCAACTGGCGGCCCAGGGACCACATGTGGTCCTGTGTGTAATTTTTTGGGGCAGCCAAAACAAATCTTACAAAATTGTATTTCATTGTGTTGGAAGGAATATAAAGCCCTACGTAATACACAAAATAACTCCCAACACCAACAAATCAACAGCAAAATGGAGTACAATGAATCCTAAAATACACAAAAAGACAGACACAACAACCACTTAGACAAAAAGACTGAAAACACAAAAAACAACACATTACTGAATAGCTCAAAATACACACAAACTGTCAACAAAATTACAGGAAAATGCAGAGAACAGCAACACGAATACAGCAAGTGACCCCAAAAACACACAAATCGACAACATACATGCAGAGAAATACACAAAATTACAAGGACACAAAAAATAACAAAAACACACAAAATGACTAAAAAGTGCCAAAACACCTCCCCCATAATAATTCTCAGATCAATAATTATTCTAAATGCTGCCATAAATGTTGATCATGCGGCCCTCGGATCAGATACAATCACATTTTTGTGGCCCTCGCTGTGATAGTCTTTTTGTATTTAATATTATTATTATGGCCTTTTAATTAAAAAAAAAACACCTGCTTTTACTCATTGGGGCGAGGATGTTATTGTTCTTCTTCTTCTTTGTTTTTTTCTTTCTTCTTCTGAGGAAATCATACTTCCCATGTGTGAACAATCACCACATTTTACATGAAGGTCCAGTCCCATGTCAGGTTGCCTCAGCTTCAAACACAGGCCAAAAGTTCTATAGATGGCACAACAACAAGCCTCTAAAGTTCAAAATATTCAAAATTCACAATCAGAATTTTGGATTTACTGAAAACTGAGCCTGTTCTTTGACTGTAAATGGTACTGTAAACAAATTCTTGCAAATCCTTGCTAAGTACATTTTTAATACTTAATAAAAATGAGGATATTTAGGAGTCATGGTAGATGATGTTTGGAAAATATTTGAATTTTGTCTCAAAAACGTTTTATGAACTTCACTCATAGGTGAATATTTACTGTCAATGCAAAACTGGCATTTTTAAACATCAGTTTTTCATTTATGGAGCCAATAAATCATTGTTAAAATCAAATGACCAACATCTCCATGCTGTCTAGATGCAATTTGTGTATTTTTTCTTAATAAATGAACTTTTGATGGCCATTTAAAATCTACATTTACCATTGTTTGTATAAATTTCTCTGGCCCCGACCACTGCTGCACAGCAGTTTTACTCGAGTGTTTCCTGACTGCAAGAGGCTGCCCATCAGGGACTTCCTCACTGGTAGCTCCACATCAAACCACAATAAAAACCAGAATAATTACCATTTTTAATAAATGAATGACAAGTTTAAACTGTGAAAGAACATGGCATTTAATGTTTAATCTCACAGCAAAAACATGAACACACTTAAGTGATGACAGATAAAACATGTTTGTACAGTTTTGTAGTTCAGTTTTTTTGATCAATACTGAATTTTTTTCATGACACTGATTTCTGTAATTGTCATTACAGAAAAAATAGAGCCTTTAAATCAACCAATGTCAAAATTGATCACATAAAAGTTTACATCTATGAGATTGTTTCATTTTCATTAACTTCAGTACTTTATATCAAAACTTTCAAAGTGAGCTTGTCACAATAAACTGATTGAAATGCATGCTACTAATCAAAAATATCTAAATCTATATTAAAAAAATATTTTAACATATTAATCATTAAATACATGAATTCATGCTGAATTACTCCTTGATGTATTGCTAATTAATGTAAGGAATCAGTTACGAGCACACATTCAGAGACTGCAAACCACCAAAGTACACACTCTGTGATACAAACCTGCTTATCAAACCTTTATATAATAATGATTGTGTTTATATAGCGCTTTTTTCAAGGAGACAAAGCACTAATATGTTGTTTTGTGTGTTTCTACAAAGTAAAAAGTTGAACTTGAAAGTTTTGTATGTGATTTTCTGTGTAAGTTTGTTTTATTTCAAACTTCACCGACAATTGTGCTTGTGTGTTGGTTTTGTGATACCTCAAAGGTAAAAAATACAAAAAATATGATAAAAATGTTTGTCACTGATATTACACAACCTCTGCATTAGAGAACGGATCAACTAACCAGGCAGTTTGTGCTGTTGTTTTCTGTATTTTTTTTAAAGAAATTTGTTCGAGTAACTTTGACTTTTCAGACTTTAAAGGCAGTTCTGCACTCGGTTAATTCTTATTCCAGTAGATTTCAAAGGTTTCTCTCTGGGAGTAGCTGGTCTCTGTGGTTGCAGTGCCACCTCTCACTTTCTCTTTTACTACTTTCACTACCAAACCTCCAGCGAGGGCAATGCCTGCTGCCACTTTCCCAATCTCAGCCACTGCATTTAGGATGCGTGTAGTAGTGGCTGCCACAGCTCCACAGGGGGGTGAGGCAGAGCCTGCCAGCCCACAGACACCCCCAGAGGACCCAGAAGCCACTGGGGCATTAGCTGCCACACTCACCGAGGTGACTGCATGCTGCCCTGCTCCTGATGCTACGCTACCCTGAACCATAGAGGAGTTTGTTACCGCTGTAACAGTCTCAGCTCCAGTGAGAGCTGCTCCCTCTAGAGCTGCACTCAAAGCAGCTCCAGCCCCCATGGTGCACCCCACCCCTGCTGCCAGCCCGACGGCAGATGCCCCGATAAGGCTAACCTGCCCCAGGGCATCTAACGCACCCTCCTGAGGCGTAGCAGCCTCAGCCCCTGCAACTACTCCGACAGAACCACCAACAAGGGCGCCTGTCGCTGCCCCAAGTGCCACTGCGGTTTTTCCGGAGGCCACTGCCACCAGGGCGCCCACGGCCTTCCCAACGCCAGAGCCCCCGGCCGCTGACATGCCAGCGACCTGAGCAGCAGCGAACCCAACCGAGTTCCCCACGAGGGAAGCCCCAGCTGCAGCTGCTAGAGGAGCAGCAGCACCAAACACCAGCCCCACTGCCATGCCCGTTGCCCCGGCAGCCACCAGATTCTTCACTCTCTCCAGCACCTTTGGAGACAGCGCCGCCTCCCTCCGTAGACGAGCTAAAGATGAACGCAGAACCTGACGCCGATCCGTGACCCTGCTGGAGCTTCGGGGCCGCCCTCTAAAATGCTCCTTCAGGAGGCCGAGGGCACTGCCTTTGCTTTCTTCTTTCCATCTCTCCATCCTAAAGGCCTCCTGGTTCCCTCCGTTAACCTCACTCCCCATCTCAAGTGATTTCTCTTCTCTGCTCTCCTCTCTGTCACATTTTTGCTTTTTTGCTACATTCTGCTCATCCATTCTGCTGTTTCCTTCCTGCTCTTCCCCATCAGCTTCCTCTCGCTCTCTTAACATTCTTTTCTGCTCCTCCCTAATGGCGGCTTCTGCCTCCATGAACATGGTGTTGGTGTAAAACCCTTCATTGTTATGTTCAACCATCTTCTCCACCTTCATCAGTATTTCTTTAACTTGTGCTGAGTTACTGGAGTCTTTATTGTCGAGGACGTGGTATCGTCCTCCGCAGCGCTCAATCACAGCTTTCAGTTCATCAGGTGCCGTTTCTCTCAGATACTCATCAATACTCATCCCATTCAGGTCATCACCTCGGGTGAAGAGAACCATGGTGTGGTGACGGACAGCGCCCTCTCCAAAAATCTTCTCCATTTCAGAGATGGCCTGCCTCTCGCTCTCAGTGAATCGTCCTATTTGTACCACAAGGAGGAAGGCATGTGGGCCTGGAGCTGTTAGCGACACACATTTAGCGATCTCGGTGTGAATTTGCTCCCGACTGAGGTGTGTGTCTCCAAAACCTGGCATGTCAACGACCGTGAGTCTCCTCAGCCTCTTCCTCGAGACGAGTCTGCCGTCCTCACCGATGATAGCATCCTCAACCAGATCCACGCAGCCCATTTCACATGTCTGCGTCACAGAACGGGCACTGATGTGTGACAGGAACTTTTTCCGCCCCAAGATGGTGTTACCAGAAGCACTTTTGCCAGATCCAGTCCTACCAATAAGGACCAACCTGAGTTCAGTGACTGATCTGGTTTTAGAGTCATCTTTCTTCTTCTTTTCCTCCTTGTCAACTAAAAATAAAACAGAGAAATAAGACTAAATTATTTTTCAGGGGCACTGTAATAAAAAGGAAATATCTTAGACTGTCAACGCTCAGATCCAGTTGTCAATAGTAGTAATTATATGGAGACATTTAGCTTTCATTCAATATAATTTATATCAGGTGGCAAACTGTAATTAATTCACAAATACAAAATCTAATTGCTTAATAACATATTCCATATTGGGTTTCTTTTACAGTGTTTTGTTTTTATATTGGTGTTGTTACATTGCTTTATGTGTTTTGATTGTATTTTATATATTTAGAATGAAATGTCACCATGTACAGCACTTTAAGCTGTTGTGTAAATAAAGTTGGATTGAATTGAACAACAGATACCTCACATAATAGCTCTGCTTGCATTTTGTATCACTCTTTCCAAGTCAGCAGCTTTTGGGTGGTTTTCTACCAGAATGAATTGCTTTATGTGGAATAATAAACTCATGTTTGTCTAATTTTCTGAGCTTTTCAAGAAAATTCTGCTCAGAAGAGAAGCAGCTCGATGGACTATATTGTGAACCCACCACAGGTCATTGGGAGTAACTCACATTATTTATTAAATGTGGTTAATTCACTGACAGGAAACGTTCTTAAATAACAAGCTAACATTTTAATATCAAATAAAACATGGTAAGTCCTGACATCTAAAAACACGCATCACCAAACTCCCAAACTTTGACTAAGTTCGGCTTCAGCTAGCTCTGTGTTAGCATTCTGACGCTAGCTTAATGCTAACAACACAGACGGCTCTTCTTACCCATAGTTGCGTTGTTGGACATTTTTTTGGTCACAATCTTCAACTTTTCTTTATTAAATAAAAAGTTTAAATGTCCAAAAAAGAAACACAGTTCATATGGAGATCCACACGCTCCCACCGGAGTGTAAATACAGCACTGAGAGCGGGTTTAAAGTGCAGCTTTTGCTCTTTGACGGTTCATGGCTGACAGTGACAGTCTGCGAACAGGGGCGGAGTCAACAAACAACAACACAGGGGTGTCACGAGCCCCAAATATAATAATAATAATAATAATAATAATAATAATAATAATAATTCTGAAGTATAGTTAAATAATTACATTGTAATTAATGAACTTTCCACAGGGTAAGGATTTGATTGCATCAAGATGAGTTGATTTATTATTCATGTACAGTTTTAGGAAAACATTAAAGGTGGAAAACAAAATAAAGAGCATTAAAACCTTCTAGCGGCACAAAAGTTATTCTTTACAAAATTAACCCGCTCTTTTTGACTCCCACCATTTAAATAATAATAATAATAAATGTGAATACAAAATTTCAAGTGATACTCTGTAGACTTTTATTTGAAATATAATGAAGCAACTTCCTGTCATTTTAATACAACTGCTAACCTGTAATAAATTCCCTGCTCAGAATAAATAGTGTAGTAAATAGATTGTTGTTCCTCATTTGTTTTTTGTTTTTTTGTTGTTTTTTTTTAATTATGCAATTAGAATTAATGTGCTCTTATTACACTTTTCTGTCTTTCTAAGATTGATTTATAAATTACAAGTTGTGTGTCAGAGAGAGTAACACAATAGAAAAGGTTATTTAATGCATAAATGTTCTGTTCCCTCAACATTTGTTTTCATCATTTTGTGAAACTTTATAAAATAAAGACACAATATGTATAATCATTGTATGTTCTTGTTCCAACATTGCATTATTGTACTTACTGTGGTAACAAATGGCTTGTTCAGTTTGCAGCAATTATAACACATGACTCTTAAGTTGTAATGTTTAAAAATTACAATATTCTGAATATGATAGTTTTAAACCAATAGAATAGTTCCATTTCCAGCAAAAATATATAGAAACAAATTAAACACAATATTTAACAATTTAACACGATTTTTGCTCAAATTCAATTAACAGTGAGAAACACAAAGAATGTGATGAAAATAGTTGTCAGTTGAGTTTTATCCCAGTTCACTCTCACACACCTGCTGCTTTAGAAAACTGTTTAACTAACCAGTTTGTGTACTTTTTCTAAAATAAATTTGTTTGCCTTTCATGAGTAACTTTGATTTGTAGCAGACTTTAAAGTCATTGTGCACTCTGTGGGTTTATGGTTGATTCTTATTCCAGTAGATTTCAAAGGTTTCTCTCTGAAAGTAACAGGTCTCTGTGGTTGCAGTGCCACCTCTCACCTAAAGCTGTCCTTGTAGTCTCCCTGCCAAACCTCCACCAATGCCTGCTGCCACTCTGCCAATCTCAGCTGCTGCATTTAGGATATGTGTAGTGGAAGTCAAGTACCCAACGAAGTTATCCACAAGTAAACCCGGAGGTAGAGGAGCAACGGCTGCTGCTCCAATGGCAACACCAAACATCAGCCCCACTGCCACGCCCGTCACCCCAACAGCCACCAGATTCTTCACTCTCTCCAGCACCTTTGTAGACAGCGCTGCCTCCATCCTCATCTCTCTGCTCTCCTCTCTGTCACATTTTTGCTTTTTTCCTCCATTCTGCTCATCCATTCTGCTGTTTCCTTTCTGCTTTTTCCCCTCAGCTTCCTCTCGCTCTCTTAACATTCTTTTCTGCTCCTCCCTAATGGCGGCTTCTGCCTCCTTAAACATGGTGTTGGTGTAAAACCCTTCATTGTTATGTTCAACCATCTTCTCCACCTTCATCAGTAGTTCTTTAACTTGTGCTGAGTTACGGGAGTCTTTATTGTTGAGGACGTGGTATCGTCCCCCACAGCGCTCAATCACAGCTTTCAGTTCATCATTTTCTCTCAGATACTCATCAATACTCATCTCGTCCAGGTCATCACCTCGGGTGAAGAGAACCACTGTGTGCTGACGGACGGCACCCTCTCCAAAAATCTGCTCCAGTCCAGAGACTGCCTGCCTCTCACTCTCGGTGAATCGTCCTATTTGCACCACAAAGAGGAAGGCATGTGGGCCTGGAGCTGTTAGCGACACACATTTAGCGATCTCGGTGTGAATTTGCTCCCGACTGAGGTGTGTGTCTCCAAAACCTGGCATGTCAACGACCGTGAGTCTCTTCCTCGAGACGAGTTCATCTTCCTCGACCAGATCTACGCAGCCCATTTCACATGTCTGTGTCACAGAACGGGCACTAGTTTTTGATAGGAACTGTTTCTTCCTCAAGATGGTGTTACCAGAAGCACTCTTGCCAGATCCAGTCCTACCAATAAGGACCAACCTGAGATCAGTGACTGATCTGGTTTTAGAGTCATCTTTCTTCTTATCTTCCCGACTGATGAGCTTCCTTTTTAACTTCTTGTCACCTAAAGATAAAACAGAAAAATGAAGAATTAATAATTTTTCAGGAGCTGAATGAAAGATCTTAGAGATCCAAAAAGGATCACTGTCCTTATTTGTAGTAAGGACAATAGCTCAACCAATTACAGATTAAATGTGAAGCTTAATGCAAGAGATTGCTTTTATACACACAATTAAAGTTCACCTAAGAAGTTAATTTATCTCACTATTATTATATTACTCACTGTATGTCCCACTTTAGTACATACAGTATATGTAGTTTAAGCTTGTTTTTGTGCCTGATGTGGATCAACAACCTCGACACCTAAAGCCCTGTTGCAGAATTATTGCTTTTCCTTCTTTGTATAAAATGGGTTTGTTTTTTTTTGTACAAAAAATATGATTATATAGATAATAAAGTTATGTGGAAGCTCAGACTCGAACGTAGATAGCAATTGCATTAACAATACATTTTTGTTATTTTCAGTCCCCTCCAAAAGTATTGGAACGACGAGGCCAAATGTCTTTGTTTTTGTTGTTCACTAAAGGCATTTGGGTTTCAGATCAAAATATGATTATGAGCAAATAGTTTAGTATTTCAGCTTTTATTTCCTGTTATTTGCATCTAGATGTGGTAAATAAGAACATACCACCCTTTATTTGACCACACCCATTTTTCAAGTGAGCAAAATGGAAAATCAATCAGAGCCATTGGACATTGGCCTTCCAGTTCTTCATGTTGGTTTTCTGTCTTTAACAAGAATTTGAGTCTTTGTAGGTTAAAGCCAAGGCTAAAAATTTGGATTAATCATGCAGAGATATTTATTGTATAATAACATTTACTTTAAAGGCAAAACCTGCGCAACAAGACACACCTATCAGTCACATGTTCCAGTTGTTTTGCTTACTTGAAAAATGGGTGCTTTCAAACAAAGAACTGAGTAAACACATCTCGATGCGTTTACCAGGAAATGAAAGCTAAAACTCTGAACTCTCAGCTTATAATCATATTTTAAATCTTAAACCTAAATGCCTTTAGTGAACAACAAAAACACTGTAAATCAGCTGATGAATTGTAATTAATTCACAAACTTTTTAACATACATTTATTTTTTACACCATATTAAGGTATTTTGTAAATAAAGATGGATTGGATTGATCAACAGATTCCTTACCTAAGAGCTCTGCCTGCTTTTGTTTCACTTTTAGTCCCAAGTTTGCTGATTTGGCCTTTTTTCTACTTAAATAAATTGCTTTATGTTGAATAATAAACTCATGTTTATTTAGTTTTCTGAGCTTTTCAGGAAATCTCTGCTCAGAAGCAGCTTGATGGACTATAATGTAAATCCACCACCTGTTTATTAAATGTGGCTAAAACACTGGCAGTAACCAGCCTTAAAAACAAGGTAATATTCTAATAACAAATACCACATGGTAAGTCCTGACATCTAAAAACATGCATCAACAAACTCACAAACCTTGACGGCTCTTCTTACCCATATTCATGTTGTTGGATGTTTCTTTTGTCGTAATCTTCAACCTTTCTTCAAAAAAATTGAAAGTTTCTTGTTCAAAAAAAGAAGCAGAGGTGATCACACGCTGTCACCGGATTGTAAAAAAAGCACTGTACATGTCTGACAGTGACAGTAAAAGGGGTGGAGTCAAGAAACAAAGGGTAAATGTAAATGGGCATGAGTTAAATAGCGCTTTATCCCCACTGAGCACTTTTCATCTGCTGTTTGGTGCAGTGTTTTTAAATGGCAAACATATGTATATATAGAATAACTCCAGGAATGCCCCCCCCATTGAATTTTGTCTGGCGCCGACTCTGTCCAGAGCTCAAGAATCGACCATGGCTCAGTGGTAGAGTGGGTTGTCCAGTAACCCAAGGGTTGGGGGTTCAAATCCCACTTTAACCGAGTCATTGTCGTTGTGTCCTTGGGCAAGGCACTTTACCCACATTGCCTTGTATGAATTGTGCATGAATGTTGGTGGTGGTCACAGGGGCCGTAGGCGTGAAATGGCAGCCACACCTCTGTCAGTATGCCCCATTGGCAGTTGTGGCTACATTGTAGCTTACCACCACATGTGTGAATAAATATTGGTTTCTCGAAGAAAGCACTATATACAGTAAATCCAAGCCCTTATTATTATTGCACTTTTCTGATTCATTCTGTTGGATTCATCCAGGTGTCGAGTGCAATCGAATGCAGCGTAATGCTAGGTTAATGCTAATGTTAAGTTAGTGGTAATGCTAGGTTAATGCTAACATAGGCTAAGCTAATGCTATACAAAATTGTTAATCTGCAGGCTTTTATTTTAAATAAAATGAAGCAACTTTCTTTCATTTTCATACAACTGCTAACCTGTAATAAATCATCTGTGTAATAAATAGATTGCTGTTCCTCATTTAATTCTGTAACTTTTCTGAAATTGATTTATAAATGACAGTTTGTGCATCAAACAAAGAGAATAACACAAAGAAAAGGTTATTTAACGCATAAATGTTCTGTTCACTCAACATCTGTTTTATTATTTTGTGAAACCTTATGAAATAAAGACACACGACAAATAATCATTAAATGTTCCAACATCGCTTTATTGTATTTACTGTGGTAACAAATGGCTTGTTCAGTTTGCAGCAATGATAACTATTCTCTGAATATACACATAACTCTTAACAGTCATTTGTTGAAAAATTACATTATTCTGAATTTGATAGTTTGAAACCAATAGAATATTTTCATTTCCAGCAAAAATATATAGAAACAAGTTAAACATGATATGAAAGTTAACCTGGGCTGTAAAATGAATGCTGTATTTCTCATTATTACATCCAAATTTTAACTCATTTCAGCTAAAATAAAGCAATTATTAAACATTGCTGTAAAAAAGTACAGGAAATGTTTTTGTTTTTACTCTTTAAGGAGAAGAAGAAGCAGAAAAAAACAAAGAAAAAAATTAACAAAATTGCATTTTTTTTGTTTACCCTTCAAACAAATTTTACCATCAACAAATGATTAATAAATTAACCATACATATAAAGAGGACCGATATATATTTGTCAACAGAGCTTTGGGTTTTAGACCAAATCTAAACAGGACGTGTGAAATCAGACAGGGGAATGAAGGAAAACTGGATTAGGATTAAGTTTAGAAACTTCAAGTAATCAAAAAGGCGTTTCTTTCACTGGTTTTCCAGACTCGTACAACACTCAGTTATCCAATTACACAGAACTGCTGATGAGCAGCGACTCAGATCCTCCTCACATCTGGACCGACCTCCTCCCAGCATCACTCGTCACACTGAAGGTTTCCCTCTGCTTTCCGGCCGAGCAGCTGCTTTAAGGAGGAGTGATGGCAGCTTCCCTCGCTGTCATCACTCTACACGTCCAGCCGCCCTTTGTGGACTGTGTGGCGGTTCATTCCTTCTGCTCACTGCTGACGGGGGGGAAGGCGCTATAGCTCCGTGCGAGAGCGAGAGATGCGAGGGCCTTTCCGGATCTCTTTCCTCTTCTCCTCCTTCCTCCTCCTCTTCTCTTCCTCCCTCAGTATTTTCTGGAAAGCCTCGGCTGTGTGAAGCACCTGAAGAGGAAGGTTTTAGACACGTCAGTGCTTCTTATTTTACCACCGTGAAAGCAGATCTGTAGTTTCCAGGTTCACAGGAGAGAACAATAATAGATGCTGGAGGAGTCGAGGAGAAACGTAGAAAGAAAAGTTCCATCAAAGTGTTTTCATAAATTATTTATAGAGCGCTTGGGATGTTTAATGTTCTGTCCTACATTGGATTACACTCGTATTTCATTATTATAATCATATATATGTTTGTAAATAATATATATTTACTATTGAGAACTGTTTTAAAAGAAGAAGAAAAAAACTGCTGAAGATGATGATTATAATTTTTTAAGCACACTGTAAATGCTCTTCTCACTGCATTGCATTGTGGGATGTGGAATCCCGGGAACAGATGCATGCATGTGTTTTCACTTCATTCTTACTGTTATTTCTTGTGTTTGCCCCCAAAAACTCCACCAAAGTTACTTTCCAACACATTTCTGGTGTTTTTATGGACTGAAAGTTGCAGCAAAACAATGGCAGATGTTGGGGATTACATGTAAATATCTGAATCCGGGCGAGACTGAATGTCTCACAAAAAATATAGGGAATAAACTAAAACAAAAAATAAAGTATTCGTACGGTTGCCGTACAGACAACTCCTGGTGCTATTGGTACGTTTACCGAAGTCTTAGGGTTAGGTTATAACCCTATATCGCCACAATTTTTAAGGTTAGGGTTAGGTTTAGTTTTGACCTAAACTGGCCAGAGTGAGGGGCGCTGCGTACGAATAGAATGTCGGTATATTGATAAGGCAACTGAACGGATAGCCACTGCCAACACAAAAGGATGTCAAACGAATCACTGTCCTTCTTGTCTGCCAAAGAAAGAAAAAACACACACACACACAAAAAGCACGCCCCCTAGTGGTGAATATTAGAAACTACCAATCCCTTTACATTTAAAGTTTTCTATTTTCCCTCTTTTTGTATATTTCATGGTTTTATTTAACCCGCCTCATATTGCTGGTTATGATTACCAGCCTTGTATCTTTGTTGTATCGCCCACTTCTGGTTAATAGGTTTATCTGTGCTTCTGTGGCTCTTATGAAAGTAAAGGAAACTATTTTTCAGACTCAAAATTTTAAGCAGAGGAATCATAAACTGATGAAACAGATTAACGTCATCATACAATGTGTGTTAAACCTATAGAAATACCTGGACTACGTGCTAGCATTGTTACTGAAACTGTCACTGCAACAAAGCAGTTTCCAGGTAACCAGAAGGGAATATTAATAAACCACAGACAAGTCATGAAGAGAGGTTAGGAGAGAATATATATATAGATCTGACTCACATCGTCTCGCTCTGTGCGGTAGGGGTTTGTGAAGTCGGGGGATTTCTGCGTGATTCCCAGCTCCTGGGACATCTGAGAGAAAGATAAAGGTAGAGAAGAGACAAAACAACGCCTTTAAAAAGTCATTCCCGTCACTCATTTTTCATCCAAAAGGCACCGTGATGCAATTCGACGAGTGGCTGCAGATAGCACCAGCATTTCCTGAGGCTGTTATACTTCTTTATCATTATCCGCAACATCTGACACACATTAAAGATTAAGAGAAGGTTGGAAACCTAATGTGAGGTAAATAAAGTCATCCATCTGCCTCTTGGGGTCTCAGTAATGATACCCTGCTTAATCTTCCTGGCATGTTGCTGAGGTCACAGATGGACTTTAGTGTATTAACCTGCAGAGCTGACAGTCAGTACTGTTTGGATCGGTTAAAATCCTCCAAGTTTGGAAGTCACAACACATCGCAGACACTTAGGCTGACCGACTGAACTGTCCCTGCTGTCTTTTCTATTAAATAGAATACTTTCAAAGTCATTATACACAAAGTACAACAACATTATGTGAGAACTCACGTGGTGCAAGATACAGAGAACAATAAAAGGATGATAGATAATAGGGTTGTGCCAAAATATCAATACGACAATATATCGCGAGGATTCTTCTCGCGATATGTAATCGATTCACTGGCGCCAAATATCGATCTTATTTATTTATTTCTTAAATTTCAACATACAAGACATGACAAAAACAATATATATATATATATATATATATATACTGTATATATACATGATACACAGAGATAATGCAGTACATACACAGTACAATGGTGAGGAATGGATATTTAGAAATGTACACTGTGTGTGTGTGTGTGTGTGATATATCAATTAATGTATCGTGATATTGTTATCGTGAAATAAATAAAATATCGCGATACTTTGCCTGGCGATACCCAGCACTAATAGATAAGTGTATTTACAAGGGGAGCCACTAAGACGACAAAAAAGTAATAAACAGTGAGAAAAACGAGGATAAATATATTGCACAGTTACAAATTGTCTGAAATGACAAAACACCTCATGTGTAAGATTATTAATTCTATTTGACCTGAACTAGGTTTATGTAAACCGTGATCAGACCCTTAAATAACAAAGAGCAAAGATTTCCTATCGTGTTATGGCACATTCACATCAAACGAGTCGAAAGCGGCAAAAACTAGACAAAATTTGGTGGACATTTTGAGAAAAAATATCAAGCTATGAGTTTTGGTCCACATCGCCCAGCCCTACTTCAGTATTTCTCCATGTTTCTGCAACACAAAGTAAGCGTAGCCCCTTACGAGTGTGAGCACGTGCTGGTGAGCTCCTCCCGTGAAAACTCCCGTCTGGTTGCAGAAATTCAGCCCCCAGCGCAGCAGGCCGCTCCAGTCAGAGTTCCTGTCGTAGTAATGGTGGACGATCCGAGGAAAACGCAGCGCCACGTCTCCAAAGAATGCCGTGTTCTCCACCACATGAGAGTACGCTGTGAAGAAAAAAGGTGGAGTTTGATCAGATTTGTCAGTTTGTGACAGTCAAAGGCAGGGCTGGGGTCTATTGTAATTGTAATAGCATAATTGATCATTAATTACAACTATAGCTTAATTATAATTGTAATTTTTAAAATTGGTCACCGTTGTTTCAGATAATTGACTTTGTAATTGTAATTACCATGGAAATTACAATTTAATTAAATGCAAAACAGGTGTATGGCTTACACGTATATGGAGTTAACAAATATTAAAAGTTTTCCCCACTAGCTGCCAGTGAATGTTCACATTCATACATGTGGTAAAGGATAGAAGAGTTGGGGGTTAGTGGGTTACAGTTAAAAGATGAATGAATTTATTTAAATAGGGACGATACAAAGAGTAATAATACTGTGTACAAAGAGTTTATAGCTATTGCTGAAATTCCAACTCGTGGGCTTTTACATAAGATATTGAAATAAATACACTAAAATGTAAACGTAAAGATGCTAAAACTACATCGTACACACATAAAACACCACATATAATCTTCACAACGCAATATGAACTAAAGTTAGTAAAATTGTAATTGAACTTTAGTAATTATAATTGACTTTCAGGGGAAAAATAATAATTATAAACTATTTGTAATTAGGAAAAAATGCCAGTCATCATGATCAAAGCTGATTTGTGATTAAACATAGATAATTGAAAATGTAATTGTAATTAAAAAATGTATTTGACCCAAACCCTGGTCAGAAATGAAAGCAGAGGCGTGAGAGGAAGTCTGACCTTCTTTTATCTTATCGTCCAATGGGAACGGGTCATCAGGCTGCATGTTGGCTGCTACCAGCACTTGTCTGGAGTCATCCAACACCTAGAGAGAGAAAGAGAGAGAAAGAAAGAGAGAGAGAGAGACAGAGAGAAAGGAGAGAGAGAGAGAAAGAGAGAGAGAGAGAGAAAGAGAAAGAGAGAGACAGAGAGAGAGAGAGAAAGAGAGAGAAAGAGAGAGAGAACAAAAAGAGAGAACAAAGAGAGAGAAAAGAGAGAGAGAACAGAGAGAGAGAAAAGAGAGAAAAGAGAGAGAGAAAAGAGAGAGAGAACAGAGAGAGAGAGAAGAGAGAGAGAGAACAGAGAGAGAGAGAGAGAACAGAGAGAGAGAGAGAGAGATTAGAGCTCTGGCCAAAAACACGTTTTGTACAAACTTGGACCAAAATATCATCTGATAGCAGCGAGTGACACAGTGTGTGATTATCACACCACACAACACAGACCGCAGCAGTAGTTCTCCACCACTAAAAATACAATTCAAGAAATAATATTGTGCATTGTGTAATGTAATATAAAAATACTTCAAATATTGCTCTTTGATTATACCAAGTTCCTGATTATAGCTATGGCAGGGTTGGGGTTTATATTGCATTTTTCAATTACAAGTACATCTTCAATCATCCATTTTGATTACGGTGACCAATTACAATTAAAATGATTAGTCTTCCCCTGAAATTGAATTGCAATTACGTTCTCAATTACTAAAGTTCAAATTCAATGAATCACAATTACTGATCCTTTAATAAAAACAACCCCCATAAAACTAAAAAAAAAAAAAAAAATAGAGCACTTAGCATTCTGTTAGATAACGGGTCAGTTTTGACCCATGTTTTAAATCAGTAAAATACACTAAAAATACTATATTTCACTTAATTTGTTTCTCATCTCTTGGTTACCTTGTTAGGCTTCCTAATCAATGTAAATATTGGTATTAATGAATTTGGTGATGAAGCTGATATATTATTTAGTTCAGCTAATATCTGCTTAATGAGTTTCTGTATTAATACTCAGACATTAACCCCTGCTGCCACTAGAGGGCCCCAAATCTACAAACTACATACTGTATGGTTACTTTTAAATAACAACACAACTATAATTCCTAAGCAATCATTTATCCTAGGAAAGGTTCATTTCATTATGTTAAGTATATGCAACAAGTGAGTTCATGAGGTTTAAAGGGGATGGAAAATTCAAAATCCTGGAATATTTATTTATGGAGCTGGAAAAAAAACATTCTTATATTTTGGAACTTTACTCTTAAATAAGGATTCAATATACTTTGTAATTTATTGGTAGCTGGAGCTATTTACTATTTACAAGTGCATAATTTAAAAAAAAGAAGAAAAAAAAACAGAAACGGCACAATTTAAAAATATTTTAACTTTTCTAAAATGAACTAATTCAGACAATAAAGCACTGAAGCTTTGTTTCTTTGCTCTATCAACACAATTTAAACCCAATATAACCCTTTAACAGTAGCTATTTATTAATGCTGGGTGTTATTTTAGTTTGCATGATGATTTATTGCATTTATGCTCAATCTTGTGTTTATTTTTGCACCATTGCAATCCTACAAAATGAATCAAAGTGGCTGCACGTTTTCATATTCTTAATTTATTTTCATTGCATTTCAAAATAAGTGTAACGTAGCGATTAGGGTTGCTGATTTCTTTTGCAAAGATCGAAAACATCCGGCATGTTGCAGACATCTGGATAGTAATTAAAAGGCCCCAAATGTTCATTATTTTATTTTAGATTCTAGAAATAGACTTTTTTTTTCAGCTTTATCACTAAGTTTGACACACATTATTAAGGAACATGTTTCATCGACCATGCTTACCTCCTACACTGTAATAGACTGTAGCATTATCACAGCTCATCTACAGAGTTTAGGAATCAACCTCAAGGCTCGACATGTTATGCTTGTCAAATATCATCACGCATTCAACCACAAAATAGTTACAAACTATGATTGTAGAAATCTAAAACAGGCAATCCTGTAGGGATGTAACGATTAATCGTAAGGCAGTTAAAAATCGATTCATAGGTATCACGGTTGATATCGATTTTCTGAAAATTGAATCGCAGTACTTTTTTTAACCAGCAGAGTAGGCGGCGGGCGGAGTCTGCTAATACTTTCTTTCTGGCCGCCTTCTACTCTTAAATATGTTAATAAATGATTCATTACCCCTTTAGCACCGAAAGAATATCTGTAATATTACTTGAATATCTGTAAAAGTCACGTTTTTCTATTAGCTCTGTCTGCTAGCATAGCATCTCTTCTTCACTGCAAGATATCTGCATGCCAACCGACCACTGGGTTACCAGCGCCCTCTGCTGGTCCAAACAAATATGGCGTAAATCAGTGTAATCACGTTTTTTTTTTTTTTAAGTCCAATTGTTAAGGCACAAAATACATTTTCAGTTGCACTTTTAAAAGAAAAAGAACTATTATGCAGTTTTGCATTGTTTATTATAGAACCAGAATTTAAATTAATAGGCTTCATTTTCATTTCTATTATTCTTTTATTTATTTCATTCAAGATTTATTTTTAGTTAAATTGCATTGTCTTGAATTGTTTATCAAGGAATTCTTTTGACAATGAAAAATAAAAGGAAAATAGTACAGTATTTTCTAGTTTTTTTCCCAAAAGAAAAAATTGTTTACAGTCCCATTTTGTAAAATAAATCGTGAGAGAATCGTATCGTGAACCCAGTATCGTGAATCGAATCGTATCGGGAGTTGAGTGAATCGTTACATCCCTACAACCCTGTATGTCAGAATATGAGTAACATTAAGTGGAACTCCCTTACACGGCATTAAATTAAATCCAGTTCACTAAATCAACATCAGTATCACAAAATACAAAACACACAGATTAGCTTCAAACTATTTACTTCCCACTCAACGAGCAGCAAAATAAATAACCTTTACAAAGTAAATATTTAATTAGTAAAAAAAAAAAAACAATCCCCATATTTGACCCATTTTTTTTCTGAATTTACAGACTTCTTCTCAACAAATGTGAAGGTAGTGAACAAAGCGTAGAATCTAAAGCGCTCTGCTGCCTGTGTTGCTTTGAGCTAATTGAACATGTCATCATATCTGTTCACACACATCAGCTGAGATCACCATCAGCACAGATGCCCTGAGGACAGAGCTTGATAGAGACGGTGAGACACACTCCTGCTGACGCTGGATTTCAGCCAATGAACACTCAGGCTGTTTGGCGTCCTTCAGAGGTCTGGAGATACGGAAACGTCCAGTGGGAAATGAACGTACTAGCTAAATCAAAGCTCGCAGACTTGCACCACGTCGTTGCGTCAGCATTTTTAAATGCAACAAACCAGGGTTCACGTCAATTATAATTGTGTAATTGATCATTAATTACAATTATGGCATAATTATAATTTAAACATTCTATTGCTGCCGTAAAGACATTGTAATAGAGTTTAGATAATTGACTTTGTAATTGTCATGAAAACCCTATAGAAATGGTCAATTATAATTAACGCAAAATTGGAGGACCATGTTATAATTCTATATATGTATAATTCTACACATATGTAGTTAATTACTTCATATCAAGCTTCCCCACATTTTACCATTTCAACAAAAAAGGCTCAAACGCCCACACCAAAAATATTAATACCTACATTTTCATTGATTATGAAGCTTAACAATGCAACCAATAGATAGGAAATAAATGAAATGACTGATATTTGTTTTTAGTGTATTTTAAAGCTGATTCAGGACCCGCTATAACAAGAGATGCTAACAGAAAGCTAACACAAAAGGAAGGTTAACTTTTATTACCGTAGGTTATTTATTTCAGGCTTAGTAATTGTGATTAATTGCAATTCAACTTTAGTAATTGAGAACGTAATTGAAATTGACCTTTTGAGGAGCATAAAATAATTGTAATTGAACTGTAATTGGGTAATTGTACCTGAAAAATGTACTTGAATGTGGAGCTTTGATTTGTAATATTGGTGGCGTCCTACCTTGAAGAGGCCTTTGAGCATGATATCTATGATCTTGTACTGCTGGTTGATGTCGTTCAGCTCCACCAGGTTCTTCAGCGCATTCAGCTGGTCTTTCCTCTTGGTTTCAAAGAGTCGCTTATCTGGGAAAAAACAAGTCAAGGAGGCGGAACGATCGACTCGTCGAGAGCGCAAAGGTCTAGGGAAACTAAGAAGACCTTATGAAAACATTTCACAAGAATGCTGCGTCTTTAACGAGACATTCTTAAGAGTCCCAAAAAAGGAATTCCTATTAATTGCATTGAATGACGACATGAGTGGAGTCGCCCCAGAGGAGCATCCTCCATACAAATGTCATGATGAATGTACACAAGTTGAATGATACAATAAATCAGTGGTTCCTAAACTTGTTCTGCTGCCCCCCCACCTTTGAAGAATAAAAAACTCTCAGCGACAAAAAACAAATTCTAAAAAAAGTGTGTCCTTTTTAGACTATTCTTCTTCAGATCTTATTAGAATAATATAAAATGTGCAATCACAAATTTTAGACCAGTAATAAAGCGCTTTATTAATAAAGTTCAAAGGAAAAAAAACATTTTCTATTTTTATATAAAGGTTTCTTTTAATCAGGCAACTTTTTTTTCAGGGAATTTACTTTGATCTCTTGACATGTTTTGACTGCCAGTCTCCCTCAGAGGCATCTGCTGATCACTTATGAGTTATTTATCATAAGTTTACTTTTTGCAAGAATAAAACACGCATAGCTGTCGTGGAAGGACTGCACTATACAGTATGTGGTGTTAACGATTGACAACATATGCAGATAAAAATAAATGAATAAATAAAACATTGGAACATTTTAATGCATTTATCGCGCAAAAAATAACTTAATAAATTTTTCTGTAAAAAAAACAAAACATCAGTTTTCTAAGCATATTTTTCCACACTAGTATAAACATTAATCCTCGAGAGTATTTTATTAATAATTGTCCAAATGATTGTAGTATTGAGACCCTTGAGTCACACCGACATGACATCCATAAAAATGTATAGTCGAGTTCTACTTTAAATGCACACGTGTACAAAGCGCTCCTTAATTCAAAGGCGTGTCCGTGCATTTGGCAGCACCAGCAGCAGCAGCAGCAGCAGCAGCAGCAGCTGAAGGATACAGATCTCCAGGTTAGAGTCATGTCTCGGCCGGTGTGCGTCCAAGTCGGCCGAGCTGAAAGCAGCAGCAGCGGTGACGGTCAGGATGACTGAAGCCAGGCTCTGCATGGTCAAAAGGAACGCCTCTCCTAAAATATAGACATTAAGTCACAATGTTAAAAGACTTTGTTGTTTTTTGTTTTCTCATTTTAGGCAAAAAAAAAATCCCCTTTAAGATGAGTTTGGGATTTCAGCTAAAAAAGTACTGTATGCATGATGGCTATGCATGTTGCCTTTACTGGATTACTTGAATTGAAATATTTATATTTATTTCAAATGTATCAAACCAGAAGATTTTGCCATTTTATTCTGGGATGATAGTGTTTCTTCTTCTTCTGTACTAAACAGGAAACTTTAAATGAAATAAAAAAAAAAACTGCATAATATTTTAGGCAAAAAAGAAAAAAACATACAGAATAAACTACTTCTTCCATCAGTACATAGATTGTTAAAACTGGGAGCTTTTTAAGTATTTCTGTCCCAAATTGTAGGGACTTAGTCAGAAGCATAAATAAGAATATTAAGCAATTTGAACTTGGGCTGGGTGATATAGAGCAAAACTAATTTTTTTCCTCAAAATGACGATATACAATATAAATCTCGATAATTTTAATTCAAATGAAGTCGAACCATAAAGACAATTCAGAGTTAAAATTGCTGATGCAAAATGCTACACAGGCACATTTATTAACAAACAATAAAATGAAAAAACAAACAGTTGCACAAAATGTGAATATATATAAATATAGCATATTGATAACTGATATTGTTATCTATATCTCCAAAATAGAGAACTCGATATATTTTACTTTGAACTGTTTAGTTGTGCATGAAATGTGTTTTATAAATAAAGTTGAATTGATTGAATAAATGGCACTGTGCAGCGTAAATAAATACCAATGCAATGAAAGACAAAAATCCTATTGAGTTTTTATCCAACCCAATACAAATGCTGAGCCACCACCCAGGTGACCCATCTTTGGGCCCCGACCCATGAGATGAGAACTAGGGATGTACGCTCAGATTTGTCAGTCCGATAACGGCACTTTTCCTAAATAGATTTTTTGGCCTGATGAGAAAATTCAATTTGACCAAATAGTCCCGCCCATTTACCATTCGACCCTGCCCATCTAGCACCGCTATGTGCTAAGCTAACCCATTCATGTCGGATTAGTTGCATGCGTGAAGTAAAAAAGTAAAACCTTTGTCGAATTTGTTTCAAAAGCCAACAATTTATGGAAAAATTGTCTACTTTTTTTTTAATCAGTAAAATAAGTTAAAAGTTATGGGTAATTTATCAGGATAGTATCTTGGTGATCCAGTTTAGGATAATATCTATGTAAGCGTACCAGCTAAAAACCACTTTTCCTCCCCGATAGATAGAATATGTTTTTTAAAAAAAAGCAACACAATGGAGATAAGTGGTCACTCTCCTCATGCTTTTTTCCCCCAGGCCTGTCTGACTTCTGGCACATCTATAATTCCTACTAGGATTTTCACAGTTCCTGCACCAGACTCCACCCCCACTGTGGAAATCTGGGGTCTTCTTTAACATCTTCGTCAGCGTGCAACATCTCAGCAGTGGTTTTAAGGGAAGGATGAAAGAGAAAAAGCTCAACAAAGCAGCTAAATATAGAAATGCTTGACTTTTTTTTTTTTTTAGGAAACAGAGAAAAGCGAAGGAAAAGGTGGTGGGAGTAGATCATGTTGATGAGACGACCTACGCCACCAAATTCATACATAATTTAACAGGCATTGCATCCATGGTGCCATTAGGGGATGTACTGTATATGGATGGCGTGAAGGGGATTATTAGGAAGAAAAGGAGAGCTATTAAATGAGTGAAGCAGCTTCTGTAAAGAGGGAAAACATAAAAACAACAGCTTTGTTCGTGAATATTTAATCTACCTTTATGGGAGACTCAGACACGGAGCTAAAGAACACACAGAAACAAGTGACCAGATGGAGCTGACAAAAATGACGGACTTGACTTTAACTCAACCGATCTTTAAAATGGTTCGTGTCGTGATTCTTGACATTGAGAGAAGCGAGCAAACCTCGCAGAAAGTGAAAGATAATTGGAACTAAATGAGTTCCCTGAAGAGAAAAGGATGGAGGGTGATGTGAAGCATCCTACACATTTTCCTTGGCCTCGTCTTTTGCTGTGTGTGTGAAAAGGAAAGCTGTTTTCTAGTATTAAAGTCTATAGTATCAGAGGTCCTCCAAGTCTCTCACTTAAAAATAAAACCATCTGACAACTGAGTTTATCCAAAGTCAGCAGAAACAAGCTGATGGCCCAATTTGTACATCTTTTGGGTGGATTCCCAGTTTTCCGGCTAATGATGCGCTAAACATCCCGATGTGATGCTGGAAAGAAGCAATACATCTTGATAGCAAATAAAGGCGGAAGTATACACTCAACCAACCATTCAATCCCGATACTGGGTCCACGAGTTGATTCTAGGGCTGGGAAAAAAAAAAAATGTAATCATTTATCAAATTTGTAGATAAAAACTATTTTTATTTTACAAATTCGAGTAAAAATAAAAAAATTAAAATGTTTTTTTTTACTTTTTCGCATTCTGTCTTTGTGAATTATTGTAGCACGATGTGAGCCAGCCCCCTCTTTGTTTACATTTTTTTTACCCTCTGAGTAGGCTTTATGTGTGCCACAGGCAATTTTTTATCTGCACTATGCTGAGATGCAAAGGGAAGAGTTTATTATATTTTTAATTGTAATTTTACATGTTATAACATATGTAGTTATCTGATTTCATAATCAGAAAATTGAAGCTACTGTGAAGGTGCTGATGCACTTTTGCTTAAACCTGGTTAAAGCTTGAAATTGTTGAATGACAGAGGCTCATTTACTTTTTATTTTGGGATTGTTCTATGCATTTTAACTTTTGAGGACAACTTGAGGCACTTTCGATCACCGACATAAGCTCTCCAAGTAAATTTTCCGCTCCAGCACTTCTATCCATAGGTGACTGTGGTTCACACTCCAATAAAGGAACCTACTGTTACTGATTATTGTTCTCTGTTTGAGTAAAATCACTTGATCACACCTTTTCTAACATTCCACACTACAAAATAAGTAATACAAGTATGTATGAGTCGTGCTGATATCGTATCGGAAGTGAAAAGGCTGTATCGGGACATCACTAGTCTCAACAAGCAGCATTAAAACAGTCACAGCATCCCCTATTGTTTAAGTTGATTTTTAGCTGATTTAGGAAATATGCTTATATTCCTAATAGGAATATAAGGAGAGTTTTGCCATGGGTTTGTTTGCTCTTTGGTGCTTTGATGCTCCATGACCAGCACATTCTTACACACCAACAGCAGCGGCTGATGGACAAAGTGCTGCGACTTTAGGGAGGAAGAGGAGGAAGGGCATTAAGGGCAGATCGATCAGCTCTAATGTGGCACTGGCAGCGCAGACAGAGGAGTCGAGATGCAGCCGTTAAGTCAAACACTCAGCTACATCCCCCACTGCATGAAAGACTGTTATATTTAAACACACATACAGTAACTAAGTCCTTAGGTACTTCACATAAAGCCAATGGTAAATTTCTCAACTTTTCCCTCTGGCAACAACCACCGGATAAGCTGAAGTTTTGATTTCCTGTGTGGGAGCGTCAGGTCCTGGCTGAGTCAGACGTGTGGGTATGTGTGTGTGTGATTGCACACAGTGTCAAACACAGCTACAGTAGTTATACATTCTGAGGAAAACACGTGTCTGTCAATCCTGCAGTGGAAAATAATGTTCAGAGATCTTTCCGATCACCCATCCATCAGCTTGTGTCCTTCCATCTCACCAGTGCAGATGTTTCTTTCACCAAAAGCTTGGATTTAAATCCAACCCCTAAACTAGGATGAATTTGACACCTAGGCTATAGATTATGAGAATGCAGTTAAAGCGTTGTTTTTTTTTAAATAGTGAATTACAATTACATATACAATAATAAAGTGCAGCAATATTCACAAACAAGTACAAATACAGACGGGCATTTACAGTATGTGGTTAATAGAGCTCGGGAAATAGATTGAAAGACCCCCCAATCCCCCCATAAACACTTATTACCCTCAGAGGAACTACGAGAAGGTTTATTGAGGTGAAAAAGTTACTTAGTTCTGCTTTAAGTTGAGTTGACGCTGCACATGAAAAGCAAAAATAACTCCAATAGGGTTTTTACTGTTTAATGAAAACCACTGCAGCTGAATCTTGTTTATTTTATATCTGATAATGAGTTACATAAAGTTATGGTTGATAAATATCTCTCTGATTTCCTATAAATAAACCAGATTAGGATTGATGATTTAATCATTAATCTACTGAGAGCAGTACTAACAGCATATTTCGGTGTAATAATCACAACAGCTACATTTCTGTCAAATCCGGCCAACTTGGTCTTGTGAATACATAAAACATAATAAAAAAATATTGCGTTTCACAAGTTGGGACAGTTGAATAGTGACGTTTATGTTTATGCTAACATTTATTTCACAAAACGTGCGACATGTTAGCTGATCGCTTCTAGTAGGGACGTCCCGATAGTACTTTTTTTAAACAGCAGAGGGCGCTACCTATTTATCCTTCTCTTGTACAGAAGCATAGGCGGCGGGCGGAATCGCCAACCACTCTTAAACATGTTCATAAATGATTCCTTACCCCTTTAGTACTGAAAGAATATCTGTAATATTACGTGAATATCTGTAAAAGTCACGTTTTTCTATTAGCTTTGTCTGCTAGCGCATAGCATCAATTCTTCACTGGAAGAATATCTGCATGCCACCTGACCACTGGGTTACCAGCGCCCTCTGCTGGTCCAAACAAATATCTGATGTAAATACAGTGCAATGACTGTTTTTTTTTAAAAAAGTCCAATTGTTAAGGCACAAAATACATTGTCAGTTGTACTTTTAAAAAGAAAAATAACTATTACGCAGTTTTGCATTGTTTAGTATAGAATGAGAATTTAAATTAATAGGCTTCTTCTTCATTTGTATTATTCCTTTATTTATTTAATTCAAGATTTATTTTTAGTTAAATTGCATTGTTTTGAATAGTTATCAAGGGATTCTTTGGACAACGAAAAATAAAAGGAAAATAATACAGTATTTTCTAGTTTTTTCCCGAAAAAAATAAAGGAATATTTTTCAGTCATCATTTGTCTACAGTCCCATTTTGTAAAATAAATCGTGAGAGAATCGTATTGTGAACCCAGTATCGTGTTGAGTGAATCGTTACATCCCTACAGATCCTAATTAAATTTGACTCAGTAATGGCATTTTGGTTCCCCAATCACATCACCAAACTTCATCCAGTCTGATCTGGATTTAATCTAATTTTTTCTAAAAGAAAAAAAAAAAAAAAAGATAAAAAATGGGGGTGCTCATACATTTGTCCTTACTGTATGGTTTTTAAAGGGGATAGACACTTCTTCCAAACTTTTAAAGTCTGAATTATCATGGAGTCATCAGTCATGATCAGGATCACTGATCCAGATAACTGTCAATATCTGGCAAAAAGGTGATTTGATGCTTGGCGGAGCTTTGCGTTCTCTGAGTGCTCTAGTAGTGTCGCAGACTCGCAATATGTTTTAACTTGAATGTAAAAATCTACATTTGTGGTCAGTACACCTGGGGTAAATTAACTAATCTAATGAGGCAAAGCTTCAAAACAAGGACATTTATATTACTTGTGTTGAACTCGAGCTGAGGTGGAACACACTGAATGGCAGGTGGCTGGTTCTTCATGTATTAGTTCATCAGTAGTGAACATCTAAAATGATCATCCTTCCTTGTATGTACCAATGTATCCAAGCCAAGTGTGTGGGCAAGAGTCAATCACTGCCAAACAGTCAGTCCATCTCAGCGCCACGACAGAACAATGAGTATATTAACAATGAAACACAAACCATCCAAACCAGCTTGGTAAGCTTTGGACACTAAACTAGCACTTTAGGAATAGGATGCATGCAGCTCTAAAGAGGATTAGCAGAAAACTAGACGCCAAAATCCTACTCTGCTCTCAGGCTGATGGAGACTAAACGCTCCAAAGACTTATACTTTCCCACTCTACCATACATCATAAAAACTAGGGAATTTATTGATCCAAGATATCAAGAATTTAGCATACTTTAATAAATTTCATGCAACAAGGGGTTTAAAATGTAATTATGGATTTTCACATTTATTTAATGGAAAATTAATCATGTGTGCTTCCCATTTTGGACACAAGGAAGAGGAGCTCAACCCTACTATATATATATATATTAGTATGGCGTATCACGATACGAAACGCCATACAAAGCTCATGATAACATTTATCTCATTGAAAAAGTGTCCAAATGAACAGTGCAACATTTCTGTAAATAAGTGTCAACATACCAATGTAAATGAATAAGTATCTCCAATAGTGCTTTCTGTAAACAAAAAATAGGGTCTTTCTTACCAGTGACACCATTATAGTGCAATATTCCATTAAACAATATATTGGTTCCTTCAACAAACAGTGACAAAATTTCTGTGAAGACGTACCCGCACATTTTAGCGAAAAAGCAGAAAAGGTTTTGAAAAAAAATTTAATACTTATACTAACAAAGATAATCAACAGTGCGAAGAATATTGTGATATATCGCCGTATCGAGATACCGTAACACTCCTAATATATATGTGTATATATATATACACATTTTTTTTTTTTTTAATTCTGACTTAAAAATATTAGATTTATCTGGGGAAAAATAGTTTTTAATATGTAGTAAATATCTTTATCATCTAAATAATACAATTGAATCATCTGTTTGATTTGAAACTCGTGCAAGTTTTGTGTAAATGTGTGATTGGGTCTTTCTTGTTAGGTGTTTGGTAATGTATAAATAAATGACAGTAAACATATTGGTGAAAAACACTCAGCATTCCCTGAGAAGGATTGAGGTCCAGAGAGGATGGATGGAAGCGGGAACAGCTGGATTACCATGAGCTGGATCCAGCTGCTGGAGGCTTAGGATCAGGGGCTTCACTCTGACTCCCTCTGCCATCACTCACAGATAAAACACGGCCGACATGCCTATAATGATCATGATGACAAGGACTATCACGTGAACCATTAATTTCTAATTTTCTTCATTAATTATTCCCACTGCTAACCTGGGATCAACGACGTGGATAATTATTAACAAAATCATCATTTATCGAGACATAAATACATACACAGTGGCGGATTTTTCAGGCGATAACGAGGTATTAAAACCGGTTCTTACAGGCGAGAGAACCGAACAAACTGACCGACTCACTCACCGCTTCAATCGGCTGCGAACGCGCCTCCAAAGTAGTTCAGTCCCACAGTTTCTGTCAAAAATAAATCCACACCGACGACAAAACACACAGTTTGTCCTCCAGGGAACGAGAAACGGGACCGTATGAGAGCACCGCGGAGACCGAGGTGCGGGTTCATCTACATGCGGAGCTCGGTGCTTCAATCAGGCAGTGACACGACCACCTCGGCCGGATCCTCACAGCGAATGACAGAGCGCTGAAGACTGCGCTGTTTCCACCCGGAGGACTTAGAGGGTGACACCAGCGGGGAGAGCGAGAGATCGACGACAGGAAATAAAATAAAATAAATTAAAAAAAACAATAAATAAAAAAAAAAGAAAAAAACAGAAACAATGACAGGAAGTTTCCTCAATATAAAATAAAATACAATAAAAATAAAAATAAAAAATAAAAACTTGTGAGAATGACACCAAATTTACCAAAATGAAAATATAAAAAGTTAGTAATTGCATGATATAAAATATTAAAATTACATTTATCAAAATTATATGTGTGAAAAAAATACAGTTTAATAATATTAATAATAAGAATAATGGCTTGGATTTATATAGCGATTTTTTCAATGAGACTGAAAGCAGTTAGACACCATTATTGATTCACACACAGTCACTCACACATCAGTCATACTGGTAGTGGTAAGCTACATTGTAGCCACAGCTGCCCTGGGGCATACTGACAGAAGCGTGGCTGAGCGTGAATGAGATAAAATTAGAGCAGCATAGTAGTAGTTAGAGCTTCTGCCTCACACCAAGAGGAATATCTACCAGAAAAGAGATTAGGGTGGAGATTGCCTGTTCTCTCTGTCTGTGTGTGAGAGAGTTTACTCAGTTTGGATACGTTGCCGAGATAGCACACATACGTCTCGCCGATGTCGGCCTCAGATCGTGCGTCGGCATTCTACTCCTAATGCGTCATTTTGTGTGTGCTTTTCCCCCCAAATCGGTGACACCACTTGCAAAATCGTTAAACTGTAAAATGTCACTTCCATGAAGCTGTTTTTATGCTGGGGATTTTTGGCTATGCTGCTGAAAATACATTTATGATCATGAACTGTGTCTCTCTTTATTTTATTCCCACATAGTACGCTATTTAGTGGTAGTTGTTTTGTTGTGATATTGCCATATTCCTATCAGATTTAAGTAAAAACTCGACTGTGGATATGAAGATATTGATACTAATTGAATGATCCGAGCTAAATAAAGGTTAATATAAGCTGTAGAGGCCGCGCTGAGCAACTTTAATCCATCGTCCAAACGCCGATGTCTCCATTACGTCTGCCCAATGAGCAAACGCCCTCCATAATATGTCTTGCCGATGCAACTTTGAGATGTATGTGTGCTATCAGGGTGGCTTTCTCCCACATGCCAAAAGTTTGATGGGAATCTATACATTTCTCCATGGAGTGAAAAAGTGTGGCAATATGTTTGTTTCCACCAGTCTGAACTTTGATAGAAAGCAGCAAAGAAAATTAATGAATGAACAAGTTATATATGTTATATAAACACATTATATAACATGTTTGATAAAGTTTGTTTCATTTTTAAATGCTCTCAATAAAAGTTTGTTTCCAGCATAACCTCGCCCATTTTCTGTGTTCTCCTTGGAAAAGGTAGGTATTATTTTATCTTATTAGTATTCTGTGTTTTATTCTACTTTATTTAATTCCCCTTTTATGTGCTCTCTGTGGGAGAGGAATGAGAAGAAAGGAGAAATGGAATAAATTGAGGTTTATTAACCAAAAATAAAACAAAGCAGAGAGAGTACTGCAGTCCACTGGTTACAATGACATGGCCCAGTGCTCTAATAACTGCCAGTGTGACCCCATGTGGGTAGGTGGGTATGAAAAGAGACGGAGGAGGTGGTCCATTATCACATTTTCTTTCAAGCAACTAAAAGTTGAACTCGTATTTTATAGTCAAACTAAAGAAATCCCCCAAAAATTGCAGTAAATGACTGTCTTTTTCAAAAAGTATTAACAATAAACATGACAACTCTACTGTCTGTAGATGAACAGTGAACCCAGGCATCAAACTGATTGGTAAGAACCACATCAAAAAAACTAACATCAGGCTCAGGTGAGTTTAAAGTCAGACAAACAGATGAAAACGTCTCCAATGCGACTGAGGGAATCTGTTAAGGAGCAAAGTGAGTAGATATTAACAAAACCATCACTATATGTAAAACATTCACTATTTATTTGCTGATATCCAGTATTGTCCAACAATTAATTTCCTATTTCTGACGTTAACCGATACAGATATATTAAAAAAAAAAACAAAAAAAAAAAACCCTCCCCCCACCTAAGTTTAGGTAACATTAAATATCTCCATGCAATTAACACATTAAGCCTACTTTTAATGTAATACACCACTTAAAACATCATCCGTGCAAATAAAAAACATTGATTAAAAAAAAATTAAACTCAGGTGCTGGAGGGTCGTCTTCTGATCGAGAGGTTGGGGGTTCGATCCCTGTACCTGACTATGTGTCGAAGTGTCCTTGGGCAAGACACTGAACCCTAAGTTGCTCCCAATGGTCGACTAGCGCCTTGCATGGCAGTTCTGCCCCATTGGTGTGTGAATGTGAGAGTGATTGGGTGAATGAGCTGATCTGTAAAGCGCTTTGGGACTGCTTCAGTGTGGTTATAAAGTGCTATATAAATCTAGTCCGTTTTACCGTAAACTTCAGTTATGGAAAAAACAACATCACCGATTGCTTTTTCAGTATCGTTGGAAAAAAAAAACAAACTCTTTTTAGGTATTTTTCCTTGATAAATGTTTTTCATACCTTTCTTTGGAGGGCTGATGGTGGTTCAGTTTGGCGGTTTATGGAATTTTTATATATATATATATATATATATATATATCGCAAATAAAACTGATACTGATATCAACCAATATTACATTTTATAGCAAAATATCATCCGTTAATATCGATTGGTCGATATTATCGCCCATCTCTATTTTTTGACCTGTTATAACCTTTTATTAGTCATATTGTTATGAATATTTTGTTAACACTTTATATTAGGGAACACCTATTAACCATTAATTATTTGCTTATTAATATGCAAACTAGTAACATTTTGACTCTTAATTAGTCATTATTAATGCATTATTCTGCATGGCCTAATTATAAAACCAGTACACCATTAACTAAGAGTTATAAACTCAGAATGATTACTTATTAGTAGTAAGTAAGGAAGTTGTTGTATATCAGTTACGATCTCAATATGCTACGGTTTGTGTTAACGTTAACCCTAACCCTGTTTGGACTGCGAGACTAAGGCATTAATGAGTACTTAATAATGACTAAGTAAGAGCCAATAAGTTACTAATGCCAACAAACAACTAGTTAATGGTTAATAGGTGTTCCCTAATATAAAGTGTTACTGATATTTGAATAGTTTAATAATGTCGTCTTTTGGATTTAAGATCATTTCACACAAATATATTTATACTTTTCAGTTTAATATCTTCATAAAGGGATACAGGATGTTGATGGGCGGGGTTTGGCTGAAGCTCTCGGCCGGTGTCTGTGATCTGAGCGCCTCCATCAGGTTTCCTGCTCTCTGTCGGAGCTCCGCTGTGGTTAATAGAGCTCTGCTTTGAACCTGAAGGAGGGAAAAAGGAGAGACTTTTATTCTAGGCATGTCTGTCATGGCTGAAACTGTGATGGCAATGGACTTTTGTTGGAGGCTGAATCATAAAAGGACATTTACCACTGTGAAAAGCCTGAACAGCATCACTCCACTCATGGCCTATATTTAATCACTGGATAATTATGAAACATAGCACAAGTGTTTCTCAAATGGGGGTACATGATGGCACTACAGGGGGTACTTGAGAGAGAGAGAGTGGAAAATTAACAAATAGTGTCAGTCTTGGTCCCAAACCTGGCGTGAGATGACTGGAAAGAATAACAATTAGAAATAAATCTATTCAGGAACCACTAAATCTGTGTTTTTCAACCTTGGGGTCGAGACCCCATCTGGGGCCATCTGAAATTTTTGAAAAATTAAAATAGATTTTTGAAATTTTGTAATTATTATTCTTTTTTTTTAATCTTGTTTTTAAAAAAAATTAAAATAACACAATCTCAAACAACTGTATTTCTATACTTTCACTTTGTGAATATACATCAACTAAAATGCAGTAAAAATAAATAAATAAATAAAGTATCTGAGCTCAAACATGATCAAAAACTAATTCTAGGGTCAGCAGAAATTCTTGATGTCAAAATGGGGTCACAATTAAAAAAAGAAAAAAGAAAAGTTGGGACCCACCGCACTAAATACTGTTTCTTTCCACTTATTTACTAAATGAGGTTCTTTAAAAAGTGTGTTCTCTCTAGTTCAGGGGTCTGCAACCTGCAGCTCTGGAGCCTCATGTGGCTCTTTGACTCTTTTGCAATGGCTCTTTGTAGCTTTAACAAAAGAAAATAAATAATGAATTGTTATTTCTTACAGAGGGTGTTGATGATTAATGACATTAATGTCAAATAAAAATTATGATAAAACAATTGGTTAACTTAAAAATAAATCACATTGTGCAATAACTCTGCCACCTTCCTACTTCAACTCCTACAACCTCTACAGACCATCAGCTGTCCTTGCACCTGTAGCTAACCTTAAGTTTTAAATCCTTTGAAAGAGAACTAAACTAACAAATAGACTATTTTGGAAGAAAATAGAGATCGTATTTGTGTGGGGAAAGATTTATTTACCGTAATTGCCAACATGCTGCCTTAATATGCATGTTTGATATGTTGCAAGAAATTAGCAATTAACACGTGTTGACCAAGACGATCGTGTGTTCTTGCTTGTTTATTGGTTCTGTGGAAATACATGCTGTTAGTTTGAAAGCAGTTCTGTAACTGCAATTTTTTTTCAATAGTTTTCTCAGCAAAATGTTGTAGTCAAATGAAGGGAGTACTTGGATTCAGAAATAAGAAAAAGGAGGGACTTGACCCAAAAAAGTTTGAGAACCACTGGTTTATACAACAACACCTGCATATTTTGGAGCATGAAGTCACTATCTTTAACGGTTCTCGATAAGGTAATGTTCAGTAATGTGCACAAAAAAGAAAGGGTGACAACAAAGCGATGCAGAAGGTGCAACAACACCCTTTGTGCAAAGAGAGAATGAAGATTTGCTGTCAGCAGCGATTTTAAAAATGAAGAGCTTGTAGAAAATGTTCACAATAAAGAGAAAACGTTTGTAAAGTTTGTGAGGAAGAGCGTCCTGCAGCTACCAGCGTTCCCAGTGGAGCTGAACGACGCACAGACTTACCGCTTGGCTTTGGAGAAAACATTCAGACTATCTTAAAAAAAAATGTGTTGTACTTTAATCCTGTTTTTTTTTTCTGTTCTGTTCATTTGTTTGTTTCAGTCTAACAAAAAAATATTCAAATATAAAAGCCTTTTTCAATACAAACTAAAGAAACGCAAGCATTCAACAAGTTCGTTTGAGTTGCCTTGTTTCAAATAATGAAAAAACATATATTTATATATATATATATATATACTTTCTTTTAGATACAACAATTACCAAGAACACAAACATGTATCTACTGCTTCACAAAACTCTCTAAAATATACTGACATTATTGTTTTTTAAGTTAAATAGAGTGCAACTCATTTTTATTTCTTTTTTATCAAAATTATGCCACAAATTAACCTATTGCACTGCAAATTCAAATGTACTTTAGATTCTTTTGACGGACATTTAATAGTTTTAGTCAACTGAATCCTTTTTTTTTTTAATTAACTTTACTCCACAAGTTTCAGTGAAATAAATTCAAAAGGATTTTTCTCAACTCAGTCTGTGGAGGATTTACTACTAATAAATCATTAATAGCTGAGGCTGCTTCTCTGTGTTTGACCATCATTAGTTCTCCCAATTAACACAAGTAAGCAAGTAAAGAAAAGTATGAATAAATCATTTTTAATTATAATTATTATAATCATAATACATATCATCATGAGCCAGAGAGAGCAGTGCTGCACCATTGTGAGAGGATGGAAATGTGTAAAGAGTGAATATTAAATTAGTAGTAAGTCAACCACTTATGTAAGACAGTTTAAAATAGAGTTATGGCCTTCCCCCCCAAATGTAAAGAGCTACATTTTCGACTTGCTCGGATTAGGAGTGAACCTAATAAGGTTCACACAGAATAGACAATGTCCACTTCAAAACTTCAGGGCTATAACTACGATTTATCCAAAATCTGAGCTCCAATGCTATTGTGTATTGAGAGCAAAATGACTCTTTTCAAGGCTGCAGCCACTAATTAAAGAAGAAGAAGAAGACCACGTGGATAATAGCAGCATTTAAAGCAGTTCTCACTAAGCTACTTTGAAGGACGTTGTTTGGAGAAGAAGAAGAAGAAAAAAAAAAGGATGAGTCATGATCTCTCAGTGTGTGTTTTCAAGCCTTGAGTGGTTTCCTCTTTGGGTTAATGTTTTATTCACTTCCTGTTTATTATTTTACATTTCACTATTTATTTATTCTCCTTTTAAAGAGATTTATCCATGCTATTCCTGATATTTGTAACTGGAACAGCAGTTTCACCAATGAGAAAACACATACAGTACAGGTTGCTATGGAGATTCATTGTGTGCTACTAGCCTGCTCCTGACCAGGCTAGAGAGCAGGCTTAGCTTATCCTGATGCTCATTCATTCAGAGTTTGTTACAGTTATTATAATAGAAACACATTAATAATGGTATAAAACTCAAAGACACTAAATAGTGTGGTTCAAAAGTATTTCTACATTTAATGTTCATGTAAATTTTTGAATAGAGGATTTATTTAGATTTTTCAGACCCCCCCAAAAATATATATATATTTATTTTTTACAAATATATATATATATATATATATATATTGTATTTTTAACAGTAATGATGATAAATACATTAATATTAGATGGTCAGTAAATGTGAAGTGGAATATTTACCCCCAGTACTGTCCAGTCATGGCGGAGGTAGGGAGTGTTTATAATTAATTTATTTAATACACAAGGGTGTTAATTAACATATTTAATTAATTTCTGATTTATCAGAGAAGCCCAATGAGCAGGCTGCACAGATATGTGTACAAACTTCAGCAAAACATGTGGCGTTCCCTCCGTACACATGGGTTAGAAATAAAACAATGTTGGATACATTATACATTATTTATTTGTTAGCGCATCCTACTTTTGATTTAAAAACACAGTACAGCAATGGTTCCCAAACTTTTTGTGCCCAAGGCAAACCAAAGGACAAGTAAAAATCTGAAGGCACACCTATTGTGCAAAATAGCCTTTATAACATGTTATCACTCATATCATGCACAATATCACTTGAGCCACGGGCGACTGTACATGAGAGTGCTCCATCTTCCCTCTCGCTGTTTCTCTGTTTTAATGTTGTCCTACAGCTTTTGTCACAGTCTTATAATTCCAGCCTGTGCAACCGCGGGAACAGCAAAATATTGCATTCTTTCACTCTCTTTTTTTTTTTAAAGAATTGTTTTTTTTTTTAAGAATTGTATTTAGGTATAGAGTTTGCCACTGTATTATGAAATGAGTGCATACAAAGTAGTAAATTAAAATATTGTTATTTTTGTGTAGTTGAATATTGCAATAATAGTGTATGTGTCAAGTGTCTTTATAATGTCATGGTTTCCTTGACCACACTCAGGATTTCACTTGTTCTTACTTTTATTCTTTCCAGTGACAAGAAAGGTGAAAAACCTTTGAACACAAAACACAATACAAATAAGTTCATAATTTTTCATCAAACAAGGTGAGTACAATGAAACACAATTTCAAGTAAGTATGTTTAATTTGGTAAAAGTACATTTTAAACTTTTTCTTTTTTACTAAATCAATGCAAGTAAGTAATCTGCAATCCTTATGTAACCCTTATGTTTATATCAATTATAGAGATTACAATTTAAATTTAAATTTAACAATTTCTCAACATTATACAATTTTCATACATAAATTAAATATTTCCACTGAATTTTATTAAAGAGAAATTTGCTATATTTTAGCCCTTAAACACATAAACAAGGTTTTAAGCAAATTTTAAACTATTTTCCTCTTCTCATACAAACAACTTAAATGAATGAATAGAGTAAATGAATTATACAATGATGAGTTCACATTTTAACAGTCCAGTCAGTCCTTTTCCTATGCGCATTGTGCAGTGCACGTTTCTGGTGTTCTCAGCTCCGTTGTGCACAGCCAAAAGCTGGCACGCTGCTTTTCCCCGCCGTTTATAGAGCAAATTTCTCATCAGTGCGATTGCGGTCACCTGTTAAGCTGAGAATCATGCGCGCACACGGCGCAGTATGAGCGCAGGCCGGCATGCGCTTGGAGCGGCACATGCACCTAGCATTACGCGCTCGGAGCACTCAGGCAATGGGAACCATTGCAGTACAGTAACTACCCACACGGATCAGTGTCTATACCATAAATGCTTCAGTTGTTCTCTATTATAAATTTACTAAAATAAACAAAACAGAACCGTTTACAACTTTCAAAATGTTGAAACTTCAAAAAAAGTCTTCAACATAATTATTGTTTCTGTCCTTTATTCTTCTCGCTATGCAGTGACAATAAGGAACACCAGGGAAAGCCAGCGTGGTCTTAGCTAAGCTAGGCCTAATTCTACTTTGATGACAAATGCCTTTAGTGGATATATAACACAATGCATGCTTACACAAAAAGCATTTCTTAGTGTGTGCCATTGTTTACAGGTAGTCACTCTGCTGACTTCTTTGAGCCACTTGCAGAATATTTATTGTATCTGTGGTTCGAGCTGAGCAAAGCGACATGGCTGCTGCTCATCCTGCGTCTCAGAATTCTAATTGTGTGCCTGAGCTGTTACCTTGGCTTCATTTCTCACCTGAAAATGCAGCGTCAGGAGAAACCTGAGAGCTCAGGTTGTTCTTTAAAAGGACATGTGCTTACTTGCGAGTATGTGGGATGATGCGTCTTGCTTCTTGCACAGTAACAAATGCATTTGAGGTTGAAAGCCAAATTCTAGCTGGGCAAACTGACATGGCTGTTGATCCTTTTTACGACTCGCGTAGCCCAAAGGTGACAACATCATTTATGCTGACGTGAGAGAAAATGTCAGTTTGATGGCAGTTCAGGCAAAATGTTTCGATTGAGGATTACTGCTGGGATTCAGCGAATGAAAGAAAAGTCAAATCAAAGCTGAGCCTTGTTGTTTTCATCAGTTTCTTAGCTTACAATTTAAGATTTGTGAAACAAGATTCTTCAGAATTTCAATCAATTCTTTTCTTCTAAATTTAGGTGAGGTTACACTAGCAATTTGCCTGGGGACTTTGAAAAAGCTTTAGTAATTGCACAGGAGTTTTCTGTTATCAGTTATTCATTTATCATCAATTTATCTTCAATAAGAGGTTGTAGTGAAACTGATATGGTTGGCTGCATTAATGATGGAAAAGATAGGAGGATATAAAGGTCGATTAGATTATGAAAAGCTGGAAAAGAAGAAGTAGAATTTAATGGTGTTGTTGGTAGAATCTGAGTCATGTTCACACTTTATGAGAGTTTTGCAAAGTTGCAACATGTGCAGTTTGTGCAAAAAGTTCTAGTTCGAACAAAAATGTTAAGTGTAAGCAGTTTTACCTTTATGTGAATTTAGAGATATTCCACACAATATCCCAGTATGTTAGCAGAAATCTGTCTTTTGAAACATTTCAATAAGTTCTACAATCTCAGCAGCAGCTCATCTCTATGACAGTGATGACATTTGATAGTTGAGAATAACAGAAACACACCTGCAGCTCAGGAAACCCTGTTTATCACATTTCTAAACATCTAAAAGGCTGTTCTCATCCATTACTAATGCCAGTGCGCCCCCAAAAAACTCTGCAAAGGGACATTTCTGCTGTTTTCACAGATTTAAAGTTGTTGAAAAAACAATGACGGGTGTTATTTTTGTTTTGGTTCCCATGGAAACACCTGAATACAACTGAAATCGGAGTGATGTCATATCACACTGAACATGATAAACAAAATAAGACAAAAATGCCTTTCCTACTTTCCTGGTGAAGAAACACAAGAAATCACGGTAAGAATTAGGTAAAAACTGCTATGTTTCGTGTTACTGTGCTTTCTTTTTGTCTAGTGCCGAGGTGGATTTTTCCTAGTGTTAAACTGCCTTTTTCCCCCTCACACAAGCTGCGTGCTCCAGACACGAGCGATATTTGAATTACACACAGGCCAAAACATTGGTGCAGTCCTGAAGGGCCTAAGAAAAAAGCTTTCAAAGCTTTTATGTTTGAGAAAAGAGAAACAATAATAATAAAATGAAACATTTAGTTTGGTAAATTTGTTTTTGTTCTTTATTTGTGAAGCTAAACACTCCCACGCACTCCACGTCTCTAACTTTTGCAGATTTGTTACACATTTGTTACTCTTCAATGGGAATTTTTTTTCATCTTTTATATATCGTATCATGAGTGTTTTCTATCGTAGGCCCTAAATCCTATCGTGAGTTGACTATTTCATTACACCCCGTTACAGCCACATTCTTCTGTCCGAGTCACAGTTAAAATCTCTCTCCTTGATCATCATCATTATCATCATCATCATCATCATCATCATCATCATCATCATCATCATCATCATCATCATCATCATCATCACCATCATCATCTCTGTAAAGCGTGACCGAGTAAGATGCCGCAGAGCGTCCTGCTTTAATACAACTATTGGCTTCCATAATACAGTTTTAAATACAAATTGTGTAAAGTGACCTGAGCTGAGCCTCATTAAAATATGTGTGGGAACAGTTTCTGGTCCATCCTCATCCGCATATGACAGCTTGTTTCACTCTGTAGTGGATCAAACTGTGACTTTACATTGGTATGAAAATAGTTGAATCATGTCAGAGTTTTAATTAATCGCGCAGCAGCAGCTGAGTGATCACAACTGCTGCTGCGCGACGCACAAGTCCGTGTAGCTTAAAATGTAACTAAGTCCATTGTTCTAGTGCAATATAATGTTTCACCTTATCTGCACTTATTCCAGGATTAGAAGCGCAAAGGAGGAAAAGGACTTACGCACACAGGAGAATGCGCGTAAAGCCAGATTTGAATGGGAACGCCCACATTTCAGGGCTACTCCACCCACAGTGTGTAAATGGCATAAAGGCGAGCAGCGACTGTCTTACGCGCATGGGAGAATAGAGCCCTAAATATTTTGTCTTTGAGTCAAACATCATAAAACAACTTGAACGCAAAAAACAAGACAGGTAATAACCATTTGCTGTTTCCTATTTCCTGTTAAAGACTTTTTAATGCAAATTAAATCATTGTTTCTGGATTCATGAATTCAATGCCTTTTAAGGATCTGCAGTAACACTGTCGATTAATAGAATAAACTGAGTTGTTGTTGACAAAGAAGTGAAACAATTTTGTTTGGATTTATTCTAGTTTTAAAAGTGCTAAAGGGTATTATAAAATATATTTATTGAGTAAATTAACTCAGCATCCAGCAGAGAAAGCATTTTGCACTGTGAGGCACCTCTGAACCAAATCAAAGTCGTTTAAACTCATAGTGAGCAGAAGTCATCCCTGCATGACTTTAGGCCACTATTCATTATTCGGCATGTATATGTGGTTTAGTTTTGTCTTACACAATGTTTGTTTTGAAAGAGAAAATTTCAATTGAACTCGTCCTTCATAGTACAATAGTATTTTGTGAGCTGGAAGATGACGTCTTAAACTATACACGTTGTTAATGGATATTGTGATACTTTAATATTTCATTTTGATAAACAAACTAGCGTGTGTTCCCCTGCTGCCTCTCCATTATCTGCTAATGCTTCTTCTGAGTGAATACATAATAAAGTCATAAAAACACGGCATGAACCAAACTGAATCTGACTGAACTAAGTGTGAACTTGATTTATTCACTAACCAGTTAATTATTCAACTTCAAGCCAAAAGCCTGTTGCCTTGAGAGTCCACATAATCTTCTCCTACATAATCATCTGCTGCATGTTTAGCTGTGTGTGAGCGTGAATACACGTGCACAGTGATGTATATATATCTATATATATATATATATATACCTGTGTGAGGAGCAGCCTCAGGGCTTCTGCTGCCTCCTGGTTGAGCTTTGCGACCCCAGTCTTTTCTGCAGTTTCTATCACCTGAAGCAGGTCTGACTCCTCCAGCAGTGCTGCACGCTTCAAAAAAAAAAAGAAAAAAGCACAATATTTAAATATATTTATACAGCCGCTGATTTGGTTCAGAATTCCCTCGATTCCATTTCAGTTTACACTTTTCCATTTCCTCATCTTAACTTGTTTAGACAAATTTACTGGCTATAAACTTCCTGAACTTATACCAAACGTGCTAAATAGGTTTATAGGGTCAACTGTTATTATTTTTACATTTTATATGCTTCAGATGATTTACAAAGTCTGGATGGTTACGCTGAAATCACACTTTAGCTCCACTGCTAGTCTCTCGGCCGCCTTTTTAACGGAGAAATTACCATGGAAATGCATGATATGGTCCCAAAAAAAATATTTGTGAAACCTTTAATTATCGCTAACCAGTGAATCATCCTCACGTATTGCACAAAACCCAGCACAGCCATTTGCTTCTACTGTGACGTGTCACCAGGTAAAATGATTACCACTAATACACCAACAGCTAAACCTGTCTTTGTGCCGCAGTATATTTTTAGGATTTAATTTAATTCTTCACAACACATTAAAACACACTTCATATGAAGCTCTGTGTTCATTTTTAATCACAGAATAACAAAATCACTAGACAACGGGATTGAACTGTATTACTCACAAATTGGGGTGATATCATAAAAAGTGCATGTGAGGCATTTCCCTGTCATGTTAGACCTCAATATTGAATAAAGGATGATAATTTTTATTTGTTTTTTCCGTGTCAGACCGTGAATTCCGTTTTTTCGTCCATTTTCCATTATGAAAGAAAATCAGAGACCCTTTACATATATTTAGACTGGTTGTAAATCAGGCTTAAGGCTGTTTGTTTTAAATTCTAGCCCAACTGAAAATGTAGTTGACTAGCCCTGGGATACAAGGTCACAAAAGGACTCCCTCTAATCACATCCAGTCCAGCAACATGTTACTATTTCTGCTTGTCTCAGCCTACTGCTGAATCACACCAAGTAAAGGCAGAGTTACAAAAAAGTATACAATAAATATCAAATGATGAACTGAACAACCTTTGCACCCAACTCCCATGTGCACAGTGGTTTAATCGACCTACAACACCCTTCTACAGGATTTTAGAGCACTTGTCACTTTTCTCTTTTGCTGTAGCAAGATAACGTGGGACTTTGTGCACCACTTACAGGACTTCTTGTTGTTGCTTGTTACACCTGATGGCTTTTAGAAACTGTGGTTGTGTAGTTGGAGTTACATTGTTAGGAGCTGCAGAGTGGTTTTGGGACCGATCGATGCTGCTACAGTGTGATGGATGACAAACATTTGAGGTGGGGAGAATCGGACTGGTGGCGAAAATCTGCTTTTGTTTAGCGCCAGTTATAATTGTATTGATTTCTATCAAGCACCAAATCCCCAAATTCAGCACAAATTCCCTACATTTCGACGACATCCTACACATCATATCAAAAACTTTGTTGAAGACTGAGCAGGAGCTTCAATCTGTTAGACTTCCACTGAATATTGAATGAAGCTCTTCCATCATTCATTATTTATTTACTGTACGTGTGTGTGTGTGTGTGTGTGTGTGTGTGTGTGTGTCTGAGCTGGATCATCTCACCAGTGTGATGAACCTAAGGATGGCTGGATGCAGAAGGCTTCTCCCACTTGAGTTGAGCAGACAGTGGAGGAGAAAGCGACTCCATGGTTGAGCCAACACACAACTGGCTAAAACAACAACACAACATTTGCAATTCTTTCTACAATAACCAAAAAAATTACAATACTTTCTAATATTTCATTAAAGCCATCAAAACATTTGTGATGTATCACAGTTTTTCTTTAGTTGAGATTGAGTGATGTCGTTCAGGTTTGTTGCCAAATTTACATTTACAACAAACCCTAAATAGGGTATTTTCTATATTGGAGATGTGTTTGCAAAAAGGTTGATTCAAATGGAGAGATAAATACATTTAAGTGGTGGCCACAAAAAAGTGATTGTCTAATCTGAGGTTCACATTATCAGCATTTAGAATAATGACAGAAAACAAAAGTTTTTGTGTGTAATTTTGTTGTTGTTTGTTGAGTTTTTAGATTCCTTTTGTGTTTTATTGATTTAATTTTCTCTGATTATGTGAATTTATGTTAATATTTTATATATTTTTCTCTCATTTAGCATTTTTTTTGTTGCTATTCTGTATGATTTTGCAGTCAATTTGTGTATTTATGTTATTTTGTGTATTTCTGTTGTCGTTTTGTATATTTCAAAGTTATTCATTTGTAGTTGTCTTATGTGTCATGGAGTAATTTTGTGTATATTTGTTGTCATTTTGTGTATTTATGCTTTCCTTCTTTTTATTAGTGTTGTTCTTTTGAGTATTTCTCTGTAATTTTGTATATTTTTAAGAGTAATTTTGTGAATTTTTGCTTGTATAATTTACATCACTTTCAAACACAGGGACATAAATGTATATATATATGTAATAATTAAAAAAAAGCATACATCTGAACCAAACTGTGAATCATGTGACCTACTAATTCATTGCAGCATATGTGCAGAGAACTGTGCAGGCTGCAGAGATGACTAATGTGTTCTTATATAACAAACTATGCTGAAAGCTGTCGGTTCTTAAATTGTATTTTCCTAAACTAGAAAATAAAAACCATGTTACTAATAAAGTGTTAAATGTGGGATAACTACAATGCAAACTTTCCACATTGTGCCATTGTAAAAATCTGTAAATTGTTCGTCTCTTTAAGTCTTTGCATTTGAAAACCACCCACAGATGCTGTTTCCTTTTTCCTAGTTTAGTACCTGTGGTGGGACTCATCCTCCACAGAAATCCCAGCAGGGAGCTCAGACAGAGCACTGCGGATCTCAGCAGTAACTCGTGTTTCTGAGGAGAAAGAAGGCACACAGGGTTAAAGCCTGAGAGGGAGGGATTAAAAAAAAAGTTATTTTCCTGCTCAAAACTGTAAGTAAAGGTAACCACAGGGGGGAGAGGTGCACCTATGTGCTACCACCTGGCACAAATTAGAACAAATTGAGGAAAAGATGTCTTTATGTAACAGACACATGCTCGCTGACAGAGATAGAAGATGGTACGAACAAAGAAACCCCAGGGAGCGCAACTCAGTGAGTTAATTAGGCATGTCTCTCCAACGGCGGCGGGCTGACAGCATATGTATTTAGTGTCCAAGAAAAGTCAAGTAAGCCAGACGGACGTGCACCACAAAGACGAAGAGTCACATCTTGAACTATACAGGCAAGAGAAAAAGAAAAGAACGAATGAAGAGGATGAGAGAAAGGCAAGGTCAGAACAAGCTGAAGAGATGTAAGGAAGTTTAAAGGAGCAGTATTATGAAAAATGTACTTTATAATGGTTTTGCTATGATATACATTTCTTTGGCCTCATTCAAAGGAAGGCCAAAGTTGAAAAAGTTGTGTTTTCTCCCTCCCTTGTTATTCAACATTTGGTAAAAAGTCAGCTCCAAACGGGTGAGTTGGAGTTTTCTCGCGTTGTGACGTCACATTGTGGAAACTCCTCCTCCTGACAATCCTGGCTCTTCCTACCCTACATAAGAACGTGAGCTCCTCCCTCTTAGACTACCTCACAGGTAAAACAAACATAGCGAAGGCAGGTTGATATTACAGTTAATATCTTCCCGTTCAATATATAGATTATCCAGAATAAAGATAAACCGAAAAGCGCTCACAATCAGTTTCACTTATAGTAGCCGTTATAACACCCTGTATCGCTTTTATGGGATGATCTGACGTGTTTGTGACCACATGTGATGCAGCGTTCAGACAAAACAATGAATTAATCCTGTGACCAGGAGAGGAGCGGATGAAAAGAAAGCTGCTTAGCAGTCATGTGAGTGTTTGAAACGGCTGACTCAGCTGATAGTTGAGAGTTTACTTCTCTGTGGCGCAGCGTGAGTGGTAACAATCAGTTCCATTTTTAGTAGCTGTTATACCACCTTGCATCGCTTTTATGGAAAGATCCGACATGTTTGTGACTCAATGCGACGCAGCGGTTGGACAAAACAATGGACTATCATCTTAAATAGACTATTTCTGTGGTCAGTAGAGGTGAGGAGGAGAAGGAAGACTGTTAATGGTTTAGTGCTGCTGCTGTGATAAACACACACCCTGAAGCAGTGTGTGTATTTATGCTCACTCATGCATATGCATGAATGCCCAAAAACAGCTTGTTTTTAGGAGCGCTCTGAAAGTGACTTTTCAGAGGACTAAAACTCCAAGAAAACAGGTGAGTTTGGGAAAATAAACCTCAAATACTATGTAGTTGGGGTTCTTAGAACAAATGGAGATGAGTGAAAAATAGCATAATACTGGACCTTTAAATGAAAACAAAGAGAGGAAAGAAGTCTTGGTTTTTATTTTCCTTTAACTGAACCTTCCTAATTCAAATGAAAGATTCAGTAATAAATTGAAAATGTTCTTAACAGGAGGAGGCTCGTGTGAAGAGGCAAGAACCTCCAAAATCGGAAATGTTTGCTCCTCCTGCTGAAACACTGAGTGAAAACCACAGGCGGCTGTGAAGCAAAAAAAAAAAATCAATCGCAAGAAAAAAAAAAAGAAAAAAAATCCTGAATAAATATTCAATTAGCAGATAGTGTGATGTGATTAAGTCTGGCCTTTACGAAGACTGTATCAGGCTCATCTGAAGCAGCTCCTTGCCTCTGTAATGTAAATAACAAAAGCTGGTCGACCTCCAGTTTGTTAATATCATTTTAATCAAGTAAAGCCAATACGGCAGCTATTGTATCAGCAAATTTAGAGACAGCTGCAAGTGTCTGGCATGTATATCAGCCGTTTCATTATACTAACAGCCGAATCAATTGGAGTCTCATTTTGTTCACAGCCTTGTTTGCAGAAGGCGCATTCATTGTCACGCACTGAAGGTTTCAAATAACCATCAGGAAGGAAGAAAGAAGCAGCACAGCAGCAGTTTACTCCTTTGACCCAAGAAATATGCTGCTTATACAAGTGAAAACTGGTTATTACTTGTAAAAAATATGTAATATGGTCTATATTTTTTTCTTCTTCTTAGAAGAAGACAGAGTTAAAGAAGAGATGGGCAACTTTTATCACAGCAGGGGACACAGAAATGTGATGGTTGGATTAGACAGCCACATTATCAGAATTCAGATCAGTTAGTCTGAACATTATTAGAGGAAAAGAACAATTGTATATTTCCTTCTGTAATTTTGTTGTCATTTTGTGTGTTTCGTAAGTAACTTTGTCTATTTTTTTGTCATTAAGTGTATTTTTGTTGTCATTCTGTGTGTTTTTGGAGTCATTTTGTGCCTTTTTTGTTGTTGTTTTGTAAATCATTCGATGTGTTTTTCTGTCCTTTTGTGTGTTTTTGGAGTCAATGGCCCTCATTTATCAAACTTTTGTAGCGTACGATGTGTGGTTTTACCATATTCATGGAGGCTTCGGTATTTAACAATTTTGACGTGAACATACACTACAATCGGATCTCACGTCAGGTCTGACCTCGTCTTCGCAAATCTGAGTGAATTAATTTGTTTCTCTCATCATTACATAGTAATGAATTGGAAATGAAAACAAATACCATAATGCAATGCGTTGTACAGTCTTCAAATGTTTTTTAGAGGTACTGTCAATGCTGATGATTAGCAGTTCTGTACACAAGGCAAAGCAAGACAAGGCAAGGCAAATTTAGCATTTCATACACAAGGCAACTCAATGTGCTTTACATGATCAAAAAGTGCAACAGAAAACATTCAACAGCTTAAAATCTATAGGAACATTAAAGTCGGCAAAACATTTTTTTTTAAATCATCAGTATATTCATTTAAAATCATCAACTACTTTACCAAAAATTTCCCTCTCAATCTTACGCAGTAGAGAAAAAGAGTGCCTTTAACAAGAAAAGAAAAATATTTAGCAAAGAATTCCAACAAATACATGTTAAAATGAAAAAAATGACAGCTTTCCAACCTGTAAAATGAGTCCACTGAGAGCAATGGAGAGATAGCGAGCGCCTCGGGAGCCCAGCGGGTATAAAGCTCCATCCTCGACTCCCCGTGGTCTGTGTCCGACCAAGTCCGGACTAGTGCTGACGTGGACCACCTCTGAAGTCATGTCAGCATCAAGCAGAGCCTGCAGCACCTTCAGGTAGCTTACTGGTAAGAAGAAATTAGGAGAGAAAATCGACTGGAATTAGATATGTTACAGCTCACCTGAGAACTAATCTGAGGTCGTGATGAGAGGATAAAAACAAAATAACTGACTCATGTTTTCTTCAAAAGTGTCTTAGTCGAGAAACGTATGAAATCAAAGGGTAATTGTTCCAAAAATAACTCTAATACTGTATGTGTGTGAACATTTTTGAAAGTGATGGACAGTCCAGTCGTTTTATACAAATCCAACTGAATTCACCCAACCTGAGGGGAGTGATTATGAAAGAGAATCATGCTGAGTGCTGAGAGTAAAAGAAGGGCATTAGAGAAGCAAGTGCAAATGTGCAAAACATTCCTGGCAGTACCAGAAACCAGTGATTTTTTAAAAGTGTCTTGTAGTGATGGGGATAAAGACAAAGGCACAAAATGCTGTTGAAACACAGCAGAGTTCAATCTGAGAGCTGTCAGCTGTCTGAGCAACGCTAATATGTGCAGAGATCTGCGCTCCCCAAAGAAGGCATGACTTGATTACAGGCAGCAGAAAAAAAAAAAGAAAAAAATGAAGGGCAGACACACAAAAGGGATAAAAAAACATGAAAGGTGGGATGGGAAGTTGAAAGACAGGCTGAGAGGAAGCTGAGTGAGTCCAGAGAGGGAAAGAGATATGCAAGCAGAGCAGATACACCAGTGCGACCCTGACAGGCCACTTATCCCACTGACAGACAGAGACACAGGAGCAGCAGGGAGGATCCGTCTCTCACGCCTGCACTGGGCCACTCGTTGTAATGAAAGTGTGTGGATAAGGCCTTGACAGTCACATTACTAGTGTTTTAAAAAAAGCAAATGCAAGTAAACACCATCATTAACCAACAAAAATTAATCTAATGGAGTGACATTGACTGATCCACCTTCAACCTCTGAATTCAAGTTTGAAACCTGAAATAAAGCCTTCATCGTTATCCACCACGGCAGCACGTTCCTGACATTGTCTCCCTTCAGAAAATAACACATTAATGTAGTGTAAAGTCACCCCAAGTTTTGCAATAAAGTTCAATGAGCTGTCATTCTAACTTGACATTTTTATCTCCAATTATGCTATATAAAACTATTTTAAAAAACGAAAGTGTTTTAAAGAGTGATATCTATTTCATCCATGCTGATGAAATGTCCTGGAGCTCTTGTGTGAGACAAAATAAAATAGTTTTTCAAACCCAATTTTGTTTGTTTGAAATATCAGCCTGAGTTTTAGATTTACAAAAACCCAACTCTAATGGGGTACAAATAAATTAATAAATAGAAAGAAAAAACTGATTATTTTCATGAATTACCCATTTTAGACTCGGTAGGGTTTTCAGAGCAGACAGTTGTTGAACTATGTACAGTACCTACATAACAGAATCCATTAAGTGATGTTTTGATCCGGAGGATAGACCTGTCTGTGTGTTCAAGTGCCCTTGTGCAGACTCACTGAACCACTTGTGCTGCCAGTAGTAGATTAGGGACATTAATGGTTGCTCTGTTACCAATGGTGTGTGAATATGAGAGTGAATGATATTGTAAAAGGCTTTGGGACTACTTCAGTAATAACACAGGGCTCTGTATTAAGTCTCTTCTTATTCAAGTGCTTATATACTGTACATAAGCTGTGTCTGAATGTGTCAGATGGTAAGCTGTGCACTTATGTGGAAGACAAATATCTATATTGTTGTCAAATTAATCCTGCTTGGGCCATTGACTCCTTGCATTAAACTTAAAGAGTACTGCAAGTAAGAGCCTCGGTTGAATATTCAAAATATACCTTGATTATGGGCGGGGCTCCTGGAGCAGTTACGACACACCCAGTCTATACTATGAAATCTCCAAAGAACAATCTACACTATGCTAACTTGTAGGGATGTGAATCTTTGGGTGTCTCAAAATTCAATTTGATTCGATTCCGATTCTTTGGGTCACGTTTCAATTGAAAATCAATTCTTGATTCAAAACTGATTCTCAATTCAACCGATTCTCGATTCAAAAACTGATACAATGCATAGTGTGTTAAGACAAATTATGGTGTCAAAACAGTACAGTTTGTATAAGATCATTTTAAATAAACTGATTCCAATGATGTAATCACACAAATACAAAGTTAAGACAGAAAAAAAGTGGTTTTGGGGTAATCATTGTCTGTGCTGAAACTTGTTCTAACACCAACAAAAATAAGTATTCAGTGTATGACAAGACTATACATATATCACACTCCTCATCTCTATGCAGCATGTGGAAAAACTTTTTATGTTGTTTTTTCATTCAATATAAATTGACTTTGCGTTTATTTGCATTTTCAATGAATAATTTGTGACTGTGTCATTTTGTGAATGTTTTATAATTGCCACTGCCTATCTTGGCTAGATCTTCCTTTCATTCAAATAGAGACATAATTATGGTGAACTTGTCTTCTGGCGCTTTTGTGTAAAATTGTCGGCCTTTTGTGTGTCTGCCCAGTAACAGGCTATTGACCTGTTCAGGCTGATTGATTACTAAATTTTACCTCTAGAAAACTGCACCATTACAAGGAAAAAGACTACGTGCAATGATGAATTTAGATTTCAAAGTTAATCTAAAGCCCTATTGGGGATTAAAAGGACACCCTGCTGTTTTTCTTTTCACATTATGAAAATTGTGTATTCCTTACCCAGCAAGAGATCATCTGTCCTTCTCTTCTGCACAAGGAGGTGATGCACTGCAGCATCCAGACTCAAAGACACACTCTTATGCACCTCAAACAGTGAAGGACAAAAGACAGAATGAAAGGACGATACAGAATATTTAGCATTTAAATCAAATATTTGTGTTGCTGCCAAGGATGCTATTTTCTATCAGTGCGTTACGGCGATATGTCTTCCATGTTATACTGTATTGTTTGAGTCTTGTCCTTGACTGTTGTGATTAGAGCCAAGCTCAGCTGTGGCGTGTACCTGTGCCGAGTGCACGCGCTGCAGAATAATGAGCGAGGACAGAAGTAGATGGCAGCAGCACGACAGGGCTGAAGGTGGAGCGGCTGATGGAGAGAACGACGAAGCGCAGGAAGAGGAAGGCCTGCAGGAGATGATTGTCTGCAGCTGGCCCATCAATCCGCTGCTGGAGAGCAGCATGGAGACAGCTGGTAAAGAGAAGGCAACATATCATCACTCTTTAATCGGGTCTGTGGTAACAATGTATGCCAGTGTGTGTGTGTGTGTGGACACCCCAAAAAACGGTAAAGAAAAGCAGCTTCACTTTTCAGGGCTATTTGTGAGCTGCTTCACTCGCTCTTAAAGTTGTGAAATTGAACAGTGCTATACACAGACAAGTGGCATCATTACTGCCTTTCAGTGAGAAATCTAAAAACATCCCTGTGTATCTGCACTGCAGCTCTGTAGCATCACCAGCGACAAAACAAATATCCTTTCATCCAAATTCATCACAAACTCAACGTACCTCTTTAGACGCTTCTTAAAAACCGCCAAACAAATGTAGGATTTATTGCATGTCTGCTGTACTAAATGGATTTGAACCTAATAGTTTCCATAGAAACCGGCAGTAATTTAATTTTTTTAATTTTTAATGGTGAAATACATGGTTGCAGAGGACCCTCTTCGCCTTTTATTTATTAAAAGTTTGTCTCAGTATTAGCCAGCAGGTTTGGTCAATGTGTTCTTAAAAAACATTCGGGGTCTGTATGTGACAACATGGGGATTTTTTTGATGTGTCGAATTATGGTCAACAACTGTAATGTCCCTCTGATACCTGTTGATTGTCTCCCTTGGTTTGTATTTTTATTTTTATTGTACTTGCGAGTATTGTATGGGTTTCTATTATTTATTTCTGTTGCATTGTGTTTATATTGCACTGTTTCTGTTCATTTTTATTTTCTTGTATGCTGCTGCTCCCGAGAAACAAATGTAGTTTTTTTAATGGAAATTCCATTTTCATGAAAATGACAATAAAAAAACCTTGAACCTTAAATCTTCCTTATATTTTTATTAGGGGTGTCCCAATACAACGTCAGCATGAATAATACATAATTTTATTACTTATTTTGTAGAGTGGAATGTTGGAACAATAGACAGCAACAGGTATGAGAAAATCTAACTCATTTATTATTAACCAATGGGTTACATACATTTTAACCTTAAACATCAAAAACATTCTACTCTTGAATTAAAAATAAATGAATAAATTCAGAAGACTCTAATAAATTAACTCAATAAATCCAATAAAAACAAATTATCTACTGGATCACTTTTTTCTGAGATTTTAGATGCAGCCCGAATATAATCCAATACTCTTTTAATTTTTGTCTAATATTAGAATATCCAATATAAATACGGAATCGGGACACCCTTAATCTTTATACTAGCATCACTTACAGCATCACAGTTATTTTAAGAATCTAATACTTGGTACAAGGCACTGAATGGACTTGGCCCTCCATACATCAGAGACATGCTGATGAGTTATACACCAGGTAGAACTCTCCGGTCCACAGGTAGTGGTCTTTTATGTAACTGTTCCACAGACACATTCCAAGACTAGAGAGGCTGCTTACAGTTTTTATGCCCCTAGTAAATAGAACACCCTGCCTGCAGACCTGAGAAGGGAAATACTTTTAAAAACAGATTGAAAACTTTACTTTTTGTAACATTTTCTGGTTAGATTTCATTGCCTGCTTTCAGTGTGTTTGTTGATGTGCATCTATTTTGTGAATAATTTTGGTTGAGCTTTTACTCCTGCTCAAAATCTGTATATCACGTTTTAAATTTGCAAATGATCATTGGGATCACTTGTTTGTGACTGTGAAGCACATTGCGCTGCCCAGTGCATGAAATGTGATATTAAAATAAAGTTTGATTTGATTTGATTTACTTGAGACCATCTTAAATTGTTTCAGGCTGATTTGTATCTAAAGCAGACATAGGCAACTGTTGACCCAGGGGCCACATGCAGCCCTCGGTCAAATTTCATGCGGCCCCCAAAGTAAATGTACAAAATGACAGAAAATACACAAAACAAAAGCAAGAATACATTAAGAAATACAAAGAATTACAACATTGTAGGAAAATACAGTAAAAGACAAGAGAAAAACACAGAAAATACACAAAATTACAACAAAAATTTAAAAACCGACAACAGTAATACACAAAATCACAAAAAAAAATATAGAAAATTACAATAAAAGTACACAAAAAGACAAGAAAAACACAAATGACTGCAAACCCACAGTACTAACAAACAAGCAAAACAACAACAACAGAAATACACAAAAAATACATCAAAAAGCGCAAAATGACAGCACAAACACACAATATGACTCCAAAAAAACATATTTTACACTACAAATACTCAAACGGACTACATAAATGCACAAAATGCCTCACAATGAGCAAGACAACAACAAACATACACAGAATGACTGAAATACACTTTACTGTTTCCTGTATTAATGCCCAGATTGGTATTCTAAATGCTGACATGAATGTTGATCACGTGGCCCTTCAAATCAAACAAACATTTTTTTGGCCCCGTTGTGATAAAAGTTGCCTACCTCTGATCGGAAAGAAGATAATCAGGACACATTTAAGCAGATGCTGAAACCACTTTAACTGTCTGTGCCATGGTTTATTCATAAGGTGGAGGTTCACTCAAATATTTCACTCATGGTTACAGGGCTGGAGCATGGATTTGACCCTGAAACGGTAGCTTCATTTGTGTGCAAAACACACTTAAAGTGTGCCAAAGTGTTCTTGGTCAGGACACGGAATCACAGACCATATTTTATTTTTGTAATAGGTTAGGAAAAAAAAACTTTCACGATTCCCCTATCCCACATGTTTTAAATCCGACCATCAAGAGCAGTGTTTCTCAACTGGTGGATCAGGACCCGAAAGTGGATCGCGGAACTGTACTGGGTGGGTCGTGGGCAGCTGGTCAACAATAAATAAATACTTAATGTCTCTCATGTTGGACTTGTCTTTTATTTTGAAAGAAACTTTTTTTTTTAACAGACATGCTGTGAAACGCATGTTGCACAGGAAAATATATAGATTTATGTTTTCAAAAAGATTAAATATGTTTGTTTTCAACAGCAATTTGTGAAAAACTACATTTGGTTGGTAGAATTCTAATAAAAAAAAATCTAAAAAGTGGGTCGCGATTTAATGACCGTGGCAAAATGTGGGTCCCAGGGTGAGACCAGTTGAGAACCCCGGATCGAGAGCATTTAATTCGGCTCGAAGGAGAAAGTAAAAATAACAGAAAACATGAATTACTATGTAAATTACAAACTAAATTACATTCAGTTGTAATTATCTCTGCCCATCCAAATACACAAATTCAATGAAACTGCACAATAGCACTCACTGTTTCTCCATTCTTATATCACACAATGGCAGTCATTTTTAATCCCAAATTGTTGATTCTGAATCTGTTTACAAGATGTTTCCAAAATTCAGCAATTTTTCCCAAACTTTTCTACAAAATTTCCCCAATTTAAATAGAAAATGGTCACAAAATAAAGGACATTTAAAGTGAAGAAACTGCAGAGACTGATATTTGTAAATTAAATAAAGATTAAATTAAGTATTAAATACTAAATATTATCCTTACTTAATTTACAGGCTTTTTCTTTATTATGTACATTTTTCTTCCTCTTTCTTTCTTTGTTTAGTGTTTATTCTTTTTATTGTAATATTTCTTGAGCCACTGTAACGAAAGTAATTTCTCCCTGGGATAAATAAGGTACTTCTGTTTGTCACTTATTGCTCAGCCAGACTGGTGCTTTAGATATTGTATATATCATTTATATAAACTGGGACACATTAGTGTTGAAATTGTTCAAATCTGTGATCCACTTGAAATCAAACTATTCTGGGGACACAGGGCATCTGTTCTGCAGCTCTATTTTCTTTAAGGATTAGTTCAACACTTGAAGCAAAACTGAGGTTAACTGCGGAACACAAGCAGCAAATCTCATAAGCGACAAAACAAACCTTTACACTTGCTACTATGTTCTCTGACTGTGGAATGTGAAGCCATAGTCTGACTGTTTGCCCTCAGGCTGCTATAACAAGCAGCTGTAAAATCATCCAGTGTAATAAGACAGCACAGGTGGAGTGCAGCAGAGGCAGTATGGTGACACTATGGGCATAATTACCTTTGCTTCCCGGTGGCCTCATTGCTCATTGATGACCTCTGCTGAGTTTAATCTCCACATTCTTGTCAAAAGAAAACTATCTACGCTGCAAAATCACCAGTGAGAAAAGGATTTTGTCCTATAATAGTCGGGTTAATTGTGTCTCAGGACCTCCAGGTGCTGTTATTTAATTAATAATTTAGTGTTCATATTTCGTCCATGAGCTCCATAATGGAGGCTATTCCACTGTGTGCTTTTGCAGATCGATTTCTATTTTGCATTAGATTTGTTGGATTCAGATATAATTTGTTTTTGACAAACCCATTGGATCATTTTTTTTTTTTTTTTAATTCTGCACCTGCTTTTTAAAGTAAATCTTGCTTTAACTCAGCTGCTTGTTTCAGAGTTTATTGCTTTAGACTTTATGAGACCAAGAGGTCCTGACCTGATTAAGTTGAGTGCCTCTACAGGACTGGCGTTATGATCCAGCAGTAAATAAACACATTGATAGTGGAGGCTTCTGTTTTGTAAATCAATTTGGATTACAGTCTAATTATCCTGTCGTTTAATAGATCACCATTTTCTGTATTAAGTAGAGTCAGCATGAGGCAGAGTCTGGGGCATTTTTTGTGAAAATGCCTGTAAAGAGACTCTTAGATAATGTTGAGGATTGAGCTTATTTCAGGTTTCCTTTGCGTCCATCAGTCATAACATAATGACAAATTCATTTTCACTCACGGGCTAACACAGAGCAGTTTGAGCTGAAGATTTTAGGTGGGAAATTAGCAATTTCAACACTTTTGTGCTCTAATTTAAACATATAAACAAATACAATATCCATATATAATCTGAGCAAAAAATGACAGGTATCAGTCTGTGCATGATCCTCAAGTCAAAGTTTTGTGATTCTCTTATCAATTTTCTAGCATTATTTGTGAGAAATTGCAGGGTTTGAGAAAAACATTGAGTTCTGTCCACAATTTGTGATTAAAAATGACTGCAGTTTGAGCCCCTGCAAATACTGAGGAGTTTCACAGAAATTTTCAATTCAGAGAGACTGAGAGATGTACAACTGAATCATTTGGTAACACAAGGATACACGTTTTTTCTCCTGCGGGCCACAATGGATGCTCTAAAGGGTCGTATTTGTCCCCCAAGCCTTGAGTTTGACACAACATGCCTTGAACCAGCCATTAAGCCATCACAATTTGACTCTTTAAAAACTCCTTTCAATCCTTTTGTCAGCACAATCAATCACGCTTCTTCTTAAAAAAATCTACATTCAGATCAAAAGGTTTACTCACTGTCTAATATATCCCACCCACTATCAGCTTTGGTAAGTGTCATTCAAATCACATGTAAGTGGTCCTAATGGCATGGCTGATTAGTTTATTGTAAGTATAGCAGCTAGTGTAAGCTTTTTTATGTGTGCTTTAGTGCTGCACGGATCAAGGTCAGCCTCTCTTGTCCGCTGAGCTTGTGGATTAGAGCCGAGTGAGAGGAGAAGAAACTTTCACAGCCGTTAAAGCCATTACTGTCATCAACTTTACTGCACTTAAAAAAGAAGGATGTATGCAGTGTGTGTTTTTACTTTCTATGTGTTCAAAGTAGAGCGCATACATTTTGTTAAAAATCATGACAAGTTAAAGAGAAGGGGCAACAATAGGATATTTTCAATTTATGTGTACAGGTCTCTCTTAATATTTAAACCTTATAAAGCAGGGGTCACCAACACGGTTCCCGCGGGCCCCGGGTAGCCTGCATGGACCATGTGAGGGGCCCTCAGGAGCTCTATAGTCACCAATGAGCTACATGTAAAATCTGATTTACCTTCCAGGATTCAAACTCACAAAGATAAATACATATGAGAAATGTCGTTAGTGCTTAGTAGAGTTAAACACTGCTGCACGTGATAGTCTTAAATTAACCATCTTTAAATGTTTATTTTCACTGAAACGTTGTGACAAAAATTTTTAAGTGTTGCAAATTGTGTGTATGGTAATATGATAAGATATATGTTTAAAAACGCAAGGTGGATTTTTGTAAAATAGGAAAAATGTGTTACATTCTACAATAATATTATGTTATACAATTAGTTAAAAGTTGTCTTTTAGTAGCTAGAAAAATAGGAAGATGATAATTTTCTCCGAAATAATGTGTTGCATGTTGAAACTTAAACATTTTCTACCGTTTTAAATTACTGCTAGCCTTCCTTATTATCTGATTAAAACAAAACCGTGAATATTTGGTATTTAGGAAGTGCTTTTCAAACTGGTAGCCCTTCGGACTATTCAGCACCTATGAAGTAGCTCACAGTTTCAAAAAGGTTGGTAACCCCTGTTATAGAGAGTAATACCCACATAATATTACAGGCAATACAAAATGTCAAACCTTTTTTTACACAAACCTGTCTTTTTAAAATATAGTTTTTGCATAAATTTTGTCAAATATATGCCTATTTAACACACAGTCTTTTCAGGCTTTACTAACAGATGTAAGAACATGATAAATCAAAGAGAAAATGGATAAAAAGTGTGTAAGGCAAAGATTTACATACAATATCAAGAGAGCACGAAGATTGATCTGCAGCTTACCTCTGTCAGTGCTGTGTGCAGGAGACTGACTCAGGCAGCAGTACAGGTAGTTGAAGGCAGGCAGGAGGCTCTCTGTGTTGGCGGGCTTCAGCTTTCCTGCAATGTTACTCACTGACACACGCACACGCACACACACAGTTTCCACCACTTTGGGTTAAATCAGCACATTTATTTTCTATAACTCCTTTAACACAACTACACATTTGCTGTTAAATGATACGCTCCCGAATGGTCCTGAAAATGGCTCACTTTTATTATTTTCTATCTCGAGCACATTTAATTAGGGTTTTAGGTGACATCAGCAGACACAATGGGATAAACAGTGAGCTCAGTTGTTTACAGCCTGTTTTTACGCACCAGTCAATAAAGACAAAGTGAATGTAATCGGTTAAAATGTCAAAGATTATGGGCTATAAATAGACAGACAACACTACACAGGCTTCATTTAATGCTGGAACAGACAAAGCTGGGAAGATTGGACCAGAAATAGAAGTATTTGGGCAGCGCTTTGATGTAGTGGTCATGGGTTTGACTCCATAAGTACACTTGTGACCTTAACAGAATTAGAATCTGTTGTAGAAGCAAACTTTCAACTTTTTTTGAAAAATTTAATTTGACAGTTTGATAAACATAACATTTGTTTTGATATTGGTACTTGTTCTTGCAAGTTAAAAAGAACTAAATTGTATTTCATACCAAATTTGTAATTATTGAAATCAAGATATATCACGATGTATACCTAATTGTGTAGTATTGGGAAATATCGGGATATATTGTATCATGACAAGCCAATCTTGAATTGTATTATATTGTATATAGATTTATGGCAATGCATGCCCCTACTATCTTACTAGGTCACTAAACATCACATTTTAAAACAAACATGGATCTTAAATGATCAAACACATTGTAAAAACACAGATAACTTAAGAAGTTATCCAAAGAACAAACAGTAAAAAAGCTGTTAGCTCTCAGTTTGTTTGGGTGGTTGAGCTGCAGAGCTCATATGGTGATGAAAACCAAATTAAGATGCAGGAAGCAAACCTTACGATATAACGGTGAGTGACAGTTAAGAAGCGTTCTGACAGATATGGACTAGCAAGGTTGTGGATAACCTTAAATGTCAATAAGAGGATTTCTAGGGGAAATTAATAACTTTTTATTGTATGCTTCTCTGGCTTGGGATTTAATAAGAGCAATATTGAGCAGCAATTTATGTACAACCGTGAAGAAGCTGCTCTACTTTGAGATCCTCCCAGATGTCCCAAATCGTTCCAATTTTTAGATCTACACCCAGAAATATTTGTTTTAGAGTTTAATAAGTGTTGTACGTTGTGTGTATTAATCATTCATTCATTATTCTGCAAAGAAGTGTTTATTTAACCACTACAGCTATATGCCTGTCCTGATGTGTCACGCCTATTAAACTGCCATTATTATAAAAAATGATAGGAAAAATGTTACACAAGAAAAGTTATGACCATCTGGTGCTAACACTTCTATTTTCATAAAAAAAAAAAGGGGATACTGTGTTTTGCTAAAACGCCTTGTGCAACCTTTTACACTGTTGTACTCCCGTTGAACCATGACATCTGCATATATGCATAACCTTTTGTACTCTTGTATGCCATGACATCTGAGTGAACTTGAAGCATCTGTTACACCAGTAAGGCATTGAAAAAAAAATGAACTTGTATTCTCTTTTCCTATTCGCTAAGGCGGTCAGGGCATGAATTATGACACACTATCACGCCACGCTTCTTGCTATATATATCTCACTGATTTTTAAGAACGGGAGCTTTTTAGAGGGAGAGCTTTTTAGAGACGGACATTCTAGTTGTTCGGCAGGCCCCTGTCCGTTCTTGTCGGCTGTCAGTTCAGGACTTTGATACTTTGAAACTTGTGATTGACTTTTGATTTTCTTTTTGTTTAATTTTTGTGAAACCTTTAATAAAATATATTAACTATTAAGAAGCCTTCTTGAGTAAATTAACCGCCTGCAATCATCCACCTGAGACAGCGCCCGGGTTTTTGAAAAACACACTCCTAGACCTCTGGTAAGTGAAAGCCCCCTCGGTTCCTTTCCTCACAGAGAAGGGAAAGGGGGGGGGCTAGCTCATACTGTTGTAAAAAAGAATTGTTTCCAGCTTTGACCTACACTCGGTGGGTCTTAATATCAATCCCACAAAATAGCGAGACGACTCTTAGACTTCCTATAAGAGGAGGTACAATTAGTCTTATCTTTTATTAGAAAACAATAATAAAGGATAGGCAGCCAGCCTCGGTGACAAGGTAGAGGGGGAATTCTTGTATTAAGAACGGCAGTTTTAGATCCCCTACCGTTATAAAGTCCCGCGGGCTATCGACATGGCGCCCATACGTGAGGCACGACCAAGTTAACCTGTTAGTCCGGGAAAAATAAAACGAGTACCGAGTCTAATTAGAAAACCTACGGAGTGTCCCTAAATAAAGGAGTAGAGAGAGAGTCTCATTTCCCTACCATACTGCTTGGTAGGAGGAGAGTGAATAGACGGGCTATCACTCTATGAGGAATAAAGGATAACTCAGTACGAAAGTAGTGGAAAAATCTCCAGCTCTTTAGTAATTGTTACTCTGGCAGGACTGATCACCCTAGACAGCAGAGTGTGCAAAGAAAAAGAGTGAGAGATTAGAAGTGTGAGGTCTAACACTTTGAACACGAAATCAGAAAGGTTTCCTTTATTAAAAGAATCAGGTTGAGGTAAGCCTATTCAAACACGCGTGGAATCAGAGGGGAAAAAGGCTATTGAAGCCCTCTTCTCAAGGAGATACCTCAGTCTCCGCTTACGGGAATACTTTGACACGAACGTAAGATAAAGCAATGGCGGAGGGAGTTACCTCCCCATTTTTTTCTCCTGTTCGAAGAGTTTCGACAGGAGGATTGTCAACAGGCTCCACCGGTACTAGGGTACTTAGCAGAGAGATTGCCAATACAAACGGTGTTGCGGAACGAGCTGTTAGATCAGCGAAAGAAGCAATAGCCGCGATAGGGAAAGACTGGTGGAGCCATGACAATTTATTTTACATCAACCAAATATTAAGCCAGCCTAAACATCAAAAACAGTTACCAGATTGACCCAGAATTATCCTGTGTTACAGGCAAAAGACAGGTGGATAAAAAACGGAAAAGAATTCCGGGTAATCGACCGACAGGAAGGTAACGTAATATACATTACGGATGGAGGAAAAATATCACCCCCAGCAAGTCCGAGTTAAAAGGCGGTTTAAGGAATAATGATGTAAAAGGGATTGATAGGCAGGACACAATTCCAACAGGGCCTCCGAAGTTATGACTTCAAAAACTGTGGTGGAAGAAGCGGTTCTCCCCACTTGGGAGGTTCCGTATCACCCTTCGGAGGTTGATGAGTTTTACCAGGTCTTACCGGACCGAGCCCAATTGACCATGGGATTGGTTATGCTCTGCTCTTTGGGGTGAGATGATGATGGTACGTGTACTGTTCCCAGGACATTCTCCTGGCTCTCTTCCCATGGAGAGAGAGTATCAGCCGGGGAAGTGTTGTCTGTGTATGGAAGGAGTTTTCTGTCTCAGATGGATGGGTAGAAGACAGGACAGGAGGTTAGGATATGACTGTCAGCCGGAAGGAAAATTGGTAGGACTGGAGTTGGCTGGGGCCTGCCGAATTTCTAAAACTAAACGGAGGTTTGCTAAAGATAAAGTAGAACTCACAAACATAGGTGAAAAGCTAGGAGAAATGATGATGGCATCACGGGAGTAGATGAAAAACCAAGGGAGACTTGGGTAGATACTCCTAGAAAAAAAAAAAAAAGGTCACTCATCGGAGGAATGGAGAGACTGCACCGAATGTGGAATAAAAGGCATTATGATAGAGAGGCTAGAAATATGTTATGGGAAAGAGATTATGTCAAGGATATCCGAGGAGGAAGGCTCTCTCCTTACAAAATAGCTGAGAAAAATAGGAAAAGGAAGGAATGGAAGAAAAAATGGGAAGAAAAATTTAAAATGGGGATGGCAAGTAAGGCCATTATAATCTTCCTCAACCTGGCACTTCTCAGCTTACTGATAACAATTGGAATTAAAACCTGGGTGGAAATAGAGAAGACGGGTTCCATCAAGCGGGTGGTTAAAGAAGAAATTGTTAAGTGCAAATCATGCAATGTATATACACCTATGGCAGAAATAGAAGTACCCATTCCTTTTAGTTCTGGGGGAAAGAAGGTTTTTGACCAAGGAAAGTATATAAGGAAGGGAGTCCAATTCTTAGCTCTCACACGAGGTTTGGTTGGAGAATGTGATAGGGAATTCTTTCTCCCTGAAAATCTAACTGACAGGTTGAAAGAAAGCCAAGATGAGGGGAAAGAGACTAGACAGCTTGATTGCAGTGAATATGTTCGACACCCGAGATTAAGACGGCCCGATAGATGCTTGAGAGAGTTAATGTGGGAAAAATTGTTGCTAAGAAATAATACAGCTTTAATGGAGAGTTTTGTGGATAAGGGAGAAAAGGTGTGTAAAAGGATAAGACTGATAAAGATAGAAATGGTAAAAAGGGGCCTGAGTGAAACGTGACAAGGCCACAAGATAAAAATTCACCTGAATCACCTAATAAATATGTAAAAGCAACAACTTTTCCGGTGACTACATTAAATACTACAATTAGTAATATAACAAAATTAGGGAAGTAAGAAGCGTGTTAAGAGAATGGATATGATGGAACTGAGAGGATGCGAGATAGCATTTGAAGCTTATCAGGGGCCATGCTGTGAGGAAGAACTGATGAAGACTATGGAAAGGCTCTCAAGGGTAGCATATGAGAGTCTATGAGTCTGTGAGGCAGTAAAGGGTGACATGGAAATATGCACAAGGGAGGATTATGAGAAGATTTATGACGATACTACTGCAGAAGGATTCGCTGTGAGAGAAAGCTGTATTGGTGAGAAAGAAGGGATACTTCAATAGAATGTAGATATCAATCCTATATTCAGATATTAAGGAAAAAATGGGAAATAACTGAAGAGAAGTTTGGAGTGTATAAAACAAACAGAAATTAGACGAATACTCAGTGTGGAATGTCCCATCTCATGATGAGATCACAGAGGAAGAATATAACATTGTGAAATGTCCTTCCACAGTTGATAAAGAGGTTTTTTTTGCAAATTTAAATTTGAACCGTTGGGAAAAAAGGCTCTGGTTCATGATATTAAAACTATGCCATTGATGACCCCGGGGTTTACGATACAAAGAGATAAGAAGATTTCAAAGAAAATTAGATGGAAACGTGGTATTAGAGATTATAAAGGACAAAAAATGTAGCGTAGACGCCGTAAAATGGTATGTCAATATTTTCCAGAAATGGAAAGACTAACAAAAAATTGGACTAGAAATTTCACATACGGGAATGGGACGCAATGTAAATCGATAAGGTTGCAGGAGACTATTTTGGAAAAAATAATGATGCAGGATTTTTTGAAAAAAAAAAAAATAAATAGGAGCCTGTATCATACAGGGAATGGTAGTCTGCCACGGATTCAAAGGAGGAAATATTGGATTGCACAGAGAAGCGATGACTGAAATCCTTTAAGACACTGTGTTTTTAATACAACCAAATCCCGATGAAAAAAAAAAAAAAAATGGTTAAATGATGATGAACCAAACAGTGTGGTGGATAAGTTAAAAAAAAAAAAAAAAATGTGTATGTCTATCATACTGGGGGTTGATTTGACGCAGGCTACGAATGCATATAAATTAATACTGGAAGTGGTCTTCAGCAACACCAGCAGAAAGGTAGCTGAAGAACCGTTTAGAAGTGATTTATGGGAAGAGGCGATGTGGAACTGCAGCGGACACCTACCTATAAATCTCACAGAACTAAGAAAGGAAGCAAAGATGAGGCCCTCTGCATTCTTTGAAGCCTGGGAATGGAGTCAATTAGCAGGTTTATTACTGGGACAGAATGAAGGCTGGAATAGTTTTGATTCGGCTGTAATGGGAGTCTTAGTGATTCCGCACCTGATAGCAATCCCTAGGGAGGATGGGTCGGTGTTACATAAATTTTTGGCTTATCCATTGCCTCCCGAAGACCATGACGGTTTGGAATTTTTTAATGAGAGGAACACCTTTGATTGGAAAGGAAAAATAGAAGTTAAGAAGGATTTGGGGAGTTTCTCTGATGAGATCAGGGTAGAAAATATGACAGAATGGGGAGAAGCAAGGAAGGAGTTTTTGCCCGAAGAGATGCGCATATTAATAGAGGACATGCATATACGTTGGCAGATGCAGTTCTTTTATTCGTACCTGACAAAAACTACTTTTGGAAAGAGACAAGAGTGGATGGATGTGATGAAAATGTATAAGGCATACAAAGCATTTTTACAAAGAATAGAATATGAGAATACAGAGAGTACAGGTGAAATCTGGATTAAACCTTGGGCAGAAAAATTAGCTGCAAAAAAATATACATTAACAAATGAAGATAGGAAAATCCGCCATCTACTCCCAGACTTTTTGCACACAATTAAAAAGCATCACAAACACCAGGGTGAATGGAATTGGCAAGACTTCATACAGTCACCGTTCCCCTATCAAATGACTTTCCTCTATACCACCGAGAGATCATTATTCCTCACGGCACCCATAAATGATTGGAACGGCGAAAAGGATAATGAGACAATATTTAAGAAATGGTTGCCACTAACTCCTGATGCTCAATGGCATCAGCTTCGCTGGTCTCACGAAGATGAATCATGGAATCTGACGATTACAGAGGCGGCAGGTGCGAGAATAATTGGAAAGAAACCAGTAATAAAGAATGGTGAGACTTATGTAGAAAATATATGGAATACAGCTGAAGTTGAATGACAACCTTGTAGGATGAGAGGAGGCGAATGGGAGTGTCTTAAAGATAAAACTCTAATACAGGAACTAAAGAAAACTGTAAATTCCACATATGCCTTTGCATCACACGATATGCTGACCGAGAACAGAAGAGGGATGTGTGTGATTCCCGGAAAGCATGTGAGGGTACCTCACTGGCCATCCCATGTGGCGTCTGTCGGATGGTTACAGGGAATAGACATAGGAGGATTGATGTATGATAGATTGAGGTTTGTTAGAAATGTGCTTTGTGATGGAAACAAATTAAAAAATAGGGAGAAAACTGTTCCAATTTTTCAGGAATGGAAAAATGATAATACAAAAATGAAACTAAAAGAAGATAGCCCATGGTATATCCCAACTGATACTGTGAGGAATTGTGCAGTGTCAGAAATCGATAACTCAAGAATTGTACTGGAGGCCTCGGATGATGTTTTTAACTGTGAAGCAATAGGGAAGCATAGTTATAGAGAAAAGAGTATGGAAAAAAGGGGGACAGGCCTGCCAGCTTGGAGGATGTTTGGGGCTATGATGATCGGGGTCGCCGTACAGGGAGTAAAAAAGGGAGTGGTTGAAACTGCTCAAAATGTTTGGTGGTGGACCAAAGAAATAATGTGGTACCTTAAATGGATAATGCTAGCTATTGGGGGTATAATATTTTTGGCAGTAGTAGGAAAAATATTAGCAATTTTAAATTGCTGCAGAAAAATGTGCAACTGGGCATTTAGTAGAGCAGATAGAAGACACGAAACATTAGTGACTCAGTCTGCCAGGAAGTTGGACAAAGAAATACAAAAGAAGAAGAAAAGGCATCGTTTTAGGAAGAAAGGAGAGGCCCTTTAACCAGGGGCCTCCTGTTCAGCAAAGGCGTAAAAAACATCATAAGATTGGGCGTTGACAGGGCGTTCCCCGCCCACGGGGGGGGAATAGAGGGCTCCTCTCAAGAGATATATACTGCCCATGAGGCGCCTTTCGTTACTCTTGCACAAGGAAACGACCTGCAGGAGAACTGATAAGCAGCTAACAGGCGACTGACAGAGACCTGACCAGATAAAAGGAGAATAGAAATGGCTGAAGCAACACCCAATTTCTACCATCCGGACGGAAAATTGGTGCCCCGCGACATGACACTTCTACCAGAAAAAGCAGAATGGCTTAACAAGTATAGATCTGATGGGAGAAATGGAGAGTTGCGCAAAGTGATTTGGGATACCTCAGGAATAAGGGGACAAGATGGATATTTAAATGACACGCCATACCCTTTCCGTAGGTGCGTGGGACTAAATCTCCCTGCACCAGCATGGATTAGAATTAATGGGGCCCAAAGAGAAAATAAGAATATAAAGACTACAATGATCATGTCCAAAGAAGACAAATCCCTGCATTGGCACCCAGGGGTTCTACCGCGTGACGTGATGATACCAAATGGGGCCACAATGGCAGAGGCTTTTGAAACTGATACAACTGGCTTTTTGCCCTTGTATGAGTTGCATCCTCGAATGGGAGTAGAGTTGTGGGAAGTGTTAATCAACCCACAGGATGGGGGGTGCCCATTTTGGCTTTTCGGGCAGAGGTTATTTTTAATGTCACCAGAACCTTCAGTGAGATGGAACGATAGGGAAATGGCCGCCAGGCACCCCGATTACAAAAAGCAATCGGAAAGGATAAGCTGGGGTTTACGAGGCAGCACACGCTGGTGCCACACGGGGAGGAGGTGGTCTGCTTCTATGACATGTGACAGGGTCAGAATGGAAAGCGACCCCCTGAACTCGCGGGATCTTAGATCCACTGATTGCGGGGGTCCTGATTTAACGTACTGGGGGGATGCTTGGGTGCCCCGCAATAAAAAAGTCTATGAGACACCCTTGACCCTGGGGAATTACCCCTATCCGGACAGGGATACTCCTTATTTCTTCAGTGAAATTACTGAGGGAAGGATGAGTTACCTGAACCCCCATCTTTACCTAATGACGAGAGCAGAAGCAAGGAAAGTTAATTTTACTGCACTCAGACAGGTGAGGGAGTTAGGCGATGGAATGGAGACAATTAACATCGGGAGTGACTACATCTCGTTTTACCAGAAACGTTACCAAAAACAAAACAGAAAAAACAACATCCTTGAAAAAAACAGATGTGGGGATATGTCCAAAATTCCTGCCGTGGCTCGGTTCCTGGCATTAGGGTGGAGCATGAGTGATGATAAAGACATAGAAGAGAAACTTAGCATTGAGGACGGGGAGGGAAGTGATTCTTCTTCAGGAGATGAAAAAGCTGGAGTTGGTTCCCCCGCTAAAAGACGAGGAGAGGATGGAGATGATATGGGTCCGGAGTGGAAAAAGGAGAGAATGACTCTGACTGAGGCCCTGTCTGTGTCACCTCCTCGTGCTGTCTCACAGTCTCCTGCGTGTATGGAGATGGAATGGGAGAGAGATGACAACACAGGAGAGATCTTCTTTGCCGAAAGGGTGGCCAGAATATCCCCCTTCCCCACTGTGATGAAAGTCGAGTCTGCTGAAGAAGTGGCTGACTGCTTTCCCCCGCTGGAAAATGAATCGGATGATGATGGGGCGGAGCTGTTGGGTGCAGAGACATTCGTGGGTGAAAGGGGGGGGGAGGCCCCCAATGAAGGCATAGAGACAGTGACACCTGCCCCGACTGATGACAGTCTGGAAAGACTGGAGCGGGCGTTCTCGGTTCTCAGCGTCATACTGGAAGACGTCAGGGGTGTCGTTATGTCGGTTGTGAAGGAGGGTCTCATCCCGCCACAAGGGGCCTCGGATGCCAGCAGGCTCTGAAAAGTAACTCCGTAAGGGGTTGACACCCTAGACGGGGGTGGCTACTCTGGAAACACCCGGCGGGCGACAGCTCTGACCGATGCCGGTCATATATGCTCATGATGATTAATAAGGAGGATGTTGTACGTTGTGTGTATTAATCATTCATTCATTATTCTGCAAAGAAGTGTTTATTTAACCACTACAGCTATATGCCTGTCCTGATGTGTCACGCCTATTAAACTGCCATTATTATAAAAAATGATAGGAAAAATGTTACACAAGAAAAGTTATGACCATCTGGTGCTAACACTTCTATTTTCATAAAAAAAAAAAAGGGGATACTGTGTTTTGCTAAAACGCCTTGTGCAACCTTTTACACTGTTGTACTCCCGTTGAACCATGACATCTGCATATATGCATAACCTTTTGTACTCTTGTATGCCATGACATCTGAGTGAACTTGAAGCATCTGTTACACCAGTAAGGCATTGAAAAAAAAATGAACTTGTATTCTCTTTTCCTATTCGCTAAGGCGGTCAGGGCATGAATTATGACACACTATCACGCCACGCTTCTTGCTATATATATCTCACTGATTTTTAAGAACGGGAGCTTTTTAGAGGGAGAGCTTTTTAGAGACGGACATTCTAGTTGTTCGGCAGGCCCCTGTCCGTTCTTGTCGGCTGTCAGTTCAGGACTTTGATACTTTGAAACTTGTGATTGACTTTTGATTTTCTTTTTGTTTAATTTTTGTGAAACCTTTAATAAAATATATTAACTATTAAGAAGCCTTCTTGAGTAAATTAACCGCCTGCAATCATCCACCTGAGACAGCGCCCGGGTTTTTGAAAAACACACTCCTAGACCTCTGGTAAGTGAAAGCCCCCTCGGTTCCTTTCCTCACAGAGAAGGGAAAGGGGGGGGGCTAGCTCATACTGTTGTAAAAAAGAATTGTTTCCAGCTTTGACCTACACTCGGTGGGTCTTAATATCAATCCCACAAAATAGCGAGACGACTCTTAGACTTCCTATAAGAGGAGGTACAATTAGTCTTATCTTTTATTAGAAAACAATAATAAAGGATAGGCAGCCAGCCTCGGTGACAAGGTAGAGGGGGAATTCTTGTATTAAGAACGGCAGTTTTAGATCCCCTACCGTTATAAAGTCCCGCGGGCTATCGGCAAATTCAGGGCAGATTTTAAAGTTTGGGACTGAAAACACTTGGAGCAAGACTATGCAGAGAGAACACGCAAGCTCCAAACAGTATGAGACAGCATATTTCATCTTTAATTTGTCTGAATTTTTCCATCAAACTAATTTATAGCTCCGTGGATCTATTAAGGCGGAACAAAGAGAACTACTTTTGTGGCTGGCCTTTGCATCTAAACTGAGGACTGAATTGTTCAGGTCTTGGTCTGGTCAAGAGATTTTCTTTCATAGAAAAATACTGCAACAACCTGAAGTGTGTAATGTGTAACCTTTTATTATCAGTGTTTGGCCTCACCGTGATAAAGCAGCTTGAAGTGAACTCCTTCCATATTGTTGTAGCTGGAAGATGAGAGCGGGTCACTGGCCTGAGTCACACACAGCAGCTTCAAAACCAGTGGAAGTGAATTCAGGGCTGAAGACAGGGAGACAAAGTAAAGAGCGACTGCAGACAATGACCGGGAAGCTGCAGAAGGAGTGAGGGATGAGGCAGCGGAGTAGAGGAGAGACTGCACTGACAGTCATCCTGTATTAGCATTCCGCCTCAGCTCATTACTGAGTCTGAAAGCGTGTTCCCTGAGCGTTTCTCGGCAAAGAGGACATGGTTCAAACTGACAGGATTCAGAGATAAGAATATTCCCGCAACAAGAAAAGAGTACCTCGCAGTGATTCCTGCATTTTTTTTCAAGAAAGAATGAGTAAAGCTCATAGCAATAAAAAAAAAGAGCCAGAGGGAGAAAGATACCATCACGTCATTTATCATTCTGAAAACGAATGAATACTTAAAAACACCAAACACTAAACAAGTAAATTGACAAGCCCATTACATTCAACAAAGTTCATTCATGAATCCAGCATCGAAACCTGTAATGTGGTTTGGAATGCTGTGCTGAGGTGTAAAACAAGGATGAGAAAACTCTAAATTTACATACTCTCTCCAGTGCATAACATTTAAATATCTACCCTCAGGACGGTGGTGTGATAGAGCTAATATAAAGTATATATTAATGCAAATTACAGCGGGTTGAGTTGGAAGACATGCCGGGAAAAATGGCCAGTAATTCCCAAAGGGTTTGGGATGAGGAGAAAGAGTCGGCAGAGGCTAAACCATAGCCACAGCTTCTGAATACCCAGCAGGTATATCCATGATGTGCCCTTTAGCTGAGTTCATTAACCTGGTCAAGTACACAGATGTAATAACACCATTTGGCAGACACACACAGACCAGCATGTACAGCATTTTATGAATACAAATTCATACATCTCATCAACAGATAAATAAACTTTTTTTCTGCGTGGAAATTCTGTGGCTCAGTGATTTGCTTCCTGCATTAGAAGCTGACACTCATGAATCAGCAGTAATGATTACAAAATGACGATGTATTTTAAAGGCACAACAGATTCAGAAGATGATTAAAGAATTAAAGTGTGTAAGTCAGAAAAAAAATAAAAAGAATAATTTGTGTTCATGTACAGTGTATATCCTGTTTATCAATGTTCCAATTTCATATATCGGCCGACGTATCAGCTATTGACCGATACATCGGATATTGACATTATACCCCAAAATCAGTATCGGCCCTAAAAATCACATATCGGTCGGGCTCTACACAAAATGATAGAAAAAAAAAAAAACATTAAACAACAGCAAAAACACACAAAATAACTACAAAAACATACAGTATTACAGAAAAAAACACAAAACAACAACAAATGTATATTAAAATATCTAAAAAATATACAAAACAATAACAAAAAACTCTCATAACACTCCCAAAAAACTGACAAAAATACACAACGTGACTCCAAAAACACAAAATTACAATAAAAATATACAAATTAACTAAAAAGACAAACATAGAATTACAATAAAAACAAAAAAACAACTCCAAAAACACACAAAATAACAAACATTTTTACAAATCAACAATAAAAACACACAAACCCTTTGTTCTGTCTTGTGTTAATGCTCAGATTTGTCATTATTGTAAATGCTAACATGAATGTTAATAATGCAGCCCTCAGATCAGACAAAAACTTTTTTGTGGCCCCGCTATGATACAAGTTGCTCATCTCTGCTTTATATGGTCCATATTGACATGAAGTTTAATAACATTTCAAAGTAAAACTCCTACAGTGCATGTTGTTTTGTGCCTTATAAGGGAAAATATTGTCCTACTAGAGCCAACCCATCATCTACAACGGGGGTGCTCAAGTCCGGTCCTTGAGAACCCCTGTCCCCTGTCCTGCATGTTTTCCCTCACAGACATGAATCTAATGATAGTGTAATCCTGCAGCTCTACAGAAAGCCTATAAAATAAGTCTACATCATCACTTTCTCTAACAAAGCTTGATATATGTAACTGGGAACTCAGAAAAACTACAGCAGGTCATTTGAAGTTGTAACATAATATGCTAATCTCTAAAGATTTCTATGAATATTATGATTGAGCAAATAAAAAACAAACAACCCTCACATACCTCTTTAAATAAATTACTCCCCTGACGTCTAGATTGGTGAGTATTTTAGTTTAGAATAAGATTAAATAGCTCTTACTGGATCTATTGCTAAAACTAAAATGTTCTATTTTAGGGGAAAACGAGGAAAAAAGGAATCTCATAAAAAAGCTTTTTTATCGCCTTTTAATGTGAGCATAAATAGTTTATAACTGAGGCATGCCAGTAGTAAATGCTGACAGCAATGATGGCCAGACAAACATAAACCGGCAACCACAATGTGTTGCGTTCCTTTATGTTGTGTTATTATGTTTCATCAGTCAGTGAGTGTGCATTTCTCTGTCTGTTTAATCAATGTGAAATGACAATTGGTCTCAGGTGGGTTGCACAGTAATTACGTGGACGTACTTCCATAAGTCATGACATAATCACTGCTTCCCTACGATTCTTAGATACTGATTCTTTGTTCATTAAACATCTGGGAAAGGCCAATATCTTGTGCATTATATATTTGTTCAAAAGAGACACTTTTTTCAAAGCAATGTCTTGTCATGTTTTCTTATAGTTTGATTCTTGGTTTTTGTTTTATGACCCGAATTATTTTGAGTTGATACTTTGATGGACACTCGAATTGTACTTTGTGGGATCTTGAGTGTGTACATTGTACTTTTGAATTTTGAGTTTTGTTATTTAAACACATGCCCAAAGTGTTCTTTTCATTGATTCCCTCAATCTTTAGTTAGGGGGTGATTTGCTCCTTTCTAACTGCAGGGCAAGCCCAAACACCTCGCTCCAATTTCATGACGCGTTCCCACTTTGATGACAAATTTGACGCGGCACTGAGCTGAAGAAGCCACGCCTCCAGGAAGCTCTCTGCCATGATTGAAATGTAAACAAACACGCCCACAAATGTGAGCATTTCAGCGTCCTTTGGGCAGTGCTTCCACAGTCTATCACTGCTGCACATCGAAGGCTGCTGTTGTTTCTGCTACTGCCGCTGTTGATACGTGTTTATAAAGCAGCATGAGCTCGGCTACGGAGTGGGTGAGAGGAGGGCTGGCCGTCCTCTGGCCCTACGTCACCGTGCGGGGAGGGGAGACGGACTCACGCGCAACAGCAGCTTAAATAGCCATGTGTTTTACTGTAATGTGTAGTTTTTTTTGGCAGAAAACAATCACAACTCTGTGTGGATAGCAAAAATAAATTCGCTTTGGTGATTACTGATACCCCTCGCTCAGAAAGTGACTTTTCAGAGACTAAAACTCTGGAAAACAGGAAAGTTTGGAGAAAATAAACCTCAAATACTATGTTTTTGGGGTTCTTAGAACAAATGGAGATGGGTGAAAAATAGACATGGGACCTTTAAATATACTTTTGAGCGGCTTCTGTCTCCTCCCTCCGCAACTAGGTCCTCTAATACTCCAACCCCTCACCTATCCTGACAATATATCTAGATTTGTAGAGCAAATCGTCACCTCACACTGAATGTTGAATTCCTCAAAACATCTTTGCATTGGACGTCTCAGGGCAGCGGTGCAGTTACAAAGGTATATATTTTCTGGTATATTTATATAATAATTCATTTTTGTTTTATGATTTACTTGCTTACCCTGGGATACCCGTCCTTGTCCGTGCTGCGGGTTCATGTTTTCCACACCGACCCGTTGTAATGCTCGTAGTAGCACCACCCTTAGATTTGCACACAAGTCTGTCTCAAAGCTTCTTTGACTCTTCAGTAGAACTTCCAGGACACCAAGAGCTCGATCTGCTAGTGGAGTCTCTTTTGTGCAAACTATGTCCTGCAGACACACACAGAGTCAGTCAGTCAGTCAGTTTAAAGGAACAGACAGCTTTTGAGCTCTTTATTAGCAGTTATTTAGTGCTCAAAATGTAAATGAAACACCGTAAATAGATACAAGTGGTATTTATTTACTTAAAACTTAAGTGCAAGTCTTATTCTGTCAAGATGTCGGAGGCTCTCACCAAAAGCTGCAGTACGACTGATGGATAAGTCTCAGTCAGAGTCACTAGCTCCATGTGGTAGGCGTCATGTTGTGAGTGCAGCCTCTCACTTAATTCCCCTTCCTTCAGCTCATCTTTCTTTGGTACTCCTTCTTCCTGCATGGAGAAAAGGGAAAAGAAACGCTTTAACAGTTGGTTATTAATTTCAATTGAAAGTAAAGCTACAGTAAAGCAGGTTCTCTACAGAGGACTTGGACTCTAATGAGTAAAACAACTAAACACCTTTACATTATTAAAAAAATTCTATTATATGCCTGATGGAAATGCTTCATTCCATCCATCTCTTCAAATTAATTAATTGATTATGAAAAACTATAATAGGGAAGATAAAAAAACACAAACATAGTATGGAAATAATTACTTTTGTTAATTGATTTGATATTACATCTAACAAACACAACGTCAGTGCCCAGTTCTTTACTTTTGTAATTATAAAAATAATGATGAAATATTGTCAAGCACTAAAAAAAGACCCATATCTTATTGAATGCTTACAACCTATACATAGGTGAAGGTAATACTGGTTTACCTGGGCCTTCTCTGCATTTGTAGTCTGGGGTGTCTTGGTCAACCAAAGCTCCAGAACCAGACCCCCAAACTTCTCTGCTAGCTCTGGGTAGCGGAAAATGAAGTGGAGGAGAGCAGGATGGTGGAAGTAGAGAGAGGAGAAGTTGTGGCAGGAGTTGAGGGCCTTGTTGATGCAGTTCAAAGGAGCCTTGAGAAGGTTGGTAAAGAAATCCTGGTGAAGTTCAGAGTGTGTTCTTTAAGACGATTGCTCAGCTCCGAGGGTTATAGTGGTTTTGAAAAGAATTATTCATTATTTTAATGAGACTTCTTAAAGCCCGCAAGACAGAGTGTCCTTCAAAACAGCCCGAGGTTGCTTTTTTATATTCACTCTAAACACAAAGCCTATACCACTGCACTTTATAGTGGCTATGTTTTTTGATGTAAGAAACCCCCTTTTTTTCTGCAAAAAAAATCCCCATCTTGTAAGTACGTTATAAATTAATACTGAACATCAACTAACACTAATTTTCACAGTATTATGTAAGACATGGAGTTAGGTTCAAAAGATGAATATTAAAGCTGCCGGACACGATAATTATTTTATCAGCTAAAGATAAAATGTAGGCATCAAATATAAATCAATGATCATTTTCTCTAAATAAAATGTAAAAGGTTAAAATTACTGCTCAATAGTTTGTTTTCACTCTGATTCTTTCGGAAAAGTTTCACGCATTGCATTGTGGGATGTGGAGTCCTGCAAACAAATGCACAAAAGTGTTTTTTACTTCATTCTTACAGTGATTTCCTTTTCGCATGTAAATCCCAAAATAAACACCCGTCATTGTTTTGCCATAACTTTTAGCCCCATACCAGAAATGTGTTGGGAAGTCACAAGGCAATGTTTTTGTGTTTAAAGACAAGAAATTGCTTTAAGAATGAAATAAAAACACTTTTATGCATTAGTCTATAGGACTTTACGACCCAAAATGCCATGCGCCAAACTTTTTTGACAATGTCAGGAAACAGAGGGTTTACAGTGGAGATCACAACAAACTTTTGAGCAGCATTTTAAAACATCTTTGCTTTTTGGGAGAAAATTAATTTATCTATCAATGAGGCCTACACTATGTCTTTATTTGATAACATGTTTTAGTCTCCAGCTTGTTCATAACATATTTTAAATGTAATTTTGCAATCAAGGACACACATTTCTTTAATTAATTAATAGAAGCATCACACACTAAAATGGTCCTACTTGACAGTAAACCACCAAACTTGAAATAATGTAATTTAGTTATTGGTAAGCAGACTCACAGCAGAAAAGTTCAACAGAATAAAGGTAGAGTTTTAGTTGCTGCAGTAACCTTGCAATGTTACAACTATTACATTTATGAGGCATTATACTAAAAAGTCATCTGCAGCAACAAACACACAAGGCCCAAATGTATACTGAAAAAAACACATAATAAATATGCAACTGTCCAAATTTGTTAATGAAAGCAGTTACCCCATCCAGACTGGGGCTTTTGTCCTGCGTCATTGCCAGCAGATAGAGGGCAGAACGGAGCACGGATCGAGGCAGAGTGCTTTTGTCCTCTTGCATTGTGTGTAACATCCACACTGCACTGGAGAATGTCATCTGGTCTGGGAGGAGCCTGATATACACAGTGGAAATGATAGACACAATATTATCATATTGACCTGTTTGCACCTGTGGCTTTTATTTTTTCTCTTTCTGTGTCAACAATGACTGTTTTTAGACTATGATATTGGTAAAGCTCTTTAAAGGGTACCTGTAGTGGAAATGTATATAACAGAAAATGTGTTTAATGTATTACCAATAAACAAAATATGTGCACCTATTTATTTAAAAAAAACACATTAAAAGGACTTTTAAGAACAGTTTTATACCTTGGGGCATAAACTATAGAGATCCGTCATTTTGGTCAGGATATGACGTACGTTCGTTGATCGGCATGGCCTGTTGCTTTAAAGAAATGGTGCATTGTGGGAGGTAGAGGCGTAACAAGTCTGTTTACATTGTGGTAAATGTTGTTTTTCTGTTCGCTCCTGGTGTGAAGCAGCCGTGTTTAACCACTCCTTCAATAATAAAGAGAATTAAATATCACCTTTCTCGGCAACTACCTGCTTCTTGTATCCCTCCCTGCACCCAGTCAGCATGCAGAATTAGCCTAATCGACAGAACTGTTGTTACCAGCAGAAAAGAGCCACGGCTGAGTAGTTAGGCATTGGAAGTGCAAAAATATTAGGGATGTCCCGATACAACTTTTTAATTTCCGATATGATACCAATATTACAGCTTTTTGAATCGGCCGATACCGATATTGATCAGATATCAGCATGAATCATATTTTGTAATGTGGAATGTTAGAAAAGGCTTGATCAAGTGATGTTACTCAAACAGAGAATAATAGTCAGCAACAGTAGGTATGAGACAAACTGACCCGTTTATTATTAACCAATTGGTTACATACATTTTAACATTCAACATGATATCTACAGTATTCTGCAATTGAATTTAAAAAAAGAAAATTGGAAATTTTAATCCGATATTAGTTTTCAGGCTGATATCGGACCGATATCCAATATCGGATTGGAACACCCCTAAATTTGGCTAGCAACTGCAATGAAAGGTGAAAGTGAAGTGGATATCTGTTCAGTGACGTTCTCCCGACAGAGTTCATCATTTAGCCACAAGGAAATAAGAAGGAACGATCTGGTGGGGATGCAGGTAGTAACATGATGACAGTCACCCATAGCATCCCCTGGAAGCAGAAACGTAGTAGTGCTCTGAACAAGTACGTTTACAAGCTGCATTGAGACTTTCTGTGAAGGAATTCTGTCGAGACCGTATCTGGTTTCAGACGTAACTTTGGCTTCATGCCCATTAGCTTAGCCCGCAGATCCCTCTCATAGCAGCTCGGCTTGAAGTGGTCCTTGCATACTGTCACACTGGAGCCAATTGTTATTTAGCCTGTAGACTAATGGAACACTGTTGCCTAGCAACCTCCAGGAATCAACAAACATGCACCATATCCTGACCAAAATGGTGGCTCCCCATATTTTATGCTCCAAAGTATAAAATCGTTCTAAAAAGTCCTTTTAATGTGTTTTGTTAAAAAAGGTTTCTTGGTACTACAATGTATTACCAATAAACCTTATACTAATAAACATATGGCATATTTTCTGCTATATGTTTTCCACTGCAGGTACCCTTTAATTAAATTGTAATCGGTGAAGTGTTGGAAGTTATACCGGTACGTTAAATGTTTAATGGGTAAAGTGGTAAACATTCATCTTTCTCCTTATAAGGTTAGAAACATCAAAGTTAATGAAGAATTCGCTTTTCAAAAACTATTCCAGATGCTTTTAGTGTGAGAGTAATTGTGTCGCAATATTTTTATCTTCAAACTCACACGAAGAAACAGATATCAACAATCTTAGTTTAAACTAACACACACACACACACACACACACACACACACACACACACACACACACACACACACACACACACTCAAATACACATGGTATGCACACCCTGAACCCTCCCACGCTAAGTACATCACTGACCACATCTTCCATTATCTGGATGAGACCCTAGTGATGCTCTCTCCCATCCCTCAGGGGGAAGCACGTAGCCAAGCTTCCACAGAAGAACAGATTAAACTTCCCATGAGAGGCTGTCAGGCTGAATCTCACAGGCCATTAAAAAGGTATTTATGGACACCCAGGAGGGAGCAACAGCATTTTATACAACCAAATGTAGCTTTACGATATTAAACTCTGAGATTTTGGAAATGTAAATATGAAGGACAGGATGGAATGCTTTGAAGGGGAGCATCACTGTAAAGCAAAGTGTTCCTTTACTAACAGTGTAAAGTATGATTTAATATATTTACATTATCACTTTCAGATATCGATGAACATTTAAGGGTTCCATCTGTGCAGTGAATGGGAGTGATGCTGACTTTTTTGAAAGACTGGGGGTTCAGCTCCACATGAGCCACAACTTTCTCACCCTTTCACTTAAATCAGACGAAACTTATCGGCTATTAAAACTCCAGGCCTGTCTTAAAGATATCCCATCCTAGATGAGCCGTAACTTTCTCTTTGTTAACCAGGATATAACTGAAGTGATTTTATTCGGTCCAAAAGTAATAGTAAATATTAGTGCAAATAGTGTATCTGGATGGCATTCCTCTGTCACCCAGCACCACAGTAAAAAACTTAGGCGTTATCATTGATACTGACTTATCTTTTAACTCTCATATTAAACAAATCACAAGGACAGCCTTCTACCACCTCTGTAATATCTCTAACATCAGGAATATCTTGGCCCAGAGTGATGCTAAAAAACTAATCCATGCATTTGTTACATCTAGATTAGATTATTGTAACTCCCTACTGTCAGGATGTCCTAGTAACTCATTAAAAAGAATCCAGTTAATTCAGAATGCTGCAGCCAGAATACTAACAGGTACAAGCAGGAGAGAGCATATTTCTCCAGTATTGGCTTCCTTTCATTGGCTTCCTGTAAAATCTAGAATAGAGTTTAGCATACAAAGCTTTACATAATTAAAGCTACTGTGTATCTTAGAGACCTGTTAGTGCCCTATCGTCCAGGCAGAACACTCCGCTCTCAGTTTGCTGGTCTCCTGAAAGTTCCAAAAGTGTCTAGAAGTAGAACAGAAGGCAGAGCTTTCAGCTACCAGGCTCCTCGCCTTTGGAACCAGCTCCTAGTCTTAGTACGGGAGGCTGATACTCTCTCCACCTTTAAGGCTAAATTCAAAACCTACTTATTTCCTAAAGCGTATACCGTATAATAGCGTTAAACTAACCACTAGGAACAAAGCCCTTAACCTAAAAACAGGAACTAAAAACTAATATTATATAGCAGAACACCAACATTATATTCAAACACGATCCACCATCTACACATAGCTCTAATGGGCTGCAATGGGATGATGTCCAGTCAGACATGGTTGTAAACAACCCCCCATTTCTGTCCCTTGTTGCATTACCCATCATACTGCTCACATTGCTTCACACTGATGACCAGCCCATATATCATTACGTGCGACCAGTACAAGACAAAACCTTGTCTGTCGTGGTAGCATTTCTGAGCATGGAGGATGCCGCAAAATGTTTAATGTTAACCTAACCACTAGGAACAAGTGTATCATGTTTTTCCTGTAGGCTGTGCCTTCTCCTCGCCCTCTGCTCTCTTTTCTGTTTCAAGTGTCTTGATGTAAACAAACTTTCGACGGGCAATTTCAATCTTTTACATCTTCTTTTCGAGTAACTGATCTTCAATTTATTGATCTAATAGGGCGACACTATATGAGGGTTCTGATAGTTTTTATCAGTGCATCACAACTATAATGAGAATTAGCCAGTATAGATGATGGATGTTGATCTTACTTGGATTTAGAAAATAAATAAATACATTGCATAGCTGTGTTAGCTTGGTTAAGGCAACTGGAAGTTTTGCTTGAAGAAATAAATTATACTCTTGGATGAGAGGGGAAATGTCTTTATGCATAACTTCTCGCAAGTCCCACTGGAGTAAGTAAACTACTGTAAATACAGAATAACATGTCTACAGTGTAATTTAGGAATCAAAGTATCTAATGCAAACAACAAAATCACACACTAGAGACCTGCCCTGGATATACTCTGCTCTACGCTCCCATTAGTAAGCTAGGCTTCAATCCCCCAAAACCCCAAACAGGCTAAAGAAGGATAAGATGGATCATGTTTGTGCCAATAGAACTAAATCACAGAGGAGTGCAGCTGTCAGTTCTGGGGCATTGTAAAAAATAATTCCACTGACAAGCAAACCACAGGCCAGCTTTGTGTCCTGGACATATTGTGAATCAAAGCAGTGCACTTGGTCCAGACTCTGTCTGCCTCTCTTTAATCATCACTCTTATGCAGCAACAGCGGATTTCCAGCAAAAGCTTTAGTCTGGTGCTAAGATATTTATTGGTTATTTTTACTTTCACTAAAACTAGCTGCAGCTCTGAACACATTTCCAATATGCAACACATTTAAATCACACATTTGATCATTGAGGATTTCCACACATTAACATCTGCAGGCTTAGACTAGTCTATTTAAACTCTTTTACCTTGGTGTGTGTGTGTGTGTGTGTGTGTATTACCTGTATCCCTGTTGCAGAGACAGATCAAGTATGATCACCGCACAGAATTGAGTGGCCTTCGACCCTTGGTAATCACACAGCAGTGAGGGCCAGTCTGACAGATGACTGCACAAAGAGGGAAGGTTGTATCGCAACAGATTCTCCACCTCTTCAACATCTGGAGAAATAAGTAGCACGTTATAGAAAAGCAAGTATGTGATAGAGTGGAGGAAATAAACAGGTCAAGCTTTTCTGGTGAGAAAACACACAAAATATTCAGTGATATAGTAATAGTAGCAGTTTAAATCATGAAGGGCAGAAAACAGAAAATGAATTGGTGAATAGATGAACAAAATCTTATTGTAAGCTGAATATAACCAAAGATTACAATTTACTTTAGAATAGAATAGTTCTCTATTGTTGTTATTTAAGAAAACAATGAACCACAGTTTAGCAGCTGCAGTTTAACAGCAACACACAAAAATAGATTACATATGGTTTGAAATGGTAAACACATTCCTAAAATTATATTTAGTTATTGACTGACAGAGAAAACCTTGATAAAATAGTACAAACTCTTATTTAGCAAACAGACTTTGCAAAACTTACAATAATGGTAAGATGAAAGATTGAAAATGGTTGAACAGCAGTGCCTTAATCAACAACACCAACATGGAAGAAAAGCCGACCGTCTAACACAGGATTTTGGTGACACTCACAGAACATGACATTATGACTCAAACCCTGACATGGACAGAAGGGTTCGCACTGCTGCATGTAGCCCTGTGTGTGGTGCAAGTGTTTGTGTATTTGCATACCATACTGGTGTGAGTCAGATGGAAGGTCTGAGTGGGAAAGTATGCACACACTGAGTTTCAGAAGAAAACCACAGCACAACGCATTCAGCTCTGTGTTTCTATGACAAAAAAGGAGAAGAAGGTAATAAGAAAAACTACTGTGTGAAACAAAAAAAAACTTAATCCCTTAAGGTCCAGAGACCAACATAGGCATGCTTCACATCCAAAATACAGAGAGGAATAAACTAAAAACACTGGACACAAGATGAGCCCGAGACCACTGCTTTCAAAGATAAAAGCACAGATGCAGTTCAGCCCAGTTTGATCGCTGCTCAGAGGACGGGGGCTGGAAGCCTGCTGCCTCAACCATTTATGACCACACAAGCACGTATTACAAGACGCACTGTTATCACTCACACCTACAGATGCATGTTGGCTTACAAAACCACTGAAAACACATTACTACAACAACTACAAGAACAGACTGTGAAAGATGCAGATTCATTACTCTGGAGCAGACACGAGGAGAAATAAAAAAAACCCCAAAATCAGGCAAAATGAGTAAAAATGTCAGATGGTACAGTCTGTATTTTCTGGCTCAATGCTCACTAACATGCAAAAACACACAATGGCACAATCACACATTAATCCACTATACGGTAATTTTTAGAAACATGGCAGCGTGCGTGTTGGGATTTACCTATTTCCCGCACAGAGAAGTGCCTTGTGTTCCACAGCCAGCCTAAAGAAACCGGTGGATGCTGGATGGAATGAAGTTGATTAAAAAAGTGACAAATGAAGTTAGAAAGTGCCAGATGACATTAACTTTAACACAAATTAATTATTCCATTGTGCTTTGGGCTGATATTTTCCTGCTAACATGACACAAAGGGACCTGGAATGATAAAAACACAGATTTTAAAATATTATGACTATTATGTGGAAGGTCTCAGCGAAGACATGGGCAGATTTGTTGTTTAGATTTGTGCAGCCCCCAAAATAAATCCAAAAACACACAAGATGACAACAAGGGACAACAAAAGTACACAAAGCAACAGCAAACATTGACAAAATTACTCCAAAAAACAGACAAAATGACAAAAATTGCTGAAAAGGACAATAAAAATACACAAATGTTCTCCAACAACACATACGTTGATGACAAGTAAACACAAAAATAAGAGGGAAAAACGAAACAAAATGACAACCAAAATACACAAAATGACTCCAGAAACACACAAGACAACAAATAAATTCCACAAATCCTTCCTTGTTCTTTATTAATGTTCAGATGTAGCCCCTCGAATTAGAGAATCACATTTTTGTGAGCCCCGCTGCATGTGACACAAGTTGTGTCACAAAGTATGTGTCTCAAAGCATAACACTCGGACTAGGTCACCATAACGTTGGTCATTAAGGCTGTGACTTACTGGTGTAATTGCTAAAAGTAAATATGACAGATACAAAGAAAAACTCTTACTATGTCATTGTCAAAATAGATAGTTTTAAATTTAACAACAGCAGTGATCATGTTGAGATGCAGGGAAATGAGTCGTAGAGCGGTTAAAGCTTGCTGGGATTCACCAGTGTTGATGTGACACCAATCAGGAGAAGAATCCTAACATGGTAGTGTATCAGTAAAAACAGATCCTCTTTTATGAGGCTTATTTCTTGACTGGAACGAGTGATGGAACTGTCTTCTGTCAGGATGCTGCAGTAATTTGAAGTTGCTGGATGTTTATTGATGCATCTTTGAAAAGGTTGATTTTTTTTTCAACTCTCCAATAATTCCCATGCCAGTAGCTATTTTAGTGTATCTATCCATCCTGCACTTTACAATCAGAACCAAACCAGAGCACGTAACACAAGCAAATTGTTTACAGCTCTTGTTCTGCTGGATTTTAACGTGTGGTAAAAAGAAAAACAACAACATTTATCAAAGCAAAAACGTGTATAGACTTTTACTTTAATAATAAATATCTTTGTCATATGAGGTGCAATAGGAATTAATTATCTGCACTAGCTGCTGTGTAACTGTAGTGTGTGAATGCACAGAGGCATAATCAGACACTTGTGACTGCTCTGAATTAGTTTACACAGTGTTACATAACTCACCAAGTTTGTTTGCAAAGGCGGGCATGAGAGCTGGAAAGAGAGTAAACTGGAACGTGAGGATGGAGTAGAAGTACTGCAGTATCCTGGCATTTGGGGAACATTCACACATCCTCTGAGGACGCAAAAAACATTACAGTCACGCTTGTTGTGTCCAAACAGAAAGAAAAACACATGGCAAACAAACAATGACTAGCACTGTGGCTGCAAGGCAATGATCGATAGGCATGCCTGTCAGTGTGTACACAGAACTAATGAAGACAAAGGCTGTACGTGGTGCTGCCTACTAATGCAGTCAGTTAAACCAAACCACCAGGCAGGGCGCTATATTACTGTGACCTATAGCTCATAAAGCAGCTAATATCCTACTACACCTATAGAAAAGAGACAGAGGATTAAAATGGGAAGATGATAAATGGGAAATGGTCTTATTGAACTCTCACAATAACGGTGGGTATCCAGACAGAGTCGCAAAGGCGCAGCAGGCATTGGCACAAGGATTCCAGCGAGTCGTCAGGCTTGCTCTGTTTATGCGGCGTGGTGAAGGTGTTCTCCCTCAAAACAGGCTCTGACGCACAAACCTTAGCCAGCCTTGGACACACACACACACACACATGCATGTATTAATAATTTGAACTCCAACTTGAATATAACATGACATGACAGCCTCAAGGCAGAGCACTGGATTGAAATATTGATTAACATCATCACTCGTCTGATGGAAAATTTGATTTGTTCAGCAATACAGATTCAAAGCTCATTGTCGTACTAATAGACATCTTTGAAATTTGTTACATTTGTCTATAACACTGTCTATAACAGTGGTCCCTGCGTGTACCCCTAGGGGACTTTTGCATACTGCCAGGGGCAACTTGAAAACATATATGAATTTATTTCCAGCCGAATGATTAAATTCATAAACCTATTAGAGACCCTATAAATGTCCAGCACACAGTTACTCCACCTGTTGATAATATACAATGGAATAAACCAGTGGTTCCCAAACAGTGTGCTGCAGCTCAAGGCAAATCCAGGTGTGCCATGGGATTTTGTGACAACCACACATTATTATTTAGGGCCCTATAAAATCCACAATAACGGAATTGCGAACAGAATCACTAAATCGACCAACGAAAATGGAATCTACTGTTGAACGCAAAACCGCGTTGAACCGTGAGGCAAAGAACGTCTTTTTATGGGGACAGGTTTTCAGGGACCGCTCATTAGGTGCACCTTCCTTCGCCCTCTCATCCTGGCCGCATTTACCATCGCCTAAACCACCTGAAACACCGTCTAAACTGCCAAAAACCTACGCAAATCACCACTGACTTCTAAAATCAGAGCCGACTGTGCCTGTGAAACGCGTCCGTTTCTCGTCAAGAGCAGCGGCGCTCCGTGAAAACATGAGTCAGCTGTAATTCTTGAACAACATATCATCATTCGCAATTGGGTGACATTAATGCTGTTCTCATACATCTTTATATGACATATAAAAAAATAAAAAGGAGCAGTCAGAATAATCCATGTCACTACAACTTATATCTACCTTTTAATTGTATCTTACATTATTTTTTTTATTTATTTACTTTTTATTAGTATTTATTTTGTTTCCTCGCAGGAGTTAAAAACTAATATTTTCTGAAAAGATTTATAAATATTTCTAAAAAAAAATGGAATTTTAAAAAATGAATGTGGAAAACACGGAATTTGGTAAAAAATAAAACAGATTTTATAGGGCCCTAATTATTGCAATGTACAACTACACAAAAAGAATTATTTTTTAATTTACTATACTTTGTATGCACTAATTTCATAATACAGAGGCAAACTCAATACCTTTTTTTAAAATATTTCATTAAGAAATGTTTCATGAGTAATATAGTTGTCTTTGTCACATTTGATTTGTCATTAGTAAATAATTATGCACATTTACAGATATTGCACATGATATGAGTGATAACGTGTTATAAAGGCTATTTTGCACAACAGGCTTGCCTTCAGATTTTTACTTGTCCTTTGGTGTACCTTGGGCACAACAAGTTTGCGAACCACTGGAATAAACAATAATGTGGCATAACTACAAGTGAAGAGGCTTTAAAAGTCAAAACCACAAAACCATTTCATGTCAACCACAGACACTGAAACATACTTATTTTCCTATAAAAACATTACTAACACAGTGAATATAACGTAATATATATTAACCAATTATATATCCTGATAAATGTATAAATGCGAGTAAAAAAGCTTGCACATACTCACTGGAAATTGCAAAAATCTGTACATACATGTACCGTATGAGCTACTGTTAGAAAATAGTTTAGAGCCCTACATGTAAATAAAACAAGGGCTACTAATACAGTGATGAGTGGGTACTCATATTTTGAAGTGAGACACAAGGGGTACAAGAGAATGAAAATATTTGGGAACATTAAATAAATAAAACCTTACTTACAGTATTGTATTATATTGCAAAAAATCTAAATATGTGTTTTTTCATCTTCTATTTTTGGACAGATTTGGCGCATCTGAAAGATAATGTCCTTAAAAAGAACTAATGAAATGAGTGTCTCTTATACTTCATGGCAACAAATAAATTAATAAATATTTTCTAAGAAAATGGTGCATTGGTTGTGAGGAATTTGGCATTCATGTATGTATGTAGATCGTACCCACCAAAGTGTGTTCACAAATTTTAAGAACTTAATGCATAAAAGCTTCCAACCTACGCTTCTTTAATGCTTTCTTTACCTGCAGGCAGCCTCAAAACAGACCAGGGCCTGAAGCAGAAACCCCTCAGCCTTTAAAGACTGGCTGTTTGGTTCTGATCTTCTACGTCTTCCCTGAAACACACACACACAAAAGAAAAAAAAGCAGTGAATCCTTTGTGGAAAAATAAATTCTCTCTCATCAATCCAAAGTGAGCTGACTTATAGCTTCAGATACGAGGTGTAAGAGTGACCAAAAAAAACCCATAATAAATGGGCTTATCAAAGTTGTGACAGATGTAAACCATATGTAAAAAAAATAAATCAACCAATTTCACTGAATCTCACCATGAAGCCTCACCCCTGAAAAAATCAGTCACATGATTAACTTTAAAGCTCTATCCAATGTTGCCAACTTTGGCGACTTTCTCGCTAAATCTTGCGACTTTTCAGATCTTCTTGGCGACTGTTTTGGTGAAAAGCTACTAGCAACTTTTCCCGGTGTTATTTGAGACTTTTCGGATGTTTTTTCAGACTCTGACGTGACGTGAAAGCACGTATCGCTCTTCAGTTACTGTACTCAAGGTGCAGTGGGTGCTGCCGTGAGCCCCTCCCCCGTTCCAAAGCACTCACAGCCTGTCAGTCTCACGTCATGCAGCACTCCCAGCTGCAGTCAGAGCAGAGGAGACCCTGACCCACACCACTCCAAGTCCAGACCTGCTTATGAATTGGCGCTATACAAATAAAGATCGATTGATTAGTGAAGTTATTTTGAGACGTAATGGCTTCTTTCAATGGCAAATCAATCAATGGAAAAAAGTTGATTTGTAGTTTTAAACATATTTACGTTTTTTTTTTTTTACTAACTTTTCATCTCTCTCACGAGGTTATTCTTCTCCTGCAGTGTCCATTCCAATTACATGCAAATGGGAAATTATGCAAATTAGGTGATAACGTCATTTAGCGACTTCTAGCGCCTTTTGGGACAGCCAATAGATGGGTTTCCAATGACGTCACGAAACCACCCACAATTCCATAGTCCGCTATCTTATGTGTCACCATTCAATGTTTACATCCTGACGCGATACATTTTTGTCCCCTGAAGCTTTGAAAATGATGTCAAAACTGGATAAAAATAGCCAAAAGGAACAAACAATCTATAGAGATAGTTTAAATGCAACTTGCAAAGCGAGTTATTTACAGAAGTTGAGCATAATCGACAACAAAGATCCATACGAGATCAGGAAAGGAGAATGGGTATCCGACGTAGATACGCTTACGGCCGTTTTGTATCCAGACATTGTAAACTATCTGGTGAACAGTGTAAGTGTCTACACATTGGATGAAATGAAAGCATACAAGTCTTTGGAGGAGTATGTGTGGACCTTTGACAAGCTAACAATATAATTTTTGGTGGGATATTGTTTTTCACCTGGTCAATATGAGGCTTCAAAGGTAAGATGACGTATTACTGTACTTTTCGACTGATCTGACAGAAGCACTGATAACTTTGGCTGTGGTTGTTGGATTGTTAAATGGTTTATATGGCTTCAATCACAAGAATCGTAGCTTTCCAATGACGTGCAACCTAAATGACAATATAAACATACGAGTTGTGTATTCATATGAAAACATCATAACGTCTCTGCCAGAGGGCCGACAAGAGATGCATCTATAATATATATGCTTGACTGTGATGAAATCATCGCTTCAGGGTCAGGGTGGAAAGGTTTCCTGTTGATGATGGCTATCTATTTGTTTCTCTGTTCCGTGGACAGACGTTCTGTTTGTTCTCCTTGACTAGTTATTATTTTAGCAATGCAATAAAACTGTCTTGTACTTTCCCCTGGCTTCGCTGTGTTTGAGCAACCCCACAACGCATGTATGCAGCAGGACATTCGGCTAAAATCGGGTAAAATCTGTGACTTGGGTTACCAGTAAAGGTTACGGTGACACACAAGATGGTGACACGCGCAGAGGATCATAGGTAATTTGAGAAACAGAAACACTGGCTCTATCTCATTCTTTCAGTCTTTATCTGACTACGGAAACACAGCATTTGTGTTATCAGAGAGTTGGGTTTAACTTTGTTTTGTTACACTTACAGATGTCCGATGATAAACTGAAGCAGAGAGCAGAGGCAGCTCAGAGAACCTGGCGCTAATGGCCTCGATCACTTCCTCCACTGCTTTGTATTGAACTGGTATTGACTGGGGCTGCAGGCTGGAGAACACAGAAGAATTAGATGCACCTGTTGTTTTTAACGATGGGTGGCGAGATGTGATCAATGCATTTGAATGATCTTCACCTTCATATGGTGTGCTTGGTAATGTGTGACTCAAACGTACATCTGTATGGTTTGTACGTACCTGAACAATGCACCGGCGGCACTGGCGGCCTGCGCGGCGACCAGCAGGCAGGAGGAAGAGACGCCGGCTGTCAGGGCCTCTGAAACCGCCACAAATCCTGGGCCGCTGGGAAACAGGCGCACACTTGGTGGCTGCCTGAACACAAACACACACAAACACCACCTGATGTAACCCTACCTACAAATGTGATGTTAACAGATAAAAGCCACATGCTTGAACACAAAGGGGAAAAACCTTGAGAGTAAAAGAAAAATACGAGAGGCTTTTGCAGAGATTTTACTGGCATAGATTTTTCACATTCAATTATAATTGTAGCTGTGTAATTGATAATTAATTACAATTATGGCGTAATTATAATTGTATCTGTAATTGAAGAAATCTGCTGCTGTTGTAATCATATTTGAATTTGAATTTTAATGTCAATTACAATTAACTTTGTAATTGTAATTGGCATGAAAATTAGAATTCAATTAAACGCAAAACTGGGAAACCATGTTAAGAGTTCTGTCTTACTCATTTCTAGTTAACAAACATTAAATGTATTTCATATCAAGTTTTCCCAATACCTGTTAGGTCTCTTGAGGATCATTTAATCTTTTTTTTTTATTTATTTTTTTAATACATTTAAATCTAGGGGTATACTGACGCTCAGAGGCCCACACCAAAGACATGAATACCAATATTTTCATTGATTAGGAAGCCTAACAAGGTAACCAAAAGATGAAAAACAAATAGGATGAAAGATAATATTTGTTTCTGTTTTTTACAACTGATTTAAGACAGAGGTCAAACTGACCCATTATCATAAGAGATACTAACATAAAGCTAACTCGAGAGGAAGGTCACATTTTATGGGCATTTTTATTATTTATGAATTTGAACTTTAGTAATTGAGATCATAATTGTATTTGGCTTTCAGTAATCATGATTGAGTTGTAACTGAACATGGATAATTGAAGACATAATTGAAAAAGGCCTATCAAAATCCTGACAGTCACTTCCTTTAATTGACCCGTCGCTAATTCACTGCCACATTGCATCTCCGACAGCAGTGACTCCCCCCCACCCCCAAACAGCCCTCACACCACACACACATACACACAAAGAGCAACTTTTTTTTTTAAGGGCAGGAATGAATCATAAACAAATAACGTTAACCTCTTGACATTACAAAGATTAGCAGCGTGGTTCTGCGTGAGGCAGCACCAAAAACAGCTGCAGAGTGACTCTCTGTTGACAAAACAGGAGCAGCATAGCCCATCCTAAATAACACTTGTACGCCCATTAAACTGTACACAAACACACTCACACTCACACCGACACAAACACACACACACCGGAGCACACACTGAGAAAAGTACTGTCATATAAATGAAAATATGCAACACGACAGGAGGAGACGCGCGCTCGCTTGTTCAGCACTTTCCCTGGAACACGGCTCCACTGAAGGACACGGTTTCCCTTTAACACGATAAAAGTCTTGTATCTCTTGTATCACAGCTGTGTGACAAGGTGAACACTTCATCAGAAATTATGTGTGCCTTGCATAAGTAGGAGGGTGATTTACCGGCTGACAGCAGACAGGTAATTAAAATCTAATTAAATCCCCAAGAGCTGAATATCTAAAATGATTTTTTTATATGCCTCTCCGTGTCTGTGCAACTGAAAAAACACACATGCACCACTGCCTGAGTGGCCCTGATGTAGGTAAGAATGACTTAATGAGAACAATCAAAATATACAAGAGCTAAAAAAAAACATCCCAATGGAAAATATGTGAATGCTCAGAGCTGCTGAGTTAAAGCTGTAGTATGTAAGATTTTTTTTATTTTTGGGTCATTTGGTCAAGAAACTACAATTACCTTTGAGCATATTGTATTCCAAAGTTTTCTGAGTGGACACTGAACCTCTATACCTTCTTATGGTTCCGTATTCAAGCTTTAGAAAACAAGGAGTGTGACACTCTTTTTCAGCCAATCAGAGATCTTTCTACAAACCAAGTGCTCCATGAGCGGTTTTGTGGCATTACTATTGACTGCTCGACAAAAGTCTGTGCATGGTCTCCGTCCTGAATGTACTGAAGGTGCAATGGCAGGTGTTCCAACAGGAAAAGTCCCCATTGCTGCATTATGCAAAACGGCTTACACGGCAAAGCCAGCGAAAAAAAGGAAGAACGACATGGAGAAAAAACAGTCTAAAGGCCCAAACAAACTCTAAACGGACTCCATGGAGGTCTGCGCAGACCAAATTGCCAGGCTGCACCGTATACAAGTGTCAAAGGGAGAGTGATAACAGATGGGATAAATTGCTTGTGAGGATATTAAGGGACATTATTGTACATTACATACGGTTTTCAACCAACGCGTCATTTGCACCCACCACTGCATAAACACATTGTACACTGATAGAGGTTACGTGGGTGGAGGGCCCGACGGAAGACGAGGGGCGAAGGAGATGAAGCCGGGGGGAAAAGCCAAAGTTCGCACTCTTCCTGTGGATTCCACATGGTGAAGGAGCTCGCAGCAGGCGCCGTATAGTATCTCACTCACTTGTAAAACATTCCTGTAATAAATGATGACAACTTTATTCATTGACTTCAGCTTCATTATAAGTGTATGATTATAAATGTGTGTCCTCCTCCAGCATTAAAGAACCGGGGCGGGTTTCAGCTCCGGACCGGTGTGTAGCACCTCCAGTGACCAGACCAGAGCACATGTAAAGATTATGACCCTTATCATAACACTTGTAAACCTTGGTCAAGCATATCCAAGGAGGAGAGAATATGCACAATTAATTTACACTCTGGACATGGAGTCGTGTGGGAGGGGTTCACGGCAGCGCCTGCTCTTCATTGAGGACAGTAACTACATAGTGATACGAGCCATGTTAAGGTCTCTCAAACAGAGGTTCTCAACTTTTTTTTGGATCGTGACCCCATTTTGATATCACAAATTTCTGGCAACCACAAAGATTATTCTCCAGGTCACATGACCTGGCCAAAGACGGTCCGTCTCTGCAAACTCACATAGTCGGTATTTCAAGAGGAAAGCCCCGCTCGGAGCATTGATACTGTCAAGTGCTGTATATTGACCTGAGGAATCATTTAAAATAACTTATATAGTATGGGTTAACTAATTAGGTCAAAAAGTCCACGGTGTGCCTTTAAAGAATATTTTCAAATATATTTCATTTTAATCAGTATTTTATATATTTTTTGATTTATTTTTTTTAATTACTAGACATTTCATGCGATCCCATATAAATTCCAGGCAACCTCACATGGGGTCACAACCCGAAGGTTGAAAAAGACTACTCTAAAAGATCAGAAGACTCTCCAATGACATAAGATAAAGTCATTAAGAAGAGTTGGAAAGTCGCCACATTTAGCGACAAAGTCATTGCAAATAGCTCCACAGTTGTGCGCATTCATGAGGATGCCGGTAGATTCAAAACAGGGATGGGGCAGCCTGGTTGTTTCCATTCCAGTCTCACAATTCTATATACTGCAGCTTTAGGCAAATTGACATGTAATGATGAGAGATAATTACATGGTTGAGTAATTTAAATCTTTAAGTGGCAATCTCAAAAAAATCGTAATGGGTTCTTGAACCGATCTGTAATATTTCAGTTAGAGCTACAAATCAATTGTAGTCTCGTCATTACATAAACCTTTGGGTATCATCTCCATCATTTCAAATACTGTGTGCACAGTGCAAGTACATTTTTCTACTGTATGCAGGCAGTATTGTACTCAGGGATTGGATAAGGGCCCTCAGCAGGCTGCTGTAAACCCTCTGCACACATACATTGCATTTCAGTGACAATAGAAGCTGCAGCTGTTGGGAAGAATATCCTTCTCCACAAGGATTCATCCACACACAGGCACATTACGAGAGGAACGTGAGAGAACAATAAAGTTTAATTTGGGACAGACTTTCGTTGGGGCTCCACGACTCTGATAAACAAATATAGAAGTTGGATAGATGATATGCTGCAGAGCAATAGGAAGAAAAAAGATAGAAAAGAAAAGAGGGCAAACTCACCTCTCCAGTATAACAGTGAGCAGCAGTAAACCTTGTTTTGACACTTCTCGGTTGGTCAGCCGCAGCGACTCCTTCAAGCTTCGAACCAAAGACTCTATTCCTGAGAGACAAAAATAGAACAAAACACACACTTTGCTTCAAAAGAAAAAAAAGCTTCACTTAATTTCACCTTCGCTGACACAAACACTTTAATCTTGTTGGTGCTAAAGCTCTGACAGCGTTTTGATGTCTGATATCTGTTGCATTACAGGCGGTGGCAAACGCCTGCCGTAAAGTGAGTGACACACTCATTAAATCACTACAAAGGGTCTGCACACAATCATACGCTTGCAACTGTGTTCTATATAAAGTGTGGCAGCAGCAGACACATTTTAATTTACTGCTATGGAAAGAGTCGGCTCTGACAAGTCTGTGTTGAGTCCTAAACTAACAGAAAATTAGTTTTCACGGCAGGCAGTCTGTTCACTGGTAGATTAAGTCTAAGTCTGAACTTCACTATATTCATTAGTTTTATTTCTACACCTACTGAACATGATCACAGAGCCCAACAGTTTTCCCCAGCTTACTCAGTGAGCACGGCAGGGTACACCATTGACAGGAAACCAGTCCATCACTTCTGCGGTAAACAAAACTAAACCACCATAAACATTTCGGGACTCAAAACCAAAGTAGCTACTGCTAATCTATAAAAGCTTTGTGAGAACACAAAAACTTCAAAATAAAACAAAGGCAGAAGTGTTCCACCTTCTAACTATGGCTTCATGTCTTACCACAGCATCATTACAGCGTAAGACTATCTCACATTTCTTATTATATGGTGAGCTTGAATTCTTCTTCAAGTGACAGAAGACAATGATGTGATTAGTTACCCAATAAAGCAAAATGTAGCAGAAATAGCAATCGAAACAAGAACTAGAATTTCAGGCCACTGAAACCTCTTTCCAGAGTCAACACCTGAAAGAAGTCTTAAATCCATCACAGAAGACAAACAACTAGAGACAAATTACACAGATGTTTTATTTAAGGCAGGGAGAGTTTAAGTTCCTCTTTCATGTTTTAGACATCATACGTTCACACTCCGACTCACTAAAATGTAATACCTTTCTTATTACTGTCACAGGATTTACCCAGGCAACCTCCCTACCTGCAATATACAAGTATTCAAAACAAGACTTATCAAGACCTGTGAAGCAATTGCAATCTTTGCAGATGCTCTAACCAGCCATGGATCAGGGATATGGGACTAGAAACTAAAATAAGCTGCAACCTTTCCAATTACCTGCCCAGGTTATCCAGATAAAAAAAAGGGATGTGTAAATCTTATAAGTGGGATACGAAACATTGCTAACCTTCACACAACTGAACAGTCAGATCATAAGACTCCAAAAACCGTATTATGGCATCATCAATCTGAGAGCCTTTCTCTAGAATATAATTATTAATCCATATGTTTTTTTCACAGATAACTCATCCCCCACATATTTTACCAATCAGGTTATACTGAGGACAATCCAGCATGCCCTGGTGTTTAGTAATTTTAATAGTATTTATTACTCAACTCAACTCAACTTTAATTATATAGTCTTTTAAGGCAGCCACAGCTGGCACAAAGTGCAATACATAGTAGATAAAAACAACAGCAAAACAATAAAATAAACTACGTAAAACATGAATAAAAACTGATGTAATTATTAATGACAAACCATAGGACACTAAAACATGAGCAAAGTCTATTAATTGGTGATTGACCGTTATACTGACTCTGAGGGCTAATCCTGAGTGGAACATAAAAGGACAGTTCCTTGAGGGGAATGACATTTTCCTTTAAAACCATATTGTATTGTTTGTATTGCATTCTTATTTACATTTTATCTATAAGTGCAGTTTTCTTATCTATAAATGCATTTTCTAATATTTGGATTTATTTTTAATAAAAAAGCTTTCTAATTAAAAACAGAACGCAGGCGTGTCCTTATCAAAGCTGATCATATTGTAGAAAAAACATCTTGGAATGAGACTGTTTTAACACCAGGGAACACATCTAGCCACAAAAAGGCTGATGTCATGATGTGCAACTCAAATGTGCATATTTCTGGATTCAGGATTATCTTGGATTTTCACCTCTCATCAATGCAAATCCAGTTAACTTCACTGCGTGTACCAGAATTCAAAATAACCTGGTGGGTTTAAATAGAAGGAAAAGTTTGTTGCGCTATCCACACCGTGTGTGTTCTCACCATAGACAGAGTGACACTGAGTGAAAAAGTGCGCGTCCTCAGTCATCAACATCAAGCAGCGGTAGACTGACCACAGCAGCACATCACTGCTACCAGCAGCCAGACGGTCAAACAGAAAACCTGGGAGAGAGATTATAGAAATGTAAGAAAAACTGACAAAAATATCTCACAGATACTAAAAGAATTAAAAACACCCGTGTCAAGATATTTATCCATAAATATTGGATGTAAAAAGGTAAAACAACTAGCAAAAAAGGAGAGGTGAGCTAATTAACAAAAACACACACACACACTAAAGATTAAAGGTGCAGAAAATAAGAAAAACCATCGCTGAAGATAAATCTAAGAGTTGATTTTCCAACTGTTTGTGTGCCTGGCTGCTGTGTTACCAGGAATGTCAGCCGTGATGAACGGAGCGCTGTACTGACTTGGAGAGTGAACCAGAATGGAACCGATGCACCTGGAGCTGGTCACCTGCAACAGCTCATCGCTGCTCAGTAGCAACTGAAACATACAGTGGACCAGCTTCATGACAGCAGTCCAAGCCATTGGAGATACATTACATGTAAAAAGTTTACAGCAAGAACTTTGTTTTGTGGATCACTTCTAATGAGGACGACTGAACCTGAGAATATATGATATAATTACATGCAGACATTTACTTCTGGACGATAAATTAACATGCTCTAATCCAGTGGTTCCCAAACTTTTTCTGCTGCACCCCCCCTTTGAAGAATAAAAAACTCTCAGGGTGATAAAATAAAAAAAGGCTAATAAAACTAAGAATATCATAAAAACAACATACAATTGGCTAATAAAATGTATTAATAAAGTGCAAATAAAATGTTTATTTTTTATTTTTAATGCTCAAGGTTCACCCACATTCATCCCCCGCCCTCACACACCCCTTTTCATGATGTCTCCCCCACCCTAGGGGACGTGCCCCTCAGTTTGGGAACAACTGCTCTAATCAATCAAGCATTATTAATTTGGAAGGAAACATGAGTATGAAGAGCCAAGCCACACACACTTAGCGAGAACATGGGAAGGCCGGCCTCATAAATAATTAAAATTAATATTTCCAATTACAAATAAAGTATTTTTGAATCTTGTGGGTGATTCTGAGGGTTTATAATGATCGATAATGTTAATATTTGTTATGCAAGAGCGATCATACTGGTTATCATACTGTTGTTGGGATCACAGAACGATCCTTGAGGTGATGACCTGTATTGTCTGACCTGTTTTTAGAATTAACAGCAACACATGGGATACATATGGGAGTCCAGTTTAATAAATGATGTACTAATATAATGTAATGTTCAATCGTTCTATGAACTGTAAGATCTGATGAATGACAAACTTTCTGTAGATCAACTGAAACTTTTAAAGAGTCGATGTTTTTTTCACATCTCTGTTCATTTGAAGTTGCATGCATGGATAGTTAGGACTTGGCTGACCTCCATTCCCACAGGTTATCTAGCAAAGTGTTAAATCTCAGAGCAGCAAAACATAAAAGCCTAATGTCATCATGAGCTGCTTCGTAACATGAGCCAACACTGAGAAATTCCAACAAGACTGGATCAACAGTGTGATTTCCCAGACACAAAGCCCAAATATTTGTCCAGGGTAAAAGCTTTCCTGAATCCTAACTCAGAGGCACATTAATCCGACATCAGAATCTGTTGTTATCATTAGCATCAGTGCTAGACTGCAGGCCTCGTCGGTAGGGGCGAGATGTTTGGACAGAGACCTTTTTCAGGATGAGAGGCAGAGGGCAGTGGTCTGGGAGCTGTTGTTCTTGGTTCTGCTCGAGGGACTGGCTGTTAGTCAGGAACTCTTGGCTCTCATCGTTTAAAATCAGAGAGCCGGGGCATTTCATCAGAGCGGATACTGCCTCGCTCATCTGCACCAGTTGCCACAGCAGACCTGAAAGAGATAATAAAAGCAGTCAAAGAAATATCAAATTGATACGTACAGATAGCGTCCAGGCTTAAACGCCATAGAGTAAGCAAGAAAATCATATCATTACTTTTCTATAAGGTTTTCCAATAAAAGATGCATGAGTAAAAGTTAAACCCTCTAAAGCTTGAACCATCGATGGCAATTTATTGAATATAATTAATTACATTTTAAAAAATCCAAACTTCAATTTTAAAACGTTGCTATAAAAATTAGCGCTGGCAAATGATTAAACACTTTCCTCAGCATGGAGAGTGTTACTGGGAAAAATATAGCCATAAAAGTAAAGTAGAGAATAAAATAATCAATACATAAAATAATAACCGGAGTATGATTTGGGTTTCTTTGGGCAGGATTAGGATTAGGATTAGGACAGGAATCAGAGGTGTGGACTCGAGTCACAAATTTGATGACTTTAGACTCGACTTGATAAAAAAAAAAAGAAATGACTGCAACTCGACTTAGACTTGAAAACAAATGACTCGTGACTTAACTTGGACTTGATCCTGACAGCCAATCAGGAACCAGCTAAAAACATCAAGCTAGGCTGAGACGTGCGCGCACTAGCAGAGAAAATGATTCCAAGAGTGATAATATCATGATTAATAACTGATTTGGAAAAATTATACCTCGTTTCACTTCCCAGTGTGATTATTGTTTGTTTGGTTAACAAAGGGACAGCGAAAATGTTGAAATCTGAAAAGATCCTGAATTGATTTGTTTATAAAAGCAGATAATATTGACAAATATGTACCAGTACTCTGTTCAAGTAATTTATTGTTTATCTCAGTTGAATGAACTTGCTCTGTGAAATGGAATTAGCTGAGGTACATGATGTACTCATTCTATTTTTTCCAATGTACAAATGACCTGTTAAAACTTGTAAATTAAAGTTGAGGAATTTTGACTTGACTTGGACTTGAATGGCCTTGACTCGAGACTTTAGTGACATGACGAGACTTACTTGAGACTTGAGAAGCAGTGACTTGAATCCTCAGATCTACCTTTGACGTGTTGGTTCAGACTTTGGACGTTCTGTCATTATGATTTGTGTTCCAATTTCTTGTTTTAAAGTCTTAAACAATTGGAAGTTTCATGCTTTCATACATGTAAACTACTGAAACGTTACAAGAATACATGGAAAATATCCTGTAAAGCACAGCGAGAACATGCAAAACCACTCATAGAGAGGTCCCAGCCGGTGGCAACTCTGAAAAAGGACCAAAGTGCAATAAACTGTCCAATAATTCCCTTACCGAGACAATTTCCAATGAGATGCGGCGAGGTGGCTTTAGCTAACGTCTGCAGCAGCAGGATGCACAGTCTGTCCCTGATCGCGATGGGTAACGACTGAGCTGCAGAGCCACCAGCGCTACTGAGTAGTTGGCACCACACGTACATGATTGAAGCCTTCAGGTCTTCATCAGGGTATGTCAAAGATGAGCACAGCTGCTCCAAAATGGGCACTGGTGGATAGTAATGGAGAGAACACATGGCTCACAAAGACACAGAGAAAAGGTACATTAATACAATAAATGTATTGTGTGTACAATGTAAAATAACAAATTGCTAAGCAAATATTAGGACAGCAGAATCACAACAACAAATAAAAAGTATTATAGTTAAGATGATGATATGTTTTCTATTTTGGCCATATAGAAAAGGACAATATTGCCTATCTCGAGTTGTTTTTTTTTAATACAATCACAGTACAAATCACATCATACAAGTATTTAATATTATTCATAGAGTATAGTCAAACAGTGTTCTTTACAATTTTTCCATATTTGTGAGATATATATTTTATAATTTATTTAGCATTAAAATACTCGTTTTAGGAGTCGCTGCTTTTGCTACTTCTCAGAACAGCATGAAAAGTCCAGTTAGATGGATTTCTGGGTGCGTCCTAACCCAGACCTTTACCTAAACAAGGCACACTAAAGAATTAACTCACATGCTGTCTCTTAAAGGAGAAAAAGCCAAAAGTGGCACAGATTGTGGGGCTGTGTTTGTTAATAAATGTGCCTGTGTGTCATTTTGCATCTGGAAATTTAACTCAGAATTGTCTTTCTGGTTAGACGTTAATGAGTTAAAAATATTAATATTTCTATCGTATATAACCATTTTGAGAAACAAGTTCGGATGAATTACGGCCGGGCCCGCGGAACGTCTTCGCGCGGAAGAGCACGTACTACGTCCTGAGAATTCAGTCCCTGGCGCCCCCGTGGCACATACGCAGTAATGGGAACCATTCATATATTGGTATGTGTCAATGATTCAATACCACCAACTGTCGCAATATTTGACTCACAAATCAATGAGAAAACGACTTTAATGAAAATTGCTGAAAAAAAGGGGGGACCTAATCGAATTGTACGGGGCATAATCGTACATTGAATTTCCTTTGAAACGATTTATCACACGACTATGTTCCCATAAGTTTTGAAATTACCGGAAATGGGAGGTAGGCCCTCGGGCCCCATTTAAAAAAAAGGGCTCATCATATTCATTCAAACGAAACTGCATTCCAATCTAACGAGAACTAACAAAGAAGTTGTCATTTGAAAAATGGGGCCCCCGTGACACGTACGGGGTAATAAGCCCCATTTAGATATTGGTATGTGCCAATGATTCGGTACCAACAACCGTCGTAATATTTGACACGCAAATAAATGAGAAATCGACTTCTGTATTTTTTTTTACTTTTGGGCCCCCCAAAATAAAAAAATCGGGCTCCAAGCATCAATCCGTACACATCCATAGATTATACCTACCAAATTTCAGCCCGAAGAACAGAGGAGTGGTGTTTTGAGTCCGGTAGCGCTGTCTAAAAATATTGAGATATGAGTTTTGATTTTTTTTGTCTTAGTTTCACTCCATTACTTGATTTTAGTTTAGTGTCGGTCCATAGAATTCACTCAATATATGTCGAAAGAGGAATACGAAGGCAGGGTGTATAAAGCGTAGATTCTGATAAATCACACTGTGTTAAAGTGCTTGGCAGCGTGCACAAGAAAAGAAGAGAAGAACACAATCTCTGTGTGCATAAAAGAGATAAAAAAAAAAAGAGATGACAGATCTGAGCCCAAGCCCAGCTGCTCTGTGAAGCAGATCAAAATCCACACGAGCCTTGAGAGGCTCAAAGTATACGATGCTTCGGTGATGAAAGCTAGGCGTTAAAGACAGAGAGAAGGAAAGGAAAAGGGTGAGAGGTGGAGGTATATCCTCTAAAGAAGCCAACAAACAAACATCTTTACAATGCGTTTGTATGGCGACCGAGGTAAGCACATCAAAGTAGAATTAAACGGTTTCTGTTTGCTTTCAGAGAGCAAACAAGCAGGGTCATTTCTGTTCACCTCAGCTTTCACTTTGTTACACTGGGACACCAAGCAGTGACAACACTGTTGTCATCTGCTTAGTTTACCTATTGTTTAGTTTCTCTCCCCTCACTAGGTTGTTTAGTAAAATTCAAATAAATCATAAAAAAATGTTAAGATTTTGTTAATATTTAGAGGGTGAGTGCAAAAGGGTAATTTATTTGTTCTTCATCAGCATCAAAAGTAGTGACAACAGTTTAGTAATCTAAAAAATTTACATAATAATGAGACAAATACTCTATTGAGTTTTAAATAGTGTGAAAAGCAAAATGCTTAAATCATGTGCTGGTTGAATATTTCAAGGCACCCAATTATCAATATTGATTGATGATGAACGTTAACACTGAAGTATACTTCAAAGTTTCCCAAGATGCATTTTGAACCTATACAATGACAAAAACCAGGAGCACTTTGATGCTAAATATCTCATTTTAAGTGAGAAAGTGACAAAGTAGAAAATCAACATGTGGTCATTTGATCCATAAAACTCGCGGAAACACATTTAATCCCGACAGTTCGACAGTTCAGAGATTTTCAGAGACCTGTCATTGTGCTACTGACAAAAATTTCTGGTTAACCTCAAAGCAAGAGCCCTAATTGCAAAAGAGTTAGAAAAAAACTAATGGAAGCGGATGTTTGACTTTTAGCTTGAAGCCAGTCCCAGGACGATTTTACATTCCGCTCGCAATTGTGTATGACTAGTGTGCCCACCATGCATACTTTAAAAATGTCTCCATGTAATATACATTTGGGTATTTCTCACACACTCAATCTTTTCATCCTAACTAATGTGAACGCACTACATTCTAATTTTGACGTCAGACTTAGTATTAGTTTCTTTAGTATGCTATTTTCTTTACTTCCCTGGAGTGTGTGTCTTGCCAGGGTTACCAAGTAATCCAAAAACATGTATCTTAAGCATTTGATGTTTATAACTGGACCCTTTACAGTAAGTGATTGTGTGTGTATCAGTGAGTTACTCAAATGACGTGGGACATTTTCCAGGCTTTGTCCAAACTAAGCTAGTCTGGCCTGCTAAATCTCTGATGATGACAGATACTGTAGATATAGACTTAGAAGATGGATGTATGATTATCTATAGGTGTAACCAATACTATCTCATGCATTTGTTCTTCTTTTATGTTTCTAAACGTACATGAGTATCTCTACGCCAGTGTTTTTCTTTTCTGATCTCATTCATGCTTGATATTAGTATTTTCCCGTTTATACACTTTCCAAGAGACCCAGCCACAAAGACGTGTGTTTAAGAGATTATTATGTATGGATACAGACCAAGAAAATGGAAGGGATAACCAGCTGGATAGAGAGAAAGACATTTGATCGGCGCTCTGGGCTTCTGTTGCTGTTGCCGTGCTGTTGTCATCAGTCCAAACAGCCCCACAGAGACGTGTTGATTGACAGGCCACAGACAGGAACACACAGTCAATACAGGCCGCCCGCATCTTACATCAGCACCGCAGCTATCCAATACTACCTGCGTTTGTGCCATGTGAGCGTGTAAAACTAATGAAAATGCATGGGGAGGAGGCAGCTGATTGCAAATTAAACTGGTTTATCATGGTAGGCAAAGAGGCGCACTTAGTTGTGACGCGAACACATCACAGTACACACACGCGAGCTCGAAGCAGATTAACAATGCCCATTAAAGAATGGAGGAACGGTTCAGTGAGCAGACAGGCGTTGTACAGGTGGGAGATAGGCAGACTAAATAAGCTATTGTAGTGAGGAAGAAGGCAAGGAGCGTTATTTCTTAGACTGCATACCAAATTACACCTGCATATTAATGTATCTCCCCGTGTAGGAGCAGTGAAGTTCAGGGGAGAAGGTTGAATAAACTTACATTAATAACTTAGAAAGTTGTCTTTTCTTTTTCATTTTCAGGTGCTGCGGCTGAATTTTAAGTATTTAAAGCTTATCTCAAGGTAGCCTGGAAAACATTTGAAAAGGTCAAAACAGCTTGAGAAATTGGACGGGACGAGGGCAGTTTACTGGAAAAAAAATGCAGAAAAAGAAGATACAGCGCTGGAGAGACCGTGTGAATAGAGTTTGCCATGAGTGACTGCAAATAGGACACTTTCTTTGGGCTGTAATTGAAAAGGTTGTGTGAAAAAGGTCACAGCGGTGGAATGGCAGGTTTTTTTTCCTGAGATTTACTTTCCATACATTTTGAAATGAACTTGATTTGAATTTCTTCACACACTCATTTATGAGTAGCTGAAGAAATTCAATTTTGAATTAAAATACAGTGTGAACTTAATTATGCACTAGAAAAGACGGTCATATACTAAAACCTATTTTTCAGTAATAATTCACTAATTTATTTTCAAGAGCCAGTTTGGAAATACTGTCACATGCAACTGCACAATTACTGGAGGAGTTTTCAGCAAGCTTCCGTTTCCCTCCCTGTCTGAGAGCATGCGGGTTTGATTGATGGAGTAAATTAGTCCTGCCTTCTTCACAATCTGTTCGGCGCTCCAAGACTTCCCCTATCTGCTCTTCATAAAGGAATTCTGGACACAGAATTGTAAAAATAAAACTTGATTTATGACTTTTGTCACCACTTGAGTAGTTCCTAAGTGCTTTTTACTATCAGCCACGTTCGCTCATTCAAACCACAGCAAGAGAGACACAGTAATTCTCTCCTGGCAGGAAATTGGGGTTCATTGTCTTACTCTAACTCAAGAACAATTTCAGACACAGACTGATATCACCTTGGAATTGCAAAGCCAAATTTTCCCATTACTATGTGATCCAATGTTACCAAAAATGAATTTTTGATTCAGTTTCTTTGGATTACTTTGACAACTTTGCTTGCATTCTCATTTCTAACCCCTCACTCCAACATATTCCCTCCACACTGAGCATGACAGGTAAGCTACATCACTGCCATCAGGCACTTTCTAGCTAAATTAATCCAAAAGATAAATAATGTAAGCTCTTCTGATCTGTTTGTGTCTTTTGCGGGATCTCACCGTATCGAGTGACAATGCAATGGGCCACATTTGGAGCTGCTTTGAGTAGGTTTCCCAGGAAGGTGAAGGTAGACGCAAAATGTTTTAAGTTGAACTGGTTGTTGACCTAAACAATGAAAATAAGAGAATGAAAAGAGACTTGGCAGTTAGAGCTTCAGAGCTAAAAAAAAAAGTAATTATTCATTCTCGTTCTCATGTAATCAAACAATGAAAAAGCTATTTCAATGATTTAGCTAACACAGTGGTTCCCAAACTTTTCACAGTCCCGTACCCCTTCAGACATTTAACCTGAAGCCATGTACCCCCTACTCCTGCACACTTAAAAAGCATGATGATTTAATGTCATATACAATGGAGCCATACAGTGAAATGTGTCCCTTTTACCTATCTTGTTGAGGAATAATATATAATAAAAAAAGAACAATAATTTCTAAGCGCATATTAAAACATCTTATTCAGAATTATCAGATTTATGTAGCCATCTCTTGTCAGAATTGCAATTTTTTTGATTAGATCATTTTTCAGTCTAAACTAGATAGTAGTCTTACAGAGGCCAATGTGTATTTTTTGTCAATGCATGGAGGCTCCTGACTGCTGGTCTATTCATATTCTATTGTTTCCAACTTTGTCATGTGGTTTTTAATTTTTATTAACGTACCCCCATGACATTCAGCGTACCCCTCTTAGGGAACCTAGGATCTAACACACCTGTCCATTAAAATCTCAAAGGTTGATTTGAGATGACATTCACATCGCTGAAGATCCTTCATTCGATTTTACTTTGAGGCATCACTAGAGGACAGCCAATCAGCCTCTATTCTAGTGTAATAAATGAGACCTGTTGGCAAAGGCTGCTGCTCCACCCTTCACACCTGTGTACACAGCTTTGCTTTCCTCCACCTGCAGATTAAAACATCTCCACAGTTGCCTATCCCTGACAGAGCTGACACAACAGCAGCAGAATGGAGACATCCACTCTATCTGTTAACTAAACAGCTCTAGTTTCTAAGGTGGAATACACACTAGTACAGATAAATCTTTTAGGATGTCGAGTAAGGTATATGTTGTAAATCCACATAGGCACCAATGCTTCTCTGGGGATGTCAGCAACTGTTTCGTCTCACCTGTTTCTGTATCTCATCCAAAACAAAACGAAAGGACGGCTCGCTCTGCACTTCCAAGAGCAGCTGAACCAGGACTGGAATGAAAATCACCCAGAAAGAAACAGTACAAAAAACACAGAAACAATTACTGATGAGAACATTTAAGTATCAAAGAAACATTGATGAAGTTGAGGGGTGACCGTGGCTCAGTGGTAAAGTGGGGGTTAACTATCCAAGTCAGTTTCATTGTCCTTGGGCAAGGCACTTCACCCGCAATGCCTCATATGAATGGATAAGAATTGTACAAGAATGTTAGTGGTTGTCAGAGGGGCCGTAGGCACAAAATGACAGCCACGCTTCTGTCAGTATGCCCCAGAGCAGCTGTGGCTACATTGTAGCTTGCCACCACTAGAGTGACTGATGTGAATGAATACTGGTTTCTCTACACGCTTTGAGTCTCCTTGAAAAAAAGAGCTATATAAATCCAAACCATTATTATTATTATTATTATTATTAATACATGTGCAATACCATTCATACTGTATAAGTTCTTTGTAGCTCACTCTGTGTTTGTGATGCTAGATGTCATTTTCTCTTTATTACACTGAGGGTACCTTTTAGATTATCTGTTGTGTCATATTTCATTCATCTTTTAATGATTAATGTAATAAAAGCTACAAATATGGCATGCATTTTCCCCTTTTGAAGTAAAAAATGTAAAGATTTGAAGTCATCAAAACATGTTACATAGACAGGGTGCCAGTCCATCACAAAATTCATCAAAATATTTGATAAATTTCAGGCAGACTTTCGTTCTCTTCACAGCACAGAAACTGCTCTTATCAAAGTGATCAATGACATAAGGTTGAACACTGATTCAGGAAAAGTATCTGTTCTCATTCTATTGGATCTAAGTGCTGCATTTGACACTGTAGATCATACAATTTTGTTGCACAGATTGCAAACAGGGGTTGGACTAAATGGAAAAGTAATGCAATGGTTTAAGTCCTACTTGGAGGAGTGAAGTTATTTTGTAAGCATTGGAAACTTTGAATCTGACGGATTACAATGTCTTGTGGGGTTCCTCAGGGCTCTGTTCTTTGACCCCTTCTGTTTAGCCTTCATATGCTTCCTTAAGGACAAATTTTACAGAACTGTAAGGTTGATTATCAGAGCTACACAGATGACTCACAACTATATCTATCACTGAACCCAGATGACTATGATCTCATTGAGGTGTTGTGTGACTGCTTAGAAAAAGCAAACTGCTGGATGAGTGAAAACTTCCTTCAACTAAATCATGACAAGATGAAGGTGATTGTCTTTGTCAGCAAGTATCTTGAGTCTCGATCTTTAAAAGGTAAAGACTAAGTCAAAAACCTTGGTGTTCTGATTGACTCAGATCTTACATTCAGCAGTCAGATCAAATCTATCACAAAAACAGTCTCCTACCACCTAAGGAACATCTCCAGAGTGAAAGGTTTAATGACTCAGAAAGATCAGGAGAAACTGGTCCACGGTTTTATCTCCAGCAAAGATTGTAACGCAATGGTCTTCTGACAGGAATCCCCCAAAAGAGCATCAAACAGCAACAGCTGGTTCAGAACGCTGCAGCTCGGGTCTTAACCAGAACAAAGAGGTCAGAGCACAATACTCCAGTTTTAAAGTCTTTACACTGGCTCCCAGTCAGCCTCAGAATAGACTTTAAAGTTCTGCTACTGGTGTATAAATCTGTGAATAGGTTTGGTCCAGAAGGCATCAGTGAGATGTTAGTCAGGAATGAACCCAGCAGGTCTCTCAGATCTATAGACACAGGTCAGATAGTAGAGGCCAGAGCTCACATGAACATTTTTAAATCAAAGTTAAAGGCACTCTTTTTTTCTCTACTGCGTATGATTGAGAGGGAGCTTTCTGGTCATGTTGTTGATGTAATGTGTTTGATGATTTGAAAAGTTTTTACTGATGATTTTAAATGTTTTTTTTTTGTTGCCGACTTTAATGGTCTTATTGATTTTAAGCTGTTGAATGTTTTCTGTTGCACTTTTTGATCATGCAAAGCACATTGAGTTGCCTTGTGTATGAAATGTGCTATACAAATACATTTACCTTGCCTTGCCTATTGTTGGGCATTTCATAGCCAAAAAAAAGCTTCTTTTTTTCTTGTCCAATGAAATTGCTTTTTCTTCTCGTTAAATGTCAACGGTACTTTACATAAAACTGAAGCCTGAACAGGAGAGACTAAATGTGTGCAGAGTGCAACCACTGTTTCCAAAACTGGCTCAGTTATACATATCATTTGCATCAGGACTTGAATTCCATAATGAATTCCTCTGCAGCCTCCTTTTGAGGCTGGTTCATTCACACACAGGTAGCTGAGCTTTGTCATTTTCTCTTCTTCTCTCTTTCTTCATACACTCAGACTCAAGTCAAACCTGCATTCTTCTTTGCGCTTTAACAAGGTTTAACGAGGTTCAACAGATCTTTTAGGACACATGAACACTTCAAACTGAAAGAATGCGAAATCAAAACAATTCAATTCCTACAGGGTTCTGATATTCTCACTGTTTCAAAGCACATAGATTTAGTGAATGTGTCGTTGACGTCATCCTCAACTCTGCAGACTGCCTGATAATGAGCAGTTTGCTGCTATCAGGTGTGTTTGGGGCAGTGACACTCAAAACATGCAGGAGTGAAAGCTCTCTTTGTAAATGGAATAAAAATAATAATATGAGTAGATATCATCTCCTTTGAAAAGAGTGATCAAAGCTTTGAGTTTGTGTGTGAACATCCACTCCTTTGACATGATTTTGCTACATTCCGATGAAACCTTACATCATTCCTTTGTTTAAATAATTATATTTTTCTCTTTTGCCATTTATTGACGCTTTTCCTTGATGAGGTTTATAATCGGAGGAGGTTTGGGGCTTTAAGGTTTAATCGGAGTTAGGTTAACACTAGAAAGATTGCCAGGCCACCACAGGGATCAAACACACAACATAAAGCTTATAAATTTGTGAAAAAAAAAAAATAACAAAGGTGCTTACTTCGACCAAAATCGCCTCTTACCAGGCAATCCAAATGTTTTCAGTATAATTTCATATGTTTAGCGATAAAATAAATGATGTATTTTTTTTACTGGTACTTGAAGATTAAAATTGAGAGTACAAATCAAAGTATACCGTATAGGCTGTTGAAATGGTCCACTTGGTAGCATGTTTACATAACGTCCTGCCCACTTGATTGATTGCCTGATGTGTGCTTTCATTAGATGAAGGGTATTTTCTTTTCTTTATAGAGGTTGAAAGGACGAGATTGAGAAACACCCCAGTGTTTATGTTTGTGAGAGCTTGATAAGAGCCAACACAAACATGGCAGTATTATTCAAACCACAAAACGGGCATTGCTTCACCTTGATCAACTTTTTCCACGGCCCCTGGATCATCCACACTCTGAAGCATCTCTGAAAAAAAAAAAGAAGGAGAAGAGAAAATTGTAAAATACCATACTACCACACATCGTACTGATCAATCTCTAGTACTTGGTAGACAATTAAATGTGAAAGAATCTAAAACTAACCATTAGCATGTCACGGTATACAAAATATAGTTAATAGTATTGACATTATATAAAATCATAAAAGGTTTTTTGGTCTCTTTTGTGGAAATTATAAATATTATCAATCACCTCTTTATACTAATAAAATACTTAAATTTTTCATCAGCACACAGCAGAAGGAAATATTGTAGCAACACCAAACGAAAAGGTGATTATTATTACTAAATATAGTAACGCTAAGTGGTTAGAGTCAAGCTTTGAATCAAGAGTCAGCTTGGACAGGCTAAAAAAAAAGCTTAATTAAGTTTCTTTAGTGCCATTTTCATTTATGGAATTGTTCACTTGAAAAAAGGTTTGAAACTAAAGATAACTAAAATCATATTATCATCAGGCTATTTATAGGTTTATTACTTTTTCAAATTAATGTTTATTAACCTATTTTTCATTTATTCTGAAATGAAAATCCTTCAGTGGCCTGATAGAATTATGAATTGAATACTTTATTAAGCAATTTTTACAAAAGAAACATGACTAAAGTATCAAATAATTATATAAGCTTTTACTAAAGGATTAAAGTCTGATCTATAAGTGGATACTACTTTCTTTGTCACATAATGGCCTTTCAGTTAAGCTGACCATCGTCAAGGCTCTTTTGATGTCATTTTGGTTGGATATTTTAGCGGCTTGACATTAACAGCCATTTATTCTCTTTTTGTGCTAATTTCATCAGAGCTCAAAAGATTTGGGCCCAGATTCTATTTTACTGCCATGTAAGACAAAAGATGGCTCATCGTCTGGAGTCAAATCTGTGATTTCACTGCAGCCCAGTTTAATGATTTTTTAGAGCTTTGAACGATGAAATGAAACACTTTCACCTCAAGGTTAATTCAGCTATCATCACAAAGAAGGAACATCAGGTTCAGGGAAAGTGTAAATCCCATGAGAAAAGGTTCTAACATCTGCACGGTCTATCAACAAAATAATGTATAGATTTTATTGAATCGCAGGCGGTGCGCGCGTCTCAAGATAATAATTGAGTTGAAAGGAAAGTGAGTTCAGGTCAACTCCAATACCTCGGTTCTTTCACAGCAAATGTGTGCTCTAGTTTATAGTCTCATTACTCTTTCAGGTAATGCAGTAAAATCCAATATTATCTGTTATTCACTCTGATGTCTCGGATTCACGACAGCGCAGCTACCAGCTGATGAAAAACACACTTTTTCATACTTTAAAAGTATACACAAAAAAACAAACTTAGATAAATATATTGAAAATTATTTTAAAGACAGAAAATGACCTTTTTTAAAAAATATATATTGTACACTTCAGCCTTACCGTAGCCAATCAATGTCTATATCTACGCGTAGAAATCTACATAATAGGTAGAGTAATGACTGATTGTACTCCTTACCTTGAGCTTAAGCAACATCAGTTTATCAGGAATAACACATTCTAATATGGACATTGGTATAAGTCAGAAACTGATGGATGTTCTAATTATTACAAGGCTGCATCGGAGCAGTTAAATGAATTACCGATATGCAAACAGTGGTTTTGTGAAAAGTACAAATGTACCAAACAGAACCCCATTAATGTATCACTTTGATACTGATGTCACTGTCAGGACAACTTAGTAGGCGACGGCTCTCTTCCAAGAAACAGAACGGGAGTTAAGGGAATTAGTAACAGGGGATAAAATCGTCTGCCAGGCACAAAGAACGTGTCAGAGAGAGCTGTACGATTTAATTTGCAAACAAATCTAGTTACAAGTAGTCATATTTGAGGATGAATGGGAAGATGGATGGATGGATGGATCTCCAGTTATAGTTAAAATATTGTGGCAACTGCCACAATGATTAACAAAGGAGTGTTCATTGCAGCATCCAATTCAGCACAAAGAGAAAGTAAAAATTACTGAGAAAACATAAATAATTGTGTAAATTGCCAACTAATTCAGTTGAGCCCCTCCAAATACACAAATTCAATGAAACTCTACAATATTTGCCCAGGCTCACTGCTTTCCTGCACTTATATCACATGATGGAAGTCATCTTTAATCACAAATTGTTGAAAGAACTTTAGATTTCCCCAAAATCCTGTAAATTTCTTTAAATTATCCCACAACATTTCCCTAAATTGAACAGAAATCATGGAAATTTAAAGTGAAGATCCTGCACTGATTGATATCTGTCACTTACTGCTTGAATAGTATCAGTGTCTTACATACTGTATATAACATTTATAGTTGGAAGGGCATACTCATTTTCTCCCTTTGCCTAAAATATTTGAGGGGCTATTTGAGATCAAACTTGGACTCTGAAGTAAAATGAGTTTGACACCCCTGATCTAGATACTCCACAATTCTACTTTGGCAATAGAGGTGTTTAAAAAAAAAATCGATTCGGCGATATATTGCGATGTTAAGTCGCGCGATTCTCGAATCGATTCAAGATGCATCCATATCGATTTTTTTTATTTAAAAAAAAAAAGAAGAAAAAATTCAAAAAAATCCAAAAATAAAGTACTAACTTTCAGCATTTATTGAATTGTTCTTAGCATATACCTCAGTTAAGTTGCACTGAAATCATGTTGCACTAAAGCACTTAAGTCAGAGTTGGTTTAAAAGCCACAGGCAGATTGTATGTTATTTTTTTATTTTAAGTTGTTGGGACACGGCATGTTAAAGCCAATGTTTTGAGTGTAAAATATGCCAATAAAATAAATTTCATACATAATGTTCTCATGAAGGTGTACACATTTACAGATTAGTTGTTTCTTAAGTCATGTATAAAAATTTAAAAAATCGCAATAATCGCCTTATACTTGAAGATCGGGATATATCGTATCGTGACCTATGTATCTATCGGGATACGAATTGTATCGCGAGATGCCAGGCAATACACACCCCTATTTGGCAATAATATAAACAGCATAATAATCATATGATAATCAATCACTAATCTTCTGTAACAAAAAAAGGTTTATTATACAACTCACCGAGCAGTAAGGCTATCAAATGCAGGCACACTCTGTAGTCCTGTTGAAGTATTTCTGTTAAAGCTCCTGGAGAGGACTTCAACACCCGACTGACCCCAGACAAGGCAAAGGATTTCTTAACCACCTGAAAAAAAAAGAGTAAAAAAAAAACAAATACATCTGTAAAATTAGCAGGATAATTTAGTCACACAACGGCTAATCACTAAAAGTGCACAAAAAAAGAGTCACAGTTGAGATATTGTATCAGTTTTGTAGTGCTTACTGCAGTATCTTTACACTCAATAATTTCAATGACACAGGCCACACACAGCAGCAGCCCTCCACCCTCTGCAGGCCCCAGGCGACCACTCCACTTCGGATCATGTCTGAAGTGGTGCTTGTCGAAAACAATATCCTCACTAGTCATTGTGGTGGTTTTGTCTGTGGGGAGAAAAGGCCAGACAAACAAAAAGTGAAAGAGTCACCTTGAAGAGAAGCAAAAGTTAGCAAACCACAACTAAACCTGAAGAAGCTCGATTTAAACTCAGCATTTCAGGTGAAAACCATTACTTTTGAATAAAAATGTATCTTGAGTCAGTACTTAATTGTAACTTAGTCATTTAACTCACTGAACTGGTAATTACTGCAATCATAAAGTTTATGGGCTGACAGATAAAAACAACAACAGAAGGGAATTCCACAAGCTTAAAGGTTAAATAAAGCCTTACCATAATTAGCTTCTTGCTAGTTCACCCTTATGATACAGTATCTAATTAATAGCTAGCTTCATTATTCACTTGTACTAAATACTCATTTGACCCTCTGTTAACCCAAACTAATCATTTTCAACCTTTTTACAGTATATACATCAGCCTTTGAGCCTTTTTTAGAATTGCCTATTGATACGGGAATGTATCAATAGCCCCCGAGACTATGGGTATGTTTTCCAGACCTTTTCCTGTTTCTTAACCGTGTCAGGATGACTGAGTAATCTAAGACACCTGACTCAAGGATTCTTCCTTCCGCTGCCGAGGGTTTGAATCCCACTTTTGTCATATATATATTTTTTTCGTTTTAACATATTTAAAACGGCAAATTCCACCTTTAAAAATACATATACAAAAAAATTTTACATTTTAGGGTATTTCTGGGTTAGGGCTAAAATAAAAGGGTTACCAGGGTAGCGAAAAATAAATATGAGCTAAAATAAAACTGACAGAACTTTAGGTCATCACGTCACCTAAACTGGCCAATGAGGGGTGCTGCATATGAATAGACTATCTATTCATACGTTTACATATCAATAGCCACGGCCTAAAGTTTATGGGTTGAAGGGAATTCAACAAGCAAAAAGGTTCAATAAAACCTTACCATAATAAGCTGCTTGCTAGTTCACCTTTGTGCTATCTAATTAATAGCTCGCTTCAATATTCACTCATACTAAATACTCATTTAACCCTCTGTTAACCAAAACTAGTAATTTTCAACCCTTTCACATCATATACATCAGCCTTTCTTTCTTTTTCTTTTTTTTTTAGCTAAACTACAAATCATTTAGCCAGCTAACAACTTATCTCATGAATAAAATTACCTCAAAGTAATCACCAACATCCTCAAAGTTCCTTATTAATCTGAAATGTAACTCAATATAACATCTGACTTCAGTTCACACATTAATGGTTTACATACTAGCTAGCAACCAAGGACAAGGAAACTTCCTCCTAATAGTTCAAGTGTTAGCATGTAGCTAACTTTCTCTAAGGAATAAGAAGCAAAAGTTAGCAAACCTCAACTAAAACTGAAGAAGCTAGATTTGAACTTAGCCTTTCAAGTTAAAAAAGAAACACTTACTTTTGATTAAAAATGTATGGGCTGACAGAAAAAAAGACAACAACTGTGACAGAAGTGAATTCAACAAGCTAAAAGGCCTTAGCATAATTAGCCGCTTGCTAGTTCACCCTTAAAATATTTAATTAATAGCTAGCTTCAATATTCATACTCATTTGACCCTTTGTTAACGCAAAACAAGTCATTTTCAACCTTTTTTTACATTATGTACATCACCTTTGAGGGGCCTGCGTCCAGGCCTCTTAGCTAAATTAGCAAGTTAATATTTGACCTCATTAATAAAATGACCTCAAAGTAGCTAACTTTCTATAAGGAATAAAAGTTTATAAGAATAGGAAAAGCTCACTAACCTGAGTCAGCAGCTGGAAATGCTTTAAATAGAATTACTGGGGAGAAAAACGTGCTATTAGCATTGCTATTATTAGCCAATCATTGGTGTCGACTACCAATTGACTCAGTATTGGCATTAAGGTTGCCATATCTGCAAATGAATATAAAGTATTCTGCAAATTGTGATATGCCAACCATAGCATACTTAGAAAATACTCAACTTTTACATAAATACACTTTTAAGAAAATTAGATTAAAAAAAAAAAATATAAATAAATATATATTATTTAAATACAGTGATTCTCACACATTCAAATAATGAGCCATAAACACCAGCCAAACTTAGTAAACAATAAATGAAAATATGGAGCAGTTTTTAGCTGAGATAATACAAATTGTGACAGCATGGCCACAGAAAATGAGGAATAGTCACACTATTAGAACAGTCAATAAATTAAAGAGAAAGTGCAGTTTTTATTTCAATTCCAAATAATTATATTCAAATTTTAAAAATATACATTATATACAGTAAAGTATACAATGTACCTTTAAAAAATTAATTAAATTAAAAGTGAACTTTTGCTTTCAGAAGTAGGAAGAGATAAACTACAATAACAGAAAGGTGTTGAGGTTTTTCTTTCATTTTGTCTGTAACCCCCTGAAAATAGGACAGTGACCTAATTTTGGGCCAGAACCAACAGGTTGAGAACCTCTGTTATCATATAAATATACACTTATGTAAGTATGTAAATAGAGTTGAGTGAAGAAAAAAAAATCGATTTAATCAATTTTGAATCAATTTCATTAAAAATGTCCAAAATCAATTCACAGGTGCTGAAATTGATTTGTTTTTACCCTAACCCCAGTGGTCTCGCACTCTAGTTTGGTGTTAGTAAAGTCGACTACTGCACCTGCTCAACACAGAGTGCATTGAATTCAGTGCTAACATGGCAGATGAAGCTCCACTGGGTAAGCTGCCCCAACTTAAAGCTGAAGTTTGTAGAACCCTCTAGGTATATTATGTGAACGCTTTATTATAATATGCTCAAAGATGATTATGGATTTTTGACCAAATGATGCCAAAAAAAACACAAACTGCAGCTTTAAGTAAGAAGTTTGGAACCATTTTATTAATATCCAAGTAAAATTTGAAACCTTATTAATCGAAATCAAATCAATTCAAGAAAATTGGCCATGATACCCAGCTCTATATGTAAGTAAATGTTTTTTTTTATCCTAACAAAATCTGATGTTGTTCCTTCTTTTCGTTACAGAATAGTAGAAGCACCCATACAATTAATGAATACTAGCAGAAATACAGACAAAAGGAAAGGCGCAGGGTATAGACAGAAGGCTCTGTTAGTATATGTACTGTATTTAACATTACGTTAAATGGACCTTTTTAAGCTTGTGTTTGCATGGCTATAACTTAGTGAGTCATCTCAACACATTGCACTTTGCCACTCAGCGATGCTCCATTCACTTTACTTTGGACAGTCAATTGTAATTCAGACATTTTCACTGTTCTATTCACACTACTTCCTAATCTCATTACAAAGTCTACGACTATTGAGCACATATAGATTTTTTTTATGCATTGCAGGCAGGCTGGTCTATAATCTGCTGAACCCAGAGAGGTCACAAAAGGCTGTGAAGTGATAATGATGATTGACTCAACATGATGTGGATAGCAACGAATGAAAAACCTTCGCGTTCACTACCCTAAACTTAAAAATGTTCAAAGCAGAAATAAATAAAGTATAATTTAACAAAAAAAAAAATGTTGAATTAGGGGGGACATAATATGAAAAATACATTATCTGTACAACTTTATCCTGATCAGTGTTATAGGTTCCACATTATAGGCCAACAACAGACACGATACTAACACATTTTAGTTCAGGGGCCGAATACAGAGCATCTTAAGTAGGAAACAGATTTTAGGTGGGAAAATTAGTAATTTAATCATTATTGTGCTGTATTTTGCACTTTCACATATAAATAAATGATCAAATACGTACGGCACTGATAATATCAAAGCAATGCGTGACAGATATCAGTCCTTGCCGGATCTTCACTTTCAATTGATTTGATTTTGTGGCCAATTTTTGTGTAATTTGTGGAAATTTTGTGGAATTATTTACAGATAATTGTGAAATTTGGGAAAAATTGAGAGTACTTTTAACAATTTCAGATTAAAAATGACATCATGTGATAAGGGTTAGGATGGGGGGAAATGTCAGCCCTGCTAATATTGTGGAGTTTCATTAGTGTATTAATTTGGAGATATCTACAACTGAATAAGTTGGTAATTTACACAAGGATTCATGGTTTCTCTGACTTTTTTGCTTTCTGATGTGGACTGAATTGGATGCTCTGAAGCAGTGTTTCCCAAACTTTATTGCCCCATGTACTCCTTAGCCTTTATTTCTTATCGCAAGTACCCCTTAGCTCATGTTAATCATTATTTATTTGTGTTTGCAGGCTCGTCTAAACTCTTTCCTGTGTCTTGTCCAACATTAACTTTGAATTGAGGCCTTTTTATTCATTTATTTCTGATGTTTTGATAATTTTAGAATTTGAACTTCACCTTATGTTGTAATTTAAAGAGTTGTGCCACAAATTGTTATTGATTGATGAGAAAAAAGTCTGTGTATGTATCTATATTGTTAAAAAAATAAACTAATTTGGGGATTTGGCCTCTGGGCCTTTAGTTTGACAAGTGTGATTTACATAATAGCTAGCAACCAACCACAAGTTAACTATTTCCTCCTAATAGTTCTTCTTCAACAAGTTCTTCTCAAGTGTTAGCCTGTAGCTAACACTTTTGTGCACCTTTGTGCAGTTTTTGCTTAATTTTGTGGATTTCTGTTGTCATTCTAGATGTTTTTGTTGTCCTTTTGCAAATTTCTCTGTATTTTTGAGTGTTTGGGTTTTTTAAATAATAGAGGGTTTTCATGGCACGTTATCACACTGGAAGTCGCCATATTGGAGGTACTCAGCAGGTAAACAAAGCAGTTTTTAGCTGTACCAATCGGTCAAATTAAAAACATTTTAAGTTTTATAGACTGCCAAAAGTTATAACAAATGCCTGCTACAGTAGCAACATAGTTGTTAAAATGTAGCGCTAAAATGAGCTGTATTTCTCATTAAAAGCTCTGACTTTTATCAAACGGATGATTGAAGTAGTTGATGATATCGAGATACGCAATAGACAAAAAACTCTCCGGGTCGTCATTGATCCAAGACGAGAGAGTTGACTCGTATGAATCTGCACCACCAATAAATAGTAACTTTTCCAAGTCCTTCTCTGTATGCCTTTGCATCTATAACACATTTTGAGGAGTTTTTCTGTGGTTTCTGACATTTATTCATCGCAGTGTTTACCTCCGAGTGCCTCCAATATGGCCGCGCATCCGGGTTACTGCCCAGAACGTGACGTTGGTGAAAACCATCTAGTCATTTTGAGAATATTTGTTGTCATTTTCCACATTTATGTTAGTTTAGGGTATTTCTAGTCATCTCGTTTTTTTTGCAATTTTCTTTGCCCTTTTGTTTATATTTTTATAATACACATTTTTGTGTGTGTGTGTGTGTGTGTGTGTCATTTTATGCATTTAATTCGGGGGCCTAGCATGTCTGCTACTCATGCTTACCACAAATGCCAAATGTAAAGAGAAAAATCATGAGCGAAATGTGAACAACTGAGACTGACCTGCAGACATTTTTCTATATCTATAATGTTCTATTTCTATATCATAAAAACATTTTGCCAAGCAACACATGTAATGAGCAGTGAGTAAATTATCATTGATTAAAACTTACACACAGTGTTTGTGGTCCACTCAGCTCGGTTTGGTTTGGAGAAAAAAAAAAAAAAAGAAACAGGAAAGGGGCGGGGCCATTGCAAACGTGTATGCGTGCGTGCGTGACAGACCGTCTGTCACTCTCTTTAGTGTCTCGTGCAGGGCTCCTCGTTCTCACAGGTGAAAAAAACTTCCCGCCTCATGGATTTACGAAAGTGTTATTTTATGAATACAGGAGATAAAAAATGTATTTAACTAAGTTACAGGAAAGAAAAGACGTTTAAAGTCAAAAACATCGACAAAACGGTAAGAGAGCGGCTTTATTTATGGTGCATTCAGTGTTCACTGTAAATCTGTCAATCATTTTGTAGTTATTATTTTAAAAACGAATAAAGAGTTATAGCATAACTGTTCAAAATTGATAGCAAAATGTCCGGGGGAAACTTAGTAAAACTTTTACAATAAGTTATTTATAACTTTAATATGATAACTGGAGGTAAAAAGTTATTAAGTTAATAATATTAAGTTTGCTTCCTTTTGTTCAGAATACACAGTTGGAAAATGTACATTGTCTTGCACCTTTTTGTAGGAAAGGTGATGTATATATCACGTTGGACTTGATTTGATTTGACATGTAAAAATCATCAGTATATCGTTGCTTTAGCTATTTTATCATCTTTGTATTACTTGGTTGCTTTACTGTCCTTTTTTTTATTGTTCTTTGTGTACCTGTAACTTTGTTTCATGCGTTATTTAATTATTTTAAGAACATTTTTAGTATTGTCAATAAAAGAGTGAACTGTTTTGTGTGTCACATGCCCATTTTGAACAGGACACACTTGTAAGAGATTATTATTCTATATGTGTTCTCGTAAAAAAAAAAAAAGGTTATTCAAAAATAATAATAAAAATAATATTAATTTGATTTGAAAGATACAAAAACTAATTTGTTCAGGGCTCCAGTCAAGGCTAGATAAAATATTTGCTCGATTAAGATGTAGTAATTCATTAATCCATAAGTCATTCATAATTCTCTTTAGATTTGTTGGATTTCTGTTATGATTGCTTTAAAAATGAGTTTACAGCTTTTTTTCTGCCATTGTTTATACGTTTAGTGTTTTCCTCTCAGTATTTGATTGTAATTCTCTGAAATTGGTGTTACGAGAATTGCTCACTTTGCTTTTTAATGTTACTGCTTTTAGTATTTCAACAGTTTAACGTGAGTAGACTGAAACTATTTAATAAAGAAACTTTTAAAACTCAGATGCTGAATAGTTACATTTCCACATCAGGTTTGCAAAATATGGTTGTTGTGTAAATTTGTATTGTATAATACAAATAATAATATTTGTATATTTCATATAAACATTTCAATCAATAAATACAGTGTTATTAATATAGCACTTTTCCAATAAGAAATGTAGCACAAAGGGCTTTTCATTATAAAAGACACTGGCATCACTAAAACATTAATATATATATATATATATATATATATATATATATTTTTTTTTTTTTTTTTTTAAAGTTCTTATTCGTATACTATAGTGAAAAAAGTACCATGGATAAACATGGAGGCAACAGTCATGATGCACTCTTAAAAACAGCTGATTTATTTATATTTTTATATCTAGAATTATATAATATTCATTTATAACATACTTTATTACACATTCGGCTTTAAAAGATTCAAATATTTTATTTCCCTGGTGACTATTTCTTCAGACTACAGAATAATAATATTAATTGTTGTGCTTTTTTTGTGTTTTACCCAACATTCTACATTGTTGTTGATGTCCTTTCTGACAGTTTGCAAACATGTTTTATCCTGTTTTGCCCTGCTTTATCACTAAAGTAAAACAAAAGTAAGCACTTCAGCTTATCTTTTGTTTCTGTTGTCTCATCAGCACTTTCCACGACTGATGTAAGACATCAACGACAAACAGGGAAAAACCAGACCAATAACAGGGACTGGTTCTACCCTTTTATGCCCCCATCCACATAAATAGACAGTGCAGGTATTGTGTGAGCAGGTAGAGCTGGGACTACGTAGTGTGGCCAAAGAACTCATCTGTCGTTCTCAGTTTGCACCAACCAGGGGAGTATTTGTTTACACGCGTGGTATTGTAAAACCGCTCACTACAAAAAGACACAGGGAGATAAAGAACATGGCTTTTTGAGGGATGATGACGGAAACAATGTGATCGCTTTGCCGTCTTCCACAGAAACTCCTCATATCTGATGATGTCACTCAAAGTGACATGAGTCTCACAGTGAAAGGCTGTGGGAAAAACAAGGATTGAAGGGAAGAATTAGTGGAGAAATGCGCAGCAGAGAAAAGACTCGTTCATGTCAGAACATAAAGTCTCTTTCTCGAGGGAAATCTTTCTTTTTCGTTCAGGTTGATGTTAATTTCCCAGAGCAGACAGTTCTCACAAAGCCATGGTACCAAAAGTTTTAGTCCTGTTTCTTAAAAAAAAAAAGTGTGATCTTGATTTGTACTCAATAGAGCCTAAAGCAGGGGTCACAAACCTTTCTGAAACTGAGTTACTTCATACTGTATAGTACGAAGGGCTACCAGTTTAAAAATCACTTCATAAACTCTAAATGTTCACGGTTTCACTTTAATTAGAGGGTAAGATTATAAGGAAGGCTATAGCTGTAACCTAAAAAAGTAGAAATGTTTAAGTTTCAACATGCAACACTTTATTTCTCCTAATTTATGCAATCGTTGTCTTCCTATTTTACTAACTACTAACAAACAACTTTTAACTAATCATATAAGATGTAACCTTTATAAAATGTAATATTTTACAAAAATCTACCTTGTGTTTTTAAAATTATATTTGATGTATGTATATCATATTATATACAGTATATAACATGCCACAACCCATACACCAAACCTGCAACACTTGAAACATTTGTCACAATGTTTCAGTGAAAAGAAACGCATATAGATGGTAATTTAATACTAACACTTTATCATGCACAGCAGTGTTTAACTTTGCTAAGTACTAATTATATCTGTCATACGTATTTATCTTTGGGAATTTAAATCCTGGAAAGTAAATCAGATTTTAGATGAAGCTCAATGGTGACTGCCTCCTGAGGGCACCTCACATTGTCAATGCGGGCTACCTGAAGCCCACCAGTGGGCGTGCACTGTAGCTGTTGCTACTCAACGTTCTTGAAGCCAAAATACGGCGCTTAGGGGTGCTTCCATTTTGCATTTGATGTCAGGAGCCCTGTTAACATGCTCATTTAGCGTACTGCCCTGATGACGTACGGAAGCCCAGCTACGCCAAGAACACAAGTATCTTTCCCGTCTGGAAATTCTACCAATGGCCTATTCAGATCATAAAGGTTAGTACAAAATCACGATATATTTCAACTCAAATATCTAGTTAAATGGCGTCTCGACGTAACTGCTATTCACAAAGAGAGCTACGCAAGATCCACGGCTGTCAATCATCGTCATACATGACGTTTTTCAACTTCAAATAACTCTTTTAAATCAAACTTCATAAAAAAATGAGCACTTGAACACAATGTTGGGTGATAATAACTAATGATCACAGGCAGCAGAGTTTAGGTTTGGAAAAAAATTATGTGACGGGTATTTTAACTATAGCCACTTCCCATCTGTTATCATTGAGGAGGCGGGGTTTATGACCGATACTGGAGCCAGTCAGCAGGGGGAGCTCTAAAAATAAAAGCTTCACTTTTGGAGGAGCTTGTCCCGCACCAACATGGTGCCCACCATTAATTGCATTTTTAACAATATTGTGCACTAAATTATCATTCATAGCACTGATAATTTACAAAGCTTTCTGTTCCAATCAACCCGAGCCAAATTGTAGCTTTACTTTTTAGTCAATGTTTTTCCAGCAATTTTCACACAAAAAAAGGTATCTACAGTACAAACATCAATGCAAAAATCATGCCAGAAAATATTACATGCAATAGTGGATGCTAGAAGGAGCTGATTTTGGCTTGCGGGTCTTGAGTCTCACACATACTATTTTTGGCTCAAACGTACTCGGGTGTAGGGATGTGAATCTTTGGGTGTCTCACGATTCAATTCAAGTGGATTCTGATTCTTAGGGTCGGATTTGATTCTAAATTGATTCTCGTTTGAACCGATTCTCGATTCAAAAATTGATACAATGCATAATGTGTTAAGGCAAATTATGACATCAAAACAATACAGTTTGTATAAAATCATTTTAAATAAAATGATTCCAATGATGTATTCACACAAAGGCAAACTTGAGACATAAGGTAGCATTTATTCCTGCTAAACAAATAGAAACTTACTTACTGTACAAGAAATAACTAAATAAAAGCTTTAAGCTTAGGCCAGCTGCCCCTTTCTTCCAGAAGTAAGTCTCAACTCTCAGTGACTACAAGAATAAATCCAAGGTATACAAAGAAAAAAAAAGGTGGCATAAGAAAAAGAGTGGAGGGGGCTTGGGGGGAGGTGGGTACCATGGCCCCCTCATGTCTGCAGGGTTGGGCCCCTGCAGCTTCTTAGGGCGCTGGGGCTGGTGGCTAAGTCAATTCAGAATTTTTTTTTAATTATTATATCTTATTTTGTTATTAATACACATTTTGTGTATGCTGTTGGGTTATCACATTGTTGTTTGTCCCTGTCTTTTATCTTGTATATAAAAAAATAAAAATTAAATTGATTTTTGAAGTTTATGAATCGTGGATGATTAGAATCGCAATTTTTATGTGAATTGATTTCTTCCGCCACCCTTACTCGGACGAACACCCGCAAAACGGACTTTGCGCGGCCAATTAAATGCAAAGGTCAGATTTTCACTGTCACACAAAACACTGCTCGGCATTGTATCGACTCGCATTAAATGTAACAGGGACCTGCATTTCACCCGCCTAGTGAAACAGAGCAGGAGAGATGAACAGGAGCTAAGGAGAAACTGGCAGACAAGGTACAAAAGTACACCTTTAAAACACGTCCCAGGAGTACAAAGACTATAGAGAAGCGCTAAGAATCATGGGACATATAGGATATTAATGGAAACTACTACACGCGGCCTATCGAGAACTATCTAAAACTTTAGTACATGGTGTGAAATTTGCAAAAAAAAAAACATTACCTTCTCTTGAGAAATGAGAAATAAAGTAATTTAAATGGGTATTCTGATATCATTGCCCTACCTACTGTGCACAGTACACGCTTGCAACTGCAAAACATGAACAATTAAATCGATCGACTATCAGAATTTTCCCATTTATCATAGGAGTAATTACCTATTTTAATGTAAACAAGCAGTGTTCAATAGGTGCTTTGAAAAAGTTATATATTGATCAGCATACAAGAAACTGCATCTACAGATGAAGGTAAAATTATGCACAGTCATGCAGGAAAGAGTCCAGAGCAAACATTGCTATGGTGTCTGAGTCTCTCCATGCTTTACAGAGTTTTAAAAACATGTGACTTAATATAGAAGTAACACCGTAGTCATTTTTGATTAGAGAAAATCTGAAGTGTTTCTATAAGTCACGTTGAAATGATGAGGTAAACAAAACTGTGCTTGACTTGCTTTAGAAAGAAAACCAAGTTTCAGAAGATTAGGACAGTGTGACCTACATCACATTAGCTTATCGACTTACTAACCTAAATAAAAGCTGCAGCAGTGAATGACTCATTGATCAATCCACCACTTGTTGCACATTGACGTTGTCCTCCCCCCCTCCCTCACTCTTGTGCAGTTGCTTTAAGCACATAAACAAAGCTTGGGATAGCCACTGTTCACCGTCTTATGCATTTGATGCTGCTCCTGGATGCCTCAGCTACATTGTTACCAAAGTAAAATGTTCATAATACATTTTCAGCTCATTTGTGATGATGAAAATCCAAGGGAACAATAATGAACTATCATTACTGGAAGATGGAGGAAGATTCTCATTCATTACGAGGAAAAAACTTGGCTGTTTCACTCCAGTTTGGTTTTCTTTCTCTAATTAGATCGATGAGTCTTTTCCTTTCTCCACTCAGGGCAATTTAAGCCCATAAAACACTGGGAGATAAAAAAAAAAGAGACAAAGGGAGCAGAGAAAGAGGCATAGAGACAAATGCTCAGAGGCATTCTCATTCACCCTGCACAGGCGTTTGAAATTCTATCCATTTGTCAGCCCACACACCACCACCACCACCACCAGCAGCAGCAGCAGCATTTCACTCAGTCTATACATTTCTAACCCTCTAAGTCAGGATAAAATCATCTTAGCTGTAGGAGTATCAGTGTGAGTCTTACTATGTTTTTTTTCTCTCTCTCCCTGTTTACATTCATCCAGTTTTCCTCCTTTTACCTGCTCCAACCTCTGTGCCTTACATGTTGGGAGCTTCATCCTTTGCTTCTTGTTACTAAACAGTCCTTCTCTTGACCACTTTCATTTCCCTCTCCTCCTCCTCCTCCTTTCCTGCCATGTCTGTCTCAATGAGGAATCCTCCACAGCGCCGGCGATCTCTCGGCCCCGTGTCACCCAAACGCATCTACAGAAACCTCTCGGTCAGGCTGAGAGGTGGAGAGCCTTCAGTGGCCACAGTGGCGGCCCCACCCCAACGCTCTGGCGGGAAGTCGACAGACGCTGTAAGAAATGAAGAGTGTTAATGGAATTGCCCTTGAGCTTGGTTGAAATTCACCTTGTTTCACTGGGTTTAATGGCCCTCCTGAGACAGGTAGGTATGATTCTAGAGACATATGTCTCATTTGGTCGACCAATGACCAAGAAGCCCCCCTCCCCACACCCCCCTACTGCCTGTCCTGAAGGGCATCCTTGTTTTTCCAATAGCAGATAAGTCGATTTGTGAGGCTGTAGTTCTGTAATCTAAAGCAATATGAAAACTCAGTTGAAAATGTTTCTAAGTCTAAGGAACACTCTGGACCTGTGGCTATAGTCGCTATTACTGGGCTGCACATTGTGTGCATGTTTCTTTAGACCGTGGGAGGAAAATCAATGCACCATCGGAGGAAACATGAAGTTTTGCCTCGAAGCTCTCACTACAAAATGTGAGTGTTTTTTAGTCCATTGAGCAAATTAATAAAACAATCAGTTATTATCTTCATAATGGCTGTTTTGCTAATTACAAAGACTAAATTCATTAGGGAGATTTATTTTTTATTTTTTATTTTTTTAAGCTTGGAATTATCTTGTGATCTTATTTATGCAGGATATCAGTGAGTAAATCATTTTTTCTCATTAATCTTTCACAAGCATATAAATCAGTAATAGCTTTATTTGAGGATTAATCCTTTCATGAAGAACCTTGTGAATGCTTTATGCAGAAAAAAGCTTCAGAGTGTTGACAATTCTGCAATTCCTGCAAATTACATTGCAACTATTGAGAAAATAATGGAACTGTTGAGCTAAAGCTTATATATTGCCTATTGGTTGACATATTTTAAGTTACTTAAACACATATTTCTTAAATTTGTGCAATATTTGTTAATAAAAGCTGGATTTTTTTTGATTGGGCTCACTTGAGTTCAAGCAGGGTCGTATATGGCCCGAGAAGTTGAACCAAAATGACTTTGCTTTAAAGCAAACGCTGGATAAACTGTGGGGCCATCACTCTGCATCCCAAACAGGATTATGTCGATATAATAATTACCAGGAGCTCCACCAATGGGGAAAAGGTTTATCCAAAACAATTATCCATAATGTGATATTTGACAAACATTTTATTTATTTGTTTCTGGTTAGAAAAAGTTCAACATTAGGGTATGAACTTAGCTGGTGACATTACATTTCAGTCTTTGGTTTCATGTATTTCTGGGCAGAGACTTAGTTGTGACATTGTCTGTTTTATTTGGTCACAGCCATCTGCATTCCTAAAAATTATTAGTAAATAAATCATTAGGAGAAGATTATATTCAATTTGTGAAGCAGAATGACATCAGTTTACACCCTGGCCTTTTACCCGAAAGTGTTTATAATATGGTAGCTATTCTTTTTTAACTGAGACTATTTTTCATTGTTTGGTGTGATTTGAAATCATCATACCATTTTTTTGCCTATATTATGTTCTTAAAATTATCTTTTGAATTTTTTTTTCTGATGAAGCAGTGGATGTGGGATAGGAGAATATTTTTCTCAAGCATTCCTACCAACTAAATATTGTTGTTTTTAATCATTGCAAAAAAAAAAAAATAATCATTTTCTAATGTTGCATAATTGTTATAATTGGTGTTATTGGTATAAATTGCAAAAAAAAAAAAAAAATTCTATTGATTATATGATTTGAGAATTGGAGCATCTTCTTTGATTTGAGCGTGCCTTGTTATTAAGTGGTGATGGTGGATCCTGAACACAGATCAGTTGAGAACCAGTGGTTTAGGAGATACTAGGCCGGTCTACTAACTTTGGTCTAGTGATGGCATCTCTCTCTATGGATTGATTTCTGCTAAACCTGTCTTGACTAACTCACTACCTCTTCTGTTGTAAAATGATCCTATTTTAAACACTAATGCTCTCTTCCTCTTTCCCTCACGGCCTCGCTTCCTCTCTCTACTCCTCATTAGTACAAGAGCCTGTGGGAGGCGGTGGAAAACGAGGACACATTGGCAGTGCAAAGCCTCCTTTCCAGAGATCACATCGGCTGTAGAGGAGGAGGAGGAGGAGGCGGCGTCGGAGGAAGCGGAGGAGGAGGAGGGAGTCTGTGGGAGAGAGGAGAGAAGAAAGAGAAGGACTGGGAGAGAGAGAGGGAGAAGGGAGTGAACAGGGTCAGCGACCAGGGTTTGGTCCCTTTGGACGTGGCTGCGCTGACCCACAATTCACCTCTGCTTCATGTGTTGACCAAGGCTGGTGCGAGACATAATCCAGTTTGTAAGTTTTAGATTGCTACATAAGTAACATTTAAAATGTACAGTGGGACCTCGGCTTTTGTTCCTAAAATTAGTTTTACACTAAGTCATTTGTGAATCCAAAAATTATTTTTGTTTTATCCATAAAGGCTGACATTAGGCTGTCATTATTATGACATGACACCTGTCATTTGCATTAATTAGGTGTCATGAAGGCTGTTAGAGTGTCGTTTGTTACCCTAACCCCTAACCATTCGTTACCCTAACCACTAACTAGTGTTGTTCTGATACCGATCACCATTTGCGTGGTGTCGCCAATACTGCGGTATGACCCGTTTTCCGCTGAAAATCAGGTCCTCGAAATCGCTGACATTTTCTCACGTGTGGGGACGTTTGTTGGTTTTTCATCAACACAAAAACGCAGCCCCGCGATTGGTTCAGAGCGGCAACTCCGGGCCAATAGCGTTAAGCTTGCCACGGCATGCACTGAGACACTCTGATGTTCTATCTCTCTATCTTGTTCTGTTGGTCCTTCTGTCCACTAACACCAACCAGTTGAGGCAGATGGCTGCCACCTCCGAACCTGGTTCTAACGGAGATTTCTTCCTGTTAAAAGGGAGTTGTTTCTTCCCACTGTCGCTAAATGCTTGTTCATGTGGATCTTGTTGGGTTTCTTCTTTCTTATTATGAATTTTATATTTTGACAAGCGCATTGAGATTACTTTGTTGTAAATTGCGCTATACAAATAAAGTTGAATTGAATTGAACACGTAACCATACGTGTTTCAGGAGTCAGGGTAGCAGTGACAGTCGAGAGAAAGAAAAAGACGAGGCGCTGTGTTTGAAGAAGAGTTTGATGCTGCAAATGGTATCACCGGGTTAATAGTTAGTACTTGCCTTTACCGATGCCAGCCTTTCAGTGTAACTCTAACCCCACTAGACCCCTCCACCTGATGCAAAAAATGCCAACATAGCTCCAAAGGTGTCATAATTTAGCGATCGACACTTAATGACACATTATTCATGCCAATGACAGATAATGACAGCATAATTTCAGCCTCATGTATAAAACTTCAAGTAAAGTGTTGCCTTTTTTTTTTTTTTTTTTTTTTTTACAAAAGAGACTTCTTTAAACTTTTAACCTCTGAAAAGATAACAAGCATTATGTATTTTAGAAGCATTTGTCCTTGAAGTAATATTACAAACTTGTTTAAACATTTAACCAAAAGTCTAATGAATTCGAATCAGCAAAAAAAACTACTATAGTTGATGCTTTTTGTTATTTGTAATTTGATTTCTGCATGGGCTGTGAGGCCATACAAAGGGAAACAGAAATTTTACGAGGCGGCCTTGGATTTTTCTATGACAAACGCTTATTGTGCCTTGAATAAGCTCTAGATTTGCCATTGACCAACTTCTTGCTTATCACGTTGAGTATCAGCCACCCCAGAATGATTGAAAAATCAAACTGTTCTTTGAACCCCTCAGAAAGGAATACAACGTTGTTTTTCAACTCGTATTTTGTCACAAGCAAAAGTTATTTTTAGTGAGAATATGTTTTGTTGACTAATGGCTTTGACAAACGATCAGATTTTTGACCGAGCCTCCACTGTGCTGTCGTTACATTGTTGTAAACCAGTCTGTTTTCCCAGTGTGCCGTCCAGCAGAGTGGGCACTCAAACTGGACTCTCTGGTGACTCTGGCGGGAAAGAGGGTTGAAGAGAGGAAGGCGGACTTGGCAAAGAAGGCCGGAGCTGGGCCTCAGGCGCAGGCTGAAGCTCAGAGACACGTCCGACTCTGGAGACTCAGACTGGAACTGTATTGCCGGATGAGGGAGAACTTCCATAAAACAGGTCAGTGATCTGGGACCGGTTTGTAGAAGCTTTATGAACTGGAACTTAGCCTATGAGCTCAATGTAAAGCTTGTTTCCTTTTAAGTGCTCATTGTCAGACAGGCTACAGGCCTGATAAGTTGTATTTTGACTTATTTTAGTTCATTGATAGTTCAACACACTGCTGTGTTTAAATACAGTTCATGCTCTGCGCTATATCCCAGTGAATGCCTGCTTAGGTGCTTTTACAGGCATGAGAGAAAATATGGATAATTTCTTCTGCTTTTTACATAGAAATGTCACAAATATTATTCTAACCATTTCTAGAACTGAGCGATCAATGCATCACAAGTAGAATTTTATTTGCATGTATTGCATCTGTTCATCTGATTAACATTCATGTGTTTTCCCCCACTAAAATGCATCCCCCAGAGCTTCCTGGTTCACCCAGCCATGTTTCCATCCTGGTAACCAGCACTTCGTCTCTGATTGTGGTGATCAAAGAGCCAGAGGGAAACAAAACAGGGATTATTACACGATACAGGGGTACGTGACATGAGATATGCATTGGAAATTGTACCTGATTGCTTGATATTAATCCTAAGTTTCTATATATTTACTACGTAGTTCCACAGATGCATAAATATCATGTATCACTGTCAAGATTAGATTAAATCCAGGCACGTTAAGTGTAAACACTAAAGTCTTTAGTGGATCCTTTGAGTGTTTGTGAGTAAAGCCATGCAGACAGTGACGTGCCTGTGGGTTTGTTGGGTCTCCACAGTTGAATGGAGCACCTCAGCTGGCTTCAAACGCATCCTCGGCTCAGCCCAAGTTACAGAAACCAAGAACCCCTCCTATATCATCAAGGGTCTGACAACAGTAAGCTGCTCTGTTTACACACACGCACACATTTGCAGACACCGTGGGATGCAAACAAACAGAAGAATTCAAAGAAAATGCTTCAAACTAATCTTTCTAGATGTAAAAATATATATGCAGCTGCATATTACACACACAGTGTATTTAGTGTGCTGCGGTTGTATCCTCAAACACAATGCTTACTTTAGCAAATAAATAATGCATGCTAGTTCAAAGTGATTTCTCAGTCCTGGAGTTTGTTATTTACAAGGTTAATGCATGCTGGCAATGTTGTGTTCTTTAAATACAGGGAGTGCATTACTTTGTCAGAGTGAGTGCCTACAATGTGAAAGGATGGGGTCCACCTCAGAGTTCCACTCCAGTCAGCGCGGCCCCCTCTAGTGAGTGCACCACTGCAAAATACTTTGATGGATGTGGATTTACCTCTTCCTTCTTCTTTATTTCTCACTTTGTGTTGCTGTAATCATGAAAGCCTAATGGACTGAATGACAATGACAGCGGAAAAGATTAATTTGTCATTTTGTGTGCAGCGTTAAGGGTTCCTACATTGTATGCTTTGGGGGATTTTTGAGTGTGCATTTTAATGCATTTTGCCACTCTAAATTGTAACTCCCACACATTTACTGAAGAGGAGTTTAAAGGCAGAAAAATACTCAGATAGAGGCTGATGTTCTGTTTCTGTGTGCACAGGCTGGAGAGAGTGCAACGGTGTGAAGTCACAGGTCAGAAACCATGAGGCCCTCGTGAGGAAACTGTTGGAAGATGCTAGAGAATCTTACTTCAGAGAATATTGGATAGGTGACACCATCTTTGGTCTTTGAACTGGTTTTACCTTCAGTAGTATATGGAGTGTTACTTTTGCTACTTTTGTATTTTCTTTCTGTATATTTTTTCCACTTCTTTTTCTTACGACTTTTCAAAACAGACACTTTATTTTGTCTCATTCTAGTCTTTTACCAAACACAAACAGCTCGATTCAGTCTCCTTCATATCCCAAAAGCTTCATTGTAACTGAGTTGAAAGCATTCATTGGGCTTTGGCTGTCACTATTTCATGTTCCATGTACAAATATTGCAGAACTGATTAACTGTTAAAGATGTCGTCTGCTCACATCAACATTTGATATTTAGAAAGAAAAGATCAAATACAGAGAAGGCAATTTTACACTGAAATACCAGCATCAATAAGATTCACGCTGTAAAGAGGAAGACAGCATTTTTGATATTATCGCATTGACATTAAACATCAGTGAAAGCAGCAATGTCTTAGAAATGTTTATCCAATCAGCCTCTACTTGCCAGCTTGCTGCTGCTGCTGCTGAATGAAGGTGGTGTGTATTTTTGAGCTGGCAGCATGGAGCGTAGAGTGACAAATCCGGCTGTGTATTTCCTACACACTTCAGTTACGAGGACCAAGTGCAGCTTTTTTAGGTTTTATAACACGCACAATTTATTACTACAAACCAAATATATCAAACGTGATGGACAACACATGCGGTCCTCTGTCTAATTTTGTGCTGCAAAACAAAATATATGTGGACTTCAATCTCAATCAATCAATCAATATTTTATTTGTATAGCACCAAATCATAACCAATGCTATCTCAAGACACTTTACAGTAGAGCAGTCTTAAGGACGGACTCTTCATTTTATGGATACACACATATGCATATACACGTATATACACATACATATGTATCCCACACCCAACATGAATTCATCAATAAACACAAAAGAACAAAATCAAACAACAATAACCCCAAATTACTCCAAAAATGCTCAAAAAAGCAACAAAAACACACAAATGACTCTTAAAACACACACACAACAACAAATATACTAAAATTACAGGAATATACATTACAAAACCCTTTGTTCTTTCCTGTATTATTGCTCAGATTTATATTTTTCTTAATACTGACATGTATTCTAAAAAAGTGGCCCTTTTGGCAACTTTTCAGAAAACCACATTTTTATTGCCTCCCTCCAATACCCATTTCTGATATATACCATCATGGGCATTTCTGGCTATAGGCATACTATGCAATTGCATAGGACCCCAGGAGCCTTTAGGGAGACCCTCTGCTTCATCTGAGGAGAAGGAATGTATCTTTTTTTTCATCCCTGAAATGCTTATAATTTATAAATAAACATAAAAAATCAGAATATAAAATTATTCATGTTTTATTTCCTTTGAAGTGCTTCATATTTATGCAAAATATTGCATACGTGCATCTAAAAAAAGATGGTTGCTATCTATTGCTGCCATGGTAACACGGCTGCATAGGTGGGAATAAGGTGGTAATGTTAAAAACACGTGGAGACAACCTGCTGTCGTGAACTATTTGATTCATTACCTTTCATATAGCGAATCAAATGTTCTTCCAGTTTACCTCTTTTGGCAGATTAAGTGTTTCCCCCCCATTCTGATCCTCTTCTCCACCCTCCCACAGACAGCTCGAAGCCTCAGAGCCCCAGCAAGCGTCTGTCGGTGTCTCGTGGCATCAAACAACTGTTCCAGTCCGCCACCAAGTTTGTCCGTCTCCTGCAGAGGTAGCAATTCATCCGATCCCTTCCCACTTTTCCCCCTATGCCTGGAGGGGAGCACAAGTTTGAAAACGGATGAGATTACCACAGAGTAGACTACAAAAGCCTGAGTTCAAACCAGTATCTGATAGAGTTACTGAAAATGAACAGGAGCCGCTGTTGCTTGGAGATGAGAGAAAAGATCTTTTGAAGAAGCCGATGTTTGAAATTGTTGGACTGAAGCAGGTGACTGATAATTACTTCGCTCTTCCAGAAGCTATCAGTGCGCCAGATGTTTGGCTGCACTGGCCACCTAAGAACAAAGTGTCTTTGTTGGACAGTGTGTCACTACAGGAATACAAATAGTGTGGCTGTAATGATTGATAACATCAATCCATGCTGTGCCTGCTCTGTGCATGGTGATGAGGATGGCGTTTGTTCTTTCTAACACAGGACAATACGTTGTTTCAGGGTCAACAATAGCCTCGTATCAATGTTTTTGGACGATTGGAGAGTTTGATGATAACTTCCATTCCCTTTTTATTCCAGCAAACTTACAGACCCTTTCCAAAAAAATGGAATATCATGGAGAAGTTGTTTAATTTCCATAAATCCATTCAAAAAGTTAAACTTTCGTAGATTATAGATTCAGTGCCCACAATTTAAACAATTTCAAGTATTTATTTGTTTATTTTTACATAATTTGGGCTTCCAGCTCATAAAACTCATGAAAACAGGATTTCAAAAAATTAGAATACTGTGAAGAAATCACCATTTACTTTTCAGTTTTTGCAGAAAAAAAAGAGGAGAAGAAGGACGGGACTGTTGGCCAGTGGTCCATAGTTTTTTTTCCGATGAAAGTAAAGTGTGCCTTTCATTCAGGAATCAAGGTCTAAGGGTTTGGAGGAAGACGGGTGAGGAACAGAACCCAAACTGTTTGAGGTCCAATGTAAAATATACACAGTCAGTCATGATTTGGGGTGTAATGTTCTGTTCTGTTACTCAATTTGTCGGCCCTGAATCTATAATCTATGAAAGTTTAACTTTTTGAATGGAATTATGGAAATTAAACAACTTTTCCATGATATTCTAATTTTTTGGAAAGGGTTTGTATTTAATTTTTATTAAATCCATAGTATAAGCTTTATTGATCAATAAATCGAAGATCATTTCCTCGAAAAAAAATTACGTAAAATGTTGAAATTGTTGCGTGAAAGTTTGTTTTTTAATCCACACCGTAAACACTCAATTTGTTTATATTTTAGCAGATTGCATTGTGGGTTTTATAGTCGCAGAGACGGCTACATGGAAGTGTTTTTACTTCATTCTCATAACACGGGGAACGCCGAGAAAAAACTAGAACAAAAATAGTTTCAAGTCAATCTCTGTCGTTCTTTGCTGGTGAAGAAAAACACGAAACCACAGTAACAATGAAGGAAAAACACATCCCACAATGCAATGCGCAAAACTCTTCTGAAAATGACAATAAGAGAGTGTTTACAGCGGAGACCAAAACAATCTTTCAAGCTACTTTTGGAAGTGATCTATTATTCTCTGAGAATTATGAATTATGTATATATACTGTATAAGTAGAATTGTATTCATCCTAAAACTATTTTTTTATAGTCTGAGACCTTTGACTCTGACTCTATTTAAGTATCATTCATTTTAAGTCATGTGGGTTAGGTAAGAAATATATATATATATATATATATAGTTTTCCCCAGAGCTATGATGTAACAGGTATCTTTATCTGTCAAACTAAAAGCACGTGTAACTATTTTGACTGCAGCCTTTTGTGTTTGTGCTTTTTTTTGGGTTAATCTCGTGTCGATCCCATCAGAGGTGTATACTTGGCGACTGTCTTCTACCACAAGGAGAACATCTTGGTCACAGCTGAAGATCAAATCCCACTGGTGGAGATCCAGTGCTGCTCCACCTCCGTCACTCAGGACTTCCTTTGGTTTGCTAAGGTGAGCGAGTGAAGATTGGCCGTAAAATCACAACTGCATGATGATTATTATTATTATGCAGGTCCCTTTTTCTGGTAGTGATGTTATTTCTGGCACCAAGACCTTTGCAACAGATAATTTAAGTCAGGAATGATGCACAATGGATCCAATTCTTAAGGCATTCATTTCTCTGATGTCAAGTGTTTCCCTGGAAGGCAGCATACACATCCACATGACCTTTCACAAGAGAAAGAAGGAGCTTCTTTTCCATTCATTGATCATAGTTTATGATAAAAGTATTGTCAAGTCGATCTCAATTTTGTGCTGTTCCTGACTTGCAAATAACTTATTTTTACTGGATTTCACTCAAAGAACCAGACCTTCATTTTTTTTTTTTTAATTCAAAGTATTGTTTGTATTGTATTGTTGTTACTATGCGTTCCTTGAAATCAAATTTAACTTTTTAACTTTGTGACCTTTTCCAACTATTTAATTTAGTTTTTATAGTTCAGTACCATGTTTTTTTTCATAAACAAGTTTTTCCACTTCCTATCTTACTCAATTACATTCAACTATTGCTATATTAACTTGCATTTTTAACAACCAAATTTTAATAGCATTTAACATGTGTGAATAGTATTTATTTGTCCAGTCTTAAAGAAAGAAAAAAATTCTTTTTTAACCACATGTTTTTAACAAAACCATTTTTAAAAGTAAGGTAACTTAATACTCAGGTATTTTTTTTCGAAGTGTCTTTTGATACGGAAACGTACGTTTTTCTGCATATGCGTGATGTGCCTGTATGATTTCACCGTGTCCAGCGCCTGACTCAAGAATTCTTCCTTCCGCTGCCGTGGGTTCGAATCACGCTTTTGTCATAAATACTTTTTCATATGTATCATATCATACATATTTAACACGGCAAATTCCACCATTAAAAATACATATATGAAAAAAATAAACATTTTAGGGTATTTCCTGGATTAGAGTTAGGGTTAGGGTTATGGTTAAAAATACGTAAATGAAAAATAATAAACATTTTAGGGTATTTCCTGGGTTAGGGCTAAAATAAAAGGGTTAGCGGGGTAGCTAAAAATACATTTGAGCTAAAATAAAACTGACGGTACTTCAAGTCACGTGGTGCACCGATCACGTGACCTAAACTGGCCAATGAGGGGCATTCTGTATGAATAGACTGGTAGTCTATTCATATGTTTCCATATTATTATTATTATTTTTTTTTTACCAGTTTTAAATACAGCATTTTTAAGCAATGTAGATCATTTCGAAACTACTTTAAACCATTTTATCTTCACTTATTTGTATTTCACATCAACCAAATCTAGTTTTTAATACACAGTTAACATGGCACGTGAAATAAGCTTAATAAATCTTTAAATTAAACAAGTACATCAAACTCAAACATTGCTTGAATTGCTTATTACACCAACAATTTGCCAAACTTTACAAATAAATGAACAAGAAATGTATTCAACTTACTGTAAGTGTCCATGCTAAATAATGTTTAAGTCCAAGTTGCTGGTGTTTTACTTTCAAATTAATTGTCCAAGCAACAAAAGTTTATATGTCACCCGTAGTTATTTTGAGGTGATTACCAGATGTCCATCCAAACATGTAAAGAGTCTTTGCACATAACAGTTCAGTCCCAATAGAGGGGAAGAACCCTGTCCATCCACTTCAGGCTGCTAAGCATGCACTGCCATTACCCCCAGTTCACCCACAGTGACAGGTTATTGTCATTAAAAGAATCAGGTGTGCACACACAAGTGGGAAGGGCTTCCACCTGGCCCCTCCCCTGCTTAGCAGGAGGGAGGGAGGCAGCGCACAGGCAGTTTTTCCATACAACATTATAGATAACTTTAACTTTAAAAAAAAAAAAAAAACACAAGTGTTTCACAAAACACATGAATTCATTAAAATTTGTAAACATTATGTAATTATACATATGCATTTATTGTGTTTGTATCTTGTGTCTTTTTTCTTTTTTTTCATTTTTATTTAGTCATTTTTCATTAACTAACAGTTAAATATCAACATGTACAATCTACAAAAAAAACCAATAATTTACGCACATTTTAAATGTAGAGATGAGAACTATAACTACCACTTTTCTGTAACAAAAAATAAATAAAAAATTCCTTTGATTCCTTTGCATCTTTTTTTTTTTTGACAGTCTGTATAGCAGCTGTTTGATATTCTATGCAAACATATCATTTTTACAGATTTTCAGGTGAAGCTAAAGGAAACTTCAAGATGTTTTCTTGGGAATTTTACCTAGTATTGATTATGGCAAAGGTTAAGTGTGGAGGAAAAAAAATTTGATGAACGATTAATCGTGATTTTATTCTTGATGATTATGACTTGATTCTTAAATTCCTCCTAGTTGGACTATATCAATTACGCTATACAGTATTGAACGTGCTGTGAGTGTGATGTGTTATTTAAAAGGAGAAGTTCAATAATTCAGCAACTGGCTGATCTTAAATGTAGGATCAATAAACATCATTTATCAAAAACTGGATCAATAACCTGAAGACTTCAGTCATCAGACTCAAATCGGGGCATTGGGCTAATTAACCACCCGGCAAACGGGCTGTCATCCTCTGAGACTGGGAAGGTACTCCAGACCAGATACTGGTCCGAAACGTTTTGGGAGGCTTTGCACTGGCTGATCAGTGTCAAAGGGTAAAGGGGCGGGGCTATTTTATCAAGTCTACTCTACAGTCAATAATGTCTTATTGGATGGATTAAAAACTAGCACTAACACTTTACCTGAAGTTTTATACATAAGGCTGACATTACGCTGTCATTATTATAACATGACACCTGTCATTAGCATGAATAAGGTGTATTGAAAGCTGTCATTAAGTGTTGTTTGTTATCCTAACCCTAACCCTTTGTTATCCTAACCCCTAGCCTTAACCCTAACCCCACTATATCCCTCCACCTAACCCAAAAAATGCCAACATATCTCCAAAGGTGTAATAATTTAGCAAAAGGTGTCATAATTTAGGGAACGACAGCCTTCATGACACCTTATTAATGCTAATGACAGCATATGGTCAGCCTTATGTATAAAACTTTGAACAAAGTGTTCTAGTCATAATAATATTGGCTCAGGTTGTCTTCTAAGCAAGAGGTTGGGGGTTCAATCCCAGTCTATACGTTGAAGTGTTTTTGGGCAAGACACTGAACCCTAAATTGCTCCCAGTGGTTGACCAGCATGGCAGCTTAGTCATATTGGTGTGTGAATGGGTGAATGAGAAGATATTGTAAAGCGCTACTGTTTGAGACTACTTCAGTGTGGGGATAAATATATAAATTAAGTCCATTTACCATTTTCATGTCAATTGCAGCATGTAAATAAAGGTTTACTCTCTGTCCTGCAGTTGTCGTGTGCGTGGCATCAGGTCCCTTGGCTCCAGCAGGGCCTCTCCTCTGCTCACTCTTCTCCATCGTCTCTCCTTCAGAACAGGCACAACATTTTACGAGCCTTATCCCAGCTGCAGGTAGGAAATTCAAGCAGCTTTCTCTTCAGATAAGGAATACTGAAACAGGTTAATTGCTGTTTTAATTGCCTCTTTACGTTCTTTGTCCTGCTCCATGTCTCACATTTGCCAGGCCCACACAACTCTCAGTGAATACCTGTACGCAGTTCCTCTGTGTTAGTTAATCTCCCAAATACAGTCATTTTGAATCAATTCTCCACGGTTTTTAAGCTTTCTGCTTTTTTTTCTCCTTTCTGCTGTCAGTCTTCTTTGGGAACGATGGATTTGGGTCGCGTGTACTACGAGCCTCTCAAAGACCGGCAGGGTAACATGCTGCTGGTGACTCTGAAGGAGTTCCCAAATCCTCCGAGGTAAGTCATGGTAATTTTTTTTTTTTAGATCAGTTCAATCCTTTTTAGGCAGATTTTTCAACTGCTCTGAGTTCATCTTCAACACTGGTCAATGAATAAATGTTTTTGGTAACAGTTTACTTAAAGTTTACTTAAACTTGTCATTACCATGAATAAGGTGTCATGAAGGCTGTCATTGAGAGTTGTTTGTTACCCTAACCCCTAACTCTTCATTGCCCTAAACCCTCCACCTAACCTAACATATGCCAACATAGCTCCAAAGGTGTCATAATTTAGCGAACAACACTTAATGATACCCTTCATGACACCTTACTTATGCTAATGACAGATAATCACAGTCTAATGTCAGCTTTATGTACAAAACTTCAAGTAAAGTGTTACCATTTTTTTTAAAATGCTTAATTACCTGATTTTGGGTGGGAAAGTATTGATAATATCAAAGCAATAAGTGACAAATATCAGTCCCTGCAGGACCTTCACTTTAAATTGTTTACATTTTGTGGCCAATTTATATGTAAATTACGGAAATTTTGTGGAATAATTAGAAGAGGAGTTTTTTTTAACAATTTAAGATTAGAAATGGCTGCCATCATGTAATATAAACACAGCAAAATGTGAGCCCTGCTAATATTTTGGAGTTTTATTGAATTTATGCGTCAATTTGGAGATATCTACAACTGGATTAGTTGGTAATTTACACAAGGATTCGTGGTTTCTCTGACTTTTTTGCTTTCTGCTGCGGGCCGAAGGGGCCAGATTTGGCCCTTGGGGCTTAAGTTTGACGCGTGTGCTTTTGATGCTAACCTGGTCCTCCACCTGATGAGCTCATTATCAGGCTATCTGCAACGCTCATTAGATTCAAGCGTGTTGGAGCAGGGAGACATCCTAATGACTTTTAATGACTTAATAACCTGTTTGCATGCCAAGCCCTGCTTATTAACCTCAGTGTGATCCAATGTGTCAATTAACACAAAATAATACTGCAATCAGCCTCATGCAACATCATTAGCTACCACTCGTGTGTGTGAATGGCTCCTTTATGCTTGGATTTTATGCTTTTAGCAACTCCTCCTAGTCAGATACCGGCTGGATGATATTAATTAATCAGGCGTTTTAATTTGCCGTTCCTGTGGTTGCGTTTTATTTCCTCTGCAGCCCTCCTGACCCTCCGCTCCACTGGATGCCTCTGGCACGTTTGGAAAAAAATCGCAACAGAACTCCTCTGCTTTCTGAGCCGACAGCCATGGACATGCTGTGCGACCAGCTCAAGGTGAAAACTCTGTCAAGGTTTACTGAAAGAGTGAGAGAGAGATTCATTTTACTGAGCTTTAAAGCGTACTGATATATCCTACTCAAGTAGAAGTACTGATACTTGATTGAAATAGTACTCAAGTACAAGTAGAAGTAAGTCATGCATGAAATGCTCAAGTACAAGTTAAAAGTAGCACAATTAAATATACTCAAAGTAAAAGTGACTAGTTACTTTTACCCCCCACATTTATTTTTGCCCTTGCATACAGTAAACATCTGATTTTATAAACTTAAAAAGGAAGAGATTAAATCTTGCACAATTGAAACTTCATTTATTTTTCCACAAAGGCATCTGTATAAAATAAAAAGTTTTGCCAAAATTTACAATTTTTTTTTTTTAAAATAAATTAACAAACGAATTCAATTCAAAATGATAAAAATTCTCCGGCTCTAAGTACAAGTAAATTTATGAACTGTAAAACTGATAAAATAACCGGCTTCAATGGTGTTTTGGTGCGCAACATTTATTACGTTTAATCTGATTGGTCGGCTATGATGTGATGCATTTATTTGATTGTTGTCTGGTCATTTCATTTTTTTGTAGCTTCACAATATCTGTTGATCATTTTAAAATGAAAAATATGAATTTACTACTACTTTTACAATCGTAACAAATTACTTCTTTTAAAACATTCTTAAATATAAGTAAAATTATTGATTTAGAATTATACTCAAAAAAGTACAAGTACCCACAAAAGCAACTCAATGACGGTAACGTTAGTACTTTTACCTCTGCAAATATCTAGGTGTCAAATACAATCAGATGTATGTGAAATATTATGTGTGAAAATAGTATTGATAATATGTTTTTTTAATGCATGGAGTTACGCAGGGACCGTGCATAAAGTAATTAACTTGAAAAACATAAAAAGACATGGGAAGTGAATCCATCCATACGTTAGGTTTTATTCCCGCAAGTCACATCTGTGTATGTGTCCCTGTTTGTTGTCCAGGAGAAGCTTTCCCTGCACCGGCACAGCATGCAGTGGGCTCAGCCTGGGCTGTACGTGGGCATCCTGAAACTGTGCAGCTCAGTGGAGCAGATCAGAGTGCTCGTACCTCAGAGGCTCCCAAATCTGCTCTGCCACACACGAGTCCGGCACAACGCCCACGTTACTAGGTAACACAATGTTTACTTAGCTCCCTGCCAGCACTGTTCATTTTGATTTAGTTTCAGTCGTACTGCTTTGACTATTTCAGTTATAGTCTAGTTTTAGTCAGCTCAATCAGTGCTTCTCAAACTTTTTAGGCCTTTCTCTTGAGCTCCGAATTCAGGTACCCCCTTTGTCCGACTACAACATTTTTGCTCAGAATATTATGAAAAAAACAACTCTAAAGCACAATGATGGAATTAATGAGTTTAAGTTTGTGAATTAATTGACTGAAACAGAATTTAGTACCTCCTGAATAGATTTATTTCTATAATTTTGATCTTTTCCCATCATCTCCCGCCTTGTGTAGGACCAAGACTGTTCAGTTCATGTTCTAATCAACATATTTTCCATTATGATTTTTAACTAAAAATAAACAATTCCAAACCCCATATTTTGATGCTTTCATTTGTTAATTTTTCACTCTCTCTCTCTCTCTCTCTCTCTCTCTCTCTCTCAAGTACCCCTTGTAGTGCCACGTACCCCCATTTGAGAAACACTGAACTAAATTATTAGGATATTTAGTCGACTAAATCTGTTACAGATATAGTTGACTAAAATATAAAGCATAAGAGTTGATGCATTTTTTTTTCATGGGATGGTAATATTTGTAAATACACACAGATGGATGTGACGTTTTTATTAGTCGACAATAATATGAATATTAAAAAAAAAATATATATATATATATATAGTCTAGTTATTGTCACTTAAAAATAAAAAAATTATATATATATTTCATTTAGTTGTAATATAATTTACACATTACAGATATTATGGTGACAAAAACTTCAATTCTTTAGAATTTAAATTAAAATAGACACATCCAAATTGTGTTAGTAGTCATGGTGCTGCAGCCTGTCAGGCTCTGTATATCTTTGCATTTTAAATATAATTCATACACATAATATTATGTAAATCCATGTATTATCATAGCTTGAAAAGCTCTTACTTTTAATCACAAACAGGTTAATCACTATACAAATTTCATGACCTGAGTTTAAAATGACACATTTTTGGTTAAATCAAGCTCATCTTCTGCTGCTGATTGTATTCAGGACTTTGTATTAACACACAAACACTAAAATATGATCAATTTTGTCCAAATCAATAGCACAAGTCATGGAGCCTCCATAGACAGACTGAACGTGTGCATTAGTTCGGCAGTGATTCGCAGTTGTTCCTTATTAACAGTGTTCTGACTGTTCTACAGGGAGGAGTGGACGTGGCTCCAGAGTCACGTTTACACTGCATGCAACGGCAGCGTTCAGAACCTGCTGAGCGGCGATGACGAGACCTCGATAGAGAGCAGCGGTCTGGTGGACTTTGTCAGGTCTCTGAGGGTTGCAGTCACACATCTGCTGTCGAAGCTCAACATCCCCCTCTACAGGGTAAAGAATGAGTCTGATTTACTCCTATAGCTATCCACATTGGGCGTGTTTGTGATGTAATCATTTTGAACATGTTGAGCTCAGACGTGATGGCTTCCCCTCTGACAGGCCTATCAGTACGGCGTCTACACCCGGGAGTTGCTGCAGTTTGGAGAGAAGCTGTCCATGCTGCTGCTGCTGCCTCCCAGTGAGGACTTCAGCTCCAGTTACTGGCCTCTGGTGGGCACCAAGGAGCAGGGTCTCACCATGCCTCTGCAGATCTTTGAGCTGGGTAAGGGGAGGGCTGGGATCAACAGTGAGTGATCAACATATAGAGGGTTTTCACGGCGCATTATCAACCGCGTCATCAACCCGGAAGTCGCCATTTTGGAGATAAGCAGCAGGTTTACAAACAGCACACACACAAGCAAATCACAAAATTTGAGAAGAAATGGTGAACTATTGGCGTGTTTTTGGCTGTACTAATCTGTGAGATCGTGAAAAACATGTGGAGTTTTATAGACTGCCAAAAGTTAGAACAAATCAGGGAGAACAATGTCTGCATTTTATAGTCAGCAGTGAGAGTTGTTTATGCAAACCCCGCGGCCCTCATCTCCCGTCTTCCATTTAAATCCAGCTTCAGGTAGTCCAGTTTGTTCTCCAGGGAGCGGACATTAGAACGCAGAATGGAAGGAAGCGGTGTTCTCTGAGGATTAGCTTTTAGCTGGGTTGCTAGCCCCGCTCCTGCTTCCAATCACAACGCTTACGTCTCCTCCGCTGACGGACACCACTGGTACAAGGCTCCGCTGCTTCCTAGGCCGCTGGATGTAGCCGGCGTAGCAATCCAAGGCTTGAGGTCCAGTGTAGTCACATCTAACGGACTATAACTGTTGGATTTACCTAAATCTAAGATTTCCTGGCGGTCGTATACTATTTTAGAGTAACTACGCTGCAGGTTCACTGTGAATTTTTTAGGACTGTTATCTGCATTATCTGAGCTATCTGCTGAAATATATCCATTGCTAACACAAGCCTCTACAGCTGCAACCGACCTCCAAACTTCTATAAGATTTAAGGTCAGGATATATTTGGATTCAGTTTGTGATTTCTTTTGGATCGTTTTATATGTTTTTCAGTCATTATGTGTATTTTGTTGTCTTTTTGTATAATTTCCTCTGATTTTGTGTGTGATTGTTGTTGTATGTGTATCTTTTGGGTTCATTTTGTGTGTTTTGGAGTAATTTTTTTGCGTTTACCTTGGGGGGGCCGCACCAAAATTTCACTTAAGGTCACAAGAGGCCCCCGAACTGCCAGTTGCCTATGCCTGCTGTACATTGTTAATTTTCTTTAGTGGTAAATTAGTGAAAGGTTTTTATCTTCAGCAGTACTTTCATATCCAGTGAAAGGCCCTGTTTTATTGTAATTCATCTCATGTTGATTTTATTTGTATTTTTTTATCCTCTCGGGATTTGAACAAACCAGTCGCCTTAAAGGCCTTTCCTGTATTCACACAACTTTATTTATTCATTTAATTATGAAACAAGTTGTGTTGACTCATATAAAACACTTCTAATAAAATGTGATGCATACAAGTAGTTATTTGGTTGTTTTTTTTGCTTTAGTTCACTTCTGGGCCTACGAGCAGAACTTTGTGTCCCTGTACTGCCAGGCCTGGGTCAGGCTGGAGCTGGACACTCATCTGGCCCAGCAGGCTCTGCGGGAGGCACTGGACACCAAGGAGGTGCAGGAGGCCAGAGAGCGGCTGAACCACATCACAGAGTTGTCCCACGTAAGACAAGAGAGCAGACACACATTCCCAGTTCTCACTGCTATATATGCCATTGTTTTCTTTTATTTATCGAGGAAAAATGCATATATACGTGCATACAGTATATACACACTATTACGTAATACTACTTGCAGAATTTATTTTGTTGAAAGACGATAAAAGAAAAAGGAAAGCAGAAATGTGTTATTAGAATTAGAACCAGAAGGTCGCTGGCTCAAGTCCCGGTGCGGACTAAAAAACTGAAGTTGTCCTGGTAGGTGCCCTTGAGCAAGGCACTGAACCCCAACACTGCTCTGGTGTGCTCCCTTCATTGTAAAAGCAGCCCCACTCTGACATCTCTCCATTAATGCATGTCCACAGGTCCTGTTAGTGCATGTGTGTGAGAAGCATGTCCCTAAAATAACTGTGTGATGTAATTTCCCTTCAGAGATTAATAAAGTATTTCAAATTCAAAAATTTCAAAAACTGAATTAGTTGGTCATTTACAAAAGGTTTAATTGTTTTTCTATCGCTTTTACTTTCATCGAGCTGGGCCAAATTTGATGCTCTAAAGGGCTGGATTTGGCCCACGGGCCTTGAGTTTTACACCTGTGCTCTAAGATAACACATAAATGTGATTTTTCTTTTGAGAGGATCCTGTTATGTTGTGTTTGTTTTGGTAGCGTCTCGAAGTAGTTTGGAGGGACGCCCGCTGGATTATGGACTGTCTGCAGTGTGTTCGGTCCAAGCAGTGGGTAGGCGCCGTGCCTTTGGGCCTGGTGATGGGCGGTGACCCCCCACCATGTCCTGATGGCGAGGAAGAGGAGGAGAGCCTTAGCACCAGGTTAACGTGGCCTTGGCGCCTACAAGCACAGAGAGCCATCACAGGTACGCTGACGATCAGTCTGTGTCAATGTTACATTAATATAAGAATATTTATTAGGGGTGTGCCATCTAAGGAACCTCACGATTTGATTAAATTATGATTCAGGGTGCTACAATTCAATTTTTCGACCATTATAACAATATTAATGATTATCACAATTTTTTGATGAATCTTTTTTTTTCCCTTATTCAGGGTTTCTTTTTTCCTCACTTTGAGGCTACTTCATACTTAGGTATATGTGTCAATTACCCATAAGTCCTCTTGTCGTGGGACGTTCCAATTAAAAAAAAATTGATGGCGGACAAACTCATAATAAACCCCGTTGGGAGCAAAAATGGCTTTTCAAGTGTAAGTAAGGTACAGATAATTTCATTTCAGTAATACAGTATGTGTGCATACATGAAATGGCTGATTAAATTTCGAATCTTTCATAGGGACAGATAAAATTACATTTAATTTTATTCAGTTGAGGGCAGAAAATGACAACATCCTGACTCAGTTGGATGTCCCAATTCCACCCTTTTTGCTCACTTGTTCCCTAACGCACTTTACATCCGAAGTGCACTTAAACCAAGTGTGCCCTTTGTGGCGTAGTGTGGGCATTGAGACGCAGCCAAAGAGTTAGCTACCGCCATCGGCATCTTTGCCTGTTCCGCTTCTTCAGTTCCGCGAGCAGCAGTCGTGTTCCTGTCATTTAGTTATAGAACATTTTCATGGCGCGTCATCAAATCGGAAATCGCCATATTGGAGGTACTCAGTAGGTAATTAAAGCAGATCCCGAATGTTGAAGTAAAGGAAATGGTGAATTATCGCTGTGTTTTTGCCTGTACCAATCGGTCAGACTGTGAAAAACATTTGAGTTTTATAGACTGCCATAGGTTATAACAAATCAGGGAGAACACTGTCCAAAGTTATCAGAGGAAAGGAGGAGCTTGTGGTTGGCGAAGCTAAACCAGGGTCTACGACGCAAAAATCTGGACAACATCCAAATTTGTTCGGCCCATTTCTTGTCAGGCAAGTGAATTGTTGATAGCAGTGGCTCTTAACAAAATTTCTAGTGTGATGATAAGCATAGAATTCATATCAAGCTACTGCATATGGCACTAATGACTTATTATAATCACATTTAATAGCCTGCTACAGTAGCAACACAGTTCTATGCTGTATTTATCATTGTATTGCAGGTAAAAGCTCTGACCTTTATCAAAATGATGACCCAGGTTGGGTTAGGGTTAAAACCAGGTAGTTGACAATGTCAGGATACGCAATAGACGGCAAACTCTCCGGGTCGTCGTTGATCCAAAGCGAGGGAGCTGACTCGTATGGATCTGCACCACTAATAAACCGTAACTTTTCCAAATATCGTGCATGCCCTTTCCTGCGGACCAAGTCCTTCTCTGTATGCCTTTGCATCTATAACGCATTTTGAGGAGTTTTTCTGTAATTTCGGACATTTATCCATCGCAGTGTTTACCTCCGAGTGCCTCCAATATGGCCGCGCATCCGGGTTACTGACCAGAATGTGACAACCCTCAATTATGAATCATCACGTGTCGAATCTATGAATCTACCAATCAATGTATTGGCACCCTATTATTCATTATTGAAGTTTGACAATCGCTAAATTAGCAATGTCTTGTTATTTGTTCAGAAACTTTCGTCAGCCAACCAAACATGGTCACAGCCGAGGTGACCACTCCAGCAGGCTTGCCAGTCGTTCCAGAAGAGGTGGAGTTGGTGGAGGGCGTGGCCAAGGGCGGCTACCCGGTGGACATCACAGCTCAGTCAACCGCCGACCTGACCAGCATCGGGCAGTCGGAGTTAGTGAGCGCCAGCGCTTTGATCGAGTCTGGCCTGGAGCCGGCCGCCGTCGCCCAGCTGGAGGTGGGCTATACGATCCTGGAGGCGGAGGCATCGCAGAGCAGGGAGCAGGAATTTTCCCCAAGCATCACTGAGGTGATCCGACCCATGGAGATGGCCGAGCTGGTGGACATCTTGCCTACACTGAGTCTCATCGAGGAGGAGAACCCGACCAGCCCGACCGTGCCGTCTGTGATGGACATGCTGGAGAGTTTCGGGCTGGGCATCGGAGAGAACAACCGCTTTGATTTGGGGAACGCAGAGATAACGGGCAGAAATCAGTGTCTGATGAACGGTGATGTCACAGCGTTACAGGAGGAGGACATGGGACCTTCTCATGTTGCTGTGGACTCAGAATATCAGCAAGTTTCCTGTAGTGGAGCCGGGTTTCCTGTGAGATTTAAGGTGGAATGGGACAATCCCTCCAACGGCTCGTCCTGATATCGGCCCTGCCTTCAGATGAGCATTTCACTGTAAAAGCATCACATGGGTGTAGCACACTTCATCTGTAAAGGAACAATGTGTACGTACAGAGGTATCTGTAATGTAATGTATCATATAGTGCATTCAACACTGAGCAGCCATAACATTATGTACTGACGAGGAGCATCAAGTAAACATTTTCTCCTTCAGCTGATGTGCTCAGGCAGCAAATTTGGAAACATAGCTTTTTATGGAGACTACCAGACTTCTTCTGTCCAAGGTGGACAATCTGATGTATCATATTAGAGAAAAAAAACTCCAAGTTTAGGGCTTTACTTTTACTGTATATATCACTCTTTCATTGGCTTCAGACGATAAACTTCTGCAACAGTTTTCTCCAGTGTAGACAAGATTACACAACAGATCAAACAACAAAGATAGTACATCTGCAGATGGAACAGGTTGAACTATAGCATTGTCTGAACTCATGTAGCATTATCAGTGTATGTAGCAGAACGCAGGAAGGAAATTGGTTACACCGACTTGTTTCCGGGGCGTTTGGTTTTTGTTGTCAGATAAATAAAGTTATTTGGGGTTTTTTCTTCATTAATCAGAGGTTCACTAAGACCTTTTCCTCTATAACTTTTCTGTTTCTTTAGAAATTGAAATCAAAGCCATATTAAGAACTTCAAAACACTAAACAGGCTGTTTGATCTTCTACTTTTGCTGTTTTATTTAATTTGTGTCACATCATATCGGATAAATGACTAATTCGAGTATTTTAGCTTTTCTGTGGAGTTCGGTTATAGTGCATTTCTCATAAAAAGCATGAAACCGCTCAAATAGTCCTGATGAGTTTTTTTCTTGTTTTTAAATGTTTCAATTTTCTATTACATTTACTATGTAATCAGTTAGTGAGTCATGTTATGGTTAAATTATATTTTTACGACCTGACAGACAATGAGCCACTATGAGGTTTTGGGGAACAGGATGTTTGCAACCAACAAATCTGCAGCAAATGAGGAACCAGAGGAACATTTTCAGCTTGAGAAATAATGACAATTGTTGAAATACAACAGCCATAATGTGTTATATGAGTAATGTTGTGGGTTTAAGCCCTGGTACATGTGATGTCTCTGTGTAGCTCAGCAATGGGTAACTTGAGGTCACAATGAGGGCCACAAAAATAATTGTCTGATCTAAGGGCCACAATATCAGAATGGCAGGTCAGGATTAGAATAATGTCCATTTAAGGTGTATTTTTGTTGTCATTTTGTCTATTTTTTTTCTCATTTTGTGTTTTTTTGTTGTTGTGTTGTTATGATATAAGTAATTTAGTATATTTTGTGGTCATTTTGTAGTTTAAAGTAATTTTTGTTCTTGTTTAGTTTATTTTTCGGTTATTTTTGTGTCATCTTGTGTTTTTGTCGTTCTTTGGTGCAATTTTTTGTAATTTTCCATGTTTCTTTGAGTAATTTGTGTGTATGAATTTTGAGTCGTTTTGTGCCGTTAGCTTTGGGGCCGCACTAAATTTAAGAGAGGGCCGCCTGTGGCCCCCGGACCGACCTGTGCCAAGATATGTAAAGCATGATCTCTAGATGTCTTCTGCCCTCTAGAGGCTATATTATAAAAGTACACCTCATCTCGTTACTGGTAACCTTCACTTTCTGTGGGTGATGTGACCGATTTTGATTAGTTATGAGATGGAAAGCAGTGCTGATGATGATGATTTTATGAATGAATTCGTATTTATATTGTAGATTTCATCGTTTGTTACCGTTACGTAATAAAGGACGTCAGTGCACACCTTCACTTTATTTGCTGCATCACTGCTGCAGCATCCTGGGCTTTGTTGGAGATCAGAGCAGGACATTATGGAACCAGAGGACGTTTAAATCTAAGAAAAACCATCATTCAGCAGAATTAAAGAGTGGAGTCATCATTTCTCTGCGGAATGTGTGAAAGTGCAGAGTCATATGAAGGTACGTTATCATTCAATAAATGGTTAAATCTACACAGTTAGCATTTTTCTACTCACATAAATAGACATGTTTAAAACACAATTTAAAAAAACATAAATAACATTTTTTTTAATCAATTCTAGCCATTTTTATAGTTTTTTTAATTTTTTTTTAATTTACAGTATTGTTGTTTCCATCTGCCTTGTCCATATATTATTAATATGACCTTAAGACAAACATCATATGAGCATATTTGTTTTCTGTCTCCACTATGAATCTTTTATTTTATCATATGAAGGAGTGCTGTGGTATCAGGCACCACAAGATGTTGTCTACATAACCTTTAAGACATGAACGTTTAGAGGTGTGGTTTCTAATGGGGACATTTGGTTTTTTAAACTTTTACTAAATCTAAGGATTATTAAAGGGAACAATAAAGGGTTCAGCCCAGTGTTTTTTAACCTTGGGGCCTGGAATTTAAATGTGATCGCCTGAAATGTGTGGTAATTGATGAACAAAAACAAAACAATAATTAATTATTAAAAACTTGTTCCTAATTAATAATTGCTCTTTAAAAAAAAAATTCAAAACAAAACGATCTTAAACAACTGTATCATTTTGCTTTCTAAAATATAAGAATACATAAAATATAAAATACAGTATAAAATAATCTGAGGTGAAATCTGTCAGTAATCCTGACAACACCGTTTAATAAACGTTTTGCATATTTTTTTATTATTTTGTGTATTTTTGTGGTCATTTTGTACATTTTTTCTTCACAAAGCTGCTAATGCCATCAGAAGCAGTGGGTGCATTAGCCGATGGTATAGCAACTTATTGCTCAAATCTGGAAACCTGGTTTTAAAGTGCTGTTCGCTAAATTATGACACCTTTGGAGCTATTTTGGCATTTTTTGGGTTAGATGGAGGGATCTAGGGGGTCAGATAGGGTTAGGATAACAGGGTTAGGGCAGGGGTCTGCAACCTTTACTCTCAAAGGAGCCATTTTGCCTCATCTCACCTGGATTAAAGTCCTTCTGGAGCCGAAAATAATACCTTTTTAATGAAGACAACATAGTGTATAAAATTCTATACAGTTAATTTTTTATCAGATAATGTTATGTAAAAAATATATTTTTTAGACAATGTATTTGAAGGGTTACAAAAAATAACCTGAATTTGACACATAATGTCAGTCAACACATGCTAATTGCTAATTTCTTGCTGCATATCAAGCATACATATTTAGCCGCCATGTTGGCATTTAAATAAATCTGTCCCCAACACAATTAAAATGTATATTTTCTTCCAGAATAGTGTTTTAGTTGGTTTAGTTATCTTACCTGGGATTTAAAACTTAAGGTGCAGGGACGGTTAATGGTCTGTAGTTGTTTCAGGAGGTGAAAGGTGGCAAAGTTATTGCACAATGTGATTTATTTTTAGGTTGACAACTTGTTATATCGTGATTTTAGTTGATGTCAAAATCAATAATCATTCATACCCTCTGTAAGAAATTATATATTTATTTCAATAGTTTTAAAAGCTATAAGGAGCCATTGCAAAAGAGTCAAAGAGCCACATGAGGCTCCAGAGCCGCAGGTTGCAGACCCCTGGGTTAGGGTAACTTCACTTAATGATAGACTTCATGTGTCATGTTATAATAATGAAAGCATAATTTCAGCCTCTACAACTTAAAGTAAAGTGTTTCCAAAAATTGTGATTGACCCCAACCCTGCTGATAATATTGTTTCTATTTATTTGGGACAGCGTCCTCCTCTCCTGCAGCAAAGGCTGAACCCCTGAGAATGGTTCTACTGGGTAGAACTGGGACAGGCCGGAGCTCCTCTGGGAACACCATCCTGGGCCGCTCGGCCTTCTGGGTAGAATCATCTCCCTGCTCCGTCACCACACGGTGCCAAAGACAGAGTGGGACAGTGGCAGGGAGGAGCATCTCCATCGTGGACACTCCAGGATTCTTCCACACAGAGATGTCTCCTCAAGAGGTTCTGTCTGAGGTGGGACAGTGTGTCCGTCTGTACCCCCCTGGTCCTCATGTCTTCTTAGTCACTCTGCAGACTGCTCGCTTCACCCAACAGGAGAGAGAGACTCTAAAGTGGATCAGAGCTTTGTTTGGACCAGAGGTGTCCAGGTTCACCATGGTTCTGTTCACCTGTGGTGACCGACTGATGGACAAACCCATTGAAGACTTCCTGCAGGAAAGTTCAGAGCTGTTTGAGTTTGTGTCCAGCTGTGATGGACGCTACCACGTCTTTGAAAACACCAGCCACGACAAAAAGACCCAAGAGCAAGTTCAGAAACTTCTAGAGAAGGTGGACATGATCGTGGCTGACAATGGAGGTAGTTGTTACAACAACGTGATGTTCAAAAGAGCCGAGGGTGCTTTGATGGAAGCACAGGAGAGGATTCTGGGAAGTGAAGATAAGACGGAGCAGGTTTTAGATTCAGAGAAGAGGAGTAGAACGGAAGACGAGGAGGAGGATAGACGAAGAAGAGCAGAGAGGCTGTTCTGGTGTGAGCTGCTGAGCGCTGTGGGGAAAGGGGCTGTGGAGGGAGCGGGGATCGTTGGGAAGGACAAGGAGGGCAAAGGGAAAGCTGTGAGGAAGGTGAAGGTGGTGGAGAAGGCAGCAGCTCTGGTAGCATCGCCGCTCTCCATCAGCTCAGCTGCTAAGGTGGTGGGAGGAGCCGTCAGGGAGGGAAGTAAAGTGCTGTACAAGCACAAAAACACTTGGTTTCACTGAGAGGCTCAATTCTAGTGATGGGCAGTAACGCGTTACTGTAATCTGATTACTTTCCCCAATTAACAAGTAAAAGGAGGGGATAATAATTGAAGAAACAATAATTAGATTACAGTTGCAGTTATGTTGCCGCGTTACTAAATGAAACTGTCTCACTACTGTTTGTTGGGCATCTCGCTTTTTATAGCGCATTTTAACCCAGTCTCAAGCCAATGACGTAAGCGGTGCGACATTATTGGTAAAAAAACGCACACGAAAATGGAGCGTGAGAGAGAACACAACGCATCATGGAAGTACCAACATTACTTTGAATTTGACTCCGTAAAAGACGACAAAAACATTAGCTGTGCACTCTGCATGAGAAGAAACACGGAAGAATTCCACCTCAAACCTAGCAAGCTGGCACAGGAATGTAGAAAGCCCCAGACGCTGCTGCTGCTACATCACCCTAGCCTAGCGATAAGCTACACAAAGTAGGTACGGTAATGCCGCCATTTCCGCTCACGTCCTTGGCTTGAAAGAAACCGAGCCAATCAGAAAGAACGTCATATCTCATGTGCCAACACTGTCAAAACAAACATGGCGCCCGCCACGGAGAAGTCCTTCAGAGCTGCGTTCTGCTCTGTTTTAAAAAGACCTGGATGTATCGTTGAAACCACAACAAAGAGCAGGCTAAAACCGTAAGTCTGTAGCATACTACACGCCATTTCCCTCTGCCGGCTCCGTTTAGTTTAAGGCCGTCACGTCTGCTCTTTGTTAGATTGGTTACTCTGCACGTGTTTGTCCCGCCCTGCTCAGTGCCCAAGAACTCTAACACCTGGTGAGTGCTTCCACACTAATTGACATTGAAGAAAGTGTCTATTTGTACGGTTGCCGTACGGACAGCCGCTGGTGCTATTGGTACGGTTACCGAAGTACAAGTATGTAGCGTCTAGGGCACATGTGTCAAACTCCAGTCCTCGAGGGCCGGATTCCTGAGACTTTCAGATGTGTCCCTACTCAAACACTCCTGGTGGAGACCAGTGTGTTGTGATCAAGCTCTGCAGAAGCATGATACCGAGCCATTCATTTGATTCAGGTGTGTTGGAGCAGGGACACAACTAAAAGTCTGAGGAATCCGACCCTCGAGGACTGGAGTTCGACACCCCTGGTCTAGGGTTATGGTTAGGTTATCACCCAATATCGCAACAATTTTTAGGGTTAGGGTAAGGATTAGTTTTAGTCACGCAACCTAAACTGGCCAATGACCGACCTATCACGTGACCTAAACTGGCCAAATACTGCGATAGAATGTCTGTATATTGATACGGCAACTGTACGGATAGCCACTGCCAATATTAAATAGTACAAGGAGATTAGGATGAATTCTATGCTAATATCATCCCATTCCACTCTCCCCATACTCTGACCTATAAAGTTATTTGTACATCGTTCAATGAAAATCAAATATTTTTGAGTTGATTTAAATGTAACAAAACCATGTATTGCTACTGTAATATGAGTAATAACATTATAATTATGGTATTAGCTCACAATACAATACAAAGAGACTTTAAGAAATGTAGCTTGCTTTTCACATTAGATTTGTGCTTATAATATAAAAATAAAAATAACTTTTTGCTGTGATGTGTTTAATTGGGTGTTGGTGCATATTTCAGACTTGCAGAGCAGCAGTAAGAAAACAACCACACCTTTGAGTTAAGAAAATCCATTCTATAATAAAAAAGATTTTAAAAACCTACACAATTCAATTCCCCTTTGTTAAGACACACATATTAGTCTGTTACATATACAGATATATATAAAAATCTTTCAGCTCAGGAAAGTCCATTTTATTTTAGCAAAGACTATAAACTTTGTTGCTATTTTCCAGTTTAGATTTTGATTTCAATGAAATGACAACAATTAGCCCTTTTTATTCCCCTTAAGAAATACAATAAAATACAAAAAGTGACACACTTCAGGAAACTAGATTGCATTCAGAGTAAAAACAATAATTCCTAAAGTTTTTTTGTTTTGTTTTTGCATTTCAAAACAAAAGTGTAGTATAAAACCTCTCATTGACAGTTGGCTAAGCTGCAACTTAAAACTTATTATTTGAAATGACCAAACAGATTACAGGCTCTACGGGTCCTTTCGACACGATGCTTCATGTGCAACACAAACAAAAGACGTGTATCATGCTTGGGAGTGTCGGTGAAATTTCATTGGGCAAGCCAGTTGTGCAAATATGTAGGAGTCACACACACCCAAGGACACACACGAACACATACACAACCACGCACACAGTTAGAATACTCATGAAAAAGAAGCATTTAGAGTTACTTGGTTCGATTAATTTAGCAAATCACCAAGAGGTTTGACACCTGAAAGTATTCAGTAAACTATGCAGAGATGATACAAAATATAAAATAAAGTCGGCCAAAAAGGAAGTTATTAAGTGAAGTGGAGGCACCACTGACAGCTCTGTGGGATCTAAGATCATGTAAAGGAAAGGAGTGATTTTTCTGGAAATCTTTACAGTTCACAACAGTAAATTATGCCATCCAAGGCATCTGCATAGTACCAGGTACGACAAAGTTGTTCGCCTGAATTTAGGCTCCACACACACACACACACACACACCAGAAACACTTCCTCAGCGCCACTATTGGTGTTCCCAAACATAGAAAACCCAACACAAACATAGAAAAGACATCTCCACACGCAACATTCATGCTCACTCCCAGTCCTGATCAGACAGAAATGTTTGGTCTACACGATGATGTTTGAACATCAGTTCCAAGGCGGTGATTGTAGTTATCGACTCGTGTCCCGATGCTGGTTTATACTGGGATGGGCAGGGTCATCTTCTCTCGTCCTCGAAGCACTGCAAAGGACAACGTAGCAAACAGTCCATAAAACCCTTCAAAGTGCAGGTTTTCAGCTAAAAAGAAAAGCATTCCTAAATGTCAGAAATAAAGGTTAAATAAATCTGGAAAGTTTTCTGCACCTTTTGAAAGTGATGTCAAGAAGGCAAACAATTATATATTCTTTTAAGAAATATATTCAGCGTTTAAGCTAACAACTCACAATTTAGGATTCTATAAAAGTATTTATTGTTTTGAATATAATAAGCAGGGCTATGGATCAGTACTGGTCCGTGGACTGTTTCGGACTCGGCTGTATTTTATTTTGAAAAACTACTACTACTGCTCCCCAGGGATGGGTTAAATTGCAGAGGACGAATTTCAATATAAATGTGTAACAACATATATACATAACGAATAAAGGCTTAAAGCCCCAGTTTAATTTTAATTTAATTTAATTTTTGCAGTTGTCACTTATTCACCTGACTTTGCTTGATAATACTCCCAATAGCTGGACCTTCAGAGACGGCGTGGGAAGCGCGAGAAATATGTGCCCAAAATATTTTTTAAAAGTGTTAATTTTCCCACAAAAAAATACATTTTGGGGCAGAATTTTGATGGCAAACAAGGAGCTAGCATGCTAGTTAGCTATTCGCTAACCCAGTTAAATCGTCCACTTATTCATGATACTTGAATTTCTAAAAAAGACTTTTCAAAACAAAAAGGTTTACCCTAATCTTGACAATATTTGACTTTCTAGGATAGACATTCAAACACATGATATGTTACTGGAAAATCCTCTTTGGAAATTAGCTGGTTAGCTTAAAAATTATGATTGTAGTCGCGTAACTAATACCAATTGTGACTAATGTCATCACTGAGGAAACCATGGAAACCATGTAATGCCTTTGAATCACAGACGAAATCTCATTTCATGAGCTGACCTTTGGTGACGTAAAGGTAGAAGAAGTCGCAGTAGAAGATGGTCTGCACCACGCCCGACACCACGGCGATCTGATCCACGAAGTCCTCCGTGTGGTAGCGCCACACCCAGTTAGCGATGTAGAGAGCTCGGTAGAGGCCCAGAAAGAACAGGTAGTGGGTGGTTATAGACTCCGCCTCCCCCGTCTTGGTGATCATGAAGAGCTGTGGCATTATAGCCACGGACTCCAGGAATATAGAGAACGTCCACAGAATCTGGTTTGGAACCGAGAAAAGGGTTAAGAAATGCTAACATTGTACAGTAGGGCAAAAATGTACTGTAGGAAATAACGATGTGTGATTTTTTAAAAATTTATTTGTAAATTATTGCGTAAAATAAGTGTTTGGCACCTACAAACCAGCAATAATTCTGGCTCTCACAGACCTGCTACTTCTTCAAGAACCTCTTCTATCCTGCACTCGTTATCTGTACTATTGGCACCTGTTTGAACTCGTTATCTTTATTAAAGATATAAAAGACGCCTGTAAATCTCGATCATTTCAATTCAAATGAAGCCTGACTGCAAAATCAATTCTGGGTTAAATTTGATGATCCAGATGCCACGCAGGCACATTTACAAACAAACAGCTGCACAATATGTGCCACTTTAGGCTTTTTCTCCTATAAGGGACAGCACGTGTGAGTGAGTTCTGTAGTGTGGCTTGTTTAGGGGAAGGTCTGTGTTAGAACCCACTCAGAAATCCATTAAACTGTGCTTTTTATGCTGTTCTGAGAAGTAGTGAAAGCAGCAACTCCTAAAACAAGTGCTTTAAAACAAAACAAGCTATATATATATATATATATATATATAGGCAATATTGTAATTTTTCATATCCCCAAAATAGAAAACTTGATATATGTTGAATCTCGATATATCGCCCAGCTCTACTGTCCCCAGCCCTTCTGAAACTATGAGCTACTGAATAGTCTGAAGGGCTACCAGTTAGAAAAGCACTTCTTAAATACTAAAACTTCATGGTTTCAACTTAATTAGATGCTAAGCTAGGCTAGCAGGAACTTAAAAAAGTATGAAATAGTTCCAACATTTTTTTTCTTTTTAATAATGTTATGGTTTCATTTATTCAGACAGCGGTTTTTCCACATCACAGTGATCAGCAGATGCCTCTAAAGAAGACTGGCAGTTGACAGTCGAAACATGTAAGGAGATCAAAGCAAATGTGCTGAAAAACAGTTGTCTGAATAAAGGAAACCACGACATTAAAGTCAGGAAATGTTGAGGTTTCAACATGAAACACTTTATTTCTCCTAATTTATGCAATTGTTTCATGTTCATAACATTTTATTGAAAATCCAATTTGCGTTTTTAAATATATATGTTATATATACATATATATTATATTATATATAACATACTATTGACCATACACCAGATCTGCAACACCTAAAAACATTTGTCCCAATGTTTCAGTGAAAATAAACATTTAAAGATGGTTAATTTAATACAAAAACTTTATCAGCAGCATTAAACTACATCTCACATGTATTTATCTTTGTGCGTTTCAATCCTGGAAAGTAAATCAGATTTTAGATGGAGCTCATTGTTGATTAGAGCTCCCGAGGGCCCCTCACATGGTCCATGTGGGCTACCTGGGGCCCACGGGCACCGTGTTGGTGACCCCTGGTCTACACCTTCATAGTCAGACTCTAACCTCCACCATGACCCAGACCAGAGAGCTGTCTAAGGACACCTGGGACAAACTTGTACACCTGCCAAATACTTTTCTGGCCCACTGTATATTAATATTTTTTTCTAAAACAGGTTTTTTATTGGCTAACCTCTAGCGGGGTGAAAGCGTAGTTCTCCAGGAAGGATAAGCCGATGACGGGGATCAACAGGAACTCTACGCGGAAGGAGTCGTTCTCTGAGTCAAAGGTGTTTCTGAAGCGTACGTAGATCAGGTAGATGGTGATGTAGGACAAACCCAGGAACACAACCTGAGAGCACACGGACATCAGAAGTCCATCTTTCTCTTTCTCTGCTGGTCACATCCACGTTCCCATTCCCTAAACTTACCTTCATGACTGTGTTGTAGAGAGATATGAAGACCATGAATAAGTCGAGGTATCTGGTGGTGAACACGAGTGCAAACAGCACCTGAGACTTCCCGGAGATTCCTACAGACAGAAACAGGCAGTTATAGGTACGATTTATAGACTTTGATCTCCACAGGTGTCATTTCCAAGGGTTTGTCATCAAAGCTGCAACAGAAGAAGGAACAAGACTATTAAAGTGGTCATAATTATATGGCTGATCTCTGGTTGGAGGTTTTGAGCTTATAATACATAAATAATAGATGATTAAAATACGTTTAACGTATCCATAGACACCAGGGATTAGGAGTGTGACAATATCTCGATACGGCGATATACTGCGATATTTTTTTTTAGCACAATCGATTATCGATATGCTCACGCTAAGTATCGATTTTAAAAATTATAATAATAATTATATATATATATATATATATATAGATATATATTCAAACCTTTTATGCTTTTTCACTAAAATGTGCAGGTAGGTCTTCATAAAAATGTTGTCGCTGTTTGTTGAAGGAACCAATATATTGTTTACTGGAATATTGCACTATAATGGTGTCACTGGTAAGAAAAACCCTATTTTTTGTTTACAGAAAGCACTATTGGAGATACTTATTCATTTACATTGGTATGTTGACACTTATAATGACAGGTCGGTATGGCCAATAATCTTTTTTTTCTTTCTTGTTATGTCATAGATTATCGTGGATCGATTTCTGACCTACATATCGATAATCGCAGTATCGTCATGTCGTGAGATAATCGTTATCGTGAGCTTTGAATCGTGAGGTACCCAGAGGTTCCCACCCCTACTAGGAATACAACTTTTTCACTTCCGATATGATACCAATATTGCAGCCTTGCGTATCGGCCGATTCCGATACGATATCAGCACAAATTATACATACTTTGACAGAAGTGCTCTATCGGTGAGCTTATATTGGTGATTTTAGATGCAGTCTGATAAAATCCGATATTCGTTTTCTGATTGATATCGGACCGATATCAATATCGGATAGGGACACCTCTGGTACGACCCTGATAAACGGGAATAAGCGGGTATGAAGATGGATGGATGGATGGATGGATGGACACCTCTAATAGCCACGGGCTTAAATTTAAGTTATGGTGCTAAACGTTTATATCAGGTGTGTCCAACAACTATCGGTGTAGGAAATCAGAGAGCAAGTCAATAATAAGATGGTGTATTTAATAATAAATACAGTACATTCCCTGTAAACTTTACGAGAGACGTGATGTGGCACTGACAGGCCAGATTTGGCCCCCGGGCCTTATATTTGAGACTGTGCAGTTTCACTGAGCTCAAAATCGTTTAACATCCTGAGAATCACAGAATGAGAGATCTACTGTAAAAGCATTGGAATCTAGTGTTGACTGGCGTGTGTGTGTGTGTGTGTGTGTGTGTGTGTGTGTGTGTGTGTGTGTGTGTGTGTGTGTGTGGAGCATAGACTGTAAAAATAAGTGGAGGCATTGCCACGTAGCTGACCGCCCAGCAGAGAAATCAAAGTAAAACTTTATCAGCTGCGTGTGGGATGTGCACGCGCGGACACAGCAGGAGGGGGGACTCACGTGCAGTGACACTCACCCGCACAGGATCTAGACTTAGATATCTTCAGGATGAGGATGATGATGGCCACCAAGTGGGACAGGTCACCGGCCAAACGGAAGACGTTCATCCTGCTTGTGTTCCGACCACGACAACAAGAAACAACACACACGGTACAACACAAAACAACAATAATAACAACAACAGGTCAGAAGGGAGCCCACGCGGTGTGTGCGCTGTAGCCCGACTCACACACACACACACACACACTGAGCCCAACGACACTCCTGACGAGGTGACGTGGCTGACAGCTTCAAACACACACCTCCGCATCCTTAGCCAGTTCCGGTTTTTCAAAATAAAACACCGTACTCACGGATTGGAAGCTACTACAAGTTTATTTTGATGATTATCATCTTTATCTTTTAAACGTACTTATTTGAATGAGAAATGTATAAAATGTGGAACAAAATTATTTTTAAGAAAGCAACAATTAATCGTAGCTGATTAAAAACAATGTATTAAACCTTTGTGTGTGTATGTAATGTGCATTTGTAAATGTATGTATAAAACACTTTAAGAATAGAGTTTATCATCAGTATATGCTAGAAACAATTATAGCAGTAAAAAATAACAGAATAACTGAGCATGAAAAAAAATGGAATGTCTGCTTACTTGAGTTAGAGATATACTGAAGTTATTAGGTGTTCTTTCTTAAAGGCGTGCCATTTGTTATGTTATAAATGTTTTGCTAACTGTGTTGTATTTGGTTTATTGATTTTTGATTAGTACTAGTGCAGTGCCCGTAGGAAGTATGTATCGCTATAGAAAAGTAGGAGGTTTAATATTTAGCACTGTAATATAGGCTAGCATACATCTGCAGCTTGCTGAGAGAGAGTGTGTGTGTGTGTAGCTAGTCAACTAAATGACCTGTGCAGAGCATAACATTTAGCACTGTAATATTGGCTACATATATAATGTAAGCCTTTTTTAATTTTATTGTTTATTATTATTATTACTAACCTTAGTTACAAACGTTGCTCACTGAGGACACCTGCTGGTCAATATTTACAGTTTTTTTTAAAACAAATTTTACACTCATTTTGAATTTTAAAGATAATTTATAAGAATGATGGTAAAAATATTCTTTTTTATTAGTAGTAGTTAGAGATAACAGTATCTTAATTGATTTTCCCTAATGTAAATTCAATATTAATAACTTATTCAATAACCCCTTGAGTGATCAGAGAAAAATCCGAGGGTTACATTGAGATAGGACATATTGTTTGTTCTACAGACATAAAATAATCATTTAAGGTGGAATTACAGAGGTTTGTGTGCTTGTTCAGTAATCTGTGCATTAACGGTATCTTAATTTTATAATAAAATCCACTAACAACTTTTAAAAGTAAATGTCTCTTTGGATATTTAATTTGTTGGCTTTTAAATAATGAGGGGAGATGAAACTAACATATTTGGAGTTTTTTGTTTGTCACAACAGTCTTTAAGCAAAACAGATTTCACTGGAAATCTTAAAGTAAGCAAACTGAATAAAACAGTCTTTCAGTGTTGTGACTTTCACATTGAATCATTTGTTTTCTAAAGCTTGGGATATTGAATGGCTGTTTATTGTATGACTCAGGTTTCTTTTGGAAGCATTTTAATGTGTGCATTAATCAATATCAAAAATATTGCATTCAATAATTTATTGTGTAACAGCTATCCTTATAAGAAATGTCATTTATTAAAAGAAACACAAAAACTCACTGTTTTAATAACTTTTTTATTATTTATTCAAAATTAGGATCAAAATTTTTCATCTCAGAGAGAGCAAACGGAATCATGACATCTTAGTGAATGATCCTATATTTCTATAAAGTGCCACAAGTAAATCACCGGGTCATGATTAACCACCGAAGGCGTCTCAAACCAAAAAGCTTCCCGACCACTTCAAACTCATTACTTGGTAAGTTGTACAAATGTAGTGTATCGAACAGTAACAAGCAGCGAAATCTCATCTCATTAACAGCTTTTTCATTACTACAGTACACAGAGATGAATTTTTTACAGGTAAATAACTGGAGAACATTTCTTACAAAAAACTTAAATTCAGTTTCTACAAAGCTTGAGGGAGACTTTCATCTCTGTCGATATAGTGTCAAATCAAATGAAAATTCATCTTTAAAACACCGTAGTTCAGATTTCCCCATTCGTTAACTGGGATTAAAGAGTTAAGATCTATTTTCCTACAGTGAAGGACTGCAGTCCAGTGATGGCTCTGCCCAGGATCAGGGCGTGGATGTCGTGAGTGCCTGCAGAGAAGGATCAGAGATCAGACAGGAGGAAACTAACAAAGGTTGGTAAAAGCATTGACTTAATAGTCCCTCCTATCTCCTTTCTTATCCACTTTTCATGATAAGAAGCGTTCCAATTCTCTTTAAGCTAAGGAAAGGAGGCTCAACACTTCCTTTATAACCTCCTTTAGCCTAGGAAATACTGATACATCGTTTACCAAAAGAGACCATGCTGACTCACAATTCCTTGTAGCGACAACATTTAAAGGGACCCGCTCTTTTGAGCGTTCACAAAAACTCATGAAGACTGAAAAGGGATGCTTATGATTTTAAGTTACCGATGCAATAACATGCCTTGAACAACTTTAAATGACTTTAAAACTTAAAATAAATAAATGATTTAAAACCAATACCTTATGATATGCAAATCATTTTATCAGATTATAACTGACATAAAACAGAACATTCTGTCATTCAGGAAAAAGCTATCAGAGACAGTTTTAGCCACATTATGTTTTATTTAACATACTTCATTTACCTAGGAATGCTTTGTGTGGTTGTACATTCATTTACAACGTTGTGTCGGCCTATATCTTGTATAAAATTCCTAAAATTATACTTAATTTGGATTAATGTTGATGTTGTAGCCTCTTTTCCTTTGCTTCACATTCAAAACTTGTGATATTTGAAATTATATCAGCGGAAAGTGTCATAAATGTACTTGTAATAGCCCATTTTCAGAAATTCGTAGTCTTTTCACGAACCTTCGCCGCTGTCAGATTATTACATCACCTAGTGGAAGTGTTAAAACAACGTGCTGGCATTCCCCTAACTCTTTTCGGAAGTCTCCTAACACCTTTCCTTAACCCTGTGACGTCATCCACGGGGTTAAGGAAAAGTGGAAAGGAAATAGGAGGGACAATTCGGACGCAGCCACAGACTCCTCACCCTCGTATGTGTTGACCGCTTCCAGGTTCATGACGTGGCGGATGATGTGGTATTCGTCTGCGATGCCGTTCCCCCCCAGCATGTCCCGGGCCTGCCGGGCGATGTCCAGAGCTTTTCCGCAGCTGTTTCTCTTCAGTAAGGAGATCATTTCTGGCGCCGCCCTGTGGAGGAAACGTCAAAAAGCCTCAGAATGTTCCTTTTTGGACGAGGAATAATAAAGCCGTGTTTTACTTTTTGTCATCGATGAGTCGACCCAGCTGCAGACAGGACTGCAGGCCGATGCTGATCTCTGTCAGCATGTCCGCCATCTTCTTCTGCATCAGCTGATTCCTCGCCAGTGGCACACCGAACTGGATTCTGATCATTGGCAACAAAACAAAACAAATATTAGGAGGAAAGAACCTAAATGAAAGGTCAGATTTTGGGCTTTTGTTGACCTGTCGAGGGTGTATTGACGAGCTGCATGGAAACAAAACTCAGCAGCACCCAGGGCTCCCCAGGCAATGCCATAACGGGCGTTGTTCAAGCAGCCGAAAGGACCCTGACAACAAAAACACAACTTTGTAACCATGTTACAGTTCTACACATATGTAGTTAAAATATGTTTGTTTGATATCAAGCTTTCCAACATTTTACAATTTAAAAACAATATAAATATAGGAGTATACTGACACAAAAAAGGCTCAGACGCCCAAACCAAAAATATTAAAAACTATATTTTCATTGATTAGGAAGCCAAACAAGGAAACCAATAGATAGGATAGAAATTAGGTGATAGATATTTGTTTATAGTGTATTTTACAGCTGATTTAGGACCAGTTATCATGAGAAATACTAACAGAAAGCTAACACAAAAGGAAGGTTAACTTGTATTAGGTTATTTATTTCAGGCTCAGTAATTGTAATTAAACTTTAGTAATTAAGAACATAATTGTAATTGACTTTCTGAGAATGTAAAAATGTAATTTAATTGCAATTGGAAAAAATGCTGGTCACTGTAATCGTAATTTAATTGTAATTGAACAATTGAAAATGTAATTGTAACTGAAAAATGTAACTGACCCCAGACCTGCATAATACAATCCAAACGCCTTGTGTAACATTTAAATAAGTTGTTCTCATTTCTTTTTTAACAATCTCACTGCGTTCATTCCCCCCTCCCCCCACCCTCAACAAACCACGCCCCCTCCCGGCTCACCCCGAGGCCAGAGGCGTTAGGCAGCAGGTTCTCCTCAGGAACTTCCACCTCGTCCATCAAGATCATCCCAGTGGCCGAGGCTCTCAGGGAGAACTTCCCTTCGATCTTTGGCGTGGAGAGACCTTTCATGCCTCGCTCTAAGATGAAGCCTCGGATCTTACCTTCATCACATTTGGCCCAAACCACGGCAATATCTGCCACGGGGGAGTTAGTGATCCTAAGAGAATGAATACATGCATAACAAACCGTTTGAACGTTTAATCAACAGGGCTTACTAGTTGCAATTTTAGTCTTCGCACATTTTGTGGATCATATCAATAGTCTATTTCTGCTGTTGTAATTCATAATTTTTCTTTTTTTGTTTTCTAAACTGTTGTTCTTTTATCATTTTACAAGTTCAAAATGAAGACATCAATCAATCAATTTTAGTTTTCACCAGTGGGAATTACATTTTGACATGTAGATTAAATGTAAACGTATTAGTATGTATTATATGTACGAGTGGAAAGTCTCTTTTTTGATCTATAATTCCATTCTGACTAGTTATAAAATGAATTGTAGATATATAAAATAAAATTGTTACTAGTAGGAATTTAATTTTCACTAGTTACAATTATATTGTAGATATCTAAAAGGCAATTCCAGATATCTGAAATTACATTCTTACTAGTTACAATTCCAGATGCAACTGGTCAAAATTATATTATGTATATGTGGCCTTGGAATTGTAGCATGTCGAAATTCAATTGTAGTTTTCAGAAATTAAATTTGAATGGAAGCCAATGGGACATTTTGACTGTAATGAAGTTTCGGATATCTACAATGGCAATTTCCACTAGTAAGGATTGAATTGTTGCTATCAGCACGTAATAGTGAAACTAGTGAGATTAGAATTGTAAATTCTAGTCAAAATTACATTATGGATATGTGGACTTCAATCTCAATCAATCAATCAATCTTTTATTTGTATAGCGCCAAATCATAACCAATGGTATCTCAAGACACTTTACAGTAGAGCAGTCTTAAGGACGGACTCTTCATTTTATGGATACACACATATGCATATATACGTATATACACATACATATGTATCCCACACCCAACATGAATTCATCATGGCGGCAAGGAAAACCTTCTGTTAAGCAGCAGGAACCTTGTGTGGATCCCATTCCTATGATGAACAGCTTAGAAGTGCAAAATGTTGAAATTGAATAATAGATATCTACAATTAGAACTACCACTACTTAATAAACATTAAAATGGCTTGTCATTTAACTACACAGTACAGCGGTTAGGAACAATGAATGAATCAGACCTGCATTTACCACTATCAAAGACCTTATTTTATGTTTATTCAGCTTTCAAATTACGGTACTCTGAAAATACAAAACTGACACTATTTCAAGCCTCTATTCAGACATCGGATGCTTTTCTCACCACGTCTTGGATCCAGTCAGAGAGTAAGTGCGACTGGAAGGATTGTACTTGGCTCTGGTCTCCATGCTGCTGGGATCACTACCGTGATTGGGCTCAGTTAGGCCGAAACAACCCAGAATCTCCCCCCGAGCTGCGAGATTTAGAGGATTAGTCAACCAGAGTAGATCAAATACATCACTGTGTGTCAGTGGAAATTAGTTCATGGGTTTAAACAGACTGCTTTATCTTTTCATTCATTCACTCATTGAAATTGAAATTAGCTACATTAATACCTGGATACCGCTCCACGATTTGGATCATATCAGGCCTTTAGCTTTTGAACCTTAAACCTAAATGTTATGCTGCCCCTTCAGAATAAGATGACTCTAAAAAGCACATTTTAAACATAAATACATCCCTTATTGCAAATTTAATTCATAAACCCAGACTTCATTCGGTAACACTTTACTTTAAGTTTTATACATAAAGGCTGACATTACTCCATCGTTATTATGACATGACACCTGTGATAAGCATGAATAAGGTGTCATGAAGGCTGTCATTAAGTGTTGTTCGTTACCCAAACCCCACTAGATCCCTCCACCTAACTTAAAAAATGCCAACATAGCTCTAAAGCTGTCATAATTTTGCAAACAACATTAAATGACAGCCTTCATGACTCCTTATTCATGCTAATGACAGATAACGTCAGCTTTATGTATAAAACTTAGTGTTACCCTTAAATTTTTTAAATCATAAAATCCGATCTGTTACATTCTATCTATCTTTGAATAATTCAAAATAAAGAAACTTTATTTTTCTGATTTTTTTTTTTAAATCATTAACTTTTGTGTGAATTTTTTTTTTAAAAAAGTTCATAATTACAGTGAAAAATACATTTGAATAGAAAATCAAAGCTTCATAAAACTATTTGAAAAACTTAATTTTTAAATATAATTATTAAATACAATCAAATGCATCCCTAGCATTCTGTGACTGAAAACTGTCCACTTTATCTGTTCCAGCTTCTCCAGCATGTCCCCATTAATCTCTTTGGAAAAATCGTAATCAATGCTTCTCTTGCCAGAGGAAATTCCAAATGCATTTGAATAATAATTTATACAGACTGATGAGGTCATTCTTTCCTCTTACCCAGCCTGGGCAGGTATTTCTCCTTCTGCTGCTCCGTGCCGTAGGCGTTGATGGGATGCATGACCAGTGACGACTGCACACTCATCACAGAGCGATAGCCGCTGTCCACTCTCTCCACCTCTCTCGCGATCAGACCGTATGCTACGTAGCTTGTCCCTGCACAGCCGTACCCTGGACATCCAACACAGGAAGACCATTCACCAAGAATCACTGAGGAGTTATGCTGTTAAAAAGTTAGTGTTTCATAACAGAATTGTGTTTAAACTTTAAATAAAACAAAAAATCTGGACTGACCTTTAATAGTCGGACCAAGAACTCCCATCTCTCCCATCTCAGAGACAATTTCTCTGTGAAACACTACAAATAAAATAATATTTATATATATTTATTGAGAGATATGAATATTAAAAATAATCTAACTCGTCAGGTAAAATGACCTTCATTTCTGTTGGCCATCAGGATTCGGGGCATGAGTTTCTCCTGGCAGTAAGTCCGGAAAGAATCTCGGATCATGACCTCGTCCTCTGTCAGCTGACCCTCCAAGTCCAGAGCGTCACGCCAGTCAAACTGGACCTTAGCTGTTAGCCGTTCAAAGACCAAACACTCATAACAAATGTTCCCTTTAAAAGGTTCACACTTTGATTGAGATGTCAAAATACAAACAAATACGTACGAGGCTTGGACTTCTGCTCTGTTTTCTCAGCATCTGTGAAAGTTAATCATCATAAAATCAATCTTAACATCGGTAAATAAAAAAACATACGTGAATTTCTAGTTGGAAATGATTCATCCATTACATTTATAATACTGGTAGGGGAATAAAACATTATTAAATATGATTACTCACCTGTTTATGCATAGAATTTTATTATGTAGTAGTTTCTGTGACAAACACAAAAATGTTGCCACTAATCTAAAGCCCTGAGTGAATGTCACCTTACAGCAAGGTATCAAAGCTCCACCTCCTTTCCTTCTTTAAAATCAGTCCACGACAAAGTTTTTTTCAAAACCCTCAAAAACGAAGTTTTTTTCGCCAAAAATCGACCAACCGGAATTTTTTTTTCCATTACCTGGAATCCGCCCATTAGTACCAATGTTTTGGTGTGAGAATGGTTGGTGGGTATTGCATTAAAAGACATACACCACTCTACACAACACAAACAGACAACAAAACAATACCCTTCGGTCGAGGGTAAAAACAGTAAACAAAAGATTGGGTGACAAAGACTTTACCTTGTCATTTAGTCTAAGAGGTATTCACCTCAGACTCAACAAAACCAACAGCTTTTTTTGACATTTTTCGCTGAAAACAGTTATGCAAGTATTGTACAACAATCCACAGATTTTTGTTTGATTAGAGAAATGTCAATGTAAGCAAACAATATTGCAACATGTTACCTTAGGTTTATTTTGAAAAACTAAGCAAATATTCAAACCTTTGAAAACAGATAATCCCTAATGGTTCCATTGTTTACTGTATGTGTGTGTGTCTAATGCTCAGCTTGACTATGCGTATTTTTTTGTTGTTGTTGAGGAACCAAACAGTGTCTGTGATACTGACCTAATGTGGCATGTGCTGCTGTTCCTTGTGCTCTGAAGGCTGTGATGACTGCATGCCTGTTAGGGTTGAGCAAAAGGCGGCACACAACGTTTCTCAGTGCCATGGTGGATATCTGTTAAAATACAACAGGTATTTAAACAAAGGTTGTATAGAAAAATGTTTCTAGCATGTAATTATCTTTCCCTAAATAAAATGAATCTGTTATTTTTTTAACCACTATGCCAAACTATAGATCAATCTGGATTTTTTTAATGAACATATTAGCTATGCAAAATCATCAGGCATCAGTAGAACACTAGCAGCGTTTTCATTACCCTCGGAAATGCGCAAAATCTAAATAGCGCAATAAAAACTGGTAATGGAAACACGCAAATTGCGAAAAAAAAAACAAACAAAAAAAACATTCCAAATATCGCAAAAAAAGTTTTTACGCTTTTATGAGGACGTATTTCAGTTGTTCGAAAATCAAAATGTGTCGCAAAAGCACCATGTAAACACTTTTTCTGCAAATACAAGTCACAGGACCACAAACATGATGCACTGCAGGTGGACAGAAGAGGAGACAGGGACATCTCTTAACGTTATACTTAAAAAAAAAAAAAAACTATTACTGCCACATTAGACAGTAAACAAAAGAATATGGAGGTTCAGAGCGTCTGTCTTTATACGCCAAAGTCTCGCGGGATGAGATTTCACGTTAGTTGCAAGGTTCTGCCCAAAAGAACGCTCAATGTAAACACGTTCAAAGCATAATTACACTTTGTCAACATTTAGAAATATCGCTTTTATTGAGCAAAAATCTGTAATGGAAACCCAGCTCATGATACACATGAGGAGGCAAAGTTGGTCTATAGCAGAAATAGCCCACTATTGATCAGTTGGGAGTCACCAAAAAGTGATTCCCTGATCAGAGCTCTACAATATGTAAATTCAGCATTTTTTCATTTTAACATATTTACACAGCAAATTCCACCTTTAAAAATACATATACGAAAAGGAAAAAAAAAAACATTTTAGGGTATTTCCTGGGTTAGGGTTAGAGCTAAAATAAAAGGGCAAGCGGCAGTAACCAAAAATAAATATGAGCTGAAATAAAACTGACGGAACTCACCCTAAACTGGCCAATAGACTGACAATCTATTGACACGTATTACGTACTGATACCAACTCACTTTAAATGTTTTTTTTTTTTTTAACATTGTAATTTTTTCGGTTGCACTTGTCATAATATTGTTGTTGATTAGAATGTGACGCCTGAGCTTAAATTAGATAACAGTGAACTAAAGCCCTAAAATATTAGATTAACAGACTGACGAGTCGACAGACACAACAACCATTGGAAAAGGCTGACCTTAAAATGAGGTCATTTTATGTCGTTCTGCCCGACTGCTCTGAACAGTTAATTATTAAATAAAATAATTTGTTTCTTTAAGTGGTTTAACCATGCGAATAATTCACTCTTTAATCAACGATTCCAACTCGTAAACAGGCCAAGCACTAGATGGCTCTGTTTATCTTGTAGCCTTTAGATAACATTGTGTTGGCTTCGAGCTAGCAAAGCAAACCCACCCCTGAGAGCTGATAACCGGCCTTTGATAACAGGATAATTCCCATGTCTACTGTAAAAGTGCACTACACACGGGTACAAAGTATAACATAGGATTAGTAGGCATGGATATCAGTGAATAGCTCGTTTACCTGTGACAGCCTCAAACTGTTTTCGAGCTTCACTGGTGTGCGTCATATAAGGTGCTACGGCGCTGTTGCTGCGCGATCCGTTCAACGCATGCGCGTAGACTACGTCACTTCCGTTCTCAGATACACAACAACACACTTTGGTAGGCTGATTATTTCTGTGCACAAATAAGCAATCAATTTAAAAAAAAAAAATGCACGATATTATATTTTTGCTACAAACCGGTGAAAACAGGTGTTGATTTAGTTTTTCTGCTTGTTCGCCATCAGTAAACCGACTTCCACGCGGTTGTGATTGGTTGGTTTGCGGGGGAGTGAAAGTTGGCCTGATTCTCGCCTTCGTTCCCACGATGGAAAAAGGGACTGCCATGTTTCCAACATGCTATTTCCATTCAGACCGTGCACACAACAAGGAGATCAGTTATCAGTCTGTGATCTACCTCCTGTTGACGGATCAGGGGTCCCACAACTTAATTCATGCAAATCAAAACAAAAACAAAGCTCAAAGTTACTAAAAAAAAAAAAAAAGTCTCATAAAGTCAATTAAGCCTATTCAAAGCATGTACTTATTGAAAATATTGTTTAGAATAAAGATATATTTCTGATTCTCTATGATTAAATTAGTACTTAACATCCATGATTCTAGGGATGTCCCGATATTGAGATCGATATCAGATTTTAACAACAAAAATTAGTATATGATCATATAGGCCTGCATCCAAAATATCCTATTCAAGCAACAAATTAAAAAAAAAAAAAAAAACAATATTTATTACATAAACAGATTGTTTTTTAACAGTTACCCCAAACCACACCTATGCATGTTTTGGTTAAACTATATGGAAATGTATTGTCTTCATGAAGATTTCTTATCTAGATGAGAATCTAAATAAATGAATGACAAATAACTTCAATTTTAAAAAATAAATAAATCTGACTTTCAAATTTAGACAAAAAATTCTGACAAATTTAGGCAAAGAATGTTTCTTGTACTGTAATTAAAAAATTGTCTTGGAGAATTTGTACCTGAATTTGTACTTGAAGATGAATATCTCTATCTATCTATCTATCTATCTATCTATCTATCTATCTATCTATCTATCTATCTATCTACTGGTAATGAGGGCTGAGGTGCACGATTAAGTCAGTGCAGGGTCGGCCCAAGCCTAAGCAACTCTCATTTTGAAGCCCCTTACACTGAAGTACAAACTACTGTTAATTAGGCTTTACACGATCAGGATTTTTGAGTCAATCACCGATCAGTGAGTTTAAAAAATAAACAATCCTCAATCCGATCATATGAATTCAGCTTGTATTTTTTTAGGTACCGCCCAAATTCCTTCAGTACTACCTGTACAGATTCACATAATATCAAACTGTACCATTTTTTCGGGACCTAAACGCAGCCTTGTGACTGTGAGGGTGTGGAAGAGTTGAAGAATTTCCATGCAGGACCTGAACATAACATTTGTTGTCAGAGTGTGTGGGTGCGTGGACTTTTAACTGCAAATTAATGTGCTGATCTCTCGACCAGTGTGCGGAGTGAGGGAGCGTGTGAGAGCGGAGCAGATCGATTATAAGCTGTATTCTGTTTTTGAGTGATTGGCAAAATAAAAATTGCAGCTGTTGGATTAAACCAGAGTACCATGTCATATTCAATGACTGCTGTGAAAAAAGGGAGTTAACCCCAAAGCTGAGGATAGCTTCAACTACAAGAGAGTTGGAGATGAAGCTGTGGAGGCAGACCACACTGGAACTACGTGAAGCCTCTATTAGCATTAGCATTAGCATTAGCATTAGCATTAGCATTAGCATTAGCATTAGCATTAGCATTAGTGGAGCAAACGTATTTCCTGAACGTGGCATCGCAAAACCTGCTGTTGCTTATAGTCCATAATTAAAGTCTGTGTAAAGCAAATTCAGCCATTTTCTTCTAAACACAATAAATAGGTCATAAATGTATTATTTAAAACATGTAAAAAGCCATTCAACCCTTTATCATTTAATTGTGGAGCTAGGCTTTACAAACTGTGTTTCAAATTTCTGTGTTGAGGATGTAATGGGAGTGTCAGAAACGTAACGGAGCCATCATTAGCATAAACCCGACCCTGCTGCTGAAGCACACTAAACTTCCATGGGCCTCCATTTAGTGAGCGCAATTCGGCTCCTAGCCATAAACAAACCACATATTCAGACTCGGGAGAATAAAACGCGTCTGCTGATGCCACATTTTCTACAAAATGAGCCCTTGTTTTGCACCGCGATTTAGTTTTTTACCCTTTATCGGGCGCAGTTGTGCCTCTACCCGGGAAGGATGCACATATTCGGACTTGGGCGGAGAAGACTTTTCCGCTGACACGCCCCCACTGTTTAAGAGTAGAGAGAAGTGCTTGTTTTTTTCCATGATTTTTAGACTTCATTTTACATACTGAAGGATATTTTTCATCTTTCAAATTCAGCTCAGTGGTCAATGACACATGTTTCTGTGGTGTGACAAACTCATAACACTAATTTATTTCTGCTTTACTGCTGCTTTAATTACCTGGTATATTTACTTCATTTATCAACACTGAATGTATGCATGTACAATACAGAAAAAAGTTTGATGACATCAATATCAAATGTTTGAACGTTTGCCTGGCTGCAAAATGGCAGGAAAAAAAGAATCAAACACAATGATTGAACTTCAGTCTAACTTTAGTGATTGAGTTGGACAAACGCTCTTACCGATCGGAGGTATTTAGAAGTGAAATAAACAACATTTGCATATTTTTAAAGCTTAAATTCAGATGAGAAAAGGCTGCTGCAGGTAAGAGACTTTACCAATGTTACAAATGATCATTTGAAAAAAATTTTTTACCCTGGTTTTATTATATTGAATATTTTATTCCTTGAAAAAAAAAACAAAAAAAAAAACAGTAAAATATTTCATGAAGATGATACTATTTTTTAACAGATTGAGGGTCTTTCAGAGCCTATGTGTACATATAATTCATAAAACAAGAGTGTTTTACTTCAATTTTCACAGAATGGATGCGATATAGCATCCATTCTGTGAAATACATATAGCAGGATAACAATAATATGAATGCTTTATCATTCACACATGATTATACCTCACATCCATTAAATACATTATATTTTTATGTCTTTGTTTGAGACGTGGTCTTGTATTGATCATAGATTTGAATGAACAGTAATTACAGTATAATAAACTATAACTGTACTGAAAAGATTGGCACAGATCTTCGCGAGCGTCCCTCCCACTTTAAACTTGTGATTGGTCCACCTGGTTGCCACTCACGCTGTTACGGCTTCCTATTGGTCAACACTCTTGCTCGTGGACCCTCCTCCTCCTGTATAAAGTTGGCAGGACGATGAAGCTTTTAAAACAAACTGCACACTTGACGAAAGTGACCGAAGAGTTGTGAGATAACGTTTGGAAATGCGCTTTTACTGTCGCGTGTGAGCGTTTGTGGGCCTGGGGCGAGACTTTCCAACTATGAAGCTGGAGGACAAACCGAAATATGGTAATTATTTAAAGCCCTTACAACGGTACAGCACTCCCAGCACGTTATTACACTCAAAAACACCGGTTAGCTGGTTTGTTCGACTCTTAATTTATACTATGCTGCTTAGACAAGTTTTCCGACTGTTTTAGCTTATTTTCTACCTAATTTAATTCTGCTATATTTCACTTTTTATTCTTACGTCCTGTCTGTCTACCTTCACTCCGGACCGTTGGAACCGCATGTGATGCACAGGGGGACCCAAACAGTAGCTGAATGTCGCCAGTTAGCTTTCCTCCTCTTTCCTCACCATTGTATGTAAAGGTTGTAAACACAACACGTATTTCTAGACTCAGTGGGTCCAAAGTGTGTGTTTAGTGTTTGCAGCCTATGACCCACCACAGGCTGCCCTGTGCTTATCCATTTGCTGCCACATTCCTCAGGCTGGTATGGTAGACAGCAGCAGCAGCAGCAGCTTTAACACAAGCCCTGTCTGTCTATCTATAGTACTTGACTTACTCAAAAATACCACATGCATATGAGGACAGTCTCTATCAAGAAGTCTTAACTTTATTAGTGAACCCACTCTGTTAGTTATAGCTTTGTAGGTACTTTGTGGGTGTATTTATGACCCCAGCCACCTAATAAGCTATTGGGTTTTTTATTAGGGCTGAACGGTTTTTGAAAATAATCTAATTGCGATTTTTTTTTTCCCCTCAATATTGCGATTGCGATTTAATATGCGATTATTTTTTCAAGGGCCTCTGCATGTATTTTTCAATGAACACAAGCAAAAAATCAAGGCCGTGCCCCTCATTGGCCAGTTTAGGTGACCACGTGACTTAAAGTACCGTCAGTTTTATTTTAGCTCGTATTTATTTTTAGCTACCCCGCTCCGCTAACCCTTTTATTTTAGCCCTACACCAAGAAATACCCTAAAATGTTTATTTTTTTCATTTATGTATTTTTAAAGGTGGAATTTGCCATGTTAAATATGTTAAATTGAAAAAACATATATGACAAAAGCGGGATTCGAACCCACGGCAGCGGATGGAGGAATTCTTGAGTCAGGCGGTTAGATCACTCAGCCTATGTAGAAAAGATCCGTAAAACGTACATTTCCGTATCGATAGTCCCAGGGTCTATTGATACGTTTCCGTATCAATAGACACTTAGATAAATCAAACTGTTTCATGATAAACATTTTCAGATTTATTTGAACTTTAAATAAATATATAATGTAAATTTTAAAGCACAGATTACAACAATAAAGCAAACAAATCTGTAGCTTTACCTCTTCAACATATCTAACCAACTTCACGTTTCATTAAAAATGTAAACACATGGACTGCACTTCTTAAACACTCTCTGAACTTAACAGGACGGGACAAGAAAAAAAAAAATATAGCAGCCTTTGCGAAAATCACATTTTATGATATTGTGATAATATAATATAATATAATGCAAAGTTTTGATTATAGGTGTACAGTCATTGCCATGAATCTGACGATACGATACGGTTCATGATTTGCATGTCACAATTTGATATATCCCGATACTAAACAATACGGTACACATTGCGATATATCACGATATCAATAATTACAAATTTCACCTTTACAATTACAAATGAAAAAAAAAAATCTGGGCATTACAAGATTAAAGTCGTAATATTTTGAGAATATTTCAAGATTAAAGTCATAATATTTCAATATTAAAGTCGTAACATTTCGAGATTAAAGGCTTAATATTTTGAGAATAAAGTCGTCATAAAATTGAAATATAAACAGGATCTTGTCTGTGTTGCGGTCACTCGTGCGTTATGGAGAATTTGGAGCATTTAGTGAGATTATACTTCTCTTTAGGTTTCATAAATGGCCCTTCATCACCACAATGTTTTCAGTTAACGTTTTTTTTTCAGGCAAAAAAACCAGACTGATTTGGAGCAAATAGCTTCTTTTGTGGAGGAAGAACCGGCTGGAAGTGGTCGATTTCAGGGCTATAGGTGTCAGTTGCGTTTTCTTCAACAGGAAATTCTGAGCACTATACCATTACAAGTTTTTTAAGGTACAGCTTTATTCTCAAAAAATTATGACTCTATTTTCAAAATATTACGACTTTAATCTAATAAAATTACGACTTTATTCTCAAAATATTAGGACATTATTCTCGTAGTGCTCAGATTTCTTTTTTATTTTAATGTGGCCATAATATGCCTAAATGGTATGTTACAAAATTTATTTATTTATTTATTTTTTTAAACTTGCAAGAACAATTAAATGGCCATTAACTGTAATTCAAGTACCAATATCAAAAATAGGGATGTCCCGATACAACTTTTTCACTTCCGATACGATGCCGATATTGCAGCCTTGCGTATTGGCTGATATCGATCCGATACAATATCGGCACGAATCATACTTACTTTTATGACTTATTTTGTAGTATGGAATGTTAGAAAAGGCTTGATCAAGTGATGTTTCTCAAACAGAGATCAATAGTCAACAATTCAATTAACTTTAGTTATTTTTTACTGTTAGTATCTGGTGAAAACAACAGAAACTTATCGGAGCGCTTATATCGGAGATTTTAGATGCAGTCCGATAAAATCCGATATTCGTTTTTCTGGCTGATATCGGACCGATATCCGATATCAATATCGAATCAGACACCCTAATCAAAAACAAGTGGTATGATTATCAAACTGTCAAATTCAATTTTTCCATCACTAAAACAATTTTCTCTTCCACTGTAGATGGTTATGTGAATAAAGAGGACAGTACCTGGATCGATCTGCATTGATATACCGGTATGTAAATTCGACTAATTAAATATTACAACTGACACAATTTTCATTTACTCTTACCTTTAGATTAGCTTTTTGTTGTATTTCTTACACTTTTGATCATTTCTTTCTAAACTTTTTATGAGTTTGACTGTAGGCAGACAGAAAAATATTTTAATGTATAAGTTAGTCAACATACACGTTAAAAAAAAGAGAGATTCTAAAGGTATCACAATAAAATAATTATTTTATGATACTTATAATATATAGTACCATAGTGTACAGTAGTAAATCATTTTATAATTTAGTTAAGGTGGAAGTTAAACATGACAGTGGGATTATAAATTCATAAATTTTCTTGGAGAGAAAATAGAACCTAAAAAAAAGCTCAAACTGATTCTAACACAATGAAGTGATAATACAATGTGCATGTTAATGAAGTATCCTTGTTATGTGAGGTGGGGACGAGACCTCAGTGTTCAGAAATGAGAAAAATTCAGTTTTGGTACCTGTTTAGCAATGTTCATGTACATTTATCATAGTGTCTAGAGTTCCGGACCCCAGACAAACCGGACTATAGTTCCGGCACTTTCTGTGCGAATGTGCATTAACATCACTGCTGGACCTTTTCTACAAAAGCGGCATAATGTGCCTATGTTACCACCGTATCAGGATGGCCGAGTGGTCTAAGGCGCCCAGACTCAAGGATTCTTCCTTCCGCTTACGTAGGTTTGAATCCAGCTTCTGTCATATATTTTATTTCATTTTAACATATTAAACACCGCAAATTCCACCTTTAAAAATACATACAAGAAACATTTTAGGATATTTCCTGTGTTAGGGTTAGGTGCTAGGGGTTAGGGTTAGGGCTAAAATAAACCTGACGGAACTATAGCTAGAAGGGGACGGGTCCGGCTGTGACGGAAACGGCATTCGGCTTACTGCGCATGCACACAGGAACTGCCGCAACTATAGTTCGGTATGTCTGGGGTCCGGGTCCAGAACTATAGCAACAGCCTACATTTATTCAAAACACATGCAGAGTTTTGAAGCTGTTCATGGTGAACTAATTAAAGGCTGAGCTATAACTAGAAACCTCAATGACAGGTTCCTGTGCAGCACTGCAGCCAACCCCCTGTGCAGATTAGATATCATTTTGAGCCATTTTTAGGGATGTTGGTTGAAGCTTGTCCTGGAACTTTTAAAGCCTTTGCCCAATGTTTTCACTTTGTTTTAACTACACACATGGATGATTTTTGCCCATGCAGCTTTATTTGTCTTCTGCAGGATTGTTGCACAGTGCAGTTTCTACTGCTTCCTCACCACAGCAAAACAAATCTTTTCGTCACCTGTTTCCACTTAAATGTGCTTGATTACTACATTATCACATGACTTGTGGTTAAGTTGTGCTTTGAGTTTGTACCTACTTGCTTGCGGTCTAGACTAAAACAGCTCAGCAGGCAGTAGGACAAAAAACATCATGTTTAGGACTTGTCTTATATGTATATGTTGGTCAGAGACAAACTAGAATTATACATTTTAACCCAATTTACTTTTCTCTTTATGTAAAGTCGTAGGAGTTATTTTTTTCATCTCAACCACGAAGTAAAACCATGAACAGAAGAATAATTCTAGTTCAATCCTTGGGTGTCCAAAACGATACAGATACTGCAGCCTTGCGTATTGAATCAAACACATTATTATTGATTATTTAGTTGAAAAGTGATAATACGTATGACTGAGAGGCTGATTTTTGGCCATGTTGTTGTTGATTTAATGTGTTTGTTGCCGATTTTAAATGTTTTTGCTGCTGATTTTAATGTTCCTATTGATTTTTCAGCTGTTGAATGTTTTCTGTTGCACTTTTTGATCATGTAAAGCACATTGAGTTGCCTTGTGTATGAAATGCGTTATACAAATAAATTGGCCTTGCCTTACTCAAACAGAGAACAATAGTCAGCAACAGTAGGTGGGGGAAAAACGACTGACCTATTTATTATTAACTGATGGGTTACATACATTTTAACCTTAAACATTATAATATTCTACAATTGAATAAAATAAACAATAAATTAAACCCTGAAAAATAACCTCAATAAATCTAATAAAAACACAATATATTTTATCTGTGATTTTAGATCATTACCCATATAAAGTGTTGTTTACTGCATGTCTTGCCACCCTTTCAAGTTTGCGATCTTAGGTTAACTCTGGTGAGAGGACGAATAGATGCATCTCAGTGATTTCTTTCAAACTCCTATGTATTACACAAGTTTCTTCTATTGACCGAAAAACAAAATTTTATCGATTTCTCATCAGGGAATTTGAAAAGACATACATTTGACCGTATGTTCTCCCATGTTGTAATTGTTGGGTGTGTGTTTCCTTTGTAACACTAAAAATAGATCTTAACCTAGAGACTCCACTCCCTCTTTCTGTAATGACAGACATATGCGGGATGAAAGCCGAGCATGAGCTACACTTTGAGTTTGTTTTATTATTACAGAAAACAGTACTACGCTTAGCTTTTGGACCACCAGTGAATTGAGATAAAGCTCAGCGTGTTTATTTTTCCTTTGTTGTTAAAGCCTATATCAATATATTTAAAGCCTTATATTGTGCGCTATTATCCCATGTCGGTATTTATTTTCGTTCTTACTGTCTGCTCTTCTATTGTGTTGCTGCAACATACGAATTTTCCCTCTGGGAATCAATAAAGGTTCATTCTATTCTATTAGGGTAAAAGCCAACAAAATAAAAGGAAGGATAGGGCAGTGCTGGAATGTCAGATTTGATCAAATATGCAGAGAAATGTTGCGCATGAAGAAACAATAGAAGGATGTTGAGTTACCAAACTAATGCACTCACTTTCCTTTTTAATCTCTGCTCTAACCACAAGATGTAATTTTGGAAATCTTGTTGCATAGCATGAATATATTGGGCGACTTACAGACGTGTTGCAACAACTGCTCTGTGGTTATGTTGTTATGGCACAGTGTAGAATACATTCACTACAGACATTTCGACAGGATACAGGAGTTGCTCGCTGCAAAACAAAAGAAACAAAAAAAAATGCAGAGGACGTACATCTCTTTCACTGCATTCCCCCACAACTTGGATCGTGCTGTTTTAAAATAGAGGTTTGGGAATGCCTTACGGTCAGCTGAACATTCTTTTTTTTTTTTTCATAGTCTTTAAAAGAAGCTAAGCTTTATTGTCGTTTTAGGAAATTACCCATTACCCTTGTCCTGGAAGTGAAGGAAGAGTGGAAACTTTTACTTGTTTTTGGTTTCTCTGAGAATCCAGAGCTGTGACATTCAGTGTGTCAGTGGACTCTTTGTTAAAACATTGAATTGGTGGAGAAAAAATGCCCTTTTAAACCAAGATGAGAGAACCCCCAAAAATGTGCAAAAAGAAAGAGAGCAAACAGGAAAAGAAATGACTTAGAATCATGAAAGATGTTGCTTTGTGTTTAGAGGGAAGTGCTTCTCAAACTTCTTGAAACGATTGAAAATTTGTCTCCAAACAGTCACACATCAGCTAGGCTACCACTCTAAGCTAAATATTCTCCCAAACTTTAACAATTCCTTCAAGTCAAATACAGTCTTCTACATTGCTTTGGTTGTGTTATTATTACTTGTTTAGTTTATTCATTTTCTTTGTGTCAACTGTATCCTGTGTAAAGCAACAGTAAAGTTGTGATTTTTAGCCACATATTTGCAGAGTTGACACGTAACGAAGCATAAATACTTCATTACTGTACTTAAGTAGTTTTATCTGGTATCTGTACTTCATTTTGTTGGCTTTTACCCTTACTTTTTTAAACAAATATCAGTACTTTCTACTCCTTATATTTTAAAATGTAGCTTGTTACGTGTACTGATCTTCAAAGATGATGCCACAATGTAGAAAGATGCAAAATGTTGGTAATTTGAGCTTTTTTCTGTTAGGCAGGTCCCTTAGTTTTATGGATAACATTTTCAAGTTTTTAAAAATGTTAAACTCAAAGCTGCTCTTGGTTTAATTGAGCATTTGCACTTAATTTTTTTTCTTGACACATTTTATTTACAAATTCTATTCATTATGAGTGCTAAATTCTCCAGGTGTGCAAAAGTAACAAATTTAACTTGTTTCCATTAGGCTTTACACGATCAAGGATTTTTGGGCTGATCACCGATCAGTGAGTTTAGAAAACCTATCACCGATCCGATCATATGAGTTGAAGTTGTTTTTTTTGGGTACCGACCAAATTCCTTCGGTACTACCTGACACAGATTCACGGAAAATCAAACGGTACCATTTTTCGTGACCTAAATGCAGCCTTGTGACTGTGAGGGTGTGAGTTGAAAAATGTCCATGCAGGACTTGAACATAACATTTGTTGTCAGTGTGTGTGTGTGCATGGCCCTTTAACTGCGAATAAATGTGCTGGTTCACATCGTACTGAGATTATACAGTATATGCGCATGCACGCACAAATTTTTGCTAAAAAAATAATAATTAATTTTTGTTTATTTTTGTTTTCAAAGTGAACATACACATGTTTTATTTGTTTATTGGATTAGGTTAGGGTTAGGGTTATAATCTCAGTACAGAGGTAAACTCAGACCATCACACCGGAGCTGATCGATTATAAGCTAAATGCTATTTTTGTGTACTTGGCAAAATAAAAGTTGCAGCTGTTGAATTGAACCAGAGTCCCATGTCATACTCAATGACTGCTGTGAAGCAAGGGAGTTAACCCCGAAGCTGAGGATAGCTTCAACTACAGTAGAGTTGGAGATGAAGCTGTGGAGGCAGACCACACTGGAACTACTTGAAGCCTCCATTAGCATTAGCATTAGCATTAGTGTAGCAAACACATATTTCCTGACTGTGGCATCGCATACCCAAAGCCGTGTCACATAAAGCAAACAACTCTTCAGTGCAAATGAGATGATAAAACAATGCAGTGGGAACATTTACAGAAAGTTTCAAGATGACAATGACATCATTGATCGGATCGGCGAATTAAGACATTACAGCCAATCACATTAATTGCATAAAATGCTAAATATCGGCCGATCCGATATAGCCAATCAGATTGGTGTAAAGCCTAGTTTCCATGTACCAGTATTCTACAAGTTCTTAAGAAAATAAAAGATATGGAATTTGTTGGTTTAAAAACCCTGCCTTATTATTGAAGGGACATTTGTTTTAATTTTTATTTAAGTACATTTAGTAGCATGTACTTTTTTACTTTAATTCAAGTAAGGGAGCAACTTAAATACTTTTACTTTTACCAGAGTCATTTTTTTTCCCAAGTATATATACTTTTACTTGAGTACTGAAGAATTGTACTTTTGCCACCTCTGCACATTTGTTTGTCTTTTTATGTAAAGTATGGTAGTTATAAATTCTCACCTGTTCTTACCAGTATCCCTACTTGAGGCATTCTTTCTAGTTTCATCAAACACACGTGTCTCTGTTGACATCTACCCAACTTAAACTTAAATTTTCGTCACACAGTCTCCACCCTCTGGTTCACGCCTCCATGTGTTAGCTTTCTTTGCAGGAGTAGTGTGGATACAGAGTAGGTGTACTCACACACACACACACACAGGAAGAGAGAGAAAGAGGCCATTAGGGGGTGGGGGGAGGAGGCAGAGAGGGAGATGCACAGGTGGAGCACAGATTAGGGAGAAAAAGGCCTAGTTGTTTCAGGGTAAACAAGAGAGGAGAAGCGTGAGAGTTGGGTGGAGACATTGTGGGGCTGCTCCTGGGGACAGGTTGAACTGGTTTTCTCCCTTCAAGATCCCAGTGTTTCCCTCGCTCTCAATCATTTATACCAGCCAAAAGCAGAAGGAGTGGTGAAGATGAAATACGGAGCTGTGGTGTGTGGAGTGTGTGTGGAGTAAAAAGCCTCTGTTTTTTTTTTTCTAGCATTTGGCCCAGAAAGTACTTCCAGCATGGCTAAGAAGGAGCGACAAAACTCTGAAGATCATGGTAACGTTCTCTCTTTGCTTCAGCATTACATTGATTATTTTTGTGTTGTTGTTTTTTAACTCTAAATTAATGTCTTCAACTAAAATACTCCATTAAAACTTAATCTGTAGAGGGTTTTTAAACCTGCTTCAAAGCCTGGTTTGACTATTTGATATGTGTGCTCAGTTTGGACTAAAACTAGAGTGACTATGTCAAAACTATGGGCTTATAAACTAGATAGGTGTGTGTGTTTGGAAGCTACACTGCTACTATCTTTGCTCATTTGACCAGTGTTGGTGTGCAGGCAGGGACTTTATCAGAACCTGACAAATGTAACTTAGCACTGTTGATAATCAGCACGATCATGTTGTCACTTTAACCAAATCGTTACTGAATTCTCACTCAGTTGTGAGTCATACCAGTTACCAAACCAGACTCATACCATACAGGCTGTCTCTGACATGGAGCTGCCATTTCTCTAATTAAGCCTTTAAAAATGTGCAACTACATATATCACAAAGTGGCTATACTTTAGTGAGATACTTTAGTTTGTTATACTAATGTTTCAAGTGGTTTTTCTAGAAAGCTGTAACATTTACCATGATCAGTGTGAGATGCCACACTGACCTCAGATGGCCTGTAGCAAACTTAATAGGGTTCATAGGCTTTCCCAATCAGCTGTGCAGTTAAACACAATTTGTTTTCACTATTTAGCATTTAATATGCTATGAGACAGACAAAACTAATGGCAGCTTTAGTCATTTTCGGCCCTTTATTTACAGTTTTTTTTTTTTTGTTCTTTCATATAGTTAAACAATTTAATATTAGAATTTGTTCTGAACAAACAAACTTTGTGTTGTTAATTTAGCTTCACAATAATCAGTTATGCAATGTTTTGTTCAATTCAAACTATTGTTTTATCATTAAAAGCTGCTTAAAGATTAAATTAATGTGATTTATTTGAAGGTCCGACAGATCGTCTGTTGAGACTTTTCACCTTTTACCAAATGACTTCTTCAATTATCTCTGTGGAACTCAGGGATTTGGTATGAATCTCCACCAAGCTGACCTCACTGTTTCAGCACAGCAAATGTGCTACTTTGAATAATTTTAGGCTTCTCTGTTGGTCGTTCATAAGTTATGGTGGCTCCTTTTATTTATTTATTTTTTTGTCTCCACAAGTTTTTTTTCTGTTTCTTAGTCACAAGGGAGGAATTTGTCAGGTTGCTAGGAGTGTCTGAGCCTTTGAGAAATGTCCTCAGAGAGAGGAGGTAGGACGATAGATACGGATGTGCTGCTTCTTTGGATGGAAATCAACTTCTGCCATCAAGTAGTTGTAGCATTCAAAAAAGAAAACAAAATTATAGTCAATCATCTGAATAGCAAATAAAAAATGTCGGCTCTCTGAATGTTTAACAAATATGGAGCATTTTTTATTCATTATAATGAAACTCAAAGAATGCTTTTATTTTGTGCAGGTGAGCCAAGGCAGTATGACCCCAACTTCAAAGGTCCGATCCATGATAGGTGAGACACACATCTGTTCACTTGTTTTGTTCTGTTTCCTGTTCACATTAAAGATAAATGTGGGAAGAAAAAAAACAAACTTATTAACCCTGTTTTTTATTTTGAAGGGGCTGCACGGACATTGTGTGCTGCATCCTTTTTGTCATCGCCTTGCTCGGTTATTTTGCTGTGGGAGTCCTATGTAAGAAAATGATTCTGAGGTAGTGATGTTTATATAATCCACATTGAACCAACTCTCACTTTCTTTCTTTCTTTTTGTTTCCAGCTTGGTCTCAGGGTGACCCCCGAAAGGTGATCTATCCCACTGACAGTCGAGGGCAGTTTTGTGGGCATAAAGGCACTCCACTTGAGTAAGTTGATGTCCAAATCCAGATGTGCTGTACAATCTATCTCCCACATAGTAGCTGGAATTTAACTATTTTGATTTTGTTGTTAAATAAAACCCTGAATTATCAGTTAGTATAAGTAATAATAAGTTAGATTAAATTCCTTTTTTTGTGTTTATCTAATCTTGAGATGATTCTGTTGATCTGTGAGGGCAAAATGTAGGATAAAAAAAGGTGTTATTCTCTTTGATGCTTTAGATGTGAAGTAACTACAGGTACATGTTACCACTTAAAAACATTGATTAGCATTAGCCAATAACAAGATTGTTTTTTTTATTTTCTAATGTATAGCTGCCTTTGGAAAGCACATTGTAACGTGTGTTTTGACAAGTGATATATAATTAGTTTATTGTATATGTATATTATTATAATTTGATTGAAAACAAAAAGTATTTTTGACTGATGCCTCGTAGACCAAAGAAAAGCTGTGAGCTTTGTACGTTGATTGCAGAGAAATGCATGTTGCTCCATTGTCACCTTTTATTTTTCATTTTTTAATCTCACTGTATGTTTATTTTTTTCTTTCCAAGGGGAAAACCTATGCTGTTCTACTTCAACATCATGAAGTGTGCCAGCCCCCTGGTGCTGTTGGAGTTTCAGTGTCCGACTACACAGGTTTTTAAAATCCACCTATCTACTTTATTCTCTAAACCTGTGTTTATGTATCAAACCTGCAATCGAGATGTATGCACTGCTTGTGAATCCCTCTTAAACGTGTATTCATCATCTTGAGATGCGTGTGGGGGTTTTGTTTGACATGATGAATTTCCATCCTCAGATATGTGTGGAGAAGTGTCCGGACAGGTTTATGACATTAATCACCGCTCATGCCAAAACGACGGACTTTGAATACTACAAAACATTTTGCCAGAAGGGTGTTACCCAGTCCATGGTGAGTTATCTTTTCAATTCAGTTTCTGGATTTAGAATATATATAGCTTTTACACTGCTAACTGGTACATTTTATTTCAGCATGTCACAGAAATACTGCGGGATGGTCTCTGTCCTGCCATGCTGATGCCCAGTAAACCCTGTAAGTCAACGTATCAATCCATTGACAACACGTTGATTTACATGTAGCATGTTCACCTGAAAACTAAGTCTTATATTTTGTTTTCCTCCAGTCGCAGAAAGGTGCTTCCCAGCGTTGGGTTTGTCAGGAGGAGTGATAACAGTAGGAAACAACTCTCAGTTTGACGAGGGAGATGGAAAGATCCGAGAGGCCAAAGATCTTTTGGATGGAGTGAAGTGAGTACATGAGTGGAGTCATCAAGCTCTTTGCTGCCAGCTGAGGCCATACCTGTCCCAACTTGCCTCATTCAATTTTTGGCAAAGCAGTGTTTGACGAGGAATTCCTTCGGTTCTGAGCTGATTATTGTATTCCTACAGGAATGCCACTGTAGTTATCAAGGCCCGTCATGTGGTGATGAAGGTGTTTGAGGATTACACACAGTCATGGTACTGGATTCTCCTGTAAGTGCTTAAGCGTTGGTTTCACTCAGATCCCGTCAGCTAAGCCAGCAGCTATCACTCACCGTGTTTTCTCTCTGCAGAGGGTTGTTCATTGCAATGGTGCTCAGCTTGGTCTTCATCGTCCTCCTGCGCTTCCTGGCTGTGGTCATGGTCTGGGTCATGATCATCTTGGTTATAGCGGTGATAGGATATGGTAAGAGATGAAACACACATGACCTTATCACTGTCTTTTCTTACTCTACAGAAAACATTTCAATTGAAAGGAAGACAATCATCCCACAGCTGTCTCACAATATATACAATCTGCACCATTGTTAAATCAGTTGGCCAAATATTTTTTTCAACATCTAGCAACAGATTGGGCAAAATTAGGTTTGCAAACTTTTGGCGTGTTTCCACTGGTGGTATCGGCTCTACTGTTACTGTGAAGCTGGACTTATATTTAATTTAAAATGGTAATAAAATTTTTTTAATTTCATTTGACTAAAGCTGTAGGAACCATGTGTAAATAAATTTAATCTGTTACACTTTATGAACACCTGGAGGATTTAGCACTTATTTACTGTAGATAAATTTTGTAAAAAAAAATAAGAAAAAAAAATGCAAAAGCTAAATTATATCCAGAACAACTTTGAGTTTAACATTTTTAAAGATTTTAAAAATGTTAAACCATAAAACTAGTTGACCTCTGTGTACTTCTCAAAATGAGTGTGTAGTGCGTTCACATTAGATTGTATGGAAAGAATGAGTACGTGAGAAATACACGGATTTATACTATATCGGGACATTTTCTAAGTATGCACAGTGGGCACACTAGTCATACTCAACCGCCCCATGATGCATTGCAAGCGGAATGTAAAATCGTTCTGGGACTGGCTTCAAGCTAAAAATCAAATGCCCCCTTTTCAAAACAAAAGCATCTCTTGTCTTTCATTAGACCAAATGCTACAATGGAGTCAGTGAACCAGTACTGGAAAGTTTCCTTCTGCTAATAACGAGAAAACTCTGAGGCTTTGAAATGCTGCTTTAAATTGAAAGCACATGGAAAAAATTCCCTGGAATAAAACATCTGAGTTGCAGGAAATGCATTTCAGATGTTTTAACTGGTTGGCTTGAACAATATAATGCAACGGCATTAGTTCTGGCGTTTTGTTACGTTAACCTGAATATTGGATATATAAGCTAATTGTAGCTGCAGCAACAAAGCTAATTAAATGGTTTTATTGATGATGTAATTTCATATTGCTGCACAGGCATCTTCCACTGTTACATGGAGTACGATAGTTTAGCAACGGTCCCAGGTGCCGATGTGACCCTGGAAGAACTGGGCTTCCAGACGGACTTCACAGTCTACCTGGAAGTCAGACAGACTTGGCTGGCCTTCAGTATGTGTACACCACAGAATTAAAGTCCATTGCATGGATTTGTCACACACACAATTTATATCTTCCTCTGCTGTATTTTTTAGTGATTATCCTGGCCGTTGTCGAAGTCATCATCATCTTTCTACTCATCTTCCTCAGGAAGAGGATCCTCATAGCCATCGCACTCATCAAAGAGGCTAGCAGGTTGGACATGAAACACTCAACACATTTGGATAATATATATATATATATTTTTTTTTTTTACAAATAACTCAGGTTTAAAATTGAAGACAGCAGACGTGTTTACCTGAGTATTTTTCCACCTCTTTCAGGGCCATTGGACATATAATGTGTTCTTTGCTCTACCCTTTGTTCACCTTTGTCCTCCTGGCCGTGGTCATCTGTTATTTTGTCGTCGTTGCAGTGTATCCTTTGTTTTCATTGTTAATTTGGAACCATGTAACGTAATTCAGGTTTTTATTTGATAATTCAAGCACACGTTGTAGCCCTTGTTGGTCTAAATTGCTTGCTTGAAATAGGACCTTTTTTAAAAGTTTGTTTCATTGATTTGGTTGTGTTGATTACATTAACAGCTTTTTGATGTGTAGGATGTTCATATGCACACTAATGCTAAACCTTTCAACAAGGGCTTTAAAAACTCAGATTCAGGTGCTAAATATTTTCTTTTCTTTTATAAGTGAGTAGGCATTATGGATTTATTATTTTTTTCAAAATGTGATGTTTTTGTTTTGTAACGTCATGATGACCGTAGTCCTTGACAGATCTCAACAGTTTTCTGTCGACCTCTAATGTTGCAGTCTACAAAGTCTTCAATGACACAGAGTGCGAACACTCAAGGAAAACATGTGAACCCGCTGTAAGTCTTCCTACATGCTTTCTTCTTTTTATTTTGTTTTGTGTTTTTTCCTCCACTCCTCCAAACTAACTCCTATCTCTGCTCAGAACTACAGCAAGAGCGTCATGAAGGCAGAGTGCTCCGACTCCGAGTGCCTTTTTGCCTTCTACGGTGGAGAGGATTGGTACCACAAGTACCTGATCGCCCTACAGTTCTACAATGTCTTCCTCTTCTTTTGGTGTGCCAACTTTGTCATAGCTCTAGGACAGATGACCCTCGCTGGGGCTTTTGCCTCATACTACTGGGCCTTTGTCAAACCAAGAGACGTCCCAACATTCCCGATTTTCGCCTCCTTAGGGAGAGCTCTCAGGTGCGTTCTGATGTGTGGATTTTACTTCCGTTTTGATTAATATTATGCCAACTATCCAGTTTTTATTATTTTATTTTTTTTCCCATTTTGGCAGGTATCACGCTGGGACTCTGGCTTTTGGCTCTCTCATCCTCTCCATCATTCAGATCATCAGGGTTTTACTGGAGTATCTGGATCATAAACTCAAAGGTGTGTTCCTTTCAGAATGTTTTGCTCTAAAGCACTGATCAGTAAACACTGTCCATCAGTGATGCTGATGGACAGTGAAATTGTATTCTATAATTACATTTAAAAACCATATTTGTACACTTGTGCTCAACTTTTTCTTGAATCTACCTTGTATCAACGAAATACAATCCAGTAGATAAATAAGTTATTGTCCGTGAGGTTTAAGAATTAATTTCTGTCTTTGTAACATAGATTTAAAAAATCTGAAATCAGTGGTGACTCAAGTCATTTACCTTTTTTATGCATTGTAACAATCTGTCCTTCAAAAATCTCATTAAAACCTCCTTCAAATCTTTCAATCATTGAAAAAATTAGAAACATCTCTTCCTAGGAATTAAAACTGACAAAACACTCAAAAGGCTTACAGAACATTAAATAATAATTCATCTGATATCAATATCATCTAATCTGAAGGTGTGTCATGTAGTTTTGTAGAAGGTGTGAGATTAGCTTCTCTTTATAATTCTTTCTGATCCTACACACCTGATTGTAAAGGACTGTGGCATACAGATCTTACTTGCTACAATCTGTAGGTCATAGCGCCCCCCTGCGGTCAAAGCTGTGGCACTTTATTTTTTACTATTCTTTATTTAACTTTTTTAACAGTAAACAGACATACAGAGTGCAATAAGTTAAGGACCACAATAAAGACAGTTTTACAAGGGGCACATCTGAATGCAAACACCCCCCCCCCACCCCACCCAACTAAGCCAAGGGAAGGAGAAAACAAAAATGAAATAAAAAAAACAAGGCTTTTTCATGTAAATTACTCCCTCTAATAGTGTTACCCCACTAGGTTTCTGAGTGCTTTGCCATTATAAACATAACTTTGGGACTGGGTGTTTTTATGTGGGCTCTGTGTTACTATTCCTACAATGAAATGTGCAATATGAATAAATACAATTTTGATCTGTTTTACAGGGGTCGAGAATAAGTTTGCGAAATTCTTTATGACCTGTCTGAAGTGCTGCTTCTGGTGTCTGGAGAAGTGTGTGAAATTCCTGAACAGAAACGCCTACATCATGGTGAGCAGTTCATCTGTTCGTCCTGCTAGCATCATCGTAGCTTCTGCCCCTTAAAATATTGTTGTCGGCATGTTGCTGACTCATGTGTGGTGTGTGTTTGTACATCTAGACAGCAATTTACGGCAAGAACTTCTGTACCGCAGCCAAAGATGCCTTCTTCCTCCTTCTGAGGAACGTGGTCAGGTAAAAGTTTTTTTTTTTTTTATACTAAACTGTGCATTCAGTATTGGTTTTATACTCATGACTGATTTTAATTTCCTAGGGTGGCTGTCTTGGATAAGGTGACAGATTTCCTCTTGTTTTTGGGGAAATTGCTCATCGTTGGACTTTTAGGTAGGTGTGATTATTATTGTGTTTTCTGTTTGGTTTATTTTCAAAGCTCAGTTCTTGTTGTTTACTGCATGAAATAAAGTTTTATGGGGTAGTCCTGGATTGGCTGTCATTGCATTGTACGTGTCCTGTTCACAGGAGTGTTGGCCTTCTTCTTCTTCTCTGGGAGAGTAGAAGCCTTTGTGAAAGCAGCCCCAACCCTCAACTATTACTGGGTACCCGTTGTGGTAAGTTTGAGAAATCACGGTACTCTATTATTCAATGATTGTCAAGTAACAAGCACTCCTGTCACGAAAAGTTTAAGGTTTTTTATAGTCAGCCAGAGCTGTAATGAATACTGAAATATCCCACTGAAGTAGAACTACTGTTACTTGATTGAAAATGTAAAAGTAAGTCATACATAAAATACTCAAGTACAAGTAAAATTTAGCTCAATTAAATAGTACTCAAGGTAAAAGTTACTACCAGTTACTTTCACCTCCAACAATAATTTTCACGGTTCCCTTGCATACAGTAAACATCTCATGTACATATAAACTTAAGAAAGGAAGAGAACTTAATTTATTTTCCACAATGGCATCTGTATGAAATAAAAGGTTTGTCAAAATGTACAATTCTTTTTTTAAATGAATTCAATTCAAAATAATAAAAAATATCAGGCTCTTAGTATAGCTAAATTTATGAACACAGTGCCATGTGGGTAACAAAATAATGGGTAGAAACTAGATACCCCAACCAGAATCAAAAAAGTGGCTGGGCGTTCATAAGAAATGGCACCACTAAGAACTAGGAGTGTAACGATACACAAAAATCACGATTCGATACATACCTTGGTTTTGAGGTCACGGTTCAGTTCATTTTCGGTACAGTATGGAACAAAATGCAAAACATAAATTTGCATGTTTATTTGAAACTTTAGTAAACAAACAATGTGTTTAACATTATACAGAATATGAAAATAAGGTTAAAAAAAATCAATACTATTGTAAAGTGCTGCCTGGTAATAATATTCTCAAGCAAAAAATACATTACATATGATAGAAATAAGCTCACAGCTCGTTAATAGCTTTAAACAAACAAGGTTTAGACCTTCATATTATTGGCCAGAAAAATGTACTTGTCCACATTGTCTGCAGTAAGTGCAGATCTGCTGGCAGTTACAAATGCAAAACATACATTTGCTTGTTCATTCAAAACTTTAGTAAACCAACAAGAACATATGGATTAGGTTTAATGAAACAGAAAAAATAAATAAATAAAATGACAAAAAAAAAAAAAAAAAAAAAATGACTGGTTGGGTGTAGAAATGTAACTAATTATTTTACTACTTGAGTACAAGTAAAATTACAGATTTAGGAATATACTCAAAGTACACGTACCTATTAAAACAACTCAATTACAGTACTTGTTAAACAAAGACTAGACTAACTGTACTAGTTTTATTTTACAAAGTTATTTATCTAATGTGTTTTACACCCAGTAAAACCATCTCAGGTGGTTTAATGTCTGTTTGCCAAAAGGGCAACACACTGAACCCTGATTTGCTTTCAACATTAGCGTAGCGCCTTGCGTGGCAGCTCTGTGTTTAGTGATAAATAAAATGTAAAATAAATCAAGACTATTTACCATAAATGACATCAACATAAAAGCTTGAAACAATCTCACCACAAAATAATCTGTTGGAGCATAAAACTTGACAAACACTAGGCCTGGGCAATATATCAAAAATTACTATATCGCCTATAATGATATATTTTCATTTTATAGCTTATTTTATATTTAAATATTCGGTTTAGAAGTTGCTGTTTTCGCCACTTCTCAGAACAACAGGAAAAGTACAGTTTGATTGAGTAGTGAGTGTGTCTTAAACCATACCTTCTTTTTAACTAGCCACACTACAGAACTCACTCACACATGCTGTCCCTTAGAGGTAGAAAAAGCCAAACTGGCACATATTTTGCAGCGGTTTGTTAATAAATGTGCCTGTGTCAGCAAATTTAACCAAGAATTGTGTTTCTGGTAAGACTTTATTGAGTTGAAAATATCGAGATTTATATCGTATATATCGCCATTTTGAGAGAAAATATGCATTTTGGTCTATATCGCACAGCCCTAACAAACCATGCCTTTTAATTTTGTGTTATTTTTTGTTTAGTTTTTTAATTTATTGACACTATTGTCAGTGTGGTTCCAACATGACAAATGTGTTTTTCTGATTTTGGTGTTTTTTGCTGTTTTTTTTCAGACTTTGGTGATTGGTGCGTACCTCATCGCCCACGGCTTCTTCAGCGTGTACTCCATGTGTGTGGACACTCTGTTCCTCTGCTTCTGTGAGTAACACCTCATCATTCCATTACAGCTTGTTTCCTATGATTTGCCTTAGGGCTGGGCAAAAATAATTGATTTTATCGAATTTGTAGATTAAAACTATTTTAATTTTTCAAATTCGTGTTAAAAAAAAAAATATATTTACGTTTTCTTTCCCACCACAGTTTTTTTGGACCTTTTTGCGTTCCGTCCTTGTGGGTTACCGTAGTGCGATGTGAGCCAGCCCCCTCTTTGTTTACATTTGTTTACCCTTTGAGTAGGCTATATGTGTGTTTTATTCACACTATGCTGAGATGCTAAGGGAAGAGTTTATTATTTTTTTAATTGTAATGTTATTTGTTATAAAATATGTAGTTATCTGATTTCTTTTTTTTTATTACTTTATTTATACATTTTTAATAAGTGTGAACACTTACCACCATTCCCAATCACCCACCCACCCTCCCATGTCACTAATACACAACAGCACAGATAAAAATAAAAGGCAAAACAGTGAATATATATTAAAAACCACTCAGAAAAAAAAACCACACAAATAATGAAATGAAAATAAATAAATGTAACCCCTTTAATCGTGTAGACAATAACTTTTAAAGCAGTCAAAAAAAAAAATTCAGTACAGTTTTCTCTGCTGTATTATAATTTTTGCATCTTTGTACATCAATACACTTTAAATAGAAGTCAATAGATGTGAATTTGTTCTGAGCAGAAGAAAAAGTGTTTTTGGAGTTTAGTTACTCTTTAAGTCTTGAACCTGCCGTGCGTATTTAACTCGTGCAGCACTGTGCAGTATAAAAGAGTTTAAGACCTTTTAAACTTTGGTTTGTTCTACGCATCAAACTGTTAAAATGCTCTGTTCTGGTCAATGTGTCTTATCTAAGCACATGCACGACTATCACCTACATCTTTAGAGTTTCTTGCTTGATTAAAAACACATTTCGGTGACTTCTTTTAAAAGACACTTCAACTGTACTCGAAAAGAAATCCTTTAAATTCAGTTTGGTGAAACATTTTTTTAAGTTTTCTGTGTCCTACCCCTTATATGCAGATGTTAGCGCTACTGTTTTTGTGTTTTCATATACAAAATAAATAATTTCAATGCTTGTTCGGTCTTTTTTCCTTCTCAGTGGAGGATCTGGAGAGGAATGACGGCAGTGAAGAGAGACCCTACCTGATGCCCGAGAGCCTCTGTAAAATCCTGGATAAGAAAAAGAAGACCCCTGAGGCTCAGTAGAGAACTTTATCTCCAGTCAGCATTTTGAAAAAAATAAAAGACTAAAAAGATCAACTTTGATTTTTGAGGAAAAGGTGTAACATGAAGGTACTCAAAAAACCATTGAGGTTTTAAATTGTATTTTATTATTAATGTGTGTGTTTTTTTTTTTCTATGACTATATTTGACGTTTATATTTAAAGTTATTGTTGCCAAAGCCATTTAAGTGACTTTAGGAAAGATTACAACCTTTCCTAAAGTCAAAGATTTTATATTGACACTCCATCTGTGATGTATGGAGGGAAATGTAGGTTGAATACTTACATTGTCATTGTTGTAAATATTCAGTTGCTTATGTCATCTTGTTTTGTTTTTTTTAAAAGCCAATAAAACATAGTTTTCTATTAAGTACTTTGAGTGCTTCACATAATTTTTCACTAACACCCTTACGTATGAAAATAGTTTCAATCAATCTAAAACTTTTGATTGACTACATGCAACTAAAATCCAATGTTTTAATAATGCACACTGACACAGAAACAGTAGTATTATGTGTAAGGGGGGGAAAACGAGGATGAAAAGCAGCTTTTTGGAAAGGAACCCATTTCTAAGCAGGATACATACTTGATGCAGGTGCACTGATGCATTTTGCTTGTGAACCACAAGAGGCTGCAAAACACAATCATCTGAAGCCTGCACTGATTCAACTAAGAGAAACCGATACATTAGCAACTTGGTTTGTGTACAAAACGTCTCTATTGTTAATTGACTTTAATTGTAAAATCAGACAAAATGTTGTTTTTCTGAAGAAAGCAACTTTAAAAAAAAGAATCATTTCCGAGCGGTAGGAAAATTAGAAATAACTTTGGTACTTTTTGTGTTTTTGATCTATTTGTCAAGCCTGTTTTTCATTGATTCTTAGAAGTTAAACGGAAGCATTGCAACACCAAATGAGATTCCTACTTTGTCTTTTTTCCCCCTTTTACTCAACCCTGACTAATCAAAGAAATTTACATTAACAATACAACGTATGTGCGTTATATGTTAAGTTGAGGTGTCGTTTATTCAGACAAGGTTGTTCAGGAAATGTTTATCTCTCGACATGTTTCGACTGTCAACTGCCAGTCTTTGTCAGAGGAGTTCTGCTATATTGTGTTACATTAGGGGTGTCAAACTCATTTTAGTTCAGGGGCCAAATATGGACAGATTATTGGTGGGAAAGTGAGCAATTTACAATAATGCGCCCTGCTTTGTACTTCCACCTTTAAATGATATGTAAAGCACATAAAGCATTGATAACATCCAAGCAATAAGTGACAGATATCAGTCCCTGCAGGATCTTCAACTAAATTTACTTGATTTTGTGATACGGGCCTTGTGTTTGATGCATGTGTATTACATGGAAGTCAAGGGCGATCTGCAAAATGCAAACTACTAAAATCAACCTTATATACAGGCTACGGTCATGACAACCTCTAATTAAAATTGAATATTTTAACTTGAGCAGATCTCTATCTGACTCAATGACGTATAAGAATTTTTACAGCATTATTTTTCATAAAATGGGCATCAAGTGTGCTTGAATATGGAAATAAAACATATAAATACAAACACTTAGGAAATCATGCCAAATGGAACAGATTTATAATAATTTTAAAGACGTTTTCAATGTTGTGTCCCATGGGGCGTCGATTGTAAAGTTGCGTTGCGTATGCTAAAATACACCGCAACATTTAACAAACCACAATTAAAAAAACGTGATTTTTTTTTTTTTTTTTATGTTACTTTTGACCGGATTTACTGCAATATTTTGATTATTTTCTCTCATAAAAAATATAATGTAAATGTTGAATGTAAATGTATTGAGCTAATATGCAAATTCACCGGAATGAGCTTTTATGTTGTAATTCTGGTGAATTTGCATATTAGCTAAACATTTAGTTTCACTCAAGACATTTAGATATAAATGTCAAATCTAAATGTTATATTTAATATTTAACATTCAGATTTAGATTTAACACTTGACATTATGTTTTTATGAGAAAAGAATATCACAAATATTGCTGTAAATCCGGTCAAAAGCAAAAAAATAAAATAAAAATCACACGTTTTTTAAATGTGGTTAAATGTTGCAAAAAAGTTGCTGTTTATTTTAGCATGCACAACTTTATAATTGGCGCCCCTTAGTGGCCGGACAGTCGAATTGTGCAACAGAAGAAGACAATGGTCACATGTCTCGAGTGCCAAAAAATAACTTTAAATGAACAACAAATAAATTCAACATATATTGTACAGTCTGTATTTGTATATTATCTACTTTATATATAAAAAATATTTTTTCAAATGAATGTGGGAAAATTATAATGAAAACTTTTGGCAACTGGGGCGGCAATGCTTTCCATTAACACAACGTAAAGTTCCTACATTTGTCACTAGTCTTTATTGAGAAAAAAAGTTGCTAAGAGCTCCACAGTTGTGCACGTTCACCAGGATACCGGTAAGGGACCATAGGTTTTCTAGCAGGGATTGGAGGTGGGGGAGCATGGTTGTTTCTATACAAGTCTCAGTATTCTACATACTGCAGCTTTAACCATACAGATGTTGGTAACCAGAAACTACCTAGATGCAAATAAGTTATTTATTTATTCAGAAAGTTAGTTTCCAGTCACGTCATGGGTTCAGTGAAAGACCCCAGTAGAAAAGTCAGGGCCTTAACGTTCTCTTTTTTTCTCTTCAGAACACAATAATGTGTAAATATCCACCTGTAGGTGGTGCTTTCCGTCACATTCCTACCAGAGCCTGCAGTCTATATAACTTGATGACAGTTATTGTATCAGAGTGAAAAGGATTTACTGGACCACACCCAATGACGTCAGAGAGAAGTGTAACTGTTCTGACTGGGATAATAAAAGTGAATCCGAGAAGGGTTGGGATTTAACACAAAAGGGCAGAAATGACAGTCGAGTGTGTGTTGAGGTGTTTTGTGTGGTTTTTTTAGTTGTTGCTGCTCAGCGAGCAAATAAAGCTCTTTAAATAAAGAGTTTTACTAAGAGCATATGTCTAGTCTAGTCTGTCGTGTTTTGACATACTTGTGCTTGTTCACCCTAAACATGGGTTGAAGGCCTATGAGCTCCCAGGACCTGTTTGGTGACATCACAGCTACAGTTTACATGCCAATCCTCAAAGCAGGTGCATTCTATCATTGTTAAAGTTACAGTTAAAGTAAAAAATAAAAGAAATACAAATACATAATATATCCATCTATTTGATTCACCAGTTTTATAGTGTACTGTACTGATTATAATAAAGGTTCTCAAATTGTGGTTGAGGATCCAAATGTGGTTTGTGTATCAGTTTTCAGTGGGTCATGTGCTACTGTCAAGGCCCTAAAGAGATAAAATATGAACTTGTGCATTTATTTTGAAGGGAATACATATTTATGCAGCAGGGTGCTGACTTTGCACAACTAGAAATATGTGCTAAATGTGTCGACATCACTTTAGAATATACATCACTGCTTTATTTTTGATAATCATAATAAAATTACAATTTTTATATATTATCCCCAATTTCAAATGCACTTTTTAAGTTTCTTTTTTTTTTATTTTGCAGTAAAACGATTTGCTGCTATAAGACAATGCAATTCATTAAAAAAAAAAAAAAAAAATCTGTTATGATTCAGGTTTAAACTGCTCCATTGCTTTATGACTTTTTTTCCCTTTGATAAATAAATGTGTGTTAACAGAACAGTTTTATTAACTGAATGCTAATGGTGAAAATAAGTATTTAAACATGTAGAATAAAATTCAAAATTCAGTATCAGTAATATTTTTTTTATTGCCAATGTGCTATACTTAAAGTTCTTTAAATAAACACGACGACAACAACAACAACAACAACAACAACAACAACAACAACAACAACAACAACAACAACAACAACAACAACAAATAATAAGGAAAACAAGAATCAGGATTTTGCCAGTGTATGTTTGTACATACAGGGGATTGTCTCATACTTAAAACAAATATCAAAAAATAATAATAATGTTTAATGATGACAGGGCAGAAATTGCAGTAATTATCTACCTTTTTACTTTTTTCAACAACAATCTTGTTCTTGACTTTTATGGAGCTGGAGGTAGATTTGGATCTTTATTATTCAATATATATATAAAAACTACTTTTCAACAACAACAACAAAAAAAAAAAATCGCTTCAATAAGAAAAAAAAACCTCACATTTTCAATCAAAAAAAAAAAAAAAAATTTCCTTTGATTTAAAATATTTATTTTTAATTGAAGTAAACTTTTTTTTTGATTGAAAACATATTTTTTTTATTTAATTTTTGTTTTGTTTTGATTCAATAAAGAAGACACAAAACTACCTCCATAATTGTTAATGCAACTACTGAATAATTGATTTTATTTCATTTTAATTAAAAAAACGGGAACGCGTGAGTGAGGCGGCTGAGGCTCCGCCCCCTCCCAGCTGTCTGACCCTCCAGTATAAAAGCTCCCAGTCTCTGTCAGCTCTGTGACTGTCACAGTGGTGAGTCACTGCTGTTAACAACTACTTTTATTTTTTAAACACATTTTCCAGCTGGATTTAAACTACATCCGCGTATTTTTAATCCCCGTGTTAAATGTAGCGATTCTACAGCTGTAAAGTTGTTTGTTTTAAACACGTTAATCTGAATGTAGTCCGAGCCCGTGTCATTTTTTTAATTAAAAAAATTAATATGAAAATGCAACCTTAAGTGAGGAGTTTTAGCAGGTGGAAGTTAATTTACAGTTGGGTTTTAGTGGAGATGTGATAGTGAAGCGACGTTCCACAGCTGACAGTGACTGGACGTGATGGGCAAATGGGAGATAACGATGGTAAGTGATTTTTTACTTTAGATTAAACGTAAAAACAGCCTGAGCTCCTCTTATATTCACATTACGTTCATTTGAGAAACATTAAGCTCTCTAAAAAGTGTGTTAAAAGCATATATGAATTTCAAAATGAATCTTAAAATGTTTTTTTTTCCGTTTTTATTTTTATTTTTTTTTAAATCAGGAATAAAACTAACAACGTCCATGTGAGTTATATGGTCATGCAGGAACTGAAATGCACATTAAAGTGTTGAAATTGGGTCACTAGAGCAGGGTTTCCCAAATGGGGGTACGGATGGCACTACAGGGGTTACATGAGAGAGAGAATGGAAAATTAACAAATAAAACTTCTAAACTATACTAATTTATTCAGGAGCTACTAAATCAGTGTTTTTCAACCTTGGGGTTGGGACCCCATGTGTGTTCGATTGGAGTTCAAATGGGCTGTCTGAAATTTCTGATAAAATTGTTTTTTTTTTTTTAAATGACACAACTGTATTTCTATACTTTTACTTTGTGAAATATAAATCTAATTCAACTAAAATTCAGTAAAAAAAAAAAAAAAAAAATCAATGATCAAAAACTAATTCTAGAAAAAAACTGCACTGCACTAAATACTGTTTTTTTTTTTTTTTTTTCCACTTATTTACAAAATTAGATTATTTTAAACATGTGTTATTACTCGTTCATTCCATAATTATGCTCTATAGTTGTTTTTAAATAGTTTTCTAAGTAAAATGTGGTAGTAGGACGGGGGGGGGGTACTTGGATTCAGAAATAAGAAAAAGGGGATATTTGTGTGTAATGCAATAAAGTGGTTATCGCAGTACTTCAGATAAAATTAATATTTAAATACTATAAACAAGCCATATTCTAATGACCACAGGCCTGTCTATACACTGTATACATTTTCCCCTTTTGCTCCAACATGGACCAAAAACTGCAACTCATGTTGTATTCTGACCCTTACTTTGATCTCCTTCAAGAGTACTGAATCATATGAATGTCCTCCAGTTTGATATACACTATTTAAATATTTAATCTTCACCATTTAATTTAAATTTCAGGGAAAATTTGATGAAGGAAGACGAGCAGTAACTTAAAAACGTGAAAATATTTGAGTTCCATGTTTTCAACATTGGGTCACATCATTTTTCGTAATTTATGCATTTTTTTTTTTTTTTTTTTTTTGTTATATCTCACAGGAAATCATCATATTCCTATTTTACTAGCCACTAACTAACAACTCAACGAATCCTGAAACATGTAATGTTTTTACAATTGTGATATTTAACAAAAATTCACAGTTTAAAATAAATAAAATGACACCAAATCTGCAGCATCTTTAACAGAATGCTGTCTGCGACATTTAAATGCATTTGTCCCACTGTTTCAGTTAAAAAAATCAACATTTTAAGTTGGTTAATTTGATACATAAACTAGTAAAGTGCAGCAGTATTTACTTGTACTAAAGTCCTAGTTTGCTAAACCAATCAGACTAGTGCTGCAGTTAGAACAGGCCTGAGGCGGGCCCCTCGCATGGTACCCCCACCATGTTGGTGACCCCCTGGATTAAACCATGAGGGCTTCAGTGAGCCTTTGCTGCTCATTCATTAACCCTGGTACTAGTTCACTGAGTTTCTAACCTCGACCTTACATGTGATAGAAACTGACCACAGGAAACTCCACCAGAGTTTCAATTTCCACCTGCACAAGAGAATAGATTTATCATTGTTTTTCCAAGCCTGGCCTCAAACACACCATGACCATATTTGGATCATATGGTGTAGAACAGAGTTTCTCAAATGGGGGTGATTATCATACTAAATATTACGAGCAACTCACAAAACAACAACAAAAATACACAAAATGACACAAAAAAACACATGCACTAAGAGAGAAATATACCTACTATTACCAGCAACACAAAACGACAACAAAGACACAATAAATGAGAGAGAAATACACAAGATGAACTACTAAATACACAAAAATAACAGAAATATACAAAACGACGTAAGAAACAAATGACACCAAAAACACACACTAAAGAGAATAATTTAACACACAAAAAATTAGAGAAAATATGCTGAATAATGAAACGAACTACAAAAGGAGGGAGATGACTGTAAATGATAAAAACTATAGATATAATATTATTCAGGAAGCACTAAATATTGTTTCATTCAATTTATTTACAGAGTGAGATTCTTTAAAATGTCTATCACTTGTTCATTCCATCACTATGCTCTAAAGTTATTTTTTTCACATAATTCTGAGCAAAATGTTCTCATTGGGGTACTTGGATTTAAAAGTTAGAGAATGGGGGGTACTTGAGCCAAAAAAGTTTGAGAACCCCTGGTGTAGAAAATGCATATATTTCAATGCCAGTAATGCACTTATTTAGCATTATTATCAGTTTGGCCAGATTTATTATTTTGTCTTCCTGAATCAGACTTACTTTAAAGTTTAAAGCACAAATCTTGATGGGACCCACATTTTGCCACTGTCAAATAAATCGTGACCCAGTTTTAATTTTTTTTAGAATTCAACCAAATAATTTTTTTTCGAAAATAGCTGTTGAAAACACACACGTACTGTATAATGTTTTTTTGAAACATAAATCTATATATTTTCCTGTGTAACACGCATTTCACAGCATGCCTGTCAACAAAAAGTTTCTTTCAAAATAAAAAAAACAAGTCCAACGTGAGAAATATGAAGTATTTACTTATTTTTGACCAGCTGTTCGTGACAAACCCAGTACAGGTCTGCGACCCACTTTTGGGTCCCGACCCACCAGTTGAGAATCGCGCGTGTGTGTGTGTGTGTGTGTGTGAGACAATGCACAGTTCTGTTTGTGTAACCGACTCATTTCTGCGACGGACAATGGGCCTTATGTGACACTGGTTAGCACTCGCCGACACAGATTTGATCGTTTTTGTCGTTGTGCAATGAAAATTTGAATAAACCATTCACATGCAGTGTTCCACCCAGCATGTGTAACCGATTTAAGCGGCTGGTTTGGCTGAAAAGTCCATTTTAAATGTGACGCACGCACTAAAGTATTGACTGTAGTGGTTCTTGTTTGAAGGCAGCATATTGATTTGTGATGGTTTAGAGAGGAAACACGCAGGGCTGCTGCTGCTGTGGCCTCGGGTTAATATGTTGTGCATGAGGCATTTAAAGGGACGGTGTGGAGGCCAATGCTTTGTCAACCCACACGATATTAGCAAAAAGCCCACTGGACAGCTCTATTATACACATGGAAGAATTGAGGAGTCTGTACATAGATGCAGTGGAGACGTTTATAGCAGGGCAGTCATTCTGTACTATGAGTTATTCATGATCTGCAATAACCCTGGCTATCATGTGATGACATCATCTGGATCACATGTGTAAAACTCATGGTCCTGGAGCCCAATCTGTCCCTTTAGAAGCAGCGATTCTCAACTTGCGGGTCACAGACCTGTACTGGGTAAGTCGTGGACAGCTGGTCAAAAATGAACAAACACTTAATGTCTCTCATGTTGGACTTTCTTTTATTTTAAAATGCATGTTGCAAGGAAAAATATATGGATTTATGTTTTAAAAAATATTATATATATCTGTATGTTTTCAACAGCTATTTTTGAAAAACTAAATTTAATTGGTTGAATTCTAAAAATAAATAAATAAATGGGTCGTGATTTATTGACAGTGGAAAAATGTGGGTCCCAGGGTGAGACCCGTTGAGAACCCCATTTTGCCACGGTCATTAAATGTCGACCCAATTTGTTTTTTAGAATTCAACCAATCAAATTTTGTTTTTCAAAGCTAGCTGTTGAAAACACACACATATATATATATATATATATATATATATATATATATATATATATATATATATATATATATATATATATATTTTAAAACATAAATCTATACATTTTCCTGTGTAACATGCATTTCACAGCATGCCAGTCAAAAGAAAAGTTTATTTAAAAATAAAAGGCATATTGAGTATTTATTTATTTTTGACAAGCTGTCCACGACCCACTTTTGGGTCCCGACCCACCACTTGAGAATTGCTGCTTTAGAGCCTCCAATTCAGCCCGAAGGAGAGAGTGAAAATGGCAGAATATGAATCATTGTGCCAATTACAAAATAATCCCATTTTAGATATCTCAGCCTGTCCAAATGCACTAATTCAATGAAACTCTACAAAATTTGCAGGCCTTAATGTTTTCCCATGCTTTTAAAACTTGTCCTAAAATGCACTTTGGCAGCACTTAGTCACTCTCATTCTCTGCCTGTTATGGTTTTATCCATTGCTGCTTATTGCGTTGCTGTTTTTAACTCCTATCTGTTTTATTATTTTGCCTATTTTTATTTCACAGTATTTTTGTAAGCCTTGGCTGTTTAAACAGGCTATAGAAATTAACTCATTGTTAATTGCAATTTGTACAAAGAACATTCAGTTTTTTCCAAGTGAAATCCTGCAGTTTTCTCAGTTATTTCCCCACATTAGATATGCCACTTATTTGGATATGGGCAGTGTCTTCTATACTTTACACATTATTTACAGACAGAAGTGCAAACTAGGCCACATTAATGATGAAAATGTTCCCACCTAAAATCTGTGGCCCACTTGAGATTTAACTGGTTCGTATTTGGCCCTTGAACAAACATGAGTTTGACATCTTTTATATGATTATTATAGAAGGGTTAGTCTTATCACTTTCAGTATTTTATGTTTGTATCTTGTAAAGCTGCAAACAATGAAATAATATCTTTTAAAATATCCACATAGTTTGATTTCAGAAAGGCTACATGAGTGAAAACCTGCACTCATTTTATATTTTTATGATGCGTTTCAGAACTTTTGTTTCTATTTTTTTGCTTTTATTTGTCTTGATGCATCCTTTTATACAAAGCTGCTGTTACTGTCTGGCTGATAAAGTACCAACATATGCCAATATAGATCAGTTTAAAGAGTTAACAAATAAATACCATATTTGGTATTATTCGGTATTACTAGTGCAGTGCCCATAGAAAGTATGTCTTGCTATAGAAAAGTGGGAGGTTAAGTAGCTTTTACATGGATGGTTTACATGGGGTCTTTAATTCAGAATGAAAGTTAAATCCTCTTTAAACTGACCTCGTAAACACTCAATTCCTTATGCAAATGTAATTCTGAATTACACATCTTGAGTTACCATGACTACCTGTCAACATTGAGCTGTTCCGTAAAGCTACATTTAAGACAGTTTTATGAAATAATTCATGAACGGTATCATTACAATCCAAACAAATCTGACGCTGCACACCCTCGAACCAAGCAGCAGCCATGTTGAAAGTCTCAGGTCAATCTGAGCCTGATTCGCAGAGATATTTGAGACACACACACACACGGAGGTTCCTTGCTTTATAGATGGATAGATAGATACACATGAAAACAAACTCGACCTATTTGCTTGCCTAAGTGGCTAAATTAACATTTCATTCACTCTGAATGTAGTTCTGTTTAATTAATTTGTGCTACCTTGGTTTTAAAATCCTTTTATGTAAACCATGTTAAATCAATATTAGCATTAAAGTTGCATAATGGTCAGCTCTGTTCAGCCTGCCTTCTCCAATGAGAAAAGCCAGCTGCTGTCCTGAGTGCCATCACCTGAAGCCTGGACGAGGAGCTTTGTCATTTACATCAAATAAAACCTTGATTTAAGTCTAGTGCTGACAGGTGCGCTGCTTGAGCTACTCCTATTAAAACCACTCAGATCAAAGGCGCTCATTACCCGTGTTTGAACCATTGATCATTATAATGTAAGTTTAAAGGAAGGAAAACGGTTGCTTTTGGAATAATCAGATCTTCTTGACTGGTGTATACATTTGGAAAAAAAAGTCCATTTGTCTGTAAGTATTCCCCACAAAATTCTTTGAAATTGCACATTTGCTGAGTTGCAGGTTAATTGTGGAAAATAAAAGTAAGCATTTTTTTTAGCACAAAGCATTGAAGTGGATAATAGCTACCCTCTAACTTGCTGGTGCAGTTTTTCTGCCTAACTGGAATGATACTCATGAGCGTAAACAAACATTACGTAGTAGTTGTGGTTCAGAGGAGCTCAGTCTAAGGTGTTGTGTCACCTGTTTGCGTGTTGGTTTTTACCCTGTCATGGCTCTGGTAGACCAGACTGGTTCAACTCAGTTTGTGTAACCACCAAACATGGCTTCTCGCTTCCAGAACCCAGTGCAGGAGTGGGGCGAGGAGATTGAAGACGGTGCTGTTTATGGGGTCACGCTGCGTCGAGAGCCCGTCCCACCCTCCCCGAGCTCTGCTGAGACAAGCCCCTGCTCCGCTTTTATGAAATACAGGACCTTTAAGGTGCGGCGTCTGAAGGCTGCCACTCTGGAGCGTCTGGTTAATCACCTACTGGACCATGGCTGCCAAGAACCGGACTATGGAAGGATCATCCTGTCCACATACAGAACATTCACCAGCAGCACAGATCTCATAGAACTGCTCTTCCAAAGGTAGTTCTACCATTTTCTGCAATTACATATTTTCAGCCTGTTTTTTGGTTTCATACTTTGGTAGATAAATAAATATTTAGGCAGTGAGAGAGTGTTTGTAAAGGAAAACTAAGAATGCAATCAAGGAATCTGTTTACCCTTCAGCTACATGTCGAAGTAGACTAGGGGTGGGGCGATACATTGACGTTACGATTTAATGGGCCTAGATAGATAACTATGAAATATTTTTAGACAGAAAAAAAGACCCATAAAATTTCAGTTGGGAAAATAACCGAACAATGAACAATATTTGACTTTACCATTGGTCATACAGGGTTCTCACCAGGAATTTTTCATAGCATAGGGGGATCGCGCGTGTTGAAAATTTTTAAATTTATAACCTCTGACGGCCAAATATTCTGAAGGAAATCTAAAGTTTGTTACTGCCTTACTTTAAAGCCAAAAGTGCTTTGTTGAATTGGTGAAGGGTCATGATGAATGGCGTTTGAGTTACTCATGCTTGGTATAGGTCCTCCACTAATAAATACTCAGACACTGTATAGACAATAAATAACATTTTATTGAAAAGACTGATTAGAAGATGCCCTTTTCAAATATAAATAAGGTGTCATCGCCTGTATTAGACAATGCGGCTGATGTATGTGTTTCTCGATTATGTAGATATAAAAGAGCGTTTGGACAACACAAGCATGCCTGGATGTCAAAGTATGCCAAAATTATTACGACAGTACCGATTACAAAAGGAAAAAAAACAACAGAAAAGCCTCCTATGCCGGTCGAAACACACCGTAGGGGGAGACATCCGTCCATAGGGGAGCAAAATTACACCGTAGGGAACCCTACGCTCAACAGCGCTGGCGAGAACCCTGTCATACTGGCATACTTTGGCTATATGACATTTTGCACTTATAGAAATATATTTAAAAAAAAGCAAGCCATAACAATCTGGTGTGTAGTAGATCATACCATTGATGATGCATTATGAGACATTTCATCGCGATATTTTGTTGCATGATGTATCGTCCCACCTTATTTACTAAGTAAGCGTTCATATAAACAGATATTTCTCCGATAACCATCTGATTATATTGGTTTGACTGTTTTATTTGTATGCAGAGTCACGTTTTGTTTAGACTGCAATTACATTTCCTTAGTAAAATAATCTGGGTGTGAAATGATGCCCAAGGTCTATAAACATTTGCACATTTGAGGGAATCTGAGGGAAAAACTTAACATGTGACCTGCAAAGGTGAATTTAGGAGAACTCGGGGTCCAAGTGCAATTGAACCTATAGACTTGGTCAACCTGGGCCAGTCTATTAAAGGGCTAATGCATGGATAACTGTATTTTTCTGCTCACAGGGACAGTGCCTCCTCTTATTTGGACAACAGTGAATGCTACAGCAGGCAAGTTCATATTTTCATGAGCTACAGAAATAAAAGCCTTCCCCTTCAGCATGCGTTTGTAGTTAAATGTTTACCCTGTAAAAACCCACCGCTGCTCCCCCACAGCCCCCTCTTGGCCTTCGTGCAGGTGTGGTTGGATGACTACAGCGAGGACCTCAGAGACCCTCCCCGCCACGCTGCACTCAGGCTCCTGTTGGACCACCTGAGGATCAGCTGTGCTGTGTACGACAACATGCACTGCCAACCCAACTTCTGCTCGTTGGCCGGACAGGCAGAGGCCCTGCTCCAACAGTTCCAGAAAGGTTTGATCTACTATGTAAAGTTTTCATCTTCTTTCAAAAGTCTGACACATATTGCAAGTATAAATTGAAGCCTTTATTGGTACATAAGAGCCGTTTCTAGCTTTATGGGGCCCAATGCTAAAAGGAAGGATTCCTAATCCAATAAATTATCCACAAACTGCTACAATCTATGCTTAAAAATTATAATCCTCTAAATGTCAATAAGTGTGTGTGTGTGTGTGTGTATATATATATATATATATAATAAAAAAAACACTTTTTTCTTTAAGTAGCATTTTGATCTTGTGTATCTCTTCATCTTCTGTAAAAAGCTCTTATATTTTACCTGTTAATCTTTATTTTAAGTTTTATGTTTAGCTTATGCATCTCTTCTGTAAATAGCTTTTATAATTTGCTCACTCTTTAACCTGAGCACCCAATTTCATTGCATACAATATTTGGTTCTGGTGATTAAAGCAACAATACAAATCAAATACTAGCTACAGCCTACGATAGCAGTTTATTTATTTATTTTTTATCTCATGCTTCATCTTTGGGTCCCATTAGTGGCTTATGGGGCTCTATACAATTGTGTAGTCTGCATATCGCTAGAAACGGCTCTGCACATGCTCTTCATCTTTTGTTGCGTAGTTCAGTCATTTTAGTTCACGACTTTTGCCAAAAACATTTAAAATTTTGTGTCATTTTCTGCCTCCCACTGTTTGTTTTTATTGGGCATCCCTCCTGAAGTGGAATCCAACATCGGCTGTCCAATGCCAGACTATTTGCAAAACGCGAACAAAGATGGTGACGATGGTTCAGGGTGTGAAATCTCTTCGGTTCAAGGTGGCGTTATGGACTTTTCCACTACAACCATTGCTGAGCAGCTGACGCAAATGGACTCTGTATGTTTGATAAATGATTTACTTGGTAGTCACTTGTTCACATTAGAGTGATGGTTATCCATTTTTTTCTCTTCTTGCCGTTTCAGGCTCTTTTTGCCAAAGTGCTACCATATCAGTGTTTGGGCTGCGTGTGGTCCCAGCGAGACAAAAAGGAAAACCTGTCGTCCACCATTCGAGCAACCGTTGCCCAGTTCAACGCCGTCACCAACCATGTGATCAGGTCTCTGCTCTGCCAGCCTGCGGACACCAGTGCGGCTGCCTGTCCTCTGCTCCTCTCCTCGCCAGTGCTTAGGGCTCGAATCATAGAGAAGTGGATTAAAGTAGCTCAGGTAATGATTAGACAGGACTTTATGAGCTTTTCCCTTTTTATAGCAGTGCAGTCATTGGATAGGATAATTAAAATATACGTTAATCTATTGAATTGTAATGTTCTTTTGCAGGATTGTCATCGCTTAAAGAACTTTTCCTCCCTCCGAGCGATCCTATCGGCCCTGCAGTCCAACGCTGTTTACAGGCTGAGAAAGACCTGGGCAGCTGTCAGCAGGTACGTTAGATAACAGCAGTGTCAAAGGCTGCATATTTCATCGCTCCGGATAGCCTTGTTTATATGCTTTTCTACATAATCGTTTCCATAACGAGGCTGTTAAACCCTCATCAGGTGCAATTCTAAGTCTGAGACCGCAAGTCAGCAAATGTCGTACGTTTTTTAGTGACCTCGATTCTGTGCCAGGTCACAAACTGCTCAGTGGTACGAAAGTTCAAGGGAAGATGCACCTTACATCTGAGTCAGCACTTTGGAATTTGCAAAAGACGGCAGTTTTGTGTTGTGACATAACCCATACTGCTTTTGTTTTTCAAGGGACAGCGTTGCTACATTTGAAAACCTCTGGGAGACCTTCCCAGATGAGAACTGTGTTCTAAGCAGCAAAGAGCTCCTGATGGAGGTGAGCCAGACAACACCTCTATTAGAAATAGTGTTTGCTCCTCAGGTGGAAGAGAAACGCGATCCCTCCTGTTCATTGTCAGATCTATGTTAACCCGGTTATGGGGAATGACCTTATGGCAGGGATAATGCAGTGCTGGTCTTCTGGCTTGTCAAGTCTTTAAGGCTATTGTAATGGCAATGTTCCAATTTTTGTTCCTCTGTTCCAATGATTGCCTTTAACACAGGTAGGAGTGAAGTCTTACGCAGATGCAATCAATGATATTCCAGCCGTTATTGTAGTTGACTTGATGGTTTATTTGAGGGATTTGATGGATAAAATGACAACAAAACATACCATTTCCAGCGGTTTGTCTGAGTGCTGGTTTGACCGTGAATGTCGGTCTGGTGAGAACTGTATATGCTCCCCCTACCTGTACCTCCCCTTCCTGTCACCTATGCCCCTATATATACACCCCAGTGCCTTCAGTGTCCCTAGTGGAAAATAATGTGTAAGACATATCCACAACTAAGTAACATGCCAACAATAAACACAAAATGGCTACTACACCTATGTTCTCACTGCTGGTCAATTTCAATTTTAAAAACGTTTTTGTTTTTTGCCCATATCTGATTTTTGTATTTATTTTATATTATTTTTTAAATCACCGCTTTCATAATGTGGATATAAATCCGATGCGTATGTGATATTTTGCAATGCGACTGCTGTCTGAAAGGCCAGGTCGCTTTCTATCTCAACCTTTACGCCATCAAAATGCGATAGTGTCATAATGATTCTGCCTCCCAGAGAGGAGGGGGGGGTGTCAGTGCCCAATCCTTTCACGGGCCTGATCCTCTCGGATCCTTTCAACACATATTCGGCCTTTTTTACAGCAGTTTGTGTACTATTTAAAGGGCTCAAACCCTGGTATGTAGTGAATTCCGATTTATTTTGTTTTTTGTTATTTTCTGTTTGGTTTTTGATTGTCATTGTTGTGTACGGTGTTTTGATCCGTTTTTGTATATATCGCCTTGCTGTGCTTTTTCCTTTTTGTATTTTTGTTTAATTAACAATTAAAAATACCACAAATCAGTCACATATTTACACGTGTACTATAAAAATAGTTAACTAACGTCGTATATGGTTGGTTTACATTCAAATATCACGTCCTTGGAGCTCTATCGTAAGGAATTGACGTAGTCTACACGCATGCATTGAAAGGATCGGGCACTGACGGGGGGAATCCCCGGTGGAGGACGTAATTAGAGAAGCAGACGGCGGGAGGAGAATAAGTTCTTAAGATTAATACATATTTATTATAATATTCACATTATCAGTGCCACACACGCCAGGAAGAGATACTTCTATATTTACTTCCGTAAACTGTGCGTGCCTACGTGAGCACGGACTACCACAGGACCACTTTTGCGCATGCGAGTCACTTCAGGCTCGCATTCTGTTGATACTCCAAACTGATAGAAGATGCATTTAATGTGTAAATATGAATGAGCACACAAAGCAGATTTTTCGAAATGATCCGAATTGAGCATTAAGACCTGCTGTGTGAACGTAGCCTGATGCTCTTGAGTCCAAGCTTAGTTAACACTTTGTATTACAGGTTTACATCTACAAGTGAATGTATTGTATCCATATTAAGTGTATGACTAAAACAAAGGACTAGTATTGGGGTGTCAAACTCGTTTTAGTTCATGGGCTGAATACGGATCAGTTTAAGCTAGTGTGGGCCACAGAGTTTAGGCGGGAAAATGAGCAACTTTATCATGAATGTAATCCATACTTTACATAACAGTCCATGCTGGATTTTCACTTCAAATTTCCTTGATTTTGACCATTTGTAATCAATGTGGGTAATTTGTGGAATCATTTGAGGGAAAATTGCAGGATTTTTTGGATAAAAAAAAATAATTAAAAAATGAAATAATTTGAGATTTAAAATGACTGCCATTATGTGATAAACGGTAAGTCCTGATATCTGAGGACCTGAGATATCTACAACTGAATTATTTGGTAATTGTCACAATGATTCATGTTATGTCATTTTTACTTTCTCCTGTGGGCCAAAACAAATGCTCTTAAGGGCCAGATTTTGGCCCCAAGCCTTGAGTTTGAAACAGACTAGAGAAGCGTGCAGAACAAAATTTTTCATTGTCATTTAAAGCTGGCCAGAGCTTTTGGATTTCCTTTTGAATGGTGAAAAAACTTTACAGCAGTCAAGTACTGAAGTCCTGGGAATATTTGTCAATGATGAAAATGAGGAAGACTCATTCCTGTAAACCTCCACAGGGAACCAATAGGGGTGAGTTGGACAGCTGAAGGTTAATGTTCACCAGCTCGTACCGGCCATCTCACATTCTTTCACTTCTGTTATAATTTAAATGATTAAAAGAGATGAGGTTTGACCTTAAACACTCTAAAAAGGTCCAGTTTTGTGCCTAATGTGAAATTAAAGCTAATATAGGAATCTTCTAATAAGATCATGGTGCACTTGTTGCATCTTAGAAAATAATGACTTTCTACCCCTGGATGGATTTTTCACTTATTAAAGCGTATTCATTTGGAGTTAATATTTACACACGTCTAACAGGGTGAACTGGAAAATACTGACGAGGACATTGCGTTCCTCTCTTTCCCCTATTCTGGTCTGTTAGGTAACTGCATATAAGGTGTATTGTGTTTCTATAGGACTGTGGGAAATTATTTACCTTCGCTTTCTGGACGCACAAATCCCATACTCACTCTAGAAATTATTGTAGTTGAGGTGAAATCTGAGAACCAAGAGCTAAACCCACTCAAACACAGGGAGAACATGCAAAATAACCAAATCTCCACCCTGACGCTTTAAACCAGGACCTTCTTCATTTGAGGCCAGAAAAGCGATACTTTCATGTAAACTATTACAGATATGCACAGTATTCAAAGTACAGTACATATTCTATAAATGCAGACTTTCATGCTTATTACTGTTTTAAAAATGAAGGATCAAATTTTGTGTACTGTAATCCAATGACTGGTAGTTTTCACCAACCGAGGTCTACTTGTAGAGATCTTGAAGGTCACTACAATCTGTTTTTATAATTTACAAAAAACTTTGTTTACCTGCAATCATTAAAAAAACTGACTCTGGACATAGTACAGTTACAGCATTTATTACTTGATTTGGTTTGATTGCGTTGTTTTTTTTTAAAGTTAGATGAATAGTCAGTGCCACGAAATTCAAAAATGACTTATCTACACCAGATGAAAGTCTTTATCTGATTTTAAAACCCTGTGGTGTAATTCATATTGCAGATGGCATTGGGTGTCCACATTTAGTTCAGTTTAAAAGGAGGTAGCATCAGAGTTTTTGTCTATGTAATTTTTATAGAATGTCTAGTTTTTAAGGTATTCCTGTTGTACTGTAGATTGTTTTATCCTTAAACCTAGTGTTCATGGTCCCCACGGTCATGAAATTCCTGGAAAAGTCATGGAATAATAACTGTTTTGGAAATATTGCCTATTTTATTTTAGTGTTTAAAATATATTAAACCCAAAAGATGTTAAAGCTGCTATCCGGAGTTTCTGAGAAACGTCTCGATGTCCCGCCCTAAACAACCTCACTTCCTCTCATTGCCTCTACCAGAAGCCACGCCTCTACTTTTCTACACGTGAATCGCGGAACAGGGTCGCATCGGGTCACATTGATATGTCTATGAGTCAGGTTAGAGCCAAAATCATATTTACCTGTTTGCTGTTGTGACTCGCGGCCTTGTTTCCGTGCACGGTTCCACAATCACTTTGACAGTCTCAAAAACAGGAAGTTGAAGCCTATTGGCTGGGTGCAGTCGGTGCTTTCTTGCATTTCTATAGGGGTCTGTAGGACTTGTATACATTAATGTATACGAATGACCAAAGTAAAAGACTAGTTAGGTATTTTTTTGTATTTCAAAAGAATCATACATAAACATAGATTTCTCAGAAACTCTGGATATCAGCTTTAAGTGTTATCTCAAAGTGACGTTAAGCTAGTCCCGTAACCCTAACACCTTGTGTTGTACATCACTTTGGGTAAAAGTGTTTGTTAATTAAAGAGGATTGAACATGGTATCACTTCGTTAGTGGTTGTTTAGTGTTACATTCAATAGCTGACGCATCATTACTTAAGAAATATTCCAAAAATATTTTTGGCACCTGTTTTGGAAAGATTTTGAAAAATCCTTGTGTAAAAAGTGTGAACCCTGAGTGTTGGACTGTCTTTATATTCTACAGGATGAAGGCCAAGCGACCGTGGACAGCATTTCTCCAAAGACATTCAAGCAGTACCGGCTCTCGAGACAGATGGTGAGTTAGGCCTCAGAGGGAGACTTGTTGAGTGCCAACTCAAGCCTGCATTTAATCTTCAGAGTTCCACCTCCCTGCAACATCAGCACTTCCCTCATTGGATATGTTTAGGTTCAGACCAAACGCTGAGTCTCTCGTTTCGGACTTGGAAAACCCGCAGATTTCTTTTGCGGTGGGTGGAGTATCTCTGGCATGGCAGAGGCTCAACCTATCTTTAGCCCCAGCTCAACATGTTTCAAATGGCCTCCCATCACCAGGATTACAGGACAGTAATAATAGAGCAGCACAGGTCTTTTTATGAGTCATTTCTCTTCTCCCAGGCTGAAATATGAAGCCACAGCGCTGCTATCTGGGACCTACCGTGTGTGTGTGTGTGTGTTGTCAACACTTTCAGTATTAAGATTAAAGCGAGGGAGCCGAGTGGATTTAAGGGAGAAACATAATCTGACGCAGTGGCTCAATATGTGTAATTACACGTTGTCTGATTACAGAGTACTGGTGCATCCAGTGGAGTGGTTCCTTACCTGGGCACCTACCTGACTGTGCTAACCATGCTGGACACTGCTCTGCCTGACACTGTGGAGGTGCAATGAAACTGAATGACTTTGCATATTTCATTTATGATTTTCTAACACATTATAACAACTATCCATTACAAGTACTGTAGTTAATAGAGCATAAATAAACTGTTGGTTAATGACTTATACATTGCTTGTTGAATATTTGCTAACAGTTTAAGGATTTATAACTGTGCCTTATGTATTGCCAATAGATAACAATTTATAAATTGTTAACTGTATGTTGATGATTTATAACTGTACGTTATAAATTAGTAATAGATCATGAATAAGCGATTCGTAAGCTACTTACTAATGACTTGTTAAGTAACTGTTAGTAAATGAGGAATAGTTGCAACTTTAAAATAAAAATAAAAATGATAAATAAAATTATGTCTTTAAGGCTTTAACTTGACTAATAACTCATTCATGATCTATTGGTTATCTATAAGGTACAGTAATAAATCATTAACATACAGTTGTCATGTTTTTTATAAATTGTTAACTAACTGCTCGTAAGTATCTATAGATGATCAATAAACAAACTGTTAGCAAATATTCAACAAGCTATTGCTAATTAATTAACAGTTTATTATTGATCTATTAACTACTCATAACAGACAGTTATTATAAAGTGTTACATCGAAGATCATTTCTTCAAAAAATTCATAAAAATAGTCAAAATTAATGCTCAAAAGTTAGTTTTGATATCCACCGTAAACACTCTATTTGACCTTGTTGAAAAGTTTCATGCATTGCATTGTGGGATGTGGAGTCTTAGACAGATGTGTTTTTACATAATTTAATCCTCTTGATTTTGAACACATCCTTTTCTTGACACAGCAAAGATCCATAAGGTTAAATGCATTTGTTTTGTTCTTTTAATGCATGTGTCAAACTCATGACCCGGGACCCAAATCTGCCCGTTTGGAGTATCTAATTTGGCCCGCAGGAGCAGATAAAAATGACAGAGAAAACATGAATCATTGTGTAAATGAAACTCAACAATATTTGCAGGGGCCCATAGTTTTCTCGTGGCTTATATTGCATGATTGCACTTCTTTTTAATGTTAAACAGTTGAAAAAACTAAATTCTTACAAAAATCCTTCAATTTTCACAATATATTTCTTAATTAAATAGAAATTGGTCACAAAATCTAAGAAATTTAAAGTGAAGACTCTGTTGGGACTATTTATCACTTATTGCTTGGATATGGTCGGTTTATTACATATTTTGTATGTTATGTATATGTAAAAGTACAAACTAAGGCACAATAATGTTGAAATGACTTGTTTTCCCACTTAAAATCTTAGGATCAAACTTTTGACACCCCTGGTTTAATATATCAATATATTTTACATTGTGGTTGCACAATAATTACAGCAGTGTTTAGAGTTTCTGCTCTGACTCAGTTTTTTCCACTTTGTGCTCTTTGAACAGGGTGGACTTATAAACTTTGAGAAGAGAAGGAGGGTAAGATGTTTTTTCCTTATTCTGCACAGCACTCATCCTTTCTGTCACATTCCTCAGCAGACGTCTAAACAAACAGCCGAGGCCTCCTGAGCTCCTCTTTAAACTTGTTCCTCTCCATCAGAGCAACACGACGGCTTTCTAACACCCCTGTTTATTGCTACTAGTTGTGCAACACATGACGACAGCGAGGACATTAATGCGTCTGTCACTCTGCTTAACCAACGCGTTTTCTGTCCCGGCAGGAGTTTGACGTTCTCTCACAGATTCGAGCGCTGCAGGCGTCGTGTTCCCAGTACCACCTTCCCAATCACCCCAGAGTCGCTGCCTGGCTGCAGGAAATCAAGCTACTTACTGATCAGCAGAGGTGTGCTTTTGTTTTACGCATTTTACCTTCCTACCACACAAGCATGCACCATCAGGGTGTGACTGCTCGATAAAAATCTCTACAATGCAGTTGTCAGATTACATAGCAACCAGATTTTTTTTGTGCATTTTTTTTTTGTATAATTTTTTAGTTTTGTGTCTTTTGACTCATTTTCATATTTTTGTGTTTTTGTGCATTTCTGTGGTCGTTTTGTGTATTTTTTGTATAAATGTTTAGTTTTTTGTTTTATTTTACTCATTTAGCATATTTTTATTATAAATTCCTTATGTGTGGTGAGGGCGTGTTTTGAGATGTGTGTACGTGTGACTCGCTACCTGTCCTCCTGGTTGCTGTGTGGGACTCTCTCCATCTCCTCCGTGGGTTCTCTCTCACACACATACACGCGTATGCACATACTCCGTCACAGATTGTTGAAATGCGTTTGTCTCACACCCAATGCTTGAGACTTGAGCGAGAAAAAAACAGACCCGGGCCGGAAGTACCACAACGCAATTAAAATTGGGAGCCGTAATCTCAAAACAAAATGAAGCTAAATATTTTGCTATACACTTAAATAACTTTTAGCAGTACAAAAATGTTTTTAATATTGACCTTTTTTGTGGACTGGAGGAGGGTCTTCTTCTACTGATTATTAGAGGTTGTAAATGAACAGATTGGTGTGCTAGCGCCCCCTCACACTGAGGCCAAAAGCTGAATAGGTTTCACTTCTGGGTAAACAGGAATGCTAAATAAAATTAAAATAAATGTTTTGCAACACCCAGTAAGTCCATAATAATGCATGCACACGCTCAACCTATGTGCAAGCTGTCAAAAAAGTTTCAGGTCGAACAGAGAAATGTGCTCCACAAACACACACGCACGCAGAACTTCCTTGATTTATTAGAGAGATGTTATATTGCTGACAAAAACAATGTTACTCTGATAATAGTTGGTTATTAGTTTACACAAACAATGCAACTGAAACTCAGCCCTGACAAACTGAGCTGATGATAGGAAAGTCAAGTTTGTGATGAAGTGGATCAGCAACTCAACACATCAGCTTTCATACGAGATGCACCAGTTAAAGCAGTGTTTCTCAAATGGGGGTACGTGATGGCACTACAGGGGGTACTTGAGACAGAGAGAGGAAAATTATTAAATGAAAGCATTAAAAATATGGGGTTTTATAATGTTTTTAGTTAAAAATGATAACCACACTGAATATTATCAGCAACTCATAAAACGACAAAAACACAATAAGAGAAAAATATCATTGCTAGTAACACAAAAAACTGACAACATAGACACAATAAATGAGAGAAAAATACACAAGATCACTACAAAATAGACAAAAATAACAGAGAAACATACAAAACCACATAAACAACAACACCAAAAACGCACACCGGCTATTTGGATTTTTATATTAATTTTTTTTTCTCGTAGGATAAGTGTAACAAGAGTTTACAATTATGGATATTTGTGTTGCTGGTTAGGTACTGATTTATCATTGTTCACTAAGGCTTTTTCTTTCCAACCGTTACTGAGTAAATTATTATTTTTCGTTTTAAAATGATCAACGAACATTGGGAAACTCCCAAAAGAATTAAATGACCAGACAACAATCAAATGCATCACATCATAGCCGACCAACAGGATTAAACATGGCACCAAAACAGCATTGAATGCTAGTTTTGAATTTAATTAATTGGTATTTTTATTATTTAGTTGTACGTTGGAGATAATAAAAAGCAGAGCTAAAATGTGATGGTTGTTTTTTCTCATTGTTGTTTTTTGCAAACTATTAGTTACACTACACCTCCATACAAAATGGGCCTTAACCCTTTAGTTTTACTGTTAACCTTCTGCTCATTCTCGTATTGTTACAGTCACGAACTCTCCAGACAACTGGAGCCTCCAGTGGATCTGTGCTCGCCAACTTCCTGGTGCCAACGTTCCCTCTCAAAGAAGCTGTCCTCGTGAGTATCCTGTTTAGAGTCCATCTGCTTGTTCAAACACACACTACAAACACATTTAACCACGAGCACAGATCAGTAAGCAGCGCTTTGGAAACAAAGGAATAACAGGAACCTGCTTTCCACTGTAAGCCCAGCAGAGTACCTGGACTGGAGAGATGTTTTCCTGAGTTTTATGATTTTGTTTATTGTGTGATTGTTGAGCATAATTGCAGCACATTAATCTGTCATCTGGCCTTTATCTGAAGATTTAAAAATGTGACTTTAAAGGGCTTTTTTTGTGTGGAAAGAACATTTTTTTTTACTTGAGTATTTAGTATTTTACATAGCTTTAAATTCTTTCCTACATTGTGCGTCTGCAGACTCCTGACCGTCTCTGACGTATCCAGGAAGTTTCCTGCCGATCAGATCAGCGTTTCCTCTTCTGGATCCAGTGGATCTGAGATCGATGACTTGTCCTCCCTAAACGCCGCCTGCTCCAACAGGCTGCAGGTAAATGCTCAGTGTTGCGTCTGTGCAATTGAATGTGGTTTTCATTGCAGGTAAGGAATGCAAAGTAAATGCACTGCATGTGAACTAGATTTGCATAGTTCACATATGTAACACTCTTGTACTCGAGTGCAAGTAAGTCGTACATAAAATACTCCAGTAAAGTAAATAGTACTCAAAGTAAAAGTTTCTTTTACATTTTTTAAACTTAATTTTCCACAAAGGCATCTGTATAAAATAAAAGGTTTGTCAAAATGTACATTTTTTATTTTATTTTTTATAAAATAACACCAATTAATTAAGTATAACTACATTTATGCACTCTAAAATTGAGAAAATAACTGACGTCCAATCCTATTTTGGCGTGGTACATTTGATTGTTGTCTGTTCATTTCATTTTTTGTAGTTTCACAATGTCTGTTGATCATTTTAAAACCAAAAAATAATAATTTACTCAGTAAAGTTTGGGTGTAGAAATGTAAAGAATGTCTTTACTTCTTTTAAAACGTACTTAAGTACAAGTAAAATTACTAATATACCCATAAAAGCAACTCAGTTACAGTAACGTGAGTATTTGTAATCTGTTACTTTTACCTCTGCCTTTTACACACTATGATCAACAAACTCCCCAGAACCTAAAGTTGTGCTAAAATGAGACAATATCTAAATCAGACAGGACAGTAGACCTCCAGGACACAGATTGGAACTCCTGTCACCATCTTTGTTTTTCAGTCATTTCACAGCTCCTACAACAACGTGTCCGACACCTTCTCCTCCGCCTCCACCTGCTCCTCCTCGTCCTCCCAAAGCTCCTCAGCAGCAGATTCCTCAGACGCTTCTACTCACACCAGCTCGTCCACGATGGACAGCCCTGTGGATCTCTGCTCTACGCACACTTCAGCCCACGGCGGTGCACGGCCCAGGCCTCCTCTGATGTCCCAGCACAAACGCTCGGTGTCCATGACGTCGTTGCCGCTCTACAACCGTCAGGCGGCCGACTCGTGCATCATCAGAGTGAGCGTCGATCTGGGCCCCAACAATGGCAACCTCTACAAAAGCATCCTGGTGAGCAAACCTAACATCACAGATTAAAGTGTTAGCCTCCCTGTGGTTGATCTTTTAATGAGACGTTTGCATGTTCAAGCGTAAACATGCAAATTAGACTGTTCTACTATAGACAAACATGTTTGATGTTCAACGGCTTCATTTGGCTGCAGAAAACAAGTTCAGACCAGCACAGTTCCAGTTAAGGCACGTGTAAAACTCATGGTCCGGTGGCCAAATCCGGCCCTTTGGAGCATCCAATACGGCCCGCAGGAGAAAATGAAATGGCAGATAAAACAATAATTATTGTGTAAATGAAACTCAACAATATTTGCAGGAGCTACCTGTTTTCCCAGTGCTAATATTGCATGATTGCAGTCATTTTGAAAGTCAAACTCAATTTTTACAAATTCCTTAAATTTTCCTCAAATTACAACATAATATTTCCTATATTAAATAGAAATTGGTCACAAAATATAGAAATATTAAAGTGAATATCATGTTCTAACTGCTCCGTATTTGCCCCCTGAAGAGTTTGAGACCCTGAGCTAAGGCATTATTTCAGTTTGAGGATTTTCCGTACTTGATTAAAAAATAAAACATTTTCATAACCTGTCTCCACAGCACGTTAACTTGAACTGAAATGATGTCATCAAGACCACTAACTTTTCTGTTCCACTCTATTCTATTGCTGCTTGTTTTCTTTGTTTGTTGCACATTTACACACAAATATTAAAAAAAGACCACTACTCTGTGGTTCCAGGTCTGGAAAATGCTGGTTGATTTAGGATTGGCTCTTCCACCTATTTTCCTGTAACTGTAAATTCACACAGTTGGTCAGACTCATTTGTGTTTAATAGGGGTGGGACAACGTACAAAATTCACAAGACGATATGTGATACTGGGTTCACGATGACGAGATGACATTTTTTGAAAGGGAAAAAAATGCAAAAATATGATCTTTTCAACTTAAGTGATGAATACAACATAAACAAAAGACCATTTTTTTTCCTATTTAAAGTGCAAAAAGTGCCGCTCTGCGAATGCAATGCCAAAAGAGACTGAAACCATGTCGTCGTCACAAAATTCTTTGCATATTAGTTTTAAAAAAAATGAAAAACATCAAACTAGAACAGTCTGCACAGGCCAGGTTTAAGATACAAACATGCTCTTGTTCAACAATAGCATCACTACATTTTCTAGCAGCAATTGAGACCTTTGGGCTTTGATTATCTCCTGCGTTTTGATATCGCTATATTTTGTAATAAAAATAATGTTTTATTTATAATGCACTTTACATTTAAAACAAATCTCAAAGTGCAACAAATGGGTGCATTAGAGTAAAAGTGTTCAGTAGGGATAAGATTTAGAATTGAAAATGGAAAGAGGACAGTAAAAAAAAAAAAAAAAAAAAATTTAAAAATGGTTAAACAGAGGGCTGCAAAATATTCAATTCATGATTATTTCTAATTTTATTTTTTAAAAAGCTTGCAGAAGATGTAACGTCTCCTCAAATTTCCCCAACTCACTGACGCAGCAGGCTAATGCTAATGGTCCACAGGGAGGCCTGTCATTGCCAGTTGTTTAGTGGTACAAAATGAATAGGGTTTTTTCCTGCTTTGTGCAGGTTAAATGCTGATAGTGCAGTGTGTGTGTGTGTGTGTTCAGCAGCTCTTTGTGATTCTGTCTTTCACAGTTGACCAGTCAGGACAAAACTGCTCAGGTGATTCAGAGAGCTCTGGAGAAACATCACCTGGAACACATGAACTGGCAGGACTTCACTCTGACTCAAGTCATTTCCCAGGAGCGAGGTCACAAATTTCCTCATTTGCTTTTACGTCATTGGAAATGCCTTTAAATCCTCACAGAATTTGTTTGTTTTCAGAGCTGCTCGTGCCAGACAAGGCGAATGTCTTCTATGCCATGTCCACCACGGCCAACTTTGACTTTGTCCTGCGACAGTACAACAAAGGCCAGAAGAAACCTTTGAGAGCCACGGCTAGTCTGGGACGATTCACAAAGTAGAGCCTCGGAAGACAGATTGATTTAAAAGAAACTTTAGCAGTAATCTATTTGTAAACTCAATAGTTTTAATACTCTAACACGATGTGACAGTTGCACTTTATGGAGAAGAAACGCCTCGATTGGTGGGAACGAATCATTCCGTGACTGTTTGTCCGATGGAAGAAAAAGTGAATCCTTCCACAATGTAGCAGATTTGTGCGTGGGATCAGAAGACTGGCCTCATTTCTGACGCCGTTGAATAACCTGCCAGGTTAAAAAGGGAACGGGGTCAGTTGGTGGGCGGCGCGTCGATCTGCCGAGCGTCATCGGAGTCGAGGTCGCCCCAGCGTGCCATCTGAGAAGTGGGCGGAGACGTTCCCAGCAGAGACTCCTCCGGAAGGATGGCATTCCTTAGGCTCAGTCACACCAGAAAGAAGACGGTGTAGAAATATGTGTCAGTGTTAATGCTTTGCCCAGACTCGTTTTTAAAAGCATGTATTTTATGTTTTTCCTCTTTATTTATTACCAAATGTTGTTGCCAGTTGAAAACTCTTTCGCTCCACTGTGATTCATAATGACTGCACCTTTTTGTAACTCATGTTGTTTTTATGACTCATAGAATATACGAAACGCACCACTCCGATTGTAAGTATTTTACCAGATACACTAAAAAAAAAAAAAAAGACATGTATTTAAAAGTTAAACACTGAGGTTTTATTACCGTACTTGTGAGGTCTGGCTTAATTTGAAGCTCAATAATCATTTCAATAATAGAGAAACTTGAAGGAAATGAGTAGTTATGTTTTTTTTAATAACGTTAAAGCTGCTGATGAGAATTAACCTCCAACTTTAGGTGCACAATAAAAATCATTGTCACAAACATATTTTTTATGTCCTTTGTCTTTTTGTCTCTCTGACAAAAAATTAATGAGGTGATGAAACAAATATAAAATGTAAATCAAAAATGGTTTTTAGCTGATTCATTTCTTACATTGTATTAATACACATTTGACTTAATCCTTTTTTTTGTGTGTGTTGGATAAATTGCTGTTGATGTTGAAGATTACCAGATATTGACAATAATTTGATGAGATACTAATATAATGCCAATGTTGGAGGAAATTTGAAAAAAAAAATGAATCCCCACCTTGATTTTAAAACACAATTTTCTTGCTGAGTCATTCTCCCGAACTGCAAAACAAACACTGACATGTTTACATTTTTGTAAAATATCTTTCAAGCATTTGTAGTAACTTTATAGTTATTGTAAATAATCCTAATCATCCAAGTCTAATAGTTCTAGTATCTTAGTGAAGGAAACTGGACTTTAGGTTTTGCTTGAAGAGGATTTTTGTTGTGATTATATAATTATTACATAATGTCTAAAAGAAGCCCCATATGTATCCTGATACTCCATAAGTTTGAAAATGTAATTTTGGAATAAGACAAAACCGTAACACCTACAACAAATGTCAGTCAACGATATGACGTCACCTCAGGTTCAGTTTATTGATGAAAACACCCAAAGGAAATGAACTGAAATCCTTCAGTGTTACATGTTGTCCACTTGGTGGCGCCAAAGGACAACAAAAACATGACGTCACTGAACTGCATCGACACAGAGTGACCACGTGGTGGTGCTGCTAAAACATCCACATCTAAACACGACCTCACCATCGCTCTGTACAAAGCTAATAGCTTTCATTGTTAGCAGCAGCAAACCTTTTGAAGTTTAAACTGGGTGGACACTTTGAAGAAGCTGTTGAAGACCTCACTTTTCAGAAAAGCTTTCAGTTAACTAAATTTTAATTTGAACTTTTTTTTATTATCCTTTTACGATGTGGCTCCTGTGATGTAAATGCACCCATGTTTTATTATTCTATTATGATGTTGCACCTGTTTTATTCATTTATTCACTGCTCTCTACAGCGCTTTGTGATTTTATCTGCAAAAAAGCGCTTTATTAATAAATGACTTACTTACATACTAAACTGGGCAGAATTCGACAGGTGTTTAGTTCAGAGATTCTCCAATCACTTGCAAGGAAGACACTTTTTCAAGGACCCCCTTATATTTCCTGCATTTATTAAGCACAATTAACTGCCATATTTGTATAAGAATGATCTATTCTTTGAACGTTTCAACTTAAATATTTTAGTTTACAGCTGTGTTTAATGTATGACCATTAAAAATGTGCACATTGATTTAAATTTGTACTTTTTTTGCTAGATTTTACAGCCATTGAGACAACCATCTTACTTCACAGTAATACGGCAGTGCTTCATGTATAGTATCCATATACGTACATTAAAATGGGCAACTTTAATCACAGCGGGGGCCCACAAAAATGTGATTTTCTGATCTTAGGGCCACATTATAAACATTCACGTCAGCATTTAGAATAATGACTAATCTGAGCATCAATACAGAAATCTTTTTTCTTGAAATGTTTTTTTTTGTATTATACTGTTTTGATGTTCCAGAAAGCATTTATTACTTGAAAACATTTTTTTTAAACTTTGAATATTTTTTTATATAACACAGTAATTTCGCTTTGGGCACCAAAAAGGCTCGGATGGCCCTGCATTTGTCTTTTTTTTTTGCCTGTGCTTGTTGCTTTCTGGATTTTTTTAGTCAAACTCATTGACTGCCAAAGACGTCAAAAAACGTCAATTGTGTTTTTCGGCTGGGGTTGCTAGGAGACAGTGTGACAAAGCTCTCCCGTGAATATCGAGCTTGTACCATGATGTAGTGACAACTGGTGCCGTGTAGGTGGCAGTAGCACACCTTTGAATGAGCTATTACCCTTAATGGGCAGAGCTCAGAGGGAGAAGAAAATAGTTTACAAGACAGAAAATGGAGCTACGAGAGTTGATGTTGAAGTTCCCAGCAGCTCACGCTCGACCTGAGCATGTGTAGAACTAAGTGGACTATTGAGAGTGTCGCGATGGTCAGAGAAAACGATAAAAAAAACAGGGCAAGCGGTGAGACTCTGCATGTCCGGAAGGAGGAGGAAGTGGCGCACGTGGAGAATGACGGGGGAGAGACTTGGAGGACGACCAAAAGACAGTAAGAAAACCATTCAACTTTGACCTAGATAGCATAATAATACTAATTTTGCCATCAAAAGCTCGGTCTCAGTGTTGTTTTTATAGTTTTATGGAAAGAACCCAATGTTGAGGTGTCACTAAAGAAAAAAACAAAAACAAAGAAAAAGGCTTTTTTCTCAGCTTTTTATCACAAACTGGCGATTTGTATGAAACTTGCCTCTATTCAGCTGCTGACTACAGAAGAACGAAACAAGCTAGAAACAAAAAATAATAATTCTAATGAAAGTAGAGAGTCTATTGGCATGTTCACTTCACACCAAATGCGTCCAAAGCGTCAACAGCGTCAATTTTACACAGACAATACATGGTGGACGCACTTCTAGGAGCGTCAAGAAGTCCTGTTGCGTGTCCCGCGCCTCCTGTACGGCGCGTTTTGAAGCTTTGAATGAGATTTCAAGCTTTTGATGTGAGTCCGGTGCCTCCAAAGCAGCCGACGCGAGAGTTGGGATTGTTGAACTTTTGGGGCATACCGCGGCACGTTGACCAATCAGGAGCTTTCCCCAACCGTGACAAATTCAGAATAATGAAAAAAAAAAGCTTCCAATTAGGGGCGTGAGGCACGATTTTGATGCCCGAAACACATTTAATGTGAACGCAGCATCATCTTTCAGAATCTGGTTTCAGATTTCAGATAGTCATAGTACAAAATAGATCTTGAGAGTCTTGGTCTTGAAAGATCAGTGAAAATCATCTAAAAAGCCTGGAAATATGGGGTTGGCTACTCTGAAAATGGCTGGTAGTGAATTAGTTATGACTGCTTTAACCTTTAGTGGTTATACTGAATTCAATGAGGTGACTTTTGCAGTGGAGTTTGTCCTCCGCAGAGAGCTGTCGGACTCTCCCTCCACTCAGAGCTGCTGCAGCAGCAGGAAATGCACACTCAGCACAGGCACACAGGTTTGGGTTCATTAGAGCACGGCTTGCCTCATCGTGTGTGTGTGTGCGTGCATGCGTTTTGTAGTGTATAAGGTGTGTGATGCAACGGTCAGCACTTCTGGAGGAGAAACAGGACATTGCACCTCATAGTGTCTCATGTATTATGCATGTCTGTGATGTCCAGCTGTGTGTGTGTGTGTGTGTGTGTGTGTGTGTGTGTGTGTGTGTGAGAGCTTCATGCTAAACCAGGAACACCCTCATTCTATCAGTTTTGCCCTTGGACTTCTTCCAAAAATGTAAAATGCTATTAGTGGACATGCTTTGTCTTCTCTCTGGATGTTTGGTTCTTTGCTGCCGACCCACATGAGACATTCAAGGTCTTACCAGGATTTGTCCCGGAAATCCATGTAGTCAGTCTCTAACGTGGATTGATGAGGTGCAGAGTTAAGCTGTCAATAGAATGGATGCAGCTCACCTCTGCTGACCCCAGTGTTTGAGGAAGTCATGCAGAGCAGAGGATTCTGGGATTGTTCCTGTTTGCAATGTGCAATACAGCTTTAAACCAGGAGTCTTTATGTCCTATTTACTCATGGTGGTTCCTCTTTTAAAGTAGAGCTTATTTATTGAGTCTCTCTCGATGTAGTGAATTTGCATGTGAGGTCGTGCAAGTTGAGAAGTCGGGCTTACGTCACAGATGACGTTAGTGGTAGTAAATAAATTGGCGCCATCTTGATGACAAAAACATCTTTATTTCAATACAGGAGGGATTTTTTCTCGGTATGGTATACAAGATACAACTATCAGGAAACACTACCAGAAGAGGCCAGGGGATGATATAGGGCTAAGGTATCAGTGCTAGAGATATCTGAGTGTCCATACAAAGAATGAAAATGAAATCCACCAATACTCCTAAAATCCTCAATCGTCATTTCAGATCTTAACACAGGGTGTCCGCGGGGTCTTAAAAAGTATTAAAAGTTGATAAATCATTTGTGGGAAAATTAAGGCCCATAAAAATGATTAAAAAGTCTTAATCGTGATTTTATGAGGTATTAAATTTTGACTCGGTTGCGTACTCGGAGCTAGATTCCCTCGGGACCATAATAAATACACAACTAGAAGACAGACATCAGGCTTTTATTCTGAAATTGCAACACAGCGATTAGCATTCGCCGCTATTTATGCAACTGCACATACTTTTAAAATTATAAGCAGCTGTTTTGTCGCCGACTTGAGCTTTTTCAGGGTTCTTCACGAGTAGGATGGTAATTAGGTCAGCTATAAAAAAAAAAAAAATTTTAATTTTAAAATGAGATATGTAAACTTACATAAAAAAATCTTCATGACTTGGTTTGGGATTATGTAAGTTTGTTAGTTTTAAACTGCTTCTGTCTGATGGTCTGAGGTGCTTGATTTTTTAAATATTTGCAGCGTACACAGAGTGGTGTTTGCGGTGTTGGGAAGGCCAAATATTTTGTACTTGAAAAAATAGAATCTAAAACTGAAAATTCTCATGTTTATCTTGAATTTTGAAAAATACAACAATGTATTCAAAATAGAAATAAGTGTAAGAAGTTTTTTTTTTTAGGTTAAATTTGTTGATATTCCTGACAGCAATATAAAAATATAGTGTCATTGTTGGTATTTTTTAGTGCAGTCACTGGTTTAATTAAACAATTCTTAATCTCAATGAGACTTTCCTGGTTAGGTAAATGAAAAATCCCTATCTCTCATCAATGGTGCATTCTTAACTTGGTTTGAAGTTCATCAATTTGTATGAAATTTGACTTTTTATTTATATCTGGTTGGTTCCTCAATTACCACACTGAGTTTCATCCGGATCGGATCCGGATTGCGCTTTTCATCAAGATTTTATTGAAAAAATTGGCGTTCCCATACATTTGGACTTACTTTATGGTTATTAATGGGGAAAGATATTTCTTCCAAGTCTTTAACGTGTGAATGATCACGGTACCATGATTAGGATCACTGATCCAAATAACTGCAGATATCTATGGAGGAGGTTTTGCACTTGTTTTCATTGTCAAGATTTCTGTTTAGTTTTCCCTCCACTTTAATGGAACTTCCCGCTTTAACCAATCATTTCTCATAAATTCTGTCTCCTGATTCATTCAGGTTGTTTTTTCCAAAATAACATCATGTGTCAGTGATGGGAACATTGGTTAGATAGTTTTTATCCAGGAATGGCCTAGTTTTCAGATCAGCTCATCTTTCTAAAGAGCCTCTCATCACTCACTCATCTTCTTTGTTTTGGCTCTGATTTTAGTTCATTTCCTGTGATTTTCATTTTTATCATCACGTGCATGTATGATTGATTGTTTTTCCTTCATTTAATACAAGTTGAGCGCAGCAGCAAATAGGCCTTTCGCTCTTTGTATACAGTGTATTCATGTATAAGCAGTGCTGCCTGCACTGTATATGTGTGTGTGTAAATGGAGCGATGGCCTCCTTAAGGGTGACTCATCGGGTGACGTCAACGATTCAGTCGCACACGCCTGGCTCGAGCACATGGCTCCCAGACAACACACTCCCTGCCTTCACGTGCTGTCCTTCCCCTCCACCTCCCTCCCCTCCTTCTCTCCGTCCCTTTCTTATAAACTTTCCTTGTTTTTTTTAGCCTTTAACCACGTACCCACCCATTTTCTCAGCTAAGCCTGTTGCCTCATGAACAATGCCGCCCGTCATTTCTGCATGGTTTGAATGCATGCTGATAACCTAGTTTCTCCTAGGGGGGGAAAAGAGCCTCTGTCTACCTGCTATGTTGAAACCACTTTGAGTTTATTTAAACCTGTTGCTGGAGGAGTTCCAATGCCTCCGCTGCAACATGAGCTCATTGTACACATGTCCATCTGCTCACACTAGCAGCAGCTAAGAATACAGTCGTGATCAGAGGTGGACTGGCACAAAAATTCAGCCCTGGTGTTTTCTGTCCATATCAGTACACTACATTATATCAGCAGACACCATTTAGAAACTGTTATTAAGTCAGTGATGGTCAACATGGGCTTTTTATGTCTTAATTTAGATTATTATTCCCCTAGAAAACCTTAAAAATGGGAAACATTTTAACCTCTTTTTACCTACTTCCTTTAGCTTTTTTTTCAACTTCCTTTTCACAGGCTTTAGCTTTCTTTTGCCAATAAAGATCGGTTCCTATTTTTGTCTATATTTGCAAGTTCTTTTTAACACTTTTATCCAATATTTGTCCTTTCTTTGACTTTTTGCCATCTTTTCATCCCAACGAGCTAAATTTTGCCAAATAACTTCCACTTGTTTCCTCTTTTCTTTCCTCCGACATTTTACCAGTTTTTGTTCCATATATTTTTTCACTATTTTTTGCACATTTTGCTCATTTAAAATAACCTTTGCTATTACATACCACCTGGTTCCTCTTTATTTGACCATTTTATGGCCACTCTTGACTGATTTTGGCCCATTTTAGTCACTTTACGCTGTTTTCTTGCCATGTTTTTGCTGCTTTTGGTGTATTTTTGGCCACCTTTTGCCAAAAAATGAAAAAACGTAGCAGACATAAAAATCTGGGTCAGTTTTCAGGGAAAGGGAGGGTTTCTTATAATAAATGAATAAGTGAGTGACTGAACAGGATGGAAGGACAAAATCTAATTTGGGAAAAGTAAATACTGCTGCGTTCTCAGGATTGGACAAAGGCTTCCAGCCCATGTTGATTCACAGTGAAATCCCAGCTTTACACGTCTCTCTGGAAATGTGGTTTTTGTGCATGAGTGGGTGTTTGTAATGTGCCTTTTATTTTTCTCTATTGTGTCTCCCTAAAGTCTGCATCCACCATTGGCAGAAATAACCTTAAAACATCAGGAAAAAACAGGTGGATAAACAGTAATTATCGGTCCCATAACTTAACTGATATTGGACAATTTCTTGGTTTTAATGAACCTGAATGAACAATTTAAAACAATAAGTAAACCTAATAACATCCATCCTTTGATCCTGCTCAGCCAGCTTATGTTATGTCTTAAGCTGACCAAAACATGTTGGACTGGTTGTTGGTATGGAATTGCTTCAGTCTCAGAGAACGACCTTCTGTATTTACGTGTCACAAGACAGGTTTACATAGAAGCTGCATTGTAGTTTTTTCACTTCCTGACTTTTTGAAATGGGCTGCTGTGATGTAATCCTCAAACCCTGGCAACTGGCCCGAACTAACTGGAAAAAGCAGCTAGAGTTGTCGCTGGGGGGGGCCCTAAAAAGTTGCCTAATATTCTAAGAATCTGTTGATGCCCAAAGTTCTCGATAAATGTCATAAAATCAGGTTCTTTCTAGGCCTGGGAATAGTGAAACAAGACTTTTTTTTTCCTTCTTTTTTTTTTAAAGAACATTATGGAAATTTGTAGCTACAATACAAGACAGGGAAACTTTAGCAAACTAGTAACAATTTGCATTTTCATGAAAATGCAAGTGAGACTGCAATGATATTTCTGAAACTGTTGCAGATAAACAGGTGAAGGGAATTAGTGCTTTTCTTTATTGTCTTCTTTGAATACTGTTTTTTGTCCTAGGTTGCTATCAGGCTTCATGCTCGTAGGACCGATTTGTAGTTTCAGTACAAAAGTCCAACAGTGTCTTCACACATTAAGCTTAGCGTAAAGTTAGGACTGAGCCTTTTTCTGGTTCTGCTTCTATAGGTTTAGCATCTTGGCAACCCAATCTGGTGCAGTGAGCAGTTTGTGGTGTGATAGAATAAACACTGAGCCTCATTATGACATGCCTAAGAATGACATGTATGCAATGAAACACAAACAACATCTGATGTTTTGAATTCCCCTTTGCCAGTTGGACGCCATCTCTTCTTAAATCCAACCACCCTGTCCTGGCATTTGTGTTGATTGTGTTCTGGGTTTATGTAACTGACTGGCTTTGGCCCCAGTAAAAGGTGTTACCGTAACACGTTGAGTCCTGGCTGCACGTGATCAACAGCTCACGTTGGGCCCCTCCTTTCAGGTGTTTGGATTAGACGAGGAAGTGTTGAGTGGTTGGAAGGTGCAGGGAGGACCTTTCCTCTACTGTTACTGTGCACGCTTTTAGCTCACTGCTGCTCATCTGACCTCCTTTTTTTTCATTAGCATTCCAAACTCAAAGACCTCTGACTTTTATGTGCCGCATTTGCCTTCAGTCTGATGATGACTTTTTGCTCCATACCATCATCTCTTCACAACAGCAAAAGCAACAGTATCAAAGGGTTCTCATTGGTCTGATGAAGAGGTGAAGGGTTTGTCACAAATTTGGTTAGAGGACGATATCCGATGAGGAAGTAGTTTTTCACGTAAGTAAGTAAGTAAGTTAGTTTATTTATAAAGCGCTTTTTGCAGATAAAATCACAAAGTGCTGTACAGAGTTGTGGTAAAAGTACAAGTGCAACACAATAGAATAATAAAACAAGAGTGCATAAATATCATAAGAACAGCAACAGACTCTGCTATCTGGGACAGGCTCACGTTACTGATTGTTCCCTACATGTTCCAGGTCAACGTACACACTGTTCTAATAGCACCAAGGCAAAGGTTCATGTTTGAAATTCCAATAAAACCCTTAGGGTTTTTTTTTTTTTTTGGCAAACGTTCCGGTTGACTATTGCACTTACTGGAACATTGTCTCAAATAATCCCCAGGCGCCATTCTTCCCTCCACTGCCCCTCAGGGATGGGTCAAATGCAGAGAACAAATTTTGTATATGAGTAAACATATATGACAATAAATGTATTATTAATATTTTTTATTAAATAAAACCAATATGCTGGTCACCAGGGTTGGGGTCAATTTAAAAAAAAAATCTGTTGCTGTTGTAATCTTAAATACATTGTAATTGAGTTCAGATCATTGACTCTTTAATTGTAATTGCCATGAAAATTTTACAAGAATTGTTAATTATAATTTAACGTGAAAATGGAGAACCATGTTACAGTTTTAGTATTTAGTACAGTTCTACACATATGTAGGTAATAATTATTAAAATATGTTTCATATCAATCTTTTCCACATTTTACCATTATTATTATTTTTAAAATCTAGGGTTATACTGAAGCCTTAGACGCCCACACAAAAACCTATATTTTCATTGATTAGGAAGCCAAACAGGTAACCATTAGATAGGAAAGAAATTAAATCATAGATATTTGTTTTTAGTGTATTTTACAGCTGATTTAGGACCAGTTATCATGAGAGATGCTAACAGAAAGCTAACATAAGAGGAAGCTTAACTTTTATTAGGTTATTTATTTCGGGCTCAGTAATTGTAATTAATTGTAATTGAGAATTTAATTGTAATTTTCTTTCTGAAGATAAAGATTATGTGTAATTGGAAAAAATGCTGTTCACTGTAATCGTAATTGAATTGTAACTGAACATGTGTAATTGAAAACGTAATTGTAACTGAAAAATGTAATTGACCCCAACCTTGCTGGTCACTGTCATTCCTCCACACTGGTACGATAATGACTGTCATCAGAATTACCATGTCCACTTAAATACAACAACGTGTCAGTTTTTGCTGGTCACATTTTTACTAAAAATCTGCTGTGTCCGGTTTGTAAAAGTAGGTCAACATGCAGAGTGCTACTGTAATCTGATGGGCTGGATGGACTCGGAGTAAGAAATGATTGTCATTATGAAATAGAGATGAAACTGTCATGTTGTTGCCTTGATTTGAAGCAGAGAAGTCTGGACTGTGTGTGTTTGGTGCGCCCTGTAAACACTCCTGATGGCTTATTTATTAACTCGCTCGCTGCTACAGGATGCCCGGCCCTCTCCTTCTTTAGTCGTCTCCGAGTTCACCTTTTTTTTTTTTGTGACACATTAGAATAGAAACAGGAAGTGCTTCTTTTGTTTGCCCTAACTCAACAGGTGTGACATTACAGACACTGACCTGTGAGATTGTGCACATATCCTGCATGTCCTAAAGATTACAGAGAGGATTGCTTGACTTCAGCGAACAAGGACAAACAACAAGACAGGAAGATGAGTCGAGTCCTGCTGCCACGTTCCTCCCAGTCACTTAAACCAGGACGGTTGAAGACAGATGGACGACCCTGTTGACACTAATCCACTGTATGAGGTAACGGAGTTAGGCTGTGTTTGTGCACTCCTTCCCTGGCACTCCTGACTTACTGACTGACCTACTTAACTGACAACTCACGTGGCTCTCACACACACACACACACACTCACACGCATACACACACACACACACACACAGTTCATCATTAACCAAACAGGAAAGAAAGTGGCCAGATAAGTTACAAATCTACTTCAAGCAGAAAAAACCTCGGTGTTATTTTAGACTCTGAGCTCACTTTTATCCCTCACATTAAAAAATTATAACAAAATTAGGTTTTTATCATTTGAAGAACATAACCAGAGTTCGCCCCATTCTCTCTCAGGCCAACACGGAGACGCTAATGCATGCTTTCATCACCAGTCGGATTGACTACTGTAATGCCCTGCTTTCTGGTCTTCCCATAAAGAGTATTTCAAGTTTGCAATTATTACAGAATTCAGCAGCACGTGTCCTGACGAAGACCAGGAGGCGGGAACACATTACACCCATTTTAAATTTGCTGCATTGGCTCCCAGTGTGTTTCAGAATCGATTTTACGGTTCTCTTACTGGTTTTTAAGTGTCTGGTAATGGTCTTGGACCTTCTTATGTTTCAGAACTACTTTTACCCTATGAGCGTTCTCAGGCCCTGAGATCCTCCGGCGCTGGCGTTGGCCCCGTCTGTGGAACTGTCTCCTCTTTTCCAGATATAGAGGGTTTTCACAGCGCATCATCAACCCAGAAGTCGCCATTTTGGAAATAAAGCAGCAGGTCTACAAACAGCACGCAGACAAGAAAATGCCGAATTTCGAGACGAAATGGTGAACTATTGCCGTGTTTTTGGCTGTGCCAATCGGTCAAACAGTGAGACACATTTAAAGTTTAATAGATTCCCAAAAAACAGGAACTACGAGGCAAAAATCTGGACAACATCCGAATATTGCAACAACACATCATCAGTAGGGTAAAAACTAACCTGTAGTGAGTAGTGCAAAAGGATGTAAACATGTGATTATCTTTACCAGTATTTACATTAACAAGTGTGCGTAGATGTACATTTAAATTAAATAATATACATGTATGTACATTCACAGTTACAATATAGTTCCAGGGTTATTTCACAGCAACAGTTCTGACAGTCTTTGACTGTTTAGCATTCATTAGAGCGACAGCCAGGAAACTGGTCTTATGACGGGTTGTTTTGGCGTTGATTTGAATTATGTAATCATCATCACACTAGAAAATGAGTTAAAAGTTGCTGCACTCAGTGGGGTAGTTGGGTAACCAAGCCGACATAACTGAGTCCAATTTGATAAAAAATCGGTCAATTATAAAAGAAAATATAAATTTTTGAAATTTCACCAATAATGACAATTTCGATTTTGATCTTTGGTAAAAAAAAAAAATTGTCCAAATCTGTTAAGTAATTATTTTTTTTGTATATTCTGTTTATTACAGTTTTATTTTTTTTAACAAAAACAAATACACAAACATTACACAGAACAAACATTAATACTGCAACAACAACAACAATAATAGAGCTGCGTGACTGGTCCATATAATAAAGTATGTGGCATCAATAGCACAGTGAAATATTGCAACATTTACATATTTGCCCATACCTTATGGTGACATTTACCAATACAATATGTTCATGTCCAAACACAAATCAGACTTGTGTCCTCTGTTCAGTGATAATAAAAAAAAAAAATCAAATAAAATTAAATAAAGTTACAAATTTAAATCCAGATTATAATTGAGTCCCAGAAGTTCCAGTGGCTGTTAAGTAATTTTGATGGTATTCTGCTAGGTATGTTATTACCTCCTTGGTGGAAAATGAAATGTAAATTAAAATAGAAAATAAAAAATTAAATATGAAAAATATAATAAATGCTTTAAAATAATTCAAGGGAGGTCTGTGTGGATGGATGGCTGGATGTGTGTGTGTGGAGCAAATATCTCCCCGACGCCGTGGGAGTTCGACCTGAAACTCGGTCAACGGGTTCCAAATATCCCGAGTGTGTGTATCTGTTATTTTTGGAGTAATTTGGTCATTTCAAAATGTTTATTTAAATTGTATTTCACTTCTGGACGAAATGAAACCTATTCAGCTTTTGACCTCAGGGTGAGAGGGGGCGCTAGCGCACCGTCTATATCTATTTCACAGCACAGCTCACTTCCGGTGTGTGCACGAGCTCCCATGGACTTCTCTTTTCTCTTTTGAGGGAAAATACTTTTTTACTGTTCTTTATTTGGTGATGACATTTCGAAACGTTTATTTTCATGTTAGTTTGACCGTTCGCTATTTAGACCGGACGGACCTCACCCGGAAGTTATTGACGTTGACGTCAATGGCTGCTGCTGTGAAAGCTGCACATTTCTCAGCAGCGCGTGTGTGAGAGAGAACCAACTGAGGAGATTTGTGTCCAAGGTAGAGAGTCACACACACACACACACACACACACACACACACACACACACACACACACACACACACACACACACACACACACACACACACACACACACACACACACACAGATCAGGTGCGCTTCACTATTGATCACCGTCTACGTGTGTAACGGACCACCATTTAGTCTGGTTACAGTCTGTGTCACGACACCCGTCCATTGGGTGGTAGTGACTGTAGTGTTGAGTCAGATCAGTAAACGGTGCTACATTGTGAAGCCTGCCTGATGATTACTGCAGCTTCACTCACGACACACCTGCCACGACACCTAACTACTGAAGATAGGTAAGTTTAGTGAAAGTTAGGCAGACACACACACTAAACGACAACAAAAAATATGAAAATGATTCAAAATACACAAAACTAAATATTTATACAAAAATTACACAAAAGACAAAATACACCAAACGACAACAAAAACATGAAAATTAGTCAAAATACACTAAACTAAATACTTATAATCCCACATGAATGCATACTTCCGACGGGCACTGTACATTACAGAAAAAAACACCAAATGAAAAAAATATAAAAATGAGTTAAAAAAAAACAAACATATTTAACATGCACATGTCTCATAGAATTAAACCAGGGAAATTGCCCACGCTATTTTACTTTGCACCTGCAAATATGCCCCTTTATAATGCTACAGAGTATGTTGTTATTATTATGCCCATAATTGACAACTCTTCTTAAGCTCCCACTATATGAATACAAACTTCCGACGGGCACTGTACTCGACTTAAAAAAAACATACATTTACAGAAAAATACACAAAATTACTCCTGATTCACACTACAATAACAACAAAAAACAATAAATATACAAAAATATACATGACTCCAAAAAAACATACATTACAAAAAAATTTAAATAAAAAAACAGCAAACATTTATGCACAAAAAGACAATAGAAAGATACACATGACTCCAAAAAACATACGTTACAGAAAAATTCACCATACAAAAAAATTTAAAAGTGATGATGAAGTCATGCACATGTCCCATAGAATTAAACCAGGAAAATTGCACCCACATTTTGCACCCGCAAATGTACCCCTTATGCTCCCACATGAATACATACGTCCGACTGTACTAGTGTTTTAAAAAACAAAAACATGATTTCATTGTGTTTATTCCATATCAATGTTAATTTTCGCCTTCACTTTGTACATTTCAAGGTTTTTATACTCCTTCAAAAGTCTTTAAAATCTGAACGCACAAAAAGATTCTCCATTAAAAGAATTGAAAACTAGCTGTACGTTGCAGTTTTCAACTATAACACCTAAATGCGCCAGGAGGGGATTTTCTCGCTCCTGCTCTGCCTTGAATTCCTTTTACTGGAGCTCCATGAAGACCAATATTCCAATTGAATCCCTTTTAATTTCCTCTGTAAATTCCCCTCTGTGGTGCCCTTGTTCATTTGTTGCACTCTAATATTTGCTGAAGAGGCGGTGGTGATGGGAGGTGCGATGTGGTAGGAAACGATGGTGACCCAGAGGGACGTGGACTGAGATACAAAGCCTTTCATTGTCTGAGAGCAAGTGAGCGACTGGCACAATGAGGCAGATCCACATGGGGGCTTGTGAGGAATTCAAGGTCATGGTTGTCGTCTTAGTCTGTTGCAAGAAATCATCAGCACAGTGAGGATGGATAACTCTCCTGAACTGTCATCACAGCTGCACCTGCTCTCATCATGCATTGGCATTTTTTTGTCACTTTAAAATTTGACTGATTTCTACTCAATATTTATGCAAACACGTTCAAGTGCTGCCTCCTGTAATGCCTTGTGAATTTGTACTTCAGGTTTTATTTTATTTTAAATTTTGACATGCATTAATTGTCGTTAAACCTAATCAAACATGTGAACAATAAACAATAGTATATTAAAGCTGATATCCGGAGTTTCTGAGAAATCTATGTTTATGTATCATTCTTTTCAAATGCGAAAAAATATCTAACTAGTCTTTTATTATGGTCTGCTGCCGTTGGTCATTCATATACATCAATGTATATAAGTCCTGCCTTCGTCCATAGACCCCTATACAAATGCAAGAAAGCGCTGACTTCGCTCAGCCAATTTGACTTTGACTTCCTGAAGCGGGCCACCGTCAATCAAAGTGAATGCGCGTGCACCATGACAACAGCAAACAGGTATCACTGAGCAGCATAGCATCATGGAAGAGTGCTCCGAAACTCCAGTTACCCATTCCATGATTGTCAATGTATAAAGTTTCTACTAAAAAAGAAAAGAAAAGTCCAGGTACAAAGCTTGTGGATAAACGTCTTCGTGACCGCAACAGAATGTATCTCGGAGCTGCTTTTCAAAGGGGGAGGGACTTGCTGCTTTTAAAAGGATTCCAAACGGACCAGGATTTGGCGACATTTCTCATGGACGGATAATAAACATGTTTTCATCAAAAGTTATGGCACTCTAACAATAAATGTGTAGTTTTTGTAGTTATGCGACTTTGTTATGTTTTGCAATGCACGTGCACTAACAGGAGTATAGCAGCCCGCCTACCTGTTCATTCTGATTGGCCGAGTCGTTTGAAGTGCACCATCATCAGCTAATAGAGTGCGGCCTATGTGATGGTGTGGCCTTTACGTGGATTTTTCTTGAAAAATTGCTAAATTACTGGAATGCAGCCATTTCAGAGGGGTGTTCAGTCGCCAGGAAAATACAATAATATTTTCCCCACCCTTTCTGTATGCTTTATATATTTTCTGAGTATTATATCTCTTATGATATTAGTTTTCCCTGTGGCTTTGACCATTCAAACCGAATTTCTTTTATACTTCTGACACCAGATCCTTAAACCTATCTGACATTATCTCCTGCATATGTAGCCCTCATCTCTCTCTGCTCGTGCTCACCTGAGGCTCATTGTGCGCTCCTTTGTGACAAAACTAGATCAAACTGGATAAGAAAGTAGGTCCGTCGGGCTTTGTGTGTGGGAGGCAGCATTAGTTACATAGTGACACACTCCGTGCATGTGTGTACTGTGCATGTATAACTGGCAACAATGTGAGAGATGAAAACTGCCAACGTGAGCAGAGGATGCATGTCAACAGGGCTGCGAGGTGTTAAATCAGCAGTTGGCGGATCACGGCGTTGGCTCGGCATGACAATTTATTCAGATGCTGAGAAAACGAGGGGACGCGTCGCCTCAGTGATCAAACTGTTTGCCAAGTATTAAAACCACCGTCCAAGCAAGCAGTCACACGGAAAGCAAACCCTTCTATAAATATGTGTGTCACAATATTTGTGCAAGTTGTGTAACAGACGGACTTTACAGCGCCTCTCCTTTCAGGTCATATTTTTTTATATCTTTCTTGAACTCCTCAGATGTTTATCTTTTGCCTCTCACCATATCTCTTGAGGCGTGTTCCCCTCTTATTAATATACCTCTTCCTTCATACACCTTCACATGGCCTGCTTATGTCACAGATAGAATTTTCATTTTGTCCATTAAATCGCTAAATATTGCAAACAATGAGAGGAAAGTTTCCTTTCAAAGGTAGTGATTCAAAACCACTGCTGTTTTTCTATTTCCTTTGATACACATTATACAACCCATTGCTAAATAAAGTTATTAGAATTTGACCCACTTTTTATGCTGCAGGCAATTCTCATGAGCAAATTTAGCTGTTTTTGTTTTGCTAAAGGCGTTTCATGCTCATTTCAATGCGTTGGAGAATGTTATTGACATGATAGAAACCAGTTAGACTTATCATAGTAATGTCTTTCAATTGGAGGGTTTGCCCTCAATATGTCCATCAGACTTTGTAGTTAGTTAGATCTTCTCATCGAGTTATCACATGCTATGATGCAGGTAACGTAAACTTAGGTAAGGTAAGTTTTCAGTGTTTTAGAGGATAATTTTCTCACGGTTAAAAACACAGTGTGGGGTTAAACAGGCGGGACAAAAACCCACACACAGACTGAACACGTGTAAATGGAGCAAAATGTAACTGAACAAGAGCACTCAAATGACCTCTTTGCCAGATATTAGCAGTTATCTGATCAGTGAACCTGATCATGGTACTATAATCATTACCGCCAAATAATTTTGTAAATAAGTAATGATGCAGTATCCAATTTTTTATTTATTTTTTTATTGCCATGAAATGAACGATCGAGGTGCAATCCGGATGAAACTTGACGGCGTGACTGAGGAACCAACACAACATCCGATTTTTCTATTTCTTAAACTGAGCCACAATCAGTATATTAATCCAAATCCCCTACAACATTTAATGGAATCTTCATGGGCATAAGTTTTATCTTTGGTTAAAATTTTGTCAAAATCCATAATTCTGCTAACCTGGCAAGAGCCAGATTGATGTGTAGCCCTCCCTCTAACTCGAGTTCTCCACATCGATCTGGGTCCATGTCTGGCGAATCCTTTTGGAACCAGGGGGGGACATGAACAGAATGCTTGCAGCTGATTGGGCGAAGCGTCTGTCCACACGGTAACAAATGATGATGTCGTCATCGGCATGCGCTGCAGAGATGCTGCCACAACAACAACAACAAGGCTCCACTTTGCCGTCTTTACCATCCAAAAATGCACAAAGTGCCTCTTGCTGTTGCTCTTTCAAAAAGGAAATACTGGATTCTTCTAAAACTGAGTTTATAGCAGCTTCCACACGTTCATCCTCCTGCATCGACATCTTTCTATTTGCTTCTGCCTTCGTCACACCCAGATATCCCGCCCTAAACCACAACACTGCCTCATGATTGGTTCGAACTGCATCGGTTCAGGTTTGAAAGGCAGAGGCGGGAACAACACAAGATGGATTCTGGTGTTTGTGAACACCAGGAGAATCCATCTTGCAGACAAGATTATAATTCTGCTACCAGACAAATAAACGGCAGTTAAAATATTACCTTGGCGGAGGTAATAAACACAAAACCAACCCACAGGATCCTAGACCATGACATGTAGGACCAGTTCAATGGACTTATCTGCATAGTGTATGTGTGTATAATTGTGGATTGTTGCAAAGTGGTGTGTTTTATGAGGGCGTAAAACTTTCTGAAACCTGGTAGGTGGGACCTGTACTTCCTCCACTCCCAGCGGTTAATGAACATTGATTGACAGCTCCATGCGGTGATGTTTGTGACTGTGCTTCTATAGAGCAGATTCTGGTCTAATCAAAGGGTTCATCAAGTTATGTCTATGTACAGCCACATCGTGTGTGGATACCCGTCTGTCTCTGCGTGTGCGTGGACGTGCGTCCACTTGTCAATGTGTGTGCGTCTTGCTGGTTTATGTGTGTGTGTGTGTGGTAGTGTTCTGGGCCTCATGGCTGGAGAACAGGGGTATATATGCAATAGTGTCTATAGGGCTGTGTGTTTGTATGTGTTGAGCACCGCCATGGGCTGCTGTGACTGGGCGTGTCTTAACTACTACAGGAGCCCCCTAGTGGCAGGTCAGCAAACACTAAACTGCGAGATGTTGAGGTTTTCTATGGCATGCCATTCGTAAGCTTCACTAACAAGCTGTTTCTATGCAACAAAGTTAAAAATACTCATGGCTTTGTGGTCGACGGATCCATGGTGATGCTGACTTTAGAGTCACTTTACAGAGACACATCATCCTTGTGGCACTCTCAGGCTGCAGCACACTGGCTCGACCATAGGCTTGACCAGCAGACTCACAACGGAAAGCTGTGATCAGCTGTCAGCTGCTGCCGGGGGGGCCCCCAATGTGAGTCAACAGTGACATTCCTGTCCCACAGATGAAATAAACCGCTCCTCTCTGCTTTTCTGACCTCACCCCTCTACCGAGAGCAAGTCGCTACCATGTACTTTGGTCTCCTTAAAAGGTGGTTTTGTCTGTAATCTGAACGACAAAGAGAGTAATGGCTGTATCTGGTGACAGAAAACAGAACGTAGCTGATAAAAAAGCGTTGTGGCTAAGGGGGGCAGCCACAGGGATGACATTCCTGCTGTCAGTCGCTGAGGAGGCATTAAAGCCGGGCCGTGACACGTGACTTCAGTTTAGTCTGCTGCTTGGTGAGCCCATAGCCTGCTGTATATGGTCAGAATTCACTGCAAGTACAGGAAGTGAAAAAAGGGAGGGGTGGGGTGTTGGAAATAGAACCATGTACAACTCAAGTTTGAAGTTTTTTACAAACATTTCCCTTTGCTTCAACAAACTCTCCTTAATGTAATCCTCCTTTGTATTTACACGTTTGGTTTCTTAACCTACGGTCATTTGAGGTGCTGATGTAAGAAAGCGCACATGATGGATTAGTAACAGCAAGGTGAGGCATGTTGAAGAAAGTGGGCGGAGCCGACCTACATTTCGCCTGCTGCTCCCGGTGCTGTTTACAGCTCCATAGGCTTATACTCACCACTATTTTTGGTTCAAGATTACACCAGAGGTGACTTATGAAATCATTTTAGCATTCAAAAGGTCATAACAAACGATTTTAATAACGGCTCCTTTTTTCTGTGACGGCCTTTTTCTAACCTGCTTTATTTCAAAGTGTTAGTGTTTGCTTCGCGTTCACACTAAAACATTTTTTTCTTCTTAATGTGTTATTACTTTCACAAAGAAGTTTGTTAATCGAAATACATAATTCATATGCTGCCAAATGCTGTTTAATGTGAGGTTATTTACATGCAAATTGGAGGAAGTGTTAAGGATTTACACCTATTTAAAATTAATATTTTTTAAATGACCACAGGTAACTTGATAAGTCTTTAAGTTTTTCCATCAGATACATGGGCCTACATCCCTAATCCATTGTCAATTTAACAGATGGAGTTGATTCCCTGTAATTGCCTCTTTTTTATATATATCAAACGTGGTAGCATTGAGTCTAAATCATTAAAATTGTGTATTTCTTCTTACACATATAATAATAAATATACAAACCCTTTAGCATTATTCCTTCAAGTCCTATGTGTGTGATGAAAGTGGTGTCATTAAGATATGTGAAATAGTCGAGTACATTAACTGTCACTTGATCTCTATGACCCTGGAATTACAAAGCATTACAATACTTCATGTCAAGGGTGAAGAAAAGTAGTATTCCATGGTTCCTTGTTCATTCTTTCTGCTTTTCAAATTATTGTGATGCTGGCCAAGCTGCAGCAACATCTGGTTCTAAAACTGCGTCATTTCATTTTTGTTTCCTTTGGCCAATTTAGCCACATTGCATCATACGAATAGGAATGTATTATCAATGATAATAATTATTATGATATTCAACCCTCAACATTATTAAACCTTAAAAACAAACCAACGTAACACATGTTTTTTGAAGTTGGGAGGAAACTGAAGTACCCAGAGTAAACAGATGAGACCTGAGTGTCCACCCTGTGGCTTTAACGCTGGACCTTTTTGCTGTGAGGCTGATGTGCTAACTACAAAACCATTGCAAGGAACTACTAAGAATTAATAAAATAGCTTTCCAGCCAGATTGAAATGGAAACAATCCCAACAACCTGGCAACAATATGAGAGCTATGTGCTACAATGATATTGTGCAGCTTAATCTGATATGTAAAAACTTATAACCATGTGATATGAAGCAGAAAACCTATTTAAAGCTGTCCCCAACCTTTTTTGCCCCCACGGACTGGTTTAACGTCAGACAATATTTTCTCGGACCGGCCTTTAAGATGTGGCCAAAAAAACCCCATAAAACTGTAATTTTCTAAATATAATAATAAACGTGAATCCACTGTAGACCTACAGCATATCAATGCGACCCGATGCAATCCTGTTATGTTTCATGATGCACGTGCAGAAAATTAGAAGCGTAGCTTCTGGTAGATTGCAGAGGCAGTGGGAGTAAGTGAGGCTGTTTAGGGCGGGGCATCAAGACGTTTCTCAGAAACTCCGGATTCCAGCTTTAAGTTCTCTGAAGTAAAAGAAAAGTGAATGTTTTGTATATGCAGTCTCACACATATTGAATTCAGTTATAAATAACCCTAAAACTAACTAAATTTAGAAAAGAAAAGTTCTATAACCCAGAGCAGAACATGCACTAATGAGCTAATTGGCTACATGTGTTGCTGCTTCACTGAGGTAGAAAGAGAAGGAAAGCTCAGAATGGTACATACTGCGAAATCATCTTTTACGTCTTTCATTGAGAATGACTTCATTTATGATCATCGCATAACCTTTTCATCCGCAAACATCAAAATGAATACAAAATAGTTTTTGATGAAAAGCTTCTTTGTTACTTTCTTGACCCAGTATCTCCAACAACTTGTTTTCACATTAAAGGAGACATATCATGCTTTTAAATCCTTCCTTTTTACATATAAATCATACAGTTGTGGTTATATAAACCGCAACTGCAATGCTTGGGTCTCAATTCCTCATTATTATAGCTCCACAGATTGAAAAATATGACCAAAACAGAACATAAAGATATCAACGGAGCACCTGAAGAGACTAATTTGAACTTTTCTGTACTTCTAAACACTCTAAATATACAACAAAATACATTTAAGGGCTAAAAAAGTGGATTTAGCATGATGTGTCCCCTTTAAAGGTTAAAAAAAAGGAAGAAAAGAAAAGCTTGGTGAATTAGCTGTAATTTCTATAAAATCTTCCCAGATTCAAGCCATTTATTTACTTTAATTTAAATTTTTCTAAAAACTGTTAAAATTCTTGAGAAAAGATGCAATAAACAGAAGGTTATTAGTGAGAAAAACAACAAAAAACAAAAACTTCCCTACCCTAATGGTCTTTTTGCAACATCAAAACATCTTTTGCCCTGGTTTGTTTATTGCGTTCCCTGTGATACGCAGTCACTCTGATTAAGGCTGTATTTGAGTGTTTCCATATTCAAGCCAAAAAAATCCACATCTGCAATCTGAAATGCACAGAAACGTCACTGTGCATTTCAGCAGTGTTTTTAGGGGGCACACATGCATTAGTAGTTTATGAGAACAACTTTTGGAAGAAATACAGGTACAATGTATTAAATGTTATGTTTTTCAGAACATTTTTATGATCAAAATTTCCTGAAAACCCTTGTCAGAATAAACAAAACCTCAACTTAACATACAATTAAAAAAGAAGACCAAATCAACCTCGTTGGTACTATTACATGGAAGGCAAGGAAAACTTCAAAGGAGCCATCAAAGGCAATCAGCAGAACTCCTCTGACAAAGACTGGCAGTTGACAGTCGAAACATGTCAGGAGATTAAAATATCCTGAAAAACCTTGTCTGAATAAACGAAATCTCAACTTAGCAGCAATATATACTGTTATATATGTTGTACTTAACATGTCCATGGACTTTATTCTTTGGTCCGAAGAGTTTATCTCTGTGATATTTAATATCTGGCACTTTGTTTCCTCATTCCTGCCACTCCCTGCAAACACTCATCATACACTCTGGCCCATGTGTGTTTATGTGCACCAAACACCTGCGACTTTCCACAAGGTCACTGAGTCTGGAGCCTTTCCAAAGTCAACAGTAAGCATAACACATGGCCAACTGCCAATTCTGTAGGGCTCTGTGAGAAGACACAAGCCTTTTCTTTGTTTTTTGGGATCAATGTAGACTTGGCCTCACAACATGTCAGCTGGTGACGGCTGATTTGTTTGACTCGAAGACTCAGTTTCAGTCTGTCACAGAAATATTTGTGGAAAAAGGGGACGAATGTTGCTCTTCTTCCATGTATTTCTTTCCCTCTGCTGTTGCTCCACAGGCCGAAACTCATCACACATGACCGCTGACCTAATTTTCGGCATAGATGGGGAATTGAAAACAAAAACAGAGGCCCGGGCGAGGCAGTGAACCCTCCCTTTCTGTCTCATGCACAGTGCACACACACACGCGCACACATGCTCTTACATAGCGGGGTCCCCCAACTGAGCCCTCAGAAATCAAAACAAATTCTCCACTCGCTCTTTGGCTTGCTCACTCAGTAACAAAGGCAGCTGTATATTACTCAACCAGCACCACAGGCAGCAGGTAGTATTGTGTAATACTTTCCATTATACAATATGAGCTCTTGTCCTCACTGAAAGCAGAGGGTAAACAGAGAAAAAGGCGTGCCCAGTATGTTTGAGCCCATCTCCAACATTCCTTAAGAAAAGCCTGAAGGACTCCAGTTTTTGACAAATGTGTAAGATTTTGCTTGGCTGTTTTTCTTTTATCTCAATTGCCCCCAAAATAGCCTAATGAGTCATTTTGACCAAATTGATGTCACTTTTCCTATCAAAACAACCTTTAGCTGTTGCGACATGGACCAGGGTGGGCTGTTGTTTTTGGGACCAAGATGAAGAAGAGTGTCCAATCCAGCCTGAATGACTTTCATGAGATTTACAGGGAAAAGCATAATCTTTGAGTGAAACACCGTTTTAGTTACTTCCAAATTTTTTTTTTTAAGGAATGTGTTGAACCTGAGTTGACTGGAATTATGTTTATTGAAGGGTCATTCATGAACTATCGGACATAGGTTGCTAAAATTATGTTTTTGATTGTATTTTTTTTTATATACAGCCAACTTCAGAACAAACTGGGTACATATATAAAGATAATCAGGCTTTCCCCCTTCCCAACCAAGGACAGTAAACGCCAAATTATCTCATGCCATATAAGATTATCCTGTGGTCTAAGCTCTGTGAAGAGTGAATTTGTCATGATAATTAGCACCAAATTGGGTAGGGGCTGACAATCGAAAAAATCAAACTTGTTCAATATTCATGAGTAAAACTCTTCACGTGTGGGGAAGACATTGTCTCCTGTGTTGATAACCTAATGAATTGTGATGTGGATCGGAATTTAGCCAATCACGGTGCAATCTGACGATGAAGAAACAATGAAGAAGGCGTAAAGTGATATAATCCTTTGTTTTTAAAGCGAGATACACAAATTGATAATCAAACTGTTTTTGTTCCAAATATCCTCCTTCTTGACCAACGCCAATTTATCTTATTTTTAAGATTATCCTATAGGGATATCTCTGTGGACTGAGGTGTGAGCCCAACAATCGTGAAACACCTTGGCCCTCATTTATCAACCTTGCGTGAAAACATTTACATTGTGTCGTACGACGGGACCAACGTGGGACTTTTGAAACATTTGTATCTGACCAATCCCAGCGTACCAGTGATCGGGCGTTGATAAATGCGACTGCTGAATCTGATCGTCATGCTACGCCCTCAAATATTCCAGGTTCGGAGGCCCCTCTCACTGAGGTCAAACAAACATTTGCAAAGAAATAAACGTTTCTGAGATTAAAATCATCATCCTCACAGCTGAGGTGAAGACAAACAAAGATGTGCTTTTTGGTAGTGTGAAAACTGGAATTTATGGAGCTCATTTAAACGCGTTGTGGAAGAAAAAAACGGAGGCACTGAACAGTGGTTCCGTAATGGAACGAACTCAGGCTGAGGTATGAATTAAATTCTCGAATGGCAAATAATGGTTTAAATGAAAATACTCATCCACAGCCTAAAAGTGTAAAACCCTGCTATTCGATCAAGACAATTCTTTACATTTCGACTCATCAGGCTTACGAGCGTGAGCCCGTGAACCAGATCAGTGGTGGGACAGAACGGTACTATGTGTAGTGTTGTGTTGAGATCATCAAAGTATGCACACAGTATGAGCATAACTGTTCTCTGTTTTTTTTTTTTTTTTAATCTTCATGTATGTGGAATAAGTAAAGATAAATCTCCTTAGATTTAGAAAATGCTCGTGTTTGGCACATGCCACACACACTTGATTGTATTGAGATATGAGACATTTTGACGTAAAGGTTGACACTTCTGTGCTCTAAAAGGACATTGGTGAATTTACAGTATAGGAAACGATGCACAACTCAGTTCAAAAGCAGGAAGTTAGTTTGTATTTGAATATTGCCACACTATATTTTATATTTAAAATGTAATTAATGAAATTTTTGTAGTAAATATTAAATAGTATAATATTGATATTATGTACATGCATGCTTATGTATATTTGTGTGTGTATATATGTTTAATGTGCATGTATAAACTGAAATTACAGAATTTTGTGCAAAATATATATTGAATGTGTATTGTAAAACTAACATTAGTTTCCTAATTATTATTATTTTTCTAATATTATCTAGAGAGCCTTGTTTTGTTTTTGTGATGGGGTAGATGTGTATAAGCTTTTGCTTCAACTTACACCTGTTCGGCTGATTAGTTGGACAATTGAGTGTTGTTTGTTCTGGTTTTTTTTGGTTTTTCTGAAGACTGCCAAAATAAATTCCAAATTCAATTCAATATTTGTTTCTTTGATTTCATTAGTCGCTGATATATGTGTGAAAAGTCTGGCTGTATAGATTGATGACAAGTGTCTCCCTGACTGAGACAGAAGAGACTCATGTACACAGAAAGTTGGTTTTGTTTTGTTTTGGAAATTCAGTTTTTGTAACTTTACCTCCAGGTCTGCTCTCTAGGGGAGTTGAAGCTGGAAACACCTGATGGCAATGATCTAATTGGGGCAAGACCAAGTTGGTAGGAAGTGATTGGGGTCATCATTTTGTTAAAGTTAACTTTATTAAACATAACATCTAATTTGAGGTTCCCTGTGATAGATGTGATATTGATTCATTTCAGAGACGTTTGGATAACTGTATATTTTTGGGTGAATATTTGGTAAACTGTATTCTGTATTTCTGGTGTGGGTGCAGGTAATTAAAGTAAGGTGATTCACCTGTGCAGCGGTAATGAAGATAAATAAGAACGAGTTGCAGTTCTCTGTTTCTCTGCCATGGAGGAGTAAGAGTGCTGCTAAAATGCTGTTTGTCTTTTATATTTTTATATATTTTATTGTTGAAAAAAATAAATAAAGAAAGCAAATCTACTTGTTTGCAGCTGTTGTGCAATATCTGTGCGGTAATGTGACCAAAGGACACAGTTAATACTGTTACTGCCATGAAACATATTTATCATTCCTTTATGTATTGTCTTGGCTTTATTGTGCCATGATGTTGCACTTTGTCTCGATTACAAAACATGGCATTATGTACCCTGAACAATGTCTACCTGACAAAGCTCTCAATGTTTCAGCAAATATGTGGTGGCCTTGGATCTGTATTTGTATTTGTGTTGTGCTTTTACTTACAAAACTTAGCATTATGTACCTACCTTGACTGTGATTACCTAACAAGGTTATTAACAGATATTTAAAGAGTACTAATAGAGCGCTTTGAGATGACTATTATTGTAATTTGTGCGATATAAATAACATTTAAATGAATTGAAATTAATATATCCTACTTAAGTAGAAGTGCTGTAACTTGATTAAAATTGTACTCAAGTACAAGTCAAAGTAAGCCATAAAAAACACACAAGTAAAGAATAGCTCAAATAAATTAAATTAAATGGCCCAACATGTTTATTTTTGGTAATAAATCTTACCACGGTTCCCTGGCATGCAGTAAATATCTCATGTATAAACTTAAAAAAGAAGAAACAATTGGAACTTAATTTATTTTCCACAAAGGCATCTGTATAAAATAAAAGGTTTGTCAAAATGTACAATTCTTCTCAAAAAAAAAAATAAAATCGACTTATAGCTAGATTTATATAGAAAATAATCAGCATTCAATGATGTTTTGGTGCCGTGCATTACGTTTAATCTGGTGCGTCCGCTATGATGCGATGCATTTGATTGTTGTCTGATCAGTTAATTTTTTGTAGTTTCACAATGTCTGTAGATCATTTTAAAACAAAAAAAAAAATTTTATTCAGTAACGGTGTGGTGTAGGAATCTAACAAATTACTTTACTTCTCTTAAAACATACCTAAGTACAAGTAAAATGACTGATTTAGGAATACACTAAAAAAAGTACAAGTACCCATAAAAGCAACTCAGTTACAGTAACTTGAGTACTTGTAATCAGGTACTTTCACCTCTGGTTCTTAATGTTCCAGTAAATGTGTGGAGGGCTCGGGTGGTGTTCCAGCATGTTTCAAACTAAAATGAATACATAAACTATTTGTGGTATTACTGTGGCTCTTGCATCATCCTGGAGTTGGTTCACTGTTTTGACTTGATGCAGGTGTGGCCACTGTTTGTGTGTCTGTGTAGGTGTGGCTGCTGTGAGGTGCCATAGAGAGCAGGCTATTTCTGCACTTACTTGACGATCTTGAGGCCCTGCAGGAAGGAAACCCTCGAGGCTAATGATACAGCAGACTCTTTGTTTTCGCTCCCATAGCATTGGCTTCCCACTCACTCTTTGCACTTTCCAGGCATGCATCATAATTTATTGGTTGAATCTTTGCAAAACTGTTAGCTTGGTGTCTGTAGCTGGGTTTTCATTACAGATTTTTGCAAAATAAAAGCAATCTTTCTAAAATGTCGACAAAGTATAATTACGCTTTGAACGTGTTTCCATTGAACGTTATTTTGGGCTGGAGCCTCGTAACTCCCGTGTAATCTCATTACACAAGACTGCAGGAAGATGGACGCTAAGAACCTCCTTATAACACTCTGTGGTCCTTTGTTGTTTCACGTCTAATGTGGCTGTAATAATTTTTAAGTATAATCCTAAGAAATGTCTCATTTTCCTTCTGTTTACACGTACCGCGCCATGTTTTCTCGGAGAGAAGTGGTCATGTGACCAGGCACAGTCACGTTCTGCGATGTGTATTTGTGGAAAAAGTGCTTTCATAGCACTTTTGCGGCACATTTCAATATCGAAACTTCTGAAATTCTTCCTCATAAAAGCGTAAAAACTTTTTAGCAATATTTGAGTGTTTTTTTTTTTTTTGAAATGCAGGTGTTTCCATTACCAGTTTTTATTGCGTTAGTTAGATTTTGCGCATTTCCAAGGGTAATGGAAACACAGCTAGTCTTTTAACCTATCTGATTCTCGGGAATCATGTTTCTCAACTGGCCTGGCCTTATAAACAAGCAAAACCAAATCGAGATATATATATATTAAAAGTTTCAATTCTCAAATTAATCAAAGCAAATTACTTTTCAAACCTGAGAAAATAAAGATTTTATTCTTAATATGTTCATTATTTACTGTTTTTACTTTATTCTCTTTTTTCTATTATTATTATGGTTGATTAATAAGCCCAATTTTCCGATTATTGAAGTCTCGATTTGATTACAAACCAATTATCAATTCAAATTTTGATTATTGCTATCTATTATATTTAACATCAGTCAGCTGCTGAATGTTTTTTTCTTTTGAGTAAGACTTCACTGCACCTTCCATCCATTTTCATACCCGCTTATTCCCGTTTAACAGGGTCGCGGGGGTCTGCCAGTGCCAATCTCCGGCTCTCATAGGGCGCTAGGCGGGGGTACACCCCTGGACAGGGCGCCAGTCCATCACAGGGCAACACAGACACAGACAACCATTAGGAGGACTCGCCTGGTTTTGTATAACAACTTGAAAAGTGTAAATCAATTCTTGGAAATGGAAGAATCGACTCATCGACGTCAATAATAAGACGCAATAAATTGATTATCAATTTCTTTTTTGCCACCCCTAATCATTATATTTATGCAGAATTTTTCTAACAATTGTGCATCTAAAAAACTGAAAGTGAACAGCAGCAATTAATTTAATATTCTTTTAAAAATGTATACATTTTTTTTGTCTTGTCATTTTTAGATAATTATGTATTTTACCAAAGTGCAACAGTGTTTATTGTGCATTTGTTGGGATTTAATATTAACTACCTTGTCTGAACACCTTATTACTGGCCCACCAATGCTTAGCACAAATTACTTAATGGCTATGTTGAAATTGCTTATCTTCTTCTAACTAAAAACTAGATGATTAGCCTATTGAGACAATCATTAATGCGGTAAGTGAGACCCCTTCTATTATATTTAAAACAAAATGTTACTGTCTTCTTCTCTCAATGGATGAGAGGACAGTCTGAAGAAGAGAATATTTACAGATTATGAACGTATAAACAATCTGGAAAGCGCTGAGGCATATTTGTTTCTCCACAACAACAAGCAACAAGGTCAGTTTTGTGTTAAATGAGGACAAATGAAACATTTGCTGTCCTCCCACACATTAGATTAAATGTTCTTTTCTTTTGAAGACACAATCTGGGTTTCCATTACAGATTTTCGCAAAATAAAAGCAATATTTCTAAATGTCGACAAAGTATAATTACGCTTTCAACGTGTTTCCATTGAAGGTTGTTTTGGGTAGCAGCTTCGTAACTCCCGTGAAATCTCATCCCGCGAGACTTTGCTGCAAAAAGACGGACGCTTCAAACCTCCTTATACTGCTGCGTTCACACCGGATGTGTCACGAAATATCCGTACGTCCAGATTACATACGAAGTCAATAGATAGACGTGTCCCAGATGCAAAATCTTTCCTGTGCGGTGGTGTGGTGCGAGCCGCACGTCAAGAGCGTTGGCCGTGCGAGTGCGCTCCCAATTTTACGCATATCTGCACATCCGCAAGAGTTGAAAATATTGAACTCCTGCGACTGTTTCGCATGTCGAAAGCCAATCGGAGTCTTTGTTGACGGTGACGCCAGGCCGTCAACACAGACACCGGTCTGTTCACCTATTCAACCATGGAGTAGAAGCAGTGTGTGACAACCTGGAGCTGTATGACACTGCCTTTATAACTGGGACCAGACTAAGAAGGATTTGGTGAAGAGGAGAATCAGCAAGGAGGAGGTAGTAGCAGGTAAAATTCTCTCTGTATTTTTCATCTTTGAAAGTCGGCACTGAGCTAGGATAGCATTAGCCACTAATCACACGTCGCTGGTGGGTGGTGCTTTGCTTCAGATGTGCATACAAAGCAAATGGAGACGTTTTTTGATCCTGCAACACATGCGGAACGTTTCGTGCGGCAGATGCGTCCGTTGCCGCAGAAGACGCATTTGGTGTGAACGCAGCATAACACTTTGTTGTCGTTTCACGTCTGATATGACACTAATCATTTAAAAGAATAATGTCAACACGTACCACGCCATGTTTTCTCGGAGAGAACGTGATCATGTGACCAGGTACATCACGTTCTGTGACGTGTATTTGTGCAAAAAGTGTTTCCAAGGCTAATGGAAATTCAACTCTTTATTGTCTCCTATCTTGTGGTCTTTTATAGCCCAACTACTAAAGTGGGTTTGGGTTTTCTTCAGACACACATTGTTCTGGATGTTGCTTAGTTTCTTAAGTATTTTTATTTTGTTTTTGCCTCCTTCATGGCATTTTTATCCATAACCATCCTACCTACAGCAAAAACCTAAGGAATTGGGTAAATTTGAGCTGAAATAACAATGGTTTAGCAAGCTAGAAGGCTGACTCAGCGTTTATTAGCTAGTCTAGATAGGCATACAGCCAGAGGTGAGCTGGCCATCTGGCCAACGATCATCGTTTGTGCTCCTAGTGTTGGAGCATAAACATAACATTTTCACAACTAACGTTGACATGATTTAGGCTACTGACTAGATAGATAATGCCATGTAGGTACAGGGTAGAACTTATCATGTGTCTCATCTTGTTCCCATGATTTAGCAGTCATTTCAACATAGGTCAAATGTGGGAGAGAGTGTCTAAACCTAATGATTAATAGGTACCCGGTATGTGGTTTAAGTAACAATGTTCTTGGCAAGTGAATCAGGTTACTCTTTACTCAAGCTGCTCCAATATCTTATCTCAGCTACAAATTTACAGTAAGGTTGGGTGTCTGGATTTTATTTGCACTCACTTATATTAAATAATGAGTCATCTCGGCTGTCACCAAAATCTCCACCTTTGACCTGCTTTCACCTTGCCTCTTTAAGACTGATTACCATACACGACCATTGTTCAGCATTGTCCTCGTTTAACACAATGTTAAGGAGTTTACGTGAGCTTTGAGTGACATCATTATGTAAGCATGGGAAATACTTTTGATATCAACTTCCTTGTTTTTTATTGACTTTGAATGTAACGAAACGTTGGCACGCATAAACAATCTGGTTTTCGATTCCTCGCTTGTGCATAACGTAGGAATCTGTGGTTGAAATGGGCAGCGTTAAAGTGATGCATTTTGTCAACCACATATACATTGTTGGGTTTCGAGTCTAGAAATTGACTTTTGGAGAAAAAAAACCTAACAAACTGTGTGCCTGTGTATTTTAGACCCAAAGCTTTTAACTTGATTATTTATTACAGGTCTTTTTTTCTCTGACGACGACTTTTTTAATTGTGAGGAAGTTTGTTCGATGTGTTCAAAATCATGATGCAGTTCCGTGCTTTCAGACACATTTCCAGTTTGATGGTTTCTGTGTATTTAACAGCATCGCTGCCATAACTTGAGAAATTCTGCCCTATAGGGACTTTGATGCACAGAACTTTGAAAATGATTCAGAAAGAGTGATTTGGTTATATGAGGAAATGCCTCCTGTAAATTAACCAAAGTTCTGCAAACATGGAGTTCCCCTTTTTCACTCATTTGTGTACACTCCATTCTTTTTTGCTCCCTCTTCTTTTCTTTCTGCTCCGCCCTCCTGTGCTGCTTCACTGGCCCTCTGTGAAGGACCAGGTAACACGTAAGTCCTGTTTACGCTCTGTTGGCTAAGATCATCTATCCTGCAGGAGACAAGCTACTTCCAAGTTCCTACCTAAAAGTCTTGAGGTTGTAGCAGTCATAATGTTAAGAATGTATAACATGTCTTCTCTCAATGGAAGCTGGTAAAACAACATTCTTGCCAAACATTAACGGAGCGATGTTGAAATACACTAAAATTCTGTAATCCTTAAACAATTAGCTCACATAAAGCAACTGGTTTATGTCCTGTAAAAATCAGTGATCCCTCTTAAAAAGCAAAAATGAATTTAATGTAGTAAATTTTATATAGTAAAAGCAGATTAAATTTACCGAAAAGTGAATCCCATTCATTAAAAGCCTAATCTTGATCCCGAGGAGCCTATAAATGACCGGCCCATATCTAAACTTCCCTTCATGTCAAAAGTCAACGAAAAAGTGTCGGCTAAGCAGCCAACCTCATTCCTGGAACAGTATAGTTTTTATGATAAATATCAATCTGGCTTCAGGTCAATCCACTCCACTTAAACTGCTCTTGTGAAGGTTTCCAGTGACATGATGATGGCCGCTGACTCTGCTCGCTACACAATTTTGGTTATACTTGATTTGACATCGGCCTTTGACACAGTAGATCACGGTATAGTAGTTGATCGACTCAATTCCGAGATGCAGTTTTCTGGGGCTGTTCTCCAGTGGTTTACCTCATATAAATATGGAAAAACTTTTAATGTTGCTATTAATGATGTAATGTTGAATGTGTCCAACCTGACATGTGGAGTGGCCCAAGGCTCTGTCCTGGGGCCTGTTTTGTTTTTATTGAACCTGATGCGTCTTGGTCTGTTGATCCGTGGTTTTAAAAATGTCTCATCATTTCTATGGAGATGATCGAGTTGTATGACTCAGAGTTTCACTTTTTGTCTGAGTTCTTGGAGTTATTGGATTGTGTATCCTGTATCAGAGACTGGCTGTCATCAAACTACCTTCAGATTATTTCTAACAAAACGGAAACTCTGATCTTCGCTCCCGATAAAAGAATATTCCCCTGATTAAGAATTCCCATGGTGCTCTGGGCTCATCGGTGAAAACCAGCCTCAGAAACCTTGGGGATGTGTTTGATCAATCAATGTCTTTGGAAAGTCACTGTCTTCAACTGACCAAAAACTGTTTTTATCACCTGAGAAATATCTCCAAAGTGAGTAATTTGTTGGCAAAATCGGATCTCGAAATGATCATGCGCATTCATATCATCCCGCATTGATTATTGTAACTCTGTTTTCACCTGTCGACTCTGAACAGACTTCAAACTGTTCAAAATGCTGCTGCCACACTTTTGACTGGTGCACCCAGAACAGCCCACATTACCCCCATTTTATTTAATATTCATTGGGTCTTGGTTAAATTTTATATTGAATTTAAAATTCTTGTGCTGACCTTCTGTGCCTTGCATGGTCAGGCTCCTCAGTATATCACTGACTTACTGTGCCCCTACACTTTAGGGCGCACCCTTCAGTCTTCAGGCCAGGGTCTCCTAAAGATCCCTAAAACTCAGTTTAAAACCCGGGCAGACCTGGCGTTCTAGGCTGTGGCCCCCAGACTCTGGAATGACCTGCACCAGTCCCTCCGGGAGCTTGTCTGTGTGGACTCTTTTAAGAATCATTTGAAGGCTGCGATCTTCAGAAAAGCCTTCGGTTAAATGGATTTTAATTGGATTTTAACTTTTATTATCCTTTTATGATGCTGTTTTAAATTCACCTTGGTTTTACTTTCCTTTTTTGATGTTGCTCCTGTTGTTTTAATTTCTTCTCTGTTCTATACAGCCCTTATCTGAGAAAAGCACTTAATAAATACAAATTACTGACTAAAACTATTTGCTTGACACTAAATAAAGTACTTTTTTTAATGCATTGAACAGCTACCGACCAGCACATAACTGGAATACCAGAGTACTGATATGTCATACTCAAGTAGAATTACTGTTACTTGATTGAAATTGTACTAAAATACAAGTAAGTCATACAGAAAATGCTCAAGTAAAAGTAAAAAGTAGCTGAATTAAATAGTACACAAAGTAAAAGTTACTAGTTAAGTTCACGCCCACATTTATTTTTGGTAATAAATCTTACCACGGTTCCCTTGCTTCCAGTAAACATCTCATGTATAAACTTAAAAAAGAGGAAATGGTAAATGGACTTGATTTATATAGCGCATTTATGCCTACATCTGGAGACCACATCTTGCACAACTGGAACTTAATTTATTTTCCACAAAGGCATGTGTATATATATAAAAAAAGGTTTGTCAAAATGTACAATTATTTTTTTAAATAAAATAATCTACATTTATGAACTGAGAAAATAATGTCCTGTTTTGGCACCGTGCATTATGTTTAATCTGGTTGGTCGGCTATGATGTTTTGTTGTCGGGTCATTTCTTTTTTTTTGTCTGCTGATCATTTTAAAACAAAAAAATATCTAATTTACTCAGTCACGGTTGGGTGTAGAAATGTAACAGATTACTTTACTTCCTTTAAAACCTACTGGCCCATGTTTGTTCTCTGCTATAAATATATACCAGGGCACACATTATTTAAGATGCTTCATCGTTACAAGCACTGGTGCAGGAGGAGAGTCACGTCATATCTTGAAGTTTTTGAAAATGTAACCAAAAGTATTGTGGATGTAAAGTGTACATGGAGATGAGTTGTCTTGATTGAGGAAAATATTTTCTATTTCTTTTTTGTTGTTGTTGCAAAAATAGCATGTCTTTTAGAAGAACTAGGCCAGTGTTACATCAGTCCAGCTTGCTGGTGAGTTTTCTGGCCCTACTGGAAAAAGTGTGTCAGTGTGTCACTGCAGAGCACTTCTCTCTGCGGCTGAATAACAGAAAAGATATACAGTAAGCTGCCTGTGGAGGAGAATACAAGTGTATCTTTACACAATGGTAACGAGGTGTGCCACATGTTAGATAAAGAACCAAGGACACGTGTTGTCACAAATGACCCATATTTTTAATCAAACTTGAAAATCAGTGCGTGTTTCAATTAGTGACTCATTCTCTTACGTGAATCTGTGAGTAATGTATTATCCAACGGATAATTCTAGCACAAGGTTAGTGGATCAACTTCTAGGTTGGTGGGACATTGAGCCAGAAAGTGCCCACTCATTAAGGCTGGCAGGATGACAGGGAAGCTATTATTTCAGTGTCTCAGATAAATGGCTCCTCATCACAGTGTCAGTTCTGTGATTAATCACCAAATCGAGACAAAATGGTGGGAAATTAGCTACAATAGATACTTTTTTGTTCAGTAAAATGAATATGACTGTGAATTTGAAACTCCTGAAGTTTGCAGATGACACCACCGTCATCGGTCTCATCAGGGATGGGGATGAGTCTGCCTTCAGACGGGAGGTGGTACAGCTGGCTCTCTGGTGCAGTCAGAACCATCTGGAACTGAACCCCCTGAAGACTGTGGAGATGACAGTGGACTTCAGGAGAAATCCCCCCCACCCCTTACCATTCTGAATAGCAAAGTGGCTACCGTGGACTCCTTCAGGTTCCTGGGATCCACAATCTCACAGGACCTGAAGTGGACCTCTCACATAGACACAACCAGGAAAAAGGCACAGTAGAGGATGTACTTCCTGTGTCAGCTGAGGAAGTTCAACCTGCCCCAGGAGCTGCTGATCATGTTCTACACCTCCATCATTCAGTCTGTTTTGTGCACCTCCATCATTGTCTGGTTTGGATCTACAACCAAACTAGACAGACACAGACTACAAAGGATAATCAGGACTGCAGAAAAGATCATTGGTGTTGACCTGCCCTCCATCCAAGACTTATACCTGTCCAGGGTCAGGAAACGGGCAGGTAGCATCACTGCAGACCCCTCACACCCTGCACACAATCTGTTTAAACTCCTCCCCTCCGGCAGACGCTACAGATCACTGTACGCCAAAACAACCAGCCATAAAAACAGTTTCTTCCCCCAGGCTGTCACACTGATCAACTCTAAACAGTCATAGAGTGTCAGACCTGGTTCTGTGAAATAACCTTGGAACTAAACATAACAACCCTGGATCAACCTGTCACTGAGAATGTTCATAAACATAATATTTTCATTTAAATGTTCTCCTGCACTACTCATCAATGCACTATTATCTTATTATTATTGTATTTTTATTTCATTTCATTTCTTTATTATTATTATTGTTATTTTATTGAGTTTGCACATATTAGTCTAACTACTCTTTATATTTATGTTTATACTTCTTTTTATTCTAGTTGATTGTTATTATTTAATGTTTACACTATTAGAGAGAGCACAGTTCACCAAGACAAATTCCTTGTGTGTATTCAATACATTACTTGGTCAATAAAGTTGACTCTGATTCTGATTTAAAAAATATTTTCTTAAGGGAAGAAGAAATAGTTAGATATTTTTTTTTTTTTAATTTATTTATTCAGTTTATTTCTGACATGGTTACAAATCCTAAAATCTCTGACGTTAAATTTCCTTAACAACAAAAAACAAAACAAAAAATAGCCACATTTGAGAAACTAAAAATGTTTAATGATGGTAATTGTAAACTTATTATTTAAAGGAACTGTCTCAATTTTTTGAGTAAAACCTGATCCCAATACTTCAAAAAGAAATGGCACAAATAGTTTGGATTAAATAGTTTATTTGGTAAAACACTGTCTTTTGCCAAGGTTTTTCAATGCTAAACAATGGATAACCTTTCTTTACTATAAAAATCAAAAAATTGTGTGTCTAACATCGGAAACATTGGCGAGAAACCAAAGAAAAACACATTCTTTTCATCAAAATGCTGACAAGTCAACATGATCTTTATTTGTTTTTTCATGAAATGCTCCCAACTTTCACAGCGCACATTAGTGTTTTGTACATGTCCAAAGGAAGTTATGGTTAATGACCAACCACCACCCATCTCTAAACACCACACTATCTTTGCTGGTTTTTATTTTCTCTGTCCTTTCCTTAATTATAAAACCATCAGCAAAACCGCAAACATTACTGATCAATACACACAGAAAAAGGAGGAGGAGGAATGAGTCAAATAAGTCATTACAGTCAGCAGCAGGAAAGACAAACTATAGAGGGGCAGAAAGGACAACACCTCCACATTGGAGGTTAGAAAACCAATAAAATGAACGGTACAGTGTTGCTCGAGGGGCGGACGGGTGAAGGGAAGCTTTACATTTATACACAAGCACCAAAAAGCCAAACATGGTACACACAGACTCATGATAAACTACAGTCGAGTGAAGGTAATTCATCACTGTCCAGTGACAGAACCACAGAAATGAAACATAGAGGTGCATAAATAGGGTCCTCGTCATTGATTTAATGCTTAGGCATAGAATTGTTAGCACAAAGCTAAAATAATTAGCTTAATACTTTGCCTGGTGGGACATTACTGGTGTAGAATCCAAAGTAGAAACAGAGGACACCTAATCAAAGCTCAGTGCACTGTTCTCTCGAATGTAACTAAGTTCCTCTTGCGCCCTACGCTAGCAATACAGTTCAAACTCAAGGCTGCGTCTACAAAGGTCTGTACACATTCTCCGTCTATGTTCCTGTGGGCTTTTTATACATTGATGGGCATGTGGAGAAGAAGGGAAATAAATACAGTGGGCCAGTGAATGGTTGAGACAGGATAAAGCTCCAATACAGAGAAGGCTCTTAGCCTGCAGCTGGTGAAGTCCACCTAACGTTTAAAGGCTGGTTGAAGGTTAATAAATTCAAAAATCTTAGTGAGGACCTGGCCTCAGAAAACAGCTTGTTCTCCATTCAGTGCTGATGGTGCCCCAATGGCCATTTTATGTAAACAGGGCATTAACTAATGATTAATGTGAAAGCTTACAATCAAAGTTAGAGGCTTTTTTCCCCCCATTATTATTATTTTTTTTAAAGTCCGGCAGCAACAGTGGACACCCAGGCTACACAGTACAATATTCTGTAACTTTCAGAGGCCTCTTACAGGTTTGTGGCATTTTTTTTGTTGAATTTCTACCCAATTTTTTTTTCTTAAAATAAATGTTTATAATAGATACATATATTCATATATAACAATAATATACAAACGAAGTGCTTAGAAAAAAAATATAACGGTGTTCATCTGTGAAAGAATGTGGATGGTTTGGGGCAGAGGATGGGTTGGTAGAGGTAGGGTTTGGGAAGAGGTATGGAACTTAATACTTGTAGAGTTGGTGGTGTCTGTGAATCTTTGGTCGAGGGATCATCCCCATGCTCTCTTGCATTTGATTTTTTTTTTTTTAAAATAAGGCAGATAGCCATACACATGTATGTTTGTCTACAGTTGGATATGTACCAAATTTATAGTCCTGATAAAGCTGAAAACTTAATTTTCTACATTCTTTTTGCAGTTTGTTAAAATGTGCTTTGACTGATGTACGCTTCAGTTTATCATTGGGTAACAACAGTAGAAAAGCAGGCAGTTCCATTCCTCCTCTCATTACATAAACAAAAGTGCTTCTGTAAGTATGGAGAAGGTGTAAGAAATGATAAAATCTGTACAAATATATACACATATGATACAGCCCTAAAGGTTTCCAGCCATTTGGGTGAGAAAAACCCACTTTACTGTCCAGTAGGGTTTGTTATAGGACAAAGGCATGATGGCAGGGTAGATTGAGTCTTTTCATCCGGGTCAAAGCAACGTCCCGAACAGACAGTTGCTTATTCTCGCCTCTTGTTCCGTCGTCCGCTTGTTTTCCCGCTCTTGGGCCCGAACATGGAGGCAAACTGTTTGAAATCACCACCATGGCTCTCCTGTTTAATGTTTTGTGGTGAGGTCAGGGACAAGTAGGTATGCTGGGGGTGAGGAGGTGGTGTGGCAGCAGAAGGAGTAGTCGGGGACTCCTGGCCCGAAGAATGGCCGCCCCCACTGCTGCTCCCGGTGCTCATGGCCCGGTGTTTGAGTCTCAGTTTGTGGGGCAGTGCAGTTCCCCTGACCTCTGCCTGAGGATCCCAGGCCTGGACCTGAGGGTAACCATGGTTGGAGAGTTGAGGCGATGAAGGCTGGTGAACGCTGCTATGGTGCTGGCTGTTGAAACTGCTGATGTCTGAACAAGAGGAGGAAAGTGGCTCCTCGTCATCTGTGGAGTTGTCTTTCTCGGGGCTACATGCATCTCTCTTACTGGATATGGCCTCCTTAGTGGAGGAATTGGATTGAACAGAGTAATAAACATCTCTCCTGGGCCCACCCTCGTAGGTGAGCACAGGTGGCTCCTCATCATGTGCGCTGAGGTATAAATGATGAGGCTGCTGTGGATGGTGATACAAGTGGGAGGGGTGGATTCTCTCTACCGGTTTGTGGGGCATCTCTGCAGATGCTTCAGCATCCTGCTGGTGCTGTTCCTGTCCCTGGGGAAGTTGGAGAAGTCTGTACCCCTGCCTCGCTCTTGTCTCATGATGGGAGTCCAACAGCTCATTTTCCAACAGGTTTGCGACCTCAGCAAGTGTCTCTGTGTTGCTGTCTGTCATGGACTGGGCTGGCTGGCTAACGCACACCTGACTGCTTTGCTTTGACGCAGCCTGCAGATCAATGTCTATGGTCCTAGCCATGTGGTCCACAGGAAAGGAGGCATTGCTGGCGCCATACAGAATGACGCTCCTCTGGGCAGCAGGTGGGTGAGGGGTGGCTTGATTTACATTGTTGATAGCTGTAATTGGCTCCTGATTGGATTGCTGGTGAACATGCTGCTGCTGATGATGATATGCAGCCTCCAGCTCCTGAGAGTGCTGCTGGATTTGGTGGTGAGTGGGGACAGACGCCAGACCACGGTGTATGTTAAACATAATCTGTGTGGTGGTGCCATTGGCAATATCCATCTCCAACCTGTCACCTTCCTGCTTGATCTCAAAAGGAATCGGCTCCGGGCTGTCTCGAGAAGAGGCATCAGACATGTCAGAGAGGGAGCCGCGTGGTGAGTATTTCACCAGCTGCCTGTGGCTCTCGTTGTGCCCTGACTGTTCTGTTTCTGATGAATCTGAGTTAATCATGACCTGAGAACTGCTGGAGTAGCCGCTGGAGTAGTATGGAGCAGAGGAGGATGATGATGAGGAGCCTCCGCTACTGCTATTGTTGGCTACGCTAATCTGTTGGCTCTTTTCAATGTAAGAGGCAGTGCTTATAAGGCCAAATCGCAGCTTCAGCTGGAGCAGCTCAGTCTTGAGCCTGACATTTTCATCATTCAGTGCGATGACGCGGTTCTCCAGAACCATGTCATTGAGACGCCGCTTCTCCCTGGAGCGCTTAGCGGCCTCATTGTTCTTTCGCCGTTTTTCCCAGTAGGAGGCGTCCTTCTTCTCATCGCAAATAAACTCCCGCTTCCTCCTGCAACTCATGTTGGGTTTAGGTTTGATGAGGCGTCCTATACGAGATGGAGTCCCCTGGAGAGGCTCTACATAACTATTAAAAGCCTCAAGGCAGTTGAGATTATTCCCTGAGTTCTTATTCAACGTTTTGAGAGCGGAGGTCAGATTTTCCATTCTTGCCTCGTGGTAGCCAGTTTGAAATGGTGCTCTAGCAACTGAGTCAACAACTGGGTCAGGGGTCAAGGAGAGGTGATGAAACCACCTCACTTCTCAAAGATCTGGATCGCTTTATTGCAAAGTTCCTCTATTTTAGTCCAGAAGCAGCAGCCGTACTTAGACTAAAAGAAGGTCAAAATAGCTCAACTTTCACATCAGAGACGGTTCATCAGTCAGTCTCCCAGTTTCCTTTGTTTTCTCTCCACTCTTGTTGACTTAATATGGGTTGAACACGAGCAGCTAAGCTGGTAGAGAAGTGTCCTAGATCTCCAAGTAAACAGCAGGATGTAGGTCGGCCCGTCTACCTCTGTGTGTCAGTCTCTTGGGGAGCTTTGCTCTCTTTCTCTCATTCCTCGGCTGTTTGCTCTGTCTGCAGCAAGATGAAAGTCTGTAGAGATAAAGAGAAAAAAGGACTCTTTAATACACAGAGCGCTTTCATGATAAAAATACAATGGGTTTTGAGGCACTTATTTATTGGACTTTTTAAATATGTTTCTTTCCAACCAGCTTTCACAAATGTTCTTTGCATGTCTGACTTGCACTGACTGTCACCCATGGCAACCAATGAATGGTCACCAGACCTCTGTCTGACCTTTCAGCTTTCGTTCCTCTATTGATCTGATCTGTCTGGAGCTCTGCGACCTCTGGCCTGTTAATGTTGACTTTTAGGCTTTGAGTTCATCGAGAGAGTAATGACCCATTTACATCTTGTCAGTGTGGGCTTAGTAGCGCAACCAGGTTAAATAATTGTAAACATTTCAAAATATTTTTTGCGGTAGCAAAAAAAAAAGAAAGAAATAAGAACTGCCTTGTGTGGCAAACTAGACAAGTGAATACCTGAAACAAAAACGTGTTACATCAGTCTGAGCTGTGCTGAGAGCATGAAAATGAGCCTGCGGGGGATGAGTGTTCAGAGGCAGACAATAGGTAAGTCATTTCGCAGAGCTGGTGGGAATTTCCGGATCTGTTTTAGAACAATTCACACACACACACACACACATACACACACACACACACACACACACACACACACACACACACGCACACACACACACACACACACACACACAAAAATCAATTCTCAATGAAAGACCGAAAAGCACCAATCTGGAAACACAGCTGCCCACCAAAGCACTCATCCGCTGAGGAATGTGGCGGCATTCCTCGCCAAAACAACTCCAATGTCAAATCAATGGTGCAAAATGAAGTAGATAGAGCACACAAAGGCATCTGCAGCAATGCAGGTCAAGGATAAAAGAAGTCAGACTCCAGTGGGCGGTTTAGAGGTGTGGGTGCAGCTGGGAGGTGGGGCATTGATAAATATAGGTCAAGAGTTTCTGGAAGGAAAGAGGGGAGGCAGGAGGTGGGGATTACCACTGGGCTGCGAGATTTGGGTGGTCGGACGTCGTAACAAAGAAAAGCAAACACATCAGTAAACAAAGGAAAGGAAATGTTTTAGATTTACACTTGTTTATTGGAATGCTCTGCTTTTGGGTGGACTGAATGGGTCACTTACCCAGTTATTTCTTCTAACATATTTAATAAGTTTTACAGTTCTTCGCTGGCCATCGGCGGCGTTCACCTGTTTCTGTGAATCAGTAATAGTACTAATCGTTCTCAGATCAATGGATTTCTTTATGGGAAAAATTGGGTCCTGTATGCAGTTATTTTTTTTCCATCAACTTGATTTAAAGAAAACCTCCACTTAAACTTAACCTTATCAGACAGATGAAGAAAAGGACTAACATAACTAAGAATACATGTGATTTTTATTTTACATAAATCTTTTTTTATTATTTATTGCTTTGAATGTATTCATAAATTCTGAGATAGAGCTGTGGAAAAATCCAGTACAATCACGTAATCAGTGACGTCCCAGGCTGTGTCTGCAGGATATGTACGTACATTTGTCAGCAGCTGTGTTCGTAAGCTTGACTGGATAAAGACAAGAACACACTGTCTCTGTAATCAGTAATCACATAATCTGGTGCTTTATATCATAGCATTACGTAACTTCTCACAGTGCATGAGTATATTTCCCCTGTATATAAAGCAAATTACTTTTTAAATGTTGTCAATAGCTGGCTCTGTGTCATTTAGGCTCACGAGTTTGTTTCTGGTTATAAAAAGTCCTTAAAATTAGAGTCTGTCAGTGTTTATCTGATTTTTTCCCCTCTTCCTGTTAGATTTGATCTTACTAGGTTAGCTGGGCCAGATGTGTCCAGGTGAACCGTATGAACCTCAGACATTAGAGTGTCCGGTGAGAGACTTTACTTCAGTGTTGTCCCACTGACCCAGAAACTGGGCGACTCTATAAACACGGGCTCACTGGCTTAACTGAAATGTCTCTTTCAGGAATATAGGTCAGGATGAGTGTCGGAGTACAGAATGGAAACTATTTTTTCTTTTTAAATGTTGCCCAGAAAAGAACACGGTCATGTATTAATGAGTGCATTGTTTCAAAAGTGACAAACCGAGCCAAGAAGCAAAGACACAGTAATTGAGGAGATCACTGAGAGAGAATTACAACAAAGAAAGGGATGAAGATGAGTTTAGACCACAGCCTTGGAGGGGGTGGAACGAACGGATGCAGTTGCAACAGTTTTGCCATTGCATCAAAGAATGTGTCAGCCATAGCAACAAAATAAAGGGGTAGAAACGAATATGGCGGACGATTATTTTGTGCATTCTGTCGTTCCTTTGAAAACCTCGGCCATAATCAGATGCTCAGAACAACAATGGGGTCGATTGACGTCACCGAGTGCGTATATGCCACTTCTGCCTCCATGAATGAAAGCGACTGTTTAATTATCACACACTGGGGGCCCGTGCCTTCCTCCTGCTTTCCTGTTAGTCTGCTGCTCCCTTCGTTATGCATCTCAGTGAATGAATTACATGAGGTGTTGTGACGCTTTTTTTTGCAGAATTGTTGGTTTCTCATCTGTACACAATATTGCAGTCAATACACTGAATATTTCAAGTGCCACTAAAGTGTTTCTGCAGAAAACAAAGACAATACGAGATTACCCAGCTCTGCCATACCAAACATATTGTAACTAGAAATTGCACGAGTCAAGGAAAAACTGAAGGTAGCAAACCCATAAATTGGTAGGCCGACAATATTGCCCATCTGTAAAACTAGTGTTTCCCAACGTTATGTAAAAAAACCCTTACACAATTTGTAGTGCATGTTAAACAATAGTATAAACTAGGCCTGCACAATTAATTAAATTTTAATTGTGATCACAATTTTGGTTGCCACGATTAAATTAACCTAATCATCTGTACTCTGTAAAGATGTGTTTATTCAGTTAGCCTTTGCTACATTTTAAATTCTTGGGTTAATTTTTAATTATTTTTTAAGTAAAATACTTATTTAAAGCTGTACACACATTGTTTGTTTAAAATCAGTGTAATAAAAACAGATTGTTTTCCCCCTACCATGGTTATAATCGTGATTACATTATTGACAAAAAAATAATTGTGATTATCATTTTGGCCATTATCGTGCAGCCCTAGTTAGGGGTGTCCCGATACAACTTTTTCATTTCCAATATGATACCGATATTGCAGCCTTGCATATCGGCCGATACCGTTATCAGCATGAATCATACATACATTTTTATTTTGTTATTTTTTATTTTCTTTAATATAATCATTTTTTAAAAATTGCTTATTTTGGAGTGTGGAATGTTAGAAAAGGGTTGATCAAGTGATGTTACTCAAACAGAGAACAATAGTCAGCAACAGTAGGTATGAGAAAAACTGACCTACTTATCATTAAGAAATTGGTTACATACATTTTGACCTTCAACATAATATCTCCAGTATTCTACAATTGAATAATAATTTAAAAAATAAAAATAAAAAATCGGAGAATCCAGAAATTTGAATCCGATATTCGTTTTCAGGCTAATATCGGACTGATATCCAATAGTGATATCGGATCGGGACACCCCTTGCCCTAATATAAACCTGAACCGTGCTTGTGTTTTAAATGTAAGGTGTAAATCTGTTTAATAGGAAGCATCATTGTCCCTGTCATGTCATGGTGTTGTTACATTCATCCTGATAATGTCTTTTCATTTATTCCCTCTGCAAACAGTTTCCATGTTTCGTTTTTTTCCAAACTGTACACCAAGTGAATTCCAGATGCATATTTTCATTCGAAGCCAACAAACACATGTCATTTTCCAGCTGAAATACACAAACACCACAGCGAACGCTCCTCTATAAACAATTCGTTGACCTAGATTCCTGTTTTTCCGTCTATCACATTATTGCTATTATTCACGTGTCATCATGGGGACTGTGTGGAATGAGAGCTTTGTGGAAGCTTGTGGCTGCGTGAGCTTTTTGGAAACAGTGAACGGGGCCGAGGGATAAAGTTCAGTCAACACGTGTTTCTGTTGAGCATTTCAGGAAATGGAAGCAGGGCGAACAAAAAGAGGAGGGGGTGGGGGGACGAGGTGGAGGATGGTGATGAAACTGTTACAACCCCTCCTCTCCTTCCCTTCCAGCTGCCTTCTTTCAAGTAAGAATGCAATGTATGGCACGTGGTGTCGGTATGGGGGGGGGGGGGGGTGTTATGGGTGTGATTGAATTCCAAGTCTGAGGGAGGGAGGGTGGATTTGTTGGAAGAGACAGGCTGACTTTATCTTCCCAAGAAAATAGAAGTCAAGAAAAAGGAGTAGGGGGGAGGTGGGGTTAGGCATACTGCCAGCGAGTCCTTATCCAACTGGATCCTTTTTCCACGAATACAGGCCATATCTCTCCCTCCCCCCTCCCTCCCTCTCTCTCTCTCTCTCTCAAAAAAAGAGAAGCGCAGTGACTGAGTCCATGTGTTGAACCAGTCACATGTGCTCCCTTGGCCTACTAAATGTTGTAATTTGCCTCTGTGCATGGCTCCAAACCGCAGCACAATAACAAAGCACGGCCATCGTCTTTTATTGTCTCCCATGTGCCAGGAAACCCAGAGAGAGTCAGGAGGCTGAAAACTGGGGCAGGATGGAAACCATGAGCATGTCTATACACACATGGGAACTACACTTGGAGCTGAAAACTTACATTAAAACACCTGGGTTAGTGTGTCAATTCAGTGATGCAATGAGGAAAACTACTGATTAAACTGATGATTATTTACAAGCTAAGAAGGAAAAGCAATCAAACTTACACTTCAAACGTACTTATTCTTAAAAACCTAAAAAGTAAACAAAAGAACTTTGGAAAAGAGGGATTTATTTACACTAAAAACGAAATGTCCACATTTGTTTCTCTGATTAAAACCAAGAATTACAGTTAAAAGAATATACTTTACACAAAACTATTTATTCATATGAATTAAAATCCCAAACATATGTCAATAAGTTTACTAATTTCCCAGTGCTTTTTGTGAAATGGAAACCAAAGTGCATGGATACATGGCTCTTGTCCTCCATGCAGTTGTTATGGCGTGATGAGGGTTTATTTTTGTGTGGTTTGGAATGGATTCTGCTCCCCCCCCCCCTTACAGCACTGATGTGACCTACATTCATCACTGGCATGGAGACCTGGGCGTACACGCCAGTCAATTGGGCTGAGGGTCTGTGCGACTCAAAAAGCACAAGTGGCGCAGACTCAGCTGCAGATTGTTTTTTTCTGACAATTGCATAATCATAATTTTTATTTAATTATTCACTTAATGTGTTGTGCAACGTGATGCCAAATATGTCGTTTAGGTTTGCTTGCAGGTTATATATGTACGCAGGTGACACACACTCTTTAGTTCAGGGGCCAAACATGGAGCAGTTTGATCTTAAGTGGGCCACATATTTTATGCAGGAATATGAGTAATTTCAACATCATCATGCTATAGTTTGCATTTCTACGTATACATAAAATACAAAATGTTTAAGAAACCGACCATATATAAGCAATAAGTGATAAATATCAGACCCAACAGGCTCTTCACATTCAATTTTCTAGGTTTTGTGACTAATTGCTATTAAATTAAGGGAAATATTATCACATTATTATAGGAAAATGTATGAATTTTGAAGTTTTTTTCAACTGTTTAACATAGAAAATGACTGCAGTCATGCATTATAAACACCAGGAAAACTGTGAGCCCCAGCAAATATTGTTGAGTTTCATTTAAACAATGATGCATGTTTTCTCTGTCATTATTACTTTCTCCTGTTAGCCAAATTGGATGCTCAGAAGGGCCGGATTTGGCCCCCAGGCCATGAGTTTGACACTTGCTCTCGATTAAGATTACAATTACAAACTGTGCGTAAATCCACATCTGGAGTAAAAAAAAAAATTAAAAAAAACCATACATACACTGGCCATGCTCTTTAAAATAAAATATCAAGGGTAAAATTCGTTTTCCTGATTGAATTGAGTGTGAAACATTCATTTCCATAGTAATTTCTAGAGTGTAAGTGCAGTTGTAGAATTGGTTAAAGTTCATATAAATGATTACATGATGATGTCTGAATTCACCAATAAATGCCACCAGGCATCCAAACAACGGGAGAAACGTGCTTCTCACCGCGCGCCGCCTTTGTTGCACTGTCTGACAAACCGTGTTAATGCATATTTAATCCAATCCTCAGTCATCTGAGGAGACTGTGCGCATCCAACTGTCCCGTTGAAAAGCCCGCAAAAACCCTCAGCAGCAGCAGCAGCCTGCAGAATATACCTCATTTCCCTGGGTGTTTGGATACACATGACCCACATTTGATCCAGATGTTGCGCTCCGTGCCTCACCTCGCAGCTGCGCCCGTGAACTTCATCCATTCACCGTTACATGCGTGCGCAGAAAAAACACACACACACACGAGAACAAACACGGTGGGGGAAAAAAACCCAAAAAAAACCCGCACCTAAACTCACATCATATCCCGGTGTGATGGTGTCAGGGTGCGCTCCGTGTGCTGCTGCTGATCCTTTACTGGCTGCTGCAGACAACTGAAGGGTTAACCCGGAGGAGTGCACAACCGCGTTAACCTCTACAAAGAGCTGCTACACGTGACGGAGGGAAGTGTGTCCTCCTAGGAGGCATGACGTGTTTATCCCCCTGCAGCTGTATGTGTGTGTGTGGCCTACTAACCCAAAAATAAGGCATTATTTATGATATATGATACTTACTGTACTATATATGAACTTATAATATCATATTGATGTAAAAAAAAACAAAAAAAAACTAAATAATATTGACATTATACTGTATAAAAAATAAAGGATTACACTTATAAATATCAATAAAACAGACACCAAACACTTATAGTTTCTCATTTTTACGGCATTGATTTCAATGGGTCGCGCATACGTGCGCCACGTGTATTGCGCAAGCAGGTGTAGGACGGACACACACACACACACACACACACACACACACACACACACACACACACACACACAGGGCGCAAACATAATATGTGCATTGCTCCACAATCATCTCCAGCACATTTTTTTCTGTTTGTTCAAACTCTAAAGGAATCTCCGGACCCTCTCCATGTCCAACCCCTCCACCATAGATGACCCCCCCCCCCATAGCTCCACAGAGACAGTCTCCCATTGACATTGAAACATACACAGCACCAAACCAGAGGCAAAAGTCTCATGTTGCGCAATAATTCTAAGTATATGTATTTGTAAATATGTGCATTATGGAAAGAAAAATGGACTCACCCTTTTTAAATAATGTAATCGTTTTAAAATCCAACAATCCGCTTTTACGCACGAGCTCCCCAAACGCCCCCTGGAAGCGGCGGCGTTCCGGTGAGAGCAGGTAGACGCGCTGCTGCTGCTGCTACGATGATGATGGTGGTGGTTGATCACGGTGTCAGTGCTCCGTTAGTGCACCTTATGTAACGTTTGCTCCGGTTACACCCGCCCTTCATCTCTCCCTCTCCCTAACTCTGTTTTCTTCTCTCGCTCCTTCCCTCTCCAAATGTATGTTAGTAGGTCAGTCGTTGCATAACAGGACGCTTTGGGTGCCTAGTCACGTTTTCTCTCTCTCTTTCTCTCCCTCTCGGCCCCGCCCTCTCCCTGTTTGCAGGCGGGGGTGACCCAACAGGGGCGGAACCAGGAACCGGGCCAGCCCCGGTCAGATGAGGGTGTGTAATAATCCGTAATAAAGTGAGTGAGAATTAAAGGAGAACAGACAGTAAACATTGTGATTGTGATCCTAGAAAACGTTAATGCATCAAAGACTTGGAATTAAGGCAATAAGTGAATCCTCTGTTCCTGGGTCAACATATTTCCCTTTTCCCACCCCCACATCCCCACATCTTCAGTGCATTTATGAGTAATTTTCATTCCTAAGAATCTAGTATTATTTGTTTCCATCTACATCATTCATATCTTCCCTGCACGTGTTCAAACCAAGGAACTTATTTCCAAACTTGACCCAGAAAACCTGAGCATCTACTTCTAAATCCCTCCAGCTCAGCCAGGCCTATATATGTATATATATATATATATATATATATATATATACAAATTCCATATATATAAGTTGAATCCTGGGCCGTCCGTGTCAGATTAGAAGGGTCTTTGCTTCTGACTGCAGCATCTACATCGTCTGTAAAACTCAAGACCCAGGAGCTCAATCCAGCCCTTTAGAGCATCTGATTTTGCCCGCAGAAAGTCAAAATAACAGAAAAAAAGATAAATCACTTACCATCTAATCAGTTGTAGATATCTCAGCCTCCTCCAAAGACACAAATTCCATAAAACTCCACAGTATTTCCTGCACTTATATCACATGTTGTAATATTTAGTCTCAAGCTGTTGGAAAAAAAACCCCCTGCAATTTTCCTCAAAGTATTCCACAAAATTTAAAAAATAGTCCCACAATTAAGGACATTTACGTAAATTTAAGTTTAGTTTCCTATTGCTTTAATAATGGCGGTGCCTTAAAATAATTTATACGTGGAAGAGCAATGTAAATACAGGCATTAATGCCGACCCAAGTTGAATTTTGTTCAAGTTGAAGAACCAGCGTTCTTGTCAGAAATGGTGGAAAGTTTGGTTTAATTATGCATATTTTTTGCTGTTCTTCTCTTCTTCATGCCACGTATGAAACAGCAGAGTTGGAACTGTCGCACCCTGCGGTCACAGATTTTTCGGCTCACTGATTTTGTGTAAAAATTTCAGTAAACAAGAGGTTTACGTCAACTTTTTTTAACTATGACTGATTTTTAGAGCAACCCAAAGCAGCACAAGTTGTCATTTTGACTGAAAAAGCTGCTAAATGATTCTGAATGCTTCGCTCCTATAGACCATTTGATTGTTTGTAAACATTGTGATGTACAGTATTTGTTGGGCGGGGCTTAGCCTGGAGGCAAAACCACAATTGTCTTTGTTTTTTCTGAGCACAAGTGTCCGCTAGAATCCTATGAAACTTACATTTACATCCATTAACGTTATTCCTCCTATTCTGGCACCCAAACACACAACAAAACTACATTCTAAAGCTGTAACATTACTAGCTTTCGCAGTCTTTAGTAAGTGTGTGACAATATCTCGATACGGTGATACTGTATATAGCGATATTTTTCGCACGATCGATATGCTCGTGCTAAGTATCGATTTAATTTATTTTTAATTTTTTTGGATTTAAGATTTATTTTTATTACTTTCAAAACCTTTTCTGCTTTTTCACTAAAATGTGCAGGTAGGACTTCACAGAAACTTTATCACAGTTTGTTGAAGGAACCAGTATTTTGTTTACTGGAATATTGAGCTATAATGGTACAGAAAGCACTATTGGAGATGCTTATTTGTTTACATTGGTATGTTGACACTTACAGTATTTACAGAAATGTTGCACTAAATTGTGACACTGTTCATTAGGACACTTTTTTAATTCATTGTCTTTCAGAGATCAATCTTTTTTTTTCTTGTTATGTCATAGATTATCGTAGATTAATTTCTAACCAATATATCGGTAATGGCAGTATTATCATATCGTGCGATTCGTGTCATCAATGACGTCATTTCAACATGGTGGCGCACAGGCTCTAAAACTGTGACTTAGTCATGATTCATGATTCATAGGTATCACGGTTCACATCGATTTTCTGAAAATTGAATCGCAATACTTTTTTTAAACAGTTTTTAACGCTATATATTTATCTTTCTCTTGTCCAAATGTTGAGGCGGCGGGCGGAATCTGCTACTACTTTCTTTCTGGCCGCCTTCTACTCTTAAACATGTTCATAAATGATTCCTTACCCCTTTAGCACCGAAATAATATCTGTAATATTACGTGAATATCTGTAAAAGTCACGTTTTTCTATTAGCTCTGTCTGCTAGCATAGCATCTCTTCTTCACTGCTTGAAAAGCTGCATGCCAACCGACCACTGGGTTACCAGCGCCCTCTGCTGGTCCAAACAAATATGTGACATAAATACATTGCAGACTGGATTTTTTTTCTTAAAGTCCAATTGTTAAGGCACAAAATACATTTTCAGTTGCACTTTTAAAAAGAAAAAGAACTATTATGCAGTTTTACATTGTTTGCTATAGAACCAAAATTTAAATGAATAGGCTTCTTCTTCATATGTATTATTCCTTTATTTATTTCACTCAAGATTTATTTTTAGTTAAATTGCATTGTTTTGAATAGTTTATCAAGGGATTCTATTGACAATGAAAAATAAAAATAAAATAGTACAATATTTTCTATGTGTTTCAGTCATAATTTGTCTACAGTCCCATTTTGTAAAATAAATTGTGAGGGAATCGTATCATGAACCCAGCATCGTGAATCGAATCGTATCGGGAGTTGAGTGAATCGTTACATCCTTGCTAGGCATAGATTTTCTAATAAGCACATTTCAAAGGTTTTAGGCCACATTTGTAAAAAAAAAAAAAAAGTGGAGGATCCCTTTAAGAGCCTTGCTTTGATTAGTGAGATAGTGATGATATTAGAGCCACATTAGAGAAAACCAAACAACCCTTCCTGAAATAGGTGTCTAATCCACCGTTGTATCAACAATGGCCTGTTGACTATTTCAGAGTTTATACATAAGCAGATTCACACTTTCAGATAGAAATCCTTCCCCGTACAGTGATGTTGCTCAGTATCTCATGAATGTACAGTGCTGTATGTATAATTGACAGGGTTTTCATTTTGACAAAGCGAGCCTGGAAGGTGCTGTCTGCATTTCTACATGATATCTCCAAGCCTTCTCTTCCTCTTCTTTCTCCTCCTCCTCCTCCTCCTCCTTTGTCTTCATCATCCACACAAAAGCGGCATGTGTTGGTTTTTTCTCCTATATGAGATCATAGATTGTGCGTAATTGGATTCTTTGGTTTCTTAAAGGTTGTATGAGGCAGGCCATGCACTTATTTCTTTATTTGGCTGCTTGGTCTTTGATCCTTCCTGAAGTGAAGTGTTTTTTTTCCCAGAGGATGATCTCAGTTGCTCCACATTATTAGAGAGTAACCCTCGTGATGAGCTCTGATCATTCCTCTGCATCTCTTTTGTTTTGCTCGTTCAGCTGGAGGAGGAAAACTGTGCCGGAGGAGCTTGAACTTGGAATATATCCCCATTCCCCCTCCCCCCCACATAAACACACACATCCATGTTTGGCACCTCATCCTTTCTGCCTCCACCCCCCCCCCCCCAACCCAACATTTTCATTCTACCCCCCTTTCCAGTGTTTCCATGGCAACTGTCGCACTGCCTGCCTAGCAACAGGCTTCATCCTACTACTGTAAAAATGGGGGAAAGGAGGGGTGCATATAAAAAATTTTTTTGAGGATATTAATATAAAGATAATATATTAACACTGAATCAATGTGCAGCCTGATCCACCTGCACTTAATAATCTGTTTGTTTCATATCCAGCTTCTGTAAGGGGTGAAATCTGCTGAAAAAATCATATTTTTTGCAGTTTTTAGGGTATAGCATAACTGCAATGTGAGGCATTTCCTGCATTTTATGTAAATTGCTGCTTATATCTTTTTTTGGGAAATTGTACATTTTTTTTTTTGGATAATTACACTTTATATTTGTATTCATCAAATCGGTTTGTTAAACATATTTGTGGTTCTCACAGTAAAAAGACCCAATTTTTTTTCCTACTCGGATTTGGTGTTTTTGTGTTAATACAATATGTCAAAATGAACAATTAACTATAAATTAATTCAGCTAATGTTGTGCTGAAAAGAATAATGCCAAATATCATTCATTGCAAGCTCAACCATTTTTATGGTGAGATATACTGTAAAGTTAAAATCATACCGTGGACTTCAGAGGGTTAATGGATTGATGTATAACTTTTAAAAAATGATATGCAGGAAAATACACAGGTTTCATCCCTTTAGTAATAAAACAATAATGACATTTTCTACACTGAATAAATGTTAGTATCTTCCTCTGAGCTAAATCACATTTATTTAGAAATAAATAAATAAAAAGATGATTTTAGATGTGGTGAATGTTTATGTTTTTTCTTCATTCTCTGCTAACCTGCAGCAGGGTTAAACAGAAGGCCTCACTTACATCATTAAGGAACATTGTAAACTTTTCTTATGCCACAAACTCTTTATTTGAGTTACTGTACATATAAATACGTACAGAACTAACATCCAACTGTTATTCATAATGCAAAAAAAGTGCCATCACACTGATTCATAACGGAGAACACAGGGAACACAGAAATACATTATTCTTAAAAACCCCAGATTTAAAAATCCAACTCAAAACTGTCCAAATGATATATAAAGCAATGAACATGCATGTGTGTGTATGTGTATATGCACGTATGCATGTGTGTATATGTGTGTACGTATGTGTATATATGTTTGATGTGCATGTATAAAACATTGTGTCGAATATATATTGTAAAAAATAGTAATATTAGTTTCCTATTTTTTTGTGATATTATCTGAGCCTTGTTTTTATTTGTGATCATACATTGTGATTAGGGATGTAACGATTCACTCAACTCCCGATACGATTCGATTCACGATACTGGGTTCACGATACGATTCTCTCACGATTTATTTTACAAAATGGGACTGTAGACAAATTTTTTTTTTGGGGAAAAAAACTAGAAAATACTGTACTATTTTCCTTTTATTTTTCATTGTCAAAAGAATTCCTTGATAAACAATTCAAAAAAATGCAATTTAACTAAAAATAAATCTTGAATGAAATAAATAAAGGAATAATACAAATGAAAATGAAGCCTATTAATTTAAATTCTGGTTCTATAATAAACAATGCAAAACTGCATAATAGTTCTTTTTCTTTTAAAAGTGCAACTGAAAATGTATTTTGTGCCTTAACAATTGGACTTTAAAAAAAAAAAAAAAAAACGTGATTACACTGATTTACGTCATATTTGTTTGGACCAGCAGAGGGCGCTGGTAACACAGTGGTCGGTTGGCATGCAGATGTCTTGCAGTGAAGAAGAGAAGCTATGCTAGCAGACAGAGCTAATAGAAAAAAGTGACTTTTACAGATATTCAAGTAATATTACAGATATTATTTAGGTGCTAAAGGGGTAATGAATCATTTATTAACATATTTAAGAGTAGAAGGCAGCCAGAAAGAAAGTATTAGCAGACTCCGCCCGCCGCCTACACTTGTGGATAGCGCCCTCTGCTGGTTAAAAAGTACTGCGATTCAATTTTCAGAAAATCGATATCAACCGTGATACCTATAAATCGATTTTTAACTGCCTTACGATTAATCGTTACATCTCTAATTGTGATCATACTAAATATTACCAGCAACTCACAAAACGACAACAAACAAAATAAGTGGCAAATGTACTGAATAATAAAGAGAACAGACAACGATAAAATACACAAAATGACACCAAAAACAAAAAAATGACACCTAAGACACACAATCATGATAGAAATTATCCAGATTAGAGCATGAACTGAAAATACAAGGGTCAGTCTTGGTCCCACACCAGGAGGGAGATGAACGTAAATTATAAAAACTATACAAATAAATCTATTTAGGAGGCAGTAAATAATGTCTTTCCACTTATTTACAAAATTAGATTATTTAAAATGTCTGTTATCGCTCATTTATTCCATCATTGTGCACAATTTCCACATTCTTCTGAGTGAAATGTTGTAGTTGGATAAAGGGTACAAACTGGTACTTGGATTCAGAAATAAGAGGAAGGGGGGTACTTGAGCCAAAAATGTTTTTTTCCAGCTGGTTTTCCAACATTTATTAGGAAGAAATATTTCTAGTTTTGTGCACAAGCCTCATTTGTGTCTTAATGATGCATAAACCATCACTTATCTGTAATGTCTATGGCCTACTTAATTAACGACTAAACCAGACACGTGAGAAACATAATCCAAATTATTGTTGCATCATATTCATGGATGCGATTTCTGCTGGAACTGTTTAAATGTCTGTAATTGACCTGTTAAGTAAGTGCCGACACACCCAAGTCTGCTGACAGTATGTCTGTGTGGATGGCGCCTGCAGAGTCTGCTGATATATACTGTAGCTCCACTGGATTCCATCCATCAGCAGCTGTCAAACTATCCTACTTATTTTTTCCACATTACTAAGTCCTTTCCATTGGGAACACACCTTAATATTACTTATTCAACCTGTTGAGTGTTCATATAATGGTGAGCATTTACACAACACACAGGAACAGAACAGAAAGTGAGCTTACATAACAGGACAATTACAGGAAGCTGTCAGAATGAAACTGAAATCCTCAAGGGTTCCAATATCTATATAATATGTTCTGCTTTTCATCCCAGCATTAGCACTTTAGTTCTGCATTGTGTGTCATTTTGTCCAATAAAAAAAAGTTGAGCCTGACTAATTTAAAAAAAAGAAGAAAGAAAACTCTATCAAAACATATTCAGATCAGTCAGACATCATTTAAGACAGGGGTTCTCAACTGGTCTCACCCTGGGACCCACTCTTTGCCACGGTCATTAAATCACAACCTTTTTTTTAATCAGAATTCTACCAACCAAACTTAGTTTTTTGCAAATTGCTGTTGAAAACCAACATATTTGATCTTTTTGAAAAACATAAATGTATATATTTTCCTGTGCAACATGCATTTCACAGCATGCCTGTTAAAAGAAAAGTTTATTTCAAAATAAAAGACAAGTCCAACATGAGAGGCATTTGGTATTTATTTATTTTTGACCAGCTGTCCGTGACCCACCCAGTAAAGGTCCGCGACCCACTTTCGGGTCCCGACCCACCAGTTGAGAAACAGTGATTTAAGATGTACTACCATTAACTTGCATGCTTTTGGACTGGGAGGGGAACTAGTTTAACTCGACTCAATGGGCGACTGTGGTCTGTGGTAGAGTGTGTTGTCCAGTAACTGAAAGGTTGGGGGTTGGAATCCAGCTCTATCTGAGTCATTGTTGTTGTGTCCTTGGGCAAGGCACTTTACCCACATTGCCTTGTATGAATGGTTATGAATTGTGCATGAATGTTGGTGGTGGTCAGTGGTGGTGGCTACATTGTAGCTTGCCACCACTGGTTTGACTATGTGAGTGACTGGTGTGAATGAATAACGGTTTCTGTGACACGCTTTTAGTCTCCTCGAGAAAAAAATAAGCGCTAAATAAATCCAAGCCATTATTTATTATTATTAAGAACATGCAAACTGCATATATAGGAACCTCTGCCTGGAGGATTTGAAATCAACAATACATTCTCGAGAGTTGTTTTTGGGAATTTACCTTTATTTTTCAAATGCATAAATCTAAAATGTAGCAGAACAATTTCACTGTCTGCTTCTTTTGGTGAGCATTAATTCTTGCTCATTTGTTTCTTTAAATGTGTGCAATATGAATGAGATTGAATTGAATCCAAATTTTAATGGCATTTAATTTGTAATTTATAATTAAATTACTTTCAATAAGTATTCACGCAAAAAAAAAAAAAAAAAAGAAAGGATGGATTTACATACATGTGATTTTGAATAAATCACATGTATTTATTCAAAATCAAGATTCAAAATTGGAGAAATCCAAGTTTCTCCATTTTAGGAATAATGGTTGTATCTGTAATATATATAGTATTTATAGTACACAATGTCATTTTGTGTTTGAGTCATTTTCGTTAATTTTTCTGTATATTTATTCTTGTAAATTTGTGTATTTTTGTGATCTATTTTGTAATTCTCTGAATATTTATAGTTGTGTATTCTTTTGTCATTTGTATGTTTTCTTGGAGTCATTTTACTTGTTTACTTTTAGGGGCAAAAATGTAACCAAAGATAGACCACACACCGTGGACGATTCCATTAAAGTTCGGAGACGGATCCGGATCAATATACTGGTTCTGGATCAGTTTCGAAAAAGGAAAAATCACAGTATATCCTAAGGAAACAATGAACACAAACTCAACTTCTGAATGCATCAAATGTGTTTATTTAAATATGAAAACACACACACAGACAGTGGGTGATATCCATGACATCACCTGCTTCGTAAAGACAGAAAAAAATCTTTTCAAACACGAAAATTGGATGTTCCAAGTAACTTGATTAGTTGGTGCTCAGTCACTATCTGTCTCTGCTCGTGTCCACAGGTTTTATAAACAAACCTCAACTCCATCACTTTGTTTTAACAACCTGCAGATGTTTTTTTTGTGTCTAAATGGTGGTGAAGCTGTTGTAAACATGCACACAAGTGTGTTTCTCTACTCACAGCGCAAGAAATGAACAACACTCATCTCTAGTACAGATAGACGAGTACTTCTAAGCAGATGAAAAGATGAGTTTTAAAGACATTAAATACACTAAATACAGTAAGATACAATAAGACGCGTGGACTGTGATGGATTCATTTCTAGATGCTGTGGAGGTTAAAGTCTCAGTGCGGTTTGGCCATGAGCTGCTCAGTGAAAAGCTTCTTGAGCTGAGCCACTTCCTCACTCAAAGAGCTGAGCTGAGTCTTCAGGTATGTGTTCTCGCTGCGATCCTTGACTCCGCCCACTCCTTGGAGGCCTTGTCCGCCTGTGGACGGGCTGCACTGAGACGTCTGTTTCACATGCTGACTCTCCTCTGCCACCTCCAGCTGTTGAAGAAAGGAACCATTGCAGTGCCCCGCCCCAGCTTCACCACCGCTCAGTCCTTTGATGCCCTCTCTCAGTGCTGGGCTTCCTCTGGCATTGACGCCAACATCCCACGCAGGATCCCCCCCGTCACCACATCCTGGAGTCTTAAAACGAAGCTTGTGAGGAAGGTTTTTCATCCCCTCCTGGTCTGGTTTAAAACCTCGCTGTCCAGTGCTGTTATTGACGTCCTCCGGGGAAGGTTGGAGCTCGTAGGCTGGCTCCTCTCCACGCCGCGGGGATGATTTCTCATGATCACTGAGCCGATCATCAAAGAAAATTGGACTTCCCACGCTGGACCCTCCTGGTGTGGAGAACCCAGAGTCCTCTGATAGGTGTCCAGCTTCCCTGGAGCTCCTGGAGGCCAGCTGTCCTGTCTGGTTGTTATTGTGATTTGGCACGGCGGCAGTCTGGAGGCCTGTTTCTCCTCTGTGGATGTAACAGTGAGGAGGCAAACTCTGAGTGCTGTGATGTGGGGCCGTGGTGAGAGGCAGAATGGCAGCATTGGAGGGATCTTTAACCAGGCCGAAGCGGAACTTCAGGGCCAGAAGCTCCGCTCGCAGACGAGCATTTTCCTCCAACAGAGCCAGCACTCGGCTCTCCAGGACCATGTCATTCACGCGCCTTTTCTCCCTGGAACGCTTCGCCGCCTCGTTGTTCTTCTTCCTTTTGTCCCAGTAGCCGTCGTCCTTTTTATCGACAGGGATGAACTCACGCTTGCGTCGTATGCAGGACGAGGGGCTCTCCTTGCGCTTGATGGCGGAGGTTCGGCCCAGCAAGGAGCGGGCCAGCAGATTGCTGGAGGTCAGGATGGACACGGTTTCATCGGTGAAGGTCAAAGCTGTGGCTCCTGAAGCCACTGGCTCCATGTCATGAAGAATAGCCCCATCCTGGTGCTCCCTCATCTCCTGGCTCCCTTCTTCAAACATCATGGAGTTCATTAAAGCGTTGCTGGGAAATCACTGAACTCTCAGGCTCTCAGGGTGTAGCAACACCACCACCTAGTGGCCAAACAAAGAAGCAAAAAAAATGGGGATTTAGGAGTTACGCAAGAGCCATTACAACAGAATATTATGCAACTCCATTACAGCTGTAATAAAACGGGATCACCTTGTACCATAACCTCCACATGATAACTATCAGTTGAATAATACGCGATGTGAGGTGGAAACACACAGTCCAACAACTGTTTAAGAATAGTGCACAAAAAACTATTTCAAATGCAAAAAACAAAAAACCAAAACAAACCCTAATAATTTACCAACTCACGGAAATAATAAATATATATATATAGACATACATACATATATATAATCAGTATTTTAGAAATAAACATGAAATAAACATGCTGTAAGTTTTTGTAGCGACAATCACGTCATAAAAGACGCAGGTTCATCCGTGGTTATGACACAGTGATCGGGTGCTCTACATATCTGATGGAGACGGAGCTGGATCTGACCCACAAAACAGCATCGTCACACTGACTAATACATCTTTGTGTAACAGCTCACAAGATAACGTGCTGGTTTTGTACGTATACAGCCTATGTAGGCTATAAATGTGCGTGTTTGTGCGCGCGGTCTTAAATAGACGAAAAAGCGTCAAAGACAGTAAGGATTTAAATATATATTTAAAACAAAATCAGGTTAAAATGAAGGCGTAAGATACGTTTAAAGTGACTACAAACATTTCATAACAGCTGAGATGTTAGGATATAATAAACTGTGTTTTTAAAAAAAAGAAGAAGAAGTGAGTTTTTACCTTAAAGTAATGGTCCAATTTGTCTTTTCGGTGCGCTTTTACGCGTCTCCAACGTCTCCAAACGCGTCCTCGTTCAGTTGAAGCCTGAGGTGGACTATGCGTCTTTGCTCTGTGGTGTCTGTCTCTCTCTGCCAGTGTGTGTGTGTGTGTGTGTGTGTGTGTTTGCTCAGCGCTGCAATCCCGCTCTGAGGTGTTACTTAATATTACAGTGACTCGCCTCCACTCTGCTCCACTTGGAAAGCCGACGCTTGTATTTGTAACGTCAAGTTCAGCTCGGGACGGGACCTATCCTCGCGTGAACCTTGTTTAGTGTGCGTCTGTGGGACCGCCTCCTGTCCCTCACCGCCCCGCCCACAACCAGAGGAAAGCTCACACATCATCATCATCCATCATTCATCATTCATCGTTCATCATCATCATCATCATCTGACCTGTCTCTGCCCCAGCCCATCCGACAGAAAAACTCTCCCCAAAACACGTGTCAAACTCAAGGCCCGGGGACCAAATCCAGCCCTGAGTAACATCCAATTTGGCCTGCAGGAGAAAATAAAAATGACACACAAAACATGAATCATTGTGTAAATGAAACTCAACAGTATTTGCATGTGCCATTTTTTTTCTTCCAGATGCTTATATCGCATGATTGCAGTCGATTTTTATAATTAAATCATTAAATCCTTACAAAATCCTTTAATTTTCCTCAAAATATGACTAAATATTTCTCATAATTAAATAGAAATTGATCACAAAATCTATGAAATTTAAAGTAAAGTTCCCAATATTGGTCACTTATAGCTTGGATGTTGTCGGTTTCTTACAAATTAAGAATTTTTTGTATATGTAGAAGTGCAAACTAGGGCAAAATAATGTTGAAATTACTCGTACTCGTTTCCCTGCATAACATCCGTGGCCCACTCGAGGTAAAACTTTTCCGTATTTGGCCCCTGAACTAAAACAAAAACAACTGGGTAATGATGCGCTCCAGTCAGTTACGGAACGTGAATCAATACCAGCCTAAAAACATTCCCATTAACAGGAATATGAAGGTGTCAATCATTTTCTGCTCCTCACACAAACCTTTTAAAATGACAATAACTAGACTATGTTTTGTGTTATATTTGAAGGCTAAACACAATAAGATTCATGAACTGATCTTTGCATCGCTGACAGTAAGACGGTGCCTTAGTCTCCAGATTCATGTTTCCGTCATAAATATGGATTATGAGGATGATGCAGTATGCTTACAAAGCTGTTGTGTATTTGCTGGTGTTAACTTCTTGTTTGAACTGTGAACAAAGAGGCTGTGTTGGAAACACACTCTGGGAATAAAAGTCATTGAAATATTGGGAAGAAAACCTAATTCCTTCAGGAAAACAAAGAGTTTCCATTTTACTTAAATCAGACATCCCTAAAATGGGATTTAAAAAAATAATAATAGAAATTGGCTATAAGTTGCAAATTAGAGTGGTGAAAAACAAACAGAAAAGTGGTAAAAATGATTCAAAGTTTCAATCTTGGCTTAAAAGTGGCAGAAATGGGGGGGAGGGGTTCAGGTAATGTCATTTAAAAAGTAGAAACAGTTTGTTTAAACTGGCAAATAATGGGCTTCACAAATTGTGAATGTGTTTAAGATGGCAAAAATTATGGTGAAAAGTGGTTAAAAGTGACAACAATAGGTCAACTTACGCGACTTTAGGTGGGAAAAGTTTTGGAAAGGGTTCATAAGTCTTGAAAGTGGAAAAACATGTGCAGGAAAGGTGTTGAATGTTTGATGGAGAAGTGGCAGAAATGGGAGTAATAATATGTAATAATAAGCAAAAATATGGCAAGAAAAAGATATGAAAATTGGTTAAAATATGGCAAGCTTGATGTAGTTGTGTGTGTGTGTGTGTGTGTGCGTCATACAGCACTGCTTTAGTTTCAGATGAAAGATTGAAGTTCAAATCCATAAAAGCTGTTTACAAGGTTTTTTCTCTGACTGACAGTCAAATAACTTGTCTGTTTTGGTCAACTATAGACACTAATCAACTGTTTTTACTTGACTCAAATTTAGGCTCCAATTTCCTGCATTTACGTAGATTTTGGACAATACTCTGCTTATTTTACACCTCATGATTTTTCATTCTTTTTAAAACAATTTAGCACAGAATAAGCTTTGAGTCTCAAAAACAGCAGCCTTGAATCCAAGCAACACGCTGTGGTATAAAGAGCTTGTTGTTTTCCTTTGACGCTCCTCAGTCCCTTCTGTGTTTCATCCCCTTAGAGAGTTCAGTCATTATTCCCCTCCACTGTTGCATCATTGTGAGTATAATCCACCATGTTTCCTTCATTCCAGCTGCAGAGGAGACCATTGTTTATTGTGTTTCCTGTAGATGAGTGAAGATTTCTATCGTTTTGTGCCAACGCTTTGCTGGAAGCCACAGGGTTTGCAGGTTCAGGCACAAATGTGTGTCACACAGGCATTAGGAGCGCTGTTAGTCAACAGTGTGACATGTTACATAGTGTGCACCCAAAGCCATTGAAGGTAATCTTACCTTAAGCCATAGTGTGGGTCAGGACAGGATGAAGTGACCAATGCTGCCACAAATGCAAAGCAAGCAGATTTTTGATGTAAAACAGCAGCTAAATGTGTTGCTGTTGTTATGATTGATTTAAACAAATAGTGACTATCCCTAAATAACAATGAGGACCACAAAAATGTGATCGTTGGATCCAAAAATGACCTACTTAACATTTGTACGTGAAAGACCAAAGGTTTTAGTGCTGATGATGGTCACAATTAAGCAATAAATTATATATACCGTATTTGGTTTTTTTCATCGCAACAATATTGCACAACATGTAGTGTTTTTTTTAATTTAATTTTTAATTATTTTATTTTGTTTTGCAACATACAAGACAATAGACAGGAACAAACAGCAATGTGATAACCCGACAGCATACACCCAGAGAATAATATATAATTTCTTACAGTACAGTTGTGTGTGTGTGTTTAATTCTGTCTAATTTTATGTATATTTGTTGTTTGGTGTGTTATTGGAGTCTTGGTGTATTTGTGCTCTTATATTGTATATTTGTGTGTTTTCTCTGTCATTTTGTGTTTGGTGTTGTGAATTTTTCTTGTTGATTTGAAAGTTGTTGTTGTGTATTTTTCTGTTATTTTGTACATTTTTGTTGTCCTTTTGTGTATTTTTTTTGGTCCTTTTTGTGAGTTTTAAGTGCATATTTTTAAAATGTTGTTGTAATTTTCTTTGTTTCTGGACTTGTTTTGTGCACTTTTCTGTTGTTGCGTGTGCTTTTGGAGTCATTTTGCAATAATTGTCAAACAAAATGTCATTTTCACAGACAACTGTCATCAAAAGTACACTGCATTTTTTATTTTAACAGACCAAAACACAACAGAACAAACAAAGAAACCAATGAAAAACAAAATAATAATAAAAAAAGAAATAAAAAAGGATCATTTTAAAATTAGATTGGGATAAATAAAAAGTTAAAGTGTCTTTTTGTTACACGTCTTTTGATGAAATTATGTAATTGCGTAGTCTACTTTGTCTCTTTTCAGACTATATTTTGTGTTATGTTTGGTTTCTTTCAGTTATATTTATTTTGGGGGATGTGCAAAAGTAGACTGAGGGCCGCATGTGGCCCCCTGGCCGCTAGTTTCTCAGGTCTCATTTAGGGTCTTGCCCAAGAACACTTCGGCACAACACAACAAAGTCCAACTCTCCTCTTTAAACTTGTTGATTTGCCCCTCAAACCCTTCCTGAGCTACTTTTGCTCAAGGGTAGGAAACATTATCCGACTGAAAGGCAAGGAACGCACATAGTCCTGCACCATGTGTGGATTTTACATATCTAATGTTGCGTTCACATGACACTTACTCTGTAAACAGGCTCAGCTGACCCAACATGCCTCAGTAGGGGTTCAGAGGGAGGTCGGCATTTGTGCAGCACTGTGTGAGGATGAAAATGGAAGGACTAAGTCTTACCTAAACCTCCAACTCTGGTGTGTTGCTGGGATGTTCTTGCTATGTGAGAAACATTCATTAGAATGACTGTGTAGTAGATTACAGTGTTAGTGTGAAAAGCAATATACAGTAAGTAACTTACATATTGATTAAAACTGCCCCGCTGGTTAGATTTTTTTTTTTTCAGAGGTGAAAGTAATGGATTACAAGTACTCACGTTACTGTAATTGAGTTGTGTTTATAGGTACTTGTACTTTTTTTGAGTATATTTCTAAATCATTAATTTTACGTGTACTTAAGTACGTTTTAAAAGAAGTAATCCATTACATTTCTACACCCAACCATTACTGAGTACATTTTATTTTTTGTTTTAAAATGATTTTGAAACTGCAAAAAAATGAAATTAAATCACACGCATCACATCATAGACGACCAATCAGATTAAACGTAATACGCCGTGCCAAAACAGCATTGAATGGAGGTTATTTTATTTTCTCAGTTTTAAAGTTCATAAATGTAGCTATACTTAGAGCATGGGGATTTTTTATTATTTTGAATTAAATCCATTGGTGTTATTTTTTTTAATACAGTGATTCTTAACTGGTGGGTCGGGACCCAAAAGTGGGTCAGAGACCTGTACTGGGTGGGTCATGAACAGCTGGTCAAAAACAAATCAATATCTCTTATGTTGGACTTGTCTTTTATTTTGAAAGAAACATTTCTTTTGACAGGCATGCTGTGAAATGTATGTTACACAGGAAAATATAGAGATTTATGTTAAAAAAAATATTATACACGTGTGTTTTCAACAGCTAATTGAGAAAAAATTAATTTGTGGTTGAATTCTAAAAAGACTGGGTCACATTTTAATCACCCAGTTTTTTTTTTGGGTGAGACCAGTTGAGAACCCCTGATTTTTGACAAAGCTTTTATTTTATACAGATGCCTTTGTGGAAAATAAATGAAGTTCCAATTGTGCAAGATTTGATCTCGTCCTTTTTAAGTTTATACATGAGATGTTTACTGTATGAAAGGGAACATGGCAAGATTTTTGACCAAAAATCAACATGTAGGGTGAAAGTAACTATATTAACTTTTACTTTAAGTACTATTTAATTGGGCTACTTTTTACTATCAGCACTCTTCACACTGCTGTTTTTTTTATTATCATGTATTGAACAAATCCTTTCTTCCAGTAAAAACCTGACCCTACCTGTTGGAGACCTGTTAGTGTTTCCAGTCAAAATCAGCAACATCATTTATTACAATGACACATATTTACTGTATCTTAATTTCCTTGTTCAGTGCTAGGAAATGAATGACATTTTTAAAGCTAATGGAATCATTAGTCATGTTTTTAAATGTAGGTATTATAATGTAATGTGTTTAGGAAGTAATGTAGACAGTAATGGGTGTGATCTAATGCGATTACAATAGAGATGTCAGAATGCTCTAATGGTTGCGTTACATTTGTTAGCAAGTGTGCGGTAACTCACTAATAATGAGAAAACCTGTTAATTTTCTACAGGTATTTTTTATATGACTTTCCTCTGTGTCTCATACTATAATTTTTTAGAATTGCATACTATTAATTTGTTGGTGCGAGTGTGTGTATTTTTATTTTTTCTTCCTCTTTTGCTGTCAGAGTAGCACGAGGCTCTAATCTCAGATTTTTACGTTGCACGTGTGTGTGCACATAGATAGGAGACCATGAACTTTATGTCCTTTATCATATCTTGTATGTATTCTCTCCAAAACAAGACGATTACACTCTGGGACTCTCACCCGTTACCATTTACTCGCTTTTAATACTTTTACTCTATTATGAATGTTTTTCTTTTCTTACTTTGTTTCGTGTTTATTGTATTTATTTTAATAATATTTCTCAAGCATCTGTAACACAAGTAATTTCACCCCGTAATGAAAAAAGTCTTTATGATTCTGTTTTTGATTCTGGTTAACGGTACAAGCCAGAGTCCAACTTACTTTGTTAAAGTAAAGGATTGCAACAGAAGAAGAATATATAATCTATACATAAACTACAGAGATGACTGTTGACCCTTTAAACATCCTTGACCTGACTTCTGTGAGGGTAATAATAGAAGTTAAATAAACACTTGCCTGGTTAATGTATAAGAGTTTACAGATTATGTCTCCATTTATGGTTTCCAGGGATGAGTTTTTATGTGTTATGGTTCACAAGGCCTAATTATTGGTCCGATAGTAATTATAGACACTGTTGACATGATACGTATGTAGGCATAGACAATATCAGTTCATTCATGATCTTCACTTAAATTTGCTTCATTTTGTGACCAATTTTGATTGAATTTGGGGAAATTTTGTGCAGTAATTATTGGGAAGTTGCAGGATTTTTGAAGAAAAAATTGAATATTATCGAATTTGTGTATTTGGAGGAATTATTTGGGAAATAACACAATGATTCATGTTCCTTCTGTAATTTTTACTTTCTCCTGTGGGCCGAATTGGATGCTCTAAACTAAAGGGCCGAATTTGGCCCCTGGGCCTTGAGTTTGACACGTGATCTACAAGTGTCATCAAAAGGAGAAACAACACTTTAAAGTTGTTTTAAATTTCAAAGTGACCCTGACTTTTTAAACCAACACTAATATGATCAAAATGTTTTCTTCACATTTCTATTGGATATAATGTTGCTTATCTATATGTGCACAATAGCTAATGCGCATACTTTTTTTTTTGATATTATTCTCATGTCATTATGTGCAATAAAACTAATATGATCAAAACATAAACACATTGTGCATTCTTTCATTTTAAAAACCTAAAATATTTCACAAAATCAGGCCATTTGTTACACAACAGCTGTCCAAAATCCCATGCTTCATTTATATACTGTAATATATATTTGTAATTATAGCCACAAACTCGATCATTGTCAAACTAAAAACATTTTTTTTTAAAAAAGAAACATTTTCACCACATTTCTACTAGACATAAAGTCGTTTATCTATATGTGCACAAAAGGTAATGCACATATATATTTTTTGTATTATTCTCATGTCATTATGTGCAATAAAATGAATATGATCTAAACATAAACACATATCAAATTGTGCATTCCTTCATTTTAAAAACCTAAAATATTGCACAAACTCAGGCCGTTTTTACACAATATCCATTCAAAACCCTGTGCTTCATTTATATCCTTTTTCATAATAGTATGTGCACGTATTTGTAGTTATAGCCACACGTGATGTATTCAAAGTGCTTTATATTGACAAACTGGGTGATTGTCAATAAAAAAAATGTTTTAAAAAATAAACATTTTCACCACATTTATAATGGATATAATGTCACTTATCTATATGTGCACAAAAGGTAATTCCCATATTTGTTTTGGTATTATTCTCACGCCATTATGTGCAATAAAACTAATGTGATTTAAACATAAACACATACCCAGTGAAGATCTGTGATATTGTGTTATTCCTTCATTTTAAATACATAAAATCAGGCCAGTTTCCACCACATTTCTATTGAACATAATGTCGCTTATCTATATGTGCACAAAAGGTAATTCCCATATTTGTTTTGGTATTATTCTCACGCCATTATGTGCAATAAAACTAATGTGATTTAAACATAAACACATACCCAGTGAAGATCTGTGATATTGTGTTATTCCTTCATTTTAAATACATAAAATCAGGCCAGTTTCCACCACATTTCTATTGAACATAATGTCGCTTATCTATATGTGCACAAAAGGTAATTCCATTATTTGTTTTGGTGTTATTCTCATGTCATTACGTGCACAACAAACAGATATAATCTTCAAAGACTGCAGGACAAAGATAGGCCCATGCAATGATGACATGGATGGTGATAGCTCTGTTTGAAAGATGAGGCAGATCTATTGCCTGCAGTCTGCTGAATTTAGAAACTATTGATTGAGGAATTTACGTTAGTGGGTTGTTGTTGCTTTTGTGGCACCCAGGGGACTCGCCATCCACAGTTACCATAATGTAAACAGTGAGAGAGGAGTGGGGGCGTGCATGTCGTACCATTGTAAAACTGCAGAGTGTGTATATCGATTTGGCAAGGCATGAAGGTCACTGGTGTTAACCTAACTCTACGATAAAGATAGAAATAAACCTTTTAATGATGAGAATATTGAAGGAAAAGAGGAGAAGAATCTAGTGTAGAAGCGTTCAGATGTGGTTTGACTGGGCTTTCGTTTCATCTAAAGAAGAAAAGAAACAATGAAAATGTGTTTGCTCATTGTTGATTAACTTGCCTTGGGTTTCCTGTAAATGATCCTTTGTGTTTAACTTATTGTAGAGTGTTACTAAGCTACCATCAGGATTATTGTCCAGTCAACCAGAGGCGACTGGTACGGCTCAGGCTCACCATGTAGCTTTGACCTGTAGTGAAAACACAGCTGTTGTCCAGGTGTGGGAAAAATACATGTTGCGGAGGACTGGACCGATCAGAAATGACTAGTAAACCTGGATCAATCCTGATGTATTTTTCACTTGTACACAATATATATAATGTTTTTTGCTGCCAGATAAAAAAGACAATGATCTTGGCTTATGTTGTTTCTTTTATGGCCACATTTTCAGTGAAGAAATCACCAACTTTTCCCAATATTAAATATCACAAAACAGATTCAACTTCTAGAACCGGGGTCAGCAACCTTTCTGAAACTGTGAGTTACTTCATAGGTACTGTACAGTCTGAAGGGCAACCAGTTAGTTCTTAAATACTACATTGTCACGCTTTCACTTGAATTAGAGGCTAAGATAATGAGGAAGGTCAGCAGTAACTTAAAAAGGTTGGAATGTTGGGGTTTCACGTGGGCACCGTGTCGGTGACCCTTGGTCTAGAAAACGTGTCACATGTCAAACTCGTGTTTGACACGTGTGTCAAATCCGGCCTTTTGGAGCGTTTAATTCAGCCCACATGAGAAAGTAAAAATGACAGAAAAAACATGACTCATTGTGTAAATGAAACTCAACAATATTTGCATGGGCTCACAGTTTTCTCAGCGCTTACTGTATATCACATGATTGCAGTCATTTTTAATGTTAAACAGTGGAAAAAACTCAAAATTCCTACAAAATCCTTCAGTTGTCCTCAAATTATGACACATTTCCCTTCATTAAATAGAAATTGGCTATTTAAAGTGAAGATCCTGTTGAGACTATCTGTCACTTATTGCTTGTGTATGGTTGGTTTCCTACATATTTTGTATTTTATGTATATATAGAAGTGCAAACTATGGCACAATAATGTTGAAATTGCTCATTTTCTTGCATAAAATCTGTGGCCCAGTTGAAATAAAACTACTCCGTATTTGGCCCCTGAACTAAAATGAGTTTGACATTGATTTTTAATTGAAATTGAATTATAATTGAGTTAAGATAATTGACTTTGTAATTATAATTACCATGGAAATTCAATAAAAACTTTAAATTACAACTGAATTAACGCAAAACAAGTCTATGGCTCACACATAAGTAGTTAACAAATATTAAAATATGTTTCATGTTAAAGTGTTTCCCACTATCTGTCTGAATGTTTACAGTCAGGGAATAGAGAAAGGATCTAATATAAGTTATTTTTTTTAATAGGGATGACACAATTTTACAGAGCAACAATAACTGATGTTTTGTACAGAGTTTATAGCTATTGGTAAATTCCATCTCTGGTCCCTAGTTGTGCTATTATATTATATGTAGATATTATAATAAATGCACCCAAATTTAAATGTAAAGATTCTAAAACAAATCACAACGCTATATGAATAAAAGTTAGCAAAATTGTTCTTTAGTAATTAAGAATGTAATTGTAATTGACTTTCAGGGGGAAAATTATAATTGTAATTCAATTAAATTACAATCGAACATGGGTAATTGAAAACATACTTGTAATAGAAAATGTAAAATGTAAATGACCCCAACCCTGGACGCAGCAGATGAAGCTGCTTTAAGAGAGACAGAATATTGGCTTTACATGCATCAGAGGTGGAAAGTATGTCAGATATAAATATGTTCCTAAGTATATATTCATATATTTATATATATGCCATGTTCCAAGTAGGTTGCAGCAGGCGAGACTCAAAGTAAACATGAATCGGTACAAGACTCTGTGTTACATAAAGTGAGGAGTTGGGGGCAGGGACGAGCTTTAAATACAACTGGGCCAAAGAGGAAGTCCAGCAGAGCAGCGAGTGAGGACTAGTCAGAGGTGAAGTAGGGCAGTCAGGAAGTCTTCACTCCACTGACTCAGTTGGCTGTTTCAGAAAAACAATTCATTCTTTTTGTCTCTCCCTTTTCCTTGCATTTAATTCTTAACTTGATGCGTGCATCACTGATAATCCCTTGGCTCTGACACAGTGTGCTGCACTGACACTGGCACACTCCCATTCAGCTACAGGCCAGGCTTGACCTACTTTCCTCTGCTATATAACGTTACCTAATGTAATAGCAACACTGTGTTCCTCAGCTGGCATTATGAAAGACGTAGCAGCATTGGCATAACACTGGATATCATAGAGTTTCATTATGAGCACGTCCTTTTTCCAACCGCTAAAGTTCTGCTAAAATGCTTTCCCCCACCACTTATTAATTTTTTTTTTTTTTTGACAAGCGAGTGGAGGTAGACATCTTAACAGGTGGCCAAAAATGGTCCAAAAGTGGCAAAGAAAGGAGTGAAAAGTGACTAAAATGGGACAAAAACAAACAAGAGTGGCCAAAAAATGGGCAAATAAAGAGGAACCAGGTGGTGTGTAATGGCCAAGGGTAGTTTAAATGAGCAAAATGTTTCAAACAATAGTGAAAAAGGGCAAAATGTGGCAAACAATAGTGAAAAAAGACAAAATGTGGAACAAAAAGAGGCCAAATGTAGGGAAAAAAGAGATATTTATTGGGCAAAAGTTAGCTTATTTGGATGAAAAGTGGTCAAAAAAATTAAAAGGACAAAAACTTGATAAAAGTGTCAAAAAGAACTTGCAAAAATGGACAGAAACTGTAAAAAAGGGCAAAAAAAAAAAAAAAAAAACCAGTGAAAAGTAACCCAAATGCAGTCGAGTGGCCAAAATAGATTAAAAACAAGAAAAAAGGGATATTTATTGGCAAAAGAAAGCTAAAGTATGAAAAAACTTTCAGGACAAAGGAAGTGCAAAATGACCAAAGGAAAGGGGTAAAAAGGGGGTTAAAGTTTCCCATTTTAAGGTTTTTAAGGGAATAATAATTAAAATGAAGACATAAAGAGCCACATGTTGAACATCACTGACTTAATAACAGCTTCTACATGGCGTCACTGATAATATAGTGAACTGGGTTTTTTTTATTCATGTTTTTTCTTTCTTTATTGTTTTTCTTACATCTATAAGTTGTTTGTATGTATTGTTATGAATTGCAAATAAAAACTGTTTAAAAAAAAAAAAAAAAAAGAAGAATTTTGGTCCCAGTCCATCCACCCCTGCTCTTAGTTAATGATTGAAACCTCTTTAACTCACGCAACAGTTACACAAACACATTCCACCAGTTTGTTACTTCACATAACATTTTGTTCTTGTTTTTAAAACACAGCAACCAAAGTGGAAGTGCCTCCGGGCCTGGCGAACAAAACCAAACACAGCTCAAGGAATTTCAGGGATGGTCAGAATAACATGAAACAAGTTCACTGAACTGAAATGAAGCCAAAATGATTGAGAACGTTGCTTTTAGTGGCACTCGGCTCGTTCTCCTCTCGTACCTCCGTGCAAACCGAATCTTTAACACCGCGTTTTGGACGCGAGCAACCAGACATGACAACCTCCTTCTGCCTTTAAACGTTTTAGTTTCACGCATCAAAGAAAGTTACAATGTCTCCTGCAGTGGAAAAGACTTTCCTGGTTAAATAAAGGTTAAAAAATAAAAAATAAATCGATTTGGATGCATTTAGGATGCATTAGGCAAGATATCCTATAAGGGCATGTCTTTGTTGTTTTGGTTGATTTTCACCCTGCCCTATGTTTCTTATTTCTCTAATTCCTCTTTGTCTTAGGGGTGTTTTATTTGTCAGTGTACTGTGTGTTTATAAAATTGAAAATGTATAAATAAAATATGTATTAAAGAACGTCAACATCAACGATTTTTGTTTTCTTGGTAATTATTACTTTTTTTTTCTACTCTGTGACGAAGGAAAACGCAGCTAAAATGAGAATTATGCTCCTTGTGTGAATCACCACCTCTCCTGAGACTTGCATGCGGAAACAAGTTTTATGTAACAGCTCGTCTATAGCCCCTATCCAAGGCCCATACACATGAGAGATGCAATGCAGCAGCTATAAATAGGCTCTGACTCATTTGTTTGGCTTGGGGGGGCTGTTTCATAACAAGGAGAGAACAAGTGTGTGTGTGTGTGTGTGTGTGTGCGTACGTGCGCGTATGTGTGTACTTCTCTTTTCTAAGTCTTTTACCTCCTCTTCAGATCCCTCCACTGGTCCTGACCTTGGTCCTCACCTCCTAATAATGCCTGAAGTGTGGATCCTTCAGGGAGACCTCATCCATCCATCACTCTGTCATTCCCTCCACATGCCTAAAAAAAAATCTAAAATGAACAACTTCAACACCCACGGCTTCATTAACACCACACGTGCTCTGACCTTTTGACACATATTGAAGTCGAACACTGTTTAAGGCTCTGGAGCAGAGAGCCTTAGAGCTGCTTCCCTCCTTCACCGTCTATTCTCAGACTCCCAAAGACGTCACGTTGTTTCCAGAGCAACCACTTCTGACCACATCGGGGTAGAGTTATGGCTGAAATTTGCATAGAGAAATTAAAACACACTGTAATGTATAAGCAGGGACGTTGTTGTGCAACCAATGCAAAAGAGCTTTTGTTTCTGAGCTCATTTTGCAACATGTGTTCCAGTAACTGAAACCAGAGAGAAAATCCCTCATGCATTAGAACAACGGACAATCTTTTTTTCTTTTGTTATCTTCTTTTGACCATTTTTGCTGGAGGGCCGCGGGGGCCAAAACTAAACATTCCTGTTGCAGTGCATGAAGTTAAATATGCCAATAACATAACTGTGCAAAATAAACACTTGAAGTAGTTTAAATGATTTATACTTTATTTTGTTTCATAGCATGAAATGATGAAACATCGAAATGTCTTCAAAGACATTTAGTGCAAGATGAATTCAACAACATACCCCACCTATACGATCAAAACACCACATTTTCCCTACTTTGAAAAATCCTTTAAAACTCGAGAAGAATAAACAAATTGGACATCAGATTTAGATTTGTTTTAAAAATCACATACTGTATTAGATTCATTTTTATATTTAAAAAAAAAAAACAAAAAAAAAAAACTATTTCAAATATGGGCAACGGGTCAAATTGGATGACCCTGATCGAAATTAACGCTTTTCTCAGTTTTTACTGAAAAAAGTTATACTTTTTGAGAAATGCTGATTAGGTGTGTTCCGATCGTCCGATATCAGCCAGAAAACGAATATCGGATTTTATCGGACTAAAATCTCCAATATAAGCGCTCTGATAAGGTTTTGTTGTTTTTGTCCCTGCCCTCAGTTGTTCCCACCATATACTGACAGTAAAAAATAACTGAAGTGAACTTGAATTGTTGTTTATTGTTCTCTGTTTGTGTAACATCACTTGATCAAGCCTTTTCTAACATTACACACTACAAAATAAGTCATAAAAGTATGTATGATTCGTGCTGATTTTGTATCGGATTGATATCGGTATCGGCCAATACCCAAAGCTGCAATATTGGTATCGTATCGGAAGTGAAAGAGTTGTATCGGGACATCCCTAATGCTAATAAATTATAGCAAGAATGACAGAAAATTATACCAAGCATTACAGAAACGTGACTACGTGCATGTGTGTATATATATATATATATATATATATATATATATATATATATATATATATATATATATATATATATATATATGGCAACTGAGTAGTGCTGATGAAAAATACCGCACGTGGCTCCGCCAACTAAGTTACAGAAGCATTCACTGCCACCTACTGGACTGGAGAATAAAGCAGCAAAAAACAAACGTTAGAAATGAAATGCAATGTGTTGTTGATGACACTAATTACAGAAAACAAAGCTTTGCCTTTCAGTACGAATGACATGAGTTGAACCCAGAAGCTTCAACACTACAAAAAAAAAACAACAAAAAATAAACATGGATGAAGCCAACAGGCTCATCGCAGTGACTGTGTTGTGCTAGCGTAATGGGACGAGACAATCCGTCTTTTTTTGTGTAAAAACAAAGCAGAAGCAAAGAGAAAGTGAATGCCAAATGCAAAGTGTGAGTCTATGGAGGACAATGGTTTTACTCAGTGGGGCCATCTGAGGTCTGTTATATTAACCTCAAAATACCTCATTCAATTCCAGCCCTGCTTGTTTTTATCCATTTCACTTTAGTAATCTACTAAGAAATCACTCCAGGGTAAATAAAGCAGCCAAAACATGTTGCTGAGTGGAAACAGCATAATGGATTAAAGCTGCAGAAAAAGATGGAAATTATTGTTTACATGCCTCATAGTGTAAGATGAGCTCATGTACTGTGGTCGTCCTGCAGCTTATGGTCCACTTGTGTCAGTAGATAAAAATGAGGACGTGTTAGTATGTTATAAATTGTAACCCAATGCTAGGAACCTTCCGGTCAAAACATACAGTATGTGAGTTGAAATGAAAATGAAATAAATAGAAGAAAAAAAATAAAAAAATAGAACGCAAACAAGAAATTTGAAAAATCCACAGACTGATATGTAAAATAAAGATCAGATAAGCGATAAAAACTGAGAATAAAAAGAAAACAACAATCCTCAATTGGTCTATAAACAAAACAAATAAGTGTTAAACATGTTTGAATAAATATAGAAACAAATAAAAACAAAACTTGAAAACATGAGGGTCTTAAAACTTTATAGTGGCGAATATGTTTGCATACAGCCAGAAACAGCTTCGGTGACATAACCATCAAACAACAGCCTATGGTTACAGCTATTGAATATTTTCATAATCAAACATTCCATTGATTAATCGAGTAATTGAATAAAATAATAATTATTATAAATGACTTTCCTTTATGAGAAAAAACTTTTATTTGACATACAAATCGTGCAAATTAGTAAAAGAACAAAAAATGGCATATCTTTAGAGTAAATATGACATTATATGGTGTCAACCTAAGGCAAAAAAGCAGGTAAGAAAAATAGAAAACCCCACTAAGTAAAATAAATTTGAGTAAAACAAAAAAAGTTTGTTTAAAAAATAAGAAAATAAAAATAAAATAAATACCTCAAGGCAGAATAAATCATCTATTTTTTTTTTTTGCAATCAAGGTATTTAAAGACCTCAAGGAATCATTGCATCACTAAAGTCCTAAAAGTACAGAAAAGAAAGGTCAAAGTATAGAAAAGGCCTGTTATTGAAATTTTTCAGACATGGTGGATCCTGCCAATTTGATTTTTTTTAAACGAATAGTTTTCTTATTGGTTGAAATATACTGTATGACAATGTTGTTGAAATCAAATTTGGGGAAACTTGAGGAATAAATGTCCGTGAAGCTGAACAAGTCTAAAAGTCTTTTAATTCATTTGATTAAATCAAGTCAAAAAATTTGCTCCAACTTTCAATGTCATAAAGATTTGAAACTTCTGAGCTACATGAGTCCAACCAGAAGTGATTTATTCAGCAAGAATTAAAGCCATCTGTCTTCAGGTCTCCTCTTCACCTTTGCAAATTACAAAAAAATGGACAAATGAATGAATAATTGTGATTGAACCGTACTCTGAATGAACTGAATTAATAGGAGGCCTTTTTTCTTTCCACCCACAGCCATTTAAATATGGCGTGTGGGGGTCGTGACTGTTATTTCTTTCATTGGACATCCAGCAAAGCTCCTTATTCCAGCTTTCTCATGAGGGCTGACCAGAGCAACATGAGTAAGATTTCCTTGTTAATGGGATGACAGTTGTGTGGGTGGGAGTGATTCATCCATCATTCGTCTGTTGGATACAGTAAAAGCTGCTGATGCACGGATGAGTCCAGCCTTACCTTGTCATTGCTTTCACAAAACCTTCTGCTCCTTAACATTTAGGGCAGGATTACACAAATCACTCATTGCAGTGACGATACAACTTTTTTATTTTAAGTTAATGAAGTTTTAAAAGTCTTGGGGATCAGTTGTTTCCAGGGGTGGGCTGTTTTTTTTGTTTTTTTTTTGACGAGAAAGGTGAGGCAGACATGGTAACAAATGGACAAAAATGGTCCAAAAGTGGCAAAAACATGGCAAGACAAAAATGTAAAGTGACTAAAATGGGCCAAAAGCAGTCAAGTGGCCAAAAAGTGGTATTTATTGGTATTTATAGCTTATTTGGAAGAAAAGTGGACAAAAAAATATTAAAATAAGGACAAAAATTGAATAAAAGTGTCAAAAAAAAAAAAAAATTGCAAGAATGGATGAAAAATAGGAAAAAGAGATATCTATTGGCAAAAGGAAGCTAAAATCTGAAAAAAGTATCAGAACTTTTTTTTAAAAAGAGACAAAGGAAGTTGCTAAATGGCCAAAGAATTCAGATTAAAAAGGGTTAAAAATGTCCACCTTTTAAGGTTTTCTGAGGGAATAATTATTAAAATTAAGACATAAAGAGCCACATGTTGAGGTTAAAAAGTAAAAAATCTCATCTCTGTTACTGTATATATATTGTCTTTTTTTTTTAAACTAGAAAAAAAAACCTGAACTTCCCTTTCATATTTATTTATTTATTTATTTTGACTTTAGTGTAGGAAACAGCCAGGTATAATGGAAGTCTTTATCTTGAGTGACTCAGCATTATCCAAAAATATTGGGAAACCATAATGAAACGTCCTCCTACTTATGTGAGCGGAAAATGACGCAGGCTGCTTTATTAGGCAATTCTTTCTCCTACTTCCTACTTCCGGTCATGGTAATAACATGTTGCCCGTGGCTCTGTTCCAGTAAAGTTGGTGAGTCACCACCGGATAAAGAACAGATTATCCAACGACTGTTCATTCTCGGTATTTTATTACATGATTCCTATGAAGAACAAAACAAAAAGAACAACTACTTTTCTTAGTTGTAGATTCATGACAAATATTATGTCGCCCTCTTCTGGTTTTAGCCAGTAATAGCACAAACCTCTAATGACATTTAAAGCTGGAGACTTTCACATGTTAAGTTTTTTTTTTCCTCTTCTTTTTAAAGATAATAATACAGTTGTGTGGTATATGATATTTTTGTCATTTTGCTGAATAGTATGACCATAAACGGGTTGGAAAATAGATGGTTTCTTGAAAAGAGTAACACACGAATAACCTTTAATTTTAACTTTGTGTTCTTTGTTTTTTTTGTGTATGTGTGTATGTTTTCTCTCTGGTGGCTCGAGCTATGTGCTTTTGTAATTGTTAAAATTATTCATTTATTAATATTACTATATATATATATAACACTGAATGCTTTCTGGCACTCACGAAGAAAAAGGGTGACTTGCTTTGGTGCATTTTGCAGATCCTGCAAACTCTTCAAAATCTTGAACTTTAAAATTTCTACAATAATGTCTTTTATTTTGAGCTTTTAACTGATCTTTTTAGCCTTTGTTTAACCATGAAGTCCCATTGAGAAGTAGTAGTAAAATACTGACCAATACTTGGCCTAGATCGGCAGTGTTTTTAATTTAATAATTTAACAAAAAATGTCATAATCTGTACATAAAATAGCAAATAAAGCATGCAAATTTTTTTGGATTTTAATCATATTTCTATTTACTCTTTAATCTTGCTAATATAATTTATAAACTGCAGGTTGATTTGTACATTTTGAAAACATATCCTCCTTTTTCCTACGTTGTTAGGTGACTTGTTTGGTTTTTGCTACACCATCTACTGTATATTCTAGCCAGAGGTGAAAGTAACAAATTACAAGTACTCACTTTACTGTAATCGAGTTGCTTTTACGTGTACTTGTACTTTTTTGAGTGCATTTCTAAATCACTAATTTTACTTGTACTTAAGTGTGTTTTAAAAGAAGTAATTAATTACATTTCTACACCCAACCATTACAAAGTAAATTATTATTTTTTGTTTCAAAATGATCAACGGACATTGTGAAATTACAAAAAATTAAGACAACAATCAAATGCATCACATCATAGACGACCAATCAGAATAAACGTAATGCACCGCACCAAAACAGCGTTGAATGGAGGTTATTTTCTCAGTTTTAGAGTCCATAAATGTAGCTATACTTAGAACCTGAGAATTTTTAATTTTTTTTAAATTTTGAATTCCTTGGTGTTATTTTTTTAAAAATGTACATTTTGACAAACCTTTTATTTTATACCGATGACTTAGTGGAAAATAAATTAAGTTCTAACTGTGCAAGATTTTGTCTTTTCCTTTTTAAGTTTATACATGAGATGTTTACTGTACGCAAGGGAACCGTGGCAAGATTTATTACAGAGAATAAACGTGTGGGGTGAAAGTATCTTTTACTTTGAGTTCTATTTACTTGAGCTACTTTTTGCTTGTACTTGAGTATTTTATGTATGACTTACTTGTAGTTGTACTTGAGTACAATTTCAATCAAGTAACAGTACTTCTACTTGAGTAGGATATATCAGTAGTCTTTAAACCTCTGGTTCTAACCCAGTTTTGGATTTTTATGAGGTGACGTTTTTGTCTCCCCAGAAACGTCAAAAGCTGAGAAAAAGTCATCTGGTGAGTAGATCGGTCATGGAGTCATTTGTCCTGAATTGGCAGCGAGCAGAGAGCAGACCTTGGCCTCGACAACTGTTAATAGTCTTGGTGGAAAACCTGCAAATCTAATCCAATGGTGGCAGAGTGAAAGTTCCTCTGACTCTTGGCAGAGGGTTCGCATGGTGACAGATGGTGCTTAGACCAGCTAAGCTCTTTAGCTACTTTGTTTGTGGGGATTAGGAACCAGCGTTGTCAATGTGCCCTCAAGTCAACTCAGAAATACATATATGAAGAGGCATTAAAATGCAACATTGAAAAGTATTTTTTAAATAATTGTATGACTATACCATGTTGAAGAAGTAAAACTCCAGAATGGACATTTCAGACAAGGAACATAAATGTTCTGGATCAAACGTGTCTGTTGCGTGCGTGTGGTCGTTTACCCCTAGAAGTGTATGGAGCGCCGATTGTAAAGTTGCACATGCTTAGACCATGTGCAACAGCAACTTTTTGCAACATTTAGCAACAAACCACGTTGAAAAAAAGTGTGATTTTTTTTTTTAAATGTTACTTTTGACCAGATTTACAGCAATATTTGTATAAAAATGTTTCAGTAAAAATATAATGTCAGTGTTAAATCTAAATGTAAATGCTGAATGTTAAATCTAAATCTTAATGTCAAATGCTAAATCTAAATAGTGAATTTGCACTATAGCTAAATATTTTGTTTCACCCATGACATTTAGATTTAACATTTATATTTAAATGTAACATTTAGATTTACCATTTAGATTTAGATGTAATATTTAACATTTAGATTTAACATTGACACAGAAATATCACAAATATTGCTGTAAATCTGGTCATAAGTAACTAAAAAAATTCACATACGTTTTTTTAAACATGATTTGTTGCTAAATGTTGCGAAAAGTTGCTGTTTACTTTAGCATGCGCAACATTACAACCGGCGCCCCATATTAGTGCCTGTACCCATTGTGGCATTGACGTAACCAGATTGTTGATTTGTCTCTGTGAAATATGATCCTACTCGGCCAACGATACATTTTTCCAGAACATCCCAAAGATGATCGATGGAGTTGATATCAGGTGAGTGAGGGGGCCAGTCTAACACTGTAATGTTATTGGTTCCCAGCAGTGATACTGGCCGTGTGTGGACGAGCGTTACCATGCATTAAGATCACATGATGATGTTGGTGGACGCTTGTGGCAGTCGTGGCATTTTTGCTTCTTCCACTTGAGAACAAGCAAACATGTTTGGATCTCACACTCCACTTTGTGGTTTAACAAGGAGTGGCTCAGGTATCAGGCTTGTAGTCATGCCACGTGCACACGCTTAAATGGACATACAATTTAACTCAGAAGACATTTGCTACTACTCCACACTTGAGTGTTTAATTTTTTTTACTTCAGATTTTATTGCACATATTGTTGCATTTGTAATGCCCATTAGTATATAAATACAAGTGTTTTATGTTTGGACCCATTTTTCTTTTCATTTGCAGCTTCTACTTTTCAATATGTCCACTGGCGCTCTCAGTTGCATTGCTTTCTAGCAGGGATTCTCAACTGGTGGGTCGGGACCCAAAAGTGGGTCACGGACCAGTACTGGGTGGGTCGCGGAAAGCTGGTCCAAAAAAAAAAAAAAAATACTTATTTGTCATGTTGGACTTGTCTTTTATTTTGAAAGAAACTATTCTTTTGACAGGCATGCTGTGAAAACCATGTTGCACAGCAAAATATATAGATTTTTGTTATAATAAAGATTATATATGCGTGTTTTCAACAGCTATCTTTGAAAAAAACTAAATATGGATGGTTGAATTAAAAGAAAAATGTAAAAAGTGGGTTGTGATTTGATGACCAAGTCAAAATGTAGGTCCCAGGGTGAGACGAGTTGAGAACCCCTGTTCTATGGTTATGCTGAGTCTTCTTTCCACACTACACACAAAAAGGCGATATTTTTCCAGAATCCATAGAGAGAAAAACATACACAAGGCCAAGCCAATAGTATAGCATCTGGTTGTCTTTATCAATTGCAAGATTTTGACAGTAAAACATCTAAAATTGGCATTGTAGTATAAACTTTCATTTGTAATGTTTGGATTTTCAGCCATAGATTTTGTTGAAATAAACAAAAAACAAAACAAACTGTTCAGCTTCATGTTGACTACAATCACATCCAACACCTACAAGGCCTTCTTACTGGTACCAACTTCTGTAGCTCTGTCATATATTTAATTAAATCAGATGAAATTGTAATAAATTCTGTACTGCATATCACAATTCTTTCCACATATTTTTTTATTAGACAGAAAACCTTTGACTCACTTTCCTTCTGTTTGCCAGTCATGGGTTTTCATCACTGGACCTTTTGAGCCAAAGGCCAAACACGTCTACACTGCTTTTCAAAGGTTTTATTGTACAAATTATGACTTGCATGTACACTAGTGTGCTCAAAGCTTTGTGCCTGTTCAGTTTTCTGTCAATCCTCAGGGCTAATACTGAGGTTCGACCACTAAGGCCAGAACCGAGACCATCTGGATCTGTAACCTGACTTAGTCAAAGCCTGTTCCAAGCCTAGGAGTTTGACACTAACCAGCATGTAAACTGCAGCATATGTAAAGCCTGAGCTCGACACAATAAATGATTAAAAAAAAAAAAAAAAAAAAAGTAGCAAAGTAAATACAACCAAAGTTTATGACAGCCGATAAAATCAGTGTACACTTCAAGAGTCATTGATATAAGTGCTCTTTTCAATATATATGATCAGTTTAGTCTGAAGTAGTTTAAAACGAGCCTAAATCATCCTCTAAGTTAGTGTTTCTTTAACTGTATTGCCTGAAGTACCCCCTTTTATCTTATTTCTGAATCTAAGTATCTTCTTTGTCTGACTGCAATATTTTGCTTAGAAAACAATTTAAAAACAACTATAGAGCATAATGATGGAATGAACGAGTGATGATACACATTTTAAAGAATCTCATTTTGTAAATAAGTGGAAAGAAACAGTATTTAGTGCAGTGGTGACCCCATTTTGATATTAAGAAATTCTGGTGACCCCAAATAATTTTTTTCTCTAGAAATTGTTTTTAATCATTCTTGAGCTCAGATTTTTTTTTTTTTTTTTTTTTTTACAGCATTTTAGTCTAACTAGGTTTATATTTCACAAAGTGAAAGTATAGAAATACAGTTTTTCAAGATTGTGTGTTGTTTTATTAATAATAGTAAAAAAAAAAATGACAAAATTTCAAAAATCTAATAACATTTTTCAGAAATTTCAGGTGACAAAGTTGAAAAACACTGATTTAGTGGCTCCTGAATAGATTTACTGCTGTAGTTTGTGTAATTTCTGGTCATCTCATGCCTGGGGTGGGACCAAAACTGACACTTTGTTAATGTTCCACTCTCTTTCTCTCTCTCTAGTGCCATCGCGTACACGTACCCCATTACAGAAACACTGCTTTAAGTGATAGTATTAAGACTGAAGTAGCATGAACTCACTGATTAGAATCTGTGTGACTCTAGACCTGAAAACTATAAAAAGACTTGATTGTGATTTACGTGTCTTCTATGCAGCTTTGTACCATAGCTTATCAATTACTGAAAACAATTAAATCTGTTAAATGTGTTTGTGAAAACAACAGTTGGTCACTTCTTTTCTTGTCCGTTGATCTGGCCAGACTCCCAGCGCTGCCACAGAGCAGCTTTCTGACCTCTTTGAACTTTTATCTCCAGCTGAAAAATAAGAGAGAACAGTAGGGTTTTCAGCTTCTAATTCATTTACACTGCATGTGAGGACAAACGTCATTAATGTACTCATTTTCAACCCAAAGATTCGAAAAAATGTAGATGCTGTTAAAAGCAAGCTACTGAAAGTATAAAAAGCAATGATGTAACATTTGCTGGTGAATAAAATACAAACACATTTTTTGAATTATTAAGGTTGTGAGGGAGCTGTAGTGACCCCTCCCTCACTGTACAGGTTTATGCAATCCACCTCACACACATGTATAAATATCATTTGGTATTTTCACATTTTGACCTTACTAATTCATTGTTTGAAATAAGTTTATTGATGGGTTTTATTTGTGATCCTCGACTTCTCTTTCTTTGAGGCATGGAAGTGCAAGCCAATCAGACAGAACCATGTGTGGCCCAGAGGCGGTTTTTCCTGTTGCTTGTGAAGGGGACACTGCTTGTCCTGTGTGGTGGGGAAAAATAAATGTACATAGCTATGACACTGGCTGGCTTCATCAGTTTTCTTTATTTTACACTTGGGCACCTGGGCTACATCCCTGTAAGAGAACCATCTAAATTTCACAAAGGCGATTCAGTGTACAGCGATCACTTGAGATGTTTTACCTGCTCTGATTTCACTTGGTCTTTCTTGGACGGCGGTGGCCAAACACATTCCAGTTTCCGTGTCTGGTGTCTTGAGACGCCTAAAGGACAAAGTGTAACCTTTGTAATGCGTAACAACTCAAGCACGTGTCACTTTTTTTTTTTTTTTTACTAAAGATTGGTGATTTTATTGTCCCACCGATATTGTCGGCCAAAGTGTCTCATAAAATGTATTATTGGTCGACATCAGTATCAGTTTTTACACCAATACTGAAAAACCAACATGTGCTGTTGTTTGAAAACACAATAAACTTGAATATGGCACTTTTTTCATTACTAAAGTTGAGTAAGTATTCTTATTTTTCGCAGATGACGAAAATTAGGTGGAGGGCGAGTGGCTATGTGCGTATATCGGTATCAGTTAAAATCAGAAATAAAATATTTAGTTGTTGGACAATACTTACATATCGGCTATTGGTGAAAAGCTAATATTAAACTTTTTACAAATAGTCACAAACGTTTATATGGTTACCAAAATCTACTTATAGGGACAAAAACCCTTGGTTCCTTAATGCCTCATGTATGGAACTATGGGCAACATCAATGCACACTAAATTAAAATTTTTCAGCAATTAATTTACAAAACCACAACAGCTTGATGTCAGTCAGTCGAATTCATTGGGGTATGAAGTGACACAGCTCACTCTGTCACCAGAACAACATGGCCTTTGCCATTTGGCATTGCTCTGTCATTAGAACTTAAATTTGTTATAAAGCTCCATTACTTCTGGCAAAATACAAAACGACTGTGTGCCAATACCAATGCTGATGGAAATGAAACAACATTCTCATGTCATTGCAAATGGGAACTTCTTCTCAATGACTTATTTGGTTAAATAAAGGTAGAACAAAATCAAATAAACCAAACATCTCACCGACCATGCTTTGCTCACATAGCAGTTCCTTTGCTCCTGCTTGTCAAGGACCCATGATGAATGTTAGAGATACAGCTTAAGTTCAACACAGGTACCCTAAAGTTTCCTGCATCTTTGACCTACTGTAAACCTTAAAGGAAACTACACACAGCCCTATAGAAATAAAGGTATCAACTTAATCTATATAACTACCCTCCCATCTTCTAAATCCAAACCTGAGGACGTGTATTAGGTTGGAGTCGAAGCATCTTCCAGGAAAGCTCAAATCTTGTCCAAACTAGTTACCTAGTACTGGCAGTTACATAGAGGTAGAGTTAACAACACTTGACTAACCTGGTATTAGCTTCTCTGGGAATCGTGAGTCTTCCTCATCTTTGTTGTACAGTTTTTTCTCCCCATACAGAGAGCACCTCTGTCTGCATAGTTCCTCCTCTCTGTCCCTGGCCTCTTGAATGTCCTTTTTTACCTCCGGTTGGAGAGCCAGGGCTGGACGCAACTTGAAAAAAGGGTTCTTTGTCAGGGCAGGGGTTTTTTCTGTTGCTTTCCTGTTTGACATCGCTGCGGTCGTAGAACCACTGCTGCACATTGAGTCCATGCTATTGCTTAGGTGTGGATGTTTATCTAGTTTCTTGCAAGACGACCAACATTGTTTGTCTTGCAAATCTGGAGATTTGTACAGCCTGGAAGAATGGGATCTGGGTAAGGGGCAATGTTCAAGGCAAAGCATCTCTAGACATCGAGTGCGGTCAAGAACCGAAGGGTAACCATGACTTTTGATTGTGGAAGAAATGTGTTTCTGGTGTTTTGTTGGTCCCTGAGTGTTGTCCTGCTGGAAAGCTTCAAAATTCATTTTTTTTTCTTTTAACTGATCCTTTAAATCGTTTTGCATCTTTTGCTCTGAAAACTGCAAATCGCAATGCTGGTTGGAATCAGCTTTTACAGAAAGTGACTCAAGCCGGATATTTGTCTTGAAAGGAATCTCCAGTACATCTCGGTTCTCTGTGAGATTGAAAATACCGTCAGAAACCTGTTGGATTTGCCTCTCCATGGTTGTATCGTCAGCTGACAATCTATAATCAGAGAGCTCAAAGGAGTTTTCCTGAGATGATTCAAGAGGATTGCTGGAAAAAAAATCCTGGGATACCAAGCTGCCACTATCATCTTCATCCAAGTCTCTTGCTTGCATTGAGGCAACACTTTCCTGCACAGACTCTTCATTGTTGGCTGTTGTTTCAAAATCATAGTTTATGTTTTCATCACTTCTTTCAATCTCACACTCTATTACCTCTGCTTCATCTTGCATTTCTTCACTTTGAACATCGCTTTCCTCTAAATCTTGTACTTCCAAGTCAACTGCTTCATTTCTCTCATCTCTCATTTTGTTTTCATCCGGTCGGGAGGTTTGAAGTGCCTCTGACGTTCTCATTGTGTGTTGTATCTCCAACACAAGCAGGCGCTGAAGCAGTTGCTCACCTTGTTGGATGTCAGTAACAATTTTTCTGTTTCCATCACTGTCCTCTCCCAACGTAGTAATTTTTTCTAGGCCTGGGGAAGTGGGCTTGGCACGAGTGCTGCAGCAGATTTTGTCCGGATTTGAAAATTCCAAACAACACTCTTCTGTCTGAAAACCAGGAGTTGTTGGAGTGTTTGTTGCAGGGATCTTTATGCCTGCATCCTCAATTGGTAACAATGGGCCTGTTTCATTCTGGCCAGAAGTATCCTTGAGTTGGGCTTTGTCGTCATCTTGTGTTGTGTTCAAATGCTTTCGAATCTGAAGTTCATTGCTCTCCTCTTCCCATTCCCACCAATTCTCTTGTTTTCTACTCAAAGTTTTTCTTTCTTCTGTCTCCTCACTGGTTTCTTCTTCACCTGAGGTGCTGTCCTCATGGTGTCCTCTATCCCTATCCAAGCATGGTTTAATCCCACAGCTCACGCCTTCGGTGGAAGCTTGTTCTTGAGAAACTGATGGAGCAGACTCATCAGATAATAAGAAGACAATGTTTTCATCCCCTGACTCCATTGAAGTCTGCACTGTTTTCACTTCATCCACCAGGTTATCTGTTGCTATTCCCTGCCTCTGTTCACCGCGAGGCCATTCTAAGCCGCCAGGATTAGCCTTAGTCCCTGTGCTGTCCGCTGCCCTTTTGTAAGGGGTCACAGCAGAATTACAGACTGTCTCGCCTGCGCTTTCCCCTGCTGACAACAGGTCACCCACGTAGGAGGGAGGAGAAGGAGGAGGATTCAGAATACAGACATTATCTACACCCTCATCCTCCACCATCTCATAGTGCCTCATGATCACTGTAGAAGCAGTAGAAAAATGTTCTGTTTGCAATCGTTCATCAGAGGTCGCTGATGGATTGGAGTCCATCTTCATCCACAGACCTTCATCATTTTCAATGTCTGTGCTTTGAAGGCTGGGCCCAGAATTTCTTGTTTGCATTACAGTTTTCTTTCACCTCTGGTGCTTTAAAACCTTTAAAATTTGACATGTAAAAAGATAGGGTTAGACACAATATGTAGTCAGGGTTTTATAAGTCATAGCAGGCTGTCTTTATGATGAAAGAAAACCAGGATCTTACAAAGTCTACTCTGCATTGTGCAACATAATATTGTTTTATTTATGCCTCGCACAGGACTCTTCTACTAGGACTGGGACATTACCCTTTTGTCCCAATTCAATTTAATCCCAATTCTTGGGTGCCGATTTGATTTTAATTGCGATTCTGGTTTTACAAGTATTGCGATTCTACAGTGACGATTATCACAATTTTTTCCTATCCAAAATCCTAAACTTCTAGAAATATGTCACACTTCCAAAAAGCAATGCACATCACATCACATTCAGGGGCAGATTTACTAAAGGTTTAGTGGTATTAAAACGTGAGCAAACGTCATTCCACGAGCTAATAAGGAGTACAAAGCCCAGGGAATCAAGAGTGCGCCGCCGCTGCACTTCTCATTGCACCCTCAATCCCCCTAATGAATATGCATAGTAGGCGAATCTCCCAGGGTGAGCAAAAATATGGGAGGAGGAAATGCAAATGAATTTATGCAGGGGGAGCAATGCGATTAATGAAATCTAAAACTGTTTACGGTGATAATTTTAGTACCAGAAAATAGTACGACTGACAAGCAGGCACCCAAAAAATTGCGATAAATCATAAAGTTGATTTTTTCCCCCCCCACCCTTATCATCTACCTACCTAAATATGCACAACATTTCAGAGGGAGGGCAATTCTCATATGCTCATTAATGATAAAATGCAACCCACTACACTTTTATGTGAAGATACCAAATAGAGCGACAGTGATTAGAATTATTAAGGCACGCAAATGTACGCCCCAGTTTTAGTTTTTTACATATACTGTTGTTAGTTTAAGACTGGGCTGTCCTGGATTTGCATGTTTTTTTAATTTTTATTTAGTTTTTGATTTACTCCAAGTACGCTTGTTTCCTTCCACAGTCCAAAGTCATGTAAGTTTTGATATTTCCCTTTACAGCCATTTTAATGTCTGTTCACTTTGAAAAACTATGATCAATATTTGATTCTCATGTAAACCTTTGCCTTTGTGATATTGGAGTGTCACTGCCTTTCATCCTGATTTGACTGGGATGAACTCCAGTACCATGGTTCCCTAAACAGGATAACCAGAGAGTGAAGACAGATGGATAGAACTTGTTTGGTGATACATATGTTTTTATGTTTCATGTGGAGATTAAAAGCTCAACACACAAGGTAGGCTTTATAAACCAACTCATTAAATACGAGAGTTAAAGTAAATATTGGTACAGTTTTATGTTGAAGGTTTACACTTATATTCACAGGGATTACCCTTGAATTTATATATAAAAACCTAGAAAACATGGTCTTTTATAGATACTATCACATTTAGGGTTAAAAAGTACTCTTATGAGCTTTTACTTTCCAGTTTCTTGTCCTTTTATCGCTCACTCTATTTCTTGGGTAATTCTGCTGACAATACATAAAAAGATAATAGGATGTCCCTGCTTTGTCCTGGTACACGCTTTATGCCAGCCTGGCCAAATCATGTTTTACCTGTAGAGAAAGAAAAGTGTCCGTGACCATCCGTGAATACCGCATTTATAAATTGGCCACTAATGTCTGAGGATGTGTTTTGTTCTCGAGTGCTGCTTGGTATTCCATGTTGTACCCATTAGAAAAACTGTCCTGGCATCATCTGGGCTGGCTGAGCTGCAGACTATATTTACACCTGTGTTCAGCAGCTTAATGCCAGGCTAACTGCACTCCAGGATTATGAACAGCAGCAGCAGCAGACCTGTATGTGGAACGATACGATAATACCTGTTAAGCTTAAGCTGTTTATTATTTCCTCACCTGAAGGGAGGTGTTTACAGTGTGGTGCAAAGGAGAATACGATTGACTATTGGTATATTTGGTAACATTATTTCAATACTGTGATTATCTACCCATCTGCTTGAAGTATATTTGCTCTTCATTGATGATGCACCAGTAGGAAGAGACAGGATTACCAGTAACGCACAGTTCGCTGTTAGGTGACATTGATAACCATAGCCAAACATGATAAATAACTGTAATGTAATAACACGCAATACCTATAGATTTTAAAGCATGGGCATTTATTTGCTGCCTCAAACTTTATTTAGCTGATTTTAATTTAAAGCCCTACAAAAAAACCTCTCCTTGTGATTAGATCGTAGTGTAGACCTACCTGATGGAAGAACTGCAGTCATCAAATATGGATAAGAATGCAGCTGATCTCCTTAGCACCTGTACCCTCCTCTCCTCAGGGGTCATGTGAACAAGTGCAATCCTCCTCTTCGAAAAGTAAAAGTTTTGTAAACATATATAAATATGATCTTTTGTTTTTGTTTTTTTTAATTTTTACTCTAAATAAATCTTCAAATTGATCCCAAATGTGGTCATAAGAAAACGTCTTTAATCAACCAGTAATGAATTGGCAGCAATAAAGTTTGTAGATATCTAAAATATACAAGTAGTATATGATGAACAAATGACTGTCAGATAACTGCTCAGTTGATTATACATTCTGAGAGGACATTTCATTACATTAAAAACCATTAAATAAATCAAAAACACTGAAATACAACATAGTAAACCTTTTGTTTTCATTTGAATTTGTCATGACCAAAATAAAGAGTAGCCACAAGAAATTACTAAGTGATACACAGTGAATTAGGTGTTTTTCTACTTCAAAATTATTTTTTGTCCTATCTGATCCCAAAAACTCAATTTATTTATTATAGTCTTAAAATGTTTTTCTGGAGATTATTGGGTTCTTTTTCTGTATTTTTTTCCCCAACTTCCTTTATAACACTTGAGTAATGACAGACCATGTTAAATTCTTCATCTTGTCCAGAAGGGGGTGCAAATGTACATATTTACAAGAGTTTTGCTACCACTTGGTTGCGCTAGTGCATACAAAAGACTACAACATCTACAGTAAATGCATCTGTATTTGTTGCCACAATGAATACAACAGTTTAAAAAACAAAAATCGGTCTTAAAGCAGCATTGCAGCTAAAAAATATGACTGAAAGAGTCAGTGATTTCCTACATGACTGAGCAGCAGTGACACTTCTTGTTCTTGGCTGAGTTCTTTCCATCTATTGGTCTATGAGAAGATGAACTCTGCTGCTGTTTATCACCTTCTTCACTCTGGACATTTCCTTCTGTTTCATTTCCATTCAGTGGAACGTCTTGAGACACTTCGCCTCTTCCTCCTTCCTTTTCAGTGACTTTGTCTGATGGTGGCTGGAGTGAACCAGTTTCTTGTGGTCCTAAGACAAGCTCCTCCCCGTCATCTGTGATAAGCACTCGCTCCACTGCAATCACACCTTGTTGCTCGTCGTCGTCCTGATGCTCATTGCTTAAGCCATCAGCGTAACCCAAGAACATCAGCGTTATTGGACCTTCTTTCAGCTTTTCATCTTCAATGTGATCTACTTCCTCTGCAAGGTCTCCAATCACAATTCTGTCATTCCCATTCCCAACACCTACAGCACTTTTCTCTACATTCAACTTGCCATAGTTGCTTCTAGATCTGTCGTTGTCTTTCTTTGCCTTGTTGTGATGGGTATCAAATTGTACGCTTTTTGCCTGTGGGGGGTGACTGCTGTTTGCACTCTCATTCTCCTTCTCCACCTTCTTTGATGGGACTGGTATTTCATTCAACAACATTTTCATACCAACCCCGTCAATCAGGTTCAAAATCTGACCGAGCTCTTCAGTGGTCGGTTCTTCTGCTGCCACGCCGACAGCTCGGATGCTCTTTCTACCGTCGTCAAAGATCGGAGCAGCCTTCGCAGCAGCAGCTGACGTAGATATGGGGGACAGAGACCTGACGGTGGTGGCACCAGTCTTTGGGTCTTTTTCCACCTGCACCTCCAACATCCCAAGAACTGCAAAAACAAGTGTTATCAATTTAAATATTAAGGCTAAAAACAAAAATCAATAATGAATAAAGTTTGTCAACATATGGAATAGAAATATCCTTTAGGTTGTGTTTAGGTTACGTTCCTGGTCAATTTGTTTCTGAGCTGCAAAGAAAGAGTAAAAAAAATTATTATCTCACAGGGATTCTATTTTGAAAAGTTTCCTCCTCCATGTTTGAGTGCATCACTTCTTTACTTGACTGTGCTTGATAAGGCTCTTTGCAGAAGTGGGGCGCACAGAACTCCTGCCCCTAGAGAGTGCAGTTACTGTAGGGAATGTTTTTTTGTTTTTGTTTTGACACCCTTACAATCACAACACCTTCTACACATCACACATGGTAACACTATCACACTGTTGGTTCCAAAAGTTGCCAAAGACCACACACAGCAGAGCTTTAAACGATTGCATCACACCAGGATGTAATATTGGTTCACAGCCTATCATACACCAAACATACATCTACGATAAATATCTTTGGTCCTGATTGCAGTGAACCCTACTGAGAACTCAGCATTAATTACCTGTTTGATAAAATAAAAGCCTGCTGCACAAAGCAACAATCTCCTGGCTTCTTTTTTTGAGGGTAATTGATAACTTTTGCCTGAAATTGCTCTGTGAGTTCTTGCTAACAACACTGCTCAACGCTCTTTGATTGCTACATGTTAGCTTCCTCTCATTAGCGCAGCCCCAGGTGCAAGATGCAAAAAAAGCTTTGTTGGAAAGATTATTGGTGTGTGTTAGATTTAGATGTTAGACCTTCTAACATCTAAAGGTGCGCCTGATGAGGGTTACACCCAGAGCAGACAGTTATCAGGCTTGTCTGTTCCTGGTGTTGTACGGTCAAGGGGTATGTAAACCTCTTCACGGACTGATGACCCTCAAGCACAAGATGTAAGCTGTGAAGGTGTTTGTTCTGTATCACTTCTGTCCACAGCCTTCAGCAGTTATTGGGAGGTGTTTTCAGCCAGAATAAATGTAGTTTAGAAGTGGAAAGCTGAACCCTAACCCTAACTCTGGGCATGCCAATCATTCATCTTCTGACTCGCCTATTCCTGTTCAAGGTCACGGGGTCTGCCGGTGCCTATTTCCAGCTCTCATCAGGCAGTAGGCGGGGCTACACCCTGAACAGGGCACAAGTCCATCGCAGAACGCACACAATGATTGCAAGTTTTTGGTTGGTGGGAGGAAACCTGACTACCTGGAGAACATGCAACCTCCACACATACAGTATAAAGCACCAAACCCTTAAAGTCATTGTGGACTTCTGTGTATATAACCATTCAAGGCCTAATTAAGACCCATGTTGTTGTTGTTTAGTCAAGCTGCTTCTTAGTGTTTTCTTTGGATAAAGTACTGCTTTAGTTTCTGCCTGTGCATCAATTTATTTATTTTTACTATTAGACAGTGGTCTGCTTCCCCTGATGTTGTGCTCTGTAAACAACACACATCTGCTTCTAAGACATTGCTGCTCTCACCTCTCATGTTGTTTTATGGTGTGTGTTATGTTATGATTGTGGTTATGATTGATGTATCTTGTCTGTTGCCCTTCAAGGGACAAACTAATGAAGTGAAAGTGAAAAAGTGAAAGTGAAGTGTCATCAATGTGATCTCAAACTGACAAAATTAAACAAGAATCCTGCCTAGAGCTATATTACACAAATAAATCAGGGGGAAGCATTATTTGACAGTCAAAACGTCACTTTGAATTGCCTTAAAAGAGTCTCCTGTACACATTTTGCAACATAGCTTTTTTCCTTTCTTCTTTTAAGTTACTTTACACTTTGGCAAACTTCAACCACAAGCAATAGAAAGTGCAGAAATTATCAATATTGTGGGTACTTAACTGCTGCGTCTCTCACCTGATCGGCCATCACTTCCTGTTTCATTGATAAACCTTTCTGCCATTTGTGCTGTGGGATGATTCACACGCTGAGGAGTCATATGTGAAAAATCAAAGCGTCAGTATTCATTAATGCTAATAATACAACATAAATAGATCTTTCCATGATATGATTATTAAATGAAATTCAGTTTTTACTTGATCTCACTGATTCATTATGTAAATGCACTGATGATAGCTGTGTTGCTCCTTTGCAGCAATAAGATTGTCAATTAGCAGAGATGTATTAAGTTGTTTCTTCGATGCAGTTTCATTCTATCATGCACACTTAAATTGTTTCTCTTCTGGCACAGACTTAGATACGGTAAATTAGCATACATAAAGAAGAAACAGGTTCCAGGCAGACCAAATGTGGAAAATTAGGGATAGGCAGGAAAAGAAAGAAAGAAAGAAGTTCTTACCTCGTCTGTCCTTGTCAGCAGTAGCCTGTGGGTGAAGAAGAGTTGGATTTGAAATATTTTTCATGCTTAAAGAAACTTTCTGAACATAGTCCTTACTTTTTAAATGCTTACACTTCCTGTACTGAACACTGTGCCCCCATGTGAGTGTGTGTGTATCGAAAGATTCCGGCTTGTCTGCAGTCTAAATGAGTGAAATACTGAATAAGTGGAATGAGAGTAAAGTTTCCAAAGTAATCCTTGGCTGAAAATGAACTTTCAGTTAATACATATAATATATTTGTTAGAGCTAATGGCTAACTATTAGCTCTAACATCAATCACATTCATTTATTCTATTTCCTCTTATCCTGTTCACTGTCCCAGCTTACTCAGGGTAGAAGGCACATTTTTCAAGTATAAAACAAACATATCTTTTAAACAGAGCAGACTGATGTAAACAGCCGTCCACAGCAGTATCATTAAAACTTGCAATGAACTGCTTATTGTAGATTGGAAACATTCAACAGCCTGTCTTTGGGTGGACTCAGTAAACTACATTTCGGATGGTCTACTGCCGTGCACATGCCTGGGGCAGCAGGTGGTGGGAGTACACAGAAATGTGTGGCATTAAGCACAGGCAGCTTCAGTGTAGTAGATAGAATAGTTTTCACGTGTTGTTTGTTTTTAAAATAGCATATCCTGAAGGGAATTCTTAAGTCTTTAAAGGTATGCATGAACGCACAGAGCAAAAAGTCCCCGCTTGATACCAAAACTATTGCTAGTTTTGTTTTAAAAATAAATGCATCGTCTCAGTGATTGTCTCTTTTGTCTTTTTTTAGCAGAGTTTTACATATACTGTACGTACGTATAGGTGAGGTTGACATGTTAACTGGGGTTTGGTGTAAGGAAATTAGTATAGCAACCGGTGTTTGAAGATGTTGTTGTGTTATTGATGGGAGTAAACTTAGGCTGCAGTGAAGTCAGAGGGTCCCCACCCTCAACGTCTGAGAGAAATTAGCTCAGCTTGGCAACCATGAGCTGTAAACTAAAAGGATTTTACAGGACATGGCGGATGAGATTGTATGCTTGTTTAAGTCAGTCATAAAGTAGAGGCAGAGGTGATGACCACTGTGGGGCCTTGAGCAAGGTCGTCTGATTATTCATTTAAAAATTTCAACAATGGTTTCCTGAATTAGACGTCATTGCTGGCTATCAAACTTTCCCAAACATGGTTTATTGAGTTAGCTATTGTTTACGTTGTATTTCTAGGCGTCACGTGTGAACTGAAGTCACACAAGATTAAATAGTGCAAGGTTTTTGCGAAAGACTGTTTGCTAGACATTCAGCCACCTGTTCTATATGGAGAAATATACTGAAAAGTTGAGATCGTGTAGGTAAAGGGTTTAGTCTCAGTCATATAGCTAATACCATTTCAGGAGGTCATATTGCGAGATGTTTACACGTGACATGATCCTCAAATATGCACGTAAGAATATATTTACACTTGAATTTGTTTAATAAATTGATATAAAATGAATAAAAATAGGAAGTGAGTTCTGTGATTTCCATCCATTTAATTTACGTGATCAGAGAAAATCGCAGGCCCTATGTTGACAGCCAAATGCTCTCTAGGGATGGGTTAAATGCAAAGGACAGATACCATGTCTATCTATAAATGTACATGAGACAGTAAAAGTAAACTATAAAAATGATTCAAGGGAAGGCAGTATAACAGCTGGTTACAAAATGCCTGTGATCAAAATAGGTAGGAACATAACCTTCAAACATAATCCAATTATCATACAAGAACAGCAATTTACGCTATTTTTACAGACACCGCTAGCATGCTACCAGCAATCTATCCTATGCATGCAATTTGCCCTTTCTACAGTAGCAGCATATTATCTATCCAGAGTCTAGCCAGCTGAGAATAGCCTATAGTACGATACAAACAGGAGAGACCTGCAAACTTACCAAGTGTTGAATTTGAAGCAATAATGGAAAAAGATTCCTCAAATTTATTGAGTTTATTTCTTGCTTTAATTGGGTTCTTTTGTGATGATTTTCAATAACTGACAGACAGAATCTCAGACAAAGGGTGGATTATTTTTTAGTGTTATAGTGTTTGTTGTTGTCTGTCATTCCCTCTTGAGTGGCCATATCATATCATGTTGACAATTCAAGTCAGGGACGATGGTTTGAGTGAGTGCAGAGTTAAGTCTACTCTACTAAGAAAATTTGCCTTTGTGTTGATTTGAGCAGGAAAAGCAATACAATTCTACTGTATTATGTGGAGAATCTAGATGATTCCCATTTTAAGATGACAGTGCTAAATCTTCAAAGAATTTTACCAATGTTTTAGGCAAGCACTATCTGACTTGTTTCATGCGTGAGAAATGACCCTTCCTGTTGGTAATTCCTGTTGCTTTAAGCATTCCTCACTTACCAAGACGATATCTTCAGGAATCCCTCTATACATGAAAAACTCAAAGTCCAAAAGAAGTTGTCTTAAGCAGCTGCAACGTTTTTTTCTTCCAACATGAGATGCCTTGACTGAATAGCCATGTCCTTTTTTGCTGTGGGCTACACCCGTGTTTTGGTATAACTCTTTAGTAACACCCCTTTGCTGTCATGCTCTCGAAAGACAAGAATGTCTCGTGTCCTAAAACCAATAGGACGAGAAACACAGACAGATGGTGGGAGAGAGTGGGGGTATTTTTAGTGGATGTAATCGACACATTGAAACACAGAGCTGCAGCTGGGGCGTGGTGCAGGCATGCCGAGAGGAATAGTTCGGCAGCACAGCACATTTTACGCATGTTGCTGCTGGATTCATGTTGTTAAAGTGAGCTGTAAACATGTCCACTTGGAGAGTGGGTCACTTGTTCTTTTTAGCATTTAAATAAAATGTGCAATTTGTATCCGATCCAGATTAAATTCGGTCGGATAATTGAAATACCAATCCTACATAACTGAGTCAGAATCAGTTTATTAATCCGGCTCTCCTCCAAAATTATACAGAATCTTCAATAGTATAAGTTCTATCTTGGGTTCAAATTTTGTCAAACCCGTTAAGCACTTTTGACATAATCCTGCTAACAGACAAACAAACAAATGTCCTTTTCAATGGCAAAATACATATGAATCAAAAAATGTGCAGAGTTTGAAGCCACTTCAAGATATGGCATACCCATGTTTCTAAAGAACTTGATGCCTTTGGCGCCACTTAGTGGTGATGCTGGGAAATTACCACAATGATGTGCACATAAGAAACACATACACTTCAGTGGAGGGGTGCCTGTTTGCAGTCATTTGTTCAGGGGTATTGCAAATCGTAATAGCTTGAATTGATTAGGAGACAAATTCAAACAAACACAGAACCAAAGATTAGACAGAGTAATGAACCCTGTGCCCTGTATTGTGTGTCTCGCTCTCTGACAGACAAATCGAAGCACTAATGCTCTTTCAAGGACTGGAATTGAGCTGAGCCGGTGACAGGTGGAGGTCGACCTGCACTATGAGGCTACAGTCACAGACGATTACACTCACTTTCCTTTTACATTTATTGCTAAACTTTGTTTAAGTCCTTCATACAAGAAACAAAACGCCTATAAAAGCTGGATAGAAAGCTAACAGATGGTAAATAATGTTTTTTTTTTTAAAAACCCCAATGATCCCCATAACTGATGCACCCAGAAGCTGCTTCTCAGTCTGTTCACTCAGAGAAAAACTTTACATACTGTATCTGTTTTATATTCAAAATGAAGTACTTATGGTTGACCCCACGTGAGGACTTTGTTCTTCCACATGTGTTGCACAGTTACCATTGCATTTATTATCCTTGGATTCCTCATTTCTGTCACTATCCAGATAGATGGATGTGTCGATGGATGGATTGGTAGATGGATGGTGGGACTTTTTAATGCAACCCAACTTCTTGTTTCTTAACCATGAAATTGAGCACTGCTTAAGAGCACAAGTTCACTGACAACCCCCTGAAGTCCTGCTATCACAAAGACGTCAGCTTCAACTAACGCCACGCAAAACTGAGCTAACATGGACGTAACACCATGTGTCTGAATTGAAAGGGTTTTTGACCCTAAGGCAATGAGAACAAAGCAGAAAGTCTATCTGATTCAAGCGCATGACTCCTGTTTGGATCTGCTGCTGTTCAGCTGAATTCAAAGATACATCGTATCAAAGAGACTCACAGACACTCACAGTGTCTCTGTGAGTTGACTTGAAAGAGATTGAATTATTGACAGATGATTTCTCAAGCAGTGAAGTCAACTATTGAAGTGGAGAGTTGTACTGTTCTAATTTACAATAAGGCAACATCTTAGATGATTGAGAATCACTTTGACTCTTGTTCCCTTTTAACTCCAAAATATATATTATTTACAGTAGCCATGCAATACGGTGGGAGGTGCAGCTTGACAAAAACAAGTTTGGGGGCCACCAGTGGCACTTGAACAAATGATCTCTGCTACGTTCACACTGCAGGTCTTAATGCTAAGTTTGGAGAATAAAAAGAATGCGACCCTGAAATGATCTGCATGGGCAAGAGAGCGTTTGTCTCTGTCACTAGCTTGGTTTCCATTACAGATTTTTGCAAAATAAAAGCGATATTTCTAAATGTCGAGAAAGTATAAATGCGGCACATTGAACGTGTTTCCATTGCAGGTTGTTTTGGGCAGGAGCCTCGCAACTCCCGTGAAGTATAATGCTAAGAAATGTCCCGATCTTTTCTTCTGTTTACACGTACCGCACCGAGAGCAGTGGTCATGTGACCATGACCTCAAGTCATGTGACAAAGTACGTCACGTTCTGTGACGTTTATTTGTGGAAAAAGTGTTTCCATAGCGCTTTTGTGACACATTTCAATATCGAAATGCCTGAAATACCTCCTCATGAAACCTTTGAGCTTTCCTTTACCATTTTATCACGCTATTATTTAGATTTTGTGCATTTCCAAGGGTAATGAGTTTATGACGTCTGCTACCTTAACACTGCAAGTCTTAATGCTCAATCCGATTTGTTGTGTGGTTCATCATATTTCACATTAAGTGCGTCTTCTATCAGTTATGAGTATAAATGGAATGTGACCCTGAAGTGACCCGCATGTGCAATAAGAGTGTTTTTCTCATCAGGAGAGTCTTGGTGTTCTCAGCATCTGGGGGTCCTGTGATCCACCAAACTCCCACTATCTCTGTCACTTTCCTGTGCCATTGTCCTTATTTTACCCAGTGTGTCTCTGTGTGGTGGGTGGGGTCTGTATGAGGTGGATGTTTTGTTTATTTTTATTTTTTACTTTGTAAAAGCACTTTGAGCTGCATTTTATTGGATGAAAATCACTTTTTATAAGCAAAGATTGATTGATTGATTGATTGATTGATTCTGTAATGGAAATCTGTAGAAAAGCCTTTGGAGTATTTGCTGTGAAAGCCACAGGATTTTGTCTAAATCTTATCAAAATGCTCATGAGATCAGGATTCCAAATAATAAATGGAATTATTTTGTGCCTCGTCTGGCTGGCTGCTTTCTGACACATATTCACATATGCGCTGCTCCAAAATAATCGTCGATTACATCATTGTATCTTTCAAACAGTGCAGCCACAGGTGTAAATCAATCAATGAGATTCATGTAAATCTATGTGAGACCAGGACAACTGGCCATGTAATTAATTTTCTCACAACTAGAGGGCAGTCTTACAGAGGCCAATGTGTCAAAACCTTCAACGTCCTCATTTAGCCCATCATCAAGAAGAAAAAAGTCAGAGTGTGGCAATGAACACAACAATAAAGTTTGAAGAACAAGCAGTATTCCCATTTTAAAATCACCAAATATCACTTCATTACATTCACTCATTCATCAGGAATGTGTAGGATTGTTAAATTCATTTTCAAACTGTTCCTTAACTCATGCGTTATAGGCCTTTCCAGTGAATACAATAAAAATATGGTTTGAATTTTTTATTACATGTTAATGAGCTATTTGTGATAATACTCCTTGTACACATTCAATGCTGTCAAATATAGTACTCAATTCCTAATTTTCTATTTCTGGTAACTAAGTCCGTATCACAGTTTTGATTGCAATACTATACTGTATATTACCAGGAACTGTAATCAATTTTATTGCATAATTGTGACCCTTAAGGAAGGGTGAAAAAACTATCAACACTTTACTTGAAATTTTATAGATAAGGCTGACTTTACGCTGTCACTATTATGACATGCCACCTGTCATTAGCATGAAATAGGTGTCATGAAGGCTGTCATTAAGTGTCATTTGTTACCCTAACCCCTGAAGCCACCTGCTCTGTTTTTAGTGCCATGAATGAGCAGAAATCATCCTCCCCCTCCTCTGCCCCCCCCCCCCCCCCCCCCCCCCCCGCCTTTTATATTAAATCACACAGAGGTTGTAATTCACTTTCACTAATGCAGCTCAGTAGCAGCCTGTCAAGTGCAAAAAATGATCAAACATTTCCCTGCATCCGCTCAGGTCCATGCGCTGCAGCTGCCAAAGGAGAGAAGAAGAAAGCTTTTTCCTGTATTTCAGCTCACAAGTAATGTTATATTCCCTGCTTAGCTGAAGAATTTTCATTGTGATATATATTCTAAGAAGTAACTCTAAGAGCAAGAATGACACTGAAACAAAGCTCTGTCTGAATTACTCCAAGATAACAGATGCACACACTCAGGGTATTTGGAAGCCATTGACCAAGTTTCAGGTCGATCAGATACTGCACCTAGGAGATATTTGCTCCACAAACACACACACGCACACACGCACGCAGGCACGCACGCACGCACACACACACACACATTTTATAGATAGATTCTAGTAAAAAGAAAGTCATACCCAGATGAAGTATGTTAATATGTCCAGACAATTAACAGGGATTTTTTTTTTTTGTGTATTGTCCCACCTCTATTATTTAGGATACTAGTCATATCAGCTCCCTAAATTGACTGAAAATCCAAGTAAAGTAGCAACCAGCAGTTTTGTAATGATAACAAAATGCAGTCTGTAACAGAACAGCTGAGTAATGAGATTTGTTACCTTTCCAGTCTTACTCATGTTACTCCACCAGCTGAAAGTAGCGTGAGGCCCTACAGGAGCCTGAGAGCACAGAGATAATGCAGCTGTAGGTGCCGGACAGACGGACATCGACTTCTGAAGACTGAAGACAACAGTGAGAAAGCGGTGGCGCCGCGTGGATATTAGTCTTAAAAGGACATTAGGCCTCCTGCTTCCAGACAAATGGCAGCAATCTGAGGATGGAGAGAAGAGTAAATATGATTTCAGTTGGTATCACACAGAGGTGATGCCACATATCTTACATAGTAGATGTACAATCAAATCCACATTCTACAGAATGCATTCATAAGTTCTATTCTCTTTGTTTAAATATAGATAGAGAGCGGAAGCAAGCTCCATCCCATAATAAACCCAACTCAACTCATCCTAAAAACTAGGGACTTGTTTATAGAAAACTGAGTGAATATTTATGAGATCTTCTTGATATCACATGTCAGAAACACACCCTAGGTCACTAGTGAGCTGCTAAGACTCTGACATGACTCATTGGCTGTCAGCCATTTTCAGAACAGCTACCCCCTGCCAGCCATTTTACAGCATTTTGACTGATTTTTAAAGACCCAGAGAATATTTTGTACTATGACCATGTAAAATCTGAAACCAGATTCTGAAAGAATAGACTGAGTGTGTGCTGCTGTGAGCTTCACCTTCTTCTCTTTTAGCTCCATTTTATCCCTCTTCCATGGTTTCTCCCTCCCCGCTGATGGTGCACATCACGGCTAATCTCTTATCCAAAGGTGTACTGCTGCCACCTCCACAGCACCCGTTGGTCACTACATCATAGTACAAGGCTGATATTCATTAAAAAGGTCTGTAACAGCATCTCCTAGCAACCACGATTGAAAAGCACAATTGACGTATATATACGTCAATGGCATTGAGCGGTTGGATTTGGCAATGAGTGAGTTAACTAGTTTATCATGAATTAAGCTCTCTAGTTAATAAGTTCATATGATTATATGATACAAAGTCACTAGAGAAAGCTAAAAAACCTTTTTTGCCCGTTAAAGTAAACTAGTTGTATCCAACATGATTACTAGTGAACTAATAAAAGTAAGATATCTACTAGTAAATCCATTTGCAGCAGCACTAGTGAACTAATAGAACAACTTGTTCACTAGAGTGAGAAAAAAAGGCACTTGTTAACGAGTTAAAATAACAATAAGGTGGGAGGAGCCTGCACTCAGGCTTCCTTTTGGCTCCCCAGTCCAAAATGAAAAATGACAACTAATCACAACTTGCCTGCTTCATTTGCACTAGTTAGCAAGTAACAGGAAAAGTGCTTCCAAGTTGACTAGTTAGGGAAATGAAGCTTTAAAACTGTACATATCAACTCGTGAGAACCAGCATGTCACTGCTTTTGATGTTACTTTACATGTTCACGTGTAAATGCTTTTTTCCCCCTCTCTAATGAACTAGTGGTATCCAGAAAAATGAACTAGTAAACTAGCAGCACATATTTTTTTCTTTCATTTTAGTATCACTAGTTAACTAGTCACGTACTACAATTATACCGCTTAAGATATGCCGTCACACCATGTCACTGGTTAACTGGTTGAATTGATTTTGCTACAATGGTACTGGAGATAATAATTCATGATTGATTATTTAACATGTGAAAGTTTTGGCAACTCAGTAGTGTATACTTTTGACATGTGATATTAAGGATACATCAGAAATCCTGCTTCAGCTCTTTGTGATTAAATCATCACAAGCAAACATCTTCCATCATAGAGATTCTATTTCTCTATTTTACTGTTCTGTCCTAATTTAATCTAAGTTACTTAGCTGCTGATTGGTGGGAGTAAGTTCCATACAGTTTTTGTTATATTCCTCTGTACATTGACAAAAAAGACTCGATGTCATTTTTACCAATAAACTCTTGTGGCATTCAGAACGTAATTGTGTTGCCTAAAAGTCTGTTTATAAAGCGTCTTGAAAGCTATAAATGTCATATTTTAAACTACACAAATGTACGATTCCATTTGATGGCACTAAAAAAAAAGTGTTTGAGGTCAGATTATTAAATGTATTAAAACATAAAAAAAATTGTATTTAAATAGTTATTTTTTTAGATCTGTTTCTGCAAGCACAAATGTCATTTTGTTGTGACGCTGCACAGATGGGGAACGTCATCTATTAGCATCTGAATAGAATGTTTGTGTGTGCGGGTTATTGATGGAGGGGCCTGGGCTACATGTAGCCAGACAAAGAGTGAGCACTGCAGCCATTGGCTGGATGTGTGTCCCAGGCTTACAGAATGGGGGGGGGGACTTCTGTCGGAACCAGTCAATAAAATTAATCCACAAGGAAAGACTGAATATGATATGTGCTTTCAGAATCCAGTTTGGTAGACATTTGTGTTGAAGTTTTCAGATTCCAGTGTCTAAAGTAAAGTAACATGTATGGATGAGTACGTTTATTCCCTTCTGAAGTCAGAATCAGAATCAGATTGCTATAAGAAATTCTTCCTTAAAATATGAGCATGTCTGCCTGTTTTGTTCCTTTTAGATGGAATACTAAAACTACAAGAATTAAAGTCATTTTTTATTTGAAAAGAGACTCAAAATCAGTTTTACTGCTAAGTTTTCAGTTTTGATGAGGCTGATGACAGATGGAAATAAACTGTTTTTTTGTGTCGTGAGCTTCTGGTTCTGATGGACCGAAACCTCCTGCCAGAGGGGAGGGTTTGAAACAGTTTGTGTCCGGGGTGGGAGGGATCGACCTCAATCCCCCCTCCCCTTAGCCTTTTATAAGCTGTTCAGTTACGGTTCGGTCAATGGACAAGATTTCGACAAAAAGTAAGGCTCCCAAATCAATAACCCCAAGACTGATGTCACGTGCAAATTAGTTTCAAATCAATGCTGGGTGGAAGTTCTCATGAGATTAGTGCCGAGAGCAGGAACAAACCCGGAAACAACTAAGAAGAGAGATAGATGGATGCAATGAAATGACCTCCCTAAAGAGGAGCAGGATTGGACACAGTTACACGTTCTGTAAGACTTGTAAATTTGATTTTAGCGTCTAGAAAATATGAAATGAAAATGTCTAACTTAAGACAAGCAATGTGAAATTAACAGTAAATAAGCAACGTGTTTACTTATATATGAACTCTAATATATTAAATAAAAAAGGGGTCCATATACCCTTTTATGTTTTCATTTAGGTTGTATTATAAAGTAGGAATGTTCACAGCATGTCAATGTCCACAAAGGTAGACCTACCAGATTTTAATCACCTAATCGTGTTTAGTAAGTGCTTGACAAGTGGGTATTTTAGATTTCTTGTAACAGCTGTCTTAAAATATAAGGGACACCGGAGCTTGGTAGGGTGGTGGGATGGCTCGCAGCGAACGCCAGAGAATTTCCCATATTTTCAAACCCAAAACTTGGCAGTTATGTGCAGATGTTTGGTTTAAGAATACATTTTAAAGGCAAGAAAGTATTGAAATTATAAAGCATGTTGAATAGTATGATGATGTACCAACAGAGAAGAGGAATGAGATATTTTATTGTATAGACGGTGTAAGCTAGAAAGGCATCAGATGCAGAGAGAGGTGGAGGGATGGGTAAAGGGGAGGGGCAGAGGGAGAGCAAGGATGAGGCAGACACTAAGAGGCAGCAGGTTTGTGAGAGCAGCAGAAAGAGAGGAGGAGGAGGAGGAGGAAGGAGGAGGAATCAGAGCGAGAGATAGAGTGTGGCTGCAGTCGGGAGGGACACAAACACACAGCGAGGGGAGGAGACACACGCACACACGCAGAGAGAGAAGAGAAGGTAAGCAGCTTGATCTGTTTTCTCTCTAAACACTATGTAGGCATCATCCATTCCTTCTCCTCCAGCTGAGGCAGGCTGCAGGAGCAGAGAGGTAGTGGTAGCACTGCAGAGGGATGCAGAGATGGAGGGAGGGAGGGATGAGCATAGGAACGCACAGGCTGGGTGAAGGATAAGGAAGCTGAAAGGGTTAAAGTCACCTGATTGTGGATTGATGGCAAAGATGGAGGCAGGTGGGTGTAGGTGATTGTGCGTTTGTGTGTGTGTGTGTGTGCGTGTGTGTGTCAGCTGTCAGGTTCCCCTGATGCTGAAGCCAATGGAAGTCTGACTGTGGCCACACCCTCTGCTCAAGATGAGATTACATGATGGGAGGTTGTTTTGTAGTCTGGGAAGTGTGTGTATGTGTGTGTTTTGAAGGGCATGTTGGACATCAGCCAAACATGCTTAGTGTTGCTTCCCATTACTGTCAGGGCAGTGGATTAGCCTCATCTGATGGTTGCTTTTGAAGGCGTAAGGAGCCGGAAGCTTTCATCAACTGCATCTCTCACCTCAGTGTGTGTGTGTGTGTGTGTGTGTGTACGTGTGTGTGTGTGTTGTGAATATGTGCAGGATGGTTCCATGTCACATTTTTTCCCTACAGGTTGTCTTAAAAATGTTAACCTGTAGACCAAAAACGGTCAAAATCAGTGCTTGCAATTCTGATCAGCTTTGCGTCAGTATAGACCCATTTCAATGTGGACAAACACGAGACACGTGACTGACGTGCGCGCGCATACTCGGTGCAGAAACCATGTTTACATATGTGACGCTTGAAAAATTGAAAAATGGCAATGAATGAACCGCTGTTAAGGCTTGAAAATAGTTCTAAGTATGTAGAAAACTTGTCACCTGAGGATGCGGACGCATGTTTAAGGAAACTTTTGGAACGATTGCGGAACCCATGCAGCATTCCCTAAAACGAGTGGTCATCCGATGTGCGCTCCTGACCCGATGTTCAATGGCCAGTAGAGATGGGCGATGTGGACTAAAAAAATGATCCCAATAATTTCTGGTATTTATCACGATAACGATAAACATCATGATAAATAAAAACTATAAATAATTAAAACAATTCCCAACTTAAAGTGTAAACAGGTTCCTTACAAACACAATTACTTTTGAATACATCGACACAACAAAATCAGTGTATGCGGATCACACTATGAGTGTTATTTGTACGAAATTAATTTATTTCCTCACTTAAAATGAAATTATTTTCTAAAAAAATTGATCTTATGAGTTACATAAAGTTATGGCTAATTAATAACTCTCTGATTACCTATAATTAAAACAGATCAAGCTGATGATTTAATCATTCCGTATATTTTGGTGTAATAATCTCAATATTTACATTAGTCTAATGGGACCAGCTTTGTCTGTGAACCCATAAAATATAATTAAAAAATATCGCATTTCACAAGTTTGGACGGATGCATAGTGACATTAATATTTATGCTAACATTTATTTCACACAACGTGTGACATGTTTAGCTTTTATTCTTCCATACAAGTGTTAAATCTGACCATAAACAAGTCGATGACTCTCTGTGGCTTTATGAGAGTAAGACGCGTTCTTTTTACTTGGCCTGTTCCTTATATGGAGTGGTTAGCGTTAGCTCTTAGCCCAGTCTGTGTGTCGTATGTTAGCTTAGCATAGTTAGCTTTAGTTGAGTTTCCAGTTCATAATCGTTGCTACAGGTTCATCTCTGTACCCGTATTTGTGGAACTTTGGGTGGACATGACGGAGGAACTTGGATTGGTTCACTTTGTTGGATGGTTATCTGGTCTTAACCAAGTAGCGGTCCATGATGCATCGCAGCTCGGCAGCTTCAGGTAGCCGTGACGATCACAGCCGTCTGAGAGCTGGTGGCGGGAGTCGTGGTGCACACAGCGGCCGTGGAGTTTTTGCTGCGAAGCTCCCGTAAACAGTGTTCCGCTCTAGAGAATAATAAGTTGACAACGTACAGAGGCAGTTTTGACCTGTGGAACAAGGATTTTATGGGCATTCTTGGCTAAATTGAGGGACAAATGGCTGGTGGCCCTCGCTCATTTCTGACATGGGAATTTATCGTTTATATCGTGAGATGACACATTCTTACCGGAGAGAATGTTTTTGACGATAAATCATAAACGATAAAATATCTCACATTCCTAATGGCCAGACATTTATACAAGTCTCTAGATGTTTAGAACTGTTATGAACGGGCAGGTAGGCGGGCTGCTATACTCCTATTAATGAAGGTTTCCTTATATTTCCGCGTATTCTGATCAGTTTCAACGGATCAGTTTCCATCTCTACATTAAGTCTCCTCCTCACTGTCCCACGTCTGCATATCAGTCCATTTACAACTTTTTATGGTCACTTTTTACTGGAATGAGATACCGCTCCATCCGCTCCCTGTGCACCATTTCGTTAGCAGCGGTTACGTTGACACAAACGCTTCTGAGCAAACATAACGTGGTTATTTGACAACTTTATACTGTTTACTTTTTTCATAATCTGGCTGATTTTTACTTTATCCGGAATGTTGCAGCGCTCTCTCTCTCTCAACGCAACACAATGGCATTATGTTGTTTTATTTGCGTGCCGATGCCAGTACAATGCAGTTCTGCGGTTGTTTTGCACCTCGTCTGCACGCGCATGCACCTATTTTAGTATGCATACGTCACATGAAATGGGTCTACTGGCCACATATAAGACAAGAATCTTTAACCGGGCTTTACAAATAGTCACTGATGCCTCAGGCCATCCTGCCAGGGCCTTTTCCAAAATTTTTCATTCAGGGAAAAGAGATCGCTCTATCAAATGTTTGTCATTCTACTGTTCACCATTCTAGGAGCTTCTTCCCACAAGCTGTGAGGTCCTTAAATAAAAAAATATTTTTTTTCATGGACTTTTTAAATACATTATTTTACTGTATTTTATTTATTTATTGTACAGTATTTGTTTGTTTGTTTAATTGTTTTTATGTCATGTACTAATGTTGATAGTGCACTCTGAGCTCTTTGCACCTTATGCTCCAATGTGTTTTTTATACTGCAAATAGCTAATAACTGAACTGAACTGATGCAAAGTCTGTTTCAATGCGTTATCTCCTTGTATCGTTACAATCAATTAATTATCTTTTTAAACTATTTCAGTTCAATATATGTCATCCGGAAGGCCAACTTGTCGAGCACAGATCGCTGTAGTTGGATCGTAAGAATATTAATCGATCTCCTGTTTTCCTATTTTCTCTTTTCCAATTAGCAAACATAGATGCAATGATGGGTCAAAAATGGACTGCAGGCCTTAGGTTTGACACATGTGTATTAGTCATTTGATAATATCTATCCAGGCTACATATATCTACAGTAACTGCATGCATTATACCTTAATAAATGTATACATATGTTTACGCATGAAAATATAAAAAAAATAGGGCACAATATTGCAGTATTTTGCAGACTGAACTGGGTTTTATGTGGCTCCTGAACTGAAAAGAGTTTGATACCTAGACCAGCTATCACCACTGTGATTCTTGGATCTCTGTTTGCTCAGTGATGCCAAGGTGCTAACTGATGCTAACTACTGAGCAGCTTGAAAGTGAATGGTCTTGGTGTTAATTAGAGACCATACATGTTGTCCTCGTCCAGTAATAGTTAATAGTTCAAATGTTTGGCGGTTACTATCTGACCAGTTGACCTCAGAGCATTTACTGCGCCTACCTCCCATCCCTCCATCATGTTTGTGGGATCTGCAGTTAAGCCCTTAACTAGATTTGAAGTGAAAACGTCACTTTTGCTGCAAAAAATGTGATGACTGAGTCTATTTCTGGACGAATGACGTTTGCTGATTCGATGTTTACACTGTTGTTGATGTGAGATGAGAGAATAGCCTTCTAGTGCTTTCCAAACGCCTGTTTAGCTGTGATAACCTGGGCTGACTGATGTGTGCTCTGAGGTTCACAGGTCATTGGGTGACAGAGTGACCCATGGGACTCCTTCATCTGTATATTATGTGTCATACTGTGGCAGCTACATTTGCTCCTCCGCAGTCAGTTTAGAATAGTGGTTCCCAAACTTTTCACAGTCCCGTACCCCTTCAGATCTTTGACCTTAAGCCATGCACTCCCTACTCCTGCACACTTGAGTCTGTGTTCTTCCCCCAGTCCAGTTTAATGTCTATTACCACTCCCAGGTATTTGTGCTCCTCCACAATGTCCACACTGACCAATCTGTCCAATGATTGGTTCTGAAGCCAAATGTTATGGAGTGTAGAGAGAAAAACAAAAAAGTTCAGCAACAACACCTTCAGACCAACTGAAACCCAAGACAAGGAACACAGGCAAGACTCCAACAATGATCCAACCTATGGATGGGTTTCCACTCCCATGATCCCCTGTGCGTCGCCATCTTGTGTGTCACTGTAACCTTTACAGGTAACCCAAGTCACAGATTTTACCTGATTTTAGCTGTGTCATGGGGAAAATAAAAGACCGTTTTATTGCATTCCTACAATAATAGCTACGGTAGTCAAGGAGAACAAACAGAACGAATGTCCACAGAACGGAGAAACAAATGGATAGCCATCATCAACAGGAAAGGTTTCCGACCTGACCCAGAAAATAGACACTATAAAGTCTGTATCGATCATTTATTTCATCACAGTGTAAATATTATACATGCATCTCTTGTCGGCCCTCCAGCAGAGATGTTATGATGTTTTCAAATGAATACACAACTCATATGTATACGTTGTCATTCATGCTGCACGTCATTGGAAAGCTATGATTCTTGCGATTGAAGCCATATAAACGAAAAGTACAGTAATACGTCATCTTACCTTTGAAGCCTCATATTGACCAGGTGAAAAACAATATTCCAGCAAAAACGATCCTGTTAGCTTGTCAAAGGTCCACACATACACATAAGACTTGTATGCTTTCATTTCATCCAAAGTGTAAGCACTTACACTGTTCACCAGATAGTTTACAATGTCTGGATACAAAACGGCTGGAAACGTATCTACATCGGACACACATTCTCCTTTCCTGATCTTGTACGGATTTGTTGTCAATTTCACTCAACTTCTGTAAATACCTCGCTTTGCAAGTTGCATTTAAACTATCTCTGTAGAAGGTTTGTTCCTTTTGGTACGATAGATGGGTTTCCAATGACATCACATATTTCCCACAATTCCGTAGTCCCCATTTTGTGTGGCAGTGTTCATTGTTTACATCCTGACACGATACATTTTTGTCGCCCAAAGCTTTCAAAATGACGTCAAAACCGGATCAAAATATAGTGTACCCGAGAGAGAAAACAGAAAGAAATCAGGTACAGGAACAAGGAACCATTCATGACACAGAAAGTCCTCCTTTCCCTCAGCTAATGTCAAGGCTTTAACGTTAAATAGTGTGACAAATATGAATGTTATTGTCTATTTCAGGGGTCACCAACCTTTCTGAATCCCCAAGCTACTTCAAAGGTACTGAATAATAAAATAGGAAGGAAATACTTACATTTCAAAACTATATTTTTCTTAATTTATGCAATTGTTTCATCTTCAAATGACCACTTCTCAAACCTTTCATGGGAAATCATAATGTTCCTATTTTACTGGCCACAAAATACTTTTAACTAAGATGTTTTTACAATTTAACAATCCTGTAATTTAAAAAAAAACAAAAAAAACTCTGCTTTTGTTTTTTTAAACATCACAATTTAAACACCAAATATGCAGCATTCTTTAACAAAATCCTATCTGTGAAAATAAGCATTTAAAGATGGTTTATTTAACACTAATTTATCAACATACATTACATTGGTTAATTGTTTAAACTGCTCTAATGCTGCGTTTACACCGGATGGCGACAATTACAGTTTTTGGGGAAATCTGTTTTGGTGTGACAGTGGAAGTGTTGAGTGAGGATTTGCTGTTGTTTTGTTTGTAAGAATGTGTAGTTACACTCAGTTTCCTCTTCAGATGCGAGCATGTCATAGCGGAGTTCGTGGTTTTGATATTGACGGTGGGTTCAGTGGAGGAAATGCTGGAGTTATTGATTTAGGTCTAGAGTCTGGAATGTGTCTGTGCTCAATGCATCTAGGATGTTGTCAGTGATTGGTCAGCATTTATGATGTATTAAAATATTTTTTGTGCAATTATCTATTATGTTCTATTATGTTCATAAACCATTAAAGACAATCTTAATGAGGTCATAGAAATGTGCAAATATGAGTATAAGTTGGAGATTATTGGGATGTGTAACATCTTGGAGCTGAAAATGGAGTAAACCCTATACTCATTCACCCAATGGGCTTTAAAAATGACATCATGACCTCTCCAATCATACACGGAGTGAGAAAAAAAAATGCATAAAAGGTCAAATATATTGAAGATTTAGATTTTCTTTCAATTATAATCATACAACTTTTGAAATTACACATCATGTATGATGTATGATAATACACATGTCTTTAAATGAATATTAATCATAATGTTCCTGTACGGTACATACATCAATTGGGTTTCCTAATTGTTGAGTAGCTTTTTGCTTAAGTTCAACATTCTGCCCTGAAAGATACTGTTAAATACAACTTTTAATTTATTAAGTGTAAACACAAAAATTACTCCAAAACCTGAAAAAGACAACTAAAATCACACAAAACCAATCCAACAACTCATTAAAATAAGACAAAAGGTCACGAAAGGAGAATATAAATACATTAAAAAATGACTCCAAAAACCAAAATGACAGCCAGAAATATAGATATATAGAAAATAGAACAGTAGTGCACAACAGAAATACATCAAAATGACTCCAAAAATACAAAAAAAAGACAAAATGTTCTAATGCTCAGATTGGTCATTATTCTAAATGTTGACATAATGAATGTTGATAATGTGGCTCTCGGAATCACATTTATATATATTAAATTGATTATATATTCATCGATACACATCCGATTAGTTAAATAACACTGGCTCGTTCCATTAGAGCAGTTGATAAAGATGTTTTTACTGCAGGTTATAAGATAACACACATGTTTCAATCTTTATAGGGCACTAATGGAATAAGAGCTTTGTTTATATATATAAGTTACATTATCCGTGTATGTAGCATGTCAAATACATGTTGGACACATACCTTGGCTTCCTTTCTATCCACTCAGCAGGTTTCCTTTTAGTATGTCACACAGGTTTGTGTTTTCTCACTCAGACACTGCAGTGATGCTTGGTGTGATTAATAGTACCACTACTGACTGTTTATCTTGGTTGTGCTGCTGCACTAGCGTAGCATGCACCTCGCCTGCACAGTCACTGAGCAGGCAACTGCATCACAATGTGAAAATGAAGGTTTGATCTATTGCATGAAGCTGACAAAGTGAAAAACTACGACTATTACCAAACCGGGTCTTTAGAGTGGGATGATATACACATTGAAATTTCACAATACGATACATACGACACTGCGCTGTCAATAACAATATAAGACTGTATTTTGGAAAGGTGAAAAAAGACAAAAAACATGCAGTTGGAAAACTCTGGGCATACTTGTACATACTGACTCTGGGTGCAACCTTTTTTTATCTTAATTCTATTATATAATAAAATATATTCCAGAAATATTATCAATGTTTCCTATGTGAAGTGCAAAAAATGCTTAAAATAAAACAAAAAAACAGCAACTGACAATTCAAGCCATTCTAAGAATAAAAACAAATCATGTCATTGTCGTGACATTCTTAAAAAAAAAAAAAAAGAAAGAAACACTTTTTTTTATAACAATATTTTTAAAACAACAAACGAGAACAGCCCAGATTTAAAAGATGGACTGTTTTTCCCCTAACAATATTTGCATGTTGACATTTTCTGGCAGCAATTGAAACCTTTGGGCATTGACTATGTCTCCTGTTACTAAAAAGATATCACACGAATGGAATGGTTGGCTTTACCCAGTGGTGGACTGGGGCCAAAATCCAGCCCTGGCATTATCTGTCCAGACCAGTCCACCACATTATCAGCAACACCATGTAGAAGCTGTTATTAAGTCAGTGATGCTCAACATGTGGCTCTTGGTTTTAACTTGAATTATTATTCTCCCAAAAAACCTTAAAGGAGGAAACTTTTTTCCGACTTTAGCTACCGTTTGCCAATAAATGTCCTTTTTTCCCCTATTTTTTCTGTCAGTTTTTGCAATGACACTTTTATCCAATGTTTGTTCTTTCTTTAATTTTTTCGGGTACTTTTCATCCCAATGAGCTAACTTTTGGCCAATAAATACCACTTTTTTTTCTCCACATTTTTGCCCTTTTTCACTATTGTTTCCCACATTTTCCCCCAATTTTTCACTATGTTTCGCTACATTTTGCCCATTTAAGCTACCCTTTTCCATTACATACCACCTGGTTCCTCTTTATTTCACCATTTTTGGCCCATTTTAGTCACTTGCCACTTTTTTGCCACCTTTGGACCAATATTTGCCTCCGATCGCTCGTCAAAACAAACAAAAAACAAAACATGTAGCGGACCACACCGGCCCACTGCGGGTCGACGACCCACCGGGACGATGCCCAGTATACCAGATGGCCAGTCCACTACTGGCTTTACCAACTATAACTCCAACTATTTTTCATTGATTTAATTCTTCATATTTTCCAATAGATGCTGCTTTTCCTTCTTGTAGATGATGGAATGGTATAGATCTACGTGTGAGTGTATGTTAAATATTATAATCCTTTCCCTCAGGTTTCTCCTCCTCACCCCACTGACCCATGAAAGAAGCCATGCCGGTTCTCACAGCAGGAGCGGGTAAGTCGAGTTGGCACGAGTTGCCCATGGTGCTCAAAGCTTCTAGCTGTGCTCCATCTGTTCATGTTGGTATATCTGCTCCACTGCAGGGCTCCATGAAACACTGGCCCTGCTGACCTCTCAGCTGCGGCCGGACGCCAACCACAAGGAGGACATGGTGTTCCTCAGAGACGTGTTCAGTGAGAGAAGCTTGGCTTATTTAATGAAGGTGAGGAAATCAGAGCAGAAAGTTACATGCAAACCTTCTCATCACAGTTATGTGCTTGTTTGATGGTCAAGGCAAATGAATTTGAAGCCTCACTGAAGGACAGAAACAGTCAGATGGACAGGCAGAGGACCTGGGGATGGCTCAGAGACCTTTGGCTCCGCTTCTATTCATTTTTGTTATTTTAGTTTGTTTGCTTTTTGCATTTTAATATCAAAATTAAATCCACAAAATTGTATTGGTAATTTACACCATTATGAGCTTTTGGTGCATTTATTTCAAAGTTGTAACACATTTTATTTATTGTTTTTCAATTTTTCTGGAATTCTCCTTTTTTCTTTTCTGTCCTTTTAACTTATCAGACTCATTGTGCAATTATTATTTATGCATCTTTAGTTGTAGTATGGTCTGAAATATGCAATTATGAAAAATAATTATAGCTGCTGGTCAGCAATGGTCGGGGAAAGGCAGTTTGAGGAAAAATTAGGCAATTATGTTGGAAGATGAAAAAGAATTTGGTATTCTAATATGCATTTTACATCAGCTGAGGCTTGAGCCTGAAGAAACAATGATCTACGTCACTGAGATAATTAGCAAATGTCACCTGCAGATTTCAAATGGCTGTCAAAAATTCAGTTATTAAGAGAAAAATCTGAAAATACACATATTGCCCCCTTTTGCAATAATAGCACATGTGTGATAATTTACAGTGATTTTTCCAAATGTTTTTGCAGCTGAAGCAATCTGACATTTGGTTTTTTCATGTAATTTCAACAAATTGTCCACGTACTATGGTCTCAGAAAATGTTGACATTTGTACCAATTGTTCATTGGTTATACAATAGACACACTGTACATTTTTAGTTTGATTGGATGAATAGTTTTTGAGGCCAATTTAGTGTATGTGTCGGTTTTCATGAGTCCTTATTTTTCGTCCATTTTCAGTTTACAATATCTCAGGAACTATACATGAAATTGACATTTGATAAAGTTATACAACTCCAGCTACTCTTTCAAAATATACAAAAATATCCTATACATTCTACATTTGGAACTGGGCTTGGTGATTGTTCGCCAAGGAGATGTATGATTTTCTTAGAAGAAGAAGAAAGAAAGAAAGAAGAACATGCAGGATAAGAATAGGAATCTAACAATAACATTTATTTTCTTCTTATCACAGATCCATGAGAAGTTGAGACAATATGAGCATCAGAGTCCAACACCTGTCCTCCACAGTGCCTCGTCCCTGGCAGAGGATGTAAGCACACGCGCACACACACACACACACACACACACACACACACACACACACACACACACACACGCACACACACACACACACACACACACACACACACACACACACACACACACACACACACACACACACACACACACACACACTCTCCAAAGTCTGGGGAGCTGCAGGTATCACAAGTGAAGTTTAATGTTGTCAAAGTGCTGAATCATCTCAGTGCTCCTCTAATGTTGCTCCACATCCTGCTGCACCAGTTATCAGTGGGCGGAAAACTGCTGACCCGATATGCTCCCCAGTGTGTGTGCGTGTGTGTGTGTGTGTGTGTGTGTGTGTGTGTGTGTGTGTGTAGTCATTCAGTCGTAGTCAATGCTGCAGTGCACTGCACAGACTTAGGCTAAGGGGTGCCGAATGTGAAAACACTTTTTCATAGCCGAGTCATTGTTAGGAATGTGTAAACATGAATAATAAATATAAATATTAAATTTAAATGTAAATGTTATATCTAAATCTAAATGTTGAAATGTTACTCTAAATGTTAAACCGGTCGACAAGCGTAAAGCTAAATGTTTAGAAATTATACAAAGTGGGCTGGTCAGCGCCTGTCGATCACGAGGCCCCACACACACCACCGACTGCGGCTCAGTGAGTGGTCGGGTGTGTTTAATATTTAGATTTAAAATTTAGATTTAGATTTAAAATTTAGATTCATGTTTAACGTTTACATTGAGATTTAACATTTGCATTTAGATTTAACATTTAGATATACAGTACATTTAACATTTAGATTTACAGTACATTTAACATTTAGATTTAAAGGTATTGTGAAGGATGTTATTTTGGCTTCAAATTCCTGTTGGATCATCAAGACTATTGGTCCTACTAATTGTCAATCATTCTGGTGTTTACGTGAGTCCGTTGTACGTACTTGTTCCTAGCTAGTTTTCGCTTGCTGCGCATGTGCACTTTCAAGTGTTTATGCATCTCATGAGCTATCGAGATGCTCTTAGTGCTACAGAGACATGAAACATCTTCATTGTAAAGTAAGCTTGTATGAGCGATGCCGACACCAACTTGTTAACAGAGCTGTGCATGCGGAAAACTGGGCTCGTGCGCACTCTCTCGCACACGTTTAATAGGCGTTCCTTCATGGGAGTGTTGCACATGTGCATTTTTTCAAAAAGTGGAGAGGGCATTTCTTTTCTAAACTATGGACAAATCCTCCTCTATACCTTTAACCTTTACATTTAGAATTAACATTCAGATTTACATTTTACATTTATATTTAACTTTTACATTTAGATTTAACATTTACATTGATATTTTACATTCAGATTTACATTTAACATTTATACCTAACTTTTACATTTTGATTTAACATTTACATTTAGATTTTTTTTTTCATGTTTACATGTTTTTAACATTGATATAGAACATGCTGTTTTACATGAATTTGTCTCAAATGAAAGAACAATGAGCTAAGTGTGAGGAAAGTGAGTTTAATGTTTAAAATATGTCGACTATGAAACAGTGGCCCAATATTTACGTTCAGCACCCCATATCAGTCTTTGTGTGTTGTTGTGTTCCAGGTGGCTGAGGAGCTGCAGAGTGGACCAATGAGTGCAGAGGAGAAGGAGCTTCTGCATCTGCTCACATCTCCACACCTAAAGGTAACTCTCACTTCTTGAGCGATTTCCAGATGTTTTCTGGCAGACCATAGGCCTCTTCCCTCTGCACCACACAGCTGAAAACATGTTTCCCTATCAGGCAATTCTTTCCGTCCATGACACTGTAGCAGAGAAGAACTTTGACCCCGTGCTGCCACCTCTACCTGATGACTTTGAGGACGAGCTGGAGGAAGAGTCGGTGAAGATTGTGCGGCTGGTGAAGAACAAGGAGCCTCTGGTGAGCAGCGGTGGATTATAAACCTATAGGAACTGCAGGGCATTATGGGAACATGACCGTGGATCTTTTGTGTTCTGTCCTCCAGGGAGCAACAATCAGGCGTGATGAATCCACCGGGGCAGTGATCGTGGCTCGCATCATGAGGGGAGGAGCAGCTGATCGAAGCGGTACAACCTGCTCACTTTACCAAGCATCTGTCATTATATGTTTGAGCCAAGTTTAGCCCAGATAAGTCCAGCCAACTTCAGCAAAGTTCTGCACGTCTTTGAATAAATTTGTTTAATTAAAATGAGTTGTTTTTTTTTTTTTTTTTTTTTTTAAATCTGACTTTATTTGATTAGGCTAAACTCAACTAAGCTTCATTAAACCAGTTTTAACAGAGCTTGACTTTGCGTGGTTAAAGTAAGCCAAGTTGAGTTTAGTAGTTAGGTGATAAATTTTTTTATTTTTTTTTTAATTATATAAAGACTATAGTGTCAGACTAATCAATAGATTGAAGATCATTTGCTTGAAAAAAAGATGTAAAAGGGTAATTAACGCTCTGAAGTTTGTTTTAATCTCCACTGTAATTACTCAGTATATTTTCATTTGTTTGCTTGTTTGTTCAGTCAAAAGTGCTTGAGGGCTTTTGACAAAATTTTAACCAAAGACAGACCTTACACCACTAAAGATTCCATACACTTGTGGATTGGATCTGCATCAATACGCAGATTCTGGATCAGTTTGTAATTGATCGATCTTCATGGAATTTGGTTCAGTAATGTTGAGTAGGTTCCTCAATTCCCTCAATTATTCAATGAGTTTCATCCAGATCAGATCCAAAATTGCGCATTTCATTGCAATTTTTTTTCTGAAAATGGGTGTTCCCATTCATTTAGACCTACTGTATGGGTATTATTGGAGCTAGACAAGCCTTTAAGCTGTGAATGATCATGATACCATTTGCATTTTGGGATATGGACTCCCGTAAACAAAAGCACTAAGGTGTTTTTACACACTCTTATCGTTATTTGAATAAACCTGAAATACACTAAGCTTTCTAAAAAAATCCAAAATGTGTAGCAATCCCAGTTGTTTTTTAATCTAGTTGGAGGAACTGAATCCTGTAAGCTTTATTAGTGCATTCACCGAACCCTTCGTAGATAAGAGGTGTTAATCTGTGGAATGACTTAAAAGATCAAATAAAACAGTCTGGAACAGTCACAGCTTTCAAAAAATTTTATAAATCTACTATAATAAAAAAAAAATATATATATATATATATATATATATAAGCTCAGGAAGAATAAAGTAGCAACTAATGAAAAGGCTTTAATAGATCCATAACGGATTAAATTAATTAGCTGATGACATGATTTAGTTTAATAATAAAAATAACATTAAAAAAAATGAAATTTATGTTAAAATAACTACCGTATTCTAATAACATGTGTATTTCTCTTCTGTTGGACGCTTGAAATTGTTTATTATGAATCTTTTTGTTTTTGTCTTGTGGAAGTTTGCAAACAGGGTTAGCCATAATAAACGTGCTGTACACGAAATAATGGAATTGTTTTGTTTAATGTTTAATAGAATGAAATGACTGAATAAAAACTACTACTACTACGAAAAAAAATTTATTTTCAAAACGTAGGTGTATATTTTATTCTGACATTAAACAATGTTAATTTTAACCACATCACCCCCGTCCTACAACAACTTCACTGGCTTCCCATAAAACAAAGGATCAATTTCAAAATACTCCTCTTTACCTTCAAAGCACTACATAACCTGGCCCCTCCGTACATTTCTGACCTCCTCCACATCGCCACCCCTGCCCGTACACTCCGCTCTTCCTCCACTCTCCAACTCTCTGTACCTCCGGCCAAACTCATCACCATGGGGCACAGAGCATTCAGCTACTGTGCCCCCCAGCTCTGGAATTCGCTCCCCACTAACCTCCGTACCATAGACTCCCTCCCACTCTTCAGATCACAACTCAAAACTCACCTCTTCAGACAATCCTTCTGCATCTAGACACACATTCACCACACCAACACTGTACCCTGTTTTATTCCATTGTACTTGTTTTTATCTGTTTTATTCTGCTGTTTTTATTGTGTTTATTTTAATGACTGCCCTGTACAGTGTCCTTGGGTGTTCTGAAAGGCGCTTTTAAATAAAATGTATTATTATTATTATTATTATTATTAAGTTACATTTTAATGAATCAAAAATGATTATTAAACTTTAACATTGTTATTGTAATTAATATTTAAATAAACTAGTTTATCATGGAAATCTGTTATGTCTAACATAAATTTACTGTGTCTTGACACCTGCCCAGGGTCGGAGTAGTGCACTGTTCTGTAAAGTCTTGTAATTCTGGGTATTTTTCCAAAAACATTTTCAATTCAGTGCTCAGTATAATACGTCACAATGTAGATTTATTTTAAGATGAGTGCAGGTGTGAGTAGAAGTGGTGTGTTACTGTTCTGCATTAATCATTCATGCCAGCCATCCTGTGTTCTTGCTTGAAAATGATCCCCAAAGCTCCCCTAGGTGTTCAAACAAAAACAGTTTCTGAGCATCTACTAAAAATAGAACACAATGCACTGGGACGGATCGTTTTTGCAGATTCATCACTTCACTCTCTCTCTTCCTCACAGGTTTGGTCCATGTAGGAGATGAGCTCAGAGAGGTCAACGGAGTCTCTGTGATCCATAAGAGGCCCGATGAGATCAGTCAGCTCCTGGTAAACTAGACACAGTGAAGGAGCTTTTACAGAAACAACAATCAGATGTGAATATAATGCAATACAAGCTAAACAAGCTAAATTTATACAGTATATCCTACTCAAGTAGAAGTAAAAGTATAGTGTACTCATAAAATACTCAAGTACACATAAAAAGTAACTCAATTAAATAGTTTTCAAAGTAAAAGTCACTAGTTACTTTCACGCCGCATGTTTATTTTTGGTAATAAATCTTTCCACGGTTCACTTGCATACAGTAGACATATCATGTCTAAACTTAAAAAGAAAGAGGCCACATCTTGCACAATTGGAACTTAATTTATTTGCCACAAAATAATCTGTATAAAATAAAAGGTTTGTCAAAATGTACAATTCTTTTTTCTTTTTTTTTAAATAAAATAACACAATTGAATTAAATTGAAAATAAAAACTTTACCAGGCTCCAAGTTTAGCTACATTTAACAACTGTAAAACTGAGAAAATAACCACCATCCAATGCCGTTTTGGTGCCGTGCATTATGTTTAATCTGATTGGTCGGCTGTGGGGACTGTGATTTCATTTTTTTAGTCTCACACTGTGCGTTGATCATTTTAAAACTGGAAACAAAATATATAGAGGAATGGTTGGGGCTAGAAATGTTACAAATTACTTTCCTTCTTTTAAAACATACTTAAGTACAGGTAAAATGACAAATTTTGAAATATGCTCAAAAAAGTAAAAGTATCCATAAAAGCAACTCAATTACATTAACGTGAGTACTTGTTACTTTCACCTCTAAATACATCAGTACAGGTTCATAGGTATCATAAAAGGCGTTTGAAATGAATAAAAACATTTTCATATGTACAGGGATTAATATTAAGCTTTTTAAAAAGCAATATTTCAGTTCTTTGATTCTCTAACATAAGAATGCGTTACAATAGATAGTAGTAGATATTGTAGATAGTGGAGTATAGAAAGAGGTAGACTTGCTCTCATTGTACAGTGTTACATTCAAATGCTGTTGAAGGAATGCTGTTCTTGTTCTGTTTATCTAATTGTGATCTAGTCCCAGTCCCAGGGCTCCATCACACTAAAGATCATCCCTGCCATTAAAGAGGAGGACCGATTCAGGGAAAGTAAGGTGAGATGTCGACAGTCTACGCTGGCAAAAAAATCTCCTTAAAAAACATCCTTTCACTCTTTGCAACAATCTATTTAACCTTTTTATTCACCTTATCCCTTCAATGAGAATGGTATGCTATATCCTAGGGTGGGATGATGCAGTGACGTCATGATATGATTCAGTATTCGATTCACAAGTTTGATTGCACTTTTCCCATGCTTTTTCACATGACTGCAGTCACTTTAAATCTCACTTTGTTTAAATAACTACATTATCCTGAAATTACATAACATACTTTCTGCAAATTGAATACAAAGTGGTCACAAAATCTATGAATATTAAAAGAGAACTTCCTGCAGGGACTGATACTGTATCTGTCACTTATTGCCTGTATATTGTCGGTGCCTTACATAATTTATGTATCATTTATACGCTGTGTAAAGTACAAAGTTGGGGACATTAATGTTGAAATTGCTCGTTTTCCCACTTAAGATCAAACTACTTTGTATTTGGCCCCTGAACTAAAATGAGTTTGACACCCCTGTCGTAGGTGAAGCCAGCTTGTTAGTGTTAGTAATCCTGATTATTGTTCACTTTCTCAGGTTTACATGAGGGCTTTGTTCGACTACATCCCATTAGAAGACAAAGCCACGCCCTGCCAAGAAGCAGGACTTCCTTTTACAAGAGGAGACATTTTGCAAGTAGTGACCCAAGACGACCCTACCTGGTGGCAGGCCAAGCGAGTGGGCGACAGCAACCTGCGGGCTGGACTCATCCCTTCAAAACAGTTTCAAGAGAGGTGAGAACATCCAGGATGAACCTCCACACCACAGCTTCTCATTAGGTGTCAAATAAATTGAATTTATAATCATTTCAGTCCACATTAATGCGAAGGGTCAAATATGACTAAATAGACCTTTAAAGTATTGCAGACAAAAAATGTAAATACAGATTTGAATTAGTGCATGCTGCGTCTGTAAATAAGTGTGATAATCTGTCAGTAAGATGATCTCAGCAGGTTGGCACAGCCCTGCCAAACACTGCAGTGTCTGCTGGATTAGTGATCACAGCCCAAACATTAGCACAGAAACAGGTCAGAAGCTTTTAGAGCAGACATGGGCAACTAGCAGCAACCCCCCTACACACACAAGTAAATGCACAACATACAGTAACTAAACATACACAAAATGACAACAAAAATGACTTTAAAAAATACAGAAAATAACAAAAATATGAAAGTAGTAACAAAAATATACAGTTCGACTCAAAAAACACATACACACAATAAAAAAGACACCAAAACACTAATAAGACTAAAAAGGACAACATGAATACACAAAATGGCTACAAAAACATTCCAAAGGGGAGAAAAAATTACAAAAAGACAACAAATAAAAAGACGAAAAAATACACAAAATAACAAAAATGGCAGCAAAGATATACGATACGACTCAAAAAACACATAAAAGGACGTAATAAAATACAGCAAATTACAACAAAAAACACCAAAACACTAATAAAAAACAAAAGGACAAAAAAAATACACAAAATGGCAGCACAGATATATACGATTTGACTCAAAAAACACATTAAAGGATATAGTAAAATACAGAAAATTGCAACAAAGACACACCAAAACACTAATAAGAAACAAAAGGACAACAACAATACACAAAATGGCTCCAAAAACATCCATAAGGAGAGAAAAATAGACAAAAAGACAACGAATGTACACGAATATACTCATCAGACACAAAATTACAACAAAGATATACAATATCACACTCAAAAATCACACAAATCAAAGATACACAATACAACCACAGACAGACAAAATATACACAAGAGGACCACAAAAATGACTCAAAAATCACAAAAACGAACAAAAAAAAATGTGAAATACTATAAATTATGTATATTATATTCAACAATATTACTACAAAAACTCAATGAAATTACAAAAATGACTATTGATTACCTGGCACATCTCTGCTTTAGAGCAAGCATGTTTTTTGAGAGGATTTTTAGATTCAGACTAGATTTCTCTGAAAGGAAAGTGGGGTAGCTATACTATGACCAAATGTTGTAATGAAACTGAAATGCTCCCATCTGTTTGTGTTGAATGGATTATTCTATTATCCTGTGCAGCAGAAAGAGTTTGAGAACCATTGGCTTAGCAGGACCAGAAGTGGATGCATTATAAGTCTCAGTGATAGTTAATGTTGGCCACAGTAATACAGTATTAACAAATAAATATGTAATTTATGTGGCATTCCACAGAATAAAAGGCAAATGCAATTTCCTAAAATAAACCGAGCCACATATAGAACAGGACAGGACATCTGTTATTGCACTTTTACCTTATAATGTACCAACATGAAAACAGTTTGGTTCTGCTTTTGATTTTAAAATATGTTTTAAAATGAAAACACATTTGAGTCATCAAAAAATTGTGATTAAAATATGTCAGACACATTTAACTGCTCTTAGGCACTGAAATATTGATTCTTAATTTTTGAAATTCCTCTGCGTTTGATTTCGATGATGCAGCGGTTTAGATAGTTGAGAAAGTGTGGCTTGATGTTTGCTAGAGTTCATCCCAGCTGACATCATGATGCAAGGTTTACTACAGAGCAAACAGAGAGAGAGAAGTGGAACCCATAACCTTTATACTACGAGTTCATTTGTTACTGTTTGTTACTGCAGCCTTTACTCTTAAAGAAGCCATTTTGTCTAATCTCACCTGGGTTAAAACACTTCTGGAGCCGAAAAGAAATATGTTCTCAATGAAGACAACAGTGTGTGTAAAAATTTTATATAGTTAAAATTATATAGAATAATGTTACTGTATGTAAACAACATTTTTTTGAGTTAATGTATTTGAAGGGCTACAAAAAATAACTTGAATTTGATGCATATTCAGTCCCTCCAGGATTTCGTGGGCATTTTTTGTGATTGTTACGGGCTGAAATGCCTGATTTCGTGGGCCATTTTTCCAAAAGTTGCGGTAAAAAGTTGCGATTTTTTTCAGCCCTGAAACATACTTTACTCACAATTAAGTTATTTTTTTCCACCAATTATAAATACATATTGACCAAACATGTTCTCGGAAAAGTATGCTTTATTGTTGTACGGTAAACACCAACACAATTTTGCAAAACATGCAAACAATTACCTTTTTTTTTATCTTATACACTGAGCATACCCTGAATGTAAAAGGTGCAACAGTTTTTAATCAAAATGATTAAACAATAATGAGCTTAAGGAATCTTAAAGTGCATAACATGAACCTGTCACGAAGACATATTTCTTTAGGCATAACAAAAAAGAAAATAAAAATACAATACATTAACAAACATACTGTATGTAATGATATTGTGTGATTCCTGTTTGTTCTCCCACATGGGCTTGTGCACTGGCTTGCATTCTCTTGACGTGCTTTGCAGAAGCAAAATACTTGACTTCCACCGTTGCTCGATGATAGCATTGCATTTTGAACAATAAAAGTTTACCATTTTTATTTTTGTTGGTAAATGCGAGGTGTTTCTATCGCAAAGCCCATAGTACATCCTCCGCTACTGCCGTAGCAACTACAAGCGCTAAAATGTCAAAAATAACGATAAGCGGCTGCATATTTATGTTTTTTTTCAGCAAAGTTGCGGGAAAGTTGCGGGCTTTTGAAAAAATTGCAATACCGCACTGATTTCACGGAGTTTGCTTGCTTTTGCGTTAATAGTTGCGATCGCAACATCGCAAAATCCTGGAGGGACTGCATATAAAGCCATCATGTTGGCAATTAAATAAGACTTTTCCCACACAAATGAAATTTTTATTGTCTTACAGAATAGTATTTTTTGTTAGTTTAGTTATCTTAGCAGGGATTTAAAAGTTAAGGTTAGCCACGGGTGCAACAAAAGTTGTACAGGGGTTGTACAGAGTTATTGTACAATATGATTTATTTTTAGGTTAACCAATGGTTTCATCATAATTTTATTTGAAGTTAATGTCATTATTTTGTCAATACTCTCTTTAAGAAAAATTCATTATTTTAATATATATTTTTTAAACTATAGGATCATTGCAAAAGAGTCAAAGAGCCACATGAGGGTCCAGAGCCGGAGGTTGCAGACCCCTGCCCTAGACTAAGAAATTTATCATATCTGTTGAACAAATGTGCTCACCGATCTGCGTCCGTCCATATTCACTGTAAAAATTGTTGCTTAAATGCAACGAAAAAAAGGTAATATTTTACAACCATTTTTTAGTAGTTTAGTGAACTTCTTGTTTTTTGGGATTTCTATTTTTCTGTATTCAATTTTTCCTTTAATTAGCCTTGAAGATAAAGCAGTTGTTAACTAGGTATTTTTATTTATTTTATTTTTCTCTGCTTTCCTTTCTTCTCTCCTGTCTTCATCCCCTCCAAACGCTTCCACCAGGCGACTGGCTTACAGGACCAAAATGGGAACACTCCCAAATCCAAAAAAACCTGTCTGTAAGTTTCTACTCCCATGGATTTATCTGCATTCAGCAATCTAGGTCATTTATATCATACTACATATGATGCAAGTAAGGCTGCACAATTTTAGCTCAAAACAAAATATAGATTTTTTTACTTTGAAAACAAGTGAAATGAAAATTTCCGTATTCGGAAAAACTGCAAAGCTTTTACAAAGAATGTTAAATCCCCTGTGGATTTGATAAAATAAGAGCTTGCCCAACCCAAAGTGAATCCCTCAGCATTTTTAAAAAGAGAAATTTGCATTAGAAAAAAAAAAAAAAACCTCACACAATATTAACATATAAAAAAAGAAGAGGTTGTAGCGGGGCTCTATCACATTAAACATGTGTTTGAAACTTGTTTCTCACAGTTTGTAAATTGAGAGAGACTTGCCACTACTACACATGATTAAACAGGAAAAACAATTTTAAAAAAAATAATGCTATTTTCAATTTTATATTGATTTATCGTGCAGCCTTAAATGCATGTATCATTAACTTTTATTGACCTTTTTTTTTTTTTTTTTTTTTAAAAAGTAATTAGCTTTGTCAGAAGTATTTGTAGCATTATCAGTCCTCTAAAAGCTACTCTACGGACATGTTTGTAAAGGGATGACTGAGAGACATGGCGGGGGTGCAGATGGATCACAGATATGAATTAATCTCTTTCAGCTTTAGTCCATCTGGCTCATAAGCTGTGCTTAAGCAGATACAGACACAAAACATCAACAATGCATTGCGCTTCTTACTTTCTCATCTGTAGAGAAAGCTTGTAAGCAAGCATGTGAACGGATGATAGGAGCAGCAGTTCTTCATGGCGCGTAAGCCACAAGTGATCCGATCACGCCTGAGCTATGGAGAGACAACGAGGGCTTAGCAATACGCCCGACCTGCCACAGCTCTTCTGTCTCGGCCTTCCTTCAACGCTCCTCTTTTTAATTCCCTCCAAATCCCAGCAGGAGTTGCTGAATGTGGGTCCCCTCCATGTCTCTCAGTGACATCAGTGATGATTTCATTTGTTTTTCACTTGCCACAGTAACACTAACTGGTGAGGTTCAAAGAGAGAATGGGTCATGTTTTGTCCATCAAGTTGTCTTGTTAGAATAAATGAAGTAAAGACCAAACTATTTCATCATTTATTTATTTTGAAAACAATGACCAAAAGTCTTTTATGCAACGGTTTGGCCAGAATAAAAGGAACAGGTACTGTAAGCTTTTGGCTGATCCAATATCTGGGATGCAAAGATGGCAGAATATACAGTGCAACTCAGTTTTTTGGAATCCTCAATTGCTCAAGAAAACAATGGGCATATTTTATTCTTTCCCTGCAACCTGGAACTACTGTAAATAGCACTGGTCCACAGCTCGGTGGTTGGGGACGACTGACTTGAAGCTGCAGTTTGTAGAACCGTGAGACGCTCCACGCTTTTTGGGAAAGCTTGCATACACATGCACACTGTGGAACTCTTGGCGACAAGTATAGAGACAAGAAACAATAGTAGGAAACACTATCTTGCGTTATTGGAGATTTTTCTGATGTTTTAGAGACATGAAAGCACTCACTGCTGTGAGGACAGTAAGAGGCTATTATCACTATCTCTCTCTGAGTCAGGGCAGACTGCACGGTGACTGAAAGTGGATCACGTGTGGTCCGCCGCATAGTCAGAAGGACCTCCGCAGACTCTGTTCCTCCTGAAGACGTTTGTGCCTTTATTCTGTTGCTTCTCGACCTCGGTCTTCCTTTTTCCTCTTGCTTTGCCGTGTATTCGTTAGAGACTTCTGCTGGAATAAAATGCCATGGGACTTTCCCTACTCTCAGAACATGAACGCGCATAGATTTTTGACGAGCAGCTCAAGCAGCCAATAGTAATGATTAAAACAGCTCATGGGCTCGCCCTGTTGGTAGAAAGATCTCCAATTGGCTGAAGTCCAGCATCATGCTCCTGTATTAAAGCTCATTTACAGGGCCAGGAGACAAAGCATAGATTCCACTGTCCCCTCAGAACACTTTAGATTACAACATGCTCAAAGATGATTATGATTTTTTGACCAAATAACAATAAAAAAAACTTACATACTGCAGCTTTAAGGGACACCGTTTTGGGCACTAACATCCAAATTTGCTCTGAATGCCCAGACAAGAGATGGACAAAAACAGACCACATCTTATTTTGAGAATGCTAGTGATGCCCATGTGCAGACAGGCCAAGGCTATGTTGTTGGTGAATATATTGTGACGAGTATTGTCATATTACTTACTGCTGTACATCAAACTTATACATCCTTATTCATAACCTGACCCTCTTTGACTTTTCCTTTCTGCGTACTGTCAGATGACCAAGGATGTGATAAAGGTAGGTACATCAGCACACACTCGGCCACTACCAAGAAATAACCACAACACGTTGAAACAGGCCAAAGCCTAGACAAGTGCAGAAAGCCTGCATTGTGTGCGTTGGGGATTTCCTGCCTTTGCAGCTCAATTATGCCACTTCTGCTGTTAGTGTACCAGACCACAATACTGTTTTTTTTTTTGCATGTGTGAGCACATGTCTGCTTGTATACATTAAGCTTCAGGGAAGCGTGCACAGCAGCATCCCTAAGGTCTCAACCAAGCAGGGGTCTTGTCTTCTTTGCTTCATTTTTTTACTATCTTCCTCTTTGTTCATCTGATTTGTTTTGTTTTGTTTTTTAACCAAAAATGGATACGATGTGGACAGAACTGCAGAATTTTTCATATGTTTAAGAAGTTTATGGCATAAGATAAAAAACAAGATTTATGATGATTTGATATACTGATATTCTTGCCTTTATGACTCGTCTTAGCTGCTCTTTAGGGGATGATAGAGGTTTGTAATATCTGAAGCTCTTGGGGTTTTTTTATCTAATTTTTCTCCAAAGAGCATGGGGTCTCAATCCTCCAACTCTTAGACTCCTTGCTAGAATGTTGTGGGTTGAGACTTTTACTGATGTATAGAAAAAAGTGGACCAGAGGCCAGTTTTCCATCATGTGCTTTTCAAAGGCGTTACTCTTAGATAATTAAAACAGGCCCATCTGACACTTTGTCCTCTACCTAGACTCTCTGGCAGTGTTGCATTCATGATCTCCTAGCTTCCCCCTTCTCCTTTAACACCCGCTGTCTGCCTGCCTGCCGCTGTTTGGCTCCTCCCTCCTCTTTAACTCATCCGCCTTCTTTATTCCTTAACTGTTCCAGGTATGTTACCCTGTGCTTACCCCTCTTTTCCCTGCTTTCCTACTGACAGAGGACTGTGACTGTGAGAGCTATTTCAATGGACAGTACATAGGTGAGAGCGTGCACCTCGACCTCCGTCTCCCTGTCTGCTCTTTGCCTGTTGCAGCCTGGCCGTGCACTGCTTCCCTGACGGGGTCAAAGTGACTGCTTTGTGGGGGTGACCTGTGCAGTGGCTCGGGTTTTAGGGAAGGGGGCAAGTTTTCAAAGCTAATGGAACCAAAGGAAACAGGATAAATGAGCAGCAAAGCAGATACAGGATTTGAGGCATAAGTGATTGTAAATGTCAGCAAATTGTTTACCTGAAGGTGTTTTTCACGTTCACACCAAACGCGTCGAAAGCGTCAGGTTTACATAGACAATATATGGTGGACATTCTTCAAGTATCGAGAGGTCCCGCTGCACGTCCAGTGCCTCCTGTGTGGCGCGTTTTGAGATTTCAAGCTTTTTGACGTTGGCCCGTTGCAAACTTACATGAACTCTCAGAGAGCGCAAACCATCAAAGCACCAAACCTCCTCTTTGCTAGATAATGGCAGTTTTCTGGATCAGTAATCCTGATCATGGTATCATGATCATTCACTTTTCAAGGCTTGGAAGAAATTTCTAGGACGTGGCTGCGCTGTATGATCAAAACAGAAAGTGAAACAGAACTTATGACTAGAGCATGTAATGTGAAAATTCACCTGCAGGGGTTTTTGTCAAACAATTTTTAAAATAGAGATTTTTTGATTTTTTTAAAAACTGATCCAGATTCGGGATAGTGATCCGGATCATCCACAAAACTTGTACCTTATCCCATTTTGGATATTTCATAAAAACACAGTGACATAACCTCCTTGGCAATTAAGGATTTGAGCATGCAAACTGGTGTGGGACTGCAGGTTACCAGAAACCGCATTGTGAAGTACCTTAAACTAGGAACTTGGAAGAAATAAATGTTGTCAAATAGAAATGTGAAGCCTTGACATTTTGAGAGGGCAACACAAACAATACTGAAGTCCGTCTCAGAGAAAGTCATGTTGGGAAAACAAAAAGATTGTGAAGTGAAGTGAAGTGTGGCAAGACTTAAAAAAAAAGAAACAATGGATCATGACAAATGTTTCACGCAGAAATGATCATTCCTCTCCGTTGCCTTTTTTTGTTGCTATCTCCTCTAATCTAGGATGCATCTGTTGTACCCCCTAAAACCAAACAAACAAAAAACCACTGTGTAACATGGATTTGGATGAAGTCAACTCATCTATCTAGAGTGAATGCCAATAATGTCATTATAATTACTCAAGCAGTCAATTAACAAATCAATAAATCCGTGGCACAATGTTTTTTATTGACCCAATAAATAAAATGTAATAGAAAAAGAAAGACATTTTACTCTTTTTGGCAGGTCTGCAACCAAGCATTTTTTGCGTTTTGGGTCATTGCTCTGCAACCATTAGCTATGCACAATAGTTTAATGAATTCTTCCTCCAGACTTTCTTACACACTGCAGTAAACTAAATAATTTAGAACACACACACACACACACACACACACACACACACACACACACACACACACACACACACACACACACACACACACGCACACACACACACACACACACACACACACACACACCAAACAATGGCCCAGAGTAAACCTTCTCGAATTAGTTTCATAACAAGCTAACAGTGTGTTTGAGCGAATAGCTGGAAAATCCGTCAACTTCAAATTTCTTTGAGAGGACCTCTCCCAACCCAAAATTCTTCCTCTTTGCTTCTCCGCCTCCTGCAAGCAGCTGAAATAAGCAGCCCATACCTCATGTTACATACTGGTATCTATGGGAAACCTGCTCGAGGCCGTTAAACCCCAACACTCTCCTCTCCCATCCCCAGCTTCCATAGAGCATCTTTGGGATTTGAACCCTTCCCTTTCCTCCTGCCCTGCATCCAACCTACTGCCCTTGCTACTACTGCTTTGGAGGTTGCACTGCTTTCCCCCCTCCCTGAGAGCTAACCCTATGCTGCCTCACCCCCTCATCCCCATCCTGCCATGAGGGTGCTGCTACGTTGGACGCATTGCACACTCAAACAAAGCACGCTTTGTTGCTTGTTCACCCTTGTGTGGAAGTGTGAGGTGCTGGGTTGTGTGGTGCTCTAACGCAAGTTACAGTCTCTCCTAAGTGTAAAGCAGTGGCGCCCTCCTGTGGCCAGGTGTTTTCCTGGGAGTTTTATTCAGGTACAGTGCCCGGCTCATTCCTGTTGGTACTCACTACTGACAGGGGGATTCAGAAAACGCTGATCATGGGAGACTAGTACATGGATCCTTATTACATTTGCGTTGATGTCTCCCAGGACCAGGTCGTTCTGTCTGTCTACCTTCAGCACTGTAGCCTTGTTCTAAGCAGCATGGACATGAATGTTTATGTTGGGCCAAGGTTTTGAAATGCTAAAAGTCTCGTCACTGCTCTGTATTTTCCTTTAACCAGAAGAGTTTTTTTTCTGATTCTTTTTTTAGGCTTGTTAAAATACGATACAATATATGTGATAATCAGCTGCATGCAGTTGGATTTTTATCTGAAGCATGACATTTAATCCACTACAAATTGAGCTAATATTTCAAAATATTGACCTACCACACTTTAAATTAGACCAGGGGTGGACTGGGACAAACAATCCTCCCTTGCATTTTTTGTCCAGACCAGTCCACTACATTATCAGAGGACCTCATGTAGAAGCCGTTATTAAATCAGTGATGCTTAACATGTGGCTCTTTATGTCTTAATCTTAATTATTATTCCCCCAGAAAAGGGGAAACTTTTTAACCCCTTTTTTTTTTTTTTTTTTACCTATTCCCTTTGGCTATTTTGCAACTTCTTTTGTTCCATTTTTGCCGTTTTTAAAAAGTTCTGACACTTTTTTTTACCAGACTTTCGCTGCCTTTTGCCAATAAATACCTATTTTTTAAATTTTTTGTCCATTTTTGCAAGTTCTTTTCAACACTTTTGTCCAATATTTGTCTTTTCTTTAATTTTTCTTGGCTACTTTTCATCCCAATAAGCCAACTTTTTCCCGATAAAAACCACTCCTTTTTTCCCCAACATTTAACCTCTGTTGATCCATTGTTTGCCACATTTTGCCCATTTAGGTTCCCTTTTGCCATTACATACCACCAGGTTCCTCTTTATTTGCCCATTTTTTGGCCACTCTTGACTGCTTTTGGCCCATTTTAGTCACTTTACACTCTTTTCTTGCCACGTTTTTGCCACTTTTGGCCACCCAAACATATTGGACCGGATTGGCCCACTTCGGGTAAACGGCCCACCAGGGCGATGCACCCTGGCCAGTCCACCCCTGGATTAGACTAAGATATGTGCACTCTGAAAACATTTGTTAATGCATGAGCAGTATTGATCGGATTTTGAAATTATAGATTAATGTTTTTGTTCTAACTGCATTAATCCTCAGTGTTACTTGTTTGCATTAGGGAAAAGACATTTTTTTAAAAACTTCATGTGTCTTTTTTGCTTTTTGAAATCACTGAAGCTGGACTACGAAGGAGTTTTCGGCTGAGTCGTAAAGACAGGCAGGGATCAGCGGGAGAAGGTTCAGATCCCGGGGACCCTGACTTCATGACATATGAGGAGGTGACTCGATACCAGCAGAGGCCCAACGAAAGGCCCCGCCTTGTGGTTCTGATTGGTAAGACACAGGAAGTTTCTAATATTGTTACTCTACTATCATAGAACCTTGCTCCATTGATTTGGCAAGGGTAAACTGCTTTGCATTGAAAAAAAAAAAACCAAAACAATAGTATAGCTTTCAATAGTATTTATTAATTTGCTTGTTTGTCTGTTAGCTGGATTACATCAAAACTGCTTTACAGATTTTGACAAGATTTTAAACAAAGATAAACCTTTGGCTGGAAGATTCCATCCATTACATTTTGGAGGGGATTCGGATCACTACACTGATTCTGGAACAGTTTCAGAAATCAAAAAATCTTTCTCTCATCATTGGCGAAATTAAAAAAAAAATCCCTATCCTAGTTCAATTCAATTCAACTTTATTTATATCGCGCTAATTAAAACAAAAGTCCTCTCAAAGCGCTATCAAAATATAGAATTCTTAAAGGAAAAAAAAACCAACAAATCCACATGAACAAGCATTAGCGATAGTGGGAAGAAAAAACTACCTTTTAACAGGAAGAAATCTCCATTAGAACCAGGTTCAGAGGTGTCAGCCATCTGCTTCGACTGGTTGGGGTTAGTGGACAGAAGGACCAACAGAACAGGATAGAGTGATAGAACATCAGAGTGTCCCAGACTAGTTGAGCCATGAACCACAGATCAGGAACTGCCATCATCAGCTTCAAGTTTGTAATAACCTGTTTTAATGAATTTTTAATCAGTTATGTCTGGTTGGTTCACCAACAAGTCTCATCCAGATCTGATCCAAATTGCACATTTCAGCACGATTTTTGAAAAAATAAATAAGTAAAAGAATATAGCATTCCTATATATTCTATGAATGATTATGGTACCATGATCGGGATAACTGATTCCGGTACCTGCCAATATCTGGCAAAGAGGAGATTTAGCATATGGTGGAGGTTGGAGGTCTCTGAGAGCTCGTGTTGAGTGTTTCTTTTCAAAGTCCCCCTTCATTGTCTACCTCCAAAGGTTCTCTTGGAGCACGGATTAATGAACTGAAACAGCGAGTGATAGCTGAAAACCCACATCGTTACGCAGTAGCTGTGCCACGTGAGTTTTTCTACTCGTATACACACTTGAAAACAATGCTGTAGACAAACACTTTAACCAATAAACATGCTTTATAGATACTACCAGACCCAAGAAACCTCACGAGAAGGATGGAGTAGAGTACCACTTTGTCACCAAACAGCAATTTGATGTAGATACTTTAAACAACAAGTGAGTATTTGCTAATGACACCCCTTTGAGCATACCAGAACCTCTTTATACGATGTAAATCTTTTGCCTATTTATTTTTTAGGTTTATTGAGCATGGGGAATACAAGGAAAACCAGTACGGCACCAGTATAGAGGCCATTCGCTCTGTGCAAGCCAAGAATAAGATGTGTATAGTAGATGTGCAGCCTGAGGTAAGTGCCATGTTACGGATCTTATTCTGTTTGAGGGTTTTCAGATTACTGTACCATACTATATCCTGATGTGTTATACAGTGTGTAAGCACTTTGCTAAGTGCCTGGATGTGGCAAACAGTCACATCATCTTGACCTACTGAGCAAAGTCTTTGAAGTCTCTATCAGTGTTGACTTTGTCTTCTCTTTGACCACCATTTTCCTCTTGCCTGTAACATCTCTTCAGGCTCTCAAGAGGTTGCGAACAGCGGAGTTTAAGCCGTATGTGATATTTGTCAAACCCAGAGTTCCTGAAGGAAGACGTCGGCGTAGTGCTGCCACCTCTCCAGGAGGGGGGGACCACGGCCGCTTAACAGTAAGTAACAGTTTCTTTTGAAAAAAGGCTGTCACGATTTAGTCAATGAGAACAGCATGTGCCTCTTTTGACCAGGACATTACTACGATAAGTTTCAATTTACTTTTGTATTTCGTCCAGGATGAAGATATCCAAGAGATGCGTCAGTCAGCCATACAGATTGATCAGCAGTATGGACACCTAGTAGATCGGATCTTGATTAAGGAGGACTCAGTCAGTGCCTGTGCAGAACTGCGAGGTATTCTGGAAAGGCTTGAGAAGGAGTCCTTTTGGGTGCCTGTCAGTTGGGTGCGGATCTAAACAATCTCTCCAATCCCAGTTGAGGCCATACTACTATCAAAGTCTTCACACACAAATCCTGCACTGAACCTATGACTACACCCATTTCCACCCTGCAGCTGGGAGCCTACCTGACTGGAACAGGTAGGCATCATGAAACTGAGGCACCTAAGTGAGAGGATAACGTCAGAATACTTTGCAGCAAAGAATATCGGTCATCATTGGGATGTCCCAGTTTGTAAACCTTCCGCCACCTTCTCCTTTACTATTTATTCAAGTTGGGTTTACATAAATTTAATGACTTTAGCAACAAAGTCTGTATGAAAGTGCTGGTTATGTTGTATTTTATGGATCTCATATCTTACACCCAATTTCATGCAATTTTTGCTCACAATTCTCAAAGTTTGAAGTATTTTGTCTCAACTTGCAGCAATAAGTTCATAAAAACATATGCCTTATAAAGAGAGCTACAAATGTTGCATTTTCACAATGGGAATAAATACTTGCTCCAAAAATTTTGTTTAATCATCAACAAGACAAATGTCACACAATAATGTGAGCTAGAGAACTATTACTTGTAGACACTTCGAATGAAGATGCATTGTAGCCAAATGCTACTACCACACACGTGTTAGTGTTATGTGAGCTAATGCATCTTTACTTCAAGCTAACATATGACACAGTGTACAATTGTGTTATGAGTAGCAGAAGTAAGACAATTAAGAGCATCAGATAGCAGGATAAAAGCTGCATTAAAGAACACAATTGGGTATTATTTAAGGTAAAGGCACACCGTAGACTTTTTTACCTAAAGAGTTGACCCATATGAGTTATTTTAAACCATTCCTCGGGGCCAATATACAGCGCTTTACAGTGTCAATGCTCCGAGCGGGGCTTTCCTCTTGAAATACCGCCCATGTAAATTTGGAGAGACGGACTGTCGTTGGCCAGGTCATGTGACCTGGAGAATGCCTGGAGAATGTTTCACCTTACGGTAGTCATGTGACCACAGGTTGGGATATACATAGTTCCCACATAACGTCACAACATACGGGCATTTCCCGACCCGGCGCCATTGTTGTGAGCAGCTGAAACAAGTTTAGCCTCTGTTTACAGCCAAAAGAGCACAATATGGTAGTTTCGTGTTGGGTTAATGGTGCACTAATTGGTGTGATAGTTGATTAAACATGGATTCTTTAGTAAGGGAAGTCAGCAAGTCAGATCCGTAACTTCGGGATAAGGATTGGCTCTCAGGGCTGGGTTGGTCGGGCTAGGGTGCGAAGCAGTTACTACTGTCTGCATACACAATCAAAAGACAAGGGAGGCTGGCCCGACTGACTGTTAGTTGATTTTTGCGACAGTGCTGCGGCGCTTGTGGCCACTAGGGGCGCTTGACGTGAAAATTACAGGTGTAGCGCCCCTAGTGGCCAAAAGTTACACATTGTGCCTTTAAGTACTTTGTTTCAAATGCCACAACTACTAGCTGGTACCGTGGTAGGCTAATGCAAAGCTAGCAGAAGTTTTGCTGTCCTTAGGCAAAGAATTATAGGTTGAGGTCAGAAAATGATCTCAACATTGAGATGCTGTTTTTGCTAGCCATTAGCATTCTGAATGAGTTCCAGCTAGAAATGTAATGTATTTGAGTTTTTTTAGGAAATTGGCCACTTGTCTTTGAAAGTACTCAAAGCCTAATAGATAGTTTTGAGAAAGCGTTTGCAGGAAATTATGGTTGAAATATGAGATCTGTAAAACAAACAAAATTAGCAAAATAATGTATTCCTCACTTTAGTGAGTTTGACAGGTTTGGCTCAGTCAGTCAGGTTTATTTTTACTCCTGTCGGAGTTTCTGTTACGTAGCATGATTTGTACTTACAATTGTCATTAAGTTTTAGCTTTATACAATAAAACCAATGCCAAGTGTTGAATGCTTCCTATTGATTATGTATCCTGTACATTATGAGAAATGAGGCCAACACCTACTTTTTCTAAACAATTAAATCCCAGATAAGGAAATAATAAAAACGTTCAACTGGAACAGGATCATTTCTCATTTTTACCAAACAGTTTGTTCAACAAAAAAAAAGAAAATGCATGACAGCTGATTATTTAACCTGAGAATGTAAATATACTGTAATTGTTATTCCTTGTGTGCCAACGAATGAACTCCTAGCACTTCAATGCAACCTGTTTACCTTGGATCCCTAGGAACCCACAAGGGATTGTTTGTAAAAAAAAAACAAAAAAACAAGTGGAACGACTGTCACACTGTTTACAACACCAAAAATTTATGTTAATCCTTTTACATAAACGGAAGACTTTTGTACAGTTTCCTACATATCTGTATTTTTCACAGAAGGACACAAAGGTTACTCAGTGTTTGTTTCCATGACTGTTGTGTCAGGATGAGAGTTCACATATTCCAAACTACACTGAACAAATTAATCAACATTATCAGAAACCTGGTACTATGAGCTTCCTATTTATCCTCAGATTTAGGGGTTATTCATTTCAGATTCTAAGCAGTCTCCGATAAAAAAAAAAAGTCGTATTGATTGTCGTTGGATTGATTCCACCTAAGCAACCCCTCTCTCTGAGCAGAGAATGCATGTTCTCCCCAAACACAGGTTGTTTCCTCCAATATAGGTTGTCTGTCTCTTTAAGTTGGCCAAACTTGGACTGGTATCCTGTCCAGGATTAGGATAAGGGACTGGATGAACGGCTTTAAATGACACACTTCAGCTTACGGGAAACTTCATTGGCTTGTCAAATGTCAACAGCAAACACTTTTAGTCTATCCATCACTCAGAAGGTTAAATTTGAAAGTAGCGCTTGCAGGGATAAGGTGTATATATGATTCAATCTTCAAATTTCCTAAACTTAGATCTGTTTTCCAGCAAAGTCTAATGATACTGTTGGGAACATTTTTAATTTTTAAAAGATGACATAACCAACAATCAGTGTTAATGCAATATAAATGTGTGTGTACAGGCCTTGTTCCTGAGAAACTAAGTGCAACACTGAATGATCATTCTATTAACAATCCATCTACTATACAGACTTATGAAATTAGAGCTTTTCCCCGCTTGCAAGGCATGTGACTTTATAAGGATAGATATCACATAAGAACAAAAACTAAGCGACATCGCTCAAAAATGGTCAGAAACAAACAGTGAACTTGGGTTTGTAGCTGAATGTGAGAAACCGTCTCTCTGGATGTCTTCTGTTGCAACACATGCAATTGTTGATCTTGATTGTTGTTTTTTTTGCAGTTTGTATGAACCAAGAAGCCCTGAATGTGGAGTTTGTATCCTGACATGTACAAAGTGCCATAATAAAGCTGGTTGAAATCCAATTAATTAGGTCCCAGGCGACATAAGCTGTTCTTTCTTTCTTTCTTTCTTTTTTGAAAATAACACAACAAATCAACAGGTGCTACAGACTTGCAACTTTCACCAAAGTGTAGCCCCAGGACTGAAGAAAGTGTAGGTTTATATCAAAAAACTGTCAAGATTTCTTATTATATTTCTTAGAATATTACTAATAGTAAGTCTTGGTTTGTACGTAATCATAATCTTGTTTGCTTTTAGTCTTGCTTCAGCCAAATTATTTCATGCATAAATACATCAGTCAATTACAGCTGCACAGGATTAGTCATCTAAAATAAACACTTTTCTCCTCTTTTTCACTTTTTTCATGACAAGGACAAGGCCAGCAAGATGCACACTTCAACGTCTACATAGAAAAACAGGTATTGACTGATTTAAAGGAAATACATACTTGTTATAAATCACAACATGTATAACAAAGACCATGATGAACTTAAGCAAGGACACTTGTTTGAGTGTTTCACTTCCTTATGAGTTTATTCAGGTGCTGCACATGTCTTTCTTATCTTCTTAGCAAGGTCAACCTTTCCCTTTTCTTACTTTATTACTTCCTTCCCTAATCACTTCATTTTAATGAATAGAAAGTGGAGACTATCACACTATCAGGGATACAGTTTTTGGAGATGCTCTCAGTGTCCTTGTATCTCTTTATTAAAACTTGTTTTCAAACTTTGCCTGTCAATTGTGGCAAGTTGCAACGGGCAAGAATCACTTTCACTTCCCTATGAGTTTATTCAGGTGCTGCACATGTCTGCCTTATCTTAGCGAGGTTGACCTTTCTCTTCTCTCACTTTATTATTTCCTTGGAATAAATACTATCTTTTAATGAATAAAACCCCTGTAAAATGAGAGAACACTATCAGGGATGTAGTTCTTGGAGGTGCTCTGTGTTGTGTTCTTGTATCTCTTTATTAGAACAAAGGAGGCTCATTATTGGTATCGTATACTTTATTATAGTTATTAATCTGCTTCTGTCTTACTCCAACTACTCCCATATTTGTCAAAACTTGCATTCATGCTATGTATTTGCTTTTTTTAAATAAAAAAAAAACCTTTAAACTATTAAATTAAATTATAATTTTGGATTTTTCCCCTCCACATCGGACATTTTCAACATCTTGAACCTTCAACTCTCTGCTTACTTTAAGCTAATGCCTTGCTTCAACCCATTTCCACCTTTTTCTAACTTTTTCAACTTTCTTTTATTTACTTTTATTACTTTTATTCAGGTTGTTTCAGATCCTTCAACCCTGAGCCGTTTAGAGAGAGAGAGAGAGAGAGAGTTATGACATCTCTGTTCACGCCAATCGACTGTTTTTTTTATTTTATAACAATGGCGGTCCATGGAGCCTCACAATAGTTCTCGGAAGTGAACAGTTGACTATTGCAGCGCTCTGGAGCTAGAGTGAAGTAGACAGTTTATGATGCACTTTTGTACAGTATGATGTTTCAATAATCATATTGGATATTATTATTAATATTATGAATACTAGACTAAACCTAGCTAATGCTAATGCTAGGTTAATCGTTAATAATTGCTGCATGCCTTCAGTTTGCGTGACTAAATAGGAGTCCAATCCGTGTCCTTTTGCACTCAGGTTTTAAGGAAGTTTCACAAAGGTTACAAAGTTTTCCAACGCAATTATCTCCGTGAGCCTCCTGTGACTGAAGAGACGACCCCAGGCTGAGCCAATTAAACTAGGTGACAATGATTCTAATGAGTGAGCGGAGCAGCTCCACAGAGAAACACAAAAACAAGTTTGTTGTGTGATAAATGTGCCGAAACTTTCCACAGCTTTACAGTCATTACAGGCTTGCGCCAACATACACCATTTAAATACGGTGCCATGGGAAAGAAGGGCCGGACATAGAACTACACCTTTTCATTACACCAGTGTGCTGCTGTCGTTTATGGCCAGGGCTTTTTTTGGAAACAAGTTATTAATCTTAACAGTAATCAAGAATTAATGAGGTTGACTGCTGACAAGACAGCCTTTAAGTTATTAATGCTTTCTGATACATCGTTTAGTTGATGAAATGTGCTGGAAATAGACTATGATACAAATATCTTCAATTATATTAATGTATTTCAGATATTTTTTTTTTTTTTTTTATGTGGCTCTCCATTAGCTTTGGCTCGAGCCATTGTTACTCTTCCTGGAGTCCAAAGTCCACACACCCAATACAATTGTCCTGTTTGTGCAGTATACAATTACAAATAACATATTAATATCACATATTACAAAACAAAGCAACACAAACAACTAAAACAATGTACAAAACAAAACAACAATCACACAGTCGGACCTAGATCCAATGAACAATTCCTCCAACATGTGGCTTTTAACATTAGATGATTTGTTACAATATATCAATATACATTTACAGTTATTTATCAATATACATATACATTTATAGATCACATAACGTTTGTCTGACAATGAACCAAGGGTTAAATCATCAAAATGGATGTCAGCATGTGAAGTAATGACCAATGTGAGTATAGGTAATGGGAGACTAAAATAAGTTGAAATCCTTATGACAAGAAACATCTTACAAGAAAATAAATATTTTCAAAATATAATTTACAGGTTCTTTTACTAGAGTTTCTGACCTTGGTTTAAATGGAGCAGACAACCTTGATACAATTAAAGCAAAAATAATAGATAAATGAGTGAACTTTTAAAAGAAGTAAACTTCAGGACAAATTAAACGTATGCGTAACAACCTGCTCTTATTATGAAGGACCAACTTCCACCTCTGACCCAGCCTGATGCAGCTTGACTCCTGCTTCCCCAGCTGCAATCACTCACCTAATCAACAGCCTGCTATTTAAAGCTCTCCTCTGCCTCTCTTCAGGTTTTGCTGTAGCTGACTCTCTCTGTGTGTCTTGGTCCAGACTCGTGTCTCTCTAACAACAGTCAGGACTTTTTTTCCTTTAAGAAATATAGTATAAAATCCAATGTTTGCTCATTGTTATAAAGCAGAGGAACAGGACTTTTAAAATGACAAATGGTTGGAGTGAAAGGGTTCGATTCTTCTTCAGGGTTTGAGGTCAGTGTGTGTTTTGGTCATTGAACATATGGTCATTGAAAAAGCAGATCGAGAAACAAAAAAGTGTTTATTTGATTGTTGTTTTTCATTTGAAGAAGTAAAGTTGAAATTCACGGCATATTTCTTCATCATGGTGAAGAAAAGTTTTTCTGCACCAAATTATAAAAATTCTTTTTTCCCTGCTGTTTCAAAATATCTTTAAAAGTGTACTCTGAAATCATTTTTTAATTGGCAAACAAAGCTCGTCACTTGCACAAATCGCTGCAAATATACTGTATCACACCAAAGTGGGAGTGGAAGGGTTTTCCAGCAAGACCCCCTTCATTTCTGGTTGCATTAAACCAGAAAATGGTTAAATGTGAGTCACTAATGCACATTTAAAGTTGGCAAAAGCTATAAATGAGGTAGAAACCTGAGTCTCCTTTTTTGCTAAGTGTGTGTTCATAAGACAAGGAATCTTTTAGCAACTTTAACTTGTAACTATGTGCGTTTGACAATTTTCAGTTATATAAATTAACAATCTGTGTTTATATTAATAAGTTAAAACCTCACTACAAAAACAAAACCTATTTGTCAAAACAATGCATACTTGAGTGTATATATATGTGAGCCGAATTAAACCATATTCTGGTTTAACGCTCACATTTTGGTGTAATATATTTGCAGCAATTTTTGCAAATGACAAGATTTGTTTTGCCATTTCAAAAATGATTTTGGAGTACGGTTCCAAAGATATTTTTAAACAGCAGGGAAAATATAGAGATAATTCATATACTTTGGCACCAGAAAAACAGCAGTATCCTCTCATATGCGCTCTTATTTTGAAAACAACTTCCGGTCTTACCCTATTGAAAAACGGGCATTTTTTAGTTTTTGTTCTCTGGTGTTTGTTTTCTGGTTTTATGAACAATAATACAAAATCAACCAACTTTTACATTCTTGACACTGATAAAGAAAAAATGTCTTGACTTTCAACTTTAAGTTTTCAATTTAAAAATAAAAATCAAAAGCCCGCTCCTCTTTTGTTTTTTTTTTGCTTTCTTTTTTGAACTGAAAATTCAATGACTAACCCATACACTGACCATTTGACCTACTACATCATAGAAAGACCTTTTCAGGGGTGCGTCTTTGAACTGATTGAGGTCTGCAGGTGGCTGTGATGATGATATATTGAGCTATAGTTGAAGCTGAATTCAATTACTCTGACACAGAGGTATTGGCTCCCCAGGCACCACCGGTGGTTTGAGTCAGATATTTGGAGATGTGGTTAAAATGTGTGCTGGGCTTTTATCTGCGAGCATTTCCTCTGCAGACGGGTGAGATCACCGTCACATTTGGAAAGAAACCTTTAATCTTGTCATGGGCCGGAATGGAGATCAATGAGAATAGGTGAGTAATGAATGATGCAGGAGGAGATTATGTTTGCAAAGAAAGCAAGTAGTATTTACACTACGTTACCTCATCAATAAACTGCTAAAGTCAAATCATACCCATGGGGTTGTCATATGCTTGTGAATATCAATTTTATTGCATAAACGGAGAATTTGGTGTAAATCAAGCCATCAGCTCAATTTTCCTCCCCTGTTGCATCACAACACATTACTCCAGTTTTAAAGTCTTTACACTGGCTTCCAGTCAACCTCAGAATAGACTTTAAAGTTCTGCTGCTGGTGTATAAATGTGTGAATGGGTTTGGTCCAGAATACATCAGTGAGATGTTAGTCAGGTATGAACCCAGCAGGTCTCTCAGATCTATGGACACAGGTCAGATAGTAGAGCCCAGAGCTCACAGTAAACATGGTGATGCTGCTTTTAGTTGTTATGCTGCAAAGAAGTGGAACAAACTGGCAGCAGCGCTGAAGTCAGCATCTAATGTGAAGATTTTTTAATCCACGTATGATTGAGCGGGAGATTTGGTCATGTTGTTGTTGATGTAATGTGTTTGATGATTTTAAATGATTTTACTGATGATTTTTAAGCTGTTGAATGTTTTCTGTTGCAATTTTTGATCATGTAAAGCACATTGAGTTGCCTTGTGTATGAAATGCGCTATACAAATAAATTTGCCTTGCCTTAAGCAAGATAAATGAAGAAACTTTCTCGTCCTCCTTTGAAAAAGGAAACATTTAGTCCCAAACTCATGTCAACAGAATTGGTCAGAAATGTAACCTATATATATAAACTTTAAAAATGCGACAATTATTTTTCAAAACTCATAAAAATAGCATGGCATGTGCAATCACATATTGTAGAATCGTAATAATAAGCTAAAAATGTTTTTTTTTTTAAATTTTCTTTAGGTGTGTGGGCATTCTGTGATGGTTCTCAACTCAACCCAACTCATTGAGGTCTGTTAGTGACGTACAGTAGAGTCTAAGATCCGGGACACGAGGCAGTGGGACAAACAGAGGTTGGATAATATCTCCATGGTTTGACTCATTACTAAGAAGTTTGATAAATGACAGAAAGTGGGCGTTTCAAATCCGAGACCAAATCCAGCATCTAATCAGGTCCACAGAAGGATTTTGCTCGAAGTGAAAACTCCAGCCAAAACAATGGAATATAAAATAAAATGGCTGTGTAAATAAAATCCAGGCATATCTAAAAAAAAGAAAAAAAAAGAAAAATGTTATGGAAAAAGTTTAATATTGTCACTTATTTCAGAAAGTAAAACCCATATATAATATAGACCAGTGGTTCTGATGCTTTTTGGGCTCAAGTGCCCCCTTTCTCTTATTTCTGAATCCAAGTACCCCCGACAAGATCACCTGGTCATCATTATTATGATTATCATTTTAAACTAAAATAAACATAAATCCCTATAGTTTTAATGCTTTCATTTGTTACTTCTCCATTCTCTCTCTCAATTAGTAGTGCCATTGTGTACCCCTAGGGGTACACGTACCCCCATTTCAGAAACACTGATATACTCATGACACGAAGAGTGAAATATTTCAAACCTTTTTTTGAAAACCCAAAATTCAGTCTCTTAGAAAGTTTGAATATTACATAAGATTAATAAAAAAAGGATTATAGTCAACAGAAATGCTAGGCTTCCTAGCATTTCTGTTGACTATAATCCTGTAATCAACCTGTGGCACTGCTCAGGTGTGATGGAAGCACAGGTTGCTTTGACGGCATCTGTCAACGTGGATTTTTTTTTTTAATGCTGGTGTTTCAAATGACCTTGACATCAGTCAATTTTCAGCACTTATAAACCCTTTCCACCACTTTTCCCACCTAATGTAGCATATGTTGACCCATTATTTCTGTTCTTGAATGTTCATGTCTGTGCTCAACCACCTTCAGTTACAATGGGGGTCCCTGGTCTGACAACTTTTATTTTGGGGGTCGGGGGCTGAAAATTTTGAGAACCACTGGTCTGTGTCATATAGTGGTTTCATTTTCTGAAATTAGTGAAAACAAGTATTGAACTTTGATTATTCACAAAAAAATTCCGTCAAAAGTTTTGTAAAGTCAAGATTGTGAAAGGGACTGAAATGTCTGTAACCTGTTGCTTTACGCCATATCAGTTTATATAGAGTTGTACATGTTTATATGTGTATCAGAAAAGCCAGCAGAGGCAATCCTGGTCCTGCAATCCATTCAGATGTTACATGACATTGATGTCCTAATTCTTTATGCAAACCATGTACACCTTTTTGTTTTTAGCAGAAAATATGCTGGTGTGAAGTAAAAATGTGAACAAGTTACAGATATTTACTTCCAAAGTTTCCAAATATCCTTCCACTTAAAAGATAGGTAGGCCAAAAAATCTTATATGAAGGACATATCTTATAGTTTACATAATGTAAAGCAGAGATGGGCAACTCATTTCAGTAGAGAACACATAAAGGTGATTTTTTTTTTTTTTTTTTTTTTTTTTTGTCAGCATTTAAAATAATGGATCACATTTGTATTTTTTTTTTCTCATTTTGTGTGTTTTGCTGTCATTTTGTACTTTTTATTTTGTGCATTTTATGTTTTGTCTTTGGAGTAATTTTTGTTGTCGTTTTGTATATTCTTATATCATTTTGTGTGTTCTTGTTTTTTGTGTGTTTTTAAAGTAATTATGTGCAATTTTGTTGTCATTTTGCTGCTAGTTTCCCATCTCTCACATAAAGGCTCTGTCGCTTGGGTGCCGGATGTCACTGCACACCTTCAGAAGTTTGGTGAGAATTATACCTTCACAGCAACAGTGGGCCTTCAAAATGTGATGCTAATTGCCATATTTAGCTGTCTCAAACCACTTTCCTATTTTGTGCCACTAGGAGAGAGAATATGTGCATTTAAATGGTTTAATTGTAAACTGGGCTCCTAAATTACCACTAGATGGTGCACATACATCACCACAGGACCAGGCATGAAATAATAGTAAAGGCTATCTTTCTATCTATCCATAAACTGTGCAGTAATGATATAGCAGCTCTCTGCTAAAGCTATGCCACACTGTTTACCTGCTCGAGTTGCCTGACAATAAAATGTAATAAAGTAGCGTTAAATAGATTTCTTTTTGAAGTAAATGTGATCAAGTTCAAGTGTTATTGAAGCAGAGCTCAGCATCTGGTCGTGATAGTGCAGGCCATCAGTCCTTCTAATCCAATCTGCACCACCTCTTCAGCTCTGCACAGTATGAAGGCCACACAGTAATCTCCCCAGATGACTCACTTCATAATCTAAGTCACGCCGAGCACATTTCGCTGTGATGAATGTGCCGCACTACAAACCATTGCAATCGTTAAAGTTCTTCACTCTAAGGGTGTCCCTCAGGTCCTGGGTTTCATTGCTTTGGCTCAAATCGCCCCCAGAGGTGATGTTATCTGTCGCTGTCTAGCACGTTACATTTTACCAAGGTACACAGTTATTTGTACACATTTTAAGATGTACACATACTGTAAATACGCAGCTTTAGGATGTTTATGTACACAAAGCACAGTTAAAGTGTGATTAACAGGGGTGCATGCAGAGCTTAATTTGGGCTGGATCTTGCGCCCAGATTTTGACCGGCACTTATTCAATTGGATTCAACACCTCATTTAAAAAACAATTCCAGCTCCTCATTTGTTTTTAGGTGTTTTGATTACATTTTTAAGTATTATATTTGGATGGCTGTGTCTTTTATAGAGTTGAAATCACTGGAAATGTCATTGAATGTAAAAACTGAGCACGAGAGGGGAAAGTTAGGCCACGGTACATCTGAAGTGTGATTTTGCGCAAAAATTATTTCTGTCAGCTTGGAAGACGGGGAAAAATGGCTTAAAATTTTTTTAAATCAATAAAGCTAAGCCTGAAGTAGAAAAGTACAAGGTTGTTTCTGTGGAAATTGCAGAAAAGAGCAGCAGCAGTTAGCGTAGCGAGTAGCAGCACCTGTAGCGATGATGCTAATACAGGAGAACCTGTTTCTAACAGACACAGGAGGAGAACTATCCAGGGGACATGAGGAGGACTTGGGGATAGAGAGAAGAGAAGGAGATGACAGAGAGAGTTCTGCTATTGAGACAGAAGCTCATTTCAAGGCCAAGATGAGCTGCTACTCTTGGTTTATGAAAGACAAAGCAGGCCTCGGCTGTGAAATATGTAAAAAAGTTGCAAAGATACAAAGTTCTCCATGGCTGAATTTTGTCTGTTTTGACAAATAAAAGGTAAACACACATTTTTTTTTCTGCTGTGCTGCTGATTCATCAGTTATGGACTCCGTAACGGGCGATTGTCAGTGCTTCTTTAACGCTGATTCATCATTCTTTTATTAAACATTTAGGTTAATTGGTTGTTTGTGTTCATGTGATATTATTGGCCCATTTTGTTAGCAAAAGGTGCTTTAAAAAAAAAAGATGCATTTTGACATTTTTGTCTGTCTCTTACTGCTGTAACAACACTCTGTGATTGTTCCGGGACCTGATGATAGACAAATTAAGCACTGGGTGCATGTGACTTTTTTGTTCATTCAACTTGTTACTAGCTACAGTAACACTTTACTTTAAGTTGTATACATAAGGCTGACATTACGCTGTTATTATGACTTGACACCTGTCATTAGCATAAATAAGGTGTCATGGAGGCTGTTATTAAGTCGTTCGTTACCTTAACCCTGACCCTAATCATGTAATAGTTCCAACGGGATTAATTTTGTCTTTTTGAACAGTATGTTAAGTTGAGGTTTTGTTTATTCAGACAAGGTTTTTCAGGAAATTTTTAACTTGTGACAAGTTTCGACTGTCGACTGCCAGTCTTCGTCACAGTTGACAGTCAAAACATGTCAAGAAATGAAAATTTCTTGAAAATGAGACAATGGACGTCAGGTGAAACGTCAAAGGAACTATCAAAGGCGATCAGCAGGACTCCTCTGATGAAGACTGGCTGACACTCGAAACATATCAGAAGAGGAGAGGTGGTTTTTCCCTTCTGCTCCTCAACAACGGCGGACGCTTCCCTCTTTTCTTCTCTCCCTGCCCTTATGTGCCCTGCTTCTTTGTCTTGTGCTGTCTTCTTGTCTGAATCTAATAAGAGCCTCTCTCTACATCTCTATCCCAAATCAAAATTATGGAAGTGATCAGCTGGTCTCGCGAAGCAATCGACCATTTTTTTCCGACAGAGAACGGGCAGAGGTGAGCCTGCCTGTCCAGGAGGAATGATTGCGGTGGGATATGTGCTGGACTCCTAAGTGGAGGGTCGTGTGTCTGTCCATTCTTTCTGTGGAGGGTGTGGAAGACATCTACATGATTGGAATTATGACAGGTATGCTGATTGGAGCGCGCAGCAATCTGTATTACGTCAGCCGCTGTTTTGGAAAGGCTGTCATTAATTTCTGATGGATTGGGCAGTGCTCTCAAACTCAGACTATTGCGATAAACAAACTCAGAAGCAAGCAGGATGCTACTTTGGATTGTCTGCACAGATTGGAATCTAACTTGGAGAAGTTCTTAGCCCAGCACTCAGGATAGACCACCATATTGGGTTTAATGCTGAGAGAGGAGCTGTAAGCTGCCTGGAAAAGTTGTGCTGCCGGCCTGGAAAACAAATCCCCATCTTCATTCGGCCCCCCTACGGCCAGCCGTCCAAGGCTGGGTAATCTATTTACCAGGATGTTGTCGACTGATGCTCCGCCCCCTTCCTCTTTTCTCCCCACCACCACCTGGGACTTTGTTTCTAAACTCTGATCTACCCAAGGTTGTTTCACATCATCTGCGGCTGGGCTGAACAGTACAGAGTGAAGCGAACGGATTGTTTCAGTTCTTTGGCCCCCATCTCCTCTCCCTCCCACGCAGTGACTGCAGGAAAGGTGCCTCATGCATGCGCCCCCCCAACGATTGGCTGCAAATCCTCCCCTCCACAGGTTTCCTTCCCCCTGACCAAACGTGCTATGTCCTCGAATTTTTGTTGTAATTGTCTTTTTTGGTGCTTCTGTAAGTGCCAAGGTATTTTTCCAAATCCCACACTGTTCTTCATAAGGAGCACAATTTGGATCTGCCTTTTTCCCTCCTCGTACCTCATGTTTTTTCATTCTCATCTAATAAATATGGGGCAACCTACAGTAGGGATGGGCGATATTGACAAAATGATCCCGATAATTTCTGGTATTTATCACAATAAATAAACGATAAAAATCACGATAAATAAAAGCTATAAATAAAAAATAAAATGAACACAAATAAATGTGAATACATCAACATTAGACACATTTAAAAAGGCTACAATAGCTGCTCATAAACTCAGAGTTCATGAGCTGATATTTTATGGAATGTATTAGTGCATGTGGGTCACTCTATTAGTGTTGTTGTATGTAATTCATTTATTTCCTCATTTGAAATAAAATCATTTTCTAAAAAAAAAAAAGCGCATGAAAAGCAAAAATGACTTCATTAGTGTTTTTACTGCTGCTAAATCTTGTTTCATTTATCTGATAATGAGTTACATAAAGTTATGGTTAATAAATATTTCTCTGATTTCCTATAATTAAACCAGATCAAGGCCAAGATGAGCTGCTACTCTTGGTTTATGAAAGACAAAGCAGGCCTCGGCTGTGAAATATGTAAAAAAGTTGCAAAGATACACCAAAGTATATTTTGGTGTAATAAACACAATAGTTACATTCGTCTAATGGGACCAGCTTTGTCTGTGAACAAGTGAAATATTGCGTTTCGCAAATTGGTACGGATGCATAGTGACCTTAATATTTATGCTAACATTTATTTCACACAACGTGTGACATGTTTAGCTTTTATCCTTCCATACAAGTGTTAAATCTGACCATAAACAAGTCGGTGGCTCTCTGCGGCTTTATGAGAGTAAGACGCGTTCTTTTTACTTGGTCTGTTCCTTATTTGGAGTGGTTAGCATTAGCTCTTTGCTCAGTCAGTGTGTCGGTGGGTTAGTTTAGCATAGTTAGCTTTAGTTGAGTTTCCAGTTCATAATTGTTGCTACAGGTTCATTTCTGTCCCTGTGTTTGTGGAACTTGAATCGGTTCCCTTTGTTGGATAGTTGTCTGGTTTTAACCAAGTAACGGTCCATGATGCATCGCAGCACGGCAGCTTCAGGTAGCTGAGACGAACACCTCACACACAGACAGACAGCGGTGTGTGAAGGGGGCGGTGGCGGTGCAGGTCAGAGCTTCCATAAACAACGTACCGCTCCAGAGAATAATAAGTTGACAACAAACAGGGGCAGTTTTGGCCCGTTGAACATGGTTTTTTTTGGGGGCATTCTTGGCTAAATTGAGGGACAAATGGCCCGTGGCCCTCACTAATTTCTGACATGGGAATTTATCGTTTATATCGTGGGATGACATATTCTTACCGGTGAGATTGTTTTTGACGATAAATCGTAAACGATAAAATATTGCACATTCCTAACCCACAGTTTTCTCGCCCCTGTCCTCCCATGTTATGTGATTGTCTTTTCATGTTTCTTGGACGGGATGAAGCTGAAATGTAATTTTGTTCTGTTGCTCTGTAACATGTGCAATGACAAACAAAGATTGATTGATTGATAAAAACAAATCCTGAAAAACCTTTTCTGAATAAACAAATCATCAACTTAATCTGACACTAAACATAACCCCTAACTTTACCAAGCCCCACTGGATCCCTCCACCAAACCCCAAAAAATGAATAAAATGAATAAAAATACATGGAAACAGTGTAACCAACCAAACTAAATGTAAAAACAGCTTTTTAAGCACTACAACTACTTTTTAAAGCAGTGAACGTTCTGTTAATCTATAAAATGTTGTCATAATCAGCATCACTCTCCTGTCTGCCTTCATTTAAAAAAAAACAGCAGATGAAGTGGATGTACAAGGCCTTGTTTTGTCCCCTGGTTGAGCCGGTGAGCAGCTGTTTACTTTCTAGAGCGTTCGGCCATTAGCTTGCTTATCAAAAGCGGGGTGACCATGGAAACGCCAAAATAATGAATGCTCGTATTGATCGTATATTTTAACCCTTACATTTAGGGATGTTTGCTATAGCTTTTTGTCGATAGCTTTTTTCTGATATTTACCGATACCGATCTGTACACAGATCTCCTCCCCACCAACCTGTTTTTAGGTCACAAATCACCATGGAAAAAACAGTTTCGGGCTCATTTTAATGTGGTGCTACACTGTAACATTGGTGTGTGAATGAGCGGGTATGTAAAGCGCTTTGTGACCTGTCTGTAAAAGGTGCTATATAAATAAAAATTACTCACTTATTTAGATGTAATCCACAAATAAACATTAGTGCAAAATAAGGAAACTAATTCAACTTTAGTAATGGAAAAAGGGACATAGGCCTATTGGTTTTTAACACGTCTCAAACATCACATATTGGTTTTCCAATATTGATGAAAAAAACAATATCAACGTCAACCGACATCACATTTTACAGATTGTATCAGTTGGTTTATAATTCTGCCCTGCAACTTTCAGCGTTTGCATCGGCATGTGCATTCCAGTAATGAACATTCCCATTTGCCTTTTTTTCAGGGTATACAGCCTTTTCCAGTTGAAATTGCATTCAAAATATTTAGATTTATCTGTGGTTTCTGTATTCATATTGTCACACCTGTAGTAGCATGGTCACATAATTAAATACATATGATTAAAGAAATATAAATGACTCTGAAAAGGCATAAATCAACAATGAAAATATGGAAAATTATAGGAACACACCGAATAACGAAAACATACAGGACTCGAAAAACACAAAACAATAATTACAAATGATAGAAAAACTCGCAAAACAAATCTGCACAAAAAGACAACAAACAAGGACAAAAACCTTTCTTGTAAGTCTAATTTAAAGATTTGAAGTGTCCAAACAACTTTGAAAAGATTTTGTATGTCAATTTGTGGAGTAAAATGATGGAACAGAATGAGTGTGGAGCTAAAACGTCGTTCAAACATAATTCAGTTTAAAAAGCCGGTATAAAGAAATGGTTTTTGCATGGTACAGGAATGAATATGATCGTTAATCACCAGTTGTTTTTTAGCTGTAGTTTTTTTTTTTTCCTGTTTTGATGATGAGCTGTGGACTATTTGTAAATATGTAGATTGTTTGTTTGATGTATTGGTATTCAATTGTATTATATGTACTTAAAAAGCAGAATCAGTAATGATTAAAGTTTACATTTCTTCTAAGTGCTGACATGAATGTTGATCACAGTTTTGTGGAGTTGAGCTTTACCTAAAAGATTCCCATCTCTGCTTTATAATAATGCAGTCAATATTTAATTCATTCCAATGAAGAATTAGTATTTAATTACTGAATCATCTGATGGTTCACAGCCTGAGACTGAGAAGTGCTTTTCTAGAATTAATTTTTCACATTTTTTATTCACGTATTTCAACACATTGTTGAACAGTTTCACTGATTATCATTCACTACCTAAAAACAGAGGCTTTAATAAATATTTTTACAACTTACCTTTCCATGTTCACATGGTTTCTAAGATTATTACTGATCCCACTGTCATGAATAGAAGAGTTAGGTTAATATGAAGTTTTTAAGTAATATGTCAATCAATCTTACTGCAATAAGAAATGAGAAAAGCAGGTAATTAATTACAGAAGCCGAATTAAATTTCAACTAATTGGCTTTATTCAATTCAAAATTAATTAACACTTATGATAAGGACATAAAAAACCTGAAGATTAAGATATTTTTTCTAATTATTTATCCACACAAAAGGTTAGCTTTAAATGAAGTCACAGCACAGTTGTTAAACTCAGCTGCCAGACAAAGAAGACTGTATTATTCAATTCCATTTGAGTTTATTCATTTACATGTCATTTCAGCGAAATCGTGCCAAACTTACAAACTCGCGAAGCCATTGTCCTTAATTTAATACTTCTGTGCTATAGAAATGCATGCCCGGAAATCTCATAGGAATAACACATTGGAATCACAATAGAAGATGTGACGTCTGTCCTGCATAGACTGGTGTAGCATTAGCATGGAGTGCTAACAGCTGATGTGTGATGTGTTTAAACAATGGGTCTGTGGCTCCCCCAACACGATCGGCAGCAGAAAAAGTAGTGCAGTTTGTATTTACATATATGGCAAGAAAGTATAATATATATTCTATATTAAACAGCAGTGTTTTAGCTCTTAGATAGTTGGAGAGGGAGGAGCTCACATTCTGGGAGGCGTGTTAGGTGATGTCACCTGCCAACGTGGGCAAAATCCAACTCGCCCGTTTAGAGCTGACTTTTTACAAAATGTGGAAAACAGAACTTTTTCAACTCTGTTCCTCTGAATGAGGCAAAAGGATGTATATCACTGTAGCAAAACCTTTAATGCACTTTAGATTTTTTTTTTTTAAATGCATGTTTTGTTTTATTTGAAGGGCTAATATTAATGAAAAACTTTGTTGTTTTTTTTTTTTTTTAAAGCAAAGGCTACTGGAATATCTAAAAAATGTCAGATTATTCAATAAACATTTACTTTCTTTAAAAAACATGTCTAAAAATGAATAGAAGTAAGATGGACTGACATCTAAGTTTTGGCAGATGTCTGACACGCAAGACACTCGAAAAATAACTCCAAGGACTCAGAACAATCAGTGAGCCAACAGTAAATGTTTGAAGTCAAATTACAACATTAATTATTCAGAAACAGTTTTCCTTATCTAATCAAGACAATGCCGAGATAAAATGCTCTCGAAGACCTTCAAGATATAGTCTCGACACCAAGAACGACCTTGAGTATACTACAACACTAGTTAATTAAGGGACTTGCGCAATGTCCCGACGATGCCCCTGTTACAAGCCAGTTTCCTTAACCATTAGTCCACCACGGCCAACAAAATAAAAATATACCAATATGAAATGAGTATTTTGTCGACTCTTTTCTTCAATATTTTAAAGTCGGAGGCTCTACAAGTGACAAACTCTGTCCAAAATCACCAACAGCTAACAACCAACCCAAGGACCTTTGTTTCCAAAGAAATGGATAAAACAAATCTTTTCAAAGTCTTCCTTTAATGCCTTTGGAAAGCATGTACTAGCTCATTAACCACAGATGATTCCTCAGGCTGTTGAAAAGCGCCAACCATGTTACAGTAATTATCACTACATGTGAACACTCGCTAATAAACACACAATGCTGTCTAGGGGCCATCAAACACATGACTAGTTAGGAAAGCTGGTCAGGTGGATGTTTGAATCGTAGTAGTAATCAGTAGCCAAATGGATTATTAGCTAGGCTAACTGCTCCGGATAGCGCTGATTTCCCCTGGGAACATCAGGAACACGTTAAGAGAGTTCTAAAGGGGTCTGTGGCCTGTGATTAATTAAGTAATCAACTCTCTTAAGCAATAAACAGAGTCAACAGGCCATTAAATATAAATCAGCCTCATGAAACAGACAGTCTATGTGAAATAAAACGCTCCCCAGAGTCCACACTTTGGCAGAAATGCTCGGCTAGGTTGTTTGGACTCATCATTTCTACTAATAGAAAGTCAACATGTGACGTGTGCATTCAGTTAAAAATGGGCTTTTCTTTCTGCAAAATTGGCACATGCATTTTTTATATATCAAGGTTAAATGCACTTTTGACTTTGTCTTCAAGAAGGAGTGAGCTAAAGAAAACAAAAAGAACCTAATGAAGAACTTCAATGGAGCAGCAAACTCAAGGAAAACTACTACGATCATCACTGACCCTGGAAAAGTCTCATCAAACTCTATCCTGCAAGTTAATGAGCTCATCTGAGGAGGTTTTTCTCCTTCATTTTACACCTCTTTCTCTCTCTTCAGTTTCTGTATTCACTATTGGATGCTTTTGAATGAATGAGTTTATTTCTGTCTACATTATTAAAGTCATATAAGCATATAGCATGAAGGACAGTTGTGCAAATGCCTTTTACAGTATTCACAGAACATTATGTTGGCAATTTGAGGGTTTTAATCTTTTACTTACTCAAAAACCTAAGATGAGCAAAATGTTTAAGAGTTTTTAGCGAATGTGCATCAAGGGTGGACATTTTAAAAATGCCTTGAATATGGGCGGGGCTCCTGGAGCATGTAAGCCACACCCACTCACTCTCTAATGCTGCGTTCACACGGAATGCTTCCTCTGCGACACCGGAACGCATCTGCCACACGAAACGCTCCGCATGTGTCGCAGGATCAAAAAATGTTCCCATTCACTTCATATACGCGTCTGAAGCGAAGCCCCGCCCACCAGCATCCAACTCGGTGAGTTTCACTGCCTGCTGAAGCGAGGAGCTGCACTCCTTTTTCTCCTCTCATAAACATAAACCATCAGTGAAAAAAGCCAGTGTGATTAGCGGCTAATGCTATCGTAGCTCAGTGCTGACTTTCAAAGATGAAAACTACAGAGAGAACTTTTACCTGCTATACCACCTATTCGCTGATTCTCCTCCACGCCAAATCCTTCTTAGTCTGGTCCCAGTTATAAAGGCCGTGTCATACAGCCCCAGGTGGTCACACACAGCTTCTACTCCAAGGTTGAATGGGTGAACAGACGATGTCTGTGTTGACTGCCTGACGTCATCGACAACAAAGACTCTGATTGGCTTTAGTCATATTTTCTACTCTTGCGAATATGCGAAAAATCGGGAGTGCGCTCGCACGACCAACGCTCTTGACGAGCATATCGGACCGTACTGCCGCACAGGAAAGATTTTGCATCTGGGACGCATCTATCCATTGACTTTGTATGTAATCTGGACGTATGGACATTTTGTGATGCATCCGGTGTAAACGCAGCATAACAGCAGCCCTTGTCAGTCAGTCGACACTTGCTAGTTTTTATTGGAGGGGCGAACAGTGCTGGTTTGTGACCAGTGTTGGGTAGTTACTAGGGATGTAACGATTAATCGTAAGGCAGTTAAAAATCGATTCATAGGTATCACGGTTGATATCGATTTTCTGAAAATTGAATCGCAGTACTTTTTTTAACCAGCAGAGGGCGCTATCCACAAGTGTAGGCGGCGGGCGGAGTCTGCTAATACTTTCTTTCTGGCCGCCTTCTACTCTTAAATCTGTTAATAAATGATTCATTGCCCCTTTAGCACCGAAAGAATATCTGTAATATTACTTGAATATCTGTAAAAGTCACGTTTTTCTATTAGCTCTGTCTGCTAGCATAGCTTCTCTTCTTCACTGCAAGAATATCAGCATGCCAACCGACCACTGTGTTACCAGCGCCCTCTGCTGGTCCAAACAAATATGACGTAAATCAGTGTAATCACGGTTTTTTTTTTTTTTTAAAGTCCAATTGTTAAGGCACAAAATACATTTTCAGTTGCACTTTTAAAAAGAAAAAGAACTATTATGCAGTTTTGCATTGTTTATTATAGAACCAGAATTTAAATTAATAGACTTCATTTTCATTTGTATTATTCCTTTATTTATTTCATTCAAGATTTATTTTTAATTAAATTGCATTGTTTTGAATAGTTTATCAAGGGATTCTTTTGACAATGAAATATAAAAGGAAAATAATACAGTATTTTTTAGTTTTTTTCTTCAAAAAAAAAATTTGTCTACAGTCCCATTTTGTAAAATAAATCGTGAGAGAATCGTATCGTGAACCCAGTATCGTGAATCGAATCGTATCGGGAGTTGAGTGAATCGTTAGTAGTTACTCAAAAAAGTAATCCATTACTAGTTACTTGTTACTTTTGTAAATTGTAGAGAAATTACTTTGCTAGTTGCTGCATTTGAAAAGTAAGTTAACTACTTATTACGTTACTTTCCCGTTTCATAATTGTGACAAACATGGACAAACATTGCTTATCCCAGGGGTGTCAAACTCATTTCATTTCAGGGGCCAAATACGGAGCCGTTTGATCTCAAGAGGGCCACAGATTTTATGTTGGAAAATGAGTAATTTCAACATTATTGTACCCTAGTTTGCACTTGTACGTATATATACTGTATATATATATAAAATACAAATGATGTAAAAACCTACATTATACAAGTAATAAGTCACAGATAACAGTCCCAACACGGTCTTTAAATTTCCTAGATTTGGGACCAATTTCTATGAAATTATGGAAAATGTTGTCATAAGTTGAATAAAATTTTAAGATGTTTTTAAGAATTTGGAGGGTTTTTTTTTTTCAACAGTTTAACATTAAAAATGTCTGCCATCATGCAAAATAAGCACTGTGAGCCCCTGCAAATGTTGTTGAGTTTAATCTACACAATGATTCATGTTTTCTCTGCCCCAAAGGGCCGGTATTGTCCCTCGGGCCCCGAGTTTTACACATATGGCTCAGCCTGTCAGCATAGTGTTTATGGATTGATTGATTATTGATTTGTTTCTACTTTATTAATCTCACAATGGTGAATTTCAGTAAACAAATAAAAATAAAGTTAAATATACATAAATTCATATTATGTGATAAGTGCAGACCTTGCATAAATTATTCAAATTTTTAAAAAATGTGTGAGTGAAAAGACAGAAAAAAAACATGTTTAGGTTGTGCTTTTATGAGTGTACCAACTCACAAAATACAAAAAATGCTAATTTTAACGATTGTTTTCCTGGTAAACCATTACCAACAAGAATTTGTCGTGCTTTTAACTTTAAGATAACTTAAATGGCTTTCTTTGAAGTCGTTCTCAACTTCAATTTCAAGTAAAAAAGAGAAGAAATTGTCTCTATTAAAGGGAATGAATGTTAGTAAGGCAAAAGCCTAGAGTGAGGGCAGACATCACACTCGAGCTGAATCCCAGAGCTCATTACTAAGATTCCTTGAACGTACCATTGCTTAATAAAGCCTGACCATAGAGTCAAATCTGGTTTAAACTGCATTGTGGGTCTCCTCCCTTATCCAGGTCACTGCTTTCACTAAGGACTGGAAGGGAAGTGCATTATCTGACATAAGAGGCTTGATGTGGGCCATAAGTGGGACACGACTCACAAAATTTTAGAGTGTGGGGAGAGATCATTGGGTTTTACCCCTAAAATGAATAAAATGCAGGTATTGTCCTGCATTGAAATAAAGGTTGCTTTATTTTAATAAAAAAAAATGAGTGCAAATATGATTAACACATTTTAAAACAACAAACATGTGGAGAAAAAAAATAATTTCAGAGGTAAAAATTTGGGATTTTTTTCCCCCTGAATTAAGTCTATATATTAAGAAATAAATAATAAGAAGAATAAAAGATACTATGCATGAAAAGCACGCTTCAACTGGTGTGAAAATGTAATAAGGCATAAAGAATGAGGAAAATGTGGGAAAAAATCAAAGATTTCAAAGGTAAGCTATATAGTAAGGCATACAAATAGAAAAATGTTGATTTTTTTTCTAAAATAAGGTTATAAGACCCTAAAAACTAGTGCAAATATGATGAGCACACTTAAACTGGGGTGAAATTGTAATAAAGTGTGAAAAATAACAAGAATGTGATTTTTTTTTTTCCACAGGTAAGGCTATATAGCAAGGCATAAAAATTTAAAGAAAATATTATTTTTCTGATATAAGGCTAAATTTAACACCCTATAAACTAGCACAAATATGTTGAGCACATGCACTTAAACTGGGGTAAAAATGTAATTAGGCATTTGGATATTTTTTTTTTTTAAAGGAAGGTAAGGCTATAGTAAGGCATCACAAATGGCAAAAATTGTGAATTACCTCAAAACTGAGGTAAGGCCATAGTAAGGCAAAAAAAATTATGAAAAATTTTCAAACACCTCTAAATGGACGTAAGGCTTTAGTAAGGAATAAAAAATGGCAAAAAAAAAAAAAAAATTCAAACGTCTCAAAACGGAAGTAAGGCCATAATAAGGCATAAAAAAGAGCAAAAATTTTTAAAATAACTTAAAAAAGGGTAAGGCTAGTAAGGCATGAAAAAATGGCAAAAAATGTCAAACGCCTCAAAACAGGTCAGGCTATAGCCTTACCTACGGGACAAAAAAAATGTTTTCAAATTATTGTTATTTTTCATACCTTATTACATTTTCACCCCAGTTTAAGTGTGCTCATCATATTTGCACTAGTTTTTAGGGTCTTATGGTAGAATTTTCACAGTTTTCTTTTTTTTTTTTTTCATTTTTATGCCTTGCTTTAGCCTTACCCCCATTTTAAGGTGTTAGAATTTTTTCATCATTTTTTTTGCCTTACTACAGCCTTACCTTCCTTTTGAGGCAATTTTAATTTTTTTGCCTTTTTTGATGCTTTACTATGGCCTTATCTCCGTTTGGAGAAGTTTGAATTATTTTTGCCGTTTTTGATGCCTTACCAAAGCCTTACCTCCGTTTCGAGGCGTTTGAAATTTTTGTTGCCGTTTTTAATGCCTTGCTATACCTCCGTTTTAAGGCGTAAGAAATGTTTTCGCCATTTTTATGCTTTACTATAGCTTTTCCTCCGTTTCAAGGCCAATAGCAAGGCATTGATGAGCACACTTAAACTGGTGTGAAAATCTAATACTTCATGAAAAATAACAATAATGTGAAAACATTTTATGTCCCGGAGGTAAGGCTATAGCAAGGCATAAAAATGAAAAATGAAAAGAAAAAAAAAATTGAGATCATTCTATCATAACACTCTAAAAACTAGTGCAAAGATGATGAGCACACTTAAACTGGTGTGAAAATGTAATACTTCATGAAAAAAAAACAATAATGTGATGACATTTTTTTTCCTTAGGTAAGACTATAACAAGGCATAAAAACGAAAAAAAAAAAACAAACAAAAATAACTGAGCTAATTTTACCATAAGACCCTAAAAACTAGTGCAAATATTATGAGCACACTTAAACTGGGGTGAAAATGTAATAAGGCATGAAAAATAACTATATTGTGAAAACATTTTTTTTATTGGTAAGGCATAAAAATGAAAAAAAAAAAAAAAACATTTTGAATTACATTGCACTCTGTTATTTTTAGGGACATGCTTTTCCAACCCATGGCTCTCCGGACTGAGCTACTGCTACCCGTCATAAGACCCTAAAAACTAGTGCAAATATGATGAGTACACTTAAACTAGAGTGAAAATGTGAGAAGGCGCGAAAAATAACTATAATGTCAGAACATCTTTTTGTCCTGTAGGTAAGGCTATAGCAAGGCATAAAAATGAAAAATGAAAAATAAAATAAAAAAAACTGAGATAATTCTATCTAAAGAACCTAAAAACTAGTGCAAATATGATGAGCACACTTAAACTGGTGTCAAAATATAATAAATCATGAAAAATAACAATAATGTGAAAACATCTTTTTGTCCCGTAGGTAAGGCTATAGCAAGGCATAAAAATGAAAAATGAAAAAAAAAAAAAAAAAAAAAACTGAGATAATTCTATCATAAGAACCTAAAAACTAGTGCAAATATGATGAGCACACTTAAACTGGTGTCAAAATGTAATACTTCATGAAAAATAACAATAATGTGAAAACATTTTTTTGTCCCGTAGGTAAGGTTATAGCAAGGCACAAAAATGAAAAATGAAAAAAAAAAAAAAAAAAAAACTGAGATAATTCTATCATAAGAACCTAAAAACTAGTGCAAATATGATGAGCACACTTAAACTGATGTGAAAATGTAATGAATCATGAAAACTAACAATAATATGAAAACATCTTTTTGTCCCGTTGGTAAGGCTATAGCAAGGCATAAAAATGAAAAATGAGAAAAAAAAAAACTGAGATGTTTCTATCATAAGAAACCTAAAAACTAGTGCAAATATGATGAGCACACTTAAACTGGTGTGAAAATGTAATAAATCATGAAAAATTACAATAATGTGAAAACATCTTTTTGTCCCGTAGGTAAGGCTATAGCAAGGCATAAAAATGAAAAATGAAAAAAAATAAAAAAATTAAAAAAACTGAGATAATTCTATAATAAGAACCTAAAAACTAGTGCAAATATGATGAGCACACTTAAACTAGGGTGAAAATGTAATAAATCATGAAAAATAACAATAATATGAAAACATTTTTTTGTCCCGGAGTAAGGCTATAACAAGGCATAAAAATGAAAAATGAAAAATGAAAAAAAAAAAAAAAAAAAAAAAAATGAGATAATTCTGTCATATGAACCTAAAAACAAGTGCAAATATGATGAGCACACTTAAACTTGTGTGAAAATGTAATAAATCATGAAAAATAACAATAATGTGAAAACATCTTTTTGTCCCGTAGGTAAGGCTATAGCAAGGCATAAAAATGAAAAATGAAAAAAAAAAAAAAAAACTGAGCTAATCCTGTCATAAGAACCTAAAAACTATTGCAAATATGATGAGCACACTTAAACTGGTGTGAAAATATAATAAATCATGAAAAATAACAAGAATGTGAAAAGACCTTTTTGTCCAGTAGGTAAGGCTATAACAAGGCATAAAAATGAAATATGAAAAAAAAAAAAAAAAAAAACTGAGATAATTTTGTCATAAGAACCTAAAAACTATTGCAAATATGATGAGCACACTTAAACTGGTGTGAAAATATAATAAATCATGAAAAATAACAAGAATGTGAAAATATCTTTTTGTCCAGTAGGTAAGGCTATAACAAGGCATAAAAATGAAAAATGAGAAGAAAAAAAAACTGAGATATTTCTATCATAAGAACCTAAAAACTAGTGCAAATATGATGAGCACACTTAAACTGGTGTCAAAATATAATAAATCATGAAAAATAACAATAATGTGAAAACATCTTTTTGTCCCGTAGGTAAGGCTATAACAAGGCATAAAAATGAAATACGAAAAAAAAAAAAAAAAAACTGAGATAATTCTGTCATAAGAACCTAAAAACTAGTGCAAATATGATGAGCACACTTAAACTGGTGTGAAAATGTAATAAATCATGAAAAATAACAATAATGTGAAAAGATCTTTTTGTCCCGTAGGTAAGGCTTTATACAAGGCATAAAAATGAAAAATGAGAAGAAAAAAAAACTGAGATATTTCTATCATAAGAACCTAAAAACTAGTGCAAATATGATGAGCACACTTAAACTGGTGTCAAAATATAATAAATCATGAAAAATAACAATAATGTGAAAACATCTTTTTGTCCCGTAGGTAAGGCTAAAGCAAGGCATGAAAATGAAAAGAAAAAAAAAATTGAGATCATTCTATCATAACACTCTAAAAAGTAGTGCAAAGATGATGAGCACACTTAAACTGGTGTGAAAATGTAATACTTCATGAAAAAAACAATAATGTGATGACATTTTTTTTCCTTAGGTAAGACTATAACAAGGCATAAAAATGAAAAAAAAAAAAAACAAACAAAAATAACTGAGCTAATTTTACCATAAGACCCTAAAAACTAGTGCAAATATGATGAGCACACTTAAACTGGGGTGAAAATGTAATAAGGCATGAAACATAACTATATTGTGAAAACATTTTTTTATTGGTAAGGCATAAAAATGAAAAAAAAAAAAAAACATTTTGAATTACATTGCACTCTGTTATTTTTAGGGACATTCTTTTCACACACATGCACAAACAGAAAAATGTCAGAGTGGGGTTGCTTTCACAATGAAGGGAGTGCACCAGACTACCAGAGCAGTGCTCTGCTACCAGAACAACTTTATTTTGGTCTGCATTGGGACTTGAACCAGCCACCCTCTGGTTTCCAACCCATGGCTCTCCGGACTGAGCTACTGCTACCTGTCATAAGACCCTAAAAACTAGTGCAAATATGATGAGCACACTTAAACTAGGGTGAAAATGTGAGAAGGCGCAAAAAATAACTATAATGTCAGAACATCTTTTTGTCCTGTAGGTAAGGCTATAGCAAGGCATAAAAATGAAAAATGAAAAAAAAAAAAAAAAACTGAGATAATTATATCATAAGAACCTAAAAACTAGTGCAAATATGATGAGCACACTTAAAGTGGTGTGAAAATGTAATACTTCATGAAAAATAACAATAATGTGAAAAAAAAAAATTTGTCCCGGAGGTAAGGCTATCGCAAGGCACAAGAATGAAAAATGAAAAAAAAAAAAAAAACTGAGATAATTCTATCATAAGAACCTAAAAACTAGTGCAAATATGATGAGCACACTTAAACTGGGGTGAAAATGTAATAAATCATGGAAAATAACAATAATATGAAAACATCTTTTTGTCCCGTAGGTAAGGCTATAGCAAGGCATAAAAATTAAAAATGAAAAAAAAAAAAAAAAAAAAAAAAAAAATGAGATTATTCTATCATAAGAACCTAAAAACTAGTGCAAATATGATGAGCACACTTAAACTGATGTGAAAATGTAATAAATCATGAAAACTAACAATAATATGAAAACATCTTTTTGTCCCGTTGGTAAGGCTATAGCAAGGCATAAAAATGAAAAATGAAAAAAAAAAAAAAAAACTGAGATAATTATATCATAAGAACCTAAAAACTAGTGCAAATATGATGAGCACACTTAAACTGGTGTGAAAATGTAATACTTCATGAAAAATAACAATAATGTGAAAACATTTTTTTGTCCCGGAGGTAAGGCTATAACAAGGCATAAAAATGAAAAATGAAAAAAAAAATAAAAAATAAAACTGAGATAATTCTGTCATATGAACCTAAAAACAAGTGCAAATATGATGAGCACACTTAAACTTGTGTGAAAATGTAATAAATCATGAAAAATAACAATAATGTGAAAACATCTTTTTGTCCTGTAGGTAAGGCTATAGCAAGGCATAAAAATGAAAAATGAAAAAAAAAAAAAAAAAACTGAGCTAATTCTGTCATAAGAACCTAAAAACTATTGCAAATATGATGAGCACACTTAAACTGGTGTGAAAATATAATAAATCATGAAAAATAACAAGAATGTGAAAAGATCTTTTTGTCCAGTAGGTAAGGCTATAACAAGGCATAAAAATGAAATATGAAAAAAAAAAAAAAAAAAAAATTGAGATCTTTCTATCATAACACTCTAAAAACTAGTGCAAAGATGATGAGCACACTTAAACTGGTGTGAAAATGTAATACTTCATGAAAAAAAACAATAATGTGATGACATTTTTTTTCCTTAGGTAAGACTATAACAAGGCATAAAAACGAAAAAAAAAAACAAAAAACAAACAAAAATAACTGAGCTAATTTAACCATAAGACCCTAAAAACTAGTGCAAATATGATGAGCACACTTAAACTGGGGTGAAAATGTAATAAGGCATGAAAAATAACTATATTGTGAAAACATTTTTTTTATTGGTAAGGCATAAAAATGAAAAAAAAAAAAAACATTTTGAATTACATTGCACTCTGTTATTTTTAGGGACATGCTTTTCACACACATGCACAAACAGAAAAATGTCAGAGTGGGGTTGCTTTCACAATGAAGGGAGCGAACCAGACTACCAGAGCAGTGCTCTGCTACCAGAACAACTTTATTTTGGTCCGCATTGGGACTTGAACCAGCCACCCTCAGATTTCCAACCCATGGCTCTCCGGACTGAGCTACTGCTACCCGTCAAAAATAACTATAATGTCAGAACATCTTTTTGTCCTGTAGGTAAGGCTATAGCAAGGCATTAAAATGAAAAATGAAAAATGAAAAAAAAAAAAAAAAAAAATGAGATAATTATATCATAAGAAATTAAAAACTAGTGCAAATATGATGAGCACACTTAAACTGGTGTGAAAATGTTATAAATCATGAAAACTAACAATAATATGAAAACATCTTTTTGTCCCGTAGGTAAGGCTATAGCAAGGCATAAAAAGGAAAAATGAAAAAAAAAAAAAAAAAACTGAGCTAATTCTGTCATAAGAACCTATAAACTATTGCAAATATGATGAGCACACTTAAACTGGTGTGAAAATGTTATAAATCATGAAAACTAACAATAATGTGAAAACATCTTTTTGTCCTGTAGGTAAGGCTATAGCAAGGCATAAAAATGAAAAATGAAAAAAAATAAATAAATAAAAAAAACTGAGATAATTCTATAATAAGAACCTAAAAACTAGTGCAAATATGATGAGCACACTTAAACTAGGGTGAAAATGTAATAAATCATGAAAAATAACAATAATATGAAAACATCTTTTTGTCCCGTAGGTAAGGCTATAGCAAGGCATAAAAAGGAAAAAAGAAAAAAAAAAAAAAAAACTGAGCTAATTCTGTCATAAGAACCTATAAACTATTGCAAATATGATGAGCACACTTAAACTGGTGTGAAAATGTTATAAATCATGAAAACTAACAATAATGTGAAAACATCTTTTTGTCCTGTAGGTAAGGCTATAGCAAGGCATAAAAAGGAAAAATGAAAAAAAAAAAAAAAAACTGAGATAATTCTATATTAGGAACCTAAAAACTAGTGCAAATATGATGAGCACACTTAAACTGGTGTGAAAATGTAATAAATCATGAAAACTAACAATAATGTGAAAACATATTTTTGTCCTGTTGGTAAGGCTATAACAAGGCATAAAAATGAAAAATGAGAAGAAAAAAAAAACTGAGATAATTCTATCATAAGAACCTAAAAACTAGTGCAAATATGATGAGCACACTTAAACTGGTGTCAAAATGTAATAAATCATGAAAAATAACAATAATGTGAAAACATCTTTTTGTCCCGGAGGCAAGGCATAAAAATGAAAAATGAAAAAAAAAATAAATAAATAAAAAAAACTGAGATAATTCTATAATAAGAACCTAAAAACTAGTGCAAATATGATGAGCACACTTAAATTGGTGTGAAAATGTAATAAATCATGAAAAATAACAATAATATGAAAACATTTTTTTGTCCCGGAGGTAAGGCTATAACAAGGCATAAAAATGAAAAATGGAAAAAAAAAAAAAAAAAAAAAAAAACTGAGATAATTCTGTCATATGAACCTAAAAACAAGTGCAAATATGATGAGCACACTTAAACTTGTGTGAAAATGTAATAAATCATGAAAAATAACAATAATGTGAAAACATCTTTTTGTCCCGTAGGTAAGCTATAGCAAGGCATAAAAATGAAAAATGAAAAAAAAAAAAAAATGAGATAATTCTGTCATAAGAACCTAAAAACTAGTGCAAATATGATGAGCACACTTAAACTGGTGTGAAAATATAATAAATCATGAAAAATAACAATAATGTGAAAAGATCTTTTTGTCCAGTAGGTAAGGCTATAACAAGGCATAAAAATGAAATATGAAAAAAAAAAAAAAAAAAAAATGAGATAATTCTGTCATAAGAACCTAAAAACTAGTGCAAATATGATGAGCACACTTAAACTGGTGTGAAAATGTAATAAATCATGAAAAATAACAATAATGTGAAAACATCTTTTTGTCCCGTAGGTAAGGATAGCAAGGCATAAAAAATAAAAATGAAAAAAAAATAAATAAAAAAAAAAAAACTGAGAAAATTCCTTAATAAGAACCTATAAGCTAGTGCAAATATGATGAGCACACTTAAACTGGGGTGAAAATGTAATAAATCATGGAAACTAACAATAATGTGAAAACATCTTTTTGTCCCATTGGTAAGGCATAAAAATGAAAAATGAAAAAAAAAAAAAAAACTGAGATAATTCTATCATAAGAACCTAAAAACTAGTGCAAATATGATGAGCACACTTAAACTGGTGTCAAAATGTAATAAATCATGAAAAATAACAATAATGTGAAAACATCTTTTTGTCCCCTAGGTAAGACTATAACAAGGCATAAAAATGAAAAAAAAACTGAGCTAATTTTACCATAAGACTCTAAAAACTAGTGCAATAATGTGAAAACATCTTTTTGTCCCATAGGTAAGGCTATAGCAAGGCATAAAAATAAAAATAAATAAAATTGAGATCATTCTATTATAACACTCTAAAAACTAGTGCAAATAGGATTAAACTGAGGTGAAAATCTAATAAGACATGAAAAATGTAACACCCAAAATCAGAGATAAGGCAAAAGCAAATTTCCTGTTTGTATTTCTGAGATATTTATTTTTCTCTAAGACCTTAAAAACTTGCTTTATATTGATAAGCACACCTAAACTGGTGGATCATTTCACCCTTCAATGACTTACACATAGTTAATATTCAATAAAATATGCTTAATATCAACTTTTTCCACTGCCTGTCAGCTCTCTTGAAGATCATTCTAATATTTAAAAATTAAAATGAAATCAAGGGGCATACTGATGGAAAAACAGCTCAGATGCCCACACCAAGAATATTAATACCCATATTTTCATTGATAATGAAGCCTAACTAAGGTAAATAGATGAGAAACAAACTAGATAATAGATTATATGTTTTATGGGCCTATTTATTAAAGGCTCAGTAATTGAGATTAATTATATTTGAACTTCAATATTTGAGAACGTAATTGTGATTGACTTACAGGAGAAAATTATAAATGCCATTGGAAAAAATGGCGGTCACTGTAATCATAATTACGTAAGTTGTAATTGATCATGGGTAATTAAAGGCGTAATTGAAAAATGTAATTGACCCCAACCCCGGCAGTAACTAGTAAAAAAATGTCACTACAATTAACAGAAGTGACAACTAAATAGAAGTTTTTTTTAGTACCTACTTCGCCATTGTTAACTTTTATAGTCAATATGGAAAGTTTGCATTGCTTATTATTTATGACAGTGTGTAGAAAGCAGAGTTGTCCTTTGAAATGATATGATCGACAGCCAACAATATAGGAATAAACATCCTTTAAAAAAAGATTTCAGAATGAAACAATAGTAACAATTGTTAGCTTATTTATCGTGTATATTTATATATTCAATAGATGTGATCCACTCCTCGTAGTTAATTTCTTTTATGTGTTTGATGTCTCGTGCAGGGATACGCACCGTAAAAAAAAAATACACCAAACACTGCAAAACAACTTTTTTCCTTTAATCATTTCACATTAAAAACACACACTGTATGCTGCATCACAAAATGAGAAAATCTGCTGCCCTGCAAGAACATTTGAAGCACAGAGACGCAAAACAGCCAGTGTTGTTGTCACTGCCAAAAGCAAAACACAGCAGGCCCATATCTCCCCCACCTGCAGGTCAACTGACGGCTGCGTTTGTCTCAAGCCTCCACATGATGAGACAGAAGAACACAGATACTGCAGATTGAGCCACAGACAGGGAATCACAACTAAAAACTCTTGCTTTAATTCCTACCTGTTCCACAGCTATGATGACATGCTAGGCCAGGGGTGTCAAACTCATTTTAGTTCAGGGGCCAAATACAGAGCAGTTTGATTTCAAGTGGGCCGCCAATTTTATGCGGGAATATCAGCCATTTCAACAATATTGTGCCCTAGTTTGCACTTCTACATATACATAAAATACAAAATATGTAAGAAACCAAGAAATATCCAAGCAATAAGTGCTAGATACCAGTCCCAACAAAATCTTCACTTTAAATTTCCCAGATTTTTTTTGCCAATTTCTATTTGATTTCTTTGAATTTTGTAAGAATATTGCGTCTTTTTTCCAACAGTTTAACATTAAAAATGTCTGCAATCATGCAATGTAAGCACAGTGAAAAAATTAACACCTGCAAATATTGAGTTTCATTTTCACAATGATTCTTGTTTTTGATTTTGTTTTTTTGAAAAACAAACAAAAAAACAAAAAAACAAAACAAAAATTAACTGAAAAAAAAAAAGTTTCTTGTTTTCTCTCTCGTTTTTTTTTTTAATTTGGGATGCTCCAAAGGGCCGGATTTGGCCCCCTGGCCATGAGTTTGACACACACATGCTAGGGTGATCATGGCTGAGAATAAATCAACTCTGATGCAAAAAATCCTCCAAATATTCCCACAAGAGTTTTGGTGTGACATTATTTCTGACAGCTCAGCTTCACTTGCACTGAAATGGTGTTTATAGCGATTTATTTTCTTCATTTATATCATAATCATATAAAGAAATGCTACTTGTTGATGAGATATACAGTTGAGGGGGTAAATCTTTAGTCATCTTTTACCAATAATCTACTTCAGCTAGCTGTTTTTATTAATAAAAAAAAAAGAAGAAAATACAATATTCACATCCCACACACACACACAGCAGACTGTAAAAAATGTTATGATTGTAACATTTTAGAAATAAAAAAATAAGTTCAAAGAGCCATGAGCTCAAATGCTCTTAGCTATTGAATCTTCATCCTTTGATTTACTCCATAAAATATTGACCAAAACACCCTCTGCTCTTATACATTTACTGTAGCTTCTGTTTTTTTTTTTTTTAATGCTTCCTGTCTGACAGGATTATAAATCTAAATTCCGTGTCAATTAACCAGAGAGGTCCTCTGGTGAGGTGCAGCGCTCGTAGATCAACAGCAACGGCATGACAGCTGTCAGCAAGAGATGCTGCTGGAGAAAAACCTCTATTTTAGCTGCAGAATCTCAAGATATTTGTTTTGTTTTTACAGAGAAGAAAATATATTTTAAATTTTCTTGCTTTTCTTTTCTTTTTTTACAGAAACGCTCATATATCACCAATATCCACATTCCACCTTAATCAACCCTGAATGACGAGATGCTGATTTAAAAAAAGCTTTAATGAGATGAACCGGTAACACCTGAACTATGATTTTGAACAACCACATGTTCAATCTGTACATTCAAATTTGTATATGTGGTGTCGCGGGCCCTATCCTGCAGATAGAAAAAACAAACAACAAATGGCACACATGTACAGTAAAGCAATACTGCAGTCCAGCGTATGCATTAGCAAAGAGGGCCAGATCGATCGCATGCAGTTTGAAAACCGTTTCTGTACAGTTTATTTGGCAGTGAGCAACATGTTCATTGTGTTTGTTGGGTGGATGGATACACAGCACAGAGGAGAGTCTCCTTTATGGGTGGGTGCGTCATCCAGTTTCTTCATCTGTGTGCATGTAAGTAGAGGCTCATGCCCCCCCAGGCCTGAAACAGCCTTCCTTAACAGTTCAGTGCAGTGATAGAGGGGGCTGATAAATCCAGCCGACAGCTTCTTAATCCCCATTAGGGCATCACTCACAGGGCGCAGTGTCGTCCTTAGACCAACCCTGCTCCTGTCCTCAGCTCCCCCCAAACCCAAGGAGGAAGGTCAGAGCACCCACTCTAGCCCCCGAATGTGTGTCTGTGGGACATGGAGGAGGAATTCAGCAGGCGATCTCCTCCAGGGTACCCAGGGTGGTCTGCAGAGGGACCGTCACAGTGTGGCTGATGGACTCAGAGTGGTTAGCCACCGGGTCACAGGAACTCTGATAGGAACAATGAGAGAGTTTGGAAATGTTACACTGTGGATACATGAGAGCTTTAATTCAGACAATACATTAAATCCACTTTAAAATGATTTAAAATCACCTTGTAAACACGTAATTCCAAATGGAAATGGCCATTCTGAATTAAATTTAAATCTGGAGTAAGTGGCTAGTTTATCCATGTGGACATAAATTCATGATGTCATGAGTTCATAAACTGAACCTCAGCAACTTCAGCCTCAACTTCTCTGACCTCTGTTAGTTGATTTGTTGAATAAACTCAAAGTTCATTCATTTCTCTTTGGGAAATTTTGGCTCCAACTGCCTTTTGAAGTGGTATAGACACACATGGTGTGAGGGGAGATAAGGGCGTTAGGGGAAGGGAAATTCCACTTTATTGAGGAAGACCAACACTGGTGTTAAGAGCTTCTCTTACCACTTCCTCTCCATGACTCTCATCCTCCTCTTCTCTGCTCAGTAAGTCCAAAAGTCTTTCTTTAACCACCTGGAGGCAAGAAAACAGACAGTCATTTTCCTTCGTCCTGAGGGGGAAAATTATGAAATAAGTTAATGTGTAAATGTTTCTACAAATTACACTACTGGCATAAATTGTTTTCATGAAAACTGTTTAAATTGCTTTTATATGCATATTTTAGCACAGAGAATGTTGATTTCCTCCCTTGTGCCTAATTCCGATCATTGTAAGGAAGAAAGATTTAGCTTAGCTGTGTTGTTACTAAAACCCTATGGGGAGAAAACAACTATTATAAGATGTTTTGCTGCTGGAAATGACTTTGAAGGCTGTATAACAAGCAGCAAAAATGTTCCATCTATTTTCCTTCTTCCTTTTAATTCCAGGTTACCCAATCCGCTTAGGGGACAAAAGAAAAACAGAATTTATGAAGGACGGAAGTGTGTATGAAAGAAAACTCCCACTCAAGACTGACCTCGTAAGCATAGTCGAACAGCTCTAAGATGGTGAGGATGCTGGCTCCAATAAAGAGACCCATCTGACCTCCAATGTCGCCTAAAGAAAGAAACGGCGCATTATGATTTACACATGGTCATTAAGCAAGAAAAGCAAACACCGCTTTAGATATTTTCAGATTAAAATGCTGTGTGAATTTTGAGTTTTACAAATAATCTTCTGGAAATGTAACCCAGCGGGAGATATGATTGCATTCTGCAATAGAAATACATTTAATCTTCAATAATATCCAGCAGTAGGTGAGAGAAGATAGGATTCATTTTTCTGCACAATCACATTTCTGTCTCCTTTCCATTACGGTGGAAGGAAAGAACACCTTGTGATCTTATAAGTATTATCCCATGATATTACCTGATGGTAAAGTATCATTATCATCTGAGTTCATGCTTCAGACTCTCCTTGCAAAGAGCAAATATTGGACTAAAGCAAACATTCTGCATTAATAGACCTCTCTTTCTCTCCATTTTAGTGAATGACTATTTTTCAATGACTAAATGATCATTGTAATGTCATTTTATCACTTTCACTCCTAAAAAAGAGGGGAAGATAAAAACTCCAACAATCGAGTCCACAGAGCCGTTTGTTAGTGTATCATAACAAATATACATTTCCTTTATATGAAAATGTTTGTAATTAACTTTCACGTTTACAGCATATGAACTATACCACACCACATGTGCCAACCTCAAAGCCCGGGGGCCAAATCTGCAAATTAATTGTATCACAGGAGAAAATAAAAATAACAAGGAAAACATAAATTATTGTGTAAATTACCAAATAACTCAACTGTAGATGACTCAGTCCTTTCAAATTCAAAAGTGCAATGAAATAGCACAATATTAACAGAAACTTGCTATTTTCCCTTCAATCACTTATCACAATTGCCGAAAGGTTGCTCCATTCTTAAAATCCTGCACTTTATTACAAATAATACCACAAAATTGCTTTAAGTTACACAAAAAACAGACACCAAATGTTTTATATATATATATATATATATATATATATATAAACAAAACATCCAGCTCTGATTTCTATAATGTATTGCTTCGATATCGACAGTGCCTTACACACTGTATAAGATACATGTGGAAGTGCAAACTATGGTATAAAAATGACAAAATTGATCTTTTTTCCACCTAAAAGTTGCAGCCCACTTAACTTCAATCTCTACTATATTTATTTAACACCTTAGCATTATTGACTTTGGTTCTCCTGTTCTGCCATCTTGGCCGTGACGTTAGTGGATGGATAATGTTATTAACCAGCAGCATTCCCACGCTTTGTTGACAGTGCAGCCATGGAAGCCCATGTACACAAAGCCGGTAAAGTGAAACTGCAAATAGCTCAATAAATCACTCATTGCCATGGGAGGACTGGCCATCTGGCACACCGGGCATCGTCGCGGTGGGCCGGTCCAATACATTTTTTTTTTTTTACAAGCGAGTGGAAGCAGACATGGTAACAGGTGGTCGAAAATGGCAAAAACTTGGCAAGAAAAGAGTGAAAAGTGACTAAAATGGGCCAGAAGCAGTAAAGAGTGGCCAGAAAATGGGCAAATAATGATGAACCAGGTGGTATGGAATGGCCAAGGGTAGCTTACATGAGCAAAATGTGGCAAACAATAGTGAAAAAGGGCAAAAATGTGAAACAAAAAGAGCCAACAAGTAAACAAGAAAAAAGGAAACAAGTAGAAACTTATTTGAATGAAAAGTGCCCCCCCCCCAAAACAATAGAGAAAAAAAAAAAATGACAAAAAGGGATATGTTGTGGGAAAAGGGAGCTAAAGTCTGAAAAAAGTGTCAGAACTACTTGAAAAGGGGCAAAAATGGGACAAAGGAAGTTGCTAAATGGCCAAAAGGGTTAAAAGGTTTCTCCCTTATAAGGTTTTCTTCGGGAATAATGATTAAAATTAAGACATAAAGAGTCACATGTTGAGCATCACTGACTTAATAATGGCTTCTACATGGCGTCACTGATAATGTAGTGAACTGGTCTGGACAGAAAATGCCAGGGCAGTATTTTTATCCCAGTCCACCCCTGCTCATTACCAGTTTGTGCATGTTGCTGGAAATGTTGTTATGGTTGTTTACAGACACTAACAATGAAACATTCATGTTTTAAAACCAATTCATCAAAATATATCCACTTGTCAAAGTGTGTCTCTTCCCCTTTAGGGTGTATCAATCTGTGTTTAAAAAGTAAAAGACAAAACAGAATGTATAAGGAATTTAATTGAAAAGCATCAATATGTAGTTGTAAATTAATGAATTACCACTTAAAGAACTTACCAAGTAAACCTGCCACCTCATAGGCTTTCTTCTGCTCAATGGTCTCGTAGTTTAAAGCTTCAAAGAACACATCCAGCACTAAGATGTTGTCCCTGTAAAAGAAGAAAGAGTTTAAATACAAATGAGTCCCACCTGAGGATCACAGCTAATTACTTTAAAAGCAACACAAGTGGAAATCGTTGATTTCTCCACGGAGGCACGTAGCAGTGTGGGAAGAGAACGCAATGAGGCTTTTGTTCTGAAATATTAAGGTTTTAGTCACCGGGCCATGTGGGACGACGTGGGCCATAGAAAGACTTGGCAAGTCCTGTTGTGTGCTAAGCCTAAGGTATAATTATCATGTTACATCACTCATGTAGGTGTGGGGTTTGAACTTATTCCATTTCAACAAATCATTCTACTGTGTGATTAATTCAGCAAAGTGAAAAAAAAAAAAGACAGGAAATGACCTCTTCCAGAGAGGCTGATACATTTTGTCCTTTTGTCTAGTTTTGAATGTTTACAAGAAAAATAAAGAAAACATGTTTGAGAAACCTTAGGAAAACGAAGCTCTGCAAATTAAGACTCGAACAGGAAACAGTGGAACAAACAGTGAGCTCTATATCATATTAAATATCGTATCATGAGTCGACTGTTTCGCTACAGCGCTACAAGCAGGCTTGGACAGCAACGGATTGCAAGTAACAGCGTGACGTAATGTGGGCACAAAAACAATGTAACTGTAATCTGTTACAGTATTTTGAAAAATATGTAATCAGATTACAGGTATATTTTATAAAAAAAAAATCGGGGATTACTTAGGGGGATTACATTCTGCATTACATGACAATGCTGACACCAGTGTAGGAGAAATTACTTATAGTTAACTTTGTAGTATGTTAAAGCATAACTAAGTAACTTTGTCACCTTAATAAATCATTTTCATCGTCCCTGTGAGGGTATTACAAGTGTTGATGGGGTGATTGGGGGGTCTCTCATCCCCCCTGCTGTCTCTGGCCAGAAAACAGCACTTGCAACTTTCCTGCCTCCGACCTGGTAGCAAGACGTACTGCTTTACGGCAGCCCAACACAAACTAACGGTGCATTCACCTGCAGTTCAATCGCCTGTGATGAGTCGCTTGAACTCAGTGGTGCTTTTTTTTTTTTTTTTTTAACTCAGTGGTGCTCTTTGATCACTTCATCGCTCCAGTGAATGCATGAGCGTTCCCTGGGTACCAGGGTTTACCAGGTAACCGCTTACCTGGTAAGCCAGGTTAATCTTGAAGCACTTATTCAAGATTAACCGCTTTAATTTTGCCCCGGTACGTTTAGGAAGCCTCCGCTGCCCGTCTCACTGTAGCGGGAGGAACGAGCTGCTGCCTCGAGGGTGCGGAGTGTTTACGACAGTGACATAACCAAAAGGGACCTTTAGGGGGAGCGGTAAGCAAAAGTAGTTAGTTAGTAGTTTGTACTTAGTTCTGCTTTAACACCTAAAACACCTACTGTACATCAGGTGGTGCTTTTTCTCTAAAAGAAATGACAATTGTTATGTTACTATGATGTGTATGTGACCTGTAGCTATAACTATTATAACTCGTTAAGACTTGACATACCACTCATAATATTAGGACTTAGAAGACCTCTGAACCAAAGCCAAGGTATTAATTAATAATTTATAAAGTAATCTAGAACACATTTAACTCAATCCCAAATATCATCCCAGGCCAATTTTTTACGTTAATATTATTCATAAATAATATCAGCATTTGAAATCCCTTTTGTCCCCCTATAATGATAAACATTTTGAAATAACGTTTTACAACACACTAAAGATGGCAGACAGACTCTGACACTTCAAACATAACCATGACAGCGGGATCCATCTGCTGCTGCTGGGAGGGTTTAAAATGCTGATTGGTTGTCAGTTTTCCAGCTGTTTGACACATACCACATTTATTTTTCATGAGTTTGCTGTCTATTGGTGTGTGTGTGTGTGTGTGTGTGTGTGTGTGTGTGTGTGTGCGTGAGTATTTATAGCTTTAATCAGGACCCTCAGCAGGACGAATAACAGATGCTTAATCTGACTGGGAAAGTTGTGTCAAATCTCGGCCAATTGGTAAATTCTCTAGACCAGGGGTCACCAACACGGTACCCGAGCGCCCCAGGTAATTTTGGATGCACTTTTTTTTACAGCGTATGAACGCGCATTGTGTTCTGCGTCCTGATTGGCTAATGCTGCGTTCACCCACCAGCGACACATCCAACTCGGTGAGTTTCACTGCCTGCTGAAGTGAGGAGCTGCACTCCTTTTTCTCCTCTCACAAACATAAACCACCAGTGAAAAAAGGCGGTGTGATTAGCGACTAATGCTATCCTAACTCAGCGCTACAGAGAGAACTTTTACCTGCTACTACCACCTCCTCGCTGATTCTCCTCCACCTCAAATCCTTCTAGTCCGGCCCCGGTTATAAAGGCCGTGTCCTACAGCTCCAGGTGGTCACACACTGCTTCTACTCCATGTTTGAATAGGTGAACAGACCGGTGTCCGTGTTGACGGCCAGACATCATCGTCAACAAAGACTCTGATTGCGTTCGGCATCAATGTCTGATCACTAGCAGTGTGACTCTGAAGTGCTGTATGTTTGAAAACAGGTTTATGTTTTAAAATCTACGAAGGTTTGAACTTTGAGAGCGTTTAAACAAGAGAGAAACGATAATTCCTGTCTGAGTGGTGTGGTGTGTGGTGAGGGGTTTTACAGCCTTAAAACATGTATAAAAAAAGTAAATAGTAAAAAATAAAGCTGACTACTTTGCGAATTTCACCTATTGCGAGTTATTTTTAGAACGTAACCCCCGCGATAAACGAGGGACTACTGTATACAGTACCTATGAGGTTCAGAAAGGTTGGTGACCCCTGCTCTAGAGTATTAATAAGATTACCTTATTGCAGTGGTTCTCAAACCAGGGTGCACAGTGGTGTAGAGGTAACACGTCTGCTTCACACAAGAAGGCCCTGGGTTTAAGCCCTGGGGTGGACAGTTAGGTCCTTTCTGTGTGGAGTTTGCATGTTCTCCCCGGGCTTGCGTGGGCTTTCCCATAGGAGTGAATGTGAGTGGATGTCTATGCGTGTTGCCTTGCGATGGACTGGCACTCTGTCCAGGGTGTACCCCCGCCTAATGCCCAATGGGAGCTGGAGCTCGGCACCAGCAGACCCATGTCAGGAAATGGGTGGAGCTTGGATTCTTAAACCATTGAACATTATTTTCCCTCTCCATTCCAACAAATTTTCAACAAAATGAGTCAAAAATGTAACCTTCAGTGAAACCATCAAACCCCACTGCGTTACTGTAATTACTTTTTTTAATGCTCACATGCACTGCTACTCTGATCAGATATGTACGGTATGATGGTAGTCAGGAAGTAAGAAACACATAGTGAGAGAAAGAAATATATGAACACCTGCAAGACAACCTGAGCCCCAACATGCAGAGAGCACACAGTACACGTTACTGAGACTCACGTGATGTACTTCTCAGACTTGTTGAACTTCTTCTGCAGGTAGCGTGCCGAGGTCTTGCTGGGTATTTTGACCATGGACAACTCTTTGTTGTAGCGGGTGGTGTTGCACGGCGTCCTGCACATGCAGCTAGAGCTCTCAGATGACGACAGCTTGGCTTCAGTAGCAGAGTGGACACACAGGACACAAAGGGACAAGCGTACATTAGAGAAACAGCAGAGCTGGTGTCTGTTCGATGCCTCAGGTCCTACAACATGACTCAGCAATATAGAAAGCATACATTTCATATCAGTGATAACTATTTTAGGTGTAGTAGTAGTCATCAATGAGGAGACAATATTGTGTTACTAGCAGTACTAGTAAAGTTTTTATTATTGTCATTATTAATGTCTACTCAAGCACTAGTGAGGCTAGAACCATTAGAACATCTCACTAGACCACTAGTACTACTAGTAAAACCAAGAGATTCACTAGTAGTGCTACGCAAATTAAGTAGGAGGGATTATAACCAAATCCAGCTCCTTGATTGGTTGTACAATTTTCAAAAGCCAATGGCAAGCCTGAATCACCTTTTTCTGTCCAGACCAGCCCACTACATTATCAGCGACACTACGGAGAAGCCATTATTAAGTCAGTGATGCTCAACATGTGGTTATTTATGTCTTAATTTTAATTATTATTCCCCCAGAAAACCTTAAGAGAGGAAACTTTTTAACCCCTTTTTACCCATTTCCTTTGGCCACTGACCATTTATTTTGTTTGGCCATTTTTCATCCAATAAGGGACAACTTTTGCTCAATAAATACCACTTGTTTCCTTTTCCTCTACATTTTTCTGCATCTTTTTATTCCAAATTTTTGCCCTTTTTCACTAATGTTTTCCACATTCTGCTCATTAAAGCTAATCTTTGCCATTACACACCACCTGGTTCCTCTTTATTTGCCCATTTTTTGGCAAATCTTGACTGATTTTTTTTTTTTTACTCCATTTTCGTCACTTTTTTTTGCCACATTTTTGCCACTTTTGGACAATTTTTGGCCACCTGATAGCATGTCTGCCTCCACTCGCTTGTAAAAAATAAACGTAGCGGACCGGACCGGCCCACTTTCGGTCGATGGCCCACTGGAATGATGCCTGGTATGCCAGATGGCCGGTCCACCCCTGGTTACACTTTTTGCTTTACTAGTCCTACTCGTGAAACATTTGCGCTTCACTACTGAAGTGTACTCGCGCCCTTGCAGACTAAAATTGAGTCCATGTACTAAACTGTGGTTGATCTTACAGATATATATTAGAATATAATACAGCAAAGCATAAAGTCACAAGGTAGCAATACAGTATTGCATCACCAAAGTCACCTCCCAGACAGAGATTTTAAGGTTTGCTTGTCCCCCTCCAATTCTTTTATTTTTATTAAAAAGTTGTCGTACACACTTTTCCTTGCCAGATTTCAAGTGCAGGTCATTCATAAAGACAATATTACTCAGTTAGAAATGTGTGGGCGGTTATAAAGATGAATCCCATAATGACAGAATTATTCACCGTCAGTGGATCCAAGACTGGATAATAAAGCGGCAAACGCTAACATGCCCTGAAGCTGCTAATGTGAAACCAACTTCAGCATGACTGTCATGGAGGAGAAAGGTCTATTTAGGTCTGCGCTGTGGGAGTTAGTCTCACAGAGAAGAGCGTTAATGCACAAAACGTTAGTTTTAATCTGCTTAAATTAGACTTTCTCAGTTGACTCAATATTTTTTTTGAATAAATGTGCTTGGGTTTGGGGAGTACAGTGGATTAGTGGTGATCATGTCTGTCTTACAGCATGATGGACCGAGGTTAAAGCCAAGTGGTGCAGTTTCCATGTTCTCCAGTGATCAGAGATAGGCAACTTTTATTGTAGTGGGCCCACAACAATGTGACTGTCTGATCCGAGGGCCACATTATCGACATTCAGGTCAGTATGTAGAATAATGACCAATCTAGTCATTAATACAGGAAAAAACAAAGGGTTTTGTAATGGTTTTATTGCTCGTTTTGTTTTTTTTTGGAGTTATTCTTGTGTTTTTTTATATTTACTTTTCACTTATTTTGTGCAACCTTTGGTGAATTCTGTGTAATTTTTGTGATTTTTCTGGGTTTTTCTAGTGGTTTTGTGCATCGTTTTGCAATTTTGTGTTTTTAAGTCATTTTGTGTACTTTTCTACAATTTTAAATGATTTTAAAAGCAATTTGTGTATTTATTTTTAGTTGTCATTTAGTACATTTCTCATTTATTTTTGAGTACGGTATTTGTGTGGTTGTATACAGGATTCTGACATTATTGTTGGTCTTTTGTGTATTTTTCTGTAAATCATATGTTTTGCTTACTTTCGGGGCAGCATAACATTTTAGTGTGTGTGTATGTATGTGTGTATGTATGTGTGCATGTGTGTGTGTGTGTGTGTGTGTGTGTGTGTGTGTGTGTGTGTGTGTGGGAGAGGGATGGGGATGCGGATTGAGACCCAAAAGTAGGTTGTAAAACCATTTTCAGTGCATGTCAGGCAAAAAAAGGGCACTTTCTGCTTTTATTTTGAAAGGGTTTTAATTCTAGACAGTCCCGTCACTGCACAATTAAAAATAGGATCTTGAAATTTACATACCACAACATTTATTTAAAATATTTTGAGATAAACCTATTTATGATAAACACCATAAAAGCATATTTTCTGTGCATCTTTCAACTTTTGAAATGCCCCTCATTAGTTATTTTTCTATTATATTTTGTATATGAATACTTGTTATAATTTGTTTTAATTGAGAGTGAAATGGTTAAGAAGCAATTCAGTAATGATAGGAATCTCACTGCCTATTCCTTAGAAGTCGGAGCATGTGTAGAAGTTGTGACATAGTTTGGAGCTTTGTACTTTATGTCTCTCTGATCCCGCCCACAACACTAATAAATCATCAGAACACTCCGTCACGCAACTCGTGCAGGAACACTCAGTATTGGTTTCAAAGTAGTTTCTTATAGTTTTGATTGAAACAGTCTATCAATAGGAACTTATTCATCAAATCCTGTGATGAAATAGAAATGAGAATTGAACCCAAAGAGAATTTAATGAGATGTCAGTGAATACACAGAAGTAAGGCTTCATTGTTCATTTAAATAATGGCTCTCTTTTTATTCTTTTACAAACACTTTACCAGGAAGTATTAAGTATATATATTTATTCTTTCTCCTTTATATTTATCATCATTATTATTTGTTATTTTTTTGTTCTTCGCACCAATTATCAAGTCAAATTCCTTGTCCTATTTTTAAACTGTACTTGGAGAATAAAAAATTCAGCCCTGGCATTTTCTATCCAGACCAGAAGCTGTTACTAAGTAAGCAATGCTCAACATGTGGCTCTTTATGTCTTCATTTTAATAATTATTCCCCCAGAAAACCTGAAAAGGGGAAACTTTAACCCAATTATACCTATTTCCTTTGGCCATTTTGCAGACTTCCTTTGTCTAATTTTTCAGACTTTAGCTACCTTTTGCCAATAAATATCCATTTTTTTACAGTTTTTTGTCCATTTTTGCAAGTTCCTTTTGAAACTTTTATCAAAATTTTGTGCTTTGTTTCAATTTTTCTGGCTACTTTTCAACCAAATAAGCTAACTTTTGGCCAATAAATACCCACTTGTTTTTGCTGCACATTTGTGCCCTATTTCACTATTGTTTGCCACATTTTGCATATTTAAGCTACCATTTGCCATTACATACCACCTGGTTGCTCTTTATTTGCCAATTTTTTGGCCACTCTTGACTGCTTTTGGCCTATTTTATTGACTTTTCACTCTTTTATTGACACGTTTTTGCCACTTTTGGACCATTTTCGGCCACCTTTTACCATTTCTGCCTCCACTCGCTCAAAAAAATGAAAAGAAAAAACAAAAACACGTAGCGGACCAGACTGGCCCACTTTGGGTCAACGGCCCACCGGGACGATGCCCTGTATGCCTGATGGCCAGTCCACCCCTGTATGGATGCATTATCATGAACCATGATTTATTCAAATTTAACCAAAAACATATTTTTTTGTCAAGAAAGTCTCTGTTATTGTTTCATTGTTGCATTTTATAATTTGAGTTAACCATGCGGGAGCTTGTATAGGTAGAATGAGCCAGAACCAAAAACTCATGTTAATTATAGTAAAAAAAAACAGAGTGGAAGATGAAGCAGAATATTTCAGTCTCTAAATTAGACGAATGCTCTTTGTGTTATTTCACATCTTGGCGCTGCTGTTGTGTGTGTGTGTGTTTGGCACCGACTGCCTACAAGTTTCTCTCGTCTTTTGTTTCCACTTTTAGGAAATAAATTGCCAGATTGTAGCAGATCTGCTGCGGCAAGGGAACAAGATATTGGAGCTAGAGACTGTTCCAGCCTTTTAAAGGTCATTCATTATTTCTCTGTATGCTTTTAAGCATGTAGGCATTTTATTTTGTTGATCACTAAAGTTCTATTATGGATCCAAAATTTTGATTCTGCATACCAAATTATGAAACGTTGCACTAAAGGACAACAAAAAATACACACATTTAGTTTTAGACATTTACTTATTTTAATATAGACAAAAACAAAATGAAAAACAAAAATAAGTTCAGAAGATAAAATGACAACAAATATAAATCAACAACAAAAATGCACATAATGACTATGATAACAGAGAGCACAAAAGAACAGGTTTTTTTTTTAAAGAAAATATAACAAATATACACAAAACAACAACAAAAAACTTTTAAACGCGTTTTTGGGAGTTTTGTTGAATTTGTGACATTAATAAATAACTACTGTGCTTACTACAGAATAATCAATGTTTTTTGCTGTAATTTGCACTTTAAACAAATTTTCCTGCGGCAAAACATTCCACTTCCACTTATGTTAAAGAGATTTAAGTCCAACAACCTTCGTCTGTCAGTGGTTTTATGGTTATGGCTGATAAATGAAACGTTCAAGTATAACAAACTCAAAAAATTGAGCCAAGATGTTAATACAGCTTTTATTATTATAGGACATTATCATTATGATGTTTATAAATTTACAGGCATGTGCAGCCGTGAAATGGGTACAACCTTGTGTGTTGAGCACCTGCAATGCAAAACTATTGAAAAAAAGAATACTTTCTGTGATTGAAAACTTTGCAGGAGGGGGAGAGGATGACATACACAAATCTATAAATGTTAAAGCACTTCTAATTCATCATCCTACTGTTCAGGTGGGAGCTCAGGCTGCCAAAACCTTTTACATGGTTGTATAATTCTAAACAGTAAACTATGAAATAGGATGCATTATCTTTGTGAAACCAAGCATTAAGCCCCCTCTCAGCCTGCAGTGCCTGTCTGTACTGATGATGCTCACAGACATGATGAGGCCTTTATGAAACAAGCAGAACACCAGCGCGTTCAAACAAGTTTGAGTGACTTGGGAACTTCTGAGTAAGTAATGAAAGCCTAAAGCAAAGGACAGAGCTCACTCAAAACATGAATTTATTCATTTTTATGTCATACAAACAACAATACGCCAATTTAATTAGCAGCCAAATCTAATAGATCAGTAAACCTTTCTCTTTCTCCTTGTCCGACTACATTTTACTCAGAATTCTATGGGAGAAAAAACTATAAAACATAATGATGGAATGAATGAGTGATAACTCACATTTTTAATTATCACATTTTGTAAATAAGTATAATGAAAAAGTAATTAGTCTCTCCTGAATGGATTTATTTCTATATTTGTTATCATTTAATCTCCCTTCTGTTCTAATCTAGATAATTTCTATCATCGTTTTGTGTATTTTGTCGTTGTTTGTTTGTTCTTTTATTTTTCAGTATACTTTTGTCTTATTTTGTGTGTTTTTGTCAACACATTCTCACTCGCAACTCGCCACCTACACTATGTGACGCTAATCAGAATCAGAATCAGAATTCCTTTATTGATCCAAAGGGGAAATTGCTTAAGGGTCGGCCCGTGGAAACAAATGTTTTTATAACATTTTTAGTGAGAAATTTACCCATAACTTATGGTTAGGGTTAGGTAAAGGAATGTGTTTTCTCGATGAGACCCCCTGGGGGGAATCAGGGCCCCTGAGTAGGGAGTCAAAGGCAGGCACAGTTTAGGTTTAGAAGTCTTATTTTGAAAAGTTACGGCGAAAAAAAGGTTACGGACCCATAGTGAAGGGGTACCCTTGGTGCCACGTTCCGCCACGTCGATATGTGACGAGTTAGGAGTGAGACTGGGTTTGTTTTTGTGTGTTGTTGGTGTTATATAAATAATTCTCTCTCAGTGTGTGTTTTTTGTGTGTTTTGGTCGTTTCTTATGTCGTTTTGTATGTTTCTCTGTTATTTTTGTGTATTTTGCTGTGATCTTGTGTATTTTTCGCTCACGTAGTGTGTCTTTGTTGTCGTTTTGTGTGTTGCTGGTAATAGGAAGTATTTTTGTCTCTTAGCGCATGTGTTTTTGGTGTCATTTTGTGTATTTTGTTATTGTTTGTCTGTTCCTTTTCTTATTCTGTATATTTCTCTCTTATTTTGTGTGTTTCTGTTGTAGTTTTGTGAGCTGCTGGTAATATTTAGTATGAATATCATTTTTAAATAAAAAATAAACATTATAACAACATAGTTTTAATGCTTTCATTTGTTAATTTTCCATCCAGTGCAGGGGTGGATAAACTTTTTGACTCGCCACATTTGGTTGTAAAATTTGATCGAGGAGCCGGATTACGAGCAGATGGAATGAGTTTGTGTGAACAACATAAATGACATTTAAAAGCCAAGACATAAAAGGCTTTGGGATTTGACAGATGTTGATTTTACCAATTAATTTCCAAAGGCATTTTTTTTTTTTACCACAACATATTATAGAAATTTGCAATTTAATTGGAAACAGTGCTGATTTTGCCTTCTTTAAACTTAAGAATATTTCTTTACTGTGAGCATTTATCTCTGTGTAAAGCTGTAACCACAGCTCTGTTTCTGTGTTGCTCCGATCCCTCAAAAAAAATAAAATAATTCAGCCGATCTAACAATACAAATTACTAGAGATGTAACGATTAATCGTAAGGCAGTTAAAAATCGATTCATAGGTATCACTATTCACATCGATACTGTGAAAATTGAATCGCAGTACTTTTTTTAAACAGCAGTGTTGGCGGTGGGCGGAATCTGCTAATACTTCCTTTCTGGCCGGCTTCTACTCTTAAACATGTTCATAAATGATTCCTCACCCCTTTAGCACCGAAAGAATATCTGTAATATTAAGTGAATATCTGTAAAAGTCATGTTTTCTATTAACTCTGCCTGCTAGCATAGCATCTCTTCTTCACTGCAAGATATGTGCATGCCAACCGACCACTGGGTTACCAGCGCCCTCTGCTGGTCCAAACAAATATCTGACCTAAATACATTGAATACACAGTTTTTTTTTTGTTTTTTTTTTTTAAGTCCAATTGTTGAGGCACAAAGTACATTTTCAGTTGCACTTTAAAAAAAAAAAAAAGGAACTATTATGCAGTTTTGCATTGTTTACTATAGAACCAGAATTTAAATCAATAGGCTTCTTCTTCATTTGTATTATTCCTTTATTTATTTCATTCAAGATTTATTTTTAGTTAAATTGCATTGTTTTGAATAGTTTATCAAGGGATTCTTTGGACAATGAAAAATAAAAGGAAAACAGTATAGTTTTTTTACAGTTTTTTTCCCCCAAAAAATAAAGGAATATTTTTTCCGTCATCATTTTTTTACAGTCCCATTTTGTAAAATAAATCGTGAGAGAATCGTATTGTGAACCCAGTATTGTGAATCGAATCGCATCGGGAGTTGAGTGAATCATTACATCCCTACAAATAACACAAGTAGCTTAATGTGCTTGAATTTAATTAGGCTTTAAATACTTTATAAAATACATGAAAAAGGATGTAATGGTGACAGCTTTTGTACATGCCAACCTAAGTTTGCCCATACCTGATGCTTGTATCGAACATAAAGAGATGTCCTTAAAAAAAGTTGTAGTTTAACACAGGCATTAGCTGTAAAAGCTAAAATTATACATTTAATTTTTATCTTATTTTTGCGTTTTACAATTTGATTACTGTAATGTGCTTCTCAATCTCATAAAATCACATCAAAGTTGTTCTTAAGGTATTTGATTGTGTCTCTAACTGGTTTGAAGTATTTGTAATTTGCATAGTATTGCCCTGTAGATGTTGGTCATTGCAGTTTTATTGCTTTGAATCAATGGGGAGAGCTTTTTTGTGTAACGTGCCCTCAATTTTTTACGTTTTCCACATTTATCATCTTACAACAACATATATATCCATGACACAAAGTATATCACATTTTTAAGATAAAACTTATGACAAACATTGTTTTTCATTCAGATTAGTACAATAATATATATATATATAACCAATTAGAAATGCACTTGGAGAGCGCAGACCTTCACCAAGCAGCTCAAGCTCAGCTAACACGCTCCGGTCACGGAAACATGGTAAACTCAGGTATTACCAGAACATCACCAAAATGTAATCACCTGTTCCTTGTCCCACTTATCAATTTTCCTGAAAATTTCATCCAAATCCGTTCATAACTTTTTAAGTTATTTTGCTAACATAATGACTGGCAGACAGACTAATTATGTATAAACAAAACTAAAATGTCTCTCATAGGTAATAAACTATCTATTTATTTAGATATTGTCATGTTAAATGTATATGTTTTGTCAAAAAAAATTGTGTATCACTCAAAGATTAAAAATCTTAACTGAAAAAATACATAAATACTAATCGCATTATTTAAAGTCTAAAATCTTGTGTGATTTTGTGTGTGTGTGGATATCCTTCGTCTTTGCACAATATTCTTTGTGTGGAATTATTTGTATGGACTTACCAAGAGCCGGCTCTGCACAGTCCTTGTACTGCTCAGGTGTGCAGTAAGAGGCGTCACCTAAAATAAGTTCCAACACACGTCACATTAGCTGCAATTTAACTTTATACAATGAAAAACAACAATAATAACATAGACAATCGTTACAAAAATTAGATGGAAGAAAAATGGGGTACTTGAACACCTCTCAGGAGGTACACAAACATTTGTCAATTTATTTTTTAACATTATATTATCAATGATTACTTGTGGCACAGCTCTTGGTGAAGTTTGAATTCTAAAACGAGTAAAACATCAGACATAAATGAATAAAAAGGCCAAAGTTAAGGGTTAATGTTGAAGGAGACACAGGAAAAACACACATTAACAAGAAGTCATCAACATCCCCCGCCAAAGAAAAACCAAACAAGGGCAATAACTCCGGAAAAAATAATTGCGCGCTTCTCCTTTTCAAACTCCATCGAGGTATTGATACTCTGAAGCCACACATTGAATTTGGTTATATTATCTTATCCTGTTTCTGAGAAAAGCTGTCCACTTTAACTAGGATGGACGGATAGATGCACAGACGAAGCTCAAACCTATATCTCCCTTCCACGCTTTGTGACGGGGGATTAAAATACCACTATACAAAAAGTCTGCTAGCTTCATAATAACGTCTATGGGAAAACCCAATTATATGCTAACATTTACCGCGATCGGCAGTGATTTATATAACGCACCGTTTACACAAACACAGTACACTTAAACAAACTCACAAGCATATGTTTTTTCAAGCTGAAAATACAAGAACTTAGCTAGTATAGACCAGTAGGCCATGGGCTTTCAAGATGGTGACTTCCGACTCTGGAAAAAATAATTGCGCACTTCTCACTTTCGAACTCCATCAAGGTATTGACACCCTGAAGCCACACACCAAAATTGGTTATCCTATCTTAAACAGTTTCTGAAAAAGCTGTCCCCTTTAACTCGGACAGACGGACGCACGGACGAATGAACGGTGCCCAAGGGGGATAATAATAATGTATAAGATGAGCTAAGGGTTTTTTGCAATAAGAAATAAAGGCTAAGGGGTACATGGGGAAATTAAGGTTGTGAAGCACTGTTCTAGAGCGACAGTCCTTGGCCTTTTTAAAAACCCATCTCAGAATACAAAGCAGCAAGTTGGCTAAAAACTTCTTTACATTGTTACACTCTCTTGTTCTGATGCAGGCGGAATATTGGCAGTACTCACCAGGCATATGCACCATCCTACAGTTGCAGTTCTCCACGATGTAGCGCGTTTCACAGTCGATCCTGCAGGCAGTTACACTGTAGACTGGGAAAAAGCCTGAATCCAGAGCTTTGTACTCACATTCTCCCCAGGGAGGCGGCAAGAAGGTCAGCTACAGGCAAGGACAGAAAAGTAGGGTTCTCAACAAGTCTAAAGAAAACAACAGAATAACCTACTGAAACCCAGGTGCACATACAAAGATCAAAGGAACACAACCTGTTTTTTTTTTTTTTTTATAATTATCATTAATTATTCAAGCACCGATATACAAACAACTTGTGTTTATATGATCCTACAGTGATGCAGATACAAACTTGTTATCTATAATAAGCAAAGCCTTTTCTGTACTTTAAAATAATAAGCAGTAATTAACCAAATGCATTAGTGAAGTACAAGTATCAGTTCGTTATGTTTGAAAAGTGACCTTTCTGTAATGACTGTATTCAAAGGCAGAGACGAAGTGGTTTGAACTAGAAATAAGCAAAAATGAAAAACAAAAGAACAAAGAATTAACGTGTATGGCATGTAACCATCTCCATTACCTTATATAACACAATCATTTCAATGCAGTACTGATTAAGTGAATTAGTGCACCTGCAGTGCTCGGTGTAAAAGCCTGTGCACTGACTTCATGAAATCTTTGTAGGTCTATAACATTTTTCTAAATTACATATACTGTCAGCCTTGGTGAAGTGTGAGGCGTATGGAAGACATGAACGCAGAGAGGGAGGCAACAGGCAGAAGTAAGGTTCACATAATGTCCATTTTAATAAGTCTCAAAGCCCCAGAACCTAAACCAAGATTACGAAGAACAAAAAGCATTCTAACAACATGCTAAATCAAAAGGTAAGTGCAGCAAACACTGTGTCGAACCACACCTTAAGTAGTTGATGGAAGGTAATCAGGAGATAAGGGACAGAGGCAGAGAACGTAAACCAAACAAACTACACACCAAATCAAACAAGACGGAATATAGAGGGACTAAAAGTGAAACATAATTAAAAAGAGGTGACAAACCAAATAAGGACCCAATATCTAACAAACTAAACAATACAAAAGCTGTGTGTTTGGTAACTTTTTTGCAACGCGTTGCTCTGTTCCTATGTTCAGAATGATTCTAGTGAAAGTGTACAAAGCCTTTTTAGGAAGTGATTTCCTTTGTTTCATCTGAGAATTAACTTTAATACATGGAGAGGATAGACATGACCTTATTTGAAAATTCAGGCCGTAATGTAGCAAGACCAGGACCCACATCAATGTTAAAGATTATTGTTGATAATTTTGAAAAAAAAATGTTGAGAATTACAGTCCGTCACAACTTTCTGTGTAGTTTACCATCCATCATCCATCCATCCATGTGTACCCTTGCTGATGGAAGGAGGTTTTCACTCAAAAATCACACGATACATGGCCCCATTCATTCTTTCCTTTACACGAGTCAGTCGTCCTGGTCCCTTTGCAGAGAAACAGCCTCAAAGCATGATGTTACCACCCCCATGCTTTACAGTAGGTATGGTGTTCTTTCCTCTCTAAACACGACGAGTTGAGTTTTTACCAAAAAGTTCTATTTTGGTTTCATCTGACCATATGACATTCGCCCAATCTTCTTGTGGATCATCCAAATGCTCTCTAGCAAACTCTCATGTATCAGATTCAAAAAAAGGTAAAGAGCAGAGGTAAAAGTAACTGATTACAAGTACTCACGTTACTATAATTGAGTTGCTTTTGTGGGTGTACTTTTATGTATGACTTACTTGTACTTGTATTTAAGTACAATTTCAATTGATTAACAGTACTTCTACTTGAGTAGGATACATCTGTACTCTTTATACTTCTGGTAAAGAGTTACAGCAACTCTCCTAACGCCAATGTTTGTTCTTTGAAAAAAACTTTTTCCAACATAAAGCAGAGAAGCTTCAAAGGAAATCGGGCTAAAGTAACAATGGAACAGATACCAAGAGCTTGTTAGTAAAATCTCTACAATACAGCACACAGTGACACATGTTCTGCTCTTGTTCCTGCAGCTCCAAAAAGTCAGACAGCAGACACGAACCCAGACACATAGAGTCCCATCTGTTTCACAGCAGAGGCAAGTAAGTTTCTCCACAAGAATCACATTTATCACTTACAGCCACAGTTTCCCAGCACATCCCAGGAGATGCAGCATCGTATGTCAGACACCAATTTATGTTGGATGAAGCAACACAAAACATCCCATCGGGTAAATCCTCATCCAAAGTCTACTCGTGACACGATCCAACAACTGGGGACATCTCAGGGTAGATTTAATTCCTCCCAATGAAATAGTCCCCACTGGTAGGTATCATGTCTTCAGGACATCTACAGTTTTAATTGCAAATGGTTTTATTATTCCTTCCAGGATCTTGTAACCTTTTTAACTGCTGTCTGTTCTCTAACGGATGTCTGACGCCTTGTTTATAGTGGGATTAGATTATGCACTGGATTTATTAATGAGGTGACTTCTACATACATTCCACACACACACACACACACACACACACACACACACACACACACACACACACACACACACACACACACACACACACACACACACACACACACACACACACACACACACACACACACACACACACACACACACACACACACACACACACACACACACACACACACACACACACGATATTAAAATGGGGTCAGTTCACGACCCAAAAAAGGTTAGGAACCACTGATGTAATGTCATATACAATGCAACCTTACAGTGAAATTTGTCTCTGAATTGTACCTATCATGTTGAGGAATTATGTATAATTAAAAAAAAGTATAATAATCTGTAAAGAATGTAAATCGGTAAAGTAATGTAGCTCTCGTTGATGAGATTGTTCTCCGTCACTATTGGTAGTCTTACATCGGCTGTAATTTGTGGCAATGCATAGAGGCTCCTGACTGCTGGTTAATTTATATTCTAGTTTAAAATTTTTATTTTTTATCCATGTACGCCCTATGACAATTTGCGCACCCCCGGAGGTACCTGTACCCCACTTTGGGAACCTAGGGTCTATTGTATAAAATCCCAAAATAATTGAGGTTGTAAACTAACAAATGTGAACTGTTTTACAAGCTATAATGCTAATTTACCGTAATCATTTTAAATAACGACTTTTCCCTTTGAGATTTAAGTTTATGGCAATTTTTGAATACATTAAAATTCATATTATTTTAAGGGATGACTTATACATGTTGGGACTTCACATCTTTGCATTTAAATTAGTCAATTAGGAATTGTAGAATTATTTCAAGAATTAATATTTTTGTCTATACATTTGCAATGAATTGATTCCTTATTAAATCAGCTCAACATCCATCCATTTATCTATTTTCTGTCCGGCTTGTTCCTGTTTTCAGGGTTGCAGGGGTCTGCTGGTGCCTATATCCTGCTTTTGATGGACATTAATGGGCCCATGTTACGCTAAATAGACTTTTCTGTGCTTTAAACATCATAAAAGTGCTATTAGGGCTTCATACACATGCCCAAAGTGTTTTTTTCATTGAGTCCCTCAATCGTTAGTTAGAGGGTGATTTGCTCCTTTCTTACTGCAGGGTGAGCCCAAACACCTCGCTCCAATTTGATGACGCGACCTCAAATACTATGTTTTTGGGGTTCTTAGAACAAATGTAGATGGGTGAAAAACAGTGTTGTGCTAGGTACTGAAAAAAAGTAACTAGTTACCGTTACTCGTTACTTCATTCACAAAGTAACTCAGTTACTATTTTGATTACTTACACCAAAAAGTAATGCGTTACTGGAAAAAGTAACTTTTGAGTTACTTAGAATTAAAGAATTTATTATTTATTTTGGGTCATTTGTGTCCATACAGCTTCATATCAGTGCTGTAATAATATAATAACCCACTGTTGATCAACTACTATAAAACAACCATAAATGATGTGCATATAAAGCATAAAACAGCTGCTCCAAAATTAAAACTGTAATTTTTCAGCCTTGACACAGTAATGTAAAGTAAGCTGTGCACATTCAAGGTGCACATTCTGCTGTTGCAAATGCTTATAAAAATAAATGTGGAAAAACTAATTCACAGCATTTTTCTCAGCTACACAATGCTAAACATATCAGGTTAATGAGCTGCTGTTAGCAGTCACTCAGCAGCAGCGACAGGCTCCATATTTACAACAACATACCGTGCAATAGTTTAGCTGACCTGTTCCAGTCACAGTCCGTTAAAATCCAGCCACAGCGTTAGCTTAGCTTCACTGATGCATCTTTTGGAGACAAAAATAATGTGCGTATTTCCACTCAGAGAAGCACGTCCTGTTCTCGCATTGACTCGCCATGATTGGCGCACGTGATGTAAACAAAAACACGCTGACAATGCTTCTTCTTCTACTGTTTTACTGTGTTTGGCACGGCGTCCCGCAAAAATATGTAGTACCACTGTAAACAGGAAGTACACTGCAGCTAGCAAAGCAACGGACAAATGCACCATTTTGTAACGGTAACGGCGTTATTTCATTAGAAAAATATTGCGTTACAGTACTAGTTACTGTCAAAAGTGATGTTACAAGTAACGCGTTACTGGTGAAAAATAACATGATATGGGACCTTTAAAAGCGATAAAAGCAGACACACTTAAATGTTTTGAATCATCAAACCAATTTTAATATCTCACAAAGCCATGCCAAGTCAATATAAAATGCAGTTTCTAAATGATGATTTTTTTTTTTTGTTAAGAGGTAAAAAAAAGAAAATTGAAACTTATATGACCCAATGTGAAAAAGAAATTGCCCCCCATCGTTAAAACATGAGTTAACTGTCTGCGGAAATCTGATTACAGTTCCACTGGCCACACTCAGGCTTGATTACCCCTATGGATGTTGAATCAAGAAATTACCTAAATTAAACCTGTCAGACAAAGTGAAGTAGGCTACAAGACCTCAAAAAGAAACAGGATCCAAAGAAGTTTAAGAACAAATAAGAAACAAAGTGATCCAAGGCTTTGGGAATACAGCAAACCACGTTTAGAGACACTATCCACAAATGGAGAAGATTGGGAGAAGTGGGGAACCATCCCAGGAGTGGTCGATCAACCAACATTACTCTAAGAGTGCAATGACAACTTATCCAGGAGGTCACAAATGGTCCCAGAACGACATCCAAAGAACCAATCCCCAATTCTTTTGAAGAAATATTCCATGAACAGACGAGACAAAAATTTTACTCTTTGGAAGTTGTGCGGTTCGTTAAATCTGGCATTAAAATTAAAATTTATTTGAGAAAACAACATCTTTCTAACAGTCAAGCATGGTAGTGGCAGTGTCATTATCTTGGGCTGCTTCACTGCTTGAGGACCTGAATGACTTGCTGTGATTGATAAAACAATTAAGTGTGCCATCTACCAGAAAATCCTGAAGGTAAACGTCTGGCCTTGGTCATGGTTTGTGCCTTAAAGCTCAAGCACTCTTGGGTTGATTGATTGATGGCTCGAATAAAACTAAATTAAGTTTTTGGAGTGGCCAGGTCAAAGTACAGAATTCTGTCCAATGGAGATGTTGTAATGTGACCGTAAACAGACAAAAACTCTCAAATATGGCTGGGTTAAAACCTTTCTGCAAAGAAGAGTGGGCCAAAATTCCTTGACAGCGATGCTAAAGACGTGTCATTACTCATTGCAAACGCTTGGTTTCAGTTATTGCTGCAAAGAGTGACAATTACTATTTTTGTGCCTGATGGATTTTGATTTTTTTCTTCCTTAATAAAAAACATCAGAAAATACATTTTATATTTACTTGGGTTGTGTTTGTGAGATATTAAAATTGGTTTGCTAATCCAGAGTCTGTCAAGTGTGATAAATATGCAAAAAAAAAGAAGAATAAGAAAGGGGGTAAATACTTTTTCACGGCACAGTATGTCCCTAAGGCGAGCAACTAATCACTCTTCTGTTAATGAGAAGGTCTAATCACTCTGTATGAATTAAACACACCCACTATCGTGTTAGCGTGAGATCAGAATACCATCTCCCTGACCTTCAAATTCACCTTCACACTTCAGCCAATCTTCTTGCTGACCTAATTAGAGTAAGCTGTAGCTCACATCAAATCTGATTATTTCTACCTTCTCAAAATAGCTAAGGTGCTCAATTTCAATTTTAAATACAGTGAGAACTGGTGACCTGGTTAGAGTCCACCACTTAGGACATTAATCAAGGCTCTGTGTCTCTGTTGAACCGACAAAGTCCTCTAATTTACCTTTAAAAGTTGGTCAGCAAAGGACGCTGTTGTCTGATTAATGTTGAGAGTGTAACAATAAATCAATCAGGTTTTGCTCTTTGATACGTTTTCCCTTGAGATCAGCAAATAAAGTTTCAGCTCAAAGCCCTCAGATAGAGAAATCTCTATCAACTAGAAATAAAAATGAAAGCCAGTGTAGCGTGATAGAAAGATTTGCAGGTTAGTGAACACCCCCACACGCATACGCACACAGAGTTTGCAGGTGGCAATGGGAGCATTTCACCTTCTTGTGGTCAAAAGTTTTCCTTACAGTTCTTAATATAATGCACATAATATACAAATATTTTAAGTGCCATAAAACACAGTGACTGTATAAAATATATATGAATTCATTGATTGTTCTTTTAAGTTAAGTTATATTCTGGTGCTTGAGTCATGTGACCATCGTCTTGGTTTCAAAACTTCAAATTTCATTAAGTCTGAAATCCTGAGAAGGTCAAACAGTTTGTCTGCAGTGAAACTATGTTGAAATGTTATTATTATTTTTTTCTTTCATAAAATAGTTTTTTGCTGCTTTGATTCTAATATATTAATCTTAGTTTAAACAGATGATAGTTCTACCTCAGGTGTGTAGTAGAAGTTTTCAGTGAAATGGTCCCAAGCTTTTGAGACTTTAGGTTGGTTCTTCTTCTGTTGCGCAATTCTTCTTCACAACGTAAATGGTGAAGCGACACTGCGCCCAGCAGTTCATGTATGGTACTGCAGCAAAAATAGTAAAAAGTAAAAAGCAGCCGCCGGCCTGATTTTATCATACATTTACAACAAAAAATGATGCGCCAACGCAAATCTTTTTCTTTTTTTTTTGACCCCCCGACAAGAATCTCAAACTCCGCCTATGATTCTAGTTAACAGTTACCAGTTGTTTTTTGATTATACAGCCAAACTACTGTATCTCTACTTACAGTACATTTGTTAATACTAATAAAGGTTGTTAGGTTAAATGCATGTTTTTCTACAGTCATTTGGTACCAATAATACATTTGGAATGAGTTAAAGGGCTCGGGGATCCAAACACCTCATCCCCCGACCCCACTCCACCCACCACATGAATCTTACTCTGACCTGGCATTAAACTTTAGAGCCCCCTGTATGTGTGTGTGTATGCAGATTGCTAATTAAGCTTTGCATTCGTTTATGCTCATCATTGATGGTTTCCATCTGTGAGGACAAAAGGATGGTGAAAATCATTCGGACTGGTCACCATTAAAGGCCCATGATGTAAAATGCACGTTCAGTTACTGCCTTTTTATTATATTTGTTTACTTCTTTTTCTGGTTCCAAATGAGAGCTTTATATTACATTGTTATTAAAAGTGAATCCATGCATTGACACACAATAGAGAAATGTATCTTTTTTCATTAATGTATGGAATATTGTAGTCATAAATGCGTACAAATGACAGAAACAGTCATAAATAAACTGTATATATATATATATATATTTATTTTTTTATTTTTTTTTATTCTTTTTTTAACAATGTAGCTGACACGTGTGCACTGGTTTCTGTCATTAATCACATAATAATGATAGCTTATTTTTATGATGATTACCATGCAGTTGTTTGTGTCACAGTTGAGTTGTGTTTAGGTTATTTAGTTGTTTCTACCATCTGTTATACTTATTTACTTATTTTTTGTGTTTAGAGTAAAGATGAACTCACAGTGTGTGCACAGCAGCTTCTCAATTAGAGTTTTAGTTTTGACAGTTTGTTTATTTCAGTCTGCTCTCGCAAAAAACCTCCCATTAAAATACTTCACAAAACAAACCCCGGTCACAATAATGATGACAACATGATTTCACATTATTTCTGTCAGTCTGTCTAATGTATAACGGGAAACCATCTATGATTTTTTTTTAGTTCTGCAGAATAAATCATTTTTTGAAGTAATTCCACTTTGGGCATTGACCATTGCCTTCCCTGAAATATTAAACAACCACATTTTTACATTTTCTTTAGTCTCTAGTTTTCCAAAAACAAAATTAATGATTCCAGAATCCAGCAGGGAGTTTAACACGGTAGGATAATTTTCCACAGACTTGTGAAACAAAGTGTCCTCCTGTGTTAATTACTTTGCACTAAACTTGTAATGTGTCCCACTGCGCAGGCTGGTGGAAAAGGGACAGTGTTTTCATCGTAGGCTGGCAGCCACAATTCTTTTCTCACGCTGTTAATCTCACAACACGTTGACGGATATGTAGAAACAGAAACCCCAGAGGCTCATTATTCAAAAGGCCTCACCATCTCTACATTGATCTTTCCTCTATTTCCAGCGTGTCGCTGAGCTGACTGTGTGGCTAAAACACACTGAGATGTAAAGAGTTGGGATCAGGTTTGGACTGAATTTAGTTAAAGAAAAACTTCTGCCTACTAGGGGTTGAACAGACTAGTCGATTAGCCGACTAGTTCACTTTAGTGTTGTCTCGCCACTTGACTAGTCGCAGTATCTGACTTTTGCCCAAGATGGCGGCGCAACACAGCAAACAAGGGTCCTAGTACCCCTGCACGGCAAGGCAGGACAACATCAAGTGTTTCTCCTCAAACTGCAGCTGGTAGGCAGATACTACGGCTAATAAACATGCTAATGTTAGCTGTAGTGGTAACATGTCTGTGTATAAAGCAGATCTGGAAAACATCAGCAGTGCAGGATGGAGGCTCCGTTAGCGAGAGAAAATTGCTGTTGTGCCAAAATCTGTGACCCAAAAAAATCTGTGACCGGAAGTAGTGACAGTCCCAACCCCTGCGGCTTCTTTAATAGCTACGAAGAGGTTTAAGCAGTTGATGTAGCACTCTTCTTTTCTGCAGCTGAGAAGCCGCAGCAGTCACAGATTTTTTGTTGACCATTCATACCGTAAAAACGGCGCTAAAAATGACACTGTTTATGACGATGCTGTTTTCCTGCCACCAAGTCGGAGGCAGGAAAGTTGCAAGTGCGGTTTTCTGGCCAGAGACAACGGGGGGATGAAAGACCTTCCGATCACCCCATAAACACTTGAATTACCCTCAGAGGGACTACGAGAAGGATTTATTTAGGTGAAAAAGTTACATAGTTCTGTTTTAAAGATACATTTGAACCTAGAGTTTCCTACATTCTGCAGGTTAACAATGAAAGGCAGCTCGAAAATGTGCAAATAGCAATAACAGCTGTGCCATATTGGACCAACGGTTATTCGTACAGATATTTACGCTCCTTTAGATTTCTCCTCACACACCAAACTACAGGTGATGAATAGAAATGCACATATAGTTTCATAACAACAGCATATCAATGATTACATGACATGCAATGCTATTCCATGTGTTATGCACATGCTGAGGGAAACAGAAGGGCTTTTGATGTGACAATTAATTCATCTTGACAGATACCTGCAATTTAGTCAACCATTTCAACACAATATGTTTTTATTAGCACACCTCAAAGTGAAACAAATAAAATAAAGAAATGAAGGATGGTGGGGGGAAAAAAAACTGAAAAAATGACAACTGTTAGAAGACAGACATTGAGCTTGACAGCGCGCTGCCAAAACACCATCGATGGAGTCTTTGCAGCTCCAAGCAAAAGGAGTGAAAGCAAAGGTGGTGAAAAACAACTTTGGCAGCAGAGAAAAGACTGCCTGCATCAAAGCTCACCAGCTGCATGTTGCTGAGAGTCCTGCAGCCTTTGCTATTTGCTGTGTGAAATGAAACAGAGGTGTCAGTGTGAATGAGAGGAGATCCAAAGGTGAAGCTCTCAGGAGACCAGGGGCACCATGTATAAATGCTCCGTACGTACAAAAGAAAGCAAACGTAAACAATGTTTGGGATTTATAAAAAAAAACAAACTTGGTCAGATAATGTGCACACCTCCACAGCAGCTCTGACCAGGGTTTGGGTCAATTACATTTTTCAGTTACAATTACGTTATTCATTGCCAGTGTTGGGAACGTTACTTTAAAAAAGTAATTAGTTATAGTTTTTATTTATTTTTACTTTATTTATTCAGTTTATTTCCGACATGGTTGCATTCACAGAAGTTTTGTTATTCCTTTTTTTTTTTTTTTTTTGTACATGCCGAAAAAGGAGACGAGAGAAGCAGTTTGCTTATCTAAATCCCGTCCCCTGTTTTGAACACAGAAAATTTACATCAAAGCTTGTCTCTCTGGACAAACAGTCTTAGGTTGTTCTGAACACAATTTCATTTTTTTTGTCCTTTTTTATGTAGGATTTATTCTCATCTGTAGTCAGTGTTGTCTTTTTTCATTCGTCCGCTCTCTCCGAAGACCAGAAGAGAAGTTACTACTTGTTCCAAAAAGTAACTGCATGAGTAACTAAATTACTCTATACTAAAAGTAACTCATTACCAAGGAAAGTAACTATTTGCATTACTGTTAAAAAAAAAAAAAAAAGTTGCTCTATGTTAAAAAATTCATTTGTGTAAAATAATCAAATATTACACATATCATATATGAAGGATATATTTGCAAAAAACGAAGGGGGAAACAATTATACAGACGCCCCAGGGAGTGAGTGAATATGCGTGCGCCATACACTATTTATTGAATTAGTTATATGTACTGTCATTGTGAGAAAAACATTACATATTATTATGAAATCCAGACAGTAAGTGTGTTCTTAACCCTAGAACACTATCGGCGGGAGATTTCCACCCGAGCAAACATATTTACAATATTTTCATGAAGTTGTGTTTGTCAGAGTGTCTTGTGGCACACATATAGCCTACTCAAAGGGTAAACAAAGAGGGGGCTGGCTCACATCGTGCTACGGTAACACACAAGGATGGAATGTGAAAAAGTCAGACAAAACTGTTGTGGGAAAAAAAAATAAAAAATACATACACACATATATATATATATATATATATATATATATATATGCTGTCTTCAAAAGATTGCACTTCTTGTAGCATTGACCTTCAACAGCATGTGCAGACAAAGTAGGGAATAAAAAAAAAAAAAAAAAGGTGTGGATGTTCCTCTACTCTAAAACTCACTTTTTCCTACAAGCACATGTTTGGGTAAAAGCGTTAGTGTCCCGTTATTACTACCCTGTGTGTACTGACTGCATCTAAAACATAAAGTAAGTAAAGATGGTTCTAAAATATCTCTTTTTAGTTTAGTAGTTATAAAAAAAGTCATAAAACCCGTATATAATATAATACATTGTTACCCATTCAAAAAATAACATTTTTTGTTCCACTCTCCTGCAATGATTCACCAGGGAAGCCTCAAATGCCATTTTCAGTTTTTTTTCTAACATTTTTTTTTTCTTTTTGTCAGGCATGGCATAGTTGAAAAAAAAAAAAAAGAACACAACTCTAATCTAAGACGTGTGAGCGCCTTCCTTTATAAATCTGAAAGTTTTTCGCGCATGCGTTTCAGTGTACGCCACTTGAAATTATCTTTCCTACGTACAGTTCTATAAATGAGGCTCTAGCTGGGAATCGATTGTAGGTCTACCATCATCATGAAAGCACAAGAGGCCAAAGAGACGGAGACAAACATAAAGCTACAACACTGGAATGCACCCAAAACTCATCATCACCTTTTTCAAATTTTCAGAAATAAATTTTTTAGTAAAAAGTTAAAGATATGACTTAAAGAAAGGAGAAAAAAAAGAGCTAATAATGAGTATCAAAGAGACCCACCCTCTGTTCTTGTGTGGCCACAAACGTCTGGAAACCAGGAGCTACACCAAAGCCCAGCTCGTGTACAAAGGGAGGCTCAGCCTGGCTGTGGATCTGGACTCGCACACCGGCTTCAAAAGCTGTATCCTCTACAAAGAGAAGACAGACACAAAGAGTGACGTTAATCAACAGAGCCAAAATTATTATAAACATTAAATAAATTCCACATCTGCTCATGAACACATGTTGAATATTGAATAAGTTATCTCATCAGTCAAACTGAGGCTTTTCCTCGCTTACTCCATGCAATGTTACACCTTGAAAAGCATTATAGTCCATTGCATGGCCACAACACAGTGACCAAGAACCACACAGAGATAACGTCACTCGTATCTTGTGAGAATGATTGTTAATGGAAGTCAAATAACCTTCAAAAATCTAAATATATCCAGTAAATGACATGCTCGTCATCTCATTGTGTTGGAGATGCAAGTGTTTCTCAAAGAGGAAACTGACAAAGAGCTTTTTCTTGACAAATAAAGAATCAAACTAAAGACTAGTTAAAAACAAATGTTTTTATCATGCATATGCTTATAGATGCTCGCAACGATATTTTTTATCCAATAAAGATGCAGTGAAGGCCTCATAGATCAATAATGCAAAGATAATTTGCTCTATAAAAAAGGTTTAAAAGTTTTATTTAATGCTTGAATGTTTGTTTTGATCTCAACTGTAAACACTCCATTCTTTGACATTGAAAAAAAATTGTGCGTTGCATTGTGGGATGTGTTTCTTTGCCTTTACAGCGATTGGCTTGACTATTGTTCGAGACTGTTCCCTGGTGCTCCCCGTGATATCAACTCACTCTGCCGGACATTCCATTTCGCCAGATTACACTCTTTAACTGAATGCCTCAACTTTTAATGAAAACTGAGTTGAGAAGTCACGTTGCCAGAGTTTTTGGCGGCAAACAAAATAATAATTTTAGAACTAAAGATCTTCCATTTTATGATCTATAAAATGTACACTATGTCTTTATCTGTTAAAAAAAAAAATGTCCCTTAGAGCTTTAAATGCAGTAGGACTTTGCTACCATCAGTCAGTCCTCATGTACGGGGCGCTGATTGTAAAGTTGCGTATGCTAAAATAAACAGCAACTTTTCACAACATTTAGCAACAAAGCACGTTTGAAAAAATAGATTTTTTTTTTTTACGTTACTTTTGACCAGATTTACAGAAAATATTTGTGGAATTTGCAATATTTTCTTTTCTCGTAAAAAGAAATGTCCATGTTAAATCTAAATTTTAAACATTAAATTTAAATGTTAAATCTAAACATTAAATATTAAATCTAAACATTAAATGTTAAATCTAAACATTAAATATTAAATCTAAACATTAAATGTTAAATCTAAACATTAAATCTAAGTCAAAACGTTAAATCTAAATCAAAATATTAAATGTACATTTAATATAATATAAAATATAATAAATATTAAATCAAAATGTTAAATGTTGAATCAAAATGTCCTGGGTAAAACTAAATATTTAGCCAATTCACCGGAAGTACCAAAATAAAAGCTCTTTGGCGCAAACGAGGGCTAGCCGCCTTCTTTTCACACAAAGTAATTGCGCTCCACTGTTTGTCACGTTTCCTCAGTGTAATAGTTTAACAGTGTATCCTGTTTTCTGTTTGACCTAATCTGTACAATTAATTACATGTGCAATGAATAGGATTACCTGTTGTTCCGCTGAAGAAATCCTTTCTTTGGTTGATTACCATTGTTATGTTCTCCACTCTCCTCTTTCTGTTCCTGCACTGTTTGCTCTGCTTCTGCTATGTTCTTTCCCATTATTTCTTTCTATATGTGTTCTTTCCCATTACTTCTCTCTTTCCACTCCTTCAAACTCTATCATAACTGACGTCCAACCCTCCTTCCTTCCTCGGTTCTAAACAATTTCTTCACTCATTTCACTCTTTCGATCCCTTTTTCCAGCTTCTCCAAGTCCACATCAACTGTAATTCCAGTTATAACTCCTCATATTGTTTTATTTTCTCTAAGACTAACACTAAGTCTGGATTTCTCTCCTTATCCTCTAACTCTTCCTCCTGTGACATCAACATGGACCACCATAACTCCACTGCGGATAGCGTTCGTTAGCGCCTTGAGCTTTTATTTAATATTTAGTTAGATTTATATTTAACATTATGATTTAACATTTAGATTTAACATTTAACATTTAGCATTTCGTTTTAACATTTATATTCAAACGTAACATTTATATTTATATTTACTATTTAACATTTAGATTTCAGATTAACGTTTAGATTTTGATTTAATGTTTAACATTTAGATTTCAATTTAACATTTAGATTTCATATGTGGTTTGTTGTTAAATGTTGCGAAAAGTTACTGTTTGCGCAACTTTACAATACTCACGCCTGTTCCTTTAATGACCAGTAACTTTGTTCCCTCATGTGTAACTTTAACAGTCTTTATTTCTTTAAACAACAGGATGTTTGTGTTTGAGTATCTTTAACCTAGATGGTAAATGGTCTAAATCAGGCATGAGCAACGGGCGGCATGGGGGCCACATGCGGCTCTCAATCTAATTTTGTGCGGCCCCCCCAAGTAAACAAAATGACTCCAAACATCATACAAAATTACAGAAAGAAATATACAAAAGGAAAACAAAAACACACAAAACAAAAATATACATAGTGACAACAAAAACAACCAAACAATACCAAAGACCTAAAGGGGGTATACTACGAATCTAGATGACCTCTTATTGCACTAACTTCCAGGATTTAACCAGTGTGTGCTGTCCTCCAATGGTCGTTGGAGCTTAATCACTATGGCAATTAATACTGATAGGCTTACATGGTCGGCAGCAGGTTTTGCTCTGGCTTAGATGTTAGCGAGCCTAAAGTCCCGCCTCCTGACCAATCAGATCTCTTAGAAAACACCCTGCCCGTTGAAAGATGATCCTGGTTGGTGCAAATATGACAGCTGAGTTTATAAAGAAGATTATTAAATACGAATGCAATCCATTCATCCTTTAAGAGAGACATAGATTTATATTTAAAGGACTGATTTACAGTCAGCTGATATAGCCTGTGTGTGCGGACGGCTGAAGTCATTAATTAATTAACTAATACGCTGGGGTTGACATTATCAGCAGGAACATGCACAATGTGCTCTCATCCCAATGTGTGTGATAGAGGTCTACTTGAATAGAAACTCGTGTGTGCTGTAATAAAGTTTAACTGCAGAGCGATGTCCGTTTATCATCCAATGGATTAACATAATAAATAATCTCGTGCTGTTGCGCATTCACAGTGTCAGCAGCTTCCTCCCTGAGTGCTCTCATTCCTGCCTTTTCTGTAACAACAGGGTTGTCATTGGTATGAATTATGGATTTTAATTATTTATCATTTTAAACTTCAGCAACCTGGTCGGTACCAAGTTATGAAGTGGATCAGACCTGAGCGAGTATCAAAGCTCCGCCTCCTACTGTGCGCTGCACTATCACTGTTGCTCTTCACTGTCATCATGGATTTATATTTATTATATTTGTTTATAATGGTCAGACGCCGCAATCTCCACCCCTTTCATGTGCACACGCACGTAGCGAGGCTGTAATCACTTGGCTTTAATTAGTGTGTTGTGATCATAGGTGATTGACTGTCGTAGGACAGCTCCTGTCTGACAGGGAATGTTTGGTTAGTTGAAGCCAGCTAACGTTCCTTACTGTGTTATTGCTCAAATTGGTCATTGTTCTAAATGCTGACATGAATGTTAATAATGTGGCCCTGGGATCAAATCATCAAATTTTTGTGGCCCCCACTGTGATAAAAGTTGCCCATGGTCTAGATGATGGCCACACTCGAAAAAGCAACTTTTTGTTATTTATCATTATTAGCTTTTAGGGATGACAGTATACAGATTGACTGCTTTTGAATGGCTTTGATCAACTGCTGTGTTTACACATTCAAAGTGTACACGTTTATGCCCAGTATATGTCATTTTAGAGAGAAGGAAAAATACATCCTTTTAGTCGTAAATTCAGCAGCTTTTTTCCACTTGAGGCCACAGGCTGTTAAAAGCACATTATTTATAACACACTCTGGAAGACGTGTCGCTCCATTTGCTGTAACATCAAATACAAATTTAAGAAGGATTGGTTCTGACTTAACAGATGAAAAGACCATTATCCCTTCTTTTTAAGCTTTCATTTACACGCACACACACACACGCACATAAGGCAAGGAGGAAAGAGCTATAACATTGACAGGCAAACAAAGATCCCCCTATGTGGGAATCGATAATGCTTTTCACTCATGCTGCATCATTCAGTGTCAGTAGTGGACTCGCGGACATTTAATCATGTTTCTCCTTCCCCACTGACCTGCTGGTCATCTAGAGATTCTCTGCTACTGAGAGAATGGAGTCTTTCTGCATGGATGGACACGTAAATGAGCACACATGGACACACAACAATAGAGCCATCAATCTAATATCTGTAGATATAGCACACATTGCACTGATCAGATTCATGCTCAATAACAGTTGAATGCATCACAGATTTTTGGTTATAGACATGGCAGGAACTAAAATGAAGGCCCATAGCTCAGAAAATCCAAACTCGTGTATGTTAGCCCTGTAAAGCCTGAATCATTAAAATAATTTACAGAAAATGCCAAAAAAAAAAAAAAAAAATCAAATATCAATTATGATAGTAGTACAAGTAGACTGATCTAGTCTACTCGTAGTACAGTAGACTGATCTAGTCTACTCGTAGTACAAGTAGACTGATCTAGTCTACTCGTAGTACAAGTAGACTGATCTAGTCTACTCGTAGTACAAGTAGACTGATCTAGTCTACTCGTAGTACAAGTAGACTGATCTAGTCTACTCGTAGTACAAGTAGACTGATCTAGTCTACTCGTAACTGACTTAGTCTACTCTTAGTACAAGTAGACTGATCTAGTCTACTCGTAGTACAAGTAGACTGATCTAGTCTACTCGTAGTACAAGTAGACTGATCTAGTCTACTCGTAGTACAAGTAGACTGATCTCGTCTACTCGTAGTACAAGTAGAATGATTTAGTCTACTAGTAGTACAAGTAAAGCCAAAGATTCATTAGTAGTACAAGTAGAGTTAATGCAGATGAAGTAGGAGGGATTAGTAAACCAAAATTGAGTACAAGTAGAGCTTAATAATGGACTATGTCACTAATTTAAGCTGAACGGCTTTCCAAAGACCTTACTAGTAAAACATTCTACTAGTAGACAAATTTGTGTTACAAGGCAAATTTCTTGCCTTGCACATTTCATAGACGAGGGAATTCAATGCGCTTTACATGGTAAATGGACTTGATTTATATAGAGCTTTATCACCACACTGAAGCAGTCCCAAAGCGCTTTACATATCAGCGCATTCACCCAATCACCCTCACATTCACACACCAGTGGGACAAGACTGCCATGCAAGGCGCTAGTCGACCACTGGGAGCAACTTCGGGTTCAGTGTCTTGCCCAAGGACACTTCGACACATAGTCAGGTACTGGGATCGAACCCCCAACCTCGATCAGAAGACGACCCACTACCACCTGAGCCATGGTCGCCCTAAGTAAGTACATGATCAAAAAGTGCAACAGAAAACATTCAACAGCTTAAAAATCAATAAGAACATTACTAGTAGTATTCATAACACTTAGAACTTCTCTATTACTACTAAAGAATCTTTTGGTATCACTACTACCACTGGTGACACTTTTTTTTAAGAGTGTACTCATGCACTAGTGAACCAAAATGGAGTCCATGTACACCATGTTCTCACGGCTGGTTGCAAGTGAATGAACACATATTTAGTGAAACCACTCAAAAGCAATAACGCTTGCATGTAAGACCCTCATTAAAAATTAGATCAATTTAATGTGCGTTCATTCAACTGTATGCAAAGTCTGCCCAAGGCCTTCAATTTCCCCACTGCTTTCCTAACAGTTAATTAAACGTTTCTATGTAAAACTTCCTCAATTACTGTTTTTTCAATTTTCAATGAAATAGATCCATGTTTTTGTTATTCCCGCCGCAATTACCATTTCCTTTACAAAGGAAGTGAGAAATTTTAGGGAATTAAAGTGTGTGAATGGGTGAATATATTTTTAGTTTGTGTGTGTTACTTATTCTCTGTGTGCAAAGCAACATCTCAACTTTTCTATGTTCAGTTCATTTAGGAAATAATTCAATGTTTTTGAGGTCACTATCCGACCACATTTTAATAAAACGCTATGAAACTTTGGTTGACCTTAAACTATGGATTTCTTTTTTTTTATGATGACACAAATTGTGGCTCATGATATGATCTTCGGAATGCTTTGTATAATTTGTTCACACATAGTTAATGATTAAAACTATTGGTGTAAACAGCTAGCATTAGCCTCTGAAATGCACATTTTAAATGTATTATGATAATATACAAAAAGTTTTTCTTTAAGCGTTAATAGTGAAATTTGGAGTTCTAAACATTTTTTTTTTTTTTCTGACGTCGTTCTCTGACCACTGGTAGTTGATATGCTATGATCAGATGAAATAATTTGCAGGGTGCACAAAGCAAAATGCAAACATTGAGAATTTAATATCAATATGCCATTTCCTTAATCATCAGGGCACAAGAAGATAAAGATACAACATAGCTCAGTAGTTACCAGTTCATAAGTAAAAGTCAAAATCCTTTGAGTCTCCACACCAGAGCTATAAAAAAAACCCACACATTTGACAATAACAGTGAAGTGTTTGTGACACATCATCACTGTAACATGATTTACAGTTATTACTGTTTACCCACTGTGCTGCTGATCAAACAAACATTCTGAGCATGTCACCCTCACATGCATTGTGCTAATGCAAGTTATCAACTCCATCTGGCATTAATCTATCATCCATTATTTTATTGCAGAGATGTGCAACTTTTATCACCGCATGGGCCACAACACACGTGATTGTCTGATCTGAGGGCCACGTCATCAACTTTCATGTCAGCGTTTAAAATAATGACCAATCAGAGCATTAATACAGGAAACATCAAAGGCTTTGTGTATTTGTCTTATCAATTTGTATTTCTGGCGTTTCATTTTTAACATTTTTGTTCTTGTATTTTTTTGTCCTTTTGTGTATTTTTCTGTAATGTATGTTTTTTTGTAGTCATTTTCTATATTTTTATGATAGTTTATTTAAGTGTCTATAGTGTTTTGTCCTTTTTTGTGTTTTTGGAGTAAATCTGTGGTTATTTGTTGTCATTTTGTGTAATTATGTGTGTGTGCGTGTGTGTGTGTGTGTGTGTGTTTGGAGTGTTTTTGTGTAATTTTTGTTTTTTTGTACTTTTTGGTGTCATTTTGTGATTTTGTGTTTTCATTTTATGCATTTTTCTGTGCATTTTTTTATGGGCTCTTGTATCAATTGCTCTTGTATCAGTGCTCTTGTATCAATTCTGTGAGTGTGTATAAACACATGTGAATAAATGATGAACAAAAAAACCGTTTGAGCATTAAAGTATACGTGGTAATCTTTCAAAATAATACAGCCAGACATATAAAGCTTAAAACGGCCCCACACCAAATGCTCCATGGACCCCTACTGATCTGCGGCCCAGTGGGTGGGGACCACTCATTTAAATGATGTAAAGCAGTCATTCCCAACCAGGGGTACGCATACCCATAGAGGTACATGAGCACATGCAGAAAGTACTCAGAAACATTTACCAATCAATTTTAAAATAATAGGAACATGTTCCTAGTTCCTTTTTAATCTATTTTATGGACATATTTACCACAAATTAACAGTAATGTTGCTCAATAAAATACTGTATTTTATTGTAATTTATTGAAACAGGATTAGTTTATGTTCTAGTGACCATTTAACCACAATTCTGACAATAGGAGACAATATTTAGATAGCTATGTTTTTGCAAAGGTGACCTTATTTACTTACTATTGAAGATATCACATTGATTGTAATAGTATACTTTTTAACTACACGTATTATTTTGAGTTTGTTGGTTACGTCTTATGGGAACCAATGTCCAAGACACAGGGAGGAGTTTAGAAGAGAAAGTAGATACGCAAATAACACAAGATGAAATAATGAAGGGATAATTATGATATGAAGAGAGGGTACAAATTGTTTGACAAAAGTGCAAAAAGGGTACACAGGAGAGAAAAGGTTGGGAACCAATTATGTAGAATAGAAATTCACAAACAACAACACACAATCTCCCAAATGTCTATCCTAGTGGTTCTGGGCTAGTTATTATTTTCTTGGCTGAGCTGTTTGGTCAGCAGCACAGTCTTGGGAACAGAAGGTATCCAAGCAACAAACCATCTGCTTTCTCCCACTACCCAAGTCACTTTCCTTGCTCATTTTTCACACAATGAAACACATTTTTCCCCAAAAATGTAAATCTTGATGAAGTGAGGAGGTGTTCGGGTTGAAAAGCAATGTGCTAATAGATCTTCAGTTCTGCTGTCAGCCTGTGAATGATGGGTACTAGTAGTAAGAGGCATAGGAGCAGAACATGTGTCGATTGGGTGACGTGTGGGGCCAAGACTTGGCTCTGCTGAGCAAACAGTGTCCTTCTCTCTGTGGCTGACTCAGCACTTTCAAGCCAATTAAACTACACGGTGGAAAAACAAGGACGCCTCAAAATAGCCTCAGCAAAGCTACTGTTAAGATGCTAGCTTGAGTATTCAGTTTTGAAAATGAAAACCAACGGGAACCTTTGGGCATGGAGGACTGAACGTGCTGTTTAATAAACAACAGAGTCACAACTGTGGCTTAATGAAAGTGCGGCAACACTTTACCTGAAGTTTTATAAGGCTGACATCACGATGCCATTATTAAGACATGGTGCCTGTTATTAGCATAAATAAGTGGTCATGAAGGCTGTCATTAAGTGTTCGCTACCCTAACCTTAACCCTACCTAACCCCACTCGATCCCTCCACCGAACCCAAAAATGCTAACATAGCTCCAAAGGTGTCATGATTTAGCAAACAACACTTAAAAACAGACTTCATGACACCCTATTTGTGCTTGACAGTGTAATGTCTTATAAAACTGCAAGTAAAGTGTTACTAAAAGTGCTTTTACACTGAGTACCACTGCATCCTGGGTTGAATGTCTACTATTCCATGTCAGAGAAGTTGCCTATCCAATGCTCCTCAACCTAAGTTTGTGTCGTTGCATTGGTAATTTCATCACCAAAGCGAATGAACCTGGAAAACTGTCAATGTAAATAACAAAAAAATTAAAAATAAAATGCATTGCTGTCTAAAAAAAGATTGCCCTTCTTGTAGTGTTGAGCATGTGCAGACAAGTAAAATAAATAAATAAATAAATAAAACTCTGACAGACGTCAGACTTCTGTCCAGGCTGGTCAGACTGACGTCCATCTATTTTAACACTGTGTCCAACGTAAAGACATAGTTTGATCTACTACAAGAGTAAATAACAAGTGAAACATTGATGACGACTAATGCGCGCTGGTCATTTCTGAATGTAAGACGTTAATAAAATCAGGCTTTCGACACCAACACACGTTAATCTGTCATTAGTATGAGGTGGGAAAAAGAGAAATTTTAGCTGTTGCTCGGACAGAAAAATCCTCACACTGCAAAAATCGCATCAAATCAACCTGTTACTGTTTATCAACGAAGGCCTTTCAAATTAAAAGTGTGTTTTATCATTTTCATGGAGAATACAGGGGATAGGCATGTAACCACAGGTGATTTATCATTGCTATTGTGAAAATATATTTCAGGGCCAAACTTTAATTGTGTTTCTGGTATTAAATCTTGCAACCGATGTCAAGTATTTTCATCGAGCTAATGACAAAAATCATTAAACAATGCATTCAGCTTGTTTGCTCTGCTGTTTGAAGCATTTTTCACTGCAGAACATACGATAATGAGGTTCCAAATACATCCTGTTAACCTTTCTCTTCATTAGTAGCAACACACTCCTATAAACATTGTATATTTATTCTTACCTCTGATATATATACGCTTCAACTTTAAAAGCTGAAGCGTTGCAACAGCCCAACTGACCACAGCTACTGTATGTTCATCAGCATTTTTACATGAATATCCTGCTCTATCCTCAGCCCTTTGCTGGTGTTCAGTGTATTAGAGGACATGAAATAAGAAAACAATTGTTTTTCATTACACTTGGTTTTTCTAAGCTTTTGATTTGATCAGTGCTGGTACGACAACAATAATTTTATAACTTTTATTCTCAAGATGGGAAATTGTCCCCAAAGCTATTTAACAGGATACAGAATTACTGTATGTCTGAGTTAACAGTGGCACAACCTAATAATGTGAATGAAATGCTCACAGCCCAAAGGCAGAGGTTTTTATCACTGATAATTACACCTTTGGTTAAACTGAGTATTTAAACTGTCACTGCATTCTGTATTACGCTGACATTCTTCTCATTGCTATGGCTAATGTATTTCTGTATACATTTTGTTAGAAGAAAAAAAAAAACACAATTACTAATTGATTTGATTATGTTGAGGAACATCAAATATGTGTTGTTACAAAAGGTAACTAAGCATAAAAAATGCAATAACACAACAAAATTAATCTTACATCACAATAACCAGGATACTTGTTAAAGTTAGAGTTCGAACGGAATCCAGTTATTGTCTAGCTTGTACTTCTCCATGTTTACTTGTTAAAAGATATTAGATATTTTATTAGATAAAATCATAGTCTAGGACTCATTGATCAATAAATCAAAGATAATTTGCTTGGAAAAAAGAGATGTAATCGGTTGAAATTGGAATTACTCTGGAAAGAGTGCTTACTAGTTGCAATTCATCAGGACCAGAATCATACCTCATCAATTCCTCATAATTCACTATTTATGTCAACTATACATTCTATAGACTAATAATCGGATCAAAATTTCCCTGAGAAAACCTTCACTTGGGGAAAAAAAGCCCTGAATTTAATCATGAAGGTCCTCGTACTGTAGGACACTTTGACTAACACTTAAAATGAACAAATTATAAACTATCAATTCTTGGAATTCCCATGGTAATACGTACTCAGGCAATCGTGGGCATGATTAATATAACAAAAAATACATATAAAAAGTGTGCATGTAGGCTGTTATTAAGTATTGTGTTAAAATATTTGATTTGTTTTCTCTCCTTGTGGTATAGAAAACATGGACAACCATAAACTTGTTAGCCAAAGACATGATGAGTTGAGATCCCTTCAAAGATTGGATCGACTTTATTCCCAAAGTGGGTAGGTGTGTGGGCGTGGCCTAGAGCCTACCTGTGTCACCCCACACTGGCAGGTATTCGTCCTGCTGGATGTCCAGCATTATCTCCAGGCCATTCCCCGTCCCTCCCTTCATGGTTGTGCGGAGCATCTTCCCTTCTTCTTCAGCATTGAACATGTAGCACTTTCCATACCTGGTGAACACCTGAGAGAGGAGACAAAGATGTCTGATGAATGAGATGTGGTAAAGAAGCACAATTATCAAAAGTAGACCAAACCTTGTATTTAAATCAAGACATTGTTGTAAAACGTAAATTCCAAGCGACAACTTCCTCTAGGTGCTACACCAGATGCCTCTACCACAGACGTGGGCGGCACGGGGGCCACATGCGGCTTTTGGTCTAAAACAATGGCTAAATGCACAGAATGTCAACAAAAACACACAAACAAACAAAAAATATTCCCAAAATACACAAAAATTATTCCAAAATTACACAAAGAGACTCATAAAAAGACTTATAATACAGACAAAAGGACATCAGACACACAAAACAACCACCTGAACTCACAAAACAATTACACATATACAAAATGACAGTAAAGAAACAAAAAATGCTTTAATTTTTTTGTTTTTGTTTTACAAAAACACATAATGACTGATAAAATACACAAAATGCCAGCAGGAATTCATAAAATGATGGTTAGATACACAAAATAACTCCAAAAACACACAAAAAGACAACAAACAAAGACAAAAAATTCTTTGTTCTTTCCTGTGTTAATGCTCAGATTGGTCGTTATTCTTAATACTGACATGAATGTTGATAATGTGGCCCTCGGATCAGACAATCATATTTTTGTGGCCCCGCTGTAATAAAAGTTGCCCATCCCTGCTCTACAACCTTGGTTTGCCTGGTCACAGGTTGGTGACCTTTGTTTGATCTCTATTTGGAATGAATAGAAAAAATTGGTCTCCGTGCCGAAAAGCATGTACCACGTTCCCGAGAATTTAATCACTCGGTTCCACTGATTGAAAAAATGGGGCCCCTGGCGCACATACGGAGTAATGGGCCCCATTCATATATTGGTATGTGCCAATGATTCGGTACAACCAACTGTCTTAATATTTGACTCACAAATAAATGAGAAAATGACTTTAACAGAATTTGCCGAAAAAAGGCAGGTGGGCCCTCGGGCCCTTAATTGAATTGTGCGAGGCATAATCATAGTCTACGCTGAATTACCTTTGAAACGATATATCACATGACTATGTTGCCATACATTTGGAAATTACCGAAAATTGGGGGTGGTCCCCCGGGCCATTTAAAAAAAAAAAGGGCTACGAGAGTCTCATCATATTCATTCATAAAGTATTTTTGATTTTTGATTTGGACCCCAGAAGAAAAACAAAAAAACAAAAGTTGATTTTCATTTATTTGAGTCAAATATTACGACAGTTGGTGGAACCAAATCATAATATATAAATGGGGCCCCTGGCGCCCCTGTGACACGTACAGGGTAATGGGCCCCATTTATATATTGGTATGATTGTAGCGATTTTATTGATTTTGTTTAATGTTTAGCTGCAGTGAAATGTTACATGTGGATTGTTAATAACAAACACAATTATGACATTTATGTGTAGGTTTATGAATGAGCTCACTGCACAGGTGTCACGCATGTCAGGAAAAATAAAAAGAAATTGTGGAATAGTTGGTAAATATGTCAAATTAAACATAATTTTGCAAAAGGGTGCAGTTAAATGAATCTGCATGAAATTCAAAAGTGCACATATGGAAAGCTGTTACCTTTCTAAGCTATTCCACAAATGTTAAATCCAGTATTTTCCATTTCAAAGCTGAAATTGACATTTTCTTTCATAAATTGTTGTGTTATGCTTAAGGGTTGTGCTCCATTATGGTAAGATTTTCTAGATAGTTTTTTAATAATATTTTTCTCAGGTTCATGACCATTAGTCGAGCCACTGTTGGGTTGTGGGCTGCACGTGTACTCCACTCCAGTCATTTATAGCCACTCATCAAAGTATTATACACTGAGGTCTGAGAGCAGTGGGGCCAAACTATGAAGTTTCTCTGCAATTCTATGGACATTTAATTAAATCTTTAAACAGTGCATATTGTTGTAAAAAGGCATTCCTTCTGTACGAGTGTATGATTGACATGTCGCTATTTGAGGTGCTGAATTTAACTCGAAGGCATTTATGAAAAATAGATTAAATCAAAGCTGCCATGTGTAATCTTGATACACTCATACAAATGACTGAGAGTGTGTCGAAGTCAAGCGAACATGTAAATGAGTCTGCAGTTGTGAGGTCTCCACGCATGAATAGTAATCACCGTAACGGCCAGTTGCTTCAATGCGGAAATGACTGAATGACTGACAGACTAACAAGTGGAAGCGTTTAAATAAATCATGAATAACAGAACATGGCAAACCGCTTCCAGCAAGATAAATATCTAAATGTCACTTTGATCCTTCTCACAGGCCACGCCTTCTCAATATTGTGATGGAAGGAATAAAGGACGATACAATTCCACTCTTTCTGTGTTTCAAGTGGTTGGTAAAGGGATTTAACCCTTTCATTTACAAATCCGGCACTTTCTAGCTGTGTTTCTATTACCCTTGGAAATGCGCAAAATCTAAGGCAATAAAAACTGCTGATGGAAACACCTGAATTTAAAAAAAAAACACTTAAATATCGCAAAAAAGTTTTTACGCTTTCATTAGGAGGATTTTCAGATGTTTCAATATAGAAATGTCGCAAAAGCGCTATGGAAACACTTTCTGCAAACACACGTCACAGAACGTGACGTACCTGGTCACATGACCACTTCTCTCCAAGAAAACATGGCGCGGTACGTGCAGACAGAAGAGGAGACCAAGACATTTCATAGCAATATAGTTCAAAATTATTGGTGCCACATTAGACATGAAACAACAAAGGAAAACAAAGTGTTATAAGGAGGTTTGGAGCGTCCATCTTCTTGCAGCAAAGTCTTGTGGGATGAGAAACATGTTCAAAGCGCAGTTATAGAGAAATATCCCTTTTCTTTTGCAAAAATCTGTAATGGAAACTCAGCTTTTGTTTGTTTTTTTGCACATGTAACACACCATGGATCATTCATTGACTAGTAATTTTCTTTTTATAAAGTCAGAAATCAGGCCAATATGGCAAATACACAATTTAACACACATATATACTGTATATATATGTATTTTTTTTAAATTTTATTTGTTGAGTTGCATTTGTTGTTCTGTTTTTTAGATGAATATCTGCATTTGCTTCTTATAAAGAACCTAAAAAAAAAAAAAATTAAAAAAAAAAAACCAAAAATTCACCTGGCGAGAATTTGCTATCAAAGGTCATAGTAACCAAATTCATCTTTTGCGTATTGACAACATACTAATAGCAGACAGTGAAGCTTTATTTAATCCTTAGAGCAGGGGTGTCAAACTACGGGGCCAAATACGTAACAGTTGAACTGGAGTGGGCCACAGATTATATGCTCGAAAACGATTAATTTCAACATTATTGTGCCCTAGTTTGCACTTCTACGTATACATAAAATACAAAATCTGTAAGAAACCGACCATATCCAAGCAATAAGTGACAGATATCAGTCCTAACAGGATCTTTACTTTAAATTTTATATATTTTGTGACCAATTTCTATTTAATTAAAGGGAAATATTAGTCGTAATTTAATAAAAATGTATTACTTTTGTGAGATTTTTGAGTTTTTTCAACAATTTAACATTAAGAAACATGAGGAATGACTGCAGTCATGCTTTATAAGCACTGAGTACATTGTGAGCCCCTGTAAATATTGTTGAGTTTAATTTATACAATGATTAATATTTTCTCTGCCAGACTTTTAACTGGTGCTTCCAGAACATCCCACATCACCTCCATTCTTTCTACTCTGCATTGGCTTCCAGTTTCCGAGCGTTACATGGGCAGGCCCCTCAATATATCTCAGACTTGTTGTGCCCCTACACTGTGAGGCACAGTCTTTGGTCTTCAGGTCAGGCTCTCTTAAAGATCCCAAAACTCATTTTAAAACCCGAGGAGACCTGGCGTTCCAGGCTGTGGCCCCCGACTCTGGAATAACCTGCACCAGTCTCTGTGGGAGCTCAACGGTGTGGACACTTTTAAGAAACTGTTGAAGACTTCACTTTTCAAAAAAGCTTTTAGTTAACTGTATTTTACATTTTTATTATCCTTTTATGATGCTGCTCCTATGATGTATAGGCACCCATGTTTTATTATTCCATTATGATGTTGCACTTGTATTAATTTCTTCACTGCTCTGTACAGCACTTTGTGATTTTATCTGCAAAAAGTGCTTTATAAATAAATTACTTAATTACTTGCACTTTTTTTCTCTACTGCGTATGATTGAGAGAGAGATTTTTGGTCATGATGATTTTAATTGATTTTACTGATGATTTTAATTGATTTTACTGATGATTTTAATTGATTTTACTGATGATTTTAATTGATTTTACTGATGATTTTAATTGATTTTACTGATGATTTTAATTGATTTTACTGATGATTTTAATTGATTTTACTGATGTTTTTAAATGTTCTTATTGATTTTAAACAATTGAATGTTTTATCATGTAAAGTACATTGAGTTGCCTTGTGTATGAAATGCGCTATACAAATAAATTTGCCTTGCCTTGCCTTGCTCCAAAAGGCCGGATTTGGTCTCCGGGCCATTAGTTTGACATATGTGCCTTAGACCATTAAGTCATATATGCCTGGCTCACATTGTGGATGAAGGACTGCTCATACAACACTCATGCACTGATGACATGGAAACATGAGAAACGTTTCTTTGGTGTTAATATACATACATGGGAGCCACAAGCAGACTCTCTAACTTCTGTCACCATTCCCTTCAAGAGGAATCCAATGGGTCAAATTCAGGCTGTCTAAGACCTGGATTCATGTTTAACAGCTGATATCTGGTCTAGCTTTGAAGTAATAATTGGACACATTTGGTCTCAGGCTGCATACCAAAGTGCTACAGGTTCACCTTTAGCTTCCCTCAAACTGTCATTTTCTGTAATTGCTACACGCCCCTGTGCTTAAAATCACAGTTTGTATTTCTCATGTCTGCCATTTACTATGCATGTGTTTTAGTTTATGTGACTTTTAACCTGAATCCATGACAACGCAATGCACAGCTGAGATGTGGAATTGGTCTATCAGGAATGGTAAAGCAGCAAAAACATTTGGCGTTGATATTTCAGTTTTGTACAAATTTGACAGTCTGTGTTATGGTCATTTTAAAGCTCTCAGGGAAAAAACAAGGCATTGTCTTTTGCTTGAAGGTCAGTATTAATGGAAAGTTCTACTGGCAGAACCTACAACACCATTAACTGAAAACATCCTGGTATACAATGCAAATTAGGTAACATGCATTTTAATGAAAGGTATTAATAGCTACGAATTGTGCTTGAGCAGCATGACTCTTGAGGGATTAGCGATACGAACTGGGACCAGCTCTATCAACTCTCTTCAAACATGTGAGCAACCTTAACTGACTACATGTATTAAGTGCTCAACCATTTGGACGTCAGGCCAATCCCTTGTGACGTTTTGGTTGGTTTTAGTGTGTGCTAGCTGTCAGCCGCGCTTCACTGATTAGCACCCAGAGATTTCATCAAAACGTGCAACGAATCAGAACGACGTACCGTCATTCGTCCAATTTTATCATGTGCAATTATCAACATTTGATTTTGATAGCTGCTGCTATGTCGGATATTTTTTAAGGTGTAGTCTTATAAAAGTGACATTATTTTATAATTACTAAAGCTGTCACTATGTAAGGACTTATGTATTTGATGGACTGTCTGACAGCTGTTGCTCACAGGCCCCGCCCCCTTCCAGGGGCTGGAGTGCCGTCTTTTTTTGCAGTGTATGGTGTGGAGGAGTAGAAGGTGGAATTAGCTACTTTTTCTGCTTGAAAGGTAATTAATTAATGCTTGATTTACATTATGTTTGATTTGTAATTGTTACAGTTGTTCATGTGCACGCAGAAGCCTCCGTGTGGGCTGCTGTAAGTGACACTGTGTTGCTGCTGCTGCTTCTGAGGTGTGTGCACATTGAGAGAGAGAAGCACTGCAGTAATATGCTTTTAACAGAGCATGTTGTATTACTGTGATGTGGGGAGGGAGGGGGAGAGAAGGATCTGGGAGTTGCGGACTGCACCTTTAATCCAACTTCAAACAACTCGACCAACACTCCACCAAAATAAAGATACTCCTTTGAAATGAAGCAGACAAGGGCTTATTTAGAAGTATTGATCATGGTTGTGGTTAACTACATGTTTCAGTTACAATTACGGTTTCAATTACCAATGTTTAATTAGAATTCAATTACAACTATAGTGACCATCCTTTTTTCTAATTACAATGAAATTACACACTTTTTTTAATCCTCAATGTCAATTACATTTACGTTTTCAGTTACTTAAGTTCAATTACAATTAGTCACAATTACTGAGCTGGAAATAAATAACCAAATAAAAGTTAACCTTCCTCTTGTGTTAGCTTTCTGTTAGCATTTGTTATGATAACGGGTCCTAAATCAGCTGTAATATACACTTTAAAAATGTATCTACCATCTAATTTATCCTATCTATTGGTTACCTTAATCAATGAAAATATAAGTTTTAATAATTGTGGTGTGAGCGTCTGAGCCTTTTTTGTGTCAGTATACCCATATATATATATATATACACATACACATATATATATATATATATATATATATACACACATATATATTAATGGTAGAATGTGATATGTAGCTTGATATGTAACATAGCATACCAAACTAGTTCCCCAGTTTTGTAATAAATTATGATTGACTTTTGATTTTTAATAGAATTTTCATGGCAATTACGATTACAAAATAAATTATCTGAACTCAATTACAATTTAATTATGATTACGACATTAACAACTTTTTTTAAATTAAAATTGCAAAAATAATTATGCCATAATTGTAATTAATAATCAATTACTTAATTAATAATCCCAAACCTAGTATTGATACTATATTCTAATACTAAAAAAAAATGCAAATAGTGTGTGTTCGAAGGATCTAGAATTAAATAAAATGAATTCAGTGTCATATTCTCGTTTGGCTAGCTTTGAAATGCAGATTCTCCAAATTCTCTCTGAAAACAAATCACTCAGCGGGCAGTTATTGAACCATTACGCTTTTCAGTGATGATCGGAGAAGAGCTAATCAAGTACTATTAAATGTCCACGGTGTACGTCTCACTTTAAAGGACCATCATTTTATATCGGGTAACCTTTAGTGCAGCTTTGTCCTGCGTTTGGATCATTTTTCAGGGTAGCGTTTTGCTCCCTGCAATGTGATAGATGTACTAAAAATCACCCCGCAGTCTAGGACCAACAGTGCACCAAGCCCTGTGTGGGATTAGAAAAGAACTCAACTCTGCAGGGGAAGGTGTTTTACATTGCAGGCAGAGTCCGGATCCATTGCAGTCACAATGGTAGTTTTCACCAGCATTTGTGTTTTGAAGCATCTACTTTTTTACCAGACAAGGGCGACGTAAATGAGGTGAAAAAGGCAACACAGTAGGTAGTGATTATTGTTACTTAACTTATTCTGATCAGCCACGCCGATCAGAAAAACGCAAACAGATCCCACACCCTCACACCCACACTCCACGATCAAAAGGCAGCAGAAATATATTCTATACCTCTCTGCACCCTGTGCAACAGAGAACACCAGAAAACTAGGCTACAGTGCAGCATTCTGCACAGTAGCGCTGAGCCGCAGAGCTGAGACAGAAAGAGGCACATACTTAGACAGTGCTTCCCTCCATGCCTGCATGAGGGGCGCACTGGCTATGCACACACAAATGAGTGAATGAGGTGTTACTGGGGAATGCCGTCAGCTCCCTTTCCAACTCTCCTCTCAGGCACATTTATCTAACCATAGCCCTGTGTAAAGAGGGAGGCTGTGCGGGCCGTGCGACTCAATATAGAGTACGCATTAAAAGCTCACAGTAAGAATAAAGTAAAAACACTTCTGTGCATCCCACAATGCAATACGAGACACTTTTGCAACAATGTCAAACTGCTCACAGTGGGAATAAACATTTGACTATTTCAGACCCGCTTGCTCCTTCTTTCAGGGTTGCCAGGGTCTGCTGGTGCCCATCTCCAGCTCACGATGGGCGTTTTGCGGAGTTGCACCCTGGGCAGAGCACCAGTCCATTGCAGGTCAACACACACACAGACAACCACTCACACTCATGTTCACTCCTACAGGCAATTTAGTGACTCCAATCTACCTAACAGTTGTTATTTTGGTTGTAGGAGGAAGCTGGAGAAAACAGATTCAAGCATGGGAAGAACATGCAAATTCCACACAGAAAGGACCCAAGCGTCCACCCCAGGGATTGAACCCAGGATGTTGTTGCTGTGAGGTGGATGGGCTAACCACTACACCACCTTGTGCATCTTTTGGCAGATTCATCCTTTTAAATATGTTTTGCAGCAAATTATCTTTAATTCAATGATCTATGAGGCCTAAACTATGTCTTTATTTGATTAATAAGCCATTTTAAGCTTTGCTAAATGGGTGGATAGACTTTCCTTTGTTGTCTTGAAATAAGGGTTGACAGAGAGGACCAGAGAGTGGTTAAGATTCCATCAGACCCAAACCAGCCCTAGAGACTCTCATGTGAACCCAGTCTGCACACTGAGGTTGTGTTTATCCCCAAACACTCTCTGGTCACCTTTTCTTTCCTCCACTCCAGCGATGCTACCACTACTAAAGCTGTTTTGGATGAGAAGTAATGATTCCTCAAAGCTGTTCAGGAATGTAAACAATGGCAGGATACACCACACAGTTTATAACTTCTCATTTAACAAGAAAAATACTCCTGCAAAAGAGGTAATTGATTTTATTGGCCATAACTGTCAGCTTTGCATGGGGGAAGTTTGTCACTGATACTAGAGAGCGATTACTCTTTTTTTTTTTAGCACAGAAAACATCTATCTCCTTTTTTTTTCTCGAGCTGCACAAGAAATAAGTGGTTGATGTGTATCTAAAGATAACAGTGTGTTAAAATCTATATCATGTAAAATAACATTTAAATATTATCCAAGCCTTTTCTTTCTCTTTTATCATATCTGCTCTTTTGAACTGTATTTATATGAGTCAGGAACCGGTATAAAAGGTCAGAGAACTTTGCTCCCTCTCATTATTGCATTATTTTTCATTCAATCAAGCTAGAAGTCTGAGTCCTGACCTGCAAGCAAGAGCAGGAACATCCTGACAGCCAATTAAAAGGTCTTTTGACCAACTGAACACTCCTGATTAGTATTCACGGCTGCAAGTGTGAATGTCTGGAAGAGCGGAGCAGCAAACATGGCCTGACCTGGCTTGTTTCCTTGTTTTTTGGCTTCCTGCTGAGTCTAATTCATATCGTTGCCATGATTAAAGGTCAGATGTTTACATGCTGCTCACTGTTAGAGGCAGGTATGTGTGGAACAAATGGATTAAAACAATGACTTGCGTAAATTATCACGACAACTATTTATTTAAAGCCTCTAATCCTTTTCTATTTTTTCGTGGTTTCTTGATCACAATCCTACTTTCATATTGCATTGTTTAAAGAACACTAACTGTATGTGATGCCAAAAAAGAAAGAAAAAAAAAAAATCTTATCATTTATTAAACACTTTGTTACAACCCTTAGTTTTAGTAGGGCTGGGATTTTTAACGCGTTAATTGTGATGAATTAATTACATAAAAACAATGCACTAAATGAAAATAACGTCGTTTATCACTTTTTTTGCACTCCAAACAGCGCAGAACCTTTCATTTTAAGAGTTTCCGGTATACTTACAGTATAATACTGATGCACAGTAAAAGACGGGACACTGCTGAGCTTTTGTTGGCATTCATTTTGATGTATAAAAACAGCGGATAGAAAAAAAAAGCCCAGTTGTGCGAGAAAGAGTTTGCCGATCACCGGAGCTTTTGCAGCCTCCGCCATCACCTCAACGCTAAACATGTAGTTCGGTGTTCAATAATTGTTCTTCTTACTGTATTTGATGTGTGAACTTTTATTTGTATTTTCTATTATTTGGAGATTGACAAAAGTACACATCAATATTGATGGTCTAAATCAGAGGTCACCAACCCGTTGATCGCATCGACTGGTCGATCTTTGAAACATTCCCTGTCGATTGCTTCTCCCGTGTATGAAAGTGTGTGATTGCTGGGACACCTCATCCACACAGTTTCTCTGGTCAGAGAGCACACAGCCACAGCATGACTACAGTGATGAACTGTTTGTTAGTTCACTGATGTAAAGGATAAACCATGTGATCAGATGGTATTTGCCTCATGAGCGCCGAACATTTGCGGGGTGTCAGAGATTATCGCCCGTACATTCCGCGGTCAGGACCCCTTAGCGGCCAAACACACTGATGTAAAAAACAATAGTTGCCAGTTTTAAATGCCGGAACACAAATGAAACATAGGAAATTTATAATAATCGCAAAAAATAAATAGAAAATGACACAAATACATAATGGCTGATTAACTCATTGAGTGCCATTCACGTCTATAGACGTGAATTGTGTTTTTCAGCTGGGGTTGCTAGGAGATAGTGTGACGAAGGTCTCCCATGAATATCTAACTTGTACCATGATGTAGTGACCAACAGGTGATATGTGGGTGGCAGCAGCGTACCTTTGGATGAGCAATTACCCATGATGGGCAGAGCTCAGAGGGAGAGGAAAGGAGTTTACAAGACAGAAAATGACGCTACAAGAGTTGATGCTGAAGTTCACAGCAGCGCACACTCGACCGGAGCATGTGTCGAACTAAGTGGACTATTGAGAGTGTCGTGATGGTGAGATAAAACGATCAAAAAAACAGGGCAAGCGGTGAAACTGCATGTCCGAGAGGAGGAGGAAGTTGACTGTGTGGAGAATGACGGGGGAGAGACTTGGAGGAAGGCCAAATCCATTCAACTCTGACCTAGATAGCATAACAATAATAATAATTTTACCATCAAAAGTCCAGTCTCTGTGTTGTTTTTGTCGTTTTATAGAAGGAAACCAATGTTGAGGTGTCAATAAAGCAAAAAAAAATTGCTTCAAAGTCACTAATAGATTTTTTCAGAAAAAGCCGTTTTTCTCAGCTTTTTGTCACAAACTGGTGATTTGTGTGAAACTTGCCTCTATTCAACTGCTGATTACGGAAGAACGAAACAAGCCTTGCCGTCACCAAGGTGGAGTGATGTGTATTAAAGCATTTAACATGTGATATTAAAGGTTTACAGTCCTTCTTTTCAATAAAGGGTTGATTCCAGCAAGATGCATATGTGCAAACTATAAGTTAAACAAGAGGCCCTGTTTAAGCAGTAACTCCATGTGTAATTTCACAAGAATTTGGGGGTGTTATGGTAAGGATGGAAAAACAGGCATTCAGACTCTGTGTCTGCAAAGTTCCTCTTGAGTAATAAATTGTAAGGAGATAGAGGTACCCTATATTGACATTAATGGGAGGTGTACGTCTTTTGGGGCAATGAGAACGTTGACCAAGGGTGTTAGTCGTTATTCAGAGGCATGGGAACCTAAGAGCTATTCCAGAAGTATGACTTGTTTTCCACAAATCTGTGTATTACTGTGCTGTTGGGGTGACAGTTTCTCTTTACATCAACAACCCAGAACTGAGCTGACTCATATGGTGATGAGCTAATGAGTGGAGGACGTACCTCTGAAGAATATATACGTTTGCCTTCCCAGACCAGCCTCAGAGTTGCATGGATCTGGCCCTCTACCCTCAGCAAGTTTCATTTTCGTTACTTGTTCAGGACATTGATTTTATTAATAAACTGCATATTTTTTACAAGTCATTGGTCCCGAAGACTTTTTTCTACACCACCTTTTTTGTCATCACCATCCACACCACAAGAAACAACAGGAGGTCAGGGATCCTGGGCTTGAAAAGGTTGGAGACCACTGGTCTAAGCTAAAGGTGGCAGCAGCCCTTAAATGTGATTAGTCTCAAATACAGTGGAATGTAAATGCTTACGCTTGCATCTGTTCAAGTCTGTGAATCTGGGTGAGATTAAAAAATGCATTGATTAGATCAATTAATTACAGAGCATAATTAATGATTTAAAATCTCTTGTCAGCCCATATTTTAGGTGCACTTTCATTAGTTTTTGTAGCCCCCACTGTGATATAAGATGCCCATCTTGGTCCTATGACGTGGTAACAACAACAAAAGGTCTGTGTACATAGCACTATGAGCCTAACCACACCAAGTCTGCTATGATATGTTTGGCATAACCTTAGTTATTAATATAACATTAAGATTTTGTCATACTTTATGTAAAAAAAAAACTCTCGCTACATTCCCGGCAAGTGTGTGGCCGTCTGTCTGTGCCAGATATGGAGCAGAAAAATGTTATCTGCACAGAATGCTGAAAACATGATATTACTCCAACCTTCAGATCTTATGAGGGTTTGAGTGCCAGGATTTCTTCCCACTGCATAAAGTACACGACTAAGATTATGTTAAGCTGCTGCTGCAAAGCAGACCGTGAAGTCTGCCCAGGCCCTGCTACAGAACTCGCTCACTCTCCTTTATTAGAGACAGAGGCAAAAGTGGCGTGACACGTAGATATTGTGCAGCTGGCTGTGAAATGTGCATGTGACCCAGAATCTATTTTGCAGTATCTATTGTTATCGCCACTTTAAGAAGGAAAATATGAAGGTATGATGATCAAGTCAAAATATAGTGTAGATATGGATGATGAACATGGATCTACATATGGATATGGATGATTTTGTAGTCGACTACAAAATATATATTTATAGTCTACACAAATATATATTTTAACAGGAAGAAATGCTGGAGATTTCTTTCTGAGTTGTTTCTTTCCACTGTAGCTGATGCATGTTCATGTGGAATTTGTTGGGTTTTTTCTTTTTTCTTATTTTCTTAAGAATTTTATATTTTAGTAGCGCATCGAGATAAATATTGTTGTAATTTGGGCTATATGAATACAATTTAATTACACTTAATTGATGCTACCTGGTAATAATGGGACAAGTGATATTATCACGATACGATACACGATTCAAAGCTCACAATAACGATTATCTCACAATATGACGATACTGCGATTATTGATATATTGGTCAGAAATCAATCTACAATAATCTATGACATAACAAAAAAAAAAAAGTGTCTCATGAACAGTGACACTATTTTAGTGCAACATTTCTATAAATAAGTGTCAACATGCCAGTGTCAATGAATAAGTATCTCCAATGGTCCTTTCTTACCTGTGATACCATTATAGTGCAATATTCCAGTAAACAAAATATTGGTTCCTTCAACAGTGACAAAATTTATGTGAAGACCTACCTGCACATTTTAGTGATAAAGCAGAAAATGATTTGAAAAAAAATAAAAAATCGATACTAAAATATTGCGATATTTCGCCGTACCGCAATATCGTCACACTTCTAATTGTGTTTGAAATTCTAACATATGTCATCCAGAGAGGCAAAATAACAATTTTCTAGTGCCTATCAATCCATACATCCAGCAGCAGATGGATACTTTGTCTTTGTAATGAACATAGCATCATCATCACATGCTAAAAAGTAAAACTTTTACTGCATAGTAGTGTCGTAGAAGTGTCTGCACTACTGTGGGGATAAATAATGCACAGGGTTGCTGCGTTAGCGACAGCCACATTAGCACTCAGTGGGAGAAAGGAGATATTTAAGCGCACATATATTCAAACACACTTATCCACACGGTCGCTTCATGCATCATTACGACTTAATGCTTGCTATTTCACTATCTCCGTGTCAGGCTAGCTACCAATTCTGCTGAAACATCATCACACTAAAGTATATTTCCTGTCACATTAAACAAATTCTGTCATTGACGTGACCTGCACAATGTTTTATGGAACATATTTATCATAGCGCCCTGGTGTATTTTAACCATGCCAGTCTATCATATTTCATTTTACAAGACAGCGAATGAATGAGTCAGGGCTGAGATAGGGCAGTGAGGACTGCAGTCACTGGAGACAAAGCGTCTTTTGAAGAACAGAGGAGGATTTGAACTACAAATAGGGCAAAAAGTAACAGTAGAAGGAGGGAAAATGTCCATCCATCATCCATATCTACACTCGCTTATCCTGATCATGGTGGCAGGGGGATGGAGCTCTGCTTACTGAGGGAGCAAGGCAGTAAAACATACCCTGAATGGTTCAGCAATCCATCAGAGGAGTCCCACAATCATAGACATACACTGGTTAGTTTCTCAGGGTGAGCTGACTTGGCCAGGGTTGGGGTTTAATTCAATTTTTCAGTTACAATTACATCTTTACTTTCCTATGTTCAATTACAGTTTGAATATGATTACAGTTATTAGCATTTTTTTCAAATACAATTAAATTACAGTTATTTTGTATCCTCAGAAAGTCAATTACTGTTAGTCACAATTACTCAGCCTGAAATAAAAAAACCTAATAAAAGTTAACCTTCCTTGTGTTAGCTCTCTGTTAGCATCTCTTATGATAAAGGGTCCTACTGTAAATCAGCTGTAAAATACACTAAAATCACATTTCTATCATCTTTTTTCTTTCCTATCTATTGGTTACATTGTTAGGCTTCATAACCAATGAAAATATAGGTTTCAATATTTTTGGTCATTTTTTTTTAATGGTAAAATGTGGGAAAATTTGATATGAAACATATTCTAATAATTAACTACACATGAGTAGAACTGTATAAAGAATGGTAACAAGGTTCCACAATTTAGCATTAAATTATAATTGACAATTTTATAGAATTTTCATGGCTATTACAATTTACAATTAACTGAACTCAATTACAATTTAATTACGATTACGACAGCAACATATTTTTCAAATTACAATCACATTTATAAATACGCCGTAATTGTCATAATTGTTATCAATTGCATGATTACAATTATAAGTGAACCCAACCCTGGACCTTGCTACTGCTAAAAATGAAAAACAAACCCATGAGTCTAAGCTAACACACATAGCTATCAAAGTTAGCACTCCAATGATTCTGTGAAGGTAGAACCAGACCTTCCAAGGCGTTATGATCACAGCAAACAGACGGAAAATGATCTTTCTGAAAAGGAAAACCAGGGCCTAATTAGTAATATGACACAGAAATATCTCATATTTTTTTTCATAAAAATGGTGGTTGAGTGTCGAGCAAGCGCAGCAAACGGACATGTCATAATTCTCACGAAGTAATGGTAAATCATCTGAAACATAAATATAAAATTAATAACAATAGTTGATTCTAATAACCCTATTTGACACGTTTGGTATGATTTCAGGAAGTTTAATAGCCAGTAAAGTCATCTAAATATAGGGACAGAGGATGAAAGACAAAAGTAACGGAAACGGGTAAAGTGACAAGGAAATGGAAAACTTGGAAACCCAATTGAGGAAATTTTGAAACGGAAAAGTAGAGTCCTTGTATGTGTTTTCTCTTTCCATGCCTCATGTTTAAACATAGTTTTAACCTAAAACATTCACGTCACTCTCAAGATCTAAGAAGTTTGTACTGGGTGTTCCAAAGACATCAAATAAACTAGAAGATGCAAGGCTCAAACCTCCATATGGCATTTTTTTCAAATGTCGATCCTTATTCTAGATGTTTTATCTTTTGGTACATCCATCTTGTCTATGTGTTGACATATAGACATGGACTACTAGCCATCACTTCACTCCATCCATCACATCACACATAACACCACCATTATTTTTAATAGGTTACCTCTCTAGAATATAGATTGAAGCTTTCTCACCTGCCATGGTCTGATTTATCAACTTAAAGGCTGACATGAGGTGGAGAATTGTGTCAGGTTTGACAGACCACCAACAGCTCCTAATAACTGGAAACCAACTCGATTGAATGGACTGACTTGTCTTCATTGTTGTGGCACATGATAAAGACGATGGCTTTCCAGAATATTGGCAAAAACCCCCTTGAATGAGATGATTGTCGATGCAGCCTTTTAAAAGGTTTTTCTCACTCTTAGTAAATGACTTCTCTAGTAATCAGGCCCATCTTTAGCCGAGCACAATTGATGTATAGGACTTGGCAGGTTCCTAACACCCTGAGGTGATCAATACAAACAATAGAGCCTCATTATCCCTTTATATCCAATACAGCATGCAGTTAAGTTCAAAACAAAACGTTCATTCATTCATTCTGTGCAGCCACAAACGCAATCAAAACAGTTGTTTAATGGATAGATGTGCATTGCTAAAACGGATTTGAACCCCACAGGCTGGTGTTGAAACTAAATAAAACCGTTTGCAACAACAGTGATAAGCACTGCCAACGCTAATGCAAATGGTCCGAGGCCTAACAAGGGTTGTGTTAGAAACGCGTTGTTTCTAATAATCAGTGGAGCAGTTGATAAGAGGAAAGCATTTTAGTTTCACAGTAGATGAGTTTGATTGTAGCACAATGTTCTATTTATGTGGGCTTTTTACGACCTCCCACAGTCACAGCCTTGTATCTTAGATTTTTTAGAAATGTGCTATAGGGCAATACAAGTTTGTCGATGAAGAACTGGCAACTTGTCAAGGGAAATTCTGTTTTTTGGCCTCGTCTCAAGTATCTCATAAGAGTGAAATGGACAAAATAACCTCAAGTGAAAGTCAAACAACAGAATTCTTACAAAACTATGGATTGATAGCAAAAAATTTCCCTCCCTGATATTTTTTTAGATTGGGGTTTATATGCATACACTTTAAAGGAGATGTTTAACAAAATCAAGTGATCTGAACACATTGCATCTAATCTCATCACTACTGACGGATTTTACCGTTTTGAGTCAAGTGAAATGGCAAAGGACCCCCAGACCAATAGAAAGTAGGAGCAAACACTGTATAGTGCAGTATCATAAGTAAGGTAAATTCACATTATTCATACAGCACTTACATTTCCACTGAAATAGCTTTAAAGCACTTTCCAGATAACAGCCACAGTCACACATCAGTGGTGACAAATCTGCCATGCAAGGTGCTAATTCACCATTGAAAGCAATTTAGGGTTCGGGCCCAAGGACACTTTGACACACAGACAGGATTAGACTTTTAATCAAACTCCGAAGCTCTCCACCAGAAGACAACCGCTGATCAAAAAGTTGCAAAACACATTTAAATGTGTTTGATAAAATACTGAGCCAGTAACCAATATAAACATAACTGTCATTGTCTATCCCATACCTAGCTTTACCTTTCGTAAAGAGGTTGAGGTGGATTTCTGATGTCAGCGTTTCTATCTCGTTTTCTGTGCCACTCCCTGCCTTGTGCCCTTCATAGGTGTCACATCCTCGCTCACAATTTGGTTTTGTTCCTGTTTTATTTTGACACTTCCTGTTTTTGCATTCCTACCTTTCTTTCTCGTTCTAGCCTGCTTCACTCACTGCATCATTAAAGCTGATATCTGGAGTTTCTGAGAAATCCATATTTATGCACCATTCTTCAGCTAGTCTTCTACTATGGTATACTGCTGGTGGTTATTCACCTACATTAATGTATATAAGTCCCGACTTTGTCCATAGACCCCTATACAAATGCGAGAAAACGCCAACTTGCCCAGCCAATAGGCTTCAACTTCCTGGAGCGGGTCACTGTCAATCAAAGTGAATGCACCTGCATCGTCACAACAGCAAATAGGTATTACTGAGCAGCATAGCGTCATGGAGGAGCGCTCCGAAGCTCCAGTTACCCATTCCACAATTGTATAAAACCTCAACTAAAAAAGAAAAGAAAAGTCCGGGTACAAAGCTTGTGGATAAATATCTTTGTGACCGCAACAGAATTTATCTTGGAGCTGCTTTTCAAAGGGGGAGGGACTTGATGCTTTTAAAAGGATTCAGAACGGACCAGGATTTGCGACATTTCTCAAACAAGTTTTATTCAAAAATTATGGCACTTTAACAATAAATGTGTAGTTTTTGTAGTTATGCGACTTTGTTATGTTTTGCAATGCATGTGCACAAACGTAGAGACGTAGCTTCTGGTAAATTAGCAGAGGCAGGGAGCTGTTCAGGGCGGGACATTGAGACGTTCTCTCAAAAACTCTGGATAACAGCTTTAAGGTGCGTTTACACCAAACAAACTATAGTGAGTGAGGAGTCGCTTGAACATTGTCTCGCTTTTTGGTCAATCCATAGCTTCATCGCTCCAGTGATGTGACGACCAGGGAACAGTATGTGACTGCGGAACCGGTGGCAGTGCTAGGAGGGCTGCTGCATCAAAAGGGCAGATCAATTCTTCTCCGGTAGTACGTTTACAGTAGGTAAATTTATGGTTTAAATGATCAACTTACTGAGTTAATAAAAGATGAGTTAACTCAGAATATACTTCGAAAGTAGGCTTATTCAAGGAGTATACTACTTTTATTTTGCTGTGGTAAGTTGAGGAAGTGTACAGCCCCCCTGCTGCAGCCGTCACGCTACAGAGGGAGGGAGGGCTTAGGGCTCCAGCTCTCCAGACAGTGAGGCTTGTCGCGTGAAGTTCCTTGAAAAGTTCAAATTTTTCAACTTTGATCAACCCGGTCGCTTGACGTTCTGTTATTTACATCGATTTGAATGTAATTTAGTCACGTTTGGTGTGAACACAACTTTAACCTCACCTGTTATCTCAGCTGTCACCCATCTCACTTAGTACTCTCAGTCTATTTAGTCCCTAGTTTCTGTTTGGTATCTGTGTTCGTTTCATCCTCGTGTCTGATCGGTATTTTGATCCGGTTTCTCGTATTTCTTGGAGTTTGCCTCTGCCTGCTCCTCTTGTACCTCTGCCTACCTGTGTACCGAACCTTGCTCTGGATTAAAACGATTATGAACTTGGACTCTGTGGTTCTGCATGTGAGTCCTTTCAGTTTGGGCCAAAATCACAGCAGGAAAGGGTTGGGTCAAGAGACCCAGGACAACAATAAGTGGTGATAACTTAGTAATCCACAGAAGTCTATAGATATTCAGAAAACAAATGGAATTTAAAAAGATAGAAATCTTGCTCTGGGAATTCCGTTCCTGACCCTTCTGAGAACAGTTTCTCTCCCACACCGACACACCCGTATGTTTGCTCCATCATGTGTTTTCTTTTCTCTTTTTTTTAAACCAACCTTATCTATGTTGGCAGGAGAGACCGTATGGCTTTTCATATATGGAGGCAGCAGTGTGTGAGATGCAATGCAGGCAGCAAGTGCGACACATTTATAAATCCAACCAATCTTAGGTAGACAAGCACAGTGAGTCGCGTGAAATAGCACAGCATGAAATTTGTCTTGCTGTTAACATGTCTGAGCATTTGTCAATATTCCAGCAAGAATTTCAGCTTTTCAGTCTCCACATATCCATCAAGGAAACTGAAAATCGTTGTGGCAAAAAATGACACTCAGAAACATAAAGCCAATCATCCATCTTTTCTCTATTCCTTTTTTGTGTATCTCAAAGATTTGTTGTATAGATTAAAAAAAAAAAAAAAAAAAAGAATTATAATAAAACAAGCCAAAAACAGATTTAACTCTAGGGAAATACGAAAAAGTTTTCTTTTACTTATCAAAACAGTAAAAGTTGCTACGCCTGTAAAATTTTCATTAGATAAAATCATAGTGCATGCCTAATAAGCTGGGTTTCCATTACAGATTTTCGCAAAATAAAAGCGATATTTCTAAATGTCGTCAAATTATAATTGCTCTTTGAACGTGTTTCCATTGAAGGTTGTTTTGAGCAGGAGCCTCGCAACTCCCGTGAAATGTCATCATAAGTTGTTAAGAAACATCTGGGTCTCCTCTCTTGTCCACACATACCGCGTCATGTTTACTCAGAGAGAAGTGGTCATGTCATCAGGTGTGTCACTTCACTGTGACGTGTATTGGGGAAAAAGTGTTTCAATATCGAAACGTCTGACATTCCTCCTCATGAAAGCGTAAAAACATATTTGAGTGTTTTTTCTTAAATTCAGGTGTTTTCATTACCAGTTTTCATTGCATTATTTCGATTTTGCGCATTTCCAAGGGTAATGAAAACGCAGCTATGGCTGAATTGGTCATCATTTACACCCAAAAGAAAGGAATAAGGTTGAAATTGTCTCTTGAAAGTTAGTTTTGATTTGAAAATTCAGGGCCTTGTATTGTGGAATTTAAACATTTGCTAGAAAAAAAAAAAAAAAAAATGATGGGTGCATAGAAGTGCTTTTGCATCATTCTGATATCAGGGGGAACCACTTAGAACAAAAGTGGTATCAAGAAAGTCACTGTCCTTGTCTGGGGAGGAATTAAGTACAAACACTTCGATGTTACGGGACTCCACTTCCCAAAATGCAATGCACAGAAATGTCAACAAAATGGAGTGTTTGTTTGTTTATTTCATTAGTGATTGTAGGCTAACAGTTGGATGGTAGGTGTAGGTACTACCATCTACTACCAAAAACACTCATAGTAAACTAACTGTAAAAAAGCAGCAGGTCAGAGGAGCTGAGATTAGTTGGTTGTGTGTGTAAAAAACAATGAGGGATTCTGGCTTACTTTCCCTAGAAAGGAGAAGACATATACTGAGATATTACCACAGAAGAAGCTACTGACCTGAGAGCCGCTTGCAGGCCCACGTTTTATATCAGCTGCCCTGCAGAGCCATCGGTCCATGAAATAACAGGCACCGCTATGAAAAACACAACCGATGTTGCTAATGATTTGGAAGATAATGTTAGATGCGACGTGTGGTGGGAATATCAATAATCTAGGAATAAAGAAGGGACAAGTAAAAATAGACTTCACTGTGTTTGATGGGGCGCACTGAATTGGTGCCTCTGATTTTCTCTTTATTGTTTCTGCCATCCTGAGTTAAAAAAAAATGCCAAGAATAAAATGATTCCCACATGCAGGCACATAATGTTTAATGCTCACTGCTGTGTAAAATGTAATTATCATGACATTAGACAAAATACCAAGCAGCTTCATGCCAAACATGTCCATTTGCTCCTCAGAAAATGACTGTTTCCCTACAGATTTGTAATCAGCATGCACTTCAGCCTGAGCACAATAAGTTAATCAAAGCAAGGTTTTTAGAAAACCTGTATTTCATTTCGATCCAACATGATTAAATATAAACAAACCGCACAAAGCCTCAATCGCTTTTCATTCTGTTATTTACAGCCAATATTTGTCCGACTCGAAGGCATGCGGCGTCCCAGCGGCAGGATGCAATTTCCTTCTGAGTGCTAAATATGACTAATTACAAAACCTTCACCTCACATTTATTTCAGTGTAGAATGTGTCGCACATTGTGGAGGTTCTGCATTGCAGGCAACAGGTTTGTGTCATTGTGGTAGATTCCAATGTGATTGCCAACAACATGCTCCGCAGCAGCAATACATCCCCTGGCCTCCATGGCAACGCCATGTCTTTGACCAGACTGGTGGAAATTAAGCTTAAGAATGACACCATCAATGACACCTGGAATACTGCAGGAGGAAACGGATATCTCACAAGCTCCGAGTGTCCACTGTAAAGGTATATCAATGAGTCGCTGTACAGATATCATTTTTAAGGGATTTCAATGCTGGCAGTGGAATAATAAAAGCAATAATTCATCTTGATGGCTTTCAACCACTTTTCAAGCTGCCAAGGCAACCATTTTTAGTTCAACTATGAATAGTTACAATTTGCCACAGCAACAGATAGGATTCACCCTTTCATTTAATTTGCTCTTAGCTTCCAAACACCAAAACACACCGAGTGCCATCACATGATGATCACTCACAGCAGCTGTTTGTAAGACCAGAGGAGAGCATTCATTCAGGAAAGAACAAAGGGTTTCTCTACATTTTTGTTGTCATTTCAGATATTTGTTGCTGTTTTGTGTTTTTGCATTCATTTGTGAGTTTTTTTTAAAATTTTTTATTTTATTATTGTTATTAAAGTCAAAGTCAAAGTGTTTTTATTAGTCTCCCTAGGGAGAAATTTGTGTTGGACAGAAGGATCTGCTGCACATTGATCACAATTAAAACATTCAATAACTCACATAGTAAAAAAATAAAAACAATGAAAGGAATTGATATACATAAAATTACATTGCCAATAAACAGATAAAGTGCATATTATGCGTGTTTTTGCAGTCATTTTTGGGTAGATTGTGTTTTGAGATGCGTTGAGAGTCATTTTGTTGTTGTTTTATTTTTTTTCTATAGTTTTCTGTATTTTTGTCTTCATATTGGTGTTTGGAGTCATTTTGTGGTCATCTTGTGTTGTTAGAGTAAATTTGTGTATTTTTTTATCGTTTTGTATATTTTTCTACAATTTAGTGTATTTAGTTAGTCATCAAGTGTGTTTTAAGAGTAATTTTGTGTATTTGTATAGTTCAGTTTCAGAGTGTATTTTTCTCACACATCTGATATGGGAAAAAATAAATAAAGTTTGCTGAAGGCTACAATCAATCTGTTCAATACTGCACATCAATGTTGTCCCCGGTGAGCCAATCGTACAAGGGCAGCTCATGGTTTTTTTTAAAAAAGTGGATGGAAATGACAGAATGAAAATGGATCCTGTTCAGATAATAACACAGGTGCGGTGCGATGACGAGTGACACCAGCAGCTTAAGCGTAATTGCGGAGTCATCCGCAGGAATGAATATAGCTGATGTTGCATTTTCAATTTCTGAACACTGCTGGATGTCTCACTTCAATAAGATCCATCACACAGAAGCTCTCACCGTGGAAGCCTTGGCTTAGCGTTCACTCCTGATTGGAGCCAAGAAAAAAATGATAATGTCTATACTTTCTCATCCAGCAACATGAAATTGGATAAATCGAGAGAAAATAGATGAGCTCAGTTATTGGAAACCAAATGTACCAGATGTCTTTCAAAATCCCTCCTGATACACAGCAACATTGAACGTAGTAGAGACAAAGGCTGTGTTACCAATGTCACACGCCGTACTATACACTACAAACTCAATGACTATATACTGTCTACTATATACTATTAGTATGATTAGGAGGATGAACCGTTGCCACTGAAGTACACTTACATATTGCATAAGTTTCCCAAGATGCACTTCGAACCTACAACGACAAAAATCTGAAGCACACTGAGGCTAAATATTTCCGTTGATTCGCGACCTTTGATAGTTTTGAAAGCATTTTAAGCGAGAAAGTGACTAAATAGAATATCAACATGTGGTCATTTAAACCATAAAACTCGCAGAAACACATTTAATTCCAATATTTTGGACCCGCGATTGTGCTACGGACAAAACTTTTGGTTAACTTCAAAACATGAGCCCTATTTACAAAAGTGTTAAAAAATAATGGAAGAAAAGAGGAGATGCTTTACTCAATCTTTGCAAACCATCTCTTCTACACACTCATTTTGACGTCAGACTTAAAGTTGCCATCCGGAGTTTCTGAGAGAATGTCTCGATGTCCCGCCCTCAACAGCTCTACTTCCTCCCCTGCCTCTGCCAATCTACCAGAAACTACGACTCTACGTTTGTGCACACGCATTGCAAAACATAACAAAGTCGCATAGCTACAAAAACTACACATTTATTGTTAGAGTGCCATAACTTGGGATTAAAACATGTTTATTACCTGTCGCCAAATCCTGGTCTGTTTGGAATCCTTGTAAAAGCAGCAAGTCCCTCCCCCTTTGAAAAGCAGCTACGAAATAAATTCTGTTGCGGTCACAAAGACGTTTATCCACAAGCTTTGTACTAGGACTTTTATTTTTTAAATTTTTTGTAGAAGCTTTATACATTGGCAATCATGGAATGGGTAACTGGAGTTTCGGTTGTATATATATATATATATATATATATATATATATATTAATGTATGTGAATGACCACCGGCAGTACACCATAGTAAAAGACTAGTTAGGTATTTTTCGCATTTCAAAAGAATCATACATAAACATAGATTTTGTAGAAACTCATGATATACTGTAAGTAATAAATTGGTATGTGATTTCGAACACAGCGAAGAAATGTGAAACCCTGATTAGTAATCAGCTACAAAAAATATGTCAAAGCCAATGTGTCCTTCTCAGAACATCAGAGGCAAGCACTGCTGTGCTGCAACAAATATGTCTGCACAACATGTGCCAACATGGAGACAATATGTGTGGTCGCCCCTCCTTGTTGGCCTCCCACTGATCTGTTATGGAGTGACATTAGGAATACATCAATATATCCAAATCACTCCCCTGACATTATCAAGTACTGGATGGAAAGGGCAACCTCTCCTTTCCTCTCCTTTATGGAAATGTCAGCGAGAGTGTAAACTCTTGCCTGGAGGCAAAAGAAAGTGACAAACGTCAAAGCAGCTGGCCTTTGGAGAGACACACCTGTGTAACGCAAGGCACAGGACCACAAGATGCTGCCATCATTACATTGTTGACAGAGGAAAATACATTAAAGCAATATGACTAATAGATTGGGTTGGGACAGAGCTCACAATACAAGACAATAGACGATAATGGGCTCATAACAACAAAACTGTACAATGTTTTAAAAAGGGGGAAAAACACAACAAAAAGAAATTTCAGTTGGACAAATTAACTATTTGACTTTTAACTCTTGGCATACTTCGTTACAGTAGTTACTCTGGGTATAACATTGCAAACATGGGTTGGACCAAATGGAAAAGTACTGCAATGGTTTGAGTCCTACTTGGAGGAGCGAAGTAAACATATTGAACTTATACTTGATTTTATTTCTCTGTCTTTGTTTCACTACGCTTTCTTTCCCTATTTTATGTGCTCGAGACATAATTAGCCTAAGCTAAGTGAGCATAACGTTCTGTACTGCTGTCTGTATAAAAATTAACTTGATAATAAATGCTTAAGCTTTTTGTCTGTGATTTATCATTCGTTATCAATATTGTTTTGCTATAGAAAAGTAGATAGTTTGACAAGAATTCACACCCTGGGCTATTACACATTATTAATAACTGCTAAACAGCGTTATTCCTCTTTTAAAGAGGTGACGCCCCAAAAATATTAAACATATACAATTTTTAATACAACTTAGTAAACCCTATACCGTTGATTATCAGAGCTACGGACTATATCACTGAACCCAGATGACTATGGTCCCATAGAGGTGTTTAGAAAATGTAAACTGCTGAATAAGTGAAAACTTCATTCTTAACTGTTCTCACCCTGTGACCCACATTTTGCCGCGGTCATTAAATCGTGACCCACTTTTCTTTTCTTTTTTTTTTTAAATTCGACCAACCAAAGTTGGTATTTAAAAAATAGCTTATATGTAAAGTTTTTTTTAAACATAAATTCATATATTTTCCTGTGCAACATGTGCCTGTCAAAAGAAAAGTGTGTTTCAAAATAAAAGACAAGTCCGTTATGAGAGACATTAAGTATTTATTTATTTTGACCAGCTGTTTCCAACCCACCCAGTACAGGTCCGCGACCCACTTTTGGGTCCCGACCCACCAGTTGAGAATCACTGACCTAAAGAACATTTCCAGAGTGAAAGTTTTCATGACTCAGAAAGATCAGGAGAAACTGGTCCATGCTTTTATCTCCAGCAGACTGGACTATTGTAATGGTCTTCATCAAACAGCTGGTTCAGAACGCTGCAGCTCAGGCCTGAACCAGAACAAAGAGGTCAAGTCTTTAACCTGGCTCCCAGTCAGCCTCAGAATAGACTTTAAAGTTCTGCTGCTGGTGTATAAATCTGTGAATGGGTTTGGTCCAGAATCCATCAGTGAGATGTTAGTCAGGTCTCTCAGATCTATGGACACAGGTAGAGTGGAGGTAGTGGAGCCCAGAGTTCACAGTAAACATGGTGATGCTGCTTTTAGTTGTTATGCTGCAAAGAAATGGAACAAACTGGCAGCAGAGCTGAAGTCAGCATCACATGTGAACATTTATAAATCTAAGTTAAAGGCTTTATTTTTCTCTGCTGCCTAGGACTAAGAGGGGGATTTTTAATAATTGTATTATTGTTTAATGTTTTTACTGGTGATTTTAAACCCTGGAAATGAGGCTGCAGCACTGGGGAGTAGTTAGGATAAAAGGCCTTGCTCCAGGATCAATAGCGATGACTCATGATGGGGTTCGAACCCGTTACGCTCTGGTTACAAGTCAACTCCACTTTGAACCTGATACGATGGTTTAATGAATGTTATTTTTTAATTTGCTTCACAACCAAAAGTACAATTTTGTGTTGTCAGGAAAAAAAATCTAATGAGATTTTACTAAATAAATTCTAGTGAAGGCGGAGGCATCATGAAGTAAGAAACCTAATTGATGCAGGTTCACTCAAATGAGAATAGCAGGTTGTAGACTGCCTTCACTAAAGCATACTGTACATATGAATGAAACCTACTCATTACTTGAGTTATATCAACAACCACTAAAATACAATTTATAGTGTATGAATAAAGTGTACGTTATGTGTATAATAAATGTGATCAGCTTCGGGGTACAATTGCTGCATCAGGAATAAAAGCTCAGTAAGTATCTAACTATCCTTTTGTTCATGTGCCAGCTACATTAGAAACATTTAAAATACAATTTTACCAGCAGTAAATGGAGGCCCTGGCTTCTCTATTATCTCAGGTGGAGGAGATCTTAGATATGGATTGTGAATGGCTCTGAGCAGCGTTTCGCATCGATATGATGTAAGAGTCATCATCTCTACCCCCCTCTGAGCCTTTATCACAATCAGCAGGTGTGCCGCTAGGCTCCATCTCACCAGGCATTCATTATGTATACAAAGGCAGGAAAACTTCCCACTGCATTTAACAGCAAGCATTCCTGTGACCATACAAATAAAAAGAGCCACTCAGGCCTCATATGTGTTGTTTCCTTTTGTATGTGCGCATGAACTCATTGTGGTAAGTAATGATCTTTATTGAATACAATCATTACATAAGAGCTTCCCACTGACATATACAGTGCAAATGCATTTGTCTGCTTGCGTCATATTTTTTATTTTATTTATTCAGTTTATTTCCGACATGGTTACATTCATACATTTTTTTTTACATTTTTTTTTTTTTCATACATGCCGAAAAAGGAGACGAGAGAAGCAGTTTGCTTATCTATATCCCGTCCCCTGTTTTGTACATTTATTTATGATTTAAGCAAACATCTGTGCAGGTTGCATGCGTCTGTGCTTTATTATGATGAAACAAGACACAATAGAAACACTTAAGTACTCTCTGTGGAAATGTAGCATTGCCAAATCCGAAGCGGAAAAAAAACAAGCAACTTAGAGAAGTAATATGCTAGACGTTGGCTCCAAATATACAGTTTTATTTCAAATTCAAAGTACAGTGAAGGCAATAACTGGATCAATGGACAAATTATTCTCATAAAACGTCACGTTGTTTTAGTTGATGAGTTTGAGAGATAATGGCAACTCGTCACTCTTCTTTCCTTTGTGTTTGTGTGCTATGTCTGAGTTTTCTTCTGTCTCTCTTATCATCACTCATTAAAATTGCCCTCATTTTGGGAGTGAGCCAGTGTTGTGAAAGGTGCACAATATACCATTAATCACCACATCTCTCGGATGCTTGCTTGTTGCTCACCTCAATTACCTGATTGTCCTGGGAGGGAAACAAGCTTGGCTGTCAAAAATGATGTGTTTATATTGTGTTAGCGAAAAAAAAAAATAGTGCTGTGTCAAACTAAACAATATCCCATGTAGAATTTATACTGCAAACATTTAGGGATTTGAAATTTTCCTCATTTTTACCCATTTCCGCTTTGTTTTCTTTGAATTACTTTCACTTTTTAAATGATCTTACTGGCTGAAATCGTACCAAACATGCTTAATAGTCAACTACTGCTATTGATTTTATATATATATGCTTCAGATGACTTCCGGAAGCCAGGGGGTTTAAATCTGACATGTCTACTACTTGCTAGACACTCAGCCACTCATTTTATGAGAAAATGGTAAATAGACTTGATTTATATTGCACTTTTATTACCACCAAAGTAGTCCCCAAAGCACTTTAGAATATCAGCACATTCACAAATTCACATTCATATACTTACACCAATGGGACAGCGTCTTGCCGAAGGACACTTTGATAGGTCTAGTGTGGAAAAATACAGTGTAAATGTATGATATGGTCTTAAAAAGAGAGTTTAGCCCATGTCATATTGCTGCTTCCATTTCATTTTCAGTAAAATACCGCCACTCCGTGAATCACCCTCAAGTTTTCCACAACATTTTAAAAGAGATTTGGAGCTAAATTTGACATATGTTTGATACTCATCAACTTGCTAGACATTCAGTCATGAGTTTCCATGGGAAAAACAGCGTGTATATGTGTGATATTTACCCAAAACAAGCATGTGAGGTGAGGTGTATTGACTGCTTCATATGATATTCATTTAATGCAATATACTTTTCTTACCTAAACATGAGTGTTGGTCTTTTGCATGATGAACATATGTTTTCACAATTAAATCCAGACAGCCAGAAGCACAGTTGCTAGAGTATTATATTGACCCGGGAAAGAGGAAAGCTGTATGTCATAAAAGTGTCAGATTCTGGCTCCAGCGCTTTAGGTCTACAGTAAACATTTGTTGCTTCCTCTCTTTGTGCCAAAGCTAAAGCCTTATTTAGACACCACATGTTGGTTTCAGGTTTCTCATCAGAACATATTAGTGTTCTCTTTCCTGTTTTCCCTTAGAGTAGCGTTTGGCGTGGCTGCTCTCAGACCTTGCAATGGAGGGTCTAATTTGGACACTCATCTTTACTTTTTATGAATAAAATGTTATGTTTATATCAAGAAGGTGTCCGCGGAGAATTCTTCACATCATCACATCATTTAGGTAAAGGGAAACTCACCACAAAGGTATTTCTGTGTCACTTTGGGGTCTGACTTGAGGAAAAAATGGTTCATATTGCTTTATCTCTTGATATGTAGATTTGGTTCAGGAGGATATTAGAGATCTTAAACATGAAGGTGGAGGAAGTAACTGGCCACATCACACTCAAACTGGTCAACAATATCACAAGGTAAACATCCATCCAAAAAACCCCCAAAAGTTAGCGACTAATATCGACATTTTTTACAGAATTCCTTTTATGAGGAATTATACATCTATTAAAAATACAGCAAGTACAAATGCGTTATATCATATACACCTCATTGGTAACAGCTTTCTAACAGACTTGTTCCTCCCCTTGGGCGGAGCTTCATTAAACAGAAACAGTTTGCCTCCGGCTCTGTTGTCATTGCCTAAATCACAGTTGTAATTACCCGAAGAAAGTGTTTGATGAAGCATTCCTGCCTCAGAGTGTGAGAGTGTCCCGCAGGGCTAAGCCCAGCTCAGAATCCCACTGCAAACCTCCTCCAAACGTTAAATATCTTCTATTTTGTGTCGTAGGAAATGAGACTGAAGTGAAGTCCTGATGCGATATGAGGAGCCGATTACCTTCTTAATCTTTTTGGATGAATCCCAAAGAGGTGCGTGCTTTAATTTACCCAGTTATCACTGCAGGAGACTGCAATAACAGTAACAGACTGCTAGCAGGAAACTCCTTAGACAGCCTGGAAGTTTAGTTTTTAACACAGATCCAAACTGTGGTTAATGTGTTGTTTTATTGTACATGCATTTTGTATTTCAACACAATAAATTCTTCATATTTAATACCATCAACACAGGCTGCATTGTTACACTATCTGCACCAAAAACAAGAGTAAGGCATCAGCTTAAGCCACACAAAAGTTTCTAGGATATTCTATGATTGTTTTACTTTCTCTTCATAAAATGGCAAACTTTAAAAATCTATGTAACACAAAAACTAACTTATTCATGTTGGACATTGAGGTTTTCACGATGTGGGGGATGAGATAAGAGGTTTCAGACCCTTGTTTTAGGTCATTTCTTAATGCAACCAGTCATTGTATCATTACTATCATTATACATACTTGTTTTTATATAAACCAGCAGGTTTTAACCATCTCTTATATGCTAAAGCTTCAATCCCTTTCCAAGCCTAAGTGTTTACCTGCAAAACACTGCTTTTCCCAACATCCAAGTGGATTTCTTTTGGTTTTCCTCATTTCATTTCACATTTGTTACTTGTTGCTATTAGATGTTTAAGTTGTTATAATAATATAGTATACTGTATATAACAATAAGTGCTACCTAAATATCGCATTTATACTGGTTTTGGTGTGGTTTCATGTCCAGCAATCCCACTGAATATAGTTTGGATACCTTTTACAACACAGATAAAAATAAAATCCACATAATCTATAATACACTAGATTGTTTTGGTTTGTTTTCATTGTTCATACTATTGAGTTGAAAAGGTCATACCCAGAGTCAGTATGAAAATATGCCCAGAGTTCAAGTCAAATAAAAGCATGGTTATTTCTCCAACTGCAATTCTTCTTCTTTTCTTTCCAATAATAATGTATCATATTGTTATTGTGAGCCCATTATTGTCTTTCGAATCAAGAAGTCAGTGTATCACCCCACCAGTGTTGGAGGTAAAGTGTTATCAAGTAGATGGAAAGTCATAATTTGAAACTCAGAAGTCAGAATACAGTGAATTTGCATCAATACAAGAAGTGAATGTCTGTGAAAAAAGTAACCAAATAACATTGAGCAATTTGTATAATCACAGTATATAACGTCCTGTGATGCTCACAGTCTATAACATGAGGGGTAATGAGGTGCACAGATGCAGGTGGACAAACAGTAGTTAATAATAGTATACCTAATAGGGATACAGAGAGTGTGGCAGTAAATAATGAGCTCCGGGAGTTTTTCAGGTCCCAAATCCTTCCGGTGTTTAGTGAGGTCAGTCACCATTGGAGCTGTAGGCTAATTAACTTTTAATTATTGTCACATCAAATGTTTTGTACACACACACGCACACACACACACACACACGTCCTTCGTCTCACCAATATGAGATACTAAAAGACAGGAAAAGCAAACTTATCAACATGATCAGAGCCTCAAACAAACATGAACACATCGATAGATCAAAGTGAAGCAAATGAACTTATAACTTTTTATCGACAAAAACCAGTGGACTCAAGTTCACAATCGATAGATATCTTGTTTATTTAATAAGTATTTAAAGTTTCACTTATTGACTATGGTGGGTCAGGCAAGAACAGCTAAAACAACTTTTCTTTTTAATTTGTGGCTTTTTTTACACAGAGTACTGCTGTATATTGACCTTGTTAGATATAGATTTATCATTTTTTGTTATTTCAACACAAAATGTAATAAATCGCATTGGGTTTTTGCATTTGGTTTTAAAAACCATCTGCATGGACAAAAAGAGGAATTTTACATATTTGAAAATGACCTAAAGAAGAGTCTAAACTGATTTGACTGCTGTAAGCTGTGACAACACACACCAGTACAGAACGTTTACAGACTTTTAAAAACAGTTGTCAGTTGGGAAACAATCCATATTGTGTAATAAAATGTTCAAATTGCATCTGTCGATACCTAATCAAACTGAAGATGAAAAATGTTTCCCACAGACTTTGCTCTTTTTCTTCTTCAGTTGCTTTTAACAAAATTATTATCCTACACCTGCTTATTACTCCTCAGCCAGGCTGTCAAAATTGGCATTTAGAGATCAAGTAAAGCCTGCTGTGGTCAGCCAATGTGTGATTTCTACTGCTGTCTGTGATTGCACTATGAACAGGAGACAATAATAGACACAGAATGACAGACAGCCAGGAAACCTTGTGGAGAGCTACAATTGTCCTTATTGGTCAACACTACTTGTCGTGTCATCTTTTCACAGCAACTAGGTGCGTTCACTCCAAACGCCACTTCAGCAACTTAAATACACTTAAAACCTAAGCTTAAAATCTTCCCTGCAGGAAGGACGCTCCATATCTCTTTATAACACCCCATATTTCTTTGTTGTTTGCTGTCTAATATGACAATTATATTTTCTTTCTTTTTTCTTGTGCTTTGCATTAAGACAGGAACAAAAAGCAATGCGATAAGAGCATATAGCCAGAAAACAACATTTACAAATTCTTACAGTATACTAAACAGTGTGTGTGTGTGTGTGTGTGAAACAGGGGGGAAGGAATGGAGAAAGGAAAGATTGATATTAATAACAAAATAATAAAAAATAAATACATTACATTACAGATTAACGCAAAATAAAAGCAATATTTCTAAATGTCGACCAAGTATAATTGCGCTTTGAACATGTTTCCATTTAACGTTGTTTTGGGCAGAAACACAGCAGACAGCTTCACTTGTACTTACGGTTTAAATGCTCAACTTATGGAGTTAATAAAGAAAAAAGAACATTTATTTAGGTAATATACAGCCCTCTCGCTGCAGCCTCTGGCTCTACAGACAGTGACGACCGGAGGAGTGACGTGGGGAGAAACTCATTACCAATTGGATGTTACTACACTGCATCACTCAAGGTCGCTTGAAAAGTTTAACATTTTTAACTTTGAGCGACTTGTTGCATAATCGAGTCTCTGGAATCGCATGACTTACGTTGCTTGAAGGGAAGTTGCCTTTGATGTAAACGCACCTTAAGGGCCACATCCACAAAGAATGGAGCGCGATCGATCATAGCGCAATGATTTGCGCAGCGTCTACGCCAGCAGTAGGTGCTTTTTTAGCGCAGTATCCTTAGAAGAATTTGTTGTAATCATATGTGTATGCCATCATATGATTGGTTATTCCCAAAAGTCTTGTATTAATCAGTAAAGGTTTATGCCATTGAGGATTTATGTATTAGCCAACATTATCTTAGATTATTCAGTAGATGTGATTTTCTTGGTGAGTGGCATATTTGAATTACTTAAGAATTAATTGCTTTATCGTTTTTGGATGGGATGAATGGGGAGTTAACAGTTGTTACATTTTATAAATTACACATATCTGAATTCAAAATATTGGCACGTTCCGATTGTGAGGCAGTCACCAAACCAAACCACTGCCATTACGCTGGCTTGAGTCACCAGCCTTGCAATTTATTTTCTCTTTGCGATGTCTGTAATCATTGAGAAAAGAAAAAATAGCTCACATAGCTATAAAAAAAAATACATTCTGCCACAACACAGAAGCAATCTGTGGGATAAAAGTAGTCAAAACAGCCCTTCTCCACCATTCTATTATCTAGTTTTTTTTAGGGGGAATCTGTCTCTTCTCTTTTTGTTCTGTTCTGCAAGTAGAGCTCTGCGTTTTGGCTTCAAAACACACAATTCTATTCTTGTAATCTTTGCATGTTATCTTTGCTTAGCAGAGTTTTGAAATGTAAAAGTTTGATTGTGAAAAACACTCTTATTATGGCAAACCCAGTATTTTTTAAAGAAATGACGCAGTTACCATTACAATATGGTGTGTTTGTCCGTTACTTTGCTAGCTGCAGTGTACTTCCTGTTTGCAGTGGCGCTACATATTTTTGTGGGATGCCGTGCCAACCAGAACAGCAAACAGAAAAAGAAGAAGTATTGTCAGAGTGTCTCTGTTTACATCACGTGCACCAGTCATGGCGAGTCAATGCGAGAGCAGGACGAGCTTCTCAGAGTGGACATACGCGTATTATTTTACGCACCTGTCTCCAAAAGATGCATCGGTGAAGCTAAGCTAACGCTGCGTTAGCTTAGCTTATTTTTATATGCATTTTCAACAGCAGAATGTGCACCTGGAATACACACAGCTTACTTTACATTACTGTGCTAAGGCTGAAAAATTACTGTTTTAATTTTGGAGCAGCTTTTATGTGCTTTATATGCACATCATTTATGGTTGTTTTATAGCAGTTTTTGTAAAGCAGAGTTGGCCAAAATGTATTTCGAATATTAATTCAGATTGCTTTCATTTATTTATTTTAGAAGGTTTTTTGTGTTAATTATTGCTAGTTTTTGTACTTAAGCTGTAAGGGAACATTCCAAGGCTAAACACAACCTTTTCATGATGCTGAAGCCACTTTAATTTTTATCTTTGATTTTGAATAATATTAAGGTTGTTTTGTGTTATTTATTTCACAATTCCTTGTAACATTTTCAGTTTCTGCTGGTCTCAGGTAAATAAACTGGCATTGAAAGAATACTTGAATGTACTGTGAAAGTACAGTGAATGTAAATGATTAAAAACTGTAGGGTTGGATACAATAACATTTCATGAATCAGAGGCTTTTATCCAAAGCAATGTTAATACGGGGCACAGCTGATCAACGGTGGATTATTATATTATTACAGCACTAATATGAAGCTGTACGGACACAAATCACCCCAAAAAAAAAAAATACATTCTTTAATTCTAAGTAACTCAAAAGTTACTTTCTCCAGTAACGCATTACTTTTTGATGGAACTAATCAAAATAGTAACTGAGTTACTTTGTGAATGAAGTAACTAGTAGCGGTAACTAGTTACTTTTTTTCCGTAACTCGCACAACACTGGGCAAACCAATGAGCACAACGAGAACCAAGAAAAACTTTTCCACAAATAATAATAGCAGCTTGTCAGTATACCTGTTAATTCTCTCTGTATGCCATTATTCTGTTTTTCAGGAATTTCTTTATTAATAAAATAAAACATTCCAAATTCCACTACCAATTTTATTCTGTATGGGCACAACCTGCTGTAAAAGGAAATGGTCCTTTCATAGGGAACTGTAACCACCTTTGTTCAAACACAGTGCTACTTTGTTTATTGGTGCTAGCGGATTATTACCTCAAAGAGCTGTAATGCTGAGTTCAAGACAACTTGGAAAAAATGCATTGAAGGACACAAAATACACAAACATTAATGTCTATTGTAAACACTATCTCGGCCAACGTTGTTTTGGTGATATTTCAATGTTTTGAACACGGAGGTCAACAATTTTTACTTGGAATTGTTGATTTCCGAGTTGTATTGAATGCATATTTAGTCATACTGTTATTAGCTATATGTGGATTTCTGAAAGAGTTCAGACTGAATCTCGAGGTGGCGCAAATCTGGTCAAAATTCTTTGTAGCGTGCCTTTAAGACAATTAAGTCTGTTGAAAATGAAGATGAACAGAGCATTTTCTAACATTCTTCTCTTTTAGCTGTACAACTAGGTAACACCCGTCTACGTAAGCCTCAGCCCTCATTCTTGTGTGGGCATCAATGAATCAAAGCCTGCCTGCTTCTTTTTGTATGTATGTACCGTACTAGCTGAGAGTCAATAGGCACTCCCATGGAATGACACTGGCCAGAAGTGTCATTGACATTTAACTCCTGACAGGTATAAAGGCCCTTCTGTGTGTAAGGAGCCATGATAGTGGCTGAGTACCATGACTCAGCCATATTTTGTTGAGCTGCAGGAACAAGTACAAGGCAATCAGAGACGAGCCTCGCCTGTGATTAGGATCATGACATGATGGGTAAATTATCTGACCAGAACTGGCCGTGCCACTGAGTCACGATGACCCACTACTTATTTAACACATTCACAACTCTGTGCCTGGTTTCTATAAATGTCTTAAGAAAAACATTCACTTCAGAGTGGACTCATGACTGCAAGACTCTGATATCAGGAAAGGTCAAGATGAAATGCATCATCTTTCTCAGTGCAAAAAGGTCACCAAGGCTTAATTTATCTTGGATCAGCTGATTAGATAATCAATAATCACCACTTAATGATGTTACAACACTTTTTGAGGATATGTGATTGCAGAAACAGGCAGTGTTTCATTATCAGAGCATGAGCAGACTGGCCGACTGTAGAAAACAATGCAATGTCTGAAATGCGGTGATTATACAGTATATGCACCGTGGGCCTAATTCTTCTGTCTGCATGTAAGCTTTTTTTTTTGTTTTTTTGACGCACCTGCAGTTGCGCGCGTATCTTGCGTGTATTCTCCCATCCAGGCTCCTGACATGCCCACTGAGCTCAACAGGCTCCTTCAGTTGACAAATGTTGGTCAGTACAGCAGATAAAAAACTATATTTTTTCCTATAGGATGTCAATGGGTAAATGGAGGCGTAGCTACAGCATTGATGTGATGCATCCGTAGCCGAGCTCACGCTGCTTTATGAACACAAGACAGAGCGTGGGGGCGGGGCGTTCACCGGTACATACATAGACTGTAGAAAATACATACGTAGCACTGCGCGAGTCTGTTTACATGTCAATCACGGCAGAGAGCTTCCTGGTGGAGCGACTTCTCCAGCTCAGTGCCACGTCAAATTCGTCATCAAAGTGGGAACGCGTCATCAAATTGGAGCGAGGTGTTTGGGCTCGCCCTGCAGTAAGAAAGGAGCAAATCACCCTCTAACTAACAATTGAGGGAATCAATGAAAAAAACACTTTGGGCATGTGTATGAAGCCCTAATAGCACTTTTATGATGTTTAATGCACAGAAAAGTCAATTTAGCTTAACATGGGCCCTTTGAGTGTAGTTTTCATTGTTTTCATTCCATGCTCCATCTGAGCCTTTGCTTAGAAAACGCTTTAGTGCTTAAATATTGGGCTACGTCCAATCCACAGACACATTGGTTCACTGATTCAGACAAGCATATACTGGCTGTGGTGTTTGCTCATGTCATCATAACATCCTGTTTCGGCCAGGTTGTTTTGGTTATAAAATTTGAACATTTTTGGTGGCCAGATTCTCGGTGCATTAATACTTGTGAAAGGTGAAAAGCTGATCACGATTTGCGTTCAGGACAAAAGCCACCATAACAGTTTGGGGCTCATCCAGGATCTAAATATCTCAAACAACGAGATAAGGGCAGAAATTTCCTTTTCAACATTTCAGTTGGAAAGCAGTGCGTCGCTTTTTAAATTACTCGTACTAATTGGGGAAACAAGTCAAAGAGGCCAATAAATTATGCTACTGTAAATCTAAAATGCAGTTTCTTTTTGGAAACTATGGTTGGAGCGTACAGGAGAATAACCAGTACGGTAACAGGCTTTAAGAAGTTCAGTCTGAAAAAAAAAAGATGCCGTAAGTTATATGAGCTGTCGAATGATGTACAATTGAGGCACTTGAATAAAGATGACTTTATCCCACACTTTGCCTCAGCAAATCAGAATCTTTTGTGTGCTGTTGTCACAGTTTTGCTTCTTTGTGCAGCTCCATTCTCCAGGCTGATAAACCTGCAGCCTCCCCAAATAATCAAATGATGTAGGTAAAGTGAGCTCTAACTAATACTACTGAGAGGGAAAAGACCTCACACATACACACAAAGGTCTGGTAATCTAGCATGCTAAAACAAGGAACTGGGTTTGATACTAAATTAAAACATCTGTGAATTATGACAAATCACTTCAAGTGTAAAACAAGTCCCGTCAAATTTGGCCACAAATTGAATGTAACGATTCCTTTCTTACATTGTGATTCTGTTACAGGTTACTTTCCAAAATACTTTGCTCAAACATTTTGCCAAACTTATAATGTACCACACTGTAAAAAAAGAAGAAAAAAAAAATCGATTTGAACACGTTTTTCTAATCCCTGCATTTTTGTGCCAAACTGACCTTGCAATACTAAAGTGTTATTTTTTTTCACAGAGGGCCGCCGAGGATTGAAAAGAAGGACAAGATGAACCTGACATGACACTTCTCCCTCCTTGAGGAGCCAAAGTGTTCTCGTGTGAGGTCTTTTAAAGTGGAAATAAAAAAAAAACATTTCAGCATGGTTTCAAAAAGAAAAGCACACTTCTCTAGACTATTCCAGCCTGCAAATGTGCAATAATGGACTTCCAACATAACAAACCGTTATGTGTACAGATGCTGGGTAAACATGTGTGTTACATAGAGTGAGAAAAGAAGTCCCGCTGAATGCCTGCCTGATACAAAAGGCATCATATCTCTCTGATCGTCGCCATAGCTCCCGATGGAATGAGTGTTTGAACTGTGCGTTACATCATAAAAACAACATCCCATTTCAAGACCCCCACTGCATGACTTTTTAGATACACAGCCTCACACGCAGTGCTAAAAATCTCTCCCAGAAGCAATTGCAACACAAAAAAGTATATAAAGAACATAAAAAGAAATACTAATAGTGTGGAAGAATTGTGTTGCCGGTAACACTTTACCATAAGGGTCCCTTAATTAACACCATTGACGTACATATACATCATTTCAAATCCAACTGTTCACTGCCATTGACATGTATGCATGTCTATTCGGTTTTTCAACAGGGGTTGCTAGGAGACACTGTGGCGGAGGTCTTCCTTGAATATCAGCCTTGTACTATGATGGAGTGACCAACTGGTGCCATGTAGGTGGCAGCAGTGCACCTTTGGATGACAGTTTAGCCGCGATGGGCAAAGATCAAAGAAAGAGTTGACAGAGTTGCTCGAGCAGAGCATGTGTGGACCTAAGTCGACTACTGAGAGTGTCGCGATCGTGAGAGAAGACGATCAACAACCCAGGCCAAATGGTGCGACTCGGCATGTCGGTAAGGAGGAGGAAGTTGCGTGTGTGGAGAATGAGGGGAGGGAAGGAGACTTGGAGGAAGCCAAACATACTGTAAGGGCACCAAACAACCCTAATCCAGATATCAAAATAATAATAATTTTGCCATCAAAAGCTCGGTCTCAATGTTGTTTTTCTTGTTTTATAGAAGGAAACCAATGTTCAGATGTTTTAGGTGTCACTAAAGCAAAAAAATTAGCTTCAAAGTCACTGAAAAAGGCTTTTTTTTTCAGCTTTTTGCTCAAAAACTGGTGTATTGTGTGAAACTACTTAAGGTCACAAAGATCAGTCAAAATGCTGTAAATTGGCTGGCAGTCAGGGGGGTAGCTGTTCTGAAAATGGCTGGCAGGCAATGAGTTGTTAGTTAAGGCATTACTAAACATTAATTACCAGTTTATTAATGTTATAATATCCATTATATTGTATTAACAATAACTGACATATCAATTAATGCAATAATAAGCAGTTAATTAATACTTAGTAATTCAATTAGTTATCCTTACGAATACACACTCCAAAAATACACTAAGTAAATTATTATGAGGGACATTACATTTTATTATTATAGTATTAAGTGATGCGTCCATAAGGATAAATAATTACATTATATAACATTTATCAATGCTTAGTAAGGTATAACTAACTAAGCATTAATTAACTGCTTATTAATGCATTAACTGGTATGTTAGTTAACTTTAGTTATTACATTATAATGATAATTGTAACATTATTAAGATGTTTAATAATGCCTTAACTAATGTTAATTAAGTGACCCTTATCGCCTATATCGATATATATATATATATCCGACCAAAATGTCTTTATTTTACAACATAGAAGCCCAATAACCCCGATCAAGGTATCCTAAATTGATCAAACAAATCAACTCTTCGTTTTTTCTTTTTGTAGAAAAAAAAACTGTTTGTTAATAAATGTGCCTGTGTGGCATTTTTCATCAGTAAATTTAAAGCAGAATTAAGTAACTTTTTCACCTTAATAAATCCTTCTCATAGTCCCTGTGAGGGTAATGCAAGTGTTTATGGGGTGATTGGGGTCTTTCATCCCCTCTGCTGTCTCTGGCCAGAAAATCGCACTTGCAACTCTCCTGCCTCCGACCCGGTAGCAAGACGTACTGCTTTACAGCAACCTAATACAAACTAATGCTAGATTATGACCAGCTGCACACAGTTGTTTACAAATTCACTCTTCTCAAACTTACATCATGGCGGAGCCAGCAAAAAAAAGGCAGAGTTTGTCCGAGGAATGGAGCAACTCCATGCAGTGGAGTAGTGCACGCACACACACACACACACTCGCAACCCAGTGCTCCATCAAGCAGCACACACACACAAATATCCATCCATTTATCTATCCATCCATTTTCAGAGCTGCTTTGTCAGCACACAAACAAACACATCACACACCACACTCCCTTCCATATTACTTCCACATCATTAATTTATTTTACTTGTCTCTATTCTTCATACTGTTCACATGGTCACATAGGACTATATGTGTGAAAGCACCCTTAGTGTTACTGTTGTATTAGAATTTTTCAGTGATCGGTTGCTACAGTCTTGGGAGAGCAAAGGTAGCTGTGGGGTGGGGCAGACGGCGGGGGTGCAGAGCTTTTACAACAGTGATCTTTAGGGGGAGCGCTAAGAGCAAGTTACTTGGTTCTGCTTTACGCTGAATTGTCTTTCTGATCAGTCATCATTTGAATCAAAATTCTAGAGATTTACATCGTATATCGCCATTTTGAAAACAAATATGAGTTTTGGTCCATATCGCCCAGACCTACCTTTTACAGATTCTCATATTGGTCTATTGGTTTGCCCATGAGATGGCTTAAAGAGTTGCAGCCCTTTCTGCGTAACAAAATCTACTGTCTTGCTCAGGGAATTATAGACAGTGCACACAAGGTAATTCACTATCCAAATAATGATGGGATTCCGATGTCTTGCTCATGACAGAGCTTTTGATAAAGCTGTCAAGGCCGTGGATGGCTGTCACATACGCAAAGAGGGCTATTTCAATTACAACCAATTCTACTCAATCCAAATGCAAGCCATCTGTGACTAGAATGGATGCTTTCTGAACAATTTTATTGGTTTTCCTGGCTCTTTTCATGACAATTTTTAAAAAACAGCCCTGTTTATGTTAATGCTGCATACCCACCCAGCTATTTCATTTTGAGTGTTGGTGGATATCCTTGCATTCAGTGTCTCATTACACTCACAGCTTACAAGCTACCTCTTTAGGGGAGTGTCCCGGAATGTTTTAACCACTAGTTCAGTTGTTGAACAAGCATTTGGCCTAATGAAAGCAGGCTGGAGAGCAACACTTTTTAAGGCTTTTTTACATTTTGTACGAAAGTTTTAACTGCCTGTGCTTTCTTACTTAATGTCCTGGATCGAGAGGATGTTGGTGATGACCCACCACCACCAACACCATGACATACAGAAGCAGGATATGAAGCAAGTGGCAACATGCCTCAATTTCCCATGTTTTAACACCGCTCTGTCTTGCAACACATCTTTCTGAACATGATTACATGAAGTGTTGTATCTAGCCTCTGAGAAAAGGGTTTGTGTGTCAGTGTAAAAATGTTTTTTCTTTTTTTTTGTTTTTAGTTGCAGTAACCACCATATTGCACAGAAACTACGACAAACCATAGATAATTACATATTTTATTAAAAAATTAACCCTCCCCAAATAGGAACAGATTAATTGGTTTCTAATAAAGATTGCAGTTTTTTTTGGGTCATACCTCGACATGTTTTGGGCATCTGTTTGGCTTCTTTTCTAAGAAGCAGACAACTCAGACATGACTATTTTTATTTCAGTCTAGGACTCAGAACTAGTTCCAACTGACTAATTCCATCGGCATTGTTCGCCTCCAACATCATTGATTCTTCTTACCGATTCTCTCATTTCCCTGCCTGGTTTTCCGGTTTTCCTGAATTTTTGCGTCACACTCTCTGCGACGACTCAGCACTTCACCTGCGAAACAGCACAATGGAGAGGAGGAAGCCATCCAGGATGAAGGATGAAGAGATCCAGATCTTCCTGGGGGAGGCGACAGAGATGGACCTGAGGTTCAAGCTGAAAATGGACAATGCTGATGCAATCTGGGACAAGCTGAGATCCTGAGCAGTAGCAGGGATGCTCACAGGAGCAGACGAGGTATTTGATCACAGTCTGTGGCACAGTTCCATTGTGATGCCTATATACTCTGGCTCTATGCATGTGACTGACAGTGTGTTTATACTTAAGGTATCAGTGCCAGAGGACACACAGAGCCAGATGCAGTATGCAGTACTTGGCAAGGAGGAAGGCTATGAAAGTGCAGTTCATTATAATAATGACCATATGGTGTATTTATAATAATCCATTCAGACCACGCACCTAAAACATAAGTTTATGGTCTTTTTTAATTTCAGATTCTACCTGTAAAGCACTCCAAGAAGGCCCTAGAGAAGCTGTTTGGAGAGGAGAAGCAAAACATGCAGCAGGTAGCACATCAAGAGACCCAGAACATTGGTGAGCATCTCGACTTAGAAATACGGATGTACAGAGGCCTTCCTGCTTTCCCATCTCGTCTGACCCTGTTCTGCGGTGGTGGCAGAAGAGGGACACTTTGCCACTTCTGTATGATGTAGCACAAATGTATTTGTGTGTTCAGGCATCTTCCACTGCCTCAGAAAGAGTATTCTCCACAGCAGGAGATACCATTAGTGTGGAGCGCTTAAGAATCCTCCCAGAAAAGGCCAATATGCTCGTATTCTTGCATAAAAATTGTTGATGTTCATTCAGTGCGCTCTGACAAGCAACGTCAAACAGTAATATTATATCCATTAAGAAAATATGTTTTGTTGGTGGCATACATGCGTATTTATCTAAAGTGGATGTAGGCATGTTCACTGTTTCATTCACAGTTTTATCCCTTTTTAGAAAAGGATTGTTAAACTATAATTTTGGTTACATTTGGTTAAGCTTACAGTAAGTTAAATAAACAATATGTTCATTTAAAAAAAAAGGTTTTAGTGTGGCATACATGACTATTTTTCTAAAAAGGACTTGTATGTCCATTGTTACTTCTGTTTACTGACATCATTTAGTAACAAATAAAATGTTTGATTTTGGTGCAGAAGACTGTGCAGAACTCCTTTTTTGCCACTCAATTAACTACTCAGGAATGGCTATGATAATAAGGAATTAGATTGATTAGCAGAATCGACAATGGCATTGATATTGATAAAATTCCCACCCCTCTTCCTGTCTGTGTAAATAAAATTGTAAAAAAGAAAAACAGTGAATAATAAATTGATTCAACTCATTGTCTGTTTCTTGAACTTGGTGTAACGGTTAAAGAAGCAGGCTTGTAATCGGAGGGTCACAGACTCAAAAATGCCTGTTAATTGTGTTCTTGCAGTTTTATTAAACACACATTTAATGTAAATAGGACAATTAAAACCCATTTCATGAACAGTCTATTAAATGATGTCAAAAAGAACATATGGACATTTAGAAAAGAACACAATGTATTTGGTGAGGTAGTCAAAAAGCCTGCCAAGGTGATGAAGCATTCTTTTGTGCCTGTGAAATTCTCAGCCAAGCCTGGTCCTCTCATCTTTTTTTGTCTTTCTGCCTCCTCTCCATCTTCTCACAAAAACTCCCTCAGACTCTCACTTGAACTCTACATCACTCCAACTTTTTTTTTCCTGGTCTGATTTGACTTTGAACGCTCTCCATGTCTGAGGTGTCAGCATCAGCCTTTAGAACTTGCTGCTGCCACTGATGATGCAGACATGGTTGATTCAGTATCCTCATCCTTTGTCTGGCTGACTTCAACAGTAGGGCCTGAAAAACAAAGGCTGACTGGGCTAACAGAAGGTCTCTGACCAATAGCATCATGCATTGCAGTATTGGAATCCCAGGATGCTGCAGTGACCTCTCCTTCATTCTGTCCCTGACCCGGTTTTTTGGTGTGTATCAAGTCCTTAACTGCAATACACATAAGGTTGAAAATTAAATGTTTTTATATAATATTTTATATTAAGTGCAAATACATACATTGATTATTGTCTGTCTTTTTTTAAGGCTCTCCCACATAATTTTGATAATTTCTCTGAAAGATATATCACTAATAATTAACATAAATTTTTTTAGCTTTCCTTGTTAAAATAATAACTACAAATACGTCAAAATTAAGGTACTCATTTTCCTGGTTGAAGGCATTTCAGTGGCCTGTGAAAAGGTGGTTATTTTTGCAGGTAAACTGAATGAAATCAAACGTAATTTTGTATGTCTCTGTGAAAGACTAGAAATTGGAATCAGCTATTTTATTTTTCACATATTAAAGGGGACATATTATGAAAAATACACTTTTGCAGTTTTTTTGATCACATATGAGTTAACTTGAGTGTCCACCGGCACACAAAATGTGATATAAATCCATCCAGTAATATTTTGTGGTCTTTTCACGTCTTACAAAACAGAGAAAAGTGCTCTGTTTCAAATGTTCCAGATTTATGACGTCACAAGTCAAATCCCTCCCCTCCGCTGGTAACTCCACCCATTGACTCCACCCTCAACCTGATGAAAACCTTTGCGAAAGTCCGCCATTTTTTTTCTCGCAAGTGAAGGAGTGACGGCTACCGGTAAAACTAAATAAAGAACTTTCCTGCTGCCGGTCCTGCGCCTCCACAGTGAACGTACACTGTAGTGTAAGCACTATTTGTTCATGAGGACGTGTACTCCGCTCTTATATCGCTTCGTATCGCTGATCTGACGTGTTTGTGACACAATGCAATGCAGCGGTTGGAGAAAACAAGTGATTATCACATTAAATGCACTATTCCTGTAGTTAGAAGAGCAGAGGAGAAGGAGAAAGTGACTTAACACTCTGGTGAGAGTTTGAATGACTGTTGTTGTTGCTGCTATGAGACCCTAAGCACTAAGACAGACTCACAAAAACAATAGCCGCTTAAATAGCCATGTGTTTTACTGTAATGTGCAGTTTTTTGGCTGAAAACAATAACAGTGTGTGGACAGCAAAAATAAAATCGCTTTGTTTATCATTGATCACCCTGTAAAAGAGCAAGACATGAAGTGAGTGAGCGTCTATAGACACGCCCACTCATGAATATGCTTAAGTAGGCCCCAAAACGGCCTGATTTCAGAACTGCTCAGAAAGTGACTTTTCAGAGGGTTAAAACTCTGGAAAACAGGCGAGTTTGGGAAAATAAACCTCAAATACTATGTTTTTGGGGTTCTTAGAAGAAATGGAGATGAAAAATTGCATAATATGTCCCTCTTAACTAATAAAAGGAATTTGTAATGTACAAAACATAACTACATGTACCAAAGTCATTGTAATACTATTTACATGTTAGCATATAAATTACTACAGAGGAGAAAAAAATAAAAAATATTTAACGATTTACTCACATTTGAAAAAAAAAAAATCCCCATTTTTGCTGCTAATTGAGATTGTTAAGAGACACTTTCCACCAACATTTTTGTGAAACGTCACACGACAAAAGGACTTATGGGTAATTCCCTTCACCAAAGTCTACTTCGCCTCGACAAAGTGTTAAAGAAGGGCTCATGGGTGTGGAGCAAAAACACACACTGTATGATTAGTTGACCTTACGCAGTTGCACCCATCAGCGGAAGTGTGGAAGCAAGGGGCACTAGGCTGTAAGTGTGGGTAATATGAGAGGACCTAAGTTCTACCTTCTCCTTTAATGGCCAGAAAGACTCACACCTCATGTGTTTTATCAGACAGTTAAGCTAGAAGTAATCCATGGAGTAATTGGGGATAGTGGCCATTTCAGAGAACAGTGGGCATCGCTGCCATTAAACCTTTAAGCAAAACTACTTCTAACTGTGCGAGCTTAGCCATCCATACACAGTTGGTGGTAAGAACCAAGTCTCATGTTAATATTGTCCTTCCTTCATAATCATGAATTACGTACATCTATTCAGACTTTCTGTGATGTTCTTGCCTTTCCTTTGTTATCGAGTTGACAATTTTTATATTTGATTTATATAGTGCTTTTATGCCTACACTGAAGTAGTCTCAAAGCACTGTACAATATCAACTCATTACCCCATTCACACACCAACGGGACTGAGCTGCCATGCAAGTGGTCAACCACTAGGAGCAACTTAGGGTTCAGTGTCTTGCCCAAGGAGACTTCAACGCATAGACAGGTATACATTGGAATCGGACCCCAAACCTGTCGATCAGAAGACGACCCCCCTACTGCAATTAATTGGTGTTATTTTATTCTAAGGAGAAATGTATATTTTGATAACGTTTTTATTTTATACGGATGCCTTTGTGGAAAATAAATTAAGTTCCAATTGTGCAAGATTTATTCTCTTCCTTTTTAGGTTTATACATGAGACGTTTACTGTATGCAAGGGAACCGTGGCAAGATTTATTACCAAAAATAAACATGGGGGGGGTAAAGTAACTAGTAACTTTTACTTTGAGTACTATTTAATTAAGCTACTTTTTATTCAATCAAGTAACACTTCGACTTGAGTAGATATATCAGTACTCTTTACACCTATGTATACTGGTACTTTTTGATAATTCAGTGTTGTCATTAAATTGTTGTATTTAGCAGTAACAAAAAAATGGACCACACGTTTGCCTGTATTACAATGTACCATTAAAGTAGCAATTCTTAAGTTTAAGGAAAAGGGGTTGAAACTTGCTACATTTCTTTGATTCAATGCATTCTGCTTTAAAACCATGTCCTTTCCTTCCACATGTTATTGTATCTCAAGTCATAAAAAATTAAAAACAAAACTTTCTTGTTTAAACATTTTAACTTTTCTTGTGCCTATTCCAATTCGGCCTGTCTCATTATACCGTCCGGCAGTCACAAATTGTTCTTTGAATTGCAGGTGACAGACTGTTGGCTAGAGGCGAGTGAAGCAGGCTGGTGTTTTGCATTCTTCAAACATTGGGAAGCAGGAACAGGAAGGTGCTGCGAGGAACAGAAATGTTCAATAATTCACCTTATGTAATTTGGAACCAAAATGAGCCAAAACAAGAGAGGAAAATACAAAAAGCTTGAAAAACAATCCAGTAGCCTGAATGCTTCATTAATACATTTTCCTCTAAATTACTTCAGGGTTTGTTTAGTTTGTTTCCACTGTTTAATTATTGTTACCGTGATGAAATCCAAATGAGCATGTCGGTTTTGTTAATATTGTCACAAAACCACCCTGGTGAAAAAAGAGAGTACTTTATTGTATTTTAAGTATATTAAAATCTTTATTAGTATATTGAAAATGTACTTACACAAATTGTACTTTTTGTAAATATATAAAAAATATATTAACGTAACACTGAACACGCTTCAAAACAATTGTGCTCTATACACTTTATGAAAAATATATTTGACTAAAATATACTTATTATAGTGTATTACATACTTTAAAACTGATGCTTAAAACTGTCATTTTATCATACAACGAGGGCATATTTCAACATCAGTACTCTGATAGTAGGTCTTAACATATTTCAACATTTGAGTCTAATTATGAAGTTATCTTGAACCTTCAGTAGTATTCCTGTGAACATGCAATTCAACCCATTTATTGATTTACTACATTTTTAAGTCATATACCTAACGCATACTAAATACACTTAAAGTTGAACTTGTTTTCATTATTTAATTACAATTAAAATATATTTAGTACAAATGTAGTTGTTCCAAAATAGCATGCTTTAAGTTAACTAATCATAGATACACTCAAAGTATATTATATTAATGTTTAGTGTGGCTTCAAGTACACAAACCTATGCTACATTTTAATACACTAAACACATTTTTTTTCACCATCATCAGCTGAATTAATGCCTTGACATACCAGAATGCAACCGAAACACAGAAGCTTTATATTTCAAGCACCGCGACATTTCCTGTTGTAAACGTTTCCTTACTGCAGATGTTTGGGGTGAGCTGTCACATTGAGGACATAAACGGTTCTGTCGTTCTTACTGCAAATCTTCTTGGTTACAGAGGCTGCTGGAGGCTATTGTCAGTGCTGTCATCAACCCCCCCTCCATCCTCTCCACTACCTGCTGCAGCATACGCCCCCTCTTCCTCTTGTCTCATTTTGGACAGAATTTAAATGTTTTCAATGTTTAAATGTTAATAAAGTTTTCATCGCTAAGTCCCTTCTGACATTTGAAAATAAAAACTGACAGACTAATACGCCATCTGCCAGGCAAAAAAGGTCAGTCACTGAGTAAATATGTATATTGTTCCATGTGTAATGGTGTTAATGAGGGAGTGAGAAGTTGCTATGTGTGTTAAACCTCGGGGAAAACAGCATATGCTCGACATTGCATTGGGCGAAAATCATATTTTGAAAAAGTTTTACCAGAAAGATAATTCTGGGTCAAATTCACAGGTCCCCAATGTCATCATGTTTCAACTTTGGCTTTTACTTTCATAAGGGAAAGCATGTGGAACTAGAATATTTCCATTTCCTGATGAAAATGCAAGTGAGGATGCAGGTGCTGGCCTGTCTCGCATTGCATTAGCATAGCATTAGCATTAGATAGCATTAGCTAGTATTAGCAGAAGCGTGCAGTCAGGGGAAGCACAAATTAACAACAAAAATGCACAAAATTTCTCCAAAAACAAACAAGTCGACTACAAAAATACAGAAAAATGTATACAATGAACGAAAAAAAAAAAACCGGACTCAAAACAGACAACGATAACAAAAAACATTTCATGATATTTTTCTAAATGCTAACATGAATGTTGATAATGTGGCCCTCAGATCAGACTATCACAGTTTTGTGGCCCAGCTGTGACAAAAGTTGCCCATCTCTGGCATATTGTAACAAGTAATGAAACTAAATGATGGGTATGTACTGTACATTGATAGAAATGTACTTGGCTTTTTTGAGTGGGTTAAGTTTACCTAATTATATACTGTAGATGAATAATAAACAAACATCATTTTATATGAATACTTAATCATCAGACCACACATACACCCATGGATAAGATCAATCTTATCCTATCAGGTTAACCTCTAGTATGGAGGGTTAAAGTAAAGAAGATAGGCAGAGACACAACGGAAGCATCAACAGTGTTTAGGCTATTCAATGCAATCCACATAAAGTGGGTAACTGATTTCCTTTGAAGCTCACAGTCATTGGCTGACCTATTCATTTAACACAAAGTAGATTTAACCTCAGCAATTGCACTCTGCTTCAACAGAAAAGTAGATGGCGGGGAGGTTGTGTGCACTAAGAATTCCAAATGAGGCTTTCAATAGAAGGATTTGGAAGTTTAAGAGGCCAAGGTCTTTCTTTCTCCTTATGTGTCTTTGTTGAGATGGAAGAAAGAGAAAATGTGTAGATATCAGCAGCCTCTTACGTCTCATACCAGTGTATGGTGTAAATGCTGGAATATAAAAGACAAATAATCAGAATCAGAAATACCTAATTTTGCACAGGGGGAAATATTACAGATAAAAGACTAAACACTAAAAAAGAAAGCAAGCAAGAAAGAAAGAAAGACAGATGTACATAATTAAGTAAAAGACTTAACTAAATATGGATTCATGGTAAATAAAAGGTGCTTGCTCTCCAGATTCATAAAATGTGGGAATCAGAGACATTTCTGGCCCATTACTTTTATGTTGGTCGAAAAGCAATAATATTGACAAATTGAGCAATTCACAAATGTGGATGGATATATGGAAGTATATAACACAAAAAAAGCAAACATCATTTTACCTCCTTTTTTACTTAAAGAAAATAAATCAAGTACCCCAGCTTTAATGATATCTGACCCGTCTAAATCGTGGTACGCATATCTTTTTTTTTTTGACATAGAATGTTGCAACCACAGTCAGGAAGTAGTAGCTCCAAGATTACATTTGGTGTATCTTGCTTTCCCTGGTTCCAGGTGAGTGTTCATCTGAACAGGGCCCATATTGCTATGGAACTTTAAAACAACATCTCTATGCTTTGCAGTCTATTTGGAATAAAGCTCCCAGTAGTACTTTCATCCCCACCTGAAGAACTCAGAGGTGTCCTCGGGCTGAATATAACACATACCGGTTATTTTGTCCTGTTTGCTCTGGGTCTGCCTTGATGCTTTGTACCAGCTGGATGCCCTCAAAATACCTTGTTTCTATCTAAATGAAAGAGCAGCAGCAGAAGGACTCTCAGCCCATCAGAGTCTGAAAGGTCAGAACTGAAAGCGAAAGCTCATGGGCAAGGGCTGGAACACAAATGAAGTGCTAAATCAAATGCTTTGCCTGCTCCAAAATTTATAGTGTTAACCCTTCTGTAAATCCTTTGCTCCCGTGTGAAGTAGAAAAGCCAAGGGATGTAAACCTTTACGTACGGGTCAACATCAAATACAGAAACACAATCTATTGGAAATTTGTACACATTTCACTGACTTTCACACCTATCATTCGAAACACTGTGCTTAGCTTTAGATACGTTTGTGAATATAGTCTCTTGTACCAGTCAAAAGGAACAAGGCCAATCTCCCATTCGATTACTGTCTATTCAGAGCATTTCTTTTTAAGTGCACACTGAAAATAGCACATGAATCAACTCTTCTCTCACAGGGCACAGGAGTTGAACGCAAAACAGATTTTGTTGAAAGACAAAAATCTTCCCTTGAGAAACTGTTTTTTTACTTGAGAAAAAGTTTGCTAATTTAGCGCAGAACTTGTTAGCAATAGTATTAAAATAATTTAACATTTTGTCACTTAAAAAAACAAGTGTTGCAATTATGATTGAATTAGGCTGTGATATGCAGACACATCCACCTCGAGCTTCTTCTTTATCTTCCTACAAGGCTCAAGTGGGCTTCTCTTACCGACCTCACCTCCTCCATACAAAAATACTCCTTCCTTCGAACTGTCAAAACTTATTTGCACGTATTCACAACATGCCTTTCTTCTTTCCCTTATCTGTCCTCTTTAATTAGAAGTCTGTCATCTCTGCTGCTTCCTCCTGCTTCGCCTTTTTCATCTTACGTCCAGCACCGATTGATTCTACACGGTGCACAGCTACAGTTTCTCTCGATTCCAACTGGCTTTGTAAAAAGCAGAGAACAGGCTGCTGCAAAGTTTACTCTAAATAACTTCAGGTTCAATATCTTGATCTCAAGGTCTTTGTCTTTTGTTTACAAAGCCTTTTTTTTTACCCAGTTGCCCTTTTAGTAAATGAAAGATAATTGACAGATAGTCTGATGAGTTACTGTGTTGCCTGTGGCATGTTGCGTCGGTAGTGAATCATTTCTGAACCATGTGGAGTCTTTCCTCTGCAAAGAACATTTAAGGATGTATCTTGAAGCACAAAAAGGGTGGACGAGTAATTTCGCCTGGTAATGGAAATGTTGCCTCTAATTGTACATTATTATTACAAATTGGTATTTCCTAATTTCATTGGAGAAATGGGGTTGTTCTTTTTATTACGTGATTCATTTGAACAAACCTCCGGTGCTGTGTAATCTAACAACTATTGTACAAACGTCTGATTTTTAATCATTTCAACAAGCTTTGTAATTATATCGTTAGCCGGATACAACAACAGGTGAAACCAGTTAGTGTAGCATGGTGGAACATTAGCTCACATCAAAACAACTTGAAATTATCCAACGTTGGATGTAAACAATGCCGACTGTGGCTGATCTCCAACACACATCCTTGTGTTTTCAGCATGTCATAAATAAAACGATAGTAAAGAAAATGTTGCTAAATGTACTACAGAACCCTCAATATTAAAGAGAATATGAGAAATCAGATTAGGACCTAATGTAAACACTGATCTAGAATTAACTACTGTACTTTGTCACATTACAGTTTCATTCATCAGATGCTTTTATCCAAAGCAATGTACAACACAAGCAGTTAGGGTTAAGGGATTTGCTGAACATCCCACAGTGACTCCCCTGGTTGGATTTGAACCAGTGACCCTCCGATTACAAGCCCACTTCCTTAAGATTAAGATTAAATTGGGGCTTTCGCCTTTATTGGTCATATACTGTATGTTAATTGGTCATACACTGTATGTTATTACAGAAATGAAATTTGTCCTCTGCATTGAACCCATCCCCGAGGAGCAGTGAGCAGGCATTTTGCGGTGCCTGGGGAGCAGTTAGGGGTTAAGGGACTTGCTCAACATCCCACAGTGATAGCCCGGGTGAGATTTGAACCGGCAACCCTCCGATTACATGCCCAGCGTCCTTACCCACTAGGACGGCGCAATAAATTTGGTTACATTTTTTGGTTTTGAACGCTTCATCACCCATTAGCATTAAAAGACTCTTTCTTTTCACAAATCCTGCCCTTTTTTATTATTATTTTTTTTAAATATATAAATCTGCACATATTTTGTTTATTGGTAATATTGATACTGGTAATATCAGAGCTGGCAAAAGTACTAGCTTCAGTACTCAAGTAAAAGTATGGATACTACTAAATTAATACTAGAAAATATTTAAAAATGACTAAAAGTAAATGTATTGAAGTTGCTCTCTTACTTGAGTAAAAGTAAAAAAAAGTACATGCTACTAAATGTACTTAATTACAAAAGTAAGAAGTGGACAGGGTTTTTAAACCAACAAATTCCGTATCTTTTTGTAGAAAACTGGTACTTGGAAATATATTAAATCTGTTACCCTTCTCAATGCTGAGAAGACCAAGCTAATGTTGTTTTCTAAGCATAAGTCGTGTCCACACTTGAAGGAATTGTCATAGAAGTGGTACATGAATATAAATACCTTGGTGTCGTAATTGATGATTCCCTCACTTTTAAACTTTTCATTGACAAACTTGTGAGGAAATTAAAACTTAAATTGGGTTTCTTCTTCCGCAATAAGACATGTTTTTCTTTTGGTGTAAAGAAGCGCCTCGTCTCTGCCACATTCTTATCTGTGTTAGATTATGGTGACCTTTTTTATATGAATGCTTCTTGTACATGTCTTCTGATGGTGGACTCTGTTTATCATTCTGCTCTGAGGTTCATCACAAACTGTAGAGCCATGACACATCACTGTGAGCTGTACTCTCGGTTGGGATGGCCTTCCCTGTACACTAGGAGGCAGTGTCATTGGTTTACTTTTATTTATAAGGCTCTTCTTGGATTACTGTCCTCTTACATCTGTACATTACTTACAAAGACAAGTACGCACACTTATGCGCTGAGATCCAATGATCAGCTGTTGCTCACGGTTGGGGAAAAAAGCCTTTGTACATGCAGCTCCTTGTGCTTGGAACATGCTGCAAAGAGACTGGAAGCTGACGGAGTTTTTATCCTTGAATGCCTTTAAAACGAAACTGAGAGGATTTGAGACTGCGTCAGCTCTCTGTAATTGTTTTATTTGATTCTTATGTTATCCTGTCATTTTAATGTAATGTAAATGTATTTCTGTTCAGTGTGTTGTAACTTTGCTGCCTCTTGGCCAGGACTCCTTTGAAAAAGAGGTTTTTAATCTCAATGGGATTTTTTTCCTGGTTAAATAAAGGTGAATAAAAATAAAAATAAAAACACCTGGGAAATTTAGCAATCATTGTCGATCAAATTTGTAAATCAAATGTTTGAGTTTAACTCAAAGGTTTTAAAAGTAATGAGCTCATTTTTAAAATGTAAGGATAGATACTGGTTTAAAAAAGTAAAGACTACTTAAGTATAGTAAAGTATTTGTACTTAATTACTTGTCACCTCTGGGTAATAACAAACACATAGTATGCTATACATATGACTACTCCTACCATTTACGAGGGAAAAATAAGTACAAAAAAGAAAGATAAATCTCATCACAGAGCATGAATATAGTAAAAAAGGGTGATTCGTTTAGGTTTTTGGTCTCAGTGACTTTAACTTTGCATCCTTTGTGCATGAGTTACTCGGTGCACTCCCAGTCCTGAAAAGCTGCTGGCACTTCATGGCTGTCTGGATTATTTTCATCCTAAAAACCGAATCCTTACAGATAACTGATATGTATGTTGTTAGCCCTGGAGCTACTAGAATCACTTCCTACTCTAGACTGTGGAGCATGCATTTAGAGCCCAGGTGATTCATGAGTCTCACAGTGGTTGAGAGAAATTAGTTCTTTCAGGTCAGAGTGAAAAATGCACGTTATCGATGCTTTTAACACACTTGAATCTAATGATGGTGTCATCATGCAGCTCTGCAGAAGAGCTGATAACAAGCTACGTTTAACACAGGTGTGATGGAGCAGGAAGGCTTCCCTCACGGTTTAAAGCTTGGAATGGATTGTTAATGAAGCAATATTCACTAGTTTCTATTAGAGAACAGACAGTACTTCATTTGTAATTCATTAGGTCCCTGAACACATGCCGGGTGTTGTTCGTCCTCATGTCCCCTGGACAGTTCTCCTCCTGTGTCCTGTCTATTGGAGGCAGGTTCTCCTGCATTAGCACCATCGCTGCAGGTGCTGCTACTCGCTATGCTAACTGCTGCTGTGCTGCTGCTTTTTTCCATGATTAGCCATTTTCTACTGTCTTCCAAGCTGACAGAGAAACTATTTTTAAGCAAAATCACACTTAAAACGTAGCGTGGGTGTGGCCTGACTTTCCCCTCTGTTCCTCACTCGCGCTCAGTTTTTACATTAAATTTTGCCTCCAGCAAAAGCAGACAGATTTCAAAACATGGCCACATTAGGGGTTGATAGGCCATCTCGCCTTTCTGCGTCGTTACTGGATATTTCAGTTGTGGTCTTTTTGTCAGCCAAGGGAAGAGGCTCATCAGAGCACAAAATGAAAAACAAACTGATTTCTCTCCTTCAGATTAAATCTTCCATGACATTTCTGTGAGGAATTATTTTTCTCGTCCAGTTTTAATGAAAGTGCTGAAGGGGATGATTTTCTCCTCCGATCACGACTAACACTAAATACGTCTAATTTATATTGGCGCAGACAAAAGCCGGGTTGTTAGCGCTAACCGTACTTTCCCGTGTGTGCTTTAGCTGAACTTTTAGTGAAACCTTGAACAGTTCTGACTGAGATAATGGAAAAAAAAAAAAAAGTAGTAATAAACCTCACACTTCTTGACAACTTTATAAAGTATTCAAGTGATAGTAAATGCCTCCCTGAAACAGTCTTTTAGTTTTAAAATTATTCATTTTGGCAGCATTGATGTGTAAGCGGCACATTTATTACAGTTATTCTTTGGGCCTTTGAAGACCTGTCAAATCATTGACAAATGTATCTGTGAAATGCTTTCAACACAAGCTTGAGGTGATCAATGATGATTTCTTTTTCTAGAGTATAAAGGAAAAAAGTCAAACAACGTCCATCACTATTAGATTGATATTCAGCATTTAATAACCACAGAAACATGTTTCTCTCTCTCTCTCTGAGTAAAATGGTTAAGCTTGACATTGTACTATGACCCTAACTATTGTACTTACTTGGATAAATCAGTGTTACGAAGAATTTGTACAAAGTTGTTCTCATTTCTGTGAGAATGTACCAACACTTCCATTCTAATAAAGAGGGCTAACCATTAAAAACATTTATTATACTTTAAGGCTGCAACAACGAATCAATAAAATTGATAAAAATCGACTATTAAAAGCTTGGCAATGATTTTATTATCAATTCGTTGTGTCTGACCGTGACGCAGGAGCCGTTTGCTTCACTTGCAGAGCTTTGCGTGTGCGTGCGCGCACCACGAGTGTTTGTGTGTGGTCGTGCAGTGTTTGTGTGCGAGCGTGCACGAGTGTTGTGTGTGCATGCACGAGTGTTTGTGTGCGCGCGCCAGTGTTTGTGTGACTTGCACCCGCGCGTTACTTTGTGCATGAGAAACTTTTATTTCATTTTAATCAGCTTAAGCAGGGTTTAACAGTGTTTTTCAGCTCTACTATACTTCTGTTAGGGCTCAGGTAATGGAATGTCATTCTGTCCATGTACCACTATGAGTCATACATGTTTGAACATGATGTTTATGTTCATGTCAACTCATGCTATATATGTGTATATGTGATTTCTGCATCGTCATTATGCTTCCATTTCCCGACACATGACATTTCTTATTTAGGCAATCCTTTAGGATTAAAAGGTCATCGCCTGAGTAAGAATGTAAATATGTTCAGAGTTAAAGTCTAATAAAAAAAGGTAATTTTTTTTTTCCCTTTCCAAAAATAGTGCATTGTATCATTATCGTGAGCCTCTATTCCATTGTCTAAATCTAATTAGTATATATTTTTGGATGCAAATAGGTTGGAAAACGTATTTAGTCAGTGTTGTACAACTTTGAACAAGTAATGTTTAAATGAATAAAATGTTCAAAATGCACAGAAGCTTAGGACGATGTAGACTTGCACTGAACTTTATTTAAAGTAGGGGTGAAATGTATTCATTAACCTTCTGGGAACTCTACACCAATTAGCTTTGATTTGGCAGCACCTGTATGTGCAAATTATAGGAGAATACTTTGTATTAGATCAAATATGGTCAATGTTTAAACACTAATCACTTAATGAAAAGGATTGTGGACCATGAAATGCATTACTAAACCTAACGCTGCTAAAGAGAAAATCACCTTGCTTAAAATTTAAACACCTCCAAACACCTTTGCTATATATTCAGGTTATAAACCTGGTCTCATTCTTTGTTTGCAGAGAAGATTACTTAACCTTACTCTACAATTTAACGGAAAAGCTGAAATGATAACAGACCGTATCTGGCAGGCAGCGGCTCAGAAAAAAGGAACAAAAGGTAACATAAGGAGGCCACCTTTGTGCTGCAGACGTGGCACAGCCTGAGATCTATTCACAGGTTTGAGTGCTTTGCTCTGCTTCTCTTTCTTTGTTTGCTTAGACTGAAAATGTCTGTTTGGAGAGGATTTTATACACACGCAAAGCTGCGACAATCATTCACTCATCAGTTATAACAGCGTTGATTTTCACAGCAAATTGTGATACAGTTTCAGCCGAATTCTTTTGACTAAAACGTTACTTAGTGTTATTCAAAATTTAGTCACCAGGCTTAGTTTAGTCGACTAAAGGCAAGGCAAGGCAAATGTATTTGTAAAGCGCATTTCATACACAAGGCAACTCATTGTGCTTTGCATGATTAAAAAGTGCAGCAGAAAACTTTCATCAGCCTAAAAATCAATAAGAACAATAAAATCAGCAGCAAACATGACCAAAAATCTCCCTCTCAGTCATACACAGTAGAGAAAAGGAGTGCCTTTATTTTTTATTTAAAATCGTAATAAAATATAAAGCGGAATAGTTCATGCACTTTTTAAATAATCAATTATCATCCTGATATGGAATTGTACTGCAGCGTATTGCATTTCAGAGAAGGAAAAAAAGCTGTTTTTATAGGAAATATTTTTTTCAGTTTTTCTGAGTTGATGAGATAAAAATAAGTATATAAAAGAAATTGGGCTTGTTTTTATGAAATGATGAGATAAATTTTAATAGCAAATATTTTTCATTTTTTCTGTCATGTTTGCTGATTACAGCCTTCCGTTGCACACAGTCTACAATAGGAATTCAACTTAGAGTGGCAGAAGTATTTTCATTAAATGCCTAATGGTCTCTTGAGTAACCACAAAGCCAGCTTGAATGTATTTCAGATGCATCATTCTATCTCCATGAAACATGCCATGCTGGCTCATCTGATCCTGAAGAAACAAATCAGATGGTCCCTTTCTTCTGAATAACTGCGTAGCCTTGAGGTGCCTACGCAGTTGATAAACTAACAACAATCTCATCTAAACTGCTGAGACAAACAACAATTTCACAATGTCTTAATCCCAACGGAAAATAAAAGCGGACAGAACTAAAATGAAGACACATGCTATCAAATAAGCAGCTGAAAGAGCATTTTACCTGAACCTACAACAAATTAAAAACGTCTCATCATTTCAGAAAAACCAAAAAATATTTGCTATAAAAACAGAAAAACAAGGCCATTTTTTTTTTTTTTTTTTTTTTTTTTAACTTATTTTTATGTCATCAACTCAGAAAAACATTTCCTATATTTTTAATTTACTTTTTTTATCTCATCAATTCAGAAAAAAATGGAAAAAAAAAAAAATTCTGTGAATACAATAAGCTTCCGTAGGACTGTATTCATGTTTGTAAATAAACAGACAGATATCAAGTAATCCAGTTGTTCTCATCCAATTACCCCCTTTTGTCCAACTACAACATTTTGCTCAGAATTCCATGAAATAACAAAAAAAAGAGGATAGTGATGTAATGAATCTGTGATTTTTATTTATTTATTTATTTTTTAAATTTTGAATACTTTATGAATTCGGGTATTTAGACTGTTAATTATATATACTTTTTAAAGAATCCCATTGTAAACTAGTGGAATAAAACTGCATTTAGTGCCTCCTGAATTGATTTTTATATATATATCTTTTTTTTATCATTTCTGATCATCTCCCGCATGGTGTGGGACCAAGACTTACACTTGTTTTTTCAGTTAATGTTCTTATCAAATTTATTTTCATCATCATTATTATGATTATTACTTTTGAACAAAAATAAACATTATAGAAACCCATATTTAACATTTTTAATGCTTTCGTTTGGTAATTTGTCACTTTCTCTCTCAAGTACCCCCTGTAGTGCCATAGCGCACCCCCATTTGAGAAACACTGATGTAATCAATGCATAAACTCAGTTTTCGATAATTCGATTTTCGTCTAGTTTTGTATTTATTAGTTAACAAAAATATCAACATATTTTTATATAGTTTTTGTTCACATGTATTTCCTTTTTTATTAGTCATCTTCTAGTTATTGTCAGTAGACGGAAATTATGAGGAACATTTTTAGATATTTTGTTTAGTTATCTATGAATTGTAGGCTACAGATGATTTCCAAACTAAAAAAGTTAAAATCTGCAAAATCTTGTATTGTTTCCAATAACTATTAGTCAACTTTTAGAGCCCAACACTATCCTGTGTTCAATTTATTGGCTACTATTAACCTAGCATACAAAAAAAAAAAATCAGTAAATTAGCAAACATGTTAATCTGTAAAACTGTTGCCCTAAGACTGTAAATCCCTACTTACTGCTTGAAGAATCTACCTATAACAGCAAGAAACGTCTGAGTGCGTGGGTGTTTGTGGAGCAAATATCTGTCCAACACGGTATCTGTTCGACCTGAAATTTTGTCAACGGCTTCCAAATTACCCAAGTGTGTGCATGCGTCATTTTGGAGCAATTTGGTGTCGCAAAACATTCATTTTATCTTAAGGTTACGGCTTATACAGTATTATTCTATGTGTAAAGATGCTAACCGCTATAATGTAAGCAATACATGTGTGAGAGTGCTGGCCTGTTCTTTCCAAATAAGTTGCAACTCTCTCTCTAAACGGCTATGTGCGTTTAGAGAGAGAGTTGCAACTTATTTGGTGTTGCAAAACTTGTATTTTTTGTGGTATTTCTGGGTCGTTTCATTTTTTTTCTCTCAACAACCTGTGACGGATTATGTGCATCCGCGCGGCTGATGCGCGTACGTGTGTGTGAGAGAGACCCAACGGAGGAGATGGAGAGAGTCCAAGTATCACATACACACACATCTCAATGCCCCCCCCCACCACACATAAGGCATTTATAATAAAAAATATACTAAATGAGTCAAATTAAACTAAAAACTAAACATTTATACAAAAAGCACACAAAACGACAACGAAATGCACAAAATGCAACGAAATGCACAAAAATATACCAAAAGGCTCCAAACATACACAAAATGACTCTAAAAAACATATATTACAGAAAAATACACCAAACAAAAAAATATATATAAAAATGAGTAAAAAACAGACATTTGTCATGCTCGTGTCCCATAGAATTAAACCAGGGAAATCGCACATTATTTTACTTTGCACCCACAAACATACCCTTTATAACATTACAGAGTACAGAGTATGTACACCTCTTTGTACATCAAACACATACTCATTTGGCCATAATTGACAACTCTACTTAAGCTCCCACAATATGAATACATAATTCCAACGGACACTGTACTAGTTCAGACTAAACAGCCAGTTGTGTGTGTTCCTTTACTTTGTGAGACCGTCAGTTGTAGCAGCAGCAATAGCTTGTGCCGAGCCATTTCTCAGAATGTGCAGCTACTGAAGCGTATATAGGCAAAGCCAGAGAGATATGCTATCAGTCAAACGCCATTGACTTAGTTTGATCCAATTCTATTTTTTTCTGTGTGTGTGTGTGTGTGTGTGTGTGTGTGTGTGTGTGTGTGTCTTTTCTAATCCTACTGATTATTTCACTCACCACTAAAACATAATGTATGGATGTATTGAAATTTTTTTAATGTTGTATCCCTATTTTTTAGTTAGTCTACATTAATAATCAATCCACTACACCAGACAGAATTTTGTGTGGCCCCCAAATGCACACAATGACTCCAAAAACAAGTGAACAACTATTGGAGCTGGGCGATTTTACCTAAAAAAAAAAAAAAAAAAAAAAAAAATCAAGTTTTGATTTTTTTTTTATGCACTGAAAAATGACTACAGATATATTGTCAAAAGTGCAACTTTATTGCTCAAGAGTTAAAATGCATAGATCAATCCCAAAATAAAAAGTAAATGAAATGCTGTCATTCAACAATTTCAAGCTTTAACCCAGGTTTAAGCAAAAGTGCAAGAGCGCCTTCACAGTAGCTCCAATTTTCTGATTAAGAAATCAGATAACTACATATTCTGTAACATAGAACATAACAATTAAAAAAATAAACTCTTCCCTTAGCATCTCAGCATAGTGCGAATAAAAAATTAAACATGCCTGTGACACACATATTGCCTACTCAAGGGGTAAACAAATGTAAACAAAGAGGGGGCTGGCTCACATCGAAACGCAAAAAAATCCAAAACAACTGTTGTGCAAAAAAAAAAAAAAAATAATAATAATATTATTATTTAAAAAAAAAAAAAATAATACATAGATATATATATATATTTTTTTTTTTTTAAAAATAAACAAAAAAAAAATATTTTTTTTTAAAAAAACTCAAATTTGCTAAATAAAAATCGTTTTCATCTACAAATTTGATTAAATAGATTTTTTGCCCAGCCCCAACAACTATACAGGAAAATATACAAATTACAACCAAAAACATACAAAGATGACAGAAACAAATGCAAAATTACCCCCCAAAAAACAGAAAACTCACAAAAAAAAAAAACTTGAATACACAAAATAATATAAAAGTAAAAAAAAAAAAAAAAGTAAAGACTATGTATATCCGTCATAATATACACTATATAAACATTTTTGGCATCGTTTGCCAAGCACAAAGAGCTAAAACAACTATTTTTAGTTTCTGTTTCCCCAGAATATTCAGCTATTCTGGAGAAACAGTGTGCATGGTTTAAGACTGTTTATAATATTTTTAGTACAATCCAATTGCTGTGCATTCCATGGTATTAAATAGGTGTCTTACTACATTTGGCATCAGGGAGTACATAAAAATAGTTAAAGATAAAATAGAATAGACCTTTATTGATCCCCCACAGGGGAAATTCACACGTCGCAGCAACAATAAAATAGCACACAGTGAGAACAAAATAACAAAGGATAATAGTGCAAATATGACTGTAGGACAAAAAATTGTAAAAATACAAATAAAATACATTAAAAAGAAACAAAACAACGGCATAAAACAAAAACAAAACACAACAAATGTGAAAATGACAAAAGATGACAACAAAATGACATAAAATATGGGACACTTAAATATACATTTATTTAACATATTAACAGTTTAGACATCAAACAAATATCAGATATGCAGTAACAACAAAAAGCATAAATATTTGTATCGTTTATTAAATATATATTAACATTGTTCATATCTTTGTTTGAGTAAACAGTCGATAAAATAAATCTCTTACAAAAAATAGCATTTATTCATCTTATTGAATTAAAACATGTTGAAGAAATGCAAATTATAATTATCAGTTTACCAATTATTTTATTAAGAGTAGTAGTTTAGGTGTAAAAAGAATAAAGAAAATGGGTTTGAGGGTCTCAGAGTAATACGATATCAACTATGGTACATGGTAAATATTTTTGAAAGGTAAAAAGTGAAAATTAGCCAAAATTCACAATATAGGACGTACAGTATAACACCCACAGGTTTAAAGATGGACCTGAATATCTGCTGGCATGGATGAGGCGGTGTGAAACCAGCCAAGCCTTTGATTGTGAGAGATTCTTTCCCCGTCTGAGCGTGGATTAAAGAAACGTGTTTCAAAAAACGCTACAGACAATGTAGGATTTTGAGAAAGGAAGCGGCGGTCTTCATTAAAACAAACTTTGTAAGATCGATGATGCCAGATTTCAGACTTTGATCAAAAAGAACGTTAGCGTGAGTGAGGCCGTCTAGCCGCAGCAGGGGATGTGGTCTCGACGAAGTTCAAACTGGCTTGTGCGGGCCGATCTTTACTGAATAAGCTCTTATCCTCACCTGAAATCATTGTGTTTGTGTGAATACAGTTGATAGCCCCGGATGACTCAGATTCCCTCACAAAAGATGGTTTAAAGTCCATTTGGGGGCTTTACTGGCAGAAAGACTCGTATTATACTGGTTTTCTGTAGCGCTTCTTAAGCTTTGAACGTCTGACGAGCATTCATCAAAGCCAACTAAAGTACATCACAAGCTTTTTGTACACATGATTTAAAGCAGAACACAGCTAACATATCTAGCAGCCTCCAAAAGTCTTGTATTTGCCTACCAGACAATTGATAATTACAATTATGACGTAATCACAATTGCAATTGTAGTTGAAAGAATCTATTGCTGTTGTGATCGTATTTTAATTGTAATGGAGTTCAGATAATTTACTTTGTATTTGTAATTGGAAATAAAAATGAAAATTTTATAAAAAAAAAAAAACCAAGGATAATTCCAAATTAATAAAACGCAAAATTGTTGACCCATGTTACAGTTCTATGGCTTACCCAACTAGAATATTTGCATTTCCTGAAGAAAATGAAAGTGAGGATGCAGGTGCTGGGCCGCATCGCACTGCATTAACATTAACATTAACATTAACATAGAGATGAGCACTAGCATTAACGTTTGTATAGTGTTAGCACTGGCCTAGCATTAGCATTGGCCTAACCTTAATCTAGCATTAGCACTAACCTAGCATTAGCTAAGCATTAACCTAGCAATAGCTGAACATTAGCAAAAAGGTTGAAAAAGTTGAAAAACGTTGAAATGTTTGAAAAAGTTGAATTGGCTTGAAAAAGTAAAAAAAAAAAAAAAAAGTTGAAATGGGATGAAAACAGTTGAAATAAGTTGAAGGTAGTAGCTGAACATGGTACATGTTGAATGGTTCAAATCTGTGTGGCAGGAGATGAAGTGCTTAAAAGTTGAAAAAGCTGAAATTTCTAATAGAAATGAATGGAAAAGTACAAGAATAAATCTCTGGAACTTTCTTGATAGCTTATTTGTCAAAATCGGACAAACGGTGTCGGAGGAGTTAGCGACGATGGAAGAAAATGTGTATTTTATAGCCGATTTAAGACATGGGTCAAAACTGACCCATTAACATAAGAGATGCTAACAGAAAGCTAACATAATCAGAGGGTTAAAGCTGCTATCTGGAGTTTCTGAGAGAACGTCTCAATGTCCCGCCCTCAACAGCTCTACTTCATCCCCTGCTTCTGCCAATCTACCAGAAGCCACGCCTCTACGTTTGTGCACACGCATTGTAAAACTTAACAAAGTCGCATAGCTACAAAAACTACACATTTATTGTTAGAGTGCCATAACTTTTGATGAAAACATGTTCATTATCCGTCCATGAGAAATGTCGCCAAATCTTGGTCCGTTGGAAATCCTTTTAAAAGCAGCAAGTCCCTCCCCCTTTGAAAAGCAGCTCCGAGATAAATTCTGTTGCGGTCACGAAGACGTTTATCCACAAGCTTTGTACCTGGACTTTTATTTTCTTTTTTAGTAGAAGCTTTATACGTTGGCAATCATGGAATGGGTAACTGGAGTCTCGGAGCACTCTTCCATGATGCTATGCTGCTCAGTGATACCTGTTTGCTGTTGTCATGGTGCACGCGTATTCACTTTGATTGACAGTGGACCGCTCCAGGAAGTCAAAGCCTATTGGCTGGGCAAAGTTGGCCCTTTCTTGCATTTGTATAGAGGTCTATGGACGAAGGCGGGACTTATATACATTAATGTATATGAATGACCACCAGCAGTAGACCATAATAAAAGACTAGTTAGGTATTTTTTTGCATTTCAAAAGAATCATATACATAAACATAGATTTCTCAGAAACTGCAGATATCAGCTTTAAGTTTAATATGAGTTATTTATTAACGACTCAGCAATTGCAATTAATTGCAAACAGACTTTAGTAAATGAGAACGTAATTGTAATTGACTTTCAGGGGGAGACTAATAATTATAATTTAATTGTAATTGGGAAAGACTGTGGTCACCGTAATCATAATTGAGTTGTGAATGAATATAGATAATTTAAGACGTAATTGTAATTGAAAAATGTAATTGAAAAACGTAATTGACCCCAGTACAAAAATGACAGCACATTTTCCATCTTGCATGAAATGATAGAATAGACTTATTCATGCACTACTGCTGCAACAGATGTTTGATGTTTCCGATGATGATGTGTGATATTTAATCTATCTGCAGCCATTGACCCCTGCCAACAATCATTGAAACAGAGACTATCCTGCAGAAAATCGCCGACTCAGCCTTTTATTCTGAAAATTGAACAGAAGACAAGTGGACTGGCAAATTCAATTAAGTGTCTGTAATGCTTCAGTCATTGCTTGAAAACATTTCAAACTTGCTGGTTTGACACATTTATTGTCCGCTATACGGTGTTGTGATGAATTTCCAATGCGCCATTACAGATGTGCCATTGCAGCGCAGAGGGTGGCTAACGGTATTATGGTGCTGAGTGCTAGCTTGTAATATTTTAATGAAGCCCACAGACTCAGACGTGAGTAATGTCAGAACTTTCTCTCAATTTTTCATTTGATTATATGCAGTTGACTAAATTGTCACATTTATTTTGAGAGACCGTACGAGTGCTGCCTTTGGAATTAATAAATTAGCTAATGGTAATTACAAATTAATGAAGGGGCAACTTCCTATTTTTAGGTATATCATAATCAATTCTTAGTTGTATTATTATGACTCCAACATTTTACTACACTCAGAGACTCAGAGACCAACACAATGAGTTTTTGCTGTCTTTAGATCTGAGGAAAACTGCACAGAAAAACTGTCTGATTATCTCATTCACTTTGGAAAAGGGCCAAATCCTTTCTGAGTACGTCTATTTTCCAGCTCATACCTTTCTACCAGGTTATCAGTTCTCTTGTGCCAAGCATCCAAGCCTTTGCTCTAGTCATGTTTTTGTGTTATTTTTATCCTTAATCTGCCTTTGAATGCATTTCTTTTATTTGTCCATGGAATTTTGACCTTAGCCAACTTGTTATTTTTTTTTACATTCTCTATAAAAACCCTGGGCATGTATTCTCTATAAAAACCCTGGGCATGTATGCCTGTGTTGCTGATAGTGTATTTGATTCTCTGTGTTATCAGAGTCGAGGCCGTAATTGTCTATTCAATAGTATATAAAGAGTCTTTATGCTTTAATCTAAAAGTAGTTTTAGTGAAACATTTTTCTTTTTTCGAACCCACATAACTCTAGTTTGGTCTGCTCTCTTTAAAGCTGATATCTGGAGTTTCTGAGAAATCTATGTTTATGTATGATTCTTTTGAAATGTGAAAAAATACTCACATGACCACAGTCATCAGGTTACTATCAGGTCACTGCATTGCCTCATTTGATTGGTTACAGAATAAGATACTAGCTCAGTTTCCATTACAGATTTTGGCAAAATAAAAGCAATATTTCAAAATGTTGACAAAGTAGCAGGAAGATGGACGCTCCAAACCTCGTTATAACACTCCGTATTCCTTTGTTAATTCACGGCTAATGTGGCTCTAGTAATTTTAAAGTATCATGCTAAGAAATTTCTCGGTCCCTGGTCCCTGTCATGTTTCAGCATCGAAACTTTTTAGGGTTTTTTTTTCAAAATTCAGGTGTTTCCATTACCAATTTTTATTGTGCTATTTAGATTTTGTGCATTTTCAAGGGAATGGAAACAACTAATGACAGGGTCTGTGTCCTATAACCGTCTTTCAGACCATGCAATTACATTTGAAATAAATGGCAGTAATTAAAGGTTTCACAAATTATGTTTTATGAACATTTCAACATTATTTTTTACCATACATGTTAAGCAGTTGCCACATAATCTCGCCTGACTCCCTTTTGTAAATTCTCTACAGCACATAAAATGAAAAATTCACAACAGTAGTTGACCATTAATGCAATTCAGCATGTTTGATATGATTTTGGGAAGTTTAAAAGCCGGTTAAGTATTCTGAACAGGGAAAGATGATGTAATAGAAACAAAAACGAAAAAGTGTAAAGTGACTCGGACGTGACGCAGAACTGGGTAAACACTGAAATGCAATCAACAATGTGATTTTTCCTACGATTATAAATAAAAAGGTTAAAAGGCTAAAATGCAATGACCAAATCCAGAAGTTATATTAAAGGGCCCATGTTATTAAGTGCTATTTGGGCTTCAAACACATGCTCAAAGTGTTTTTTTTCATTGATTCCCTCAATCCTTAGTTAGAGGGCTCCTTTCTTACTGCAGGGCGAGCCCAAACATCTTGCTCCAATTTGATGACGCGTTCCCATTTTGATGAAGAATTTGATGCGGCACTGAGCTGGAGAAGCTGCTGATTGACATGTAAACAGACACGCCCACAAAGGTGAGTATTTCAGCGTCCTTCGCGCAGTGCTATGTATGTATTTTCTACAGGCTATGTATGTTCTGACAAACGCCCCGCCCCCACGCTCTGCCTCGTGTTCATAAAGCAAAATGAGCTCGACTACTGAGTGGGTGGGAGGAGGGCGGGGCGTCCTCTGGCCCCATGTCACCGCGCGGGAAGGAGGAAGTCATTGTCCCGTCTATAGACACGCCCACTCATGAATATGCATAAGTAGGCTGCAAATCAGCCTGTTTGTGTAGAGTTGCTCAGAAAGTGACTTTTCAGAGGCTAAAACTCTGGAAAACAGGCGAGTTTGAGAAAAAAACCCTCAAATACTATGTTTTTGGGGTTCTTAGAACAAAAGGAGATGGGTGAAAAATAGCATGATATGGGACCTTTAACAACTGCAGATTATATACAGTATAGGAAAAAAAAAAAAGATATTTTGTATTCAGATGTGTGTACTATCCTGTGACGTGATGTTATGGCATAATTAACATTTTACCCGACTCTCTGATAATTAAATCCGTGCTTGAAGAGTAAGCTTGATAAACTCTTGGATTGAGGTTATTTGCTGTTGGTTAAAATGACCTCAGTGCCAGAGGCAGGTTATTGGCTGTGTTTGTGGGCAAACATAAAAGCCCAAACAGGACTAATTAAGGCTTAACTCGGCTCTGCACGCACACTCGTGGAAACAAGTGGGGATGGAAAACAGCCATGACAGTCTGAGGCAAAGAGTGTATTTATTCATTACTGCTCTGCCTCTTTTCAAAGAGCTGATTCGTTAGTCACAGAGAATTTGGTCTTATCAGCTCCACCGTTCATTCGGCACATAAACAACTCCGTTCCGGAGGGGGCAGACTGCAACTTCCAAGAAGATGAGATTGTAACGCTAATGGCCTTGAGCGGGAGGGAGAAATCAGTGGTGGAGACTATTTTTCTGCCTCGTTTCTGTTTCTTTTGCACCTCAGCAAACTAAGCTAGGACTGCATACTGTCTTTCTGTCAAGTCTGAGGTTTTCTTGGTTTGGATACGTTATTTACAATGACTTATTGCACTTCTGAATGTAACTGTGTTAGATATCACTTAATGAACCCTGACATGTCAGTGAAAACAAGATCCATCCAAACTGACAAAAAGTCAGATGACAGGTTTTATTGAGTCTATCATACTGAAGAGCTCAGTGGTACCGCCACAAGAGGCCATCTTTCAAATAAGTCCATTTGTCAAATATTGGCCCCTCCAGATGTGCTCCTGTCAACACTGTCAGGGTTGTTACTGCGATGTGAAAACACCTAGGAGCAACAGCAGCCCAGCCATGAAGTGGTGTGTCGCATAAGCTCAGAGTCAGATATAGCTCAGTCCTGAAGCGCTCACCATGTAAAAATAATTTGTCCTTGGATGCTATACTCTTTACCAAGTTTCAAACTTCCTCATAAAGCACCATCAGCAAGAATCTTTTTTGCTCGGGAGATCTGGGGCATGGCTTTGACGATGGAGCAGCTAGACTGGATCAACATTCACCACAACCTGCCAGAGACCTTGGATATGCTCCTTATTTTTGTAAACGTGCTGTCTGAGGGTTAAATCTAACCAGTTAATGCACACACACTATAACATAACCTATACTTGTGGTTCAGCCTTAAGAAAGCCTTTGTTTCTATTTGATGAAAACTTGTTTATTGAAATGTAATCAAATGTATGAAAAAGTCAGTTTTATTACAACGCTATATGCCAGTGGTTCTCAAACTTTTTTTTGGCTCAAGTACCCCTTTCTCTTACTTTTGAAATAAAGTACCCCCTTATGTCCAATTACTAAATTTTGCTCAGAATTCTGTAAAAAAACACAACAACTATAGAGCATAACGATGGAATGAATGAGTGATAACACACATTTTAAAGAATCTCATTTTGTAGAAAGTAGAAAGAAAATATACTTAGTGCCTCTCTCTCTCAAGTACCCCCTGTAGTGCCATCGTGTACCCCCATTTGAGACGCACTGCTATACGCTATTACAATACCTGAAAGAACTGCATGCAAGCTTGAGCCCATATGCATATTGACATATGTGAAGGATAGACATGTGTGTCACTTTTCTAAAGAGTCTATGAATACATTTTTTGTTGTGTATTTTTGGCATTACAAATACAATATGTTATTCTTCTTATTACATAAGCATAAGCTCCAGTCCAGTTTGGTAATAATAGTTGGTGCCAGTAGACCTGCTAAGCATATTTGCACATAAACCAGAAAAAATCCTGGTTGATTCAAGCTAATGATCCAATAGAACCCACATTTATCAATGGAGAGAAACTGGAGAGCAATGAAAAATGCACATACTTATAAGCCATAGAAGTAATCACAATGGTGTCCAAAAAGACATCAAGGCCTGCCTGTACATGGTAAATTGACTTGATTTAAAGAGCATTTTTATACAACATCAGCTCATTCACACTTACAATCATACACCAATGGGACAGAGCTGCAATACAAGGCTCTAGTCACACATTACTTAGACCTAGAACTTAGAGTTGAGTGTCTTGCCCAAGGACACAGACAGCTATAGATTTGGGATTAAACCCCCGACCTCCCAATCTGAAGACAACTCCTCCACCTCCACGTCAAAAGAGATTCACAAAAGGTGAAAAGACTTATTTAGGATTGAGAATAGATCACAAATTTAGTAGGAAACCATAAGTGAACCAAGTACATTTTTAGTATCGGTGTGGTGAATAACATCAGATGCCTTTTGAACATACTTACTGCAAGCTGATTCTACTCTATTGGGTTAATGACAGCATAACTATACAATACAGAAAAAAGCAACACGAACGAATAGTGAATAATGTAGATTCCTATGATCATACTAATTTCTTATTTATATATAGTCAAAAGCACTGAAACGCATGGACCTGGTGGACTAGAAAACAGTGCTTGTTATGTAAAAAGACAATCTTCAGAGAAAGAGAGGGAGGTTAAGCCCTGAGAGGTGAAATACACTGGGAAATGATCATCAACAACACAGTTATGAAAAGTAGGTGTTACTAGAAAATTTTAAATATAGTAAGGCTTTATTGGATTTCTTTTTTTTTTTTTTTTAAAGGTAAAAAGACAGATACCGTACGTACAGACTTGTTCCTGGCTAACTGAACAAGGAATATAGAAATAGACAGTATTATTATTTTTAAGTATCATTAATACAGGTACAGGTATTCATGTATGTACATATAATATACATATGATATGCATGTATGTGTGCATTTATAACGCGCATACATATGTATGTAGGTTGTATATGCACCTTGCTTTGATTGTTAGTTATTTATTGTATGTTCTGCCCAATCCCTTTAAATGTGTTTAGATTTTATAATCAACGTCTTCGGTCGACTCCGTAATGTCTGAAAGTCCATGTGACGTCGTCTCCAAACTACCATCAGTATTTACCACAGTAATATAAAGGCTGTGCTTTTGTATGCCTCTGAGTGCTTGAAAGTAACATAGGATAATTGAGGAAGGTTGATGTCTTTATTAAAGGCTGCCTCCATTCGCAAAATAAAGGTATTTGCAAGCAAAAAATACACCTCGTTCCTATTGGTAGAAAGTGTTAGAACTGCGATGTGTCTCTTGGTCTTATTAGTGGACAGGAACTGTTTCTTGCACTAGCACAATTAATTTGTGGCATCAGATTGTGAGGTTTTTTTAAAAAGCTGTGTTAGATGATTTGGGAAAAACACCACATAACTTGTTTTTTGGTGAACTCGTACATATGTTTTTGATAAATACACTTTATATTTGCATTCTCATTCATCAAATCGGTTTGTTAAACATATTTATAGTTTTCACAGTAAAAAATACCTTTTTTTTCCCCTACTCGGATTTGGTGTGATTTTAAGTCCATTGTGTTCATACAGTATGTCAAAATGAACAGGTAACAGTAAATTCATATAGCTGAAGTTGTGTTGAAAAAAATGATACCAAGCAAGGCAAGCTGAACAGTTTGTATAGTGAGATAGAAAGGTAAAATCTTAAGTAGTCCTGGACTCCAGAGGGTTAATAACAAGCGAGTAACGCTTCGACAGCTTTTTCTTTTTGCCCAAAACCTGTAAGCTTAAGCTTAATGTTCAGAACTTTTCTTTATACGCTATAATTGTTTTCAAGGAGTTGCACTCTGTACCAGTGTATTTATGAAGTTTGCTCATCGTAAATGTTTAATTATTGGGTACATTTGAGTAGCTATCATTATTCTTGTTCAAGTTTTGCTTTTGCACTCTAACCAGTTTACAAATTGTTTGTTAAAAAGTAGGTAAAAAGTTCAATAAAAATAGACTTTTCCCTAACAGGATGAATAATTGTGATTACAGTATTGATCCAAACAATTGTGATTATCATTTTGGCAATAATTGTGCCGCCCTGTTTGGTCCAACATGGGGCAAAGCACAGGCCACAGGTCAGGACACTGTTGGCCTTTTGTCCCTGACAGGATACAGAAAATGAGTAAGTGGTGCAGTTCAGCTACAATAATTCCACAGATCCAAGTATTCCATCATATTTCATGACGGTGGAATTTATGAAGGTTGTCATCTTTATATCACGTGAAAAGCCCCAATATGCAATGCTGTAAACATTTCTTTGACTCAGATGCTACTTTTTACAAATGAACGGATATTTTGTTCAAAGTCCTGTCTTATAAGCTGTGTTACCAATACAACATTCAAAGCGCAATTATACTTTGTTGACATTTAGAAATATCGCTTTAATTTTGTGTAAAAATCCGTAATGAAAAGCGATGCCATTTCTTACAAATGACCTTTTTTCTTACCAAACACAATGCCTGAACAGAGATTTTACTCAAAGTTCCGTCTTATAGATGCGTAGAGTTATTCCAGACACACATACAGTTATAGAACTCTCTGTAGATTGTTGCAGAGGAAAGCAACTGATCATCACTGAGCAATGGCCCTAACTTCCGCTAAAGTCTGTGGATATACTAAGTGGAATATTAAATGCAGGAGCTATCGGTCACTTTTCACCAGAGTGTTCCCTTAAAAACATCAGATGAAGGAAAAATTGTTTTCAGCTTCTTAACAGGTTGGTACTCCCACACCTGCAGACAACTTCACCTTTCCATGAAGAAGACAAGCCATTTATTTCTCTCAACAAAAACACAGGCTAATTTACTACGCTTCAAGGGTTCAATAACTTTCCTGAAGTTATTTTTAGATCCAATTTCTAGAGTAAGATCTTCTTTCATGCATTTCCCCTTGCTATACTCAATTTTGAAGCCGCAACAGCTTCAAAAAAAAAAAAAGAAGAAAGAACTAAGTAAAAACAAAGCTGTTTGTTGCTGCTTCCCAGCTTCAACTCTCAGGAGTAGAACCACAACAAGTTCTTTCCTTCATACTTGGCTGCTGTTGTTGTTGTTGTTGTTGTTGTGGTAAAGGTGCCTTTCACACTTGGATTTATTAAAAAGAGGAGTTGAACTCAGGCAAATCCACGATCCAGCCTGACTTCTTGCTTGATAAACTCACCGTTAAATCTACTAAATAGCTGCCTGAATCGCAGAGAGACACAGATACTGATATAGTTGTATACCGCTTAAAACAAACAGGGGTAATCAGGTTTGGAGTGTGGGGAAAGACCAGAAGATAGACATTATGAATACGTTTTCTTAACTAAAATAAGCAAAGATGTGCCGTTAAAGCTGAAAAATGTCTCGATGTCCCGCCCTAAACCCGCTCCACTTCCTCCCATGCCTCTCCCAATCTACTAGAAGCCAAATAATTGTTTGAATAATAGTGGTTTCAATTATGACTAAAATAATTGTGATTATTATTATTATTATTTTTTTTTTTATAATCAAGCAGCCCTACTGTGCGTGTTGCGTTGCTATAATAGCGATGCACAAAGGTAAAGTTAAACTTTTCTCCCTCAACAGGCAGCAGAAAGGGTTGCTTTGCTGAATCATCAAGAATGTTTATCTATTTGGGGAGATGAGTTATTCTTTCTAGTTCTCCATGTTCTGGAGGAAAACACGGTCAAACAGCTTGAAAAGCAGCCTTTTGACAGTTGAGAACCTATAGCATTCCCTGTTCTCCCAAGTAAGCGTGCCCTGTTGAGCCCTGGATGTTTTCTTTTTTTTTTTACATATTTGTTGATCTCAATGGGTCACTTGGCTCATCCAAAGGCTTATCACTTGATTTCAGTTTGACATAAGCATCAGCTGTCAGTATCAACCTCCAAAGGAACTCAGCTGTTGCGTGGCTGCCAAGCAAGCAGCCATGTGTGACGGTAGCTGCTCGACTGGACGGACAGCTAGACTTCCCCCTGCGAGGGCTTCAAATTGGAATTACTGGCCAAAGCACTGAGAGCTGACTTTATTTAAATATCCTAATTCAGATAACACAGCACCCCTCTTTCTGACCACCCTCTGTTGTTCTTGGCAGCGAGACACTGAAGCAGGAATGTAAGCTTGACTCAGATGCAGACTTGCTAAAAAAAGAAAGAGGCTAGCGATGATGCACCACCTCAGTCTATTATTCCAGCGTGAGTCTTGTTGCCCGTCTCCGTCAAGTGTGAGTATGAAATCAGGTTGTTTTAATTTGACAAGTCTCAACTGTTTAGAAATGTTTACTCGCTGACACACGCTCATTTATGAAAATAGAATATAATTATGTGGAAGTAAATCATGCTCCTCCCCTTGGCTAATTCAAAGCAGTCAATGATAGTTTATGACTCAGGCTGCAATTTTAGACACTCAAGCTTTTACCATTTTTGGACTCCTCCTACCCCTCCTAACATCAACCAACTCACCAGAAACAGCATCTGCCTTGATGATAGATTCAACTAATTCATCTGCAAAATAAAAAATATATTTTTTATTCAATCATAGGTAGAGCTTAAATTTCTAGAATTTCTATGATCACGGAAAATATGGAATTTACTTCCTGAAACAGAAATGGCCATATTGTTGTTATAATAATTATTTTTTTTTACACAAAATCAAGCGGGAAATGCAATATGACACTTAGTATACCCTCACATGTTTTGAGAAAATATCATGCATTTACACTTACACATTTCATTTTTAGACAACAATTTCACCTTTTTGTTTGATTCAGATAAAGGGAAACATGCCCTTACTCTCCATGGCACTTTGATGACTGAATAATAAATACAAGTTTTACTGGGTCAAAGCAATAACAGACAGAGACATGATGGAGCCTTTTCTTATTCGTTGATACTCACTATTGTTATCTGTTTTTTTATTTGTCTGCATTAACTCCTCCTACACCTTTTGTCTGATTTTGCCAAATAAGCTATCAAAAACTCAGAAAGTTCCTGAGATTTATGCTTGTACTTTTATCATTTTTAACCTTTAAACCTTTTTAATGATTACATTTTTTTACCCATTCATTTCTATTGGAAATTTAAGCTTTTTCAACTTTTAAGCACTTCATCCCCAGCCATTCTTCACCCAATTTGGACCATTCAACCTTTAACATGTTCAGCTACCACCTTCAACCCATTTCAACCTTTTTCAAGCTTATTGCTAATGTTCAGCTATTGCTAGGTTAATGCTAGGTTAGTGCTAATACTATCACTAGGTAAATGCTAGTGCTAGGCTGCTGTTAACGCTAGGTTAGTGCTAATGCTAGGCTAATGCTATCACTAGGTAAATGCTAATGCTAGGCTGCTGCTAATGTTAAGTTTGTGCTAATGCTAGGTTAATGCTAATGCTAGACTAATGCTCATTCTATGTTAATGCCATTCTTAGGCTAATCCTTGGTTAGTGCTAATGCAAGGTTAGTGTTAATGCTAGGTTAATGTTAAGGTTAGGCTTATGCTAATGTTAGCTAATGCTAGTTAATGCCAACACTAATGCTAATGTTCATGCTAACGTAAATGCTAAAGCTAATGCTAATAAAATTGCATAAAATAAATGCTAGCTGATGTTAATGCTAAGCTAATATGCTGTCCATTATCTGCATACTCAAGTATTCTAGTAACCACGTCGTCTACTCTGTCCTGAGCACGTTTTATTTATGTAGAATAAGCAAAGTTTAATGCTTGATCTCAGTTTAAAAAGTTTCACTTCAGTCGTTTCTGTGGAGTGTGTCAATGCAAGATATGCAACAGATCACGCCCTGGCTTATATTTGATGGCACCTTGGCATTGTGTGTGTGTGTGTGTGTTGCAAACTTGCTTTGCCTATTAGGGGTGTGTAGTATGAATTCCTTTGGTGCTACGACAAGCTTGTCACAACATATTACATAAAGGGTGACGTCCGTGGGAGAAATGAGGTCAACAGTTTTAGATATGCACAGCTTGCCATCATGACACACGAGAATTTTAACAGACACGGAATAAGATGTCTGTCTGACAATATCTTACTAAATGTGCCTCTTGTTGAAATACAGTCCTGAAGAAATGAATCAGTGAAATCATGTAATATTTCAATACATTTTTTATGTTGTTAAATGAGTTTTTCTTATTTAGTAAATCTCTTATTTTGCTTTTGCTTTTTTTTTTTTTTTAGAAACCAAAACCATGAAAACATAAAACGACTGCACTGATAATCTAAAGCCTGGAGGTGAACACACTGAGCAGCCGGTTTGTGAATTAAATCTACTCAACAACCATATCAAGAACTAGCAAACGCAAACAGTGGCTCAACAGTTAAAGGTCATATTCATTGGCAAGTTGCCATGACATGACCAGACACCACTTGTAGGGCCTCCGACTCTCACTGATCACAGAATTTTTTGTTTTTTTTTGTAAAACCTGAAAGTGATTTTTTGGTTGGCAGTAAAAAAAAAGGTTTCACAAATAATATTTTGGGACCATATCACACATTTCGAAGCTATTTGTGCCATTAAACTGGTGGCTGAGGGTTCAGCAGTGTGGCTTGTGACATAATCCCATTTACGTATATTATCCGAACCATATCAAATATAAAATTAATGACAGTAACAGTAGTTGACTGTTTTAACCCTATTTATCATGTTTGGTTTGATTTCAGGAAATTAAATAGCCAGTAAATTCATCTAAACACAGAAAAAGGATGAAACAGAAACATAATAGTGACACGTATTGGTAAGCCCTGAAAAGTACATTTGGTCAATTCTGATCGTAGGCTTTATATTTGATGTGCAAAACATGTTTTGAATTGGATGAAAATGCATTGATGTGATTTTTTTTTTACAACATAACTGAATTCTCTTAGCACTGTGGGATAAAATATTGAGTTTTGTTTGCTTCAATAAATTAGAAAAAGGACTGAAGCAAAAGCCATCTTTTTTTCTTTTGTCATAATGGATACAGTTGATAAATCATTGATGGCTTTTCATGGCGTGCCTTAAAATATATAAATATATATATTTTCCAAAACATGACAGAGACGTGACCTTTAATGGTAACAAAGATAAAAAAAAAAAAAACCTAACCACAGCAGAGAGAAATGAATAAATAATTAAATAACTGCCCTGTGCAACGCTGTTGATAATCATGAATTTCATGTGGGATGTGATGGTAAAAGTCTGCTGGTCAGCAAACGCGGATTATACTGGTTATACTCATTTTAATATTCCTTGAGATTTATGCATCTTGTTTACATGCTTTGTTCTGATTTACAGTCTCTGCTGAGTCGGGGAATAGCAGGCAGTCGAATTGAAATAGAAATTCTCTCCTCTCGAGATAATACATTGAAAATGATCATAAAGGCGACAACACAATGACAGTAATGATTGGGCCACTCTGTCTCATAAAACTTCCTTATATGGGAGGAAATAAAGGCTTGTGGAACTGGGCTTTATCAAAAAAGAGACCTGCATGAAAAATCTCATATACAAGTAAATCGTGAAAACGTTGCGCAGTAAAAGTATTGAAATGTCTCCATCTCTGCGTACAGATAAATGCACACACATTACTCACCGTACCATCGGTAACAAAGAAAAAATACATTTTTAAGAATTATTAGCGCTAGTGAGCCATAAAGAGAAAAAAGAAAGAAGAGAATAAAGAAAAAATGAAATAAGATAAAGGTGTGTTAGCATGAGGAGTTTATCTATTTTGAGCTGTACACTACCCAGAGCTAGCTGGCTCGGCAACGTCAAGGCTAGCTATTGGCAAATAAAAGGCGTGATGTGGCAAGTTATTACTGTTATGAAAACATATCACAGTTCGAAGCCATGTTAATGCCAATTTGCCACTGAGCGGCTGGTAATTCCATTATGAACACCAACTCTGCCTTGTTTTAGATATGACTCTAGGAACAGTAAACAGCAAAAACCATGCAAAAATAAACTGCAATTTTTTTGCAACATTTAGCAAGAATCCACAATCAAAAAACATGTGAATTTTATTATGTTACTTTTGACCAGATTTACAGCAATACTTGTGACATTTGTGATGTTTTTTTTCCTTGTAAAAATATAATGTCAATGTTAAAATGTATGCAAATTCACGAATGAGCTTTTATGTTGGTATTTCTGTTGAATTTGATTATTAGCTAAATATTTAGTTTCAACCGTGACATCCATCCATCCATCCATCCATTTTCAGACCCACTTATTCCTGTTTGGCAGGGTCGCGGGGGTCTGCCGGTGCCAATCTCCGCCCTGTCCAGGGTACACCCTACAACATTTAGATTCAACATTTAGATTTAACATTGACATTTAAATTTTTTGAGAAGAAATATCACAAATATTGTTGTACATCTGGTCAAAAGAAACAAAAAAATTAAATAAAATCACATGTTTAAATGCGGTTTGTTGCTGCATGTTTATTTTAGATTCAACAGTCTGGAAAATTTGCTGAACGTCATTGTGCTTACGTGCAACAAAAGTAAAGGAATTGTTTTCTGTTCTAGATGTTCGTTAGCACACATTGAACATAGGTATGTCTCTATGTCCATTTTATAAACAGCATCATCCACTGTATAATAGTTATTAGCATCCAACACCTGAAGACGAGGAGTCGTTTCCAGCGGCCAAATCTGGTTCTAGCCCAGATGTTGACGCAGGTTCAGTCAACAGAACAGCTCGTTTGATGGCTCACTTTACTATCGTGTGTTATGGTTTAATTCTCATCATTATTCTGTTAGACCTACTGGTTCTTCTGCATTTGCATCCTCCGTCATTGATGCTGCCTTCTGTCTTTCTACCAAGTAAATAATGTGCCACAGTCCACAGTTTATTTTGTGGTTGACGTTTGCACATTTAGAAAATAATTTTCAAAATAATAAATGTTTGTTAACCCTCCAGCATTGTTATTGCTGAATGTTGGATGAGATTGGGGTAGTATGAGGGGGGTTGGTCCTCAGAGGTTTGGGTGGGCTCTGTACTACATTGTTCAATGTGTAGGTGGTATTTCATTTGTGGGACGAACACATGCAGCAGAACGTGTGAAGCTTTCATGAATTATCCTAATGAGTGTTGAAAAGAGAAAGGAGGCCTTCAGTGTAATTTATGGATGATCCATCTTGTTGATCGATGAAAAAATCCCAGCATACACTGTTACCTGTCTCCATTGAGAATACTGACATAGAAATCAGACGTCTTAAGTTCTCCCTCATTGAGGTTGCTTAAATCAACTGTCAATTGATACAGTATGTTGATACATTACAGCTCTAATTTAGCAAAGGCTGAAGTCAGTGATTTTTCTCTGTTAGGTAAACAGCAGAAGGAGCTGAGATGTGCTTTAAAACCAATATTTAGATGGTAAACCCAGACGAGGTTGAATAATTCTCCCCATGCTGTTTAAGGATATTCCAATATAAATGCACAAGGAGTCACCGAGGCTAAAAAAAAATCTCTCAATGACATTGATTAATTTGAACTTGATTTGAAGATTTTGACTTGCAAATAAGATCGCGCGCACACACACGCACGCACACGCACACACACACACACCGAGGGCTTGTTGTGATATTTATACGCAGCTTTAAAAGTTTATCTCCACTTATACATCAATCTGTTCACATTCAGGTCATATTTCAGTCAAGTCAAATTCTAATGGCACTTGTGAGGACATTGTTGAGTTTATGTGACAAATAAGTACCATAAACTCATAGGGAGTGATTTTACAGAACGTGTGTTTGGTTCAGAGGTGGACAAAGTACACAACCCAGATACATGAGTGAAAGTACAGATCAAAAGCTACTCCAATACAAGGAAAAGTAGCTGAGACCAATTATTAGCATGAAGTGTTGTTCGTTATCCTAACTTTAAACTCTAAGTTTCATTAACTTCAGTAATATTTAGGTTTGGGTTTATAAAACCACATCAAATCAACCAAATAACCATTATTCAATGACTGAATAAAGGGCTGTTTATTATTATTCAATAACATCAAACAAATAATGGAAAGAAGCCTCAGTTAACAACTTCAGCTACATTGACCAATAACTGTTTTCATGTTAAAGGTTACTATTACTAAAGGTAAAGTGTTCTACAGTCTTCACTTAAATCCAGAGTGTGTGCTGTAAATGTTCTATGAAGTGGAATTGATCACAGGTGAGTCATTAGCAGAGCTGCATGAATTAGGAAGGTTTTTGATTGATTACAGTCTGATTGCTTGTAGAATTCCAGAGATAACTTTAAGGTAAAGCCATAATTCATGTGATATTTTCACTCAGAGAAAAAGCTCTAAGTAGCCAGAGGAAGTGATTAAGATACTGAACGGAAATGCACAATAAATATCCCCTTTTTTCCCTATTTTTTGTCACTTTTTGGAAGTTCATTTTGACAGTTTTCCAATTTTTGTCCTTTCATGAATTTTTTTTGTTCACATTTCATCCAAATAAGCTAATTTTTGCCCAATAAATACCACTTGTTTTCTTATTTTCCCTACATTTTGCCTCTTTTTGTTCCACGTTTGCCCTTTTTCACTATTGCTTGCCATTTTTTGCTCATTAAAGCTACCCTTTGTCGTACCCATTTTTTGGCCACTGTTGACTGCTTTTGACCAATTTTAGTCACTTTGCACTCATTTCTTGCCACTGTTGGATCATTCTTAACCACCTGTTACTATGTCTGTCTCCACTCGCTCTTCAAAAAAAAAAAAGAAAATGCTGCGGACCAGACCGGCCCACCGGGACGATGCTGAATATGCCAGATGGCCAGTCCACCTCTTATTCTCAGTATTCATAAAATCAAAATACGTAAAAAACGTTAATAGACACGCTAATGGACTCTTGTGTATCTCTATCTTTTCCCTTCCCACACATGTTGAGTGGGCTTCTCCAGGGCATCTTATGAAGACAGATTTGACACCCGAGTGTCTTTAATCTCTCTGATGTGGTCCCGAGAGGCTCTAGTATTGAGAAAGGCTTGGCGTTGGCCTTGATTACAGCTTTAGACACCTGTTGGGAGTTCCAGGAGAGGACTTGCCTCAAAGCTCCGTCGGCAATGATCGTCAGGCAGGGAGAGGTATTGATGTTTGGACACGACTGACAAAATACCACCAGTCATACATTCACACACAGACCCGCCGGGATGCTAACAGCTGCTGGCAGACAGTAGGAGAAAGAGAAAGATGGCACATACTAAAAACATCAAACCACTGAGGACAAAGGTGTGAGATGTCTAGGAGTGGAGAAGGTGAGGAAGAATCCATAAAACACAAGCTGCTGTCTGCTGGGTGATACAAAACCAAAATGAGGGATTGATCACTTTCCTGAGAGCAGGCTTTCAAGGAAATGTGGCAAAGTCAATTATGTCTCCGTCGCACACATTTCTTTATCGTCAACCAGGGCTGGGGTCAATTACATTTTTTTTTAGTTACAATTACTTTTCTATTAACCATGTTCATTTACAATTAAAGTGACCAGCATTGTTTCCAATTACAATTATTTTTTTATCCTCAGAAAGTCAATTAAATTTATACTCTCCATTACTAAAGTTCAATTACAATCAATCACAATGTCTAAGCCTAAAATAAATAACCTACTGACCTGTTGTGTTAGCTTTCTGCATCTTTTATGATAACTGGTCCTAAATCAGCTGTAAAATACACTAAAAACAAATATCTATCATATAATTTCTTTCCTATCCATTGGTTAGGCTTCATAATCAATGAAAATATAGGTTTTAATGTTTTTGGTGTGGGCATCTGAGCCTTTTTTGTGTCAATATATTCCTTGATTTATATTCTTTTTTAAATGATAAAATGTGTGAAAGCTTGATAAGGAACATATTTTTACTGCATATGTGTAGAGCTGTACATAGATCTGTAACATGGTTCCCCAGTTGTGTTAAATTCTAACTGACAATTTCTATAGAATTGTCATAGCAACCAGAATTACAAAGTCAACTAGAATATTTGCATTTCCTGAAGAAAATGCCAGTGAGGATGCAGGTGCTGGCACGCGTCATTAAACACTGAATTATCATTAGCGTAGCATTAACATTAGCCTAGCATTAATATTAGCATCAGCTAGCATTATCATTAACCTAGCTTTAACATTAACTAGCATTAACAAACATTAGCATTAACATTAACTTAACATTAACCTAACATTAGCATTCATCTTACATCAATAGCATTAACCTAGCAATAGCATTAGCTAGCAATAACATTAACCTAGCATTAGCCATCAGACAGCTGAAAATTTAAAAAGTTGTATGGTTGAAATCCATTGAAGAATAGCAGAACAGCTGAAGTTCAATTACAATTTAATTACAATTATGACAGCAACAGATTTTTAAAATTATAATTACCCATGAACAAACAGTTCAATTGACTGTTAGAAAAGACTGAGGCACCAACCCTACGCCATTAATACTGCATATCACATTGTGCAGCACAGATTTAAATAAGTCAAACAAAATATTAGGCTTTCAAATATTTCTGGAGAGCCTTTTTGTCAGATTGATTTCTTTTATGTGGTGCAGCCGCTCTCATGGGACATAAATCATCAGGACTGCAGCAAAATGAGGACATATCAAAGCTGATGTCTACGTCACCTTTTAAAGATACTGTGAAATAGAGCCAAAGCGTACACAGTCTGGGTTTCAGGAGCTTTGCTGGAGAATTTATGCAGACAGACATGTCTCTTTGTACCTCGATTGAAAGTGCAGTGTTGAATATGAAGCACCAGCTTTGTATTGTACTACAGATGGTATGTTTAATAGTTTATCTTCTTCTGCAGTTGTTGGCATTAATGTGTAATATTACACCATTTTTTCATGTTGATGCTAAATTCACCAACAAACCCCAAACAGTGAATCCATTAAATATTTTACATTGTTATATCCAGGGCTTTACATTCATTTTTTAGATCACCAGCCAGCATGGCTTGTAGATTCTTAAAGCTACCAGCCAACCAGATTTTCCAACAGTGAAAATAAACTACATTATGAGCCACAGAATAGATTTAAGCATTCATGTTTCTTTTATAAAGTATATTTTCATAACTTCACTCAAATGAAATTTGGATCCCTGGAACACTGAAGTTAGAAAGAATAGAAGTAATCACTGATCAGTACAAAAAATGACATGTATTGTAGATAATAGATAATAGATTGTCACAACACTTATCTACAATAATAGTCATAAACAGGTGTTCCGTTTGGCCAGGTCATGTGACCTGGAGAATGCCTGGAGAATGTTTCACTTTATGACAGTCACATGACCACAGGCTCGGCTATATATAGTTCCCATGTGTCGTCACAACATACGGGTATTTCCCGACCCGGCGCCAAGGCTGTGGGCAGCTGAAACGAGTGAGCCTCTGTTTACAGCCAAAAGAGCACAATATGGTAGTTTCGTGTTGGGTTAATGGTGCACTAATAGTTCAGTTAAACATGGATAAGGATTAGCTCTCAGGGCTGGGCTCGCGCCGCAGCTATATTGAGAGCCAATCCTTATTCCGAAGTTACAAGTCAACTACTGTCTGCATACACAATCAAAAGACAAGGGAGGCTGGCCCGACTGACTGTTATTTTTATTTTTGCGACAATGCTGCGGCGCTTATGGCCACTAGGGGCGCTTGCGTGAAAGTTACCGGTCTAGCGCCCCTAGTGGCCAAAAGTTACACAGAGTGCCTTTTAATATAAACTATAATTACACTTTTCAGTATTTTTCAGTCTGCCTTATACACATATTGATTAGTGGCATTGACAGCGAGATGACTACTCCCTAGTTACTCATATTGGGCTCATATCAATAAGGATAAATAAATCCTTCGAGCAAAATGTCTTCCTACAACTCATGCTCAGATTCACTCATATCCGAGCATGAAAGGAAAATATTTTAATTAGTGTAAATCAAACCTTGGACATGTCGCTTTGGATTTTAGCAAAACCAGATGCTGAGAGGAGTGAAGATTATGGACAAACCGAGTAACGTTTGGCACTTTGATTACCAGATATCAGCATTATTTTGTAGATGTTATACATTATACATCATATACATTAAACCTAACATGAGCAGCTAAAAAGTGATTCTCATGAGTCACTATGTTGTTTTGTGTTGTTTTATTTCTTTCGTCCAATGTAGCATTTTGAGATTTGGTGTCAAATATAAAGTGCATTAATGTGTTTTTGCTCCAATTTCATGGTAATTATTGATTTGTTGAAGTTACTTATACACAACTAGGGAATATTCTGGATGTGGTCAGAAGTCTATCACAGGGCTAACAGTATTCTGTAATTCACCCTATAATACCACTATTAGGATGTCACAGAAATGCTGCAGACAAGCCATTGCATCACAGAAAGGTACAGTAATACACAAAGAACCCAATAAACATGTATTCCCAAGTTGATTTATCAAGACATGTTCATGAATAGTTGAGACATGGTCAACCTAATACACATAATAAGGAGCACAAACAAGAGGGAAAATCCACCTCGTGGTGCTACTGTACTTATTGAATATTAATGGCAAAAAACACTTTGATCATTTGGAATTCATTGACAGTGTTAATAGCCATGCAGTGTTAGTTTTATTGAATAATATTGTGTAATTTAGTTTTCTTCAACAACACTATTTAATTGACCTGAACAAGAATAATAACTCATTGAGAGGCAGTTTGAATAAAACTATGATTACATTCATTGAATCTTTTGTCAAAAAATTCATTTTTTGAAGGTTTAACTCATCTTTATATTTAAATGATTAATCTTTCTTTTAGAGCACTTTTCATACATACAAGTGAATGCAACCCAAAATGCATTCGTAAATATGAAAACTTAAAGCACATGGTGGTTAATGATAGCATTCAAAGAATAAAATAAAGTGTTCAAATGCATGAATAACATACTAAAGATAACTTTAAAATAATCAGAAAGCTAAATGTGGTTGTGGCTGAATGTGAAAAGGACCAGTGAGGAAGAACCATTGCATCGGCAACTAATCCCAGTATGAGAAACTATTTTTAGGCTTGTTTGTAGCTCCCCTAGTGGCGGGAGGAATTCATAGGTAAATACAAGTAAAGAGACGTAAAACTGTTCTACTGATTCCTCAGATTTAGTTAACAAATATTTGTGAATTCCAACCTGGTTTAACGACAAATACTAATGTTAAAATTTCCACAAAAAAAATAATCACGTGAAAGAGAAGGAGGAGGCGGCTTTACAGTCGCCGACAGCTCATCATCGCATTAACAGCCATCGGCTAAGAAGGATTTTACAAAAAAATAAAATTAGACACTTGATCTTTGTGGATAAATATGTGGATACCTGGGCCTGTAACTACGATGTGCAGGAAGAGTGGGAACTTCGGGTAAATGTTTTTATCATCATCTAGCTGCAAAGAAATGCTTAAAAAAAGTCTTACAAACCAGATTATTTGTATGTGCAATGGAAGCATAAAAAGGCAAGATACAGAACAACAGCACAATATTTCACCTTGACTCGTCTGACACAAATCCCTGTCAGTCAACTGAGCTTTTCTGTCATTTTTCCGAGCATTGAGACACTGCTTTTGCCTGACAGTTTGTTTGTTGTGACTGTCGTGCTGCAGTTTTCTCTCTACATACAGACTGCATTAAATTCGCATTGGTGGATTGTAGGGTGTAGATCTTGTTGGGTTCTTTTTCTTAGTATGCGACGTATGAAACATCTTAATAAACTGTGATTCCAGAAGTGCTTGGAAACCTACGACTTTCTACAACTGTTGGGTGTATAAAACTGACTAACCCATTTTCATGGACTTTGCTTAATGTATAATTAGTGAACAGTAATGTTGTGCAAATTGAAAATATTGTAAATTCTAAATCATATGGGTGAATGTAGTAACAAGTAACAGTAAAAAACGCAATGATGAAACTTAAGAAATATTTTCAACAGCGCAAGGTTGCAGCATTTGGTATTCTGGACCAATGCCATTGCTTACACATATTTTAGGTGTTTAAAATGACTGAATAATGTGCATTTGTGCATCCACATGGATTGAGACAAAAACTCTGATGAAAATTTTTAGTCAACAAAATGAACACTGAATGCAACCAGTTAGAGAAAACTAGCAGATGAACTGTGGATTTAAACCCCTGCATTTTTTATTCACCGTATTTGTCCCAGTGCTTTTGGCAACTTTGTCTCCATTCCACAGAGCACATATCTTGTCAGCAACACCTATCAGAATGCCATGTAGTTACAAACCATGTTACTTTCACAGGTTGTAATGCCATTTGGTCGAATACGAGGAGCATCACAGAAGACCGTCATTTTCTTTGAAATACACATTTTCTCACCATGCCTGCTTCTTCCTTTGTTGTTCCCTCCCACAAACAACCCACCCACACGAACAATGTAGGAACAAAGTGTTAATAGGACCTCATATTCCCTTTAGCCATGAAGGATGGGCCATAGGGCTTTGAGTAATGAGCCATTGCCACCTGTGCTGGGATGTGTAGCAGGATTCTGATGAGCCTCTCAGGTCCAAAGTGACACCATACTCTCACTTTCCCTCTTTTCCCATCTCTCCATCTGTCTGAAAAATGCCTTTTGCTAAAACACTGCCTCTCCTGCTTGGCACATTTGTAGCAAACAGGAACATGTTGTTTGTTAAGTCCCAAGTCTCATTCACAGAGGAGGATAGTGTGGGAGCATTTTGACAAAACTAAAAACCTGACACAGGCTTTCGCAGAAAACATAACTGTTTTTTCTTTGTTTTGAGATTTTAATCAATCACTAAAATCCAAACCATTATGGTAGGGTTGGTAAAAAAAGGATTGTTGTGGGAAGGTTATCTATCTATTCATTGTATTTTGTTTGTATTTGTGAGCCAACAGCATATTGCCCAGTTTATTTTCATCCCTCCATCTAAGAATCAGTCCTTATTCAAGGTGAATCTTGCATTCCCATTGAGATGAATGAACCCCCCCCCCCAAAATAAAAAAAACCCACTACATCAGAATCCTAAATCAGCTCTGACAACATCTCTTAAAATGTCACTTTATACTTGACAATTAACCTTGCCTGTAAGATGGATTCTCCTGGTGTTCACAAACACCAGAATCCATCTTGTGCTGCTCCCGCCTTCGCCTTTCGAACCTGAACAGATTCGAACCAATCATGAGGCAGTGTTGTGGTTTAGGGCGGGATATCCGGGTGTGACGAAGGCAGAAGCGCCGAAGGAAAACTGGCACATGCACAGTTGCGGGGAGAGGAACTAGCTGAGCTACCGCTATTAGTATAGCTCCGAATCAAAATAGAAAGAGGAGCCTTGTTGTTGTTGTAGCAGCATCTCTGCGGCGCATGCCAATGACGACATCATCATTTGTGTCATTGGCTAAAACAAATCATGGTGGACAGGCGCTTTCAGAACACCTTCAGCACAGATAGTAACCCATAATATTATACCACACTAACCCAGACCAAGACTTGCCCAACACCAGAATGGACCGACACCAAAACAAGACCAAGATTTTTGGGAGTCAAGATCGAGTCAAGACAAAAATCATAAAACCAAGTCAATTTAAAAAACATTCTCTCTTTAATTTGAGTTTTCTTTTAAACACACTTGACACACAAAAACAAGGTGTCTGTAACTCTTTCAAAGCACAACGTGCAAAAATCTCAAATCTTTACAAATTTGTGACAGGCCATGATTAAACCGGGAACATGTCAACCAGGGGGTGTTTTGAGTTATTAGCAGTTTCTGAATGTAAGTTTAAATGGCGCGCACACAGAAATTAATATTTGAAGAAGTTATGGCCGTTTGAATGTTGTCACTCTCTAAAGTACACGGTGAAGAAAATGGTCCTAAAAGATTTTGAAGTGTTTTTCATTGTCAACAGTAGTTTGAGCCGTTTTAAAGCGATTTATCTACAGTTAATATTTTTACCTTCAGCGGTGAATCAAAGCACGAACGTTAACAGTTTTATATTCAGAATCTGCTCGTATTGACTAATATACGTAACTTTACAGTACTTTCGACATTGGTGATCAGTTGTAACTATGGCTTAGCAACAATACATTTTTAGTAATGTTTTTTAGTGGTTAATATTAATTTTATTGACGAGTTGTGTTAACCAGATTATACAATACTTTTAAATGCAAAAGATTAATTTTACAATCATTTGATAAGACTGACAATATCAATATTTGGAATAGAAACTAAATTTAAAAAGTGGAAAACAACGATGAATGGGGTAAAAGATTGCAACATACTGTATACAAGCAAATATAATATATAAGAAATAATTATCTGTGTATGGTGTGTGTGCGTGTGCGTGTGCGTGTGTGTGTGTGTGTGTGTGTGTGTGTGCTGAAATTAAAAGTATTCTTTGTCTGTTGAGTGGGAGGGTCATAGTGTCAAAAAAAATCAGGTCAACAACTGATGCGTACTGAGTTAATGTGTTGAGAGGCTCGGGTTGTGTTTAGCTTTGCCCTGTGTTGTGACAAGTATACTACCAGCTTCTTAACCCTGCGCCACAGATTCTTATTAGGATAAGCATCAAAATGTGTGGTTTATTTTTTTCAAAGCAACATTTGACATCAATTTTCCTTTCATATTTGATATACGGTGTACTTTCAGTATATACTGTATGCTCATTTAGGAGTATTCATATCGCCTTTCGGCCTGTGTAAAGTCACTGCGAAGGCTCGTCATTTTAAATGCATCACATGAAATCATAGCGAGCATCATTTTTAGTTGGAAGCCAATCTGTTGTGGATCTATGGTTCCTATTGGCTATCCGTCCTTTCCTGAGCATCAGCTGGCAGACTGCCATTGTGAGATAACCCTAAAAGTTACCTCAATAAACTTGAAAATGAATTTTCCCGTCCATGATGGCGAGGTGCCCAGGCTCTGAGGCTAGAGTCACAAATCACAGTAGTGCTGTGAAGATGTTTTTAGACCCGTATCTCCCAACATTATTGATTCTCTTCCTGATGACAGAGTCGTTACACAGTGTATTGCACTTGTAGCTTTAAGTGTTGCTTCGTTAACTCCTCTCTTACTTCATGAAACACGCCATTGCTGTTATGGAGTGTTGCAAACACAAAAGGTTTCATTTCAAGTTCTGTCAGCTCGACAAAAGCAGCATTTGAAATAATGACAGATCTCTTTGCTATGATTCTTTTAAAGGTCCATTATTATGCTATTTTCCCCCCAACAACATAGTATTTGAGGATTATTTTCCCAAACACCAGTTTTCTGGAGTTTTAGCCCTCTATAAAGTCACTTTCATGGCGCTTCTAAAAACAGGCCATTTTTGGGCAAGCATATGCATGAGTGGGAGTGTCTGCAGACGCTGACTTTATGCCTCGCTCTTGTAGAGGGTGATCAGTGATCACCATAGCGATTGTCTCTTGCTAGCCACACACAATGTTTTCAGCCAAAAAACTGTAAATTACAGTAAAACAGATTTAAGAGGCTATTGTGATTGTGAGTCCGACACACGCTGCTCCAGTATGTGTGTGTGTGTGCAGCAGCAGCAGCAGCAGAAATGAAGTAAACTGTCATCTGAGTCAAGCATTCACCGGATTGTTAAGATGCTGAGTCACTTTTTTGTCATCCTCTCCTCATCTAACCACAAGAAAAGTCAATTTAAGGTGATAATCATTTGACACATTGACTCACAAACACGTCAGATCATGTGATCATGTCAAAGGCGATACAAGACCATATAACGGCTACTAAAAATGGAACTCACACTGCACTTTGGATTATCCATATACTGGATACTGGTTTGAATCTCCCTGGTCCATCACTGCGGGATGTTGACCAGTCCCTTATATTAACCCTAACTGCTCCCTGGGCGCTACATTATGTCTGCCCACTGCTCCTCAGGGAGGTATAATGTACAGTATATTCTATATTAAACCGCAGTGTTTGTTGTACACATGAGATAGTTTGAAAGGGAGGAGTTCACATTCTCACAATCTTATAGGGTAGGAGGAGCCAGGATTGTAAGGAGGATGAGTTTCCACCTCATGACGTATTATTGGGGTAAAAATCCAACTCAGAGTTTTTACAAAATGTTGAATTACAGGCAGGGAGGAAACATAACTTTTTCAACTTTGGCCCCCTGAATGAGGCTTAAAGAATGTATATCATATGTAGCAAAATACTGTATGCTAGAACAACTGTGAAAAGGATGAGTATAAGAATATCACTGGTTGAACTATGGAACTGCCTAAAGGATGAAATAAAACAAAGCACCAACATAAACCAGTTTAAAAAGCTTTTTAAATAATATATCATTCGTAAGTATAAGAAACAAGATCAAAAATTTTACCTAGGACAGCAATAATATATACTGTATATAATGGTAGAAAATATATTATACATACAAAGTTTTTGCTAATTTATATATTGCCACTCTAAATTTAATTGATGTAATTTGTGTCGTAAATATGAAATAGTATAAAATTGTAAAATGTACATGTCATATACATTCATACATGTGTATGTATGTATGTGTGTAAGTATGTATATGTTTGATGTGAATGCATAAACTGTATATATAAAACTTGTGCAGAATATATATTAATGTATATTGTAAAAATAGTAATTTAAGTCAATTATTTTTTGTGTGTGATATTACGTAGAGAACCTTGTTTTGTTGTGATGGGGTATGTATGTATTTTCTAAAGTCTATTTATGTACCGGCGAACGCCACGCCCCCACGCTCTGTCTCGTGTTTATAAAGCAGCATGAGCTCGGCTACAGAGTGGGTGGGAAGAGGGCGGGCCGTCCTCTGGCCCTACGTCACCTTGCAGGGAGGAGGAAGTCAGTGTCCCGTCTATAGACACGCCCTCATGAATATGCATAAGTAGGCTCAGAAAGTGACTTTTCAGAGGCTAAAACTCTGGAAAACATGCGAGTTTGGGAAAATAAACCTCAAAGACTATGTTCTTAGAACAAATGGAGATGGGTGAAAAATGGCATGATATGGGACCACAGAAATAAATTCAAAACTAGAGATTATTGGCTCACTGAAGTAGGATGAAGCAGGGCCTACTTTACACTGTTTCCTAGCAGTTTATTCTGTTTTTGAAAATGTGTTGAATAATTCATCACAGTCAAATAAATACAAACTACAGAAGTGGTTTACCTGTATTGAAATTTATATACAAAAGTAGCTAAACTTAAATATGTAAATTGCTGTGAATCACTTCTTGTGGTTTTATTGTTCATAAATACATTTCACATCTTTAGGAGAGACACAAACAATAGCACAGTGTTCAACAGGCTTAAATAATTGAGAGAATCTGAGGATCTCTGACAGTCTTTATCACTTTGATATGACTGAGGTTAAATCTGGCAAGTCGCTGTGTTTATCGTATCCCGATACTGCGGAGTTCACATTTCCTTAACCCTTGTGACATGCAACACTACTTACTCTTCCTACACCAAAGAAGCCACCGTGGGAATACATGATTGAAGCTGTCTGTAGATATAAAGTGGGTAGACTGGAATAGTAGGAGTGGAAATAAATCATATTCTCATTCATTTATTTTTGGCTGTACCAGGAAGAAATAGTGACTACAACATGCATCAAGGAGTCTAACTGTAAATCCATCCTGTCAAGTATCTCGTTTTGGCCGAGAAACTCCCGTTTTTTTACCCCTCTTTCCTGCCCGTATTAGTATTTTCCCATAAATATCCAGTATTTTAATGTAATAATAATAAAAAAGATAAATAAATAGAAACTTTTCCTCTGCCTCTCTGAACTGAACGCCGTCACTAGCCTACCCTACCAGATTCTAATCACCTAATTGTATTTAGTAAGTGGTTGACAAGTGTCTATTTTAGATTTCCTGTACACTTGTCTTAAAATAGAAGGGATACTGGAGCTCGGTTGGGGTGGTGGGACAGCGCCAGAAAAATTCCCCATATTTTCAAATCCAAAACTTGACAGATATGTGAACATCTCAGGTTGAAACAACAAATCAAATTAAATATTCAACCTCAGCGACTGGTTTATGGTGAGGATATAAGATAGAAAAATTGTATCAATAGAATCCAGTGAAGCTGACTCTCGGGAAAGTCAGAAAAAGGTAAAAGCGGAGACAATATAGATCTCCAATCTAAATTATGGAATAAAAACAACGACATACACTGTAAGAAGTCGCAATTAAATATTAATTAGTGACTATGTGTTTGAAAAGGTAGGTTATTCCTGCTGTTGAGTTTCTCTTTGAAAACCACTACTATGAGTTTTTTTTTTTTTTTTCTTTCCCCAACTTGGTTAGAGGTGCGGTTTTTGGTTTTAGTTCATTAGTGATGCCATTCTGTTGATCTTGTTTTAGTTTCTGATTTTTTTGTGGTTGTTTTGTTGCTTGTCCCTGTGTCTGTGTTTTTGTCAGAGTCGCTCCTTATTACAAACACCCCCTGTCTCGTCAGTGTGTGGGAGAATGCACAGAGAATGTGTGGAATTCCCTCATCCCTCTTTACTTTGAACACTGAGTGCTGAATGCTGCTTTACTGGCTTGTTCCTGTCTGTGTGCCACTACGTGCTGTCAGTTTGTTTTCTTTCCTAAAAATGCATTCTTTTGGTTTCTTTTTTTGTGAATACTTTTGTTTACGGCAAGGAAAGGCATATTATTGGTGTATGTTTTACACATGGCAACTCAATCTGCTTTGTCTGAAGATAGTTGTGTAATTACGTATCAATCTTTGTTAAAAACAACCTATCATTTTGAACACAAATATATATGCATTACTAAATCACTCGAGTGTAGCACGTTTTACGCATAGCATCTCCTTGACGTGATTAAATATGCTAAATTCATTATAAAGTGCCATGACGCGTTTCCACTGGCGGTATCGGTTCGACTCTACTTGGCCTTCATCTGATTAAAAAAATATCGTCTCTTACAGCTTTAACATGTTGCCTAGTTTGAACTGTGAAGGTGAATTTATCACTGAAATGCTGGAACTCAGTGATATAAAAAACTGCTTTGTTTGAGTATGGTAAAACAGGTTTTTCTGTACTGATACACAGTGATCACTGAGCTGAATAATTACCCCAAACAGTGCTTGTTTAAAGGTAAAGCCACATATTGTCATTGATGTCACGAACAACAACTTGTTCTTTCTCTGCATCTTTTGAACTGCTTTACTTGTTGTGAAAATACCATAATTCCACTTGTTTACCAAACAATTACATAGAAAAACAGAAATTATGGTCCTTATGGTCAAATACATCGTCAGTAGTTGAAATCCTATCAGAGAAGACTATCTGGCATATAAACATATTTGTATTCTATAATGTAATTATTCCAAACTGTTGTCCTGCAACAAACTATTCAAAGGTTTCTGATTTCCACCCACACGAAACAATCATGGCTTCTTAATGAGGAGAATAATAACAGCCTGAGAAGTCGACCCCATGCCCACTAAGTTGATCATAAGTCACGTCAACTCTTGACGCCTCAGGATATTAAAGTTACTTCCCTTATCCATTATTCACGGTATTCAAACTAAAATCTGTAAAATGTGTGGGAAGAAATGATTTGCAAACAAGATATTGCCCTGTCTCCTACAGTATGTCAGCAAATGAGATGACTCTTTTTTGAGTGTGAACAGATTTACCATAAATATTTCAGTAGTTAAAATGCAACAAAAACGGTCTGTTTATTGCTTAAAGAGCATGAACGTTGGTCTGGTCATGGTAGAGAGTAACAAACAGCTACAGCAGCGAGACCTATAACGTACCTCAAAATACATTATTTTTACATGATGTGATGTACTGAATAGACAAACACAAGCCGGGTTTCCATTACCCTTGGAAATGTGCAAAATAGACTGGTAATGAAAACATCGGAATTTCAAATAAACACTCAAATATCGCAAAAAAAGCTCTTACCCATTCATGAGGAGGAATTTCAAACATTTTGATATTGAAATGTGTCGCAAAAGCGCTATGGGAACACTTTCCGCAAATCCACGTCACAGGACGTGACGTACCTGGTCACATGACCGCTGCTCTCTGAGAAAACATGAAGCGGTACGTGTAGACAGAAGAGGAGATTTTTAAGGAAGTTCTTAGCGTCCATCTTCCTGCAGCGAAGTCTCGCGGGATGAGATTTCACGGGCGTCAAAACAACGTTCAATGGAAACACGTTCAAAGCGCAATTATACCTTGTCGACATTTAGAAATATTGCTTCTATTTTATTTGCTACTGTCACACACACCTTTACACCTACCAAGTTAATTTTAACTTTAAATGAAGCTGACGGTTATCTACGAGCAAAGAGTTAATTAAGTAAATCTCATAAAGACATTTAAAGTGTTGGTGGTAGGGAGGTAAAACAATCAGATATCTTAAAGATGTGAAACTTGAATTAGAAAAGGCTAAGTTCTGCCATCAGTAAAGGAGGCTTCTGGATGTACAGTATGTGTGCATGTAAGTAATATGCATTACAAGTGCTACATGTATTGATACCAAACCATTTAGGACCATAAAGGACAGGTAAGGAAAGTAAAGATTCTAATCTTTGATCATTAATCTGGACTCGGCTTGTTTTTTCTGTGAAACAAATGTAGATTATGACACAGGGACATTTTGAGGCAGCAGTTGTAAATAGGAATCTGTTCTTAAGCCGTCTTGCCTGGTTAATTAAACATCGAAGAAAATGGATGACAATCTCACCTTTTAGTGCCCACCAACTGCATTAGTCACACAGCAGTTCAATGGCTGAGCATGTATTAACCAGATAACTGCACTGAGAAACAACCCACGGACAGTCAATGTCTGATACCATCATGATTCGCTGTTGCAGATTGGATTCATGGAAGATATTGGTTAATTTAGAATAATTTGATCCAAATGGATTCAGTAACTTTTAAGCCAAAATAATAAATAAAAGAGTGTAACTGTGAAATAAATACCTGGATACTGGACAGTGCATGGGGGCTTTCCTAGATTCCTGTTGTTTCTTTTAAGGGAATCGTCTATAAATTAATTATGGACATAAAAAAAAAAAACAAGTAAACAATATTTTATGGCAAATCTATTCACATTTTATTTGAAAAAAAGTCCAACGAACACTCCAGTTTAAATTAAGAGAGTTAACCTTTTCTGCTCTCAATGTGTTTTCAATAAATATACATTAGGTTTACCTGACTCTTCTGCTTGTTTTTTCAACATGAAATAATACAAAACTAATATAAAAAATTAAAACTAAGATCTGTTCAGGTTAAATGACAAGTGGGTGAACCTGCTGCTACTATTTGTTTTAAAATGATGGTGAGCCTGAGGCTCTCTGCAGAGCTAACGCTAACGAGCTAACGCGACCATGCTATCATTGCCTTGTATCAATATAATTGATTGATTACCTATTTAAACGTTTTTAGATCGATGTGTCATCTGGAAGGCCAATTCGCCGAGCGCAGATTGACGTAGTTGGATTGTAGGAATATAAATTGATTCATCGATCTAATGGATGAATCGTTACACCGCTCTGGAACTCATTTGCCTCTTGACATTCACACCTCTGATGCACTCACCTCATTTAAAATTCATCTTATATCCCATCTCTTCAAGATCGCCTACGACACCTGACCATCCTCCTACACCATCCACTGCTTTTCAAAATGTGCCTTTTTCTTTCTGTATCCGAAGCTGTTTTTCCAAACACTTTTAGGCCTAAGGCGTTTTTCCTTGCTGTAGCCAACAAAAGCCAGAAATAAAAACAATCATACATACTAAACTAAAACTTTAGCATATCATTACACCCATTATGTACTGTATGTGTTATGCATAGTAAAAGGATAGATATTATCCAAGTTTCTTTAGACTTTAAACAAATTTTGTGTGTCACACAAACACACAAAATGACTGTATAAATACATACAAAATTACAGAAAAGACAACTAAAATCGACACAATTAATCTACACAAATAAGAGAAAGGAACACCAAAACACAAAAAAGCAGAGTAGGAATACAAAAAATGATGCAAACTGTAGAAAAATACACAAACAAAACATCAACAAACAAATACAAAATGACTGAATAACTGCACATAAAATGAGAAATAATATACAAAATGATAAAAACATTTTTTCTAAATGCTAAGATTAATGTTAATAATGTGGATCTCGGATCAGACAATCACATTTTTGTGGCCCCCACTGTGATAAAAGTGACATGCATCTCTGAATTAGGGAATCTGATCACAATGTTAAGGTGCTTGATACATGGACAATGTGAAATTGATTATTCAACAAGAGTATATGCTCCAATGATGCCATACAACCCCATTTATAAAGCAATAGTTCACATGTACATGTCAATATCTGCTGTTCCCTTTCTGGTGGATCAAAAGACGATCTCTGAAAATAGGTCAGGATCTGTCAGCATTTCAGATGTGTGCAATCGCTTGAAACGGCACCGTTTTCCTATTTTCTGTCATATTCTGTCACCTTTGTAACTCAATAGCATCAATTTTTCTTGCCCCAATTTCATAATATGTGGGTTTTTAAAAGATGTGCACAGCATCGGCACAGTAGAAAGCAGTTTGCCCAAAAACACAATAAAGAATAAGTACAAGCCACATCTGAATATCAGGTTTGTGCTAATGGATGTAATGTTTTTTACTCTGTGGTATTATGGATCTCTTTTGTTCGCTTCTTTAGTTCCGCTCTGTTTGTTTTTTTACATTCATTGCTTTTGGTTCTTTGATTCGTCGCGAGTGATGCAACACTCCCATTTGTTCTGTCTTAGGGGCTTTTGTCAGCTTTGCTCATGGCTAGGTGGGCGTGTACCTTGTGTCCAGAACTCATGTTTATGTCCCCGGTTTTGCATCGTTCTATTATGATGCGAGTTTGACATTTGTATTGTGTGCCTGTGCTTGCATGGACGTATATATAAATATATATATATCTCCAATGAAGCAGGGAATGAGCAACTTTATGACATCGGGGGCCACTAAAATGTGATTTTAACTGATCCGAGGGTCACATGACCAACATTTATGTCAACATTAGCATCTGAGCATTAATACAGGGGGAAAAAGGTTTTGTCTTTTCGTCTTTGTCTGTGGTAGTTATTTTGTCAGTTTTTAGTCATTTTGTGTGTTATGTGTGTCTGTTGTTTTTTGTTTCCTTGTAATCTTTTGTATTTTTCTGCATTTATGTTGACGATTTGTGCATTTTTGGGGTCACTTTCTGTATTTTTGTTGTTTTATACTGTATTTTCCTGTCATTTTGTGTAATTTTGTTCATAGTTTCAGTGTCTTTGGAGCTTTATTTATTTTATTTTATTTATTTATTCAGTTCATTTCCGACATGGTTGCATTCACAGAAATTCATTTGACATTCAGAGCAAAATCACAGTGTTTTGTTTTTTTTTTTTTTTTTTTCTTTCCATGCCGGAAAGGGCGACGGAAAAAAGCATTATGCTTATCTAGATCCGTCCCCTAATTTGAACACAGATAATTTTACATCCAACCTCGTTTCTTCCCTTTTTTTTTTTTTTTTTTTTTTTTTTTTTTTTTTGTGATGTGTTCTTGTCTGCAGTCATTGTTCCTGTTGTTACTCCTCATCACAGTCTTTTTCCCCCGTGTTTCCACGAGCTTTCTTTTCCAGTCGTTGTTTACGTTCCTCCAACTCTCCAAACGTGAAGTTCTTCTTCTCTCTGAGAACCTTCGTATCCTCTGAGAGTCGCCTCAGCTTCAGTGTTTTCATAGTCATTTTGTTTAAGTGGTTGTTGTGTTGTTCTTTGTTGTCATTCTGTGTTTTATGAGTCATTTTGTGTATTTTTTTGGTGTAATTTGTGCAATTTGCTCTCGATTTGTGTGTTTTGGGAGTCATTTTGTGTATTGTGCAGGGCATTATATTCCTTCAAACTTCTTGAAAGACAATTTTTGGGGATTTGTTTTGGAGGCCTCTCAAAATTACACTGAGGGCCACATGTGGCCCCCGGGCCGCCAGTTTCCTATATCTGCAATGAAGGATGTAATCCACATTGTGCTTAGTATTAGCTGGGATATGCATACATTAATTGCTTGAAACTCAATAGTCAACCGTCTGAAGTGAATACTTTGATTTAAAAAAAAAAAAAATAATATTCCACAATCTGTATTTTTTTATGTAGTGAACAAACATTCTGAGACACGTTGTCCTGGTATTGAATAGAAAATATGGAATAAATAAAGGTGATCAATAGGAATTACACTATATAATTAACAAATATCGTTAAAAGTAAAAACTGTAGAAAGAACTATAGGGTATTTCTTTTAATGGGTTTGTCTTTGATTGGTTTAAACAGTTTTTGGAGGTTTGTTTCTGTGCTTTTCTTGTCATTAGTTATTAGAAACAATCCCACTCGACTACACTGCAGGTGGGTGTTCATAACATTGAGCTTCACAGGGTAAATATAGATTTCAAATGTAGGCACAACGAATGCATATCTACTGTGCATAATGTGTTTGTGAGGAGAATAAAAGAGAGCAGTGAAAGCCGACTTGTGAGGTCAAGCAAGGCACACAAACCCTGCAATCAGTGCCTTCACTTCTCTTATGCACAAACACTCATAACTCAGCTCATATTTTCTTCTTCTTTATGCACAGAGTGCACATAAATGGTGCAAAGGTGTGCATGCACAACCAAAATAGCTAGTGCGCAATAAATAAAATATTGAAATGGAAATTTGCACACTTAATATTTTGTGTTAGATAAAAGTGAAAAACAGTCGTCTGTCCCTGACCGGCAGCTGATTTGTTTTTTAATTCTTGTGCAGAACAAAGGAAGGAGGGACGGTGGAGATGAGGGAAATGAGTAAAAGGAAAACGGAGCAAAGTTTCAACACATTTATGAATTCTAATTACATTTTAAATTAGTCTAATACTTACATTTTAATAGTATTTTTTTTAGGATACTTTAGTAATGGTTAATGTAAGCTAAAAAATTCAAAAGAGATGCTTCTGATGTTTTTGAAATAGAGGAAGTCAATCAGAAGGCCAGTGATTTTCTGTAGGATAACTAAAGCGTTTAAACAGTAGCTGTCTTAAGTGTTTAAAAGCTATTGTTTCATTTAGTTTTCAATAATTTCAAAAGCTTAATTTTCTATGAGGGTTTTAAAAAAAAAAGAGATTGTGTCCCTTCGTTCTGTTCCTCCTGTGAGCAGCTCTCCTGTATTTTGTATATATCTGTATTATATTTGTACAATTATTTTTATTTGTATCTTATTTTTTCTGCCGTAAAAGTGTGCACTTGCATTTAATCGTTATTTATTTTACAGTTCTTTACTTATGTACGTTTTCTTGTGTTTATTATTTTCATTTGTAATATTTCTTGAGCACCTGTAACATAAGTAATTTCCCCCTTGGATAAATAAAGTACTTGTGATTTTGAAAAAAAAAAAAAAGTTATGTTCATCCATGGATATAAACGTTGATAGTGCTGGTGACGCTCATTCTTTAGAATGCATGCATAGCCTCTTTAAAGTGCAGGGTAAATTAGAAACGTCTTTAGATGATGGAATTAATGAGAACAACATCTAATAGCCTTCTATTCCAAGCACTAACCTTTAACACGTCAGCTAGTTTGTATATCAACATGACCTTATGAATGCTAATGAGGAATAATCTATCTGACTGCATTCAAAGCTTGCATTACACCGGGAGATTAAAGTGACTCTTCCTTTAGGTTTTGCTTTAGCTGTCAAACAGGGATTAGAGATTGGTTGAATCAAAAGGACACGGCATATCGAAGACAAGACACCATGGATTACAACATGGAATCTGAAAGTCTGATAACATAAAGCAGCAGAGCAATGTGGACTGATAAAGGAATTGGTTTCAGGGTGAGGTGATGGACATGTGGACATCCAACTACTTTGAATGGAAGAGAATCTTCCACTTGGACACGGGTTGATTCTCTCTTGATCAATAGCTTAAGATGGAGCTTTAAAGAGAGTCTGGTGTAAAGGTCAGGGCAGTGCCAGCCCTAGCCTCTTTGGCGCCCTAAGCAAGATTTTCTTTTGGCTCCCTCTTATACGGCATTTTTTTTTTCATACCAAGTAATTGATTTTCACATCATTTTTATATTAATATTATCAGAACAATTTATAACACTCGCATAATGGTCTTCACCATACCCACAAAGAAACTTAAAATAAGGTGAAAACATTATTTTTTTGACATCTCTATAAAAGCAAGGAATCTCTGTCTGTCTGTGTGTTCCTCAAATATCTCTGTGGATCAGGATCAGAATAGCCTTTCTTTCCTCCTGGCATCCAATTATGTATCATATTGTCTCGCTTTGGGACTTTAGCTACCTTTTGCCAATAAACACCTCTTTTTGCTATTTTTTGTCAGTTCATTTTGACACTTATTGAATTTCACTGGCCACTTTATAATCCAAATAAGATCACTTTTGCCTAATAAATACCACTCATTTCCTTTTTCCCCTACATTGTGCCTCTTTTTTGTTCCACATTTTTGCCCTTTTTTTACTATTGTTTGCCACATTTTGCCCATTTAAGCTCCCGTTTGCCATTAAATACCACCTGGTTCCTCTTTATTTGCCTTTTTTTTTTTTTTTACCCATCTTAGTCATTTTCTGGCCCATTTTTGGCCAGCTGTTACCATTTCTGCCTCCACTCGCTTAAAAAAAAACACAAAAAAAACGTACCACTGGTAAGCCAGATGGCCAGTCCATTCCTGAAGGTGTCTGAAAAGCATTTAGCATAACCACCTCCGGTCAATCGATTGTGATCAAAGTATTGGGAAGCCCTGATTGAACAGTTTTAGACATCCTAAATTCTCTGATCTGATCCCTCTCTAAGGCTGTTGCTCATTATTCCTTGCAGTTCCTTCCTTACTGAGGGTTTCTCTGGGCTTTTTTTCATTATAATAATTGGGAGTGAGCCACACTGTGAGAGCTGTATGCTGACTCATTCACACTCTGAGCACACACCAAAACACATGGAAATGCCATATCAAGGAGGAGGGATGGCAGCCCAAGGAGGGTTTTCGATTCATTATCAAACCTTTTATGTGTGTGAAAAAAAACATCACAAAATATCCACGGTAGCTTATTCATTTGCAATTTTCACTTTTGCATTTTTCTTCAAAATGAGAGTAACAAAGGTTATTTCTATCATAGTACAGAATTGTATTATACCTGCAGGTACGAGATGTTAACATTACATTAGAATGACTATGCTTTTTATTTTTTATTTAACACATGAAGAAAAAAAAAAAAAAATCAGACAACAATTTTGATCGAAATGTCTGCGTTAACACAGAACCATTCTGCACAACCACTGATCTTCAAACAAGCCAGAAATGTCACGTGATCCAACAAGATCTAACAACGTGATTTAATGCTGCGTGGAAATTGGAAATTCCAACCGCTTACATGGAAAAAGTGATTTGGAAAAGTCGGGAGAGAAAAAAATCTAATATTACAGAGATCAGCCAGGTTTGAGATATTTCCACGTACTGCGGCTGAACCTGGTTAAACTCAACATTTTCAACTTGAAAATTCCGAGTTGCCAATAACGTAAGTTTACGTATTTCTCAGTCAGATCCTTCATGATTAGCTATTCCGTTCTTAGAAAACATAAAATAATCTGGCATTTGCCATCCCGTGGTTAAGAAGGACTGAGAACGGGACAAAAACAGTTTGATTATCTTTGTGATTTGATTTAATGTATTTCTTCATCTCGAACTTAAAACAATATAAGGCAATCATTGCTCACTTCAAGAGCCCCAGCAGTGTTTGAAAAGGGGCAGAAAGAAGCTTAATGCTTATCTAGTCCTGCTCCTACTTCTAAGCTATTTCACAAAGAACAAAATAACTGACATTTGAGCAAATGCACACACACATATATATATATAAATATACAAGAGAAAAAAAAAATATATATATATATATATATATATAAATATACAAAAAAAATACACAAAGATATTTAAAAAAAAAAAAAACAAGCATCCATAGGCCTACCTATATTTACTAGGGCTGCCAACTTTGGTTGTTTTCATTGGTCGACTGGCAATGGTATCAGTTTCAATACCATTAAAAAAAAAAAAAAAAAAAAAAAAGCACTTATATAGGTGACAAGCATTAAATATCAATATAATGTATTTAATGCCTAAACACGATCCTATGTCCAGTAACAGCTCTGTGTGAGTGAGTGCTGCGCTTCAGCTGACAGTGCTTTGTCCTCAGAGCAGATCAGAGATCAGAGAGGGAACAAATTAAGACAGGTTTGAAACAAGCATCCACTGTTAAATCAATCATTCATTTTCTGCACAAGAACATGGATTAACCTTTTATTTGATACGTGGATTATGTGAATAGATCCAGTGTCTCTGGCGCAGCGGGCACACTGCGCACCAGTGTTTGACGTGCGTTTGTTTCCCCGTGGGCTGAGCTGATGTTGACATCAACAGTTTATTAATAAAAGCAGGTTTACCACTAAAACAAACGTAATTATGTGATTTGTGTGAGGAAAAAATATGTTTTAATTGTCAGTTTCAGGTCCCCCACAAATCATATCCCTTTGTCTACTTCAAAAAATAATCGTAATACATTTTTTTTTTTTTTTTACGTAATCGAATCCATAAACTTTATTTCTTTAGATTTTAGAAAAATGTCAGACTTTGTGAAAAACGTATGTGTACCCAGCTTTAGTCTCCACTCTGACTCTCTAAGCCCAGTTTAATTTGTCAGTGTTGGTGCAGTAATCTTGTCTTCAACAGAGCCCTGTAGAATATTGTGGAGAACTGTAGATAACTATCTGTTCCATGCAGAAAGGTAATCAATTTGCCATGGTTTGATAAGATCTCACTTTGAACGAAGCGCAGAACTGATGAGGTTGACTTTCAGTCCATTTCTTGAATTTTGTTATCTGGAAATGATGCTCTTTTCTGATGAGAATGCTTCAGCATTAAAGAGCAGAGTAGATCACCTTAGCATGAAGCTAATAAAGCCTTTGTATTGATCAGCTATAGCATTCTATTGGCTTTTGGTGATAACATATTCAGCACATGGGAGCATGCAGTAGCTGGAGTCATTGGTCCCATTTGTATTTCCATGTCAGAAGCTTTTTCTTTAAGCTACCTTTTACATTGGCCACGGTTACATGTTTTTTTTTTTTTTTTTAAATTCGGAAATAGTTATTCCGAATTAAATCATTTGGAATTAAAGTGTTCCGGTTGGTGTTTACATGGAAATAGTCATTCTCGAATTGAGGTTTAGATGGAAAAACGGTTAATTCAGCTTTAGTTAATTCCGCTCTACGTCTGGGGGTTGGGAAGGCTCTGATTGGAAGAAACACACATTTTATTGTTGGCTGTAACACAGAAGACCACACATGAACCGTTTTCACTTTTATTTTGATTATAGTTTTAAAGCAACAGCTCAACAAAAACACACTTTGGTTCACGGAGCAGAAGAGAGATAGGAACTGATCACTAGTAAATAAAGCCCAGGAAACCTCCAGAAAACAATAACCAGGAATAAATAGTTGCTCCCTGGTAAAGATAGTAGCTCTAACAACCGTTACAATGATAAACTGGTGATATTACAGCCTGTGCAGCAGTATGGGGACACATTTACTTTGTCTCGGGGTCTATCACCTGCCCGATGAAGCCGTTCCGTTTGCTGTTCTCCGTGTGTGTCCGTGTTAATGTCTGCATGTTAATGCCTCCGTCCATCCTTTTTTTTCATTACATCCATGTCTTTTAAGGCTCTTATTAAATAGTGTTGGCTCTTTTCCGGGCTGCCATGTTGGATGATGTCATCACCCAGCGCGTCATCCGCAAGTCGCGCATGCGCAAAACGACCGGAATTAAGTTAAAGCTGAATTAAGTGTTGTTAACTGTTTACAAGAAAGAAAAATTATTAAATTCAGAATTAAAAATGTAATAATATAATATAATTTAATTCGGAATTAAATTAGCATTAGGAATTAAGTATTTACAAGGTCAGGTTAAAAAGGAGTTAACTTTTATTTCGCTTTAAAAAGGAATTAAAGCTCTCATGTAAACGTGGCCATTCGGTTTTACCTCTCCACGAGAACCCTTTGCACTTTACTCCAGCCTATTTATTCTTAAAGCTTGAACAACCAATCCCATATTAAATGTGAATTCCCACTTCCCCACTTACTCACAAAGAGAAGGCGGCATCCAAGCGTAGAAAGTTGTGTACACAGAACAAGAAATGTCGTGTTTGTTCACACTGAGGTCCCAATGTGAGTGCGCTTTGTGTGTCCTGTTTAATCTGGCTGCTGCATCCCCTTTAGTCTGAGTGTCAGAGCCCTAAATTCACTGATAACGAATGGACCTAGGGGAGTCTTTGCTGACTTTAAAGAGCAAAGTAATATGTTAAGCACAGTCACTGATGCCCTGTAAAAGGCATGAGAACTCTTTATAGATAAAGGAAGAGAAGAGTAAAGGCAGAATTGCAAGTTTGAGCACCAAAAGTAAAAACTTTGAACTTTTGAACAACAATGAAACGGGCTTTTACTTTCATACCTTTGTCCAGGTTTAAGTAAAAGTACTTTGTTTTTTTACAATATTTAAGTTGTTTTTTGATGATACATTACATGCAATGCATTGAGATTTTTTTTTTTCTTTCTTTTTTTAAATCATATTTATGCCCCACCTTTTTCATTTACCTAAAAGTGAAATAAAGAGAACAAGGGGATAACTATTTATGGCTGTTTTGCTTCTTTTTAGGCATACTATGCAAAACACTTTTTACTTTACTTTTACTTATGAATGGTGATTCATTTTCCACATTGATTTGTAGATGTGTTTGTTAATGCTGGTTGGTAGAACCCACTTGTCTGCTTTGTATATCACATTTGCACATATTTAAAACTAGAATTCCATCGACATGTACAGGGTTAAGCGTTTACACGCTAACAACCTTAGACAACATCTGGCAGCTAGTGTGTTGACTAGGGGTGGGAACCTCAGGGTACCTCACGATACGAAACGCGATACAAAGCTCACGATAACAATTATCTCACGATACGACGATACCGCGATTATCGATATGTCAGAAATCAATCAACGATAATCTATGACATAACAAGAAAAAAACAGATTAAGTGAAAAAATACAATTTTTATTTTATATCTCTGAAAGACAATACATTGAAAAAGTGTCCTATGAACAGTGACACTATTTTAGTGCAACATTTCTGTAAATAGGTGTCAACATACCAATGTAAATGAATAAGTATCTCCAATAGTGCTTTCTGTAAACAAAAAATAGTCTTTCTTACCAGTGACACCAGTATAGTGCAATATTCCAGTAAACAATATACACATTTTAGTGAAAAAGCAGAAAAGGTTTAAAAAAAAAAATAAATCGATACTTCGCACGAGCATATCGATAATCGATCGCATGAAAAAGAAATTTCGTGATATATCGCCGTATCGAGATATCGTCACACTCCTAGTGTTGGAGTAGTTTGAGTCCTCTTGGATGTGTCTATCAGATCTCTTTTCTAAAAATTAGAGATACCTTTGCGAGCAGTAGATACAGCTTTGAAACCATCTTACATTCAAATACAAAGTTATTGTCTTTGTCCTTGATAAGTGAAATAGTGAGAATATCTTTACAATGCACTGTTTGGTGAAGTAAACACACCTGCCCACAACATGGCTTAGAGTGTATAGAAAAATAGAGCATAGATGTACACCACAGCCTGCCAAAAACAAATGTCTTTATCAATCGACATAAATATTACATTCACGCAGAGAACACTGATGGTAAATGACTTTGTTAATTGAATATGAAGTGCTTTCCAGTATTAATTACCGCTAAACCTATACAGTAGCTGCTTCAGTAAAGCATTACTAGGAAGGAGTCACTGCCCAACACTGATTATAAATGACACCTAATCCACTTTGAAGAAGTATGAAATATCTACACGGCAAGAACATAGCACAAGGACAAAGTGTGAGAATGAGAGTTTTCTACACTCCAGGTTCAAAATCATAAAAAATCTTTAAGAATAGATGCGCCAGAAACAGATGCTGACTCAGGATTAATAAAGCAAATTAATGATTTTAGGTTCAACCCGGAGAAAGGGTGTGTACACTGTAGCTGTGGCTTTACTGCACCACCTTCGTCCTTCATGCCCCTCTACTCTTTTCGATTGACTGACCTTTTCGGGAAAATTGGAGGCATTACTTTTGTAGGTTTGCACAGTCTTACTACTTCCAAACTCATATCCATTTACCTTTTGATCCATATTTACACATTGCTGAGATGGATCCACATAAAGTAATTCAGCCACTGAATACCTTGGCACATAATGGTATGCATCTAAAGCAGCTGCATCAAAGAGCCAGCAGAACGACTTAGAGTGCCATCACTGAGCAATATAATCAGACAAACGGGAAAGCAGGGATATGTCTGGTTGGTTTTTAGTGGTAATGCATACTGGCTTAGTTGCATCTTCCAATTAGTCATTAATTTACATGGCAGTAAGGTCATTTTTCTTCTTTCTAGCTAAGTGGAAGGAAAAGGATGCGCAGGAGAAGTCGTAAATTACCCAGTGTAATCCTATTGTGTCCATGATACAATAACACCACAGTAGAAAATGGATGAGCGTCTGGTTAAAAGGTGAAAAAAAAAAAACAAAAAAAAAAAAAAACAGGATGAGTTGTATCTTCTTCCAGTTAGATAGTAATTCAAATTGTGTTTGTTATTTTGATTGTTGAGTCAAAGCCTATGTTAAACAAGACAACAGGGAATACAAATAGAAATGTACTTCATCAGATTAGGAGTGATGTTTTCAGAATTTCAATGCCAAGAAAATAATTCAAAATGCAAGGCTATATAAGGACTGTACACATAAAACAAAGCACTAGTTCCGGATGCTTCCATGCCACACATTTAGAGCTATAGCTAATATTTTAGTACTTTCTCAATAAACACACAAGATGGTTACCTAAGGGTGTGCTAAGTATTAAGGCTCGTCCAATCTGGGGCTTGTGGAGTTCTATTGTTAACATTAAAACAGTAAAGATAAAGCACTGACTTCCAGTATTTACAAAAGCACTGGCCACACTTCCTGGCATGTGTGTGCCCCAACAAATAAGGTTTTAAAGCCCTTTTGTTGCACAGAACTATCTCAGGTTGGGACCATTTTACATAAAAACTTAACAGCATTTAATGCAGAATTCGCTATTTACTCAAAAATGAAATTTGTTAATGCCTTTAAGTCTATCATCTCCATAAAGTTGGGTTTTGTGCAACCTGATGTCAAACACATGAGGTAACTGCACCAATGTGGATCCCAGGTTATCTGTGTTAAGGGATGAAACCGATTTCACAATAGAAACAAAACTAATGAAGAGATTATTTACCTCCAAAGCGTTGAAAGGAAAAAATCATGGCGATTAATATCATAAGCACATAATCACTATCAACACAGTACCCCTGAAAAGTTATTAATTGAAAACAAAACGCCACAACCGTAGCACTCAAAAATAGGTTTTGCCAATCACTATAGTAACAGAACACTTGGCCTTGACAAAAACGTAAGTTACCCTCTTATCAGTGGCAAATTATCTGTTTGCATACAAATGTATTAGTGTAGAAGCAAGGGCTTCTATGGGGAAGGCAGTAACTCTGAGTCTGTTAAATTCAAGCATTATTGCAATAAAATACAGTTACTATGTTGTGAAGATGTTTTGCATTTAATAAATGTAATAGGAAAAGCACACTTCATGCAGTCCCTCATACACCAACATTGAGAAAAAAAAACTGTGTGAAACTCTGTGAATGACATGAGTACTTCAGGTTATCCTTGTGTAATGTGAAATGTGTAGCGTTGGTTGGCATTGATTGGTTTTGTGCTGGTAAAGTTTGTATAAAAGAAGTTGGACTTACTGAAGAGAAGTTGTGAGCCCCACATGGCTCTCCCCTGTATTTACACGAGAGAAGCATGTCATCCAGTTGATGGCTCAATCGGTCCATGAACTCAAGGTTGGTCCCCTCAAAGTTTCTAGGCGGTAGAAAGAGCCTAAAATCTGACAGCTTCGTGAACCAGGCGCGTCGGTCCTCCTGAAGCAAGTCCAGAACCATTGGCCTCATTGTCCTGTTAGCCAGTAGCAGGCCCAGCCAGTGACCCGCAAAGTATAGATCGCTTTTGGTTAGTTTGTAAAGGCGAATCGGGTTGTTGTTGCAGATTGTGACTGTGGGAAAGGCCAGTTCTTTCGCCCACTCAGTGTGTACTCGCGTGTATGTAGGAAAGGAAAGCCAATGGAGAAGGCGGTTGGATGACCAGGATAAAAGCAAACCCAGGGACGTGCAGAGGGCCAGAAGCCAGAAGGCCCTGTGGCCCACGGAACCACCGGGAATGCAAACATGCCGCAAGCCATGTAGGCGTGTCCTTGACAGCAGAGTGGAGGTAATCTGGGCCAGAGTGGCTTTGGTGTGATGCCGCTTACGACCTTTCCTAATAATGGCCGTGGATCCCCTCCTGAGACAGCGCCCTTCCAGGGCCATAGCTGCCCAAAGCACTCCTACAGCCTCAAAACGGGCTTCATTTCCCAGCCAGGCCTCAGGGGCTGGGGTCCACATGTAGCTCCAGGATAAACCCACTACTATAATCCACTCGAGGATGTGTCTGTCTGCATGAACCTTTAGAAACCATCCAGGCTTGACTTCAAGTTTCTCTCTTTAAATGTCTATGTCTAGCTCTTTGATAAACTCTGCAACACCTACTTGTTGGTCTTGTTTTTTTTTTTCTTTTGATTTATTGGTTTGAAGGGACTCCAAAATAAGCAGTAAGCTAAATAAGCAACAGGATAGATTTAAAAAGTCAATGGTGCTGCTTGCAAAGTGTCTTCCACTTCAGCATTCACTGCAGTTAGTGTGACAGTGAACAAGAGGGAATGAGACAGCAAGACCAAAGGCGGGGGGTGGGTGGGGTGGGGTTAATGCACAGAAAAAGCAAGAGGGACTAAAAAGAAGAGAGTGAGGCAAAGGTAATTAGAATAATTAAATCACAGCAGAGAGTGTCGCAATCTGTCAGACTCGTGTCTCTTCATTTGAGTAATAATGGTGTGTCTTTTAGCTCTACTGGCTAAAAGAACCGCGTGTCAACCGCAGGCAGAACTCACTTCTTTGTTACGGTAAAAAAAACAGAGCGCAGTTATAAATTCAACCAAAGTCTTTCATGCTTAGTTGTTCTCCTTTGGTTGCCTTGACTTCTCTTTGATGTCAACGACCTTCAATTACCATATTTGGAATGAACAAGTGTCCACATGTCCTGCTGATAAGCACGAGGAAGCTTCTTCGCGTGGTCACAGTCAGAAGCGCACGAGCACACACACTTTCAGCTGGAGAGAGGGGCATTAAAGCAAATACATGCACATCCACAAGCAGCGGTCTCCTGCAGAAAACCAGACCACAGATAATCTGTTCTGTCACAGTCTGATCTCAGAATCACTCCTCCGTTTCACCCACCTCCTCTTACACTTTCCCTACCTCTTTAGTTTATTTTCTTTTGGATCTCTTAGATCTCTATATTCCTCTCATGTCTCCGTTCCACCTTCTAAAAATACTCCCTCCTAATCAAATCCATCAAGTTGACCGCATGCCCCTCCTTCTTTTGGCTTGTGTGTCTGTCAAAGTGCAGATAAATCAAACTGCTGGCTGACTCCTGGTCCTCTTCTTCGTCTTTTTTCCCACTTTTTGTACACACTCCTTCTCCTCGTTGGTCAGCTGAAGCCTCTCTCTCTGTCCTTGTTAGCTTCATCCAGCGCGCTCGCCCTCTCCGTTCTGAATGACTTCGCTCTCTCTTCTTTGATCTTGCCGTTTCCCCCCCTTCTCTTCTCTTGCTCCTCCTCCCTTGTTGTCCTCTTCTCTTCAGGCGGTGTGTTCCACTGTTTGCAGCTCTTTTTCTCCTCCTGCGCCACAGATTCTGTGCTCGCAACCGGCGAGCCCCTTGCTGACGAGAGCGCCCGTCTCTCCCTCTCTGCTAACTTGCGCTGTTCTTCGCCCCCCCTCCCTCCGTTTGTCTGCTGCTGCTACCAAGTCACATAGTGTGGAGAGGCTGCCATGCGTGCACTTTGATTTATATTTCATGGGATTTTAACTTATGAGAGAGAAACTATATTGACAAAATATCTATGTAAAAATAAGATAGCTAATCAGAGTTGGTCTTTTTTTTAATATGGGATAGGTATATGACATATTTAAACGACATGCATCTACAGACATTAGACAAGATGTCTATGAAGCTTGTTGTTATTTTATCACTTCAAAGCTCTTTTGAAACCGTACCCCATGTGTTATTCTGAAGTTGACCGACAGCATTGATATTCTACTTTCAGAGGTGAAAGTAAGTGATTACAAGTACTCACGTTACTGTAATTGAGTTTCTTTTATGGGTACTTGTACTTTTTTGAGTATATTTCTAAATCAATAATTTTGATAATAATGGCTTGGATTTATACAGCACTTTTTCAAGGAGACTCATAGCACCTACAGAAACCATTCATTCACACCAGTCACACCGGTGGTGATAAGGTGCAATGTAGCCACAGCTGCCCTGGGGCATATGTCAGAAGCGTGGCTGCCATTTTGCACCTACCAACTCCCTCGGACCACCACCAACATTCATAAAAACTAAAGGATAAAGTGCTTTGCACAAGGACACAACGACAATGACTCGAATAAGGCAGGATTCAAACCCCCAACCCTTCGGTTATTGGACAACCCACTAAGCCACGGTCGCCCTACTTGTACGAAAGTATGTTTTAAAATGATCAACGGACATTATGAAACTACAACAAATTAAACAACCAGACAACAATTAAATGCATCACATCATAGCCAACCAACCACATTAAACGTAATGCATGGCGCCAAAACAGCACTGAATTCCAGTTATTTCTCAGTATTTAGCAATACTTAAAGCCTTTTTTATTTTGAATTAAATTAATTGGTGTTATTTTATCTGAAAATAATTGTGCATTTTGATAAACCTTTTTAATTTATACAGATACCTTTGTGAAAAAATTAAGTTCTAATTGTGCAAGATTTGGTCTCTTCCTTTTTAAGTTTATACATGAGATGTTTACTGTATGTACGGGAACTTTGGCAAGATTTATTACTAAAAAAACTTCTGTCTGCCTTTCAAATTACATTAACTGCAGTACCTAAATAGAAATTGCCAGCAGCTGTAGCCTATACCAGTTTACTCGGGGCACAGTAAGTAATTTTTGATATTAAAAAAAAAAAAAAATATGATCGTCCATAAATAAAAATGCCCAATTACGTCCTTAAAAATTGATTCTCTGAAATTTGCAACTGACCCTGATCTCAAAAACGCATTAAGTCCTACTGCTCTGGACTTTAGAAAGACATAAAACATATAATTGATCATTGTGAATGACTATAAAGCTTTCTAAGAAGCAGTCTTTAAGATTTTGACTGCTTCTTTTTTTTTTAAACTTAGTTTGACATTGTACTTAAGAGGAAAGCACTAAAGTATAACTGAGATTCTTTATAGACATGAGATTTATTTATGAGCTAAAATCCTCTTGAATAGTCAATCAAATATCTAACCGTAGGTGTTGCACTTACAAACCAACCAATGCAATAAACACCTTGGCCCTCATTTATCAACCTTGCATGAAAACAGGTGCAAACGTGAGTGCACATTTGGTCATACAACAGGATCAATGTGTGATTTATGAAACATTTGTATCTGACCAATCCCAGTGCGTGTGTGTGGGCCACACGTTTTTAAGAAAATCAGATTGTCAAATATAAGTTAACTTAAAATACTTTAACCCAAGTATTTTTAAACAGTTTTAAACCACAGCAATGTAGATCATTTTGAAACTACTTATTTAAACAACTACTTTTAACCATTTTATCTTAACTTAATTGTTTTTCACATCTTTAAATTAAAGTACATCAAACTCAAACATTCCTTGGATTGCCTATTAAACAGCCGAACTTTACAAGAAATGCATTCAACTTAAGTTCCCCTGCTAAACAGAGCTTAAGTCCAAGTTTCCTGATTAACTTTTTAATTAACTGTCCAAGCAACAGAAGTTTATATATAACCCGTGGTTATTTCCAGGTGCTTTTACCAGCTGTCCGTCCAAACATGTAGAGTCTTTGCAAGTCAAGATTCAGTTCCATTTGAGGGTAAAGGACTCTTCCCTACATAGCTAAACAAGCAGTGCCATTTCCCCCCAGTTCACCCACAGTGACTGGTTAGTGTCATTGAAAGAATCAGGTGTGCACACTCACAAGTGGGAGGAGCTTCCACCTGGCTCCTCCCTCCTGCTTAGCAGGGAAGGGAGGCAGTTCATTGGCGGTTTGGCAGAAAGAGTACTGATATATCCTACCTATTTAGAAGTACTGTTACTTGATTGAAATTGTACTCAAGTACAAGTAGAAGTAAGTCATACGTAAAATAGTAAAGTACAAGTAAAAAGTAGCTCAATAAAATAGTACTCAAAGTAAAAGTTACTAGTTTATTTTTGGTAATAAATCTTGCTACCGTTCTGCTGCAAAAAGGAAGACACCAAATCTTGCACAACTGGAACTTCATTTATTTTCCACAAAGGTATCTGAAGGTTTGTCAAAATGTACAATTCTTTTTTTTAAAAAGAATAATAAAATACCAATTTATTCAATTAAAAATAGAAAATCCTCAGGCTCTAAGTATAGCTACATTTATGAACTCTGAAACTGAGAAAATAACTAGCATCCAATGCTGTTTTGACGTTGTGGATTACGTTTAATCTGATTGGTCGGCTATGATGTCATGCATTTGATTGTTGTCTGATCATGTCATTTTTTTGTAGTTTAACAACATCCGTTGATCATTTGAAAACAAAAAAATAATAATGTACTCAGCAACGGTTGGGTGTAGAAATGTAAATGACTTCTTTTAAAACATACCTTAGAACATGTAAAATTACTGATTTAGAAATATACTAAAACAAGCACAAGTACCCATAAAAGCAACTTAATTAACATGAGTACTTGTAATCCATTACTTTCACCACTGCAGAACAACACTGTACAAAAAAATGCCTAAGTCATTATGATGAATGGAGAAGTGTTTTTCATTCCTCATAGTGTTTTCCATTGAGCACATCAGTGTTGGCTCTTAAAACAGTCTATTTATAAAGTGGTTTGTGTGTGCCATTTGAAAACAAGACACCATTTTAAGAAGAAATAACATTGTTTTGAATATTATGAAGTTACATTTTGCTGAATAATTGAGGGGTCAAGCCCATTGTGTGTCTTTTAGAAAATGTGTGTAAACAATCGAGAAAAGCTGTAATACATCCACCTTGCATTGAGGGAAATATTTTTTATTTGCTTGTTTTCGCCCTTGGTCCAACACTGAATATTCATCAAGGGCATTCATCTGACCTTTTTTAGGCACCATATGGGCGGAGCGAGGCCTTTTCAAAAACATCAATGAGCGAGCAGAACGTCACTGTTTGTAAAAAAAACCAACACGATTTAGTGTAATGTAATATTTAAGCTCAGACTCTAAATATGACTTTTTAAACTATTATGAATTAGTAATTTGTTAACTTTATTCCCCTAGGGAAAATAACAGTATTTAGTTCCATCTTATGAGAAATTCTTTATGCCTTAACAAAGTAATGTTTTAGTTTGAATATATATTCTGACATCTCTTGATGGAAAAGAGAATTGATTTAAATCTTTCTTGAAAGTCTACAAAAAAAAATAAATATATATATACTGTATATATATATATATATATATATATATATATATATATATATATATCCTGCAGTGCTATAAAGGTTGGGCAGGATTGTTGAATAAGATTTAGATTCTAGACCCCTGCTTGCATAAAAAACACTGAGTTTTTATCCCCTACCACAAAGTGGAAGGGGGATAAAGGTTTGGGCACCGTGCGTACGTCCGTCCGAGTTAAATGGGACAGCTTTTCTCAGAAACTATTTAAGATAGGATAACCAAATTCGGTGTGTGGCTTCAGGGTACCAATATCTTGATAGAGTTCCAAAATGAGAAGTGCACAATTATTTTTATTGTTTTAATTGCCCTTGTTCCTTTTTTCTTTACTCTAGGTGAGTTTGTGTGTTTTGACCTACCACTGTTGCCGTAGTAGTCGGAAGTCACTATCTTGAAAGCCCATGGCCTACTCGTCTCTACTAACTAAGTTCTTGTATTTTCGGCTAGAAACAACATTTGCTTGCGAGTATGTTTAAGTCTACTGTTTGATAACACTCCTAAGACTGTGTTTGTGGAAGTTAAGCAAAAACAACGTGTTATATAAATCACTGCCAATCACGGTAAATGTTAGCATATACATGGGTTTTCCCATAGACGTTAGCATGAAGCCAGCTGACTTTTTGTACAGTGGTATTTTTTATACTCCGCCACAAAGTGGTGAAGGGGGACATAGGTTTGAGCTCCGTCCGTCTGTTTAAGATAGGAAAACCAAATTTGGCGTGTGGCTTCAGGGTATCAATACCTTGATGGAGTTCGAAAAATGGCGGGGGATGTTGATGACTGTCTTCTTGTTGTATATATTTTTCTCAGTTTGTCTAAACAAAATAATCCCTTATCTAAACCCTGCGGACACTAGTGTAGTGGTGTTCCATGTACTTAAGGTAAATAATCTGGTGTGTGTGTTTGTTACTTGTTTGTTCCAAGTGTTTATCAGAGGCTTGCTGTGTATGGCTTTAGTCTTTAGTCTAACCATAAGATATGGATATAGAAGATAATTAAGAGTTTTGAGGTTGTAGTTTTTTAAGATGCTTGGATTTTTGTCTTGAAATTTCATCTCTAAGCTTCAATGAAAAAATGCCTTTAAATTGATATGATTTCTTGATGACCTGACTTCATTTAAAATTAAGTTACCTTTGTGCACGCACAAGGGTTTTATAAATCGGTAGAGATGTTTCTGTTACAGATCCACACAAAAAGATGACAGTTTTGATCGTCAGTGCCATTCTGTCCAATCACTGATATTCCTCCATGACAGAAATCTTCCGTCATCAAATGAGATCTAACAACATGATCTTAAACTCAAATTTTAGACAGAAGTAAAAAAAAAAAACAGATTTCCGAGTTGCCTTGAATGCAGCATTACACGTTTGTCAGTCAGCTCACTTCTAGATTGGTGACAGGGCCGGCTTTAGGTCATTCGGTGCCCTAGGCAAGAGTGGACTTTGACCACAGAACAATAACTAAAATAAAATGAATATAAATAAGGGCAGAAGATTACCAGGTATAGTTACAGATTTTTAATATTAATGTTCAAGTCAAATAAAACATGTACAGTGATTATTACACCTTTTTAAATTATTATAAAAAAAAAGATCATAAAAAAAAAAAATGTGGGGGTGCAATTTGCCGCCCCCCCAGCAGATGGTGCCCTAGGCACCCGCTTGGGTTGCCTGGCAGGAAAGCCGGCGCTGATTGGTTATATTCTGATCCACATCGCATGAGTCGGAAGTCGTTGGCTTTCCCAACACTAACGAGTTTTTGTCAGAAATATTGAGCAAGTTTAATATTTGCGATTGTGGACCCCAACTCGTTTCAGAGCTGATTATCCGGACAATTTTCCTCGAAACACACCTCAGACCACAGGATAATCTAAAGGGATAATCTTATAAAAGATTTTTAAAAAATCTGGCATTTGCAGTCCTTGGTCGGAAAGGGTAAATTGAGACAAAAACAGCATGATAATCTTCCTAAGTGTACAAAGTTTACACTTTGGACTGATGATCACACACACTTGCTCACACAACACTTAACACAAACATACAAACAACATATAAATAAGACAAAGTAAAAATATGATCTAAAGACTTAAAAGTAACACAGTGGATCATCCCATCACTGTAGTTTCTAATTGTTGCCATTATTTTGGAGTTTATCCTTTGTCATTTAATGTGTTACATGGAGATATTAGATATTAGAAGAAGTGAAGCCCTCCGTGGACAGCAGCAGGGAAATCCAAAGTTTTATTTATTATCTTAAAAAGAAAACACTTTCACTTCTGTCAGATTGGCTGAGGCAAAAAAACACAATCCAAGGTATTAGAGCTCAGTGAAAGAGTTCAGAAGAATCCACTTCAGATGAAAAATACCTCTTTCATCCTGACCTCACAGGATTTTCTGTCTCAGACACTTCATGCTCTGCTTCTGTGTGCATGTGCCCTTCTCCCTCTGCAATATATAAATCCAATATGAACGTAAAACTGTCATACCTACTGACTGAGTGCCTCCAGCCCCTCCCCTCCTGTTACTCCTGAGCTCATCAGCCTCAAAAAGCTTGTTAGAAATAGAGGCTGTGCTCGAAATGGCATACTAGCATACTTCTCTTACAAAGTCTGACGTCAAAATTAGTATGTAGTGTATTCACATTAGATAGTATGTGAGAACGTGAGAAATACCCAAATGTCAGTAAATTTTTTAAGTATGCACAGTGGGCACACTTCTCATACTCAACCGCCTCATGACGCATTGCGAGCGGGATGTAAAATTGTCCCGGGACCGGCTTCAAGCTAAAAATCAAACATCCCCTTTTCAAAACAAAAGCATCTCTTCTTGTGTTCAATTCACATTTGTAAAAAAGGCTCTTGTTTTTAAGTTAACCTGAAGTTCTGTCAGTAGCACAATGGCAAAAAGTCGGCAAAAAATGTGTTTCCGCGAGTTTTATGGATCAAATGACCACATGTTGATATTCTGCTTGGTCACTTTCTCACTTAAAATGTTTTCAGAACTTTCAAAATAGCAATATTTAGCCTGAGCGTGCTTTAGCCTGTAGGTTCAAAGTGCATCTTGGCAGGGCTGTCGCAAAGATGCCTTTAGGATTATCTCTCGAAGTGTCCTCAACTCCGCGAAGAGGTCCAGTGCATTTATATCCTGAGATTCAGACGTGCTCAGAGTATCACAAAGTCTCGTGCACTGTCTATGCAGATAAATTTCACACAATTTCATCAGATCAAAAAGAAATCCAAACATGTTGCCAAACTCCCGCAGTTGTTTAAAACGGGTATGGAGAGCAATGAGGGCAAAATTGGTCGCGTTCTCTTGCAGCAGACATGTTAGCGTTGCCCCCTTCCTTCCACAGTGAGGCATAATGACATCAAACAATGAAAAACCAGCTTAATTTGTTGAATTTTATTTATTTATATATATATGTGCAGTTGCACAATTCGCACAGTTCATGCGATGGCTCTGCATCTTGGAAAACTTAAGTATACTTCAGTGGGAATATCATCATCGGTCATTATCCTAAACATACTAATAGTATATAGTAAATACAAATTTCAAACTCAGCCAAGTTTGAGAAGTTAGAGATGGGGATTGGTGGAACCCCTTGTGACGGGTTAGGGTTATACCAGGTAACACATGTTTAATAAAATTACTTGATTCAAATTTGTTAACTTAAAGCTGAAATCCGGAGTTTCTGAGAAACGTCTTGATGTCCCGTCCTCAACAGCTCCACTTCCTCCCACTACCTCCCACGACCTTGTCGCATCAGGTCGCATTGATATAGGTCTATGGGTCAGGTAAGAGCCAAAATCATGTTAACCTGTTTGCTATTGTGACGTCCGGCCTTGTTTCCATGCACAGTTCCACATTCACTTTGATTGACAGTCTCAAAAACAGGAAGTTAAAGCCTATTGGCTGGGTGCAGTTGGTGATTGTTTCCATTTGTATAGGGGTCTATAGGACAAAGGAGGGACTTATATACATTAATGTATATGAATGACCACCGGCAGTAGACCATAGTAAAAGACTAGTTGGGTATTTCTATGAAGTTCAAAAAAATCATACTAAACAGAAATTTCTCAGAAACTCCGGATATCAGCTTTAAACTAGCCTAAAACATAATTGATACTAAAAAAAATTAATTACACTTTTTCAAAACTAAAACCATGTCTTAGTCAAAATGAACACTGCTCAGAACTTCATTTCATCTCACCTCTACAGCAGTGCAAACAGGTAAAAAGGTGGCAAGTGTTTAATAACTTACTGTTTACTGTGGGAGGAATCACCCGAGGGAAACTTCTGCGTAGAATAATAATTGCATGCAGGAGGGCCAGGATTTGAATCCACAACTTGGCTGTGAGGCAGCAAAGCTAAACCCATCATCACTTTTAAAACTCACTAAATAAGTCATGCTGGGTTTTCAGCAAAGGCCTCTCTTTTGCCTGACTATGAACTACATACACATAAAAAATCTACATCAGCAATGCTATCAGGAATCCTCTCCATTAGAAATGGGTGATTTTATCGGCCCACCGATAATATTGGCCAATGTTTATAATATTGGTTGACATTGGTAACGGTTTTTCCCACAGATATTGAAAACCGACACGTGTGGCTTTGCCTCAAGCTTTGTGTTACTGAATTTACTTTATTCATGGTTGCTAAATAAATACCAGTGGAAAAGAATATGGTTTGGGATTCTTGACTACTCGATCTTACAATACGGGTCATAACCTGGAAATACTAGCTAGCACAATGTACCCCCGCGAAATTAAATGAAAAGCAATTGTTAGTAATGTTTTTGTTGCACAATATTGAAATTTTAATTTTATTCTGTATTGTTACAGTTTCACAGTAAACATTATCAAAGACTCCTTGTCTGGACGAAACAAATAGCTATGGCACCTTTTTCCTAGTATTTTTACTTTCCAGAAATGTGGCATCACATTAAAAGTAGAAAGTGTCTATTTGTATGGTTACTGTACGGACAAACCCCTGTGCTATTGGTACAGTTACCAAAGTACAAGTACGTAGCGTCTTAGGGTTAGGTTCTAACCCAATATCGCATCCATTTTTAGGGTTAGGTTAAGTTTAGGTTTAGGGTAAGGTTTAGTCTAAGTCACGTGATCTAAACTGGCCAAATAGGGGCGTTGCGTACGGATAGAATGTCGGTATATTGACTGCAACCGTACGGATAGCCAACGCCTTAAAAGTATGCTTAACCTGCTATTTCTATAGAGATTAATATAATCTGACCTAAAATTAAATTGGGGGAGGGGGTCTATGTATGCATCGGTAACAGTAAAAATATCCAAAATTAAGTGTTGGACAACATCGATATGTGGGCATCTATATGGGCTTCGACTTTCAATCATATTGTCAAACAAACAGAATTAGAATAAACTTTAAAAAAAATAGGGAAAAACAGCCAACAAAGAGTTTAAATGGCAAAGAGTAGGTGAGCTATTGGTTTCTTTCTGCTACAGGGAGAACATGAAAACTGCAGAGAATAGAAGTTTGAGTAAGGATTTTTCTCAAAAACAGTTTTTTGCTGAAACACACCTTTATGTCCATTGGTTGGTGCCTAAATCCTGGAATAAAAGTTTACTTTTGTGTGTGTTCACTAATCCTAAAATTAAGCCCTAATCTATATTAGGAGCTGTGCAATCCACCAGACACACACAAGTCTTTGACCTTTTTTCATCAGAACCTAAAACGTTATCCTCAACTCCATGGTTAATCACATCAACAAACAGGAAACCATCCAAGTCCGCTCAGTTAAATCGACTCTATCAACACTAGTAAACAGAAAGCCTCTGAACATTTGTGGCTCTGGCCATGCATGAAATTCAAAAACTCATAGTTTCCTTATTCACATTCATTAGAGCTCCTTAGCCAACACAGAACAAATAATTTTCTGGTGTAATAGAGAAGGGTTTTTTCTAATACGCCTCAGTTTAAATTAAATAGTCCCACACTGATATTAATAACGACCGTATGTGGAGAGAATAAAGAGTTGGAAATTCAAAATGTGGTGTTTTCTTTATTAATTAACATGTGCCATGTGTGAATGGTCTAAATGACTACGGCATTAGACGAGTCACCAAGACCAAGCTCATTATTTTTGGATTGATTCTGATTAACGTTTCTGTTGAAACACAGGCCGTGAAGAATATCAAATTAGCTGCAAGATTAGTACGCCACAAAAAAGCCTTTTCAGTTTCAATTTTGCACCGCAGCATGAAAACGTCTTGTTTGAATATGAAAGAAAGTCTCACAAAAATAAGTCTGGAAATAAAAAGATAAAGCCGCTCACACTGAAGAAATTAGGAAGATATTCTTCTACATAAGCGCACAGTAAAGCACACGTATCAAGCTCAAAGACTGTGGGCCAAACCCAGCATTTCAAAGCGTCTATCTCATCCACCAGCAAAAAGTAAAAATGAAAGGAACCATTAATTGTGTAAATTACCAACTAAAATTCAATGAAATGCCACAATATTTACCAGAACGATATCAGAATTTTTCTAAAATCCTGCACTTTCTCACAAACAAACCGAAATCTGATCTTTAATAAAAACGACTACTGCATAGAAAAGTCCAGTCCAGTTTGTTCTGAAGGTGAACACCCAGGTAAGTGTGGGTCTCCTTCCTCTCAATGTCCAGTCCCTGAATGTTCACAAGTGGAGTTTAAGTCGGCAGCCTCCTAAAGATCGATCACCATCTCCAATGTTTTGTTGGCGTTGAGCTGCAGGTGGTTTAGCTAACACCAGGTGACAAAATCCCTGATGACCTCCTTGTACTTCGGATCATTCGTCTCAGACACACAACTAACAATGGCAGTGCTATCGGAGAATTTCTGGAGGTGAGAACTCCCAGCATTGAAATGCGATAGCGGTCACAATTCTGCATCCCAGGAGGAGCGGTGGGGAAAACAAACAGTAATGGTGTAGGAATAGAATCAATAAATATTTGCTGAGATGAGATGTCTACATTGTTACAGTACTTACGTAAACACAGTGCGTGCGTTAACACACCTTGTTCCTGGATGGGGGTCACTTCAGGGCAGAGTTGGGGTCAATTATAATTGTAATTGTGTAATTGATAATATACTAGGAGTTGTACAGACTAGTAGACTTTAGTGTTGTCTCGCGACTCTGTCAACGTGACGTTGACTAGTCGCAGTACCTGACTTTTGCCAATGATGGCGTCGCAACACAGCAAACGAGAGTCATAGTACCACTGCACGGCAAGACAGCACAACATCAAGCGTTTCAAGCTCCTTCCTGGTGTGTGCTCAAACTGCAGCTGTTAGGCAGATACTACGGCTAATATACATGCTAACGTTAGCTGTAGTAGTAACATGTCTGTGTGTTAAGCAGATCTGGAAAACATCAGCAGCACAGGACGGAAGACCGATGCTGTGACCCATTTAAGTAGCTATATACTCCCCCTTAAACATGATGCTCCGATGAGTGAAGTAAATGCAGACTGGAGAATAATTACAACCGTGTTTAAGTGGGAGTAAATGTCCACCGAGAAGCAGCAGGGGCAGGAGCTGTCGCCACATTCGGTCACAGATTTTTTTGGGTCACAGATTTTGGCCACTGCTCTGCTTCGGCTCTTGGTAACGTCATTGACTAGTCGACTTCAACTCGACTAGTATGCACATAGAGTCGACCTTTAAAATTATGAAGTCGTACAAACCCTATAATATACGCAATATTGATAATATATGCAATATTGATAATATATGCAATATTGATAATTGTAATTTTAAAAATCTGTTGCTGTGGAATTGTAATTAAATTTTCATTGAGATTAGATAATTGACTTTGTCATTGTAGTTGCCATGAAAATTCTATACAAATTGTCAATTATAATTTCATGCAAAACTGGGGAACCATGTTACAGTTCTATGTACAGTTCTACACATATGTAGTTAACAATTATTAAAATGTGTTTCATATCAAGCTTTCCCACATTTTAGCATTTAAAAAAAAGTTGAAATTGAAGGGTATACTGACAAAAAAGGCTCAGACACTCACACCAAAAATATTAATACCAATATTTTCATTAATTAAGAAGCCTAACAAGGTAACCAATAGATAGGAAATAAATTAGATGATGTTTGTTTTTTGTTTGTTTTTTTAACAGCTGATACAGGACTGAACAGAACAGAAAGCTAACACAAGAGGAAGGTTAACTTTTATCAGGTTATTTACTTCAAGCTCAGTAATTGTGATGAATTGTAATTGAACTGTAGTAATTGAGAAAGTAAACGTAATTAACTTTGTGAGGATAAAAAAATTATTGTAATTTCATTGTAATTGAAAAAAATGCTGATCACTGTAATCGTAATTGCAAACGTATTTGTAACTTAAAAATGTAATTGACCCCCAACCCTGCTTCAGGGTCTTATTCAGTTTATACTCTCACGTTTAATGTGTGATATGAACAAGCACACAAGAAAATCGTATTACTCCAAAAATTTGGAATTGTGTATTAAGACCTGCTGTGTGAACGTAGTCAAACAGAACATATTAACAACCAAAAACTAACTAAACTTTGTGAAGCGTCTAACAGAAGAAAATACCAGCAATATTAACTCAATGCACCATTAAACCCACTTCCTCCAAAAGTTAGAAAAATATACAAAATACAACTACCCGCCAAAATAGTTACAAGCTGAGAATGTAGCCCAGGAAAATCCATATATATTCCATACATAATGCAGCAGGAGCACAAAGAACAGGAAGTCCATATTGATATTTCACACAAATCTTCACATGTAGCCAACAGCCAGAGTCAGAGGCAGCTTTCCAAAGTGGAGATCCACCAGCTGAATAATTAGCTCAGGGCAACAAAGAGTGCGGCTCAGTCCAGCTACGCAGTCAGTGGAAAGAACAGCCCACAGGCTCAACGTGTTCTATTTGTACTCCTGAAACATAAGAAGAATTCCTGATTAATTTGGATTACATCCAAATGAGCCGGTTGCTATTGCACAACCCTTACCAGCAGAATATACCTGCACCTTTAATTAGACACCCGTCAGATCAAAGTGGGTGAAAAAGAGAGAGCAGCCTAAGAAAAGGAAGTGCAATCAAACATACATAGATTTATGCTGAGGACAAGAAATACAAAAAAGAACATGCTTTACTGAACACATTTTATCTTGCAATAACATCAAGGTCAAACTTGTGTGTATATATATATATATGCAAAATAAGTCGTATTTTGTAATTTCAATGGATGTATTTGTCTTTCATTTAATTCATTAATAAACCAAAATGCTTTTAATTACCTGCACCAAGGAGGTTATGTTTTAGTGTATTTATTTATCCAGATAACTATGGTAATATCTGGCAAAAAGAGGATTTTGTGCTTGAAGGAGGTTTACTCTCGTTTTGTGTATTCAGGTGTCCAATTATGACTTTTTCTGTGTTTTTGGAGTATTTTTGGGGGGTTTTGTGTTGTTTTGTGCTTTTGGAGTCTGACTGATCACAAAGGTAGAGGAACAGGAAAATAAATAGACACATATTCTTAAAAATATGAAGATTAATATCCATGCAAAACTGTTGCTGCAGCAAAACCCGGGTAGGAATGCAGGCAGAGGATTAGTGACTGTTAATGTGTAAATATGTCAGATTATACAATAATATCGCATCAGACAATATAAACAGACTCTGATCAGGAATTTTCATTTAATTAAAAACACAAATTGTTAAAGGGATATTCTGGAATCAGTTTAGAACTCAGTAAGGTGTTTACTTGTATTAAAACAGCCTAATTATCTTACCTACTATTGCATAAAACTTCCTTTGATTGAATGTATGGTTAGATGGTTCTCAGCATTGCATAAAAGTAACTATGGACGAATGAATAAAAGGACTTTGTGTCTCGTTTTACGACCATCCCACGTGGGATTATGAAACACCATCAGCATATTTACAAGTAAAGTTTAAATCACAAATGTCTGATAATGTGCTGAGTTGATTGATTGATAATCCCACCTGTGGATAAAAACCACAGTCTGTGGTACTTGAGCGCTCGAGTGTGATGCATCACACTTGCAACGTGGAAATCCATCAGTTGACAAATGTAGACCAGGCTATCAGATTAAAATCTATACTTTTCAAATAGGATGTCATCGGGTAAATAGAAAGGATTGCACCCATCCCAAGATATTTTCTCTCTCCTGTCAAATGCAAATTCTGTATATACGCAGAATGACACACACATTCTCTGCTGAGAATGGGAACGAAAGAAGGAAGAAAGTGATTCGCTTGACACCATATTTGTCCTGGCGAGGCATTACAATTCAAGGCATATTCAGGTGTTTCCGTGGAAAGCCACAAAATCAACACCCACCATTGTTTTGGCACAACTTTCAACCGGAGAAAACACCAAAAATGTTCTTAATTAGTTGAATGTGCATCACATCAGAGTTTAGGCCACGAGAGGGTCTTTGTATTTTCTCCTGAATGCTTGATAACATTAGAAAACCCATAAATGATCCATTTTATGAAGTGATTGCTCCTTTTTTCAGGGTCACAAGGGTCTGCTGGTGCCAATCTAACATTAGAAAATCCTTTTACTAATACATTTGATTATTCATTTTGAGTTAATGTGAATAAATAATAGTTTTTTTTAATAGAGTTAACATTTTCATTTGAAATTAGTCAATGAAAATGTTACGTCTGCTTCTCTCGTCTCTTTTTTCGACATGTACAACACAAAAACAAAAGAAATAAAACTTCTGTGAATGCAACCATGTCGGAAATAAACTGAATAAATAGAATAAATAAAAAAATAAAAAATCTTTCATAAAAAAAATAAAAAATAAAGGCTAAAGATGTTTTCTTTATTGTGTTTTTAATTGATAGAGCTTGGTTTTATTATGAAGTATGACTTGAAAAAAGTTACATTTAAATAGCAACATTAATCATTTGATTAATCAGAACACAGAGATTTTGTGGCTCCGTTGTTGTGCGGTAAACGAGAGGCGTTACAAAGGCGTCGGAAGGTTTTTCTGTTTTTTTCTAAAAAAATATATATATTTGGGGTTATTTAAAGCTGCAGTTTGTAGGTTGTTTATTTTTGTTTTATTTGGTCAAAATATATAACACTTAATCATCGTATTATATTGTGTTGCATATTGTAATCCAGAGCGGACAATGAATCTCTACTCCTTCTCCTGGCCCTGTAAATGAGCTTTAGAAATACAGGACTGTGACGCTGGACTTTAGCCAATCAGCTATATTTCTACTAGGGGTGTCCCGATACAATATTGATATCAGATATCTGTCCGATGTCAGCCAGAAAACTAATATTGAATTTTATCGGACTGCATCAAAAATCTCTGATATAAGCGTTCCGATAACTTTTTGTTGTTTTTGTCCCTGCCCTCAGTTGTTCCCACAACATACTGACAGTAAAACACAACTGAAGTGAACTTGAATTGTTGACTATTGCTCTCTGTTTGAGTAACATCACTTGATCAAGCCTTTTCTAATATCGGTATCGGCCAATACTCAAGGCCGCAACACCGGTATTGTATCAGAGGTGAAAAAGTTGTATCGGGACATCCCTACTTTCTACCAACAGGGCGAGACCATGAGCTGTTTTAAGCATTGCTATTGGCTGTTCAGCAGGAACAGTGTCTGCGGAGTCGGTGTGTGCAGCAAACAGCGAGCGATCCGCTTTTAGGCAGCACAGTCTGCCCTGAGTCATAGAGAGTGAGAAGAGACGGGATAAATAGCTTATTAAAAATGACCCTCTTCATTCTATAAAATATATGGGACCCCTTTTTAACCTATGTTGGACTGACTTTGCGAAGAGGCTTTGGCTTACTTGGACAGATATTCCTAAAGAGGCTCCTACTCAACCTGTTTTCGACCCTTGATCAGGCGGAAAGGCCTGAAGTCTTGAACATGTAGCCATTTTATTTGTAATTATTTTTATAAATCTCTTGTTATTGTAACATTTACTCTTTATTCATGTGTTATCATTTTGTGTTTGTTTTTAATTGTTCTCTTGTTTCTTTTCTACCCCCACATCATCTTTTTTGTGATACATGCTTGCTTAATTTTGCAATATATGGGTTGGTTGAAGTTTTTTTTTTTTTTTTTTTTTTTTGCCTGTATTCTTTAAAAGATGGCAATCAATGTGTTTGCTCCAAGGTGGAAAGAACAAACCCAGAGAAAACAGTCGCAATAAGTTCCACAGTATGCGCGTGCACACGGAATTTCAGGAGGGGAGGGGTGAGCGTGGAGAGCCTCACAATTCTACAAACCTCAGCTTTAAATAATATCTGGCGCTTTAGCCCCGAATAAAACAGCCTAGTGACGCCACTGCCCACACACAACACAATCTCCTGGAATGGTGAATGCCTGAGGATATTTCTCTGGAATCTATCCAGGGTTGGTTCCGACACACAAGGGGATGTTTCCCACATTGCCTGGCAAGAGAAGACATAATGTGTGATGTTGATGAAATACAATGGCCTGACTCTGACCTGAGATAAGATCATGCTACTGATGTTGATGCCGATGAACCTGTATATGTGTTGAATATAGAAATACTATGATTAAACCCTATTTTGGAGGCAATGTGTTGAATGAATCCCTCCAGTGTGTGACAAACACTCAAGTAAGCTGTGTTTTGACAGACTGTGTGTATTATCTGAGGGTAAAAACTGATTGGGACCCAGAAGTTAGATGTTTGTACTTTTGGGTGTGAGTTTTTCAAATTGTGAGTGAAGATTTGAGAGAATGGTGAGTTGTTCCAGAGAATTGTGTCCAAGCAACTGAGAAAAACTGTAAATGAAATGCAATGCTATGCTAATGGGAGTTTATATCCTGTATTTGGACCTAAGAAACACACAATCTATTCAACATTTCTTTTTTAATGCAATGTCACAAGGTTCAAGGTTTGACTGCCATAATGGCTACCATAATTATGTGATGATATAATGGCTTCATTAGCTTTTCAACCAGTTTCTGCATACAGCTACATATATTAGAAAGCATACACATTCATATGCAAAAGCTGGATTAATGGTTTTAATGAGAGTGGTAATGAACATATATTCAAATGCAGTAGATGTTTGAATGTCTCCATGGGAACAACAACTCTAACTTTAATGAATTAAACGAGTGCAGTTCTAAAAGTCAACCTTTTGTTTAGGATCGGATAGATAAAAGACAAAATAAATTCAATATGCAAAACTAGGGAGAGGAAAACCTATACAACAACAGAAAAAGGAACAGAACAGAAACAACTGCTACAGATTGTATATAGGAGGGTATTTACTAATTTTTCCTTTTTACCTTGACTGCACATGCTATCAAAGGTCAACACTACATATAGTTCAATCTTTTTGCGACAGCTATGCTTGTTCTGATTGGCCGAGTCATTTGAAGGGCACCCTCATCGATCAATAGAGTAGAGTTTAGATCGGGCCCAAAAAATCCAGCCCGACCCGACCCGGGCCCGCGGGTATAAAGCCCGACCCATCAACTTAAAATGTAGGTCCGAGCCCAAAGCAAATCAGACGTAAATTATTATTTCATTGAACGTATTGCAGCAGGTATTATAATGACGTGACTCACAGTTTTACAGGGCTTAATGGCTTCAAAAATAAACAATCAAACACAAAAAGAACCGTCTTACACCGTCATACACTCACACTACCGTGGGAACAGAATTGTTCACTAGTCTTTTCCCCGCTTACGCCCGCCCTTTCCCCAGCCTCCCAGCCAATCAACACTCAGAACACATGTAAACAAAGACACACATTGGCAGAGAAAGCTGCATGTAACCATGATGCGTTCTCAGCCATGGGAAATCTCAGCATCAGTTAACCTCTGAATACACACAAGTGGAAGATAACCAGAACATAGAACCCAGTCTGTTACAGCATAGCAGACCAGACTGGGCGGTCCGTGCGTGGAGTGCAGAACTGATTGAAGCACCCAATCATATCTGTTCCATGCGACACCAGCAGCAAGTGAGGAATGAGCAAAATCAGCAAATAATATTCAGTGAATGTGAACGCTGAACAACCAAACGCAACACAACGCCGTCAATATCCTGTCCCACTACTAGCAGAAATCACTTTAGAAATGACACCACAACAATATAGAAATGTTTTTGTGTTTATTAAAAAATAATATTAATGTATTAGAGAAAAAAAAAAGTTAAAAATGAAGCCCGAGCCCAGCCCAAAGTCGGACCAAGAATCTAAACTCTACAATAGAGTGTGGCCTATTTGATGGAGCGGCATTTACATGGGTTTTTCCTGGAAATGTACTAAATCCATGGCCAATAAAGCAGTGCGCTCTATAGCACAGAAAACACGATAGCTCTCTTTCAAAATCATTGTCCAAAAACTAGGTAGGGTTTCAGCAATCAATCCAATGTCTGACTGTAATCCAAAACCAATGGTCTCAAGCTCAAGGAAAAGGTCAAAAACCTGGTAATAAGTGTACAAATATTTAAAATCCAAGCCAAATTCCTGAAAGAGTAACTAAACCTCTGCACTCTCCTGACCTGCCTCTAGGAGGGAAATTCCAAAAATGCCTTGAATATGGGCGGGGCTCCTGGAGCAGTTATGCCACTCTGACTCTATACTATAAAATCTCCAATGATCAATCTATGCTACTCATTACTCAACATACCTCTCTATTCACTCTTCTCTCAATCCAATCTACTCACCACAGATTGTAGAGCCCACAGGTGCTAGTTTTTACAAAAGAGGCGGAGCTAACAGTGCTTGTTTGTGACGCAAGATGGTCCCAAAACATCACATGATCTTGTTCTCAGCCAACAGAAAAAATCTATTGTAATAGCTGGGTTCCAACCCATAGAGGACAGTCACTCTGACACTTTACAATTAAAGAATGCCAAATTGAAATTCTTTGACTAAAATGTTGAAGAGGTTTTGGGGTTTAGTTACTCTTTAAGCGCTAATCCACTCCAAACCACAAGCTAATTAATGACAAAGGGCATAAAGACATCTCAGCAAGTGAACAAAAAGCTCAGAGTCGAGACTGCCACAACAGTTCCTGCTAATGATGCCATTAGCGGCTCTGAGCAGCACAATCAATCAAAGAAGTGATTAGCAGGAGCATGTACAGAGAGATGGACCATTAGTCAGACGTGCCATGTACAACCTTCAGTACAGTACTTTGTGTGTGTGCTCCAAGAACTGGTGGTCTGAGCTAAAAACATAAAGCCAAACACTGTGAGGACTGAGGAGCCTATTACAGTATGTGCTGTCACATTGCATACATTTCTGTTGTTTTTGGTGGAATCAATATTAGCAACGTTAGCTTGCTGATCTTACAATTTCTTTAATCACAATCAACAATATTGAGCCTCTCTGTTTCACCACTTTTCCTTTCTTGGACCATTTTTATGGACACTGCGGACCCACAAGAGCTGCAGGCTTTGAGATGCACAAGTCATTAATCCACTCTGATTGTTTTTTTTGCAAAAGCCACTGAAATGTTTACAATTGCTGATTTTTCTGCTTCCAATGCATCCAATCTTACGTCTGTTGGCAGGGGTGGACTGAGACCAAAATCCAGCCCTGGCATTTTCTGTCCAAACCAGCCCACTACAGTACATTATCAGTGACACCATGTAGAAGCTGTTATTAAGGCAGTGATTCTCAACGTGTGGCTCTTTATGTCTTAATTTCAATTATTCTTCCCCCAGAAAACCTTAAAAGGGAAAACTTTAACCCCTTTTTACCTATTTCTTTTGGCCACTTTAGCTACCGTTTGCCAATAAATATCCCTTTTTCCTATTTTTTGTCCATTTTTGCAAGTTCTTTTTGACACTTTTATCTAATTTTTGGCCTTTCTTAATTTTTTTTGGCCACTTTTCATCTCAATAAGCTACCTTTTTCCTTGTTTCCCTTCATTTTGCCTCTCTTTGGTCCACATTTTTGCTCCTTTTCACTATTGTTTGCCACATTTTGCCTATTTAAGCTTCCCTTTGCCTTTACATACCACCTGGTTCCTCTTTATTTGCCCATTTTTTGGACACTATTGACTGCTTTTGGCCTATATTTTCACTCTTTTCTTGCCACGTTTGGACCATTTTTGGCCACCTGTTACCATGTCTGCCTCCACTCGCTCATGAAAAACAAAAAAAAAAAAACAACAACATAACGGACCAGACCAGCTTACTTCGGGTAGACGGCCTAGCGGGACAATGCTCGGTATGCCAGTTTGCCAGTCAACCCCTGTGAGTTTTGTATGAAATTGAGATCAGTCATAATTACTTCACTCTGTGCGTCAAATGTCCATAATATTTGTTGTTTATACGTATGCACAGATACTTAAAATCCGATAACAAAGTATTTGAGATTTGTTTTAACTCAATATAGAGACAAACTGAGCAAGGCTAGACAAGGTTTTTGGAAGTAGGAGCTCTAAAAGCTAGCATACAGTTAACCTGCTATTTCAAAAACCGGCTCTGTATGTAACTATGCACCAATACATATTTTTGCCATAAAAGTGAACCTTTAAAAGGGAAACTAATAAGTGTCAGCTTGATGCAGCCTACAATTCAGACACTGAAGAAGTCTAAATGTGAAGTCCAGTGAAACAACTTTCTTTTTAAAATGATTTTTCTTCAGAACAATTTAAAATGAGCTGTACCGCATCCATTATTAAGGAGAACCAAATTATGTGACTCTGAGAGATGAAACATGCCCAAGTGTATTAGCCAACTGATTCATTATGTAGACATATTCTGGCTTTATGCAGACTACGCAATTAAGAATTCATATATTACAATATATTATTATTCACATTATAAACTGCAATAAGTTGAGGGTTATGTTTTTGGTCAACCATAGATAATTCATTTCAAACAGAGGTTGTCCTGAGTGGGAAAATGTAATCAAGTTTATATCAATCCCTTCCAATTTGGAAACCTGGGAGCCCCCAAACATCATAGGGCCCCCACAAAACTAGAAACTGCTCAGCATGTAAACTGATACACCTTTATATGCACAGAGGGACAAAGCACTAAAATATAGACTGTTGGGTAGTATTATATAGATTGTAAATAAATTGAAACCCTTATTTTACATGAGATGATTCTGTAAAAACAGACACATTTTAGATTGATGATATTAGTGTTTTTCTCTCAATTCTAAAGTGTCTCTTTCAGCAGAACATCTGGATAAAAGGAAACTAAAAGCACTTGGGACCCGAATGCTGAGAAAACAGCAAAGTAAGCAAAAGTAAATACCAACATGAAATCACTTTATAAGTGAACCCAACGAAGTACGAGGATAAATAAAAGTAAAATCCAGAAGTTAGTAAACTGACTGACAAACAAGAGGAGGGAGATTGATCAGGCAGGAGAAATCATTCCAGACAAAACTATAACCAGAGGTAGAGGCAGGCAATAAAGAGATGATGCAGACTTTAGTGAAAACAGAAGGGAACACAATCACTCTCCTCTCCGCACATACTGACATTACAGGGTGTGTTGACACAAAACCTAAACCCACAAACAAAGGCAGGGAACCCAAAACAGAAACTAAATCAGGAACGAAAAATAATCTGGATCTGAATCCAAACAAAAATCCAACTAAAAAGAGCCCTACCAGAACTTGAACCCACAATTTAAGCATTACAATGGGAGCCTAAACTTCAAAACTGTGGCACTAATTTACCTTTTAACTCATTCACTGCCAGCCCTTTTCAGAGCAGACAACCCCATATTGCCAGGCATTTTAGATGATTCTCACTGATTTTTTAAAACCCACAGAATATTTTGTACTATGACAATCTGAAATCTGAAAGATTAGACTTTCTAGTTTCATCAGAAAAAATATATTTGTTTCTTGCTTGTTTCGTTCTTCCGTAATCAGCAGTTGAATTGAGGCAAGTTCCACACAAATCGTCAGTTTGTGACAAAAAGCTGAGAAAAACGTCTTTTTTTGAAAAAACTTGTCAGTGACTTTGAAGCAATTTTTTTTTTTTGCTTTAGTGACACCTCAACATTGGTTTCCTTCAAAAAAAACTACAAAAACAACACTGAGACCGGGATTTGATGCCAACATTATTATTATTTTGCTATCTAGGTCAGAGATGAGTGGTTTTTTTTACTGTATTTTGGCCGTCCTCCAAGTCTCTCCCACGTCATTCTCCACACACGCCACTTCCTCCTCGTCCCGGACATGCCGAGTCTCACTGCTTGCCCCGTTTTTTGATTGTTTTATCTCACCATCACGACACTCTCAATATTCCACTTAGTTCCACACATGCTCTGGTCGAGTGTGAGCTGCTGGGAACTTCAGCATCAACTCTCGTAGCGCCATTTTCTGTCTCATAAACTCTTTTCCTCTCCCTCTGAGCTCTGCTCATCACAGGTGCGTTGCTGCCACCTACATGGCACCAGTTGGTCACTACATCATAGTACAAGATATTCACAGGAGAGCTTCGTCACTGACATTGTCTCCTAGCAACCCCAGCCCAAAAACACAATTAATGTCTATAGACGCCTTTGGCAGTCAACGTTACTAAACCAAAAAACGCCTTTAGACGTCTTTAGCAGTCAATGAGTGAACTTCCAATTTTGATGTAGTTTTGGTTGTAATTTTGTCATTAGAATTGCTAGTCTGTTATAATTACCATCTTGCAGCCAAAGTCAGGTGTGATAGTTTTAATCCATGAATGTATGAACATGGAACTTCCTCTTTTATTACGGTAAATACTATAATGGAAGCAAAAATGAAACCTTGAAAACATTAGGCCAATGTTTACAATGTTTAGCTTTTCTTGGTCCGTCTACATTTATATGTTTAATCTTAATTCCTATCAAGTATTTTAAATTATCATACGTTGTTTTATTCTGAACATTCGGGGCTGAGCTATTTGATGTATGGATATTAAAGAAAACAAATAATACAAATTATTTCAAACATTTGCTTTCTTTTCCCTGCTATTTCTACTTGCCATTTTTTCTGTGGAACTCATCCACAGAGCTGCATGCTATCTACTGGGGTACACAGGTGGATTTATTTTTATGTATATTTATACTTATGTTTATACTTATTATCATCTTTTCTAGTTGATTGTTTATTATTGAATGTTTTCACTATTGGAGAGAGCACAGTTGACCGAGTCAAATTCCTCGTGTATACAACATACACTTGGCGAATAAAGATGATTCTGATTCTGATTCTGATGTAAATCTGTTTTGTGTTGAATCTTTATTAATGTGTTGTGTTAATTTCACTCTCATCAAGCCAAGGCCATGGCTTTAAGCCCTGTTGGGGATCTTTTTTCAGTTTGGCTTTTGTTTTCTGATCATGTTTGTTAAGTGTAAGTGCAGAGAAATGAGTGGCCCCTAGCTTCCTCTCTGTTTACACAGCAGTGTGTCTAACTACCTGATTGCCTCTTTTCACTACTTAAGGAGTGTTTGCTCACTGACTAAATGCTGTGTTGAGACATTATCAACAGTCAGTCATGTTATTTGAGTCTGGGGTGCTAAAGTTTTCTAACAGTGTAAATGAAACTCTATCATTGCCTGAGATCTGTCAGGTTTACAGTAGTAGTGGATGAACAAAGTATCTCCAGCATGTAAACCTGATGCAACTGAACTAAATGCAGCAGAGAAGAACAACGCGTGTGCAAACCCAGCAGCTTCCTGTCAGCACCCAGGCTGCATCTTTCCACAACAATACGGTTTATCACACAATGCTGTGTATTGATTAGGGTGGGTTCAGATAAGCTGTGTCCAGTCATGTTGTTATACCTTTACTGGAAGACAAATGCAGCCTTTCTATCCCTCACTTGAGTGAACCCAAGTTAAGGAAATTAATTTGATGTCACAAAGAGCATAAATCAGTCCTAGCTATGAATTGTAAATGTAATATTAGAAGAGATACCAACATTAAGATCATATTTATAAAATTTGGATTATACAGCACTAGTGCTCAGTTTGGATCACTTTGGTGTGATAGAGCAGTGGTTCTCAAGCTTTTTTGACTCAAGTACCCCATTTCTCTGACTTTTTAATCCAAGTACCCCCTTTGTCCGACGAGAACATTATGTCAAAACAACTATAGAGCATAATGATGAAATGAATGAGTGATAACACACATTTTAAAGAACCTCATTTTGTAAATGAGTGGAATGAAAGATCATTTAGTGCCTTATGAATAGATTTATTTCTATCATTTTTAAAATTTACGGTCATCTCCAGCCTGGTGTGGGACCAAGACTGACTCTTGTATTTTCAATTCATGTTAGAAACAAAAATCATTTCTGTCATCATTTTGTTTTTTTGTCATTTTGTGTGTTTTTGTTGTCATCTTTGTGTATTGTTGGTATTATTTAAATTATTCTATCTCAGTGTGTGTATTCTTAGTGTCGTTTGGTTGTTTCTTATGTCGTTTTGTATGTTTCGCTGTTATTTTTGTGTATTTTGTTGTGATCTTGTGTATTTTCCTCTCATTACAGGGCGACCGTAACTCAGGTGGTAGTGGGTCGTCTTCTGATCGAGAGGTTGGGGATTCGATCCCAGTACCTGACTATGTGTCGAAGTGTCCTTGGGCAAGACACTGAACCCTAAGTTGCTCCCAGTGGTCGACTAGCGCCTTGCATGGCAATCCTGTCCCACTGGTGTGTGAATGTGAGAGTGATTGGGTGAATGAGCTGATATGTAAAGCGCTTTGAGACTGCTTCAGTGTGGTGATAAAGCACTATATAAATCAAGTCCATTTACTGTGTCTTTGTTGTTGTTTTGTGTTGCTGGTAATAGTAAGTCATTTTGTGTATTTTTGTTGTTGTTTTGTGTGTTGCTGGTAATATTCAGTTGTGATTGTCATTTTTAACTAAAAATAAAAATTAGAAAACACCATATTTTTCATGCTTCCATTTGTTAATTTTCCTCTCTCTTTGTCAGGTACACCCCTGTGGTGCCATCGCATTCCCCTATGGGTACACATACCCCCATTTTGAGAAACGCTGTGATAGATAGATGGATGAATGGATGGATACATGGATGGATGCATGGATGTCTTTGATGGTTTTCTAACAGCCATGCAGAACTCTGAACACAGTTTGTTCTTTTTGCTTCCTTTGCCTCTTGAAGTTGTATTTGTTGTCTTTCAGATTACCAACAACACTTGAGACGGAGGTTGAATTGTAAAGGTCAGATGTGTTGATGCAGGGCAAAGCAGTAATAGGATTTGTTAAAGGTTGCCTGTACTAGATCTACACCATCACATTGCATTGTCAAGTTGGGAACAGGAATGGTAAATCTGGAGCTGTGGGGGAAATACAAGAACTGTCTGATGCTTGCCCTTGCAGTTTCAAAAAGGTTTGATGGAAAGGTCGGTGTTTTCAAATATATCACTGCTACTTGGCCTGGCCAGGTTTAATACTTTTCTTCCAGGATGATTCAGCCGTGCAGGAGCATTCCTCTCATCTGCAATGGAACTCAACAATACGCACATATAATCAGTAAGTAAAGTAGAAATATAAAACAATCTGCTGCTTCTTTTCATTCCAAAGTAAAGATGGGCTACTAATGATTAAAAATTCAGTGTGTGTTGAAAGCTTCCCCTTTAGCGTTAACTTGTAGCTCTAACCAGAGATAAATATACTAAATAGAGAAGGAAACAGATGAATAAACTTCATCCAAATAAATGCAGTTAAAGCTAAAGCCAGCTACCACGATCGAACATCCTTCTATCCATCTTTTATACTATGCTATTCTTTACTATGAAACGTTTTCTCTATATACAGTACTTACAGTGTAACCAGAGCTCAGTTTGAGCCAGATCCTGCCAGAGTAAAATCTGGCACCTCCAAGATTTTGACCAGCACTTATTTAAGAGGATCCAGCACCTCATTTTTTCCCCTCCCCAGCACCTCATTTACTTGTAGGTGTTTGGATTACATTTTAAAGTATTATATTTGGACAGCTGCATCTTTAATTGAGTTCAAACCACTGAAAATGTCATGGTACACACAAAACTGAAAGTAAAACCTAAGTGCGAGTGAAGAACAGAGGGGAAAGTCAGGCCACAAAAATTGTGTTTTGTCGGCTTGGAAGATGGTAGGAAACGTATAAAAAAAGATTTAAAGCCTAAGGTAAATAAGTCCAAGGTAGTTTTTGTGGAAATCACTTAAAAGAGGAGCAGCACAGCAGCAGTTAGCGTAGCGACTAGCAGCACCTGTAGCGAAGATGCTAATGCAGGAGAATCTGCTTCCAACAGACATGACACAGGAGGAGAACGATCCAGGGGACATGAGGAGGACTCTGGGACAGAGAGAAGAGAAGGAGATGACAGTGAAAGTTCAATGAGCTGCTAGCCTTAGCTTATAAAAGACAAGGCAGGCCTCGGCTATGAAATATGCAAAAAAATGTTGCAAGGGTACAAAGGGGCTCCATGGCTGGGTTTTTTTGGCTGTTTTGGGCAAATAAAAGGTAAGCACACGTTACATTTTCATTTTCTATTATGGCCTTATGGGTGTAAAAGTTTGTAAATATTTAGTATTTGTGGGTTTTTGTGTTCCAAGTTAGCATTGATTTTGCACTGTCCTTGGTGCTGAAACATGGCAGATATTTTTGTCTCTCTCTTACTGCCAGACCAACATGCGGACCTGATGATTTACAAAGGAAGCGCTAAAGTGTAACTAAACCTCCAGGTTTTTTCTGACCTGCCACTATGTGGGAAGTTAAAAAACAGGCCTTGATTAAAGGCGTTGCTCCTGAAGCAGACAAAGCACACACAGCAACAAAACGTGCACGCACCTCCGCGCACATGCAGATACACTAACGATGTGTCTGTACATACACACGTAACTTGATTAACCCTCTTATTACACCAGAATCAGCTCTTTATAGAAGCACAGATTTATAAACATTATCACAACGGAATGCAGTCCCGTATAGAGCTGTCAATCAAAGCTCACTGATGGCCGGAAGTGGAGGAAGCACAGATCCCTCCTACCAGGCTTTATAGGAGGGGCAAAATGCAAAAATAAAATAATGAGAAATTAATCAGGAAAACGTGGGTTTTGGGTTACGTTACTCTTTAAAAAATAACAGACACCCATTATTCCGAACCCAAACAATTCTTTCTACCACTGCAGCATCAGTGTCTTTTGCACTTTCACGTTGCCATGGCTGCAGAAGTCAGAGAGAGTCCATAAAAAAATGAAGAAAATCAACATTACATTTTAAACGGAACAAAATCCATAGCTAACCAAGGCACATTTTAAGGAACTCCCTTTTTTGATTAGCCATACAAAAACACGATATGCCCATTTATCAACATTTCTTCCAAACAAAATGCTTTTTCTCAAAGTGAGCATCTTAAATGTGAGATGCTGAAATACAAAGAACTGAAGTGATATATACATTTTTTTTTACTATATTAAAAAACAGGGTGACTCACATGAGCAATGACCAGTAGCTGCTTACGCAGGTAAACATCTATATGGTAAATCACAGCAACTGCTTTGTGCATGCAAGAGGAATAACAATTACGAACATTATTTACTAACAATAATCATAATGACTTCTAACACTATTACTACTACTGCTGTTGCTCTAAAAGTCGCATGCCGTTCGATAATCTCCACGCGCAAAAAGGTCATAAAAGGGTGACTTTTTATTCTTCCAGAGGCCATCTTTCTAAGCCATGACTTCGGCATCCAGGTTGTTGCTTTTTTAATTGCCTATTAGATTTTTCCAGTTTTATATCAAAATAAAATTGCCATGTAAATATTCTGCTATACCTGCCTGGTACCATTGGACGATCTCGTCACATCTCAGAAGCTAAGCAGGGCCAGGCCTGGTTAGTAGTTGGATGGGAGACCACTGAGGATTACAGGTGTCACAGTAGGGGGCAGTTGCTCTAGTGGTATCTGTCATTGTGTCCTTGGGCAAGACACTTCACCCACATCGCATCATATAAGTGTGGTGTGTGAGTGAATGTTGGTATTGATTGGAGGGGCCGATGGCGGACTATGGCAGCCTCGCTTCTGTCAATCTGTCCCAGGGCAGCTATGGCTACAATAGTAGCTTACCACCACTGTGTATTCAGTGAAATAATAATGCAATGTAAAGTGCTTTCAGTGTCGATAAAGGGCGCTATGTAAATCCAATACATTCCTGGTGCTTTGCTTTTAGATAGTATGGCAGACATTTACCCATTTAGTATTCTGATCAAGTGAAATGTAAAGTGTGGTCCAAAGCTGTCACATTTCCATAGATAATGAGGTGGCTGTAAAGACATTTTAAAGTCCCCTGAAAGTCCACATATGGTCTATAACGGTACGGATAATGCTGCATTCCACACTCAAAGTTCTACATTTCCAAGTTAAAAATCCTTATCTCCGTCTTCAAAGCATTCCAAGTGCAGCATGTTCAAATATGCCTCACTGAGATGGTATTTTTAATTAAAGATATTAATGTTTGTTTAACTTTTTCAAGTAGGAGGTCAAAACTCCACAGTGGCCTTGAACGCAGCATTACACCTGCTACACTAAGATTCTGGCCGCGACTTTAGCTTGACGGCCTCCTTTATACAATGCTCGTTTAAAGCCTACATGCACTCAGAAAAACCTTACAGAGAGGTGAGCATTATTCTGCGGGTTGACTGAGTCCTTGGTTGAAGCCAGGATGTTAAATAAGGTAATGTCTTTAAAAGTCCTTGTAGAGCACATTGGCACAATTTTTTGCAGGTTGTAGACAGGTGTGGTGACAACATCTGTGACCCAACAAAATAGCCTTCCTGGCTTTGATGGCTCCTAAGGGTCCTTTAGTCCCCCATAAACAGTGTGCACCTGGCGTTTACTCGCAGTCTTCAGCCCCTGGAGCCATTATTTTGTCAGGTCACAGATTTTTCCACAACATCTGTCCAGAACTTTGGGCATAAGTTCAGCCACTTTTTCACCCAGGTTTTTTTTCTTTCTGGCTGCTCCACAAGGACTTTTGTTTTAAAAAAAAAGCTACCTGACTAACCATTATTATATAGTAAGTGTCTATTTGTACGGTTGCCGTACGGACAACCCACAGTGCTATTGGTACGGTTACCGAAGTACAAGTACGTAGCGTCTTAGGGTTAGGTTTAGGGTACAACCCAATATCATAACAATTTTTAGGGTTAGGATTAGGTTTGGAGTAAGGTTTAGTCTTAGTCACACGACCTAAACTGGCCAATGACTGACCTATCACGTGACCTAAACTGGCCAAATAGGGGCGCTGCGTATGGATAAAATGTTGGTATATTGATAGGGCAACCGTACGGATGGCCACTGCCTATTATATATGATCTTTTGATTGAGCTTGCAGTTAAAGTTCAGGATCCCTGTAAATCATCCGTGGTCTATTCTTGCATTGTGACTGTGAAAACTAAACATTCACTAAAGATTCACGTTATTTACATGTCAATTGTCATAATCCAAGGACTAATTGGTGCATTGTTGATATTTTGAAGTTATGAGCTAGTTGACATGACATTGCTTCAGGACAAACGTGAGCTAACTTTAAAACAACCTTTTGAAACTAAATGTATTTGCAAGCCAGGTTAAGACTTTTGTGATCTGGTACACCACTGAGATAATGGAATACATTTCTTAGACACAGTTTTTGATCTCCTCATTATCTTCAATACCAGCAATTCCGAGCTGCTTGACTGATGCTTCAGACCCTGGTGTGTTTCCGCAGTCGATGAGACATTTATTTCCTCTGTGGCAGCATATTGTGTCACACAACGCTGCCAGCAGCTCCCACATGAGCAAACAGTTTAACACAACTACAATACAGTATATTAAAGCATGTACAAGAGGTGATATTCAACTGTAAGATGAATACTTAATACCTTACAAATACCGTCACACTGATGAAAAAAGATTAGTTTGCTTCAATGTTTTTCTTTCCTTGTTCAAATATTTAAAAGTGTATCATTTAAAAAGAAACATAAGACATTTTTGTAGCATTTCTAGTGGAGGTTAATGATTATTAAGGCCTCAGGGTTTGAGCACACACATTGAGTATTCTAAGCACTTTGAATCTGAAACAGAAGAGCAGCATGATATGATCTGGAAACAGCAGAAAACACAACATGACCTCTAACAGTAAAGACATCTCATTAGCATCGAAACAACAAGCTCGGTGTGCAGAAAATCTCCTTCATCTTCTGCCAAACAATCGCCAGGCTGACGATATATTTGCAGTAAGATTTAGATGATGATATGATCATTCTTTTTAAAAATAACACAAATATTTTCAAACCTTTTTGTACTTTTTAAAATTTTCACAGTACATGTGTTCTGTAGACCTTTCACTCTCTCCTTTCTTGGGGTTAGGTCATTTTTACTCACAAACAGCTAAAAGGCTAAAAATTCTGGTTACTAATCTGCAACATTTTTGTTCACTACCTGCCGCCATGAATACAAATGAACCATGGAACAATGGACAGCCTTTTGTCTCAGGAATGAACTTTTCCAGAGATGGTGTGGCTACTATTTTATTCTATGCAAAAGCCTTGACTTCACATTGTGTTGTATTTGCTTGTTTTTCACAGTTTCTTCTCCCCCAGAAGGGGCAAGTTTGTCTGTTGACAAGCTGGGTCGCTGAGAAAAGAGCACTCTACAAATGACTTCACTTATTTTACAATGACTAAATGTTGTGTGGTTTTTCTTCATTTTCTTAGAATTGACTGTGTTGAATAACAACTGCAAAATCTTTTGTTGTGCTGCAATGAAGTTTGAGGGTTTACTTTGTGTTTTCATGCTAATGTTTCATTTTTTCTGTCACTGAGTTATTCATGGTCACTCGATTTGTGTCTATGTGTTAATGTCCCTTTATGTGTGGCAACCCCTATCCTGTCTGTTTGAAAGTATTTTTCTTTCACTCTTTTCAATCACAGGTGAAGCCTATCCTCCTGGTTACTTTCATTTCTTAAGGAGTGCCTGAGCATAGAGCGTTTGATAGTGAATTGTCTTTGATCTTAACTCCTCATGTCTATGTTTCTAATGTCTTACGGTTCTTTTTGGTTCTTTAACTATTTGTTTTGTACTTTGGATTTTGAGCTTTAAACAATGGACTTTAAGTTCCAATATGGCTGTCTGGGTCAATTCACCTCTATGACAAATATACTAACAGTTATAACTTCTTCAAATATCATTTGAGTTCTTTGTGAGTAGCACCATTGCAAAGCTTAGAATCCACACTTTCAGAATCTGTAAATAACTCAAAATGCCCCCTGGTTGACATGTTCCTGGTTTTCTCGTTGACCGTCACATATTTATTGTCATAAGGCTCATTCTTATTATGTAAAAACCTGAGGTCAGCTTTAGCACCATTTTATTTGTATTTTCTTATGTCATATACTGTATTACTATGATCAACTCTGTGGTTATTATTATTATTATCATAATTATTATTGCTGTTAAAATTATTTTTAGAACCACTAGGACTAGCATGTTTTACTGAGCTTGCACATGTTTATTCGGAGCAGTCCCATTACCTAGCTTAGCTCAAATGAGGTGTGTGTGCTGGAGTCTTGTGACTACACTATCTGTAGCACTTACACTATGTTTTAGTGAATGCATGCACCAGTTACTGCTTTGCAGCATGACATCTATTGAACATTGTTGTTTATATGTCTACACCTACAGAGTAAGAAAACAACTCTGCCAAGGATTGTTTTTGACAGCTTTTTTCATGTCACAGTTAGTGTTTTTTTGGGTGTATTTAGGTTTAAAGTTAGTTTCCTATTGCTGCAGTTAGTTTGGTTCAGAGCTTGTAATTAAGGTTATGAGGTCATGGACCACTGGCGCTTTTTACAAGTTTGGGATTTGTTCTGGTTTCTGTTTCAATGGTTCGCGGCTCAACTGGTCTGGAACACTCGGATGGACTATCCTTCTATCTTATTCTGTTTACCCTTCTGTTCACTAACCCCAACCAGTCAAAGCGGATGGCTGCCACCTCTGAACCTGGTTCTGCTGGAGATTTTGGAGAGGGAGTTTTTTCGTCCCACTGTCACTAAATGCTTGTTCGAGTGGATCTTGTTGGGTTCTTTCTTTCTTGCTATGGCCTCTATATTTTGTTAAGCACTTTGAGATGACTTTGTTGTAATTTGCGCTATATAAATAAAGTTGAATTTAATTGTTTCACGTCGGTTCTTGTTTGACTGTGTCTAGAGTTTTTGTAATGTGTAACTAATCTGTTTTGTTCTGTTTTCCCTTTCTCTGTCTGCAGGTTTAGATTCCTCATGGTTTTTATAAGCTCTGGTCCAGTTTGTTTGTGATTGAAGTGGGATACTTTCATTCCTCTTGTCTCCACACAGTCGCACCTAATCTCCTGATTGTCTTCTATTACTATCTAAGGAGTGTTTGAACAGAGGTTTTTTAACACTGGACCTCATCGGTGGGTCTATGTCTCACTCCCTCGGAATGTCACTGTTTTAGATTTATAGTTTTTAAAGTTTGGATTGGCAATTGTTTTTACTTTGATTTCTACTTCGTCAGTTTGCCTTCACATTGCGTTTGTTGGAATAAATATTGACTTGTTATTGCCTGCCGTCTCCTTCTCTTGCTACCACACCTACACCGCACCCCGAGGGTTCACTTTGCTATCTCAAAGAGATCAAAGCAGATTGGAAAAAACACAGTTGAAATGGGTTTTTCCGAGCAAGAATCCAATTGTCGCAATGCAGTAAATTGGAACAATAATACCACAAAACTGACACTAATCTCACCAATCTCAAATTCTTTCCTTGATCTGATCCATCAGCCAGAGGCATAAAAACCTCAAAAATAGGCATATTTTACTTTGGCTGGAGATTTATTCTTGTCTGAGAACATGATTCCCAGACTTATACTCCAAAGGGAGTCAGGCATCAGACCTGAGTGTTTCAAGAGATAGATAAAGACGTGTTTTCAAAATCAAATAGATGATTTGTAAAAACATCTTATCTCCACAGAGTGTTCAAGTGTTTTAAAAACAAACACCTAGCACCAAAGGTTTCTGGATGACTATTAATAATATGGATTTTTTTGTCTCATTTTATTCCTCTGCCATGTCCAACTACTATCATTGCCTACGCCTAAAAGCGATACTAAGATTTTAGCTTACAAAAGAAAAAAACACCCACAATAAATGTCTAAAATAGATTACAGGGTTCTAAAAGGTTCAACTCCACTAGTTTATTGTTGGAAAACCAACTATCTCCACCACAACAATGCTGATTTATTAAATTCAGGAGTATAAATATCCACCAAGTCACATTTCTTGTATTGTTTTAAACTAACTGTATTCTCATTCTGATTCTGATGAGGAGCCACTCTTAATAAGGACAGGACATTCCTATCAGCAATGGATTGGTCCTAAGACTGTAGTGCAGCATATGAGGCAGTGATTGTTTTTTGAATGTCATCAAAATGTCAAAAAAGCTCCATGAAGCATTACTTTGGTGTCTCTACCTCCAAAGACACACCTGACTGAGTCTGAACTAGGGTCGAAAAGGATCTATGTATGTTTTAATCATTGGATTTTCTGTTCATAAAAAGGACTATAAAAAAGATAAAAAATTTGTGGGTATTTGATTGTCATTTTAAAAATCAAAGATTAGGATTGAAATTCAATATATTGTTGTTTATAGGGGTCGATAAAGGATACACACAAATTTGTGTTTCTATAAACAATAATTGAAACAGTAAAAGATAGAAACAAAAGTGTTTTTTTTTTTTTTTTTTTTTATGATGTGCGACCGGAAGTTGTCGTTCATCAAATAACCACCATTATTTGTTTACTTTCTGTTATAATGTCCTATCCCGAGCCAAAAATCCATTGACCAAATCCAGTGATGTGCCGTGACCTCTAGGGTTGGGTAGGCACGTTGCAAATCGAGATCACCAATGACAATTTCATATGTTTGGGCTGGCAAGTGTTAATAAAAAAAAATCAACATCATAAAACCATTAAAGAAACATAAACAATTATTCAATAGCAGCCTCCATACTCTCCCAACAACATATATCTCATGACACGGCAGCACATTCGTTGTTTGCGTTGGAAACACAGGAACACGGAGAAAATGTCAACAACAACAACTCAGAACAGCCTCAGTGAGGCACATCCACAAAGCCAATCCAACCATTCACTGTAGAAGATATGAAACATTTTCTGACCTTTCCTTTGCTGAAGGTCTGGTAGCTCAGGTGTTAATCTCCCATCTTTTAAAAGTGTTTTTTTTCCTCAAAAGAAAGTTTCTCTATCGTATCTAGCGCTATCATCCTGTCTGTAGTGCCCACTAGCTAGAGAACGTAGCAGCTGTAGCAGCCACGCTGTATCAATTCACTAATGCACTGTGAACTTACGTATAGCATTTAGCATAGCACAATTAGCGTAGAGAGCTGCCTTTTTACGTAAATGGTTTTCATCTTGGGGAACTGCATGCACAAACATAAAAACACGCTATGGGGCCAGAGGCAGAGCAGCAATGTACTTTTGGAAGAGGGTGTGGCCTCCTCCTGCCTTACAGCGGAGCGAGACTGTGCAGCCGTACCAGGAAATAGCAATGTTTAGTCATTTGGGCTATGAAACGCACAAAATGCTGACACTTTCAAACTTATAGGTACTGTAAATTGAAAAATTAAATGGAAAAATTAAATATATATATATATATAATTATATTATAATTAAAACGAATAATCAAAATATAAATTCACCCATGGGTAGGCACTGCCTACCTTGCCTACCCTGACTGCACGTCACTGAACCAAAACATATACTGAGTGCATACCCTAAGAACTTGGGGACTTAATTAAAGACTCCAATCAACTTAACAGTCATGTTTTTGAATGTGTGGGAAAACATCTGAAGAAAACGAATTCAAGCACGGGAAAAAAAATAAAATAAATTCTTCCTCTAAGAACTTTATTTACACACATGCCATTTTCAAGTTCTTATGCATCTAATATGTTTGTGGCAATGCCACTCATGTACAAAGAGGAAGCTGTCCGTATTTTATGATTTTCTTTTCATTAAAAAACACATTTTGCTTTTCCAAAGGCTCTTGGAGGATGAGTGTGATCTTGAATATAAACAGCCAAATTGAGTTTTCTCTCCAGGGAGGAGGGCGTGACCCTGCATGACAGGGTGAGAAGTGCAGCCTCTGCGAGAAACTCAGGATTGCTGTGACTGTAATTCTTCACTGTTGAGAGGAGCCATTTGTGATGATATAGGCATCTAATTATAGAATGCTTCCAGGTTGGAGGTATATCAAATACAGAAAGCTATAATGAAAGATTGGGGTCGGTCCAGAAGTAACAGAGGTAATTATATCTGTTGGCTGTCCTGGAAATGACTGGAAGTAGCTGAATGGATTAGAGTGTCTGTACTGGTAATGCAGCCTCACCATGAGAATTAGGAACACATACAATCAGACGGAAGGATGAACGAATACCTGAAGAAGTTCAGGATTTATGATGTGCCAAACATAAGAGCTTTGTAGGAGGACAGCCTTTGGACACCAGAGGAAAGAATTTAGCTCAAACACATTTGACAAGTCTGCAAAATAGTACACCTTGTCAAAATCTTGCAGGATGACATTGAACTTGAAGAATCTCCATCGTGTGCCAATAATTAGTCACAAAGCTGCTCTGCAAAGTGGAAGTACAGAATGATTCAGGAAGTGTTCAAAGAAAATGTGAAAGCAGCGCTGAGTGGAAAGCTGTCAGTATTCCAGTGCCCACTCATTAGGTTGCACTCACTCTGAGTTTGAACAGTAGGCTCAGTATTTAACCCTTTATCGTCCACTCTTTGAAAGAGTTGGAAATACCTACAACTTTATAAAACCAATGACCAATTCACACCACAAATTCACAAAAAAGACATTGGAGAATTAATGTATTACAACTTAAAATGGGACATTTGTCAGGCTCTATACTAGAGCTTCATTCAAATACCATAGTCCACGACAATGTCAAACTGCAGTCCTGGAACCCAACATGGCAAACCAACCTTCCATTTGCTTCAAATTTTTGTATTTAATGTTAATAATCAATAAATATAATCAGTTACAGACATTTCGCAAAACTGTCATCCAAGTTTCGATCTTTCATACAAGTTGTTTTCATAATTAATACAGGTTTCTAATGTAACAGTTTTCCGGATAGGTAGTGCATGTGTAGACCCGATACTTGCTGAGAGGACCATCATCAGGCAATACTTTCAAAAGATGTCTCCACTTTTAACCTTGTCTCACAAAGTTTGTTAAAGTAACACAGAATGACTGATTATTTTTGCATGTGTGGCAACACGATTTCTGTATCTTATGCATGGTAAGCAACATGTAACCATTGTGGCCAGCGGAAGATTTGGTCATTTGTGCTGCGTGTCAAGTACTGTTGTGGTACTTCCTGGTAGTGACTGCAAAGCAATTGTCCATAATCCTTATCCTAGACCAATCACAGAATATAACTTCCAATCAAAAGTAAGTCGTGTATTTTCAGGCATTTATGCCACTTTTTTTCTCATTTAAAGTTGAGAATGCAGCGAATACGGGGGAGCGCTATGTGTGTTTATTTTTTCAGTCAGTTGGCACATGTGTCCAGTGAAAGGGGCAGTTGGCAGCTAGAATATTACTGGCAGTCCCCCACAGTGGAATGACTGAACTGGCACGGCCACTGAACATCTGTGTGAACTGAACATTCAAAAACAAATGAAAAATAAAGTTCTAATGTTATGGTTCTTGCTAGGGGGAGCTAATCAGTTGTTTATGGAGCCCATTTTTAGAAAATCTGCTTTAGGTCTTTAAGATGATCTCACATACCTTCAGATTTCTGAATCTCTGTCTCAAAACAGGCAGATTTAGTTCCAGATACATTGCTCATCAACCACTATTTTGTTGAGTCACAGAATTTGTCAAAATAGCCACTATGACTCATAGTGGGTGGTGGTGGCAAATCCTGTAACACAACAAAATGGTGGTTCCAGTCGTTCTGACAGCTTAAGTCCATGTTTACTTGTGAACTTCAGCCATTAAAGCCAATGGTTGATAGTGGCCCCACCAAAGCAACCGGATCACCATTTAGTCGGGTCACGGATTGTGTCACAACACCTGCTATCCCTTATATTTATATTAATTATTAGTATTATTATTATTGTTTCTGATTAGTTTTTTGTTCTTTTTCTGTTCTTCGCACCAACTACTAAGTTAGATTCCTCGTGCTGTTTTTAAACTGTACTTGGCCAATAAAAACCTTTCTGATTCTGATTCATACAACCACATGACCAAAATAGCAGGTTAAATTAACTCCTAGTTGCTCTAAAAGGACTTTTGAAGAAAATATCCCAACAAAACCTTTAGTATTATATTATGATCTTTTGATGAAACTTGCAACTGAAAGGGTACTACAGGTGCCCTTTAAAGACCTCAGGACAGACAATAAGCCCAGACAAACAGCACAGTCTTTTAAAAATTGATGCTAACAGCTCTGCAGTGTGTGGTACAGACCAGAAACCAAACAGTCCAAAGCGGTCCCTGGGTAGACAGCCTTGGCCCAGTGTCACTTCTGACAAGACACCACTGGGTAAACTGTGCAGGGGCAGCAGGGCTTCAGGTGACCTGACAGAGAAGTCACAACCTCTGAGCAGCAGAGGGTCTTTTCAACGCACACTGGTGCTCATGGCTGACATCGTGACACTCCGCATCAGTTTAATGTGGATAAAATAGCACACTTAACTTGTCCTTCTCTGCGACCCACTACCACCTGAGCCACGGGCGACCGTGGCTCAGGTGGTAGTGGGTCGTCTTCTGATCGAGAGGTTGGGGGTTTGATCCCAGTACCTGACTATGTGTCGAAGTGTCCTTGGGCAAGACACTGAACCCTAAGTTGCTCCCAGTGGTCAACTAGCGCCTTGCATGGCAGTCCTGTCCCACTGGTGTGTGAATGTGAGAGTGATTGGGTGAATGAGCTGATATGTAAAGCGCTTTGAGACTGCTTCAGTGTGGTGATAAAGCGCTATATAAAATCAAGTCCATTTACCATTTATATCAATCAAAAGCTGTGAAAACTACTGTTACCTTTCAAATACCACAAAATGGAGATTGTTACATTTCCTAAACATACTTCGAAAGCTTTTCGCCCATAATCACTCATTATAGTGTGACATTATTTCATGAAATGTTTCAGTATAGGAGAACAGTTGTGGTGGTCACTGCGGAGTAGCAGATCAACTTCTGTCTATATACGTACAGTATTGTGTATCGATATCTTGTATTTGATAAGATGGCTGCATCAGACATTTTAAATGAACTAGAACTGTTAATGATCTTGTGTTGATAGGGGGCAGACATAAGTTATTACTTCTTTCTGGTCCTTTACATTATGTTAAATGCTGTTGTTGCATTTGCATTTTAAATGAATTAAATAAACAATAAAATGAAATTAAAAAAAATGGTTAAGGAAGCAGGCCTGTAATCGGAGGGTCACTGGTTAGAATCCCACCTGGGTCATCGCTGTGGGATGCTGAGCAAGTCCCTTAACCCAAACTTGCTACAACGTGACTGCCTACTGCTCCTCAGGGATGGGTTAACAGCAGAGAGCAAATTTCATATTTGTAGCAGTTCATATATGACAATAATAAAGGTGATCTATCACCTCTGTATATCGCTATCCTTAATGACGTTAACGTTACAGTTTTGTTTTTTTTTTACATGCACACAGACTTTTCTTATCCATCAAAATCAGCAAATAATATTCAGTGAATGTGAACGCTGAACAACAAAAAGCTCAACAACGCCGTCAATATCCCGTCCCACTACTAGCAGAAATCACTTTAGAAATGATACCACAACAATATAGAAGTGTTTTTGTGTTTATTAAAAAAAACTTGGGTCGAACTCGGGTCGGGCTCTAATGTTGACTAAAGGGAACACATTTGTCAACCTCACTCAAATATCAGTGGTATTATAATCTATCTTAAAGTTAATATATAAAAATGTAAGAAGCCATTATTGGCCTGAATAAAGCTCTAGGCAAATGAATCCCTGATCCATGAAGGATTTACAAACCAATACTCATAATCAAGATGAGAAAAGAGCAAAGGATTTCCAATATGAGGGCCAAGGTAATGACTTAATTAGAGGCAATTCACCAGAGTACGCTAAACGTATGGGGAGGAAAAAGCCTCCTTAGAATGTTGAAGGAACAACTTAAAGACTAGACGTAATGGATTCCTCTCAGGTTAAAATGCAACTCCACAGGTCACACATAAATATTTAAAAAGTAGGAGCTGATGTAAGATGAGGAAACACAGATGCCCTAAAAAACACATTTCATCACCAAACCAAACCCTGGTTGGTGAAAAAACGTTTTTAAGCATGAAAGTGACATTTGTGCAGTATTGATTCTTGAGTCTTGGTTCATACGATAAGTGCCCTTCTTCTACGTTTGATATACTAACTAATATGCTAGTAGTAAGTATCAGTTTTATTTTGCTTTCTTCAATCTGTTTACGACAACTACGCCTGTTTTTCCTGCAAAAAGACTCTAATGGGGGGAAAGGGAAATAAAAAGGTAAATGAGTTGGATTGAATTAGATTTAACAGAAGAAGCAGCTGGTTTGTGTGACTTTTAAAAGGCTCTAAACTTTGACTTTATGCACTTTTTGTTCAGTGTTTCATCTCAATTGGCGTTAAATTCTGTTAAACTTACATTATAGTGCCTTATCTCGATCTTTTATCTACAGAGCATTAACTATCTGGAATGGTCTGCCTTACTATCTGCATCGTATTGAAGCTAAACAAGAATTTAAAAAGAAACTTAAATCACATTGTAGAATGGCTGTATTATTTTATTCATGATGATTATTAAATGTGTGTTTTAAAATGTCTCATTGGGTATAATATAAACTGTATTTGTAACTGAAATATCAAAGTTAATGCAGTTGTCTGTATTTGTATTTTATTGTTGTCTCTGTGGACCCCAGGAAGACTTTGAGAGCAATATTGCAAAATATAATTTTTGGGATTTTCTTACAAGATATCAATTATTATCATAGAATAATAATCCACTGTTTATCAATATTATTGGTATCATAAACCATGCATTGTGTCCACACTCACATATACAGTACCTTCCAATTAATCCTAGCATTTTTAGATTTTCAAGTTAAAGTTAATGATTAATCATGTTTTAATCATCAAAGTAAAGCTGCTTTGTTTTTTCACAACCCACTGTTAAATACAGACAGTTTAATTACTTTCCACAGCAGCCTTGGAGATGTTTTGATCTCTTTAGACTCAAAATGTATTCTTATTTTTTTTTTTTCATAAAGAAAAATACATTCTTATGATGTGCTGTTCACCACTCAAAAAAAAAAAAAAAAAAATGATTGAAGGAATGAAAAATGTGAGGTTATATTTACCAGAATGAGAGACGAGTAAGAAAGTTACAGCTACTTTATTCTCATGGAAACTGATTTTTTTTATTGGTGGCTCATATGGAAATCTCATAAAACAAGATACACACCTTCTACTACACATCTACATATCTTCTATATTTAACAGGATTTTTAGATCTATTACTGAATCAGGTTTTTCAACTTTGGGATAGGGACCCCATGTGGGGTCGCCAAAAAGTTCTGAAAAATTAAATAGATTTTTGAAATTGTTTAATATGGTGTATTTCTATACTTTCACTTTGTGAAATATAAATCTAGTTGAAATAAAATGCAGTTTTAAAAAAAGAAATCTGAGCTCAAACATGATCAAAAACTAATTCTAGAAAAAATTATTGATATCAAAATGGGGTCACGATCCAAAAACAGTTGGGTATCACTGCACTGTTTCTTTTCACCTTTTTACAAAATGAGATTCTTTAAAATGTGTTTTATCATTTGTTTAATTCTATCATTATGCTCTACTAGTACAGTGCCCTTCGGAAGTATGCTTTCATGTGGGAGAATAAGGGGTATAATTGCGTATTTTTGTATCTTTCTGTTGTGTTTTTGTGCATTTTTTGTATAATTATAGTTTTTTGTTGCCATTGCAGTGTGATTCTGGAATCTTTTTGTGTCTTTTAGTGTATTTTTGTATCTTTTTTAGTGTAGTTTTGTGTATTTTTGTATGAATATTTAGTTTTGTGTATTTTGAGTCATTTTCATATGTGTGTTGTTTGGTGTATTTTTCTGTAATGTATGTATTTTTGAGTAATTTTGTGTTTTTGGAGCCTTGTATATTTTTATGCATTTCTGTTGTCATTTTGTGTACTTTTTGTATAAATATTGTTTAGTTTTTGGTTTTATTTTACTCATTTAGTATATTTATATTATAAATAGTGTGTGTGTTTATAAATAGTGTGTGTGTGTGTGTGTAAAAAAGAGAGACCCAAAAGTACCACAAAAAATAAATGTTTTGCAACACCAAAGTCGCAAATCTCTCTCAACGGCTCTGTTTGAGTTCACCGTGTACATCCCGATGTAGTGCACGCACGCGCATCAGCCGTGTGTGTGTGTGTTTGTTTACGTGCTAGCATCTTTCTTAGCACAGAGTAGAATATGAGAAGAAACACTCACCGTTGCGCAGAACAAACAATAATCATAGTGGACCCATCCGCTCAAAAAAAAACGTTAATTCCTCTGTCAGAAGAAGCAAAATGTTTGCGACAAGGTAATGACCATCAGCACAGGCCCCGCCCACACTCATGGAGACGAAGGAGGAAGTGCAGTCTGTGACCCGAGATTTAAAGTAAGTTTGGAATCACGGGAATAATATTAAATAACCATAAAATATTAATTTAAATGACTTTTAGCTGTACAAAAACCTTTTTAATATCGACCTTTTTAGTTTTTAACCCAAACAACTGCGACACGGTGACGTCATGAACCCGGAACCGGAAGTGGCGTGCTCTGGGTATTTGGAACGTGGAGGAATAGCAGTTGATTCACAGTTAATCTGTTTCGCCTTCAAAATGGATGCCGGAAGTCGTCTTTCAATAGATGGTGCGCTAGCGCCCCCTCACGCCCTGAGGTCAAAAGTTGAATAGGTTTCATTTCGGGGCCGTCCAGAAGTGAAATAAAATTAAAATAAACATTTTGAAATGACCAAATTACTCCAAAACAGATACACGCACTCGGGGTATTTTGAACCCGTCGACCGAGTTTCAGGTCGAACTGGCACCGCGTCGGGGAGATATTTGCTCCACACACACACACACACACACACACACACACACACACACACACACACACACACACACACACACACACACACACACACACACACACACACACACACACACACACACACACACACACACACACACACACACCTCCCTTGAATTATAATATAGATAGATAGTTGTATTTAAATAGTTTTCTAAGCAAAATGTAAAAATATATCGCCCAGCTCTATTTAATATATTTGCTAGTAGAATGATCAAACTGTGGCTCTGTGGTGCACAGTATGAAAGAAGTTTGCCTTCAGTTTTGTGTTGTTCTGTATTTATTTATAAATGTATGTATTTTCTATTAAATTGTCATGTAGTTCAAACAATATATTAGACTATTCATGATAACGGCTGAAAGTAGCTTCCTTGTACAAATGTAACAGTTCATTTGTTTTTTATTAGGAAGGACAAAATTCAAGAAATCAATTTTTTTCCCACCCTAAATGTTAATGTCAAATTGCCATAAGCTGATAATAAACACAATGCAACATTAATAATTTATGAGTGGCTTTTCAAATGAACAGGAGAAACAAAATAATCTGCATTGGCAGCCATGTCTCGATGCCTGGAGGCATCAGAAAGCTGGAAGTAACGTACAGACAGAGTTTATGCATCCAGTACTAACTGTTCCCAGCAAGTTCATAAGTGACCTGGAAGAAAATCTGTTGAATTATAGAATTATGGAGAATGCATAACTTTAGATCCCCATTTATCGCTCACCACTTTGGATTTTTCACACTCACGATGGTTCAGTCTCACGACTTCACCCTTTCCGTGTCTATGTAGGAATATAATTGGTTGAGCTCTAGGAACTAATGCCTTCCTATGTTTTGTTCATTTTGTGATGTTCATGTCATCAGTGTCGAATGAGTCTGAGGTTAAATGGTCTTTGCACACAGCTTTAAACTCCTCGCCTCGACTGGTGCACTTAATATGTCACTATATCAAAAAGTAATGGTAGAACATGTCTCAACATCTATTATTAGCCGACCATTGACAGAAAAATACATGCTATGCTTGTAGATGAAGGTTGGTGCAGAACTACATAGGAAACTACTCTAATTGTGAAAGTGAACAAGTTTTGTGTGTTTTTTTTTAATGAATTTGTTTTTTATTGAATAAACGGTTTCATTCCACATTTACAGGGAAATCAACAAAGTTCATATTGACTCAACTCTTCTATCTGAACCCAACTATGCTACTTAGTGAATTCTTCCAAATACCAACCTAATGTTAAAAGCTATTTACATTTTTTTTTGTTTTGCACAAAAGACTGGAGTGACATTTAAATCCAGTAAAAGTGAAGTAACTGCATGTGGGCACAGAAAATAAAGTTATTTTCCTGGAATGGCTGGTCCAGATATAAAGAGCCACAGATTATGGTTTATAAAAACTTTAAAAAAAATAAAATTATGGTTTTCAAAGATATAAGTACAAATATATTGTGACAAATGACATTTAATAACAGTTCTTTGCAGCTTCTTTGTGCTGCCCAGGTCATGTTGTCCTTGTCTTTGGAGACATGGTAGAGTAGCACTCCACATGGCACTGAACCATCTCAAGCACCAGGGAAACTACGTCAGGGTGCTCTCCAGAGAATTCAGTTTAGCCTTCATAACATCATCCTGTTGAGAAACAATCACACGTGGACATCTCCACCCCCATCTGCCACTGGTAAAAACAGGATTATTTCTCATTCCTCCATGACCATGAGAATCAGCAGTGGCGCCGCCAGCCGGAATCCTGAACGCACTGTGCATAAAAATAATTATTTGTTTTTGGGGAGGAGATAATACAGATGCTGGTTTGTAATAGGCTAAACATGCTGAGTCCACTAAAGGCAATTCATTGAAGCCTAACATACATAAAGGCCAATGATTGTAATTTACGTCATCTGTCACTAACTCTTGAAGCCTACCATAACGAACGCGACTGAAGCGATTAGATTACACTCAAAATCAATGTAAATGATGAAATCTCCAACAACTTCCCTTCAAGCCACCCAACTTGTGCGATTCTCAAAGTTGAAAAATGTGAACTTTCCAAGCGACATCTCCCCCGTCGTTCACTGTCTGTGGAGCTGAGGCAGCAGCCCCTCCCTCCCGCTACAGTGAGACGGCTGCAGCTGTAAACTTCCTCAACTTACCGGGGCAAAATCAAAGTGGTTGACTTCTTGAATATACTTCGTGAATTGATCATTTAAACCGTAAAAGCAGCGCTGACTATGATAAGTGCATCAGCACTGAGAATCAGCACTGGATTGCCCCTAAGGTCGAGTCCACTTCTGTACACACACGACTGCTCAGCTACCCATCGCTATAAGAGCTTCACCAAATTCATGTCGGGTGGAGATGAGTCGACCTACAGGTACATCTAAAAAGTGAAATATTGTTTGTCACTCATTTCAGAAAGTGAAACCCATATATAACATAGACTCATGACACGTAGAGGGAAATATGTCAAGCCTGTATTTCTTGAAGTTTAGATGATTGGGTCTTACAGATAACGAAAACTCCAAATTCAGTGTGAAATTTGAATATTACATAAGATCAATAAAAAAAAGGATATTTTAAAAAGAAATATCAGGCTTTGAAAAGTATGCGATAACACTTTATTTGAAGTTTTATACATAACGGCTGACATAAAGGCTGACATTATAACATGACACCTGTCGTTTTAGAGGATTTTCACTGATTTTTAAAGACCCACAGAATATTTTGTACTATGACAATCTAAAATCTGATTCTGAAAGATTTGACTCTCTAGTTTCATCAGAAACCGTAATCAGCAGTTGAATAGAGGCAAGTTTCACACAAATCGCCAGTTTGTGACAAAAACATCTTTTTCTGAAAAAATCTAATAGTGACTGAAGCAATTTTTTTTTTTTTTGCTTTAGTGACACCTCAATATTAGTTTCCTTCAATAAAACTACAAAAACAACACGGAGACCGGGCTTTTGATGGCAAAATTATTAATGGATTTCTTACTGTATTTTGGCCGTCCTCCAAGTCTCTCCCCCGTCATTCTCCACACACGCAACTTCCTACTTCTCCCAGACATGCCCAGTCTCACCGCTTTCCCCGTTGTTTGATAGTTTTCCCTCACCATTATGACACTCTCAATAGTCCACTTACAGTAGTTCTACACATGCTTTGGTCGAATGTGAGCTGCTGGGAACTTCAGCATCAACTCTCGTAGCGCCGTTTTCTGTCTTGTAAACTCTTTTCCTCTTTCCTCTGAGCTCTGCCCAACATGGGTGATCTCTCATCCAAAGGTGTGCTGCTGCCACCTACATGGCAACAGTTGGTCACTACACTATGATACAAGCTCAATATTCACAGGAGAGTCTCCTAGCAACCCCAGCTGAAAAACACAATTCACGTCTTTAGACGTCTTTGGCAGGCAATGAGTTAAGTGCCGTTCTTTACCCTAACCCATACTAGAACCCTCCACTTAACCCAAAACATGCCAACATAGCTCCAAAAGTGTCATAAATTAGCAAACAACACTTAATGACAGCCTTCACCTTTTTCATGCCAATGACAGCATAATGTCAGCCTTATGTATACAACTTCAAATAAAGTGTTACCAAGTATGTTCATTTCTATGCACATTTGGTTGGGCCTCCTTTAGCATAAATTACTACATCAACGTGGCGTGGCTTGAAGGTAATCAACCTGTGGCACTGTAGCCCACGTTACTATCAAAATCCTCTTTATTGGTCATGTGTGTTAAACACACAAGGAATTTGGCGTGGATGGGCTGTGTTCTCTCTGTGCAATGTAAACAATAAATAACAACAATCAACTAAAAATATAAACAGTAAATAAAGATGAATATGTACAAGTCTAAATAGGATAATAGTGCAGTGGTGAGGAGTGCAAAAGGATGACGTACACAAGGTAACTTCTTTTTCAGTGTTCACAATGAAGAGTATGTAGATGAACATTTAAATTAAATAATATACGTATATGTACATTCACAGTGACAGTTTAGCAACAGTAACCCTCAGGTCATCTGCATTGTTGGCTCCAGTGTCCCTCATCTTTCTCTGGACAATAGCCCATAGATTATCTGGGGTTCAGGTCAGGCCAACCAAGCAGACTAACACCATGATCATTGAAGCAGCTTTTGCTTTGGCAGTGTGGGCAGGTGCCAAGTCCTGTTGGAAAATAAAATCAGTATCTCCATAAATCTCAACAGAAGGAACCATGAAGTTCGCTAAAATGTGTAAATGCTGCGTTGACTGTGAAACACAGTGGACCAACTTTACACTGGACTTCAAGCAACGTAGAGTTTGTGCCTCTTCACTCTTCCTCCAGACACCAGCTGTGATTCCATTACCATTGGAAATGCACAAAAATCTAAATAGCGCAATAAACACTGGGAACGGAAACACCTGAATTAAAAAAAACAAAACAAAAATTAACACTCAACTATCGCCAAAAAGTTTTTCCGCTTTCAGAAGGAGGTTTTTCAGAAGTTTCGATATTGAAATTTGTTGCAAAAGTGCCGTGGAAACACTTTTTCCGCAACTGCATGTCACATGACGTGACGTACCTGGTCGCATGACCACTTCTCTCCAAGAAAACAACGCAGTATGTATAGACAGAAGAGGAGACCGGGTCACTTCTTAGCATTATAACTTAAACTGTACTGCTGCCACAGTAGACGTGAAACAACAAAGGAATACAGAGTGTTATAAGGAGGTTTGGAGCATCTATCTTCCTGTCTCGCGGGATGAAATTTCACAGGAGTTACGAGGCGCCGGCCCAAAACAACCTACAATGGAAACACGTTCAAAACGCAACTATACTATACTATACTATACTATACTATATAGAAAATCTGTGGTAGGAAAAGAAGCTCAGCAGCAGTTCCACTTCCTAAAATTGCTCAGGAAACAAAAACTGGACGAGGATCTGCTCATAACTTACCACCGTGCAACCGAGCAGAGCATGGTAACACTCACTTCCTCTCAGTGTGGAAGGCTGGATGCAGAGAATTATAAACACAGCCCAAAGGTCACAGGCTGCTCTGTACACAGACCGTAGAACACGGCCAGCTCTCACTTCTTAAGCAGAACAACTAACATCATTAAAGATGACTCTCACCCTCAGGTCAGGGCTTAAGAGCACATAACTTACCTCAGGTGTATATTTTTTATTATGTGTGCACATACCACAGAGTAGTGTTCCAATTTTATTGTAACTTCAATGACGATAAAGGCTACTCGGTTCATTTCTATTTTATTATATTCCACTTTTTTTAGAAAGCTTTCTAAGACATAGTGTGCCCACAATCTTCTTTGTAGCTTATCCCAAAGGTTAGCTCACTGTGCAGGCCATTCCAAACTCATCCAAGCATGTCTTGATGGTCCTGGCCTGTTGGAATAGCAACAGACCTTTCCCAGTTGGAAGCATAACATTATCCTTGTACTGTATGTCCATCTGTGTTTTTTGCTGTTGTTGTTTTGTATTTGCTGTTGTCAATTTTTGTATTTTTTTTTTGTCTTTTTTTGTACTTTTGTATACGTTATTATATATATATATATATATATATATATATATATATATATATATATATATATATATATATATATATATATATATATATAAATGACAAGTGTTAAATCTAAATGATAAATGTTAAATCGAAATGATAAATGTTAAATTTAAATGCTAAATGTTAAATCTAAATGTCACGGGTGAAATTAAATATTAAGCCAATATACAAATTCACCAGAAGCACCAAAATAAAAGCTCATTTAACATTTAAATTAACATATAACACAAACAAATTTCACAAATATTGCTGTACATCTGGTCAAAAGTAACATTTAAAAAAAAATTGTTGTTTGCTAAATGCTTCAAAATGTTGCTGTTTATTTTAGCATGTGCAACTTTACAAGCGGTACCCCATATCATTTTGTGTATATTTTGAGTAATTTTGTTTGTCTACTTTTGGGACCACACAAAAGTAGTCCGAGGGCCGCATGTTGACCCCGGGTTACCAGTAGCCCATGTCTGCTATTGTGTATCTGTTTTTTCCGTAGACCGTTGTATACATAGCCTATACGTAGCCTTTTCCAAAGCATTCAGTTGCTCTGTAAAGGCTGGTTTTTGGGTTTTCTTTGGAGGCAAAATCAAAGTCTTTATACACTGGTAGACCAGCATTGATTACAATTAATGTGAGCAGTCTAAGCTTTAAGTAAAAAACGCATTTGCCCATTCAATACCATAAATTAGTAGTGTCGAGAATGTGGTAAATAAATCACAGTTAAGAGCAGTACTTTTTTTGCAAATGGGACAAAGAGCTGTACTTGTTAAGCAGAATGTGTAGCTAATGTGCACCAGAGGGCATGAATGTGACATTGCTTCTATCGTTTGATTTTTTTTTTTTTGCTGATGCAAACCAAAGCACTGCTGGAGGAAGGGTGAATGAAGAGCACAGCAAAAATGAAAATGATGGGATGGCAGACATCCTCATCCTCTTTAGAACATTATCCCCAATAAAGTCTCAGCATTTTACACAACAACTAATCCTCTTAATGGCTGTCTGTATACAATAAAAAGCTTTTTTGAGTCTTAATATGTGTACAGTAGTGGCCTCAGTGTTTCGCAGATTTTTTTTTACAGTGCAATTATGGATGTATTTTTTTACAGCGTATGAACGTGCATTGCGTTCTGTGTCCTGATTGGCTAATGCTGCATTCACCTACCAGCGACACATCCAACTCGGTGAGTATCACTTCCTGGTGAAGCGAGGAGCAGCGCTTCTTTTTCTCCTCTCACAAACATAAACCACCAGTGAAAAAAGCCAATGTGATTAGCGGCTAATGCTATCCCACCTCAGTGCTACGGAGAGAACTATTACCTGCTACTACCACCTCCTCGCTGATTCTCCACCACGCCTAATCCTTCCTAGTCCAGTCCCGATTATAAAGGCCGTGTCATACAGCTCCAGGTGGTCACACACAGCTTCTACTCCATGTTTGAATGGACCGGTGTCCGTGTTGACGGCCTGACGTCATCGTCAACAAAGACTCTGATTGCGTTCGGCAACAATGTCTGATCGCTAGCAGTGTGACTCTGAAGTCCTGTATGTTTGAAAACAGGTTTATATTTTAAAATCTACGAAGGTTTGAACTTTGAGAGTTTTTAAACAAGAGAGAAATGTTCATTCCTGTCTGAGAAAAGTGTACAAAGTGTGTGGTGAGGGGTTTCACAGCCTTAAAACATGTATAATATTTGTAAAAAATACAGCTTACTACTTCGCTGACTTTGTCTATTGCGGGTTATTTCTAGAACGTAACCTCCGCAATAAAGGAGGGACTACTGTAATAAAATCAGCAACCTGGTCGCATTATTACACATGCTTTCACACTGAGGTCTTGAGAATTTTTCTCCGTTTGGTCTGAAATTGAAAGACAAAGCTACCGAAGCAAGATGAAGATTGTGTCACGCTCAAGGTTGAGCACGGAGCCATGACCCCTGTGGTGGGAGATGCGCTGTGAGCTTCTGGTGAAGGCTGTATAACACTGGAACGCCTCAGTACCTTTGCTCCCATATGGTCAGCCCTACGTGCATGTGGAGGGGCTAGTTACTGCAACAGATGGGAAGATCAACATGGAAAGATTTTCACCGTGGTTAGTGACTTGTCTTCTAATGCTTGCTTAGAGCTACCATCTGAGCAAAAATAGAAAAAAAAAAAAAAGAATAAAAACCCAAATTAGACCAACATAGGATAGTTTGTTGTACATTTATAAATACCAATTATGTAAAACAGCAAAAGTGCTTCAGTGCTTTTAAGCTACGCTTCTGCCAAATGCATTTTACAGTCTGATTTAAGGGTAACCATAATCTATCAAATGGATTCTATCTATCAAGTCAGCGTTACAGTGCTGCAGCACAAAGATGTTTAGCTGCTCGTTTTGCATGATGCAAATTCTGCTTCTTCTTGTCTTTTCCCTGAAAGTATCTTCATCTGCACAAAACAGGAACAACATGGGTCTGATGCAAGACATTACAATTTATCATTACTAGTTGTTTGCAGGGCAGCGATTTCTTTCTATAACAGAAGAAACCCCGGATTTCATCATACAATGGCTTCACCTGAGAGATTCAAAGGCTGTAGGGGAAAGTCATGGATGCTGAAAATGAATCTGAAAAAGAGCGAAAGAGCTCGTTACTCTAACAACCGTTGAGAATGCCAGTCAGAGAAGTACTTTTCTGCTCAGTTGGATCCCTTTTCCAAGAAGGCCTTGGGGCAACCAACTTAGAAAAAGCACACGATGGTTGTGTATGGAGAGGATAATGGAGCTACATAAGCATGTGCTTTAAATGTCTCTGAAGAAATGGCCACCATTAAGCTAGCACTGCACAACAGATTCTAAAATTGGGAATAGCTGCGAGCAAAGCAGCAAATTACAATGCTAATGTGACAATAACAAAAGTGTGTATCCACCTGGGATTGACTGAGCAACTGTGCTAATTCATTCCCTTATTCAGTTGGTTGATGACTACAATTATAAAGTCGGGTTCATTAAAATCTAAAAACAAGGAAGCACTTATAGAGAGGGTAAGCAAGGCTGAAAATAAACTTTAGCAATTTTCTAATGGCCATTGTTCCCATGGTAATGTAAAATAAAGGACACATTATTATGGAAGTAAAGATTCAGGTGTCAGAAACTTGTACATGACTGGAAGAGGAGAAGAAAACAAAAATAACACTTGATGAATTTGAGCTAATGATCACTGAAATGCAAAAGCAGAGCCAAAAAATTCCTCGTGTGTACAACATACACTTGGCCAATAAAGATGATTCTGATTCTGATTCTGATTCTGAAAAAAGAATAAAAACGTCACAACTGAATGTGGCATCAGCATGAGTGAGAAAAGATTGTCTAGATTTCACAGAGTACATCTACACAAACTCAAATAACTTTTGGAAGTGTGAGCTAATAGAACTGCAAATATGAACATGTGTATTTGGTAATTCGAGCACACATGTTGCACGATGACAAGTCTGGTGTAGAATTATATTCAGTGTGGCACAATCCAGAATATTCATTGTAATAATATTTCTTATTATTGTTATTATCATTATTCAAAATATTTTTATTATTATTTAAATAAAACCAAACAAAATTGCAACACTTAATATACCTTCATGTGAATGTTTTGGAAATACAGTATATATCAAATGTCAATTCTTGCATTAAATCTGACATAATATGGCGCTATATAGACACATACGCATAACAGTAACAATATTACTTTTTTGGGTAACAAATTTAAGTAACATACTACACTGAAAATACTGGTAAATAAATTACTTTACTGTTCTATAGGAATGTACTTTCCGTTTTTTCCAGTGGGCGTGCACTGTAGCTGTTCCCACTCAACGTTCTTGAAGCCAATTTACAACACTTAGGGCCGATTCCATCTTGCAAATTTGACGTCATTTGGAGCCAGAGTCTGTGCAGTAGGGTCCGGTGGGAGGAGCCCTGGTAACACGCCCCGCCCATTTAGCGTACTGCCCTGATGACTTATGCAAAAACATAAGTATCTTTCCCGCTGGAAATTCTACCGACGTCTTGTTCAGATGATCAGATCATAGAGGGTAGTACTAGTACTAGTAGCTCAAAAAGGACAAAAAAACTGAACGGAAAAGTTTAATGGTGTCTCGACTTTCCTTCAAGACGCAACTGCTATTCACAGAGAGAGCTACGCAAGATCCGAGGCTGTCAATCATCGTCATATATGACGTCAAATAACTTATTTAAAACAAACTTCACAGAAAAATGAGCACTTGAACACAATGTAGGGTGATAATAACTAATGATCACAGCAGAGTCTAGGTTTGAAAAAAAAAAAATATGTGACGAGTATTTTAACTTTACAGTTTGACCAACATCCCATCCGTTATCATTGTGGAGGTGGGGTTTATGACCTATACTGCAGCCAGCCAGCAGGGGGAGCTCTAAAAATGAAAGCTTCACTTCCCCGTGAGCATGCTTCGTCCATTCTTTTTACAGTCTATGGTGTTTTCCCGTGTAAAGTCTGCTTTAAAAGTGGAGCGGTATCATGAGGAATACCAGGAAAAAACTAGAACAAAAATGAGCCCTGTGCTGTGTTTCTCTGATTATGAAGTCACAAGCAGCTTTTACGTAAACTTAATGGGAATAATTTGACATTGCTCTTGCTGTAACGTCCGGATCACTTGGTTGTGAACATGTAGCAAGGAGCCCCTAAAATGCACAGAGCCTTCGTCTGATGACTGTAGATCATCTTCAGAAAACTCTTCTTTCCTTTAAGATCCAAAATGCATAACGTCTGCGCTAAAATCCGAGTCATTGTGTGTCCCTTCTTTACGTCACTAATGCTTTGCGCTATAGTTCCTCCGCTTCTTCTCAGAAATGGAAAGAAAATAACCACATTTATTGTCTTATAATTCTAATGTCCCAGTATTTGCACATCTGGACAATAACCTATTTTGGTTTAAGCCATATTTAGTGTCTGTAAATCTACTTTGTTACCGTCCACCACTCAATATCACAAACTAAATTGCGGATACAGACATCCGAACACATTAATCAACACGTGTAGAACCCTAACCCTTTCAACAAGATGGCGAACAAGATGGCGCCAGCATGTACCGGCTGCCGTCTGCCCGCTCTGCTTGAACTTTTGTTTGTAGCCGCATTTATCGGTTTTCTGTGCAAAAACATCACTGCGTTGATAGTTTACGACCGCCAGGAACTTATTCTTCTTAATTGTTCACATGATGTATATCTGGGCTTCAACTCTAAGGATCAAACATCCAGACTTCCTCCTCACTTGGCGTCAGTACCTGACTTCACCTGTTCTCCGGAGGAAGGGTGCCAAAAAACGGGGTAAACGTGGTGGAGTCCTGTTGAGGATAAAGGCGTTCTGGAGGTCAAACCCTGGGACTGATCCTGGATGGCAGTTAACATATGGATTACGGTGGATTCAACCCGTGGCTCCAGTGTGTCTGGTCTCCGGCTTGCGTCACCTGCCGCTCGAAGCGCCGCTCCGCAGATGCTGTCACCGGCATCGGGGTGTGGATCACGGGTGGCTTTGTCCGCTGCGCCGCAGCTCTCCACAGGCCGACGAGGAAGTGACTCTACGCCTCGGCTTGCAGAATGCTAGATCGCTAGCCAACAAATCTCACCTCCTGAAGGACCTTTTTATGTCCCGCGGATTGGATCTGATGTTCATTACGGAGACATGGCAACGGGAAGAGGACTACGTTCACCTTAATGAGCTGTGCCCTCCGGACTGCTCCGTGTTTGGCACTCGTATACAGAGACGCTTTCAGCTCCAGACTGTTGGACATAAACACGTTCAACTCCTTCGAGCTCCAGATGTGTAAGGTTGGAAATGAACACTCTTTTTAATGTGTTTTAATCTACCGACCTCCTGGTCATACTTGTTTATTCCTAGATTAATTCTCTGAGTTTATGTCATCTATTGTTAAGGTGGAGAGTGTATTAATCCTTGGTGATTTTAATCTACATGTTGATAATTCCTCCTGTCCTATGGCAGCTGAGCTGATGTCTCTAATGGACTCTTTTCACTTTGTGCAACATGTGTCAGGTCCAACACACACTAAAGGTCATACTTTAGATTTGGTCTTTTCTTTTGGTTTAATGATTGACCATCTAGGTATTGAAGACTTACAAATAAGCGACCATTGCTGTATCATATTTAATCTGTCAATCACACTGGCACAGACTACTTCTAATGTGAAAAAGATGTTGACACATTTATGACAAACTTCAATAGCCATTGTCTGTCTGTTTTGGACACAGTAGCACAAGTTAAAAATACTCCAGGCTCTAATAAGAAACCTTGTCCGTGGATGAATGAAGCTATTTTTAGCTTTAGGAGAAGCTGCCGATAAGTGGAACGGTTGTGGAAAACCACTAAACTAGAGGTGCACAGACTCTATTTAAAAGAAAAGATAATGGAGCTAAATGAATTAATAAAGCATGCCCGCTCTGCTTATTTTACTAATCTTGTTTTGCAAAATAAGAGAAACCCCAAGGTTTTGTTCAATACTATTGAAAATCTTGTTGCACCCTCACCGTCCCATGTGCCTGTACACACACAGGAGGACTGTAACAATTTTTTAAATTTCTTTGTAAATAAAGTACAAGATATCAGGGCTAGCATCACTCCTCCCTTGGTTAGCTTGTGCAGTGCATCAGCCCCTGTGAGCTCATGGTCCTCCTTCACTCCTGTCAGCCTACAGGATGTTCAGGTTTTAGTAGGAAAGATGAAACCCTCATCGAGCACTGTAGACATTGTTCCTACTTCTCTGCTTTTAAACGTTTTTGATGTTGTTGGTCCTTGGGTGGTAAAATTGATAAACCTCTCACTTTTATCTGGCTCGGTCCCCAGCTTTTTTAAACATGCGATAATAAACCCCATTCTTAAAAAACCCAATCTTGATCCGGGGGAGCCTATAAACTACCGGCCCATATCTAAGCTTCCCTTCATGTCTAAAATCATGGAGAAAATGGTTGCTAAGCAGCTAACCTCATACATGGAACAGCATGATATTTATGATAAATATTAATCTGGTTTTAGATCAATCCACTCCACTGAAACTGCTCTTCTGAAAGTTTCTAGTGACGTGATGATGGCCGCTGACTCTGGTCGTTACACAGTTTTAGTTTTACTTGATCTGACAGCTGCCTTTGATACTGTAGATCATAGTATACTGGTTGATCGACTCAAATCTGAGATGGGGTTTTCTGGTACTGTTCTCCAATGGTTTACCTCTTACATTAATGGAAGAATCTTTAATGTTGCTATTAACGATGTTATGTCCAATATGTCCAACCTGTCATGTGGAGTAGCCCAGGGCTCTGTTCTGGGTCCTGTTTTGTTTTTATTGTATCTGATGCCTCTTGGTCAGTTGATCCGTGGTTTTAAAAATGTGTCTTATCATTTTTATGCTGACGATACCCAGTTGTACTGCTCCTTTAATGACTCAGAGTTTCACTTTTTATCCGAGATCTTAGACCGTATATCCTGTATCAAAAACTGGCTGTCATCAAATTATCTCCAGATAAATTCAAACAAAACAGAAACTCTGATCATTGCTCCTGATAAAAACATTCCTCTAATTAAAAACTCTCTTGGTGATCTGGGCTCATCTGTTAAAACCAGCCTCAGAAACCTTGGGGTTGTTTTTGATCAGTCCATGTCTTTTGGAGGGACATTGACTAAAAACTGTTTTTACCACCTGAGAAATATCTCTAAAGTGAGGCATCTTTTATCAAAATCAGATCTGGAACTGGTCATACACGCATTTATATCATCTTGTATTGACTACTGTAATTCTGTTTTTACTTGTTCTAATAAGTCGACCCTAAACAGACTCCAGATCGTTCAGAACGCTGCTGCCAGACTTTTAACTGGTGCTTCTAGAACATCCCACATCACCCCCATTCTTGCTTCTCTGCACTGGCTTCCAGTTAAGTTTCGCATAGAATATAAAATATTAGTTCTCACGTTTCGAGCATTACATGGTCAGGCCCCTAAATATATCTCGGACTTGTTGTGCCCCTACTCATCAGGGCGATGCCTTCGGTCTTCAGGTCAGGGTCTCCTAAAGACCCCAAAAAATAAATTTAAAACCAGAGGAGACCTGGCGTTCCAGGCTGTAGCTCCCAGACTCTGGAATAACCTGCACCAGTCTCTCAGGGAGCTCAACTGTGTGGACACTTTTAAAAAACTGCTGAAGACTACACTTTACAGTAAAGCTTTTAGTTAACTGGATTTTAAATTTTTTTTATCCATTAATATTGCTGTTCTTATGATATTTATGCACTCTTGTTTTATTATTCTATTGTGTTGCACTTGTACTTTTACCACAACTCTGTACAGCACTTTGTGATTTTATCTGCAAAAAGCGCTTTATAAATAAACTACTTACTTACTTACTTACTTAGAACAGATTGAGTATGAGTCCCCAATGTTGTCCCTGGTATTAGTGGCACAGTCCATGTTTTCTAACTTGGGTGCTTTGTCCTCTGCAAAGATATGGCTTTCTGTGAAGCTGATGGATGAGTTCCTCCGTCACCCACGTTTGGAGTCGCAGCTTAAGTAAGGGGTGTGTAAATCCCCAAGGTTACTGCACCACAGCACACCTCCCCACACTCTCCCATCACAGATCCTGTTAGTCTGCATTACTGCAGAAGATAGCGTGTGATTACCAAAAAAAATACAAAAAACTTTGTCTTATATACTTCAGCAGCTCTGCAACTGTGATAAGTGGCTAACCAACAAGAATTTTCCCTTCAAACACACTCTAAACCAGGGTCACCAACCTTTCTGAAACTGTGAGCGACTGCATAGGTACTGTATAGTCTGAAGGGCTACCAGTTTGAAAAGAGCCTCTTAAATACTAAATGTTCACGGTTCCACTTTAATTATAGGGTAAATTAATAAGGAAGGCTAGCAGTAACTTCAAAAGGTAGAACAGTTCAGGTTTCAACATGCAATATACTTAATTTCTCCTGATTTATGCAATCCTTTCATTTTCTACATTTCATAGAAAACCATCATGTTCCTAGCTACTAACAAACAACTTTTGACTAATCGTGTGACATGGAACATTTGTAAAATGAAACAATTAATATATTTGAGGATGTTGTATATATCACCATTGACCATACACCAAATTTGCAGCACTTAAAAACATTTGTCACAATGTTAAAGAGAAAATAAACATTTAAAGGCACACCATGGACTTGTAGACCTAAAGAGTTGACCCATATGAGTTATTTTAAATGATTCCTCAGGCCAATATACAGCGCTTGACAGTATCAATGCTCCGAGCGGGGCTTCCCTTTTGAAATACCGCCCATGTACCTTTGGAGGAGACGGACCGTCTTTGTCCAAGTCATGTGACCTGGAGAATGCTTGGAGAATGTTTCACTTTACGGCAGTCACGTGACCACAGGCTTGGATATATACAGTTCCCACATGACGTCACAACATACGGGCATTTCCCAACCCGGTGTCATGTACTGAGTTTACCTCCGTACTGAGATTATAACCCTAACCTAATCCAATAAACAAATAAAACACGTGTCCATTCACTTTTTTAAAAAAAATAAGCAAAAATGCATTTTCCGGTAGTGTGCATGTGCGTGCATGCACATATATGTGCATATACAATCTCAGTACAATGCGCACTCAGTACATGATGCCGGCATCATTGTTGTGGGCAGTTGAAATGAGTTTAGCCTCTGTTTACAGCCAAAAGAGCACAATATGCTAGTTTTGTGTTGGTCAATGGGAGCACTAATCGCCGTGATAGTTGAGTTAAACGTGGATTCTTTAGAGTGCAAAGTGGGGCTGGGCTCGTGCCACGGCTGGAGGAGAAGCCGTCGCCGCCGCCGGAGACCTATTGCTCGGCCTGCGTCGGTGGCGCTCCCCCCCTATTCTCTGGACTTGCCCCCGTCGTTGGCCCCCTTAGCCTGGGATGGAGCGGACAGACAACCCAGGGAGTAGGGGGGGAGCGCCACAGACGCGACAAGGAGGGCCTAGTGCCATGCTTCCGGGGGCAGGGAAAGGTGGGCAGCGACTGCTCATCCAGCCGCGGCGCAAGCCCAGCCCTGCTTCGCACCTCAGCACAACCGATCCAGCCCTTAGAGCCAATTCTTATTCCGAAGTTACAGGTCAACTACTGTCTGCATACACAACCAAAAGACAAGGAAGGCTGGCCCGACTGATTGTTTGTTGATTTTTGCGACAGTGCTGCAGTGCTTGTGGACAATAGGGGCGCTTGAAATGAAAGTTATAGGTCTAGCACCCCCTAGTGGCCAAAAGTTACACAGTGCGCCTTTAAAGACGGTTACTTTAATACTAGAACATTATCACATGCAGCAGTATTGAACTATACCAAGTACTTTGGGAGTATGAATCTTGTAAAGTAAATCAGATTTTAGATTGAGCTCATTGGTGACTCCTGAGGGCCCCTCACATGGTCCATGCGGGCTACCTGGTGCCCACGGGCACCGTATTGGTGACCCCTGCTCTAAACTCTGTGTTTAAACTTGACAACATAAAAAAAAAAACTTTTGGTTTTAATGTCTTCACCAGCAAACACAATAAAGCATCCAAATGGCCAGCCTATCCCAGAAAAATATGAATTGCCTTTCACTTTCCACCTTTCATCTTTTTTTGCCAACTCTAATGAAAGTGAGGCCGCCCTGTTTGAAAAATCAGAGACACTTTCTCATTTAGATGTCTCAGTTGTCTCACTCGTTCTCATGTGACCTTTCAAAGCCACACCATTACAAAGAATGGTCACAGACGTTTGAAACTGAAAGTCTCACTGCAGGAAGTCATAAAACACAGAGCACCATCCCATCGGATCTGCCAATCCAGAGAGACGTGAGAACCAAAGGAAAGTACCACACTGGGAAAGCTTTGTCTATCACATGAATTAACTTTAGATGCTGATCTAAAGCTTACAATAAAACAGTTTCTCATTCATGTCAGAAATGTCTTTGGAGTTCATATTAACTTTTAGCTTTTAAATACATGTAATTTTTAGCAGTCGCATATCATGTGGTCACTTCAGGACAACACTTCATATTTCAGCTCCCACAGAGAGTCTATGGTGAAATATAATTTCAATCTATCGTTTTAGTGCTTAGTGTTATGCATCATCCAGTTCCCTGGAAATTAAGACCTTACTCTTAAAAAGACTATTTCATTCTAGGGTAGGCGTATTCTGATGTTACACTTACCAGGAAAAAAGAAATGGGACGTTAAAAATGGCGGTGGGTGCAGTATTTGGATGTCACGATCAGCCATCTTACTTCAGATCTACTCCTGCTTTCAGCTGAACAGAGAAAACACCTTAAAACGGTACCATGGCCACCACTGGATGCGTTTAACCTCCTCAAACCAGTTGGAGATGAGTAAATGTTGTCTTGTAGATGGATGTCAACCTCCACAAATGTGCATTCAAGTGATTTTTATGACATACGTTGCTTCTAAATTGCCGCTCATTCCTACAACTAGAGTTTTTGTTTTCTACATTTCAGTGTACGCCTGTTCCCACACCATTTTCCATGCAAGTCTTGATACTTGAGCCCCAGTTCCTTTAAAGGTCCAGTATTATGCCATTTTTTTGACCCATCTCTAATTTTTATAAAAACACCAACAACATAGTATTTGAGGTTTATTTTCCCAAACTCGCCTGTTTTCTGGAGTTTTAGCCCTTTGAAAAGTCACTTTCAGACCGCTCCTAATTTTTTTGCTGTTAAACAGTCTTTCTTCTCTTCTTCACCTCTTCTGATCACAGAAATAGTCCATTTAATGCAATAGTCCATTGTTTTGTCCAACCGCTGCGTCACATTGGGTCACAAACACATCAGATCATCCCATAAAGGTGATACAAGGTGGTATAACGGCTACTAAAAGTGAAACTAATTGTGAACACTCACGCTGTACTTTGGTTTATCAGTTTATCTACTGTGTAATGATGTGATTACTGTAAGTATATGAATGTAAACAGCTCAAATAAACTAAACTAAACTATATACTGGATCATCTATATATTGAACGTAAAGATATTAACTGTGGTATCAACCTGCCTTTGCCATGTTTGTTTTAGCCGTGAGGTAGTTTGAGAGGGAGGAGCTCACATTCTTATGTAGGGTAGGAGGAGCCAGTATTGTCAGGGGGAGGAGGGGGGAAAAAATCCAACGTGCCCGTTTGGAGCTGACTTCTTACAAAATGTAGAGTAGCAAGGGAGGGAGGAAACAGAACGTTTTCAACTTTGTCCCTCTGAATGAAGCAAAAGGAATGTATATCACTGTAGCAAAACCATTATAAAGTGATTTTTTTCATAATACTGCCCCTTTAAAACCATATGCATCATCCTTCTTCTGAGCCACTGCCTGTGTCTGGGACCAATTCAGATTATTTGATTGGTGTTCACTAACCATGGTCTTCACTTATGAGAAATAATCCTTATCTAAAGTCTCACACACACACTTGTACGTAGTGTTCTCTCAGTGTCTCAAACTGTGTTTGTTGTGTAACTCTATACACACACATGTATCCAGTGTTCATTGATCCCTGAAGCTGAAGGTTGCATATGAATATTCTGTGTGGGATCAAGGCGCGGTGCGATGTGGACACGGGGGAACAAGTGCCTGCCAGACGAGGTTATTGACTGTCACTACTGTGGCTGATCTGAAGGACAGATAACACTATGACTGAAGGTCACTAATGCTTCCCTGCAGGGCGGCTGCCGCTGTGCCACTGTGGTTAAAAATCTGACAGACTTGTTCACGATATCCTACACAATTCTCAGCTTCCATCGATGCCACGCAATGACCTTTTAGACACACCAAAGAGTCAGAAAGTTATGGGTGTGCCTCGCCTACAGGGCCCTGTTGGCTGAAAGTAAAGCAAATGTTTTACAAAACAAACACCAACCAGAGCTTTTTGTTAAACACATCTCAATAATGGAGTTCAAAACGTAAGTCACTTCATGACAAAAACCAATTTACAGCTATTTACAAAGGAGACAAGGCTCAGGTACTCAGGTTACTGTAATTGAGTTGCTTTTATGGGTACTTGTACTTTTTTCAGTATGTTTCTTAATCAGTAATTTCACTTGGACTTTAGTACGTTTTCAAAGAAGTGAAGTCATTTGTTACATTTCTGCACCCAACCATTACTGAGTATGTTTTTTTTTGGTTTTGTTTTAAAATGATCAACGGACATTGTGAAACTCCAAAAAAATTAAATGACCAGACGACAATCGAATGCATCACATCACATCCGACCAATCAGATGAAATGTAATGTACGGCGCCAAAACAGCGTTGAATGCTGGTTATTTTCTGAGTTTCAGAGTTCTTAAATGTATCTACACTTACAGCCTGATACATTTTTTTAAATTTTTTAATTGAATTCATTTGTGTTATTTAATTCAAAAAAGAAATATGTGTACATTTGGACAAACCCTTTATTTTAAGCAGATGCCTTTATGGAAAATAAATTAAGTTAAATTTGTGCAAGATTTCATCTCTTCCTTTTTAAGTTTATAGATGAGATGTTTACTGTATGCATGGGAAACCTGGCAAGATTTATTACCAAAAAGAAATGTAGGGGGTGAAAGTAACTTGTAACTTTTACTTTGAGGACTATTTAATTCAGCTACTTTTTACTTGAGTATGTTATGTATGACTTACATATACTTGTACTTGAGTACAACTTCAATCAAGTAACAGTACTTCTACTTGAGTAGATATATCAGTATTCTTTACACCTCTGCAAAATTGTTATTTCAGCTACTTCACAGGAACATCCTCCTCAGCTGAAGCACAAACAGCATCAAACTAATAATATACCACATACCACAATATACTGTACCTCAGCACACTGTCAGCAGCTCAAATTAAGACCTAACTTTAATCTCCATAGTTACGGTTTAATTTAAACTAGTGAACTTGTCTAATTTGCATAAAATCTGTCTTTAAATTATCCACCTGCCTCCCTCTTTCCCTTCATTAAACATGACAAAGGTCAGTAAACATCTAGACTTTGAGTTGTTTGTTTTGTTTTTTTTAGTAAACTTCGGGCCAGTAGCAATGTAATGTTTGGGTAATTTAGCAAAAAACAACACCGAGGGATTCCACATTACCCGGGAGAGGTCGCTGCGGAAGAATTTTTACAAGAACTCAATTAAATGACTCGTCAGATATCTAAACACATTTGGAGGGGCATTGTTGACGGAGAGAGTAATTTATATTTTTAAATTAATTTTTAGAAAAATAATAATTTGGGCTCCAGCAAAAGGGAACTTTTGTCATTCGTCGTACCTGCGTCAAGTTTTGGATTTAAAATATGGGACATTTTCAGGCGCCCGTTACGAGCCGTCCCACCACCTCAACCCAGCTCCAGTATTCCTTTTATTCTAGGTTCCCAAAGTGAGGTACGGAAAATGTCATGGGGTTACGTGAATAGAAAATTTAAAAAAATCATTGATTAATGTACTCAAGTTTGTACTTTACACAACATATAAATCATACATAAAGTATGTAAGGCACCAACAATATCCAAGCAATAAGTGACATATAAGTCCCTGCAGGATTTGCTCTTTTAAATTCCATTAATTTTGTGACCAATTTTTTTATCTAACTTGTGGAAATTGTGTTAAATGATTGGAGGAAAACTTTTTTTTAACCATTTTAAATGTTAAATAACTGCAGTGATGGAAAAAAAAGCATGGGAAAATTGCAATTCTCCAAATATTGTGGAATAAACATTGAATTTGTGTATTTAAACATGTTAGATTTCCTGGCTGATTTATCTACAACTGAATTATTTGGTAATCTGGACAATAATTTATGTTTTTTCTGTCTTTTTAACTTTCTCCTACAAGCTGAATTTGATGGTCTAAAGGGCCAGATTTGTGCTGTAGGGCTGCATTGTGTATGACATTACATTATTATGTATTAAGTATGCAGGAGTAGGGGGTGCATGGCTTCAGGTTAAATGTCTGAAGGGGTACGGGACTGTGAAAAGTTTAGGAACCACTGTCTAATATTATAAGACAGGTGTAGAAGAAATCTAAAATACCAACTTGTCAACTACTTAATAAACACAATACAGTGATTAGAATGTGGTCGGACAAAACATTGGATAACAGTGTCAAAAAGAACTGGCAAAAAATAGGAAAGAAAGGATATTCATTGACAAAAGGTAGTTAAAATTGGAATCGGAAGTGTCAGAACTTTTTGAAAATGGGACAAAGGAAGTTACAAAATGGCCAAAGAATAAAGTTAAAAGGGGTTAAAAGTTCCAGTTTTAAGGTTTTCTGGGTGAATAATAATTAAATTCAAGACATAAAGGGCATCACTGACTTTATAGTGGTTTCTATAGTGTCCTGATAATGTAGTAGGCTGGTCTGCACAGAAAATGCCAGGGCTGAATTTTTGTCCCAGTCCACCCCTGTTTCCCAGCCAAAATGTAACACTTGACATATATTATATTTATTATATTTTCAGCCTTAAGGAATACTCAGTGGCTCACTCACTTTCACACACTGATACAAAGCAGACAGGGTCTTGGTATTTAATCACAGAGGAGAGTAGGACGTTAAGCAGTCAGTGAAGGGAGATGGGTGATAAACCTACACATTCATCACTCAGAAAACTGTCACTGTCAAACCCAATTAATTTCCAGAATGTACGGTATGGTCTGCATTATTGCTCATTCAGTGGGTGGAGAACAACTAAGACAAGTGAGACAGACAGGGTGGCTCTGATATTCATGTCACACACACAGAGCTCCAGCTGACAACACAGAGGCCCCCAGTGAAAGTTAATGACTGTAGAGATGGGAGGTGATTAACCGTTAACTATTGTGGAAATAGCTCGACAATTAGCGTATTAAACTTTTAAATTGAGAGCTCGGAAACAAATGTTCCACGAAGGCGGAAGGCAGTTAGCACGTGTTTGCTTGAAAGCAGGACTCTCATCCCAGTGACACCAGTGACATCGACCCAAAATGTAACAAGACCCGTTTATCTTTTTATTCTATAAAACCCAAAATGTTACAACTGGTCAATAATGTAACAAGATCCTGAGCCCAATACGTAAAAACGTTTTGCCATTATTACCAGGGTTAGGGTCAATTACAATTGCAATTGATCATTATTTACAATTATAGTGTAATTATAATTGCAATTTAAAAAAAAAAAACTGTTGCTGTCGTAATTGTAATTAATGTGTAAATTAAATTAAATTATTGACTTTGTAATTGTAATTGCCATAAAAATTCTGTAAAAATTTTCAATTATAATTTAACGCTAAACAGGGGAACCATGTTTTAGTTGTAGTAAGGTAATTATTAAAATATGTTTCATTTCAAGCTTTCCAACATTTTACCATTTAAAAAAACATAAATTGAGGAAAGACATTAGTTTTTAGTGTATTTTACAGATGCTTTAAGACCAGTTATCATAAGAGATGCTAACAGAAAGCTAACACACGGGGAAGGTTAACTTTTGCAATTGACTTTCTGAAGGTAAAAAACAATTATAATTTAATTGTAATTGGAAAAAATGCTGGCCACTGTAATCATAATTGAATTGCAACTGAACATGGGTAATTGAAAACGTAATTATACCATATTATTATGGTATTATGATGTAATGAAATGATTACACTAATAGGGGAAAAAATATTTTTCAAAAGGGTTTTTATTTTTGACCAGTTGTAACATTTTGGGTTGTTATTACATATTAGGATCTAACTTTGAAAAATACATTTTTATTCAGAAAATTTACTCCACAATAGTTTAGGCTTTATGAAAACTGTTGTTTCTTGTGTAAACCTACCACAACCTAGAATGTTGAATGCAAACTGAACCACTACATTTGTAGAAACAATATTGTTTTAAAATGTTAATTTCTTGCCAATATCAGTTTAACAGAAAATCCCAAAAAGTGGTATAAGTCAGAATCTGCTCTGATGATGCACTTCAGCCTTTTTTCTTCTAATTTCCGGTTGGTGGATCAATAACAGTGTGTAATCCCTGCTTTAAGTACATTGCCTCCAATCTGCACTCTGGGAAGGATAAAACATCTGGTGCATTTACTGAGATGAAAAGCAAATTGTTCAGTGTGGACACATTGGCTCCTACTATCGATCAGCGCGCCATAGCTAGAGGCTAAGTTGTGTAATTACTCAAAGTGTGGACATTTGCTCCACCTCCACCGATTCTCATCACGGAAAAGTTATTTTCATCCCAGTGTTTCTTCTATCCATGTTTGACCTCAGTGGGCGAGGCCTCTGAACCAGGAATATTTAAGGGCGTAAGTGACGATCAAATTCAGACACTACATTTATCAACACCCAATCATTGCCTGGGATTGGTCAGATACTAATGTTTGATAAATCATGCAAGATTGATAAAAGATGTGTGAACTCCCTGGAGGAGAGGCGGGGTATCGTTACTCTCAGGATTGGGACCACCTCATTTAGATGAATTAAACTTCCACATAATTCCAAATAATCCTGCCAAGGAAGCAGTTCCTCACCAAGAGCTCATTCAACCATCTCCCAAGGACAACAACTATGCCCAGACTATCCACGTTGTTTTAGGTTGGAAAATGTAGATTCCATTTTCTCTCATTGCGTTCTCCAAACCAAACCATCCATTCATTTTCTGACCCGCTTGTTCCTGAGTTTCTGGGTTCTGCCTGTGCCTATCTCCAGCTCACACTGGGCAGTAGGGCAGGAGTACACCCTGGACAGGGCTCCAGTCCAACACACAGACAACCACTCACACGCATTCAATCCTACGGACAATTTAGAGACGCCAATCAACCAAACAGTCATGTTTTTGGATTTTGGGAGGAAGCCGGAGTACCCAGAGGAAACCCACGCAGCACGGGGAGAACATGCAAACTCCATACAGAAAGGACCCAAGTGTCCAACCCAGGACCTTCTAGCTGTAAGGCGGACGTGCTAACCACGAAGCCACCTCATATCAAACCAGTATTCATTAAATGCATGCATGACTGTCTTGCGTGGTTAAAGCTGCACTACCTGAATCTTGAACCATGACAGAGGGGCATGGCTGAACTCAAACAGTAAATCCCGCCCACCACTCTGATAATCCCTCCCAGTCTCCTCCTCTGGAAGTGCACAAAGTTGTGCACGAGCGCTGAACGTACAAGTCGTTCTTTTCCTTCTCTGATTTTTCTCTTTTGGGGTTTTTTAGCAGTATATGCAGTAACAGCAAGTGCAGGTATAGCGATCTTTCCTGGTGGGTGTTCGCCAGCCGTGCTTTACTGAAAACAAGTTTGCACCGTGCACGCGCTTCAATATATATCGCGGCAGCCAATGAGGAGGCTCCTTCAAGGCTCTGCTTACCTCTCCTTTCTCTAAATCCTGTGATTGGAGCTGGAGGGGGTGTTTGTCTGCTGGGGTTTTATTAACTAAAATACTTAATTATAAGGCACAGACAGCATGCAGACAAATACGACTTTTTCGGAGATTAGTTATTTTACGATATACTATATGATGCAAATAAGAATCTTTTTTTTAATTAAAGAAAATTAATCGAGTATCCCAGCTTTAAAGATAAAGAATAGACTTATTGCCTCATCACTGGTTTTTATTAGAAAAATATCTGCAACTCAACAGCCAAGGGTTTTATTTAAACCACTGTCTTTTAGTTCTGATGAGCATATAAAACGAGGCAGGTTACGGCATGTAGATTTACTTCTGCTCCTGGATCAGTTAAGCCACGCCCACTCTATACTATAAAATCCCCAATGAACAATCTATGCTATGCTAACTCGCTACTCATGACTCAATATACCTCTATCCACTCTTCTCTCAATCCAACCTACTCACCACAGATTGTAGAGTCCTCAGGTGCTAGTTTTTATAAAATGGGCGGGGCTAACAGTGCTTGTTTGTTGATGCAAGATGGTCCCAAAACATCACATGATTTTGTTCTCAGCCAATAGGAAAAATCAATTATAATAACTGGATTTCAACTCATAGAGGGCAGTCACTCTGACGTTTTATAAATAAATATGACAAATTGAAATACTTTGACTTGGACCAGGATCAATCTACAGCACTACTTCATACCCATATACATTTGTATTTAACAAAAGAAATTGTGGTTTTGGGGTTTAGTTACTGTTTAAACTCATAGAACACAGTATGGGACTGGTTAAAGCCTCAACGGCAAGAGTTGCCTCCATATTGCAAACTGTTTAATTTACAGTAGCAATTTACAAATGTAAGATTAAAATACTGCTAAAATCCCCCCAGATCACATGACCAACCCCATCAAAACATATTCTATATATATGTAAGAAATCCCTGCTGGGTGTGCTCAAATCTGTGCCATCACATATAGACTGCCTCATCAATAATTCAACAACCAATCATCTGTATTTTTAGCTTTAATGTTTGTTTACTGAAGTCAGAAATATATCTCATCACACTTAATAAAGCTGCAGCTTTTATTGCTGAAGCAGCCCAAACTTTATATGAAAATAGAAGTAAGGAGGAGAGCAAGATACAGAAAATAAATCATCCTCCCTTCTGTCAGTTGTCTTCTCTAAACACTTCCACCGTGACAGCTGAAGAGTGACAGACAGCCTATGCCAAAGCGAGTCAGTGGTGTTTATGCTGAGGAAGGCCCTGAAAGCAGAGTGCTGCTTGTGGTTCATTTCCTTTGATAACTGAAGGCCAGAGAACAGTCAGAGGTCTGACTGTGGCAGAGCTGAAGACATCACACGTCAGGGCACACCAAAGCAGACAGGCTCCTGACACGTGTCACACTCGTCTGTGGAGCTTGTGCAGATTTGCTCTGTAAATTATACGCGTTGGCCCCCAAAGTGAGGGATGTGGTTTGTCCTCAAGGTTGGAGGAGCTTCAGATTTCTGTGACCCTTCAGGCTGAAGCGGTAGTCTTTGGATTACTGCCTGATTCAGTAAATCAGTGACAGATTAATATAAGCGAGGAGATTCTCTGAGAATCCGTTCTTTATTCTGTGTGGAACGTGCATGTGTTTAGACCAGTGGATCTCAAACTTCTTTGGCTCACGTACCCCCTTTCTTCAATTTCTGAATCCAAGAGCCTCCTTTGTCCGACTACAACATTTTGCTTAGAAAACTATTTAAAGACAATTATAGAGCATAATTGATGCAAAGAACGATAACACACATTTTAAAGAATCTCGTTTTGTAAATAAGTGGAAAGAAACTATTTAGTGCAGTGGTTCCCAACCTTTTTTGGATCGAAATAAAGAATTTCTGGCGACCCCAAATACATTTTTTTTCTGTTTAGCTTAGATACAGGTCATTCAGTGCCCTTTAGCAAGAGCGGACCCCATTAATGAATAAAAAATAAATAAAGTTTAAAAAATAAAATAAAGTCTATACAACCTATTTTAAAATAGTGAAAATGGTGAAAAATCCTAAAGCAATGTAAAACAGTGCAATCAGAAGTTAAAATAAAATATGAAAGTTTCAGTGTAAGGAAATGTTTTACCTGTCAGTAACAAAAAGCCTAAAATCAAAGAACACAATGTGCAAACAACACAACAGAATTAGATAGAATAGAACAACAATTACTACAAAAGGCAAAAAGGCAATGCAATGTTGCGGCTGCAAATACCTTCTCATTGAATCTAAATAGGGGTCGTCTTCTGAATGAGAGGTTTGGGGTTCGATCCCAGTCTATACCTGTCGAAGTCTCATTGGGCAAGATACTGAAGTTGCTCCTAGTGGTCAACTAGTGCCTTGCATGACAGCTCAGTCCCATTTGTGTGTGAGTGTGAGTGTGAATCGGCGAATGAGCTTTGAGACTAATAATAATTTTAAAAATTCAAAAACCTTTTTTTCGTTTTTCATAAATTTCAGGCGGCCCCACCTGGGGTCCCGACCCCAAGGATGAAAAACACTGATTTAGTGGCTCCTGAATAGAATTATTTCTACAGTTTTTATAATTTAGGGTCATTTCATGCCTGGGGTGAGACCAAGACTGAGACTTTAAGTATACATGTCCAACTTCCTCAAGTACCCCCTGTAGTGCCATTGCGTACCCCAAGGGGAACACGGTTTAGAGTATCCGATTTTCCATTTCCGCATCAATTATCACCTTTCCATTTCGTTTCATTCTCTTTCCAAGTTTAGATGACGTTACTGGTTATTAAACTTTCGGAAATCGTACCAAACGTGCTAAATGTATTTAGCATGCTAGCAGGGTTAATAGAGTCAACTACTGTAATTAAGTTCACATTTTTTATGCTTCAGATTATTTACAAAAACATGAAAGTTATGCTGAAATCGTGCAAAATGTCGTCACTAGAGCAACATTAGTCACACCGCTAAACCCTCAGCCACCTTTTTAACGGGAAAAATCAAATGTTAATGCGGGATATGGTCCCAAAACATTATTAATGAAACATGTAATTACCGCCAATTCTGGACATTCAAACACTTGTTTTCCAGTGAAATAAAGCCAATGCAAATGCGTGATATTGTCTCAAAACATGCATGCGAGGCTCTCCGCCTCATGTTGGGGGCCATTTTAAATAAAGAGCATCCATTTTCCACGATCACGATCTCAGAGGGCCTATGTGTTCATGGGTTTACTCCGGGTGATGTAGTTTCCTAATAGTTCATAAACATCTTCAGTGGGTAAACAGGAGTCTGCACACTGGTTGACACAAACACACACACACACACACTTGTCACTGTGTGTCGCTCTTTGATGAACTGTTGCAATCCGCCCACTCCTTCCTCAGACGCACCAAGTTAAAGAAAAACAACTGAATTAAATAAGAAAATCTACAGTGTGTCTTTTCTCCAATGTAGTCAGCGTTTTAAACATTCTGCAGCCACGTGACATATTATTGGACGTAGTTAAACTAAATGGCCCCTAACAGCATATGCATATTCAGCCTAAACTAGTTGCTTGGTGTTATTTTCCTTCAGACTTTATCATTTCCAGAGTAAGGAATTACTTCCTCGACTCCTTTCCTGACTTTGACGGTAGCGTTTCCGCTTGGTTTCACCTTTTATCCTCATATTATTAACTTCCCAGGTTTAAGAGATGAAAAGATTGTCTAACGCTGCCAAACTATAAAAAAAAGTCATGTCCTCAGTGTCGCTGCACAGTATGTTGTTTTATGGAACTAAAGAAAGTGCATTATGGGAATGTCCCGAGTCATACTCAAGGTTTATCAAGGGAATCTGGATTTCCAAATATGATGTTAAACATCTTTATTAGACAACATTTTTTTTTATTCCTGTAAATCTGATGGTAATATGATCCTAGTTCTTAAAATGAATCAGTTTTGTTAAAGAAACACAATGTTGCGGTTGTCCCTTGAGTTCCTGGAAGTTTTTCCTCAGAACCCGGTGGTGCTTGAGAAACTGAATCATATCATAAATGAAAGTTTTATGTCAAAATTAAAAATAACCCAGATTATACCTGATTGTTTAAGGCAGATATTGACAACTGGTGGCGTGGGGGAGACATGTGGCTCTTGGGTCTAATTTTGTGCGACCTCTAAAGCAGGGGTTCTCAACTGGTCTCACCCTGGGACCCACATGTAGCCACGGTCATTAAATCAAGACCCAAATTTTTTTTATTTTTTTTTTAATTCAACCAACTAAATTTAGTTTTTCAAAAATAGCTGTTGAAAACACACACATATAATCTTTGTTTAAAACAAAAATATATATCTTTTCCTGTGTAACATGCATTTCGCAGCGTGTCTGTCAAAAGAAAAGTTTCTTTCAAAATAAAAGACAATTTGAGAGATATTTAGTTTTTTTTTTTTTTTTTGACCCGCTGTCCGCAACCCCCCCAGTACAAGTCCGCGGCCCACTTCTGGATCCTGACCCACCAGTTGAGAATCGAAACAAACAAAAACAAAAATACACAAAAAAGTGACAACAAAAATAGAGGAAAATGTACAAAACAATAACAAAAATACACAAAAATGCACTTCATGTATAGTTCTCTATTATTATTATTATTATTATTATTATTATTATTATTATTATTATTATTATTATTATTATTATTATTATCATCCACCAAGTCAAATTCCTACACAAAATTACACAAAACTCTGTTTTTTTTCTGTAATAATGACAAACATTCCTGACTTACTATGGGCAAATTAGAGAATACAATTGAAATTATGCATGTGTTTTTCTTTGGATTATACAGAAGCTGTTTTTTTTTTTATGGGGGTATTTGCTGAAATCCCAACATCTTTCCATCATATTGTACATTTTAATAGTTAATGGCTCTTTTAAGTTACTAAAAATCAGTTGGTAAACATAATAATATTATTGGATTTTATTGGAGGAATAACTTCCAGAAACTGAAGGTATAACATGTGACATTTCAATCCCTTATCAAAATATACAGGGGGTTATCATAAAGGTTCACTTTAATTAGGAATATGTCATCTTCATTTGGCCTAAACGAATGTTAAAATGATTCGTTGCCAACATAAAAGTTGAAAAACTGAGTTCCATCAACTAATTGACACGTTATGATGGACTATTTTAAAGCAAGTATTCACAGTGATAATTAAACACTTGCATAAATGTTTGAAAAATACTGTACATAGAGAGAAAAACCCAACGAGAGAGCAGTAAGAATGATGGTTTTGTGTGTAATTCTTTTCCCTGCAGCCGCTTAAATAAGATTCATCAGAGGAGACAAACCAACCATTTCTTAGGATGATTGTTCACAACTGACTCCCGCTGACAAACAGACAAAACAAGCTTTTCTTTTCAGTTCAAAGGGAAATGAGTGTTGAAGGAAATTAGTTTTGAAAATGTCTTTTGTTTTTTCGCTTTGAATTTGAATTAAAATGTGTGGCTTTCACTTTTCTAACACCTGTTTCCTCTGCACAGATTAGTTGTTTCACACCACAGTCAAAGGGATTTTACAATTCAGGAAAGGAGACATTAATATCACTCATTTCTGAAGCTGTGATATTTACATCTATGGTTTGCAAAAGCTCATTAAAGCTGCAGGATGTACATTTGTCTGGTGTCATTTTTCAGCATGTTGCTATGCAAAGTGTTCTGAGAGGACACTGGACGTCTGCACCTTCTGTATTCAAGCTTTAGAAAACAAGGCGCATGATGCTCTTTTTTAGCCAATTAGAAATTTTTTTCCAATCCAAGTGCTCCATGAGCTATTTTGGGCGTTACTATTGGCTGCTTGACAAAAGTGGATGTACGTTCACGTCCTAATGGTAGAGAAAGTGCAATGGTAGTGCCTAGCGCGGTGTTCGGCTTACACAGCAAAGCAAGCCAACAAAAAAGTTAGAGCAACGTGGAGAAGCAACAGTCTGAAGGTCAGAACATACTCGGAGCGATAGCAGGAGGAATAAATCGCGTGAAAACTGTGGACAACAATATCCAATTAAATCCATTTACAGTGCTGCGGCCGTGGGCTACTGTAAAAACCTGACGACCTGTGAGCTTTGGGATGGGGGAGGGGCTCACAGCAGCACCCGCTGCTTGTTGAGGACAGTTACTAAAGAGTGATACATACTCTCAAGTCAGAGTCTCTAAAACAAGCACTTAAAAGATGCTGGCTGTGTTTGAAAAGCACTCTCCATACTATACACTACAAACTCAAATATATACTGTCTACTATATACTATATAGTATGATTAGGATGATGACCATTCCCACTGATGTATACTTTCAAGTTTCCCAAGATGCATTTCGAACCTACAACGAGAAAAACCAGAAGCACACTGAGACTAAACATCTCTGTTGATTTGCCACCTCTGAAAGTTCTGAAAGCATTTTAAGTGAGAAAGTGAGCATCAATATGTGGTCATTTGATCCATAAAACTCACGGAAACACATTTCGTGCCGACATTACCAAGAGTTTCAGAGGCCCGCCATTGTGCTACTGACAAAACTTGACAATAACTTCACAATAAGAGCCCTATTTACATAACCGTTGAAAAAAGAAGGAAGACAAGACGAGATGTTTTTGTTTTGAATAGATGATGTTTGATTTTTAACTTGAAGCCAGACCCAGGACGGTTCTACGTTCTGCTCGCAATGCATCATGGGGCAGTTGAGTATTGAGTCCGACCAAAGCCACACCCCCACAAACTTGTTTGCCATTGATGACTATGCAATGTGGGCAGATCAGCTGTGTGACGCAAAAAATAGAGGAAAAAATGTAAATACATTAACGCAGTACGTGCATTCACATATACCAAACACGGAGCTGTTCATGGCACCTGATATTGTGCATAAATTTACTACGTCGTCAATCCACAGGTGGTGGTACTTGTCACGACATTACACACAGGGATGGCAGCAGTCAATTGCAAAGCAGAATACACAGAAGAAACAAAAGAACATGTGTTTAATTCTCCAGTTACCTTTTTGGTAACTTTTGTCATCCCTCTTCCTCCCACTACGCTCCACAAATTGGATTCTGTGGTTGAAACCAATGCCAACCGTAGTGACACTGGCCAGTGTCCGCAGAAACGGCACTAAGAAGCTGTGTACTGTGTGTACCGATGGACCAGTGTAGCCGTCTGAGACAGCTCTGACCTCCTGGATGATGACTAAAAGTGGATTTGTGCAGGGATGGTGAGACAATGATTGTGAAGAAAACTTTCATAATTATTTTGCAGCCTACATAAATGAACAAATTAATTGTATTTACTGAAATAAAGGAGTGTTTGTGCAGTAATTGGTTCAGAGCAGAACCTCACCCTTTACCCTTTCTGTCATTCACTAATCATTTCTCCTATGAATGTTACCCAGGGATGGACTGGCCATCTGACATAACAGGCATCGTCCTGGTGGGTCGATCCCGTGTTTTTACTTTTACTTTTTTTGACGAGCGAGTGGAGGCAGACATGTTAACAGGTGGCCAAAAATGGTCCAAAAGTGGCAAAAACTTTCTAAGAAAAGAGTGAAAAGTGACTAAAATGGGCTAAAAACAATCAAGAGTGGCCAGAAAATGGGCAAATAAAGAGGTACCAGGTGGTATGTAATGGCAAAGGGTAGCTTAAATGGGTAACGTGGCAAACAATAGTGGAAAAACTGCAAAAATGTGGAACAAAAGAGGCTATTTGTAAGGAAAAATGAAACAAGTGATATTTATTAGGCAGACGTTAGCATATTTGGATAAAAAGTGGCCCAAAAAATGAAAGGACAAACATTGGATAAAAGTGTCAAAAAGAACTGCAAAAATGGTCGAAAAATGGAGAAAAAAACAAATTATTGACAAAAGGAAGCTAAAGTCTGAAAAAAGTGTCAGAACTTTTTGAAAAGGGGCAAAATGGGACACGGAGAGTTGGAAAATGGCCAAAGGAAATACGTAAAAGGGGTTAAAGTTTCCGCTTTTCAAGGTTTTCTAAGGAAAATAATAATTCAAATGAAGACATACAGTAAAGAGCCACATGTTGAGCATCACTGACTTAATAACAGCTTCTACATGGTGTCACTGATAATGTAGTGGACTGATCTGGTCACAACATACCAGGGCTGAATTTTGGTTCCAGTCCCCCCCTGCTGTTACCTGATTATTACAATTTGTTTAGATGGAATTATGGGCCATGAAAAGGCTTTGGAGCATATCCTGCAGAAAGAAACAAACCTGACAGACTTTAATATTTCAAATGAATAAATAAAGATTTTACCGCCTGTGAAACATTTAGACAAAGCCGCATTTTTTAGCATCAAGGTTGATTTATTCTTTTTTTTTTTTTTTTAAATGACGTTCAGCTAACAATTTCAAAGTGCAGAAAGTCTAATTTAAAATAAAAAACAAGATAGCCTTCCAACATAAAAAGTGGAAGGAGGACTGCAGGCACAAGCTTTATTTATTTCACAGCAGTCGAGCTCATTAACTCAGAAGAGTTTCATTAGCCTCGGTGATAAAATAAGGGCATCTGTGATTGGAGAGCTACAGTTATAACCAGGGAAACTGAGGAGACTCACAGTGGTGGTCAGGGATTAACGTCTCTACTTTTAATGTTCTATCCCTTCATCTTCTACAAAGCTCCTGATCAGTTTGGGGCCGATACCTAAAGTGGTTTAATGGCCTTAGAAACACTAAGAATAGGGTAAAGTCTCCTCAGTAAACATTCAGTAACTTCCACCATAGTCCGCCATATGGGCGACCGTGGCTCAGGTGGTAGAGGGTCGTCTTCTGATCGAGAGGTTGGGGGTTCGATCCCAGTACCTGACTATGTGTCGAAGTGTCCTTGGGCAAGACACTGAACCCTAAGTTGCTCCCAGTGGTCGACTAGCGCCTTGCATGGCAGTCCTGTCCCACTGGTGTGTGAATTTGAGAGTGATTGGGTGAATGAGCTGATATGTAAAGCGCTTTGAGACTGCTTCAGTGTGGTGATAAAGCACTATATAAAATCAAGTCCATTTACATTTACCAGCATCAGAATAAGCTAGAGTTTAGATCAGGCCCAAAAAATCCAGCCCGACCTGACCTGACCTATGGCAGCCGGCGGGGGGGGGGTCACACACCCACCACATCCCAAAAGCTATTGTAATGACGTGACTCAAGCCATTATCACAGATTTACAGGCTTTAATGGAAGTCGTAGTAACACGCCATCTTACACACATTGGCAGAGAAACCATGGTGCCTTCTCGGCCATGGGAAATCTCAGCATCAGTTAACCACTGAATACACACAAGTGAACATAGAACCTAGTCTGTTACAGCATTGCAGACCAGAGTGCAGACGTGACTGAAGCACGCAATCATATTTGTTCCCTGCACTCCATCAGCAAGTGAGGAATGAGCAAAATCAGCAAATAATATTCAGTGAATGTGAACGCTGAACAACCAAACGCAACACAACGCCGTCAATATCCCGTCCCACTACTAGCAGAAATCACTTTAGAAATGATACCACAACAATGTAGAAGTGTTTTTGTGTTTATTAAAAAACAATATTAATGTAATATAGATTTTGAAAAAAAAAAAAAAAAAAAAAAAAAGTGAATGTAACCATGTCGGAAATAAACTGAATAAAAAAATAAATAAATAAAAAAAACAAAAAAAAAAAAATTTTAAAAAAAAAAAAAAAAAAAAAAAAAAGTAATAATGAAACCCAACTCGGGTCGGACTCTGACCAAGAATCTAAACTCTAGAACAAGTAGTCAAGTTAACACATCATTACAGAGCACTGCAGGGCATGAGCTGAAGGTCACCCAGAGCAGAGGTTAAACTCCATCACACATGCTACATCCATGTGCACATGCAATTATTGAAGGAAAAATAAGCATTTCACCAGAGCCTTTACAGTCAAGACAAGACGTACTGTATGTATCGCCCTCCTGAAGTCTCCTATTGCCTGCATACAGAATAAAATAGGAAGTGAACATGTAGGGCCACCGATTTCCAGGGCTCACGGAAAAAAGTCATTATTTGAATATTTAATTTTTTTTTTAAAGCAGCAGTTGCAATGTGACACTGAATATAGCCTCACATGCAGGTTTAGGGAAAATATCAAGCCTAATGATTGCCAGCAACCAAAAATAGCATCATGTGAAGGTGACACAAAGTGAAAGAATGAGGTGGAAATAGGAGTTTCTACTGGGATTATTTTTGACTTTGTTCCTATTTTTAAGATTTGCAGGAAATCGGACATTTAGTGTAACATCTTCTGAGCTCTGCTTTGTCATTTTCTCTTAAGGTAAACAAGCTCTGCAATTTCCAGCAGGAGATTTTCTGTGGTCCGGCTCTTTCTGAGTGGCTGTGGGTGAACTGAGATTTGACAAAAAAAAATGACACAATGCAGGTGTCATTGCATTTGTCAGGAAAATCATGTTTTCATTGGTTTGAAAGATTGAGGGAACATAGTTGATGTCCAGAACAATGAATGTTAAAATGAAAATATAAATGTATATTTTATTCACAAAGACAGAAACGGAGGGCATTTTTTTTTCATCATTGGAAAACAAATGGACTTATTTTGGAGGCAGTAATACATTTCATAGAAAATGGGGGCATGGGAGACACATTTTGAATCGACACCATTTAAAGCTGGATTTGATCTGATACATTATTTTGGAAAACGTTTTTTTGCAAATCTATTTTTCCTCTTTTTCTCACAATATGAATGAACAATATGTGTTTAGTTGGAAATGGAAAACCCAAAATCAGTTCATCCCAGTTTGAAAACAATATAATGCACAATGGGTGCGTTATATTGTAACTCAAATAATGTACTTTTGTTTGGTGTTTTTTTTTTTTTTTTTTTCTGTCATGATACAAAGTCGTCAAATTAAATTCAACTCAATTTGATGACATTGAATGGAGGAGAAAAGTGAAGGAGAAAAAAAAAAAAAGGTTCTTAACATTAATAAAATCACTTCATGAGAATTAACAGGAAAAAAAAATAGTTCTTTTCTCTCATAAGTGCTGTTTGATTCTGCCTTCAAAGCTCACAGTAACAGCTAACCATCACAGTGTGCTTTATGCAAGTGGCTGGGGCTTGGAGAATAAATCAAAGGCAAAGGAAAGGAAAACCACATCAAAAGAACCAAAGTGCTCTCAGTTGCAGTTTTTCACAGCTTGAAATGTCATTATCAAATGGCACTTGTAGAGAGGCGTCTGAGTCGAGACAAGATCAGTAAAAGGAAGAAAACGCAGCTTCAGGGTTAAGTGGTAAACCAGTGTTAGAGAAGGCTGGCTGCTGCTCACTGTAAGCTGATTCCAGATGGAAATTTTCCTGCATTGAGTCAAGAAGCCAAACCTAAAACAAGCCTGCTGAATAATAATGAGCCAAAGCCGAACTCAAAACCCACCAGGAACTATTTTGGGAAATACGAGCTGAAGAGTTTGAAACAGAACTGTTAACTGTCCTGAACTTATAAACACGAGTCAGACAGCCCTGAAAATATATGGGAGAGTTGTCTGCAAACAAAAGATGGGATTAAGTTACAAGAATCAGAAATTCATCTCATTTACATAAAGAAACCCTTAGCAAAAAGTAGTATACTTGGAGTAAATGTTATTAAGTATGCTTGAGTAGAAGTATAGCAGGTATACTATGGACCATGTACTTGTAGCGTACTAGAAAGTATACTAATTTAATACTTCTTTGGACTAAATTGGAACATTTTAAGTTTATAAAAGTATACTTTAAGTACTGTATACAAGTACACTCATCTATATACTACTAGTGTGCTAAGTATCTACTTCTAATCCACATTTTAGTTTATTAAAGTATACTTTATAAGGTCATTTTAAGTTTACAAAAGTACACTTTCAAGTATACAACAAGAAGAAGAATCAGGGCTTTTGCCTTTATTTATTGTCATATGTTTTTACACATATATGAAATTTAACAGGGGTAATACCTCAAAGCAAATGTGTGTAGTGAAAAACTTTCTATTCTGCTAAATTAAATGTAAGCACAAGTCAATGACTTGACCTTATTTTCTACTTGGATCAAGATATACTAAATATTAATACTTTGTGGCTGAAAAAAGTGCAAATTTCACCTCTAGGGGTGCAAATCTGAATGAATTACTCTATAGCCCCTATTTCAAATCAAATCAAATCAAATCAAATCAATATTTATTAAGAAAATGCAGCTCCACAGAGTCCACCACACACCGACACACAGGTTAAAATAAGGACAATGGCGTATTTATTTCATAGTAATCCTTATTGTCTTGGTGTAGTGACTCTTAGGTTTGCTAATCTTTTTTTTAAACTTCCATTAGCTCCAAGGGCTCTGTTTTGTGCTAAAGTACGATGCTCTTCATCAGACCAATGTGAGCTTGGAAACAGCTTTTTAGTTCAAACCAAGAAAAACATGCATTTAGGAACTGATGGCCAGAGAACACCAGGAGGAAAATATTCCCCACAAGCAAAAACAAAAAAAAGAAACATGTACTCTTGCTCTGTAAAAAGGCTTGGCTCACTGAGAGACTTCTAAAACCACCTGTAATTTATCACAAGTGAGCCCTAAAGCAGTGGATCAGCATCAGTTCTGTTCCCCATTGATTGCATTCAGCCTGTAAAGGACGAAGGGAAAACAAGGCAAGGTAAGCATCTGAGGAGGGTCAGTTCCATTTCACACATCACCGTCCAGCAGGCAGCGACAGTAAAGCTAAAGATAAGCACGACAAACGTGACAGTGTTTAAAGAGATGTCAGCCTGCCAACCCTTTAACATTAACGACACAGAGGAGAAAGAAAGGCTTTGGAAGTCAGAGGAATCTACAGCTGAACTGTGGACTAATACATGAAAAAGGCTGTTCTAACGTAGCATTTATCTAGAGATGTTCGATACAAACTTTTTGCAGATATTCAATATGTTGATATTGTCTAGCGATCGATTGATTCATTGGCCGACCGATTTTTGGGTGTTTTACGTGTATCGGCACCGATGCGAATTGAATATGGATAATTTAGATGTAATTGTAATGTAATTGACCCCAACCCTGACCGATACCAATATGAACATGAATACCGATGTCAACCGATATTACTTTTTTGGAAATTATTGGCCAATTTTATCGTTAGGCCACCCCTAATTTTTTTTCACAAATATGATAGAATAGAGGTTTTTTTTTTGGTGGGGGGGCATTTATACTTCTGTTCTCATGTAATACTTATTGAATATAAGGTTGTGTTTAGAAACAATACAAAAAACAAACTTTTTTAACCATTCACCTTATTCAAGGTATTATTTTATTTTTGTCCAGAAAAGGGAAAATGAACAAAACCATATCTTCTTTCAGAGACTCCAATAAAAAGAGACATAAAGACATCAAACAGACAATCCCTGCTGCATCCTATGTTGCCTCACAGTCTAATAACAGTTTTTTGTTCTTGTTCTGTGGACTAGCTCTGCTTTTATAAAAGCCATCCCCTAAAACAGACACTCGAAGGCTGTTTTTTTGGCCATTATCCCACCCACTGTGACCGGCTCATAGACTATGTAAATAGCAGGAACTGTTTCTATCTAGATTGCTGATAGAAGCTCAGCAAGGTCTATTAATAAAATTGAAACTCCACAGGGTTGCATCCTTAGACCCATTTCAAACACGACCACGGGAACAACTTCATCCTAAAGTTTGCACCAATAAGAACCTGTCACTGTGGGTGGGAGGAGACCAGTCTGTAGTCATGGTAAAAGGAAAAATCTTTTAGGTATCTCCCAATCGCATGCAACATTTTTCTGCTCATATAACTGTGGTTTAGGCTCCTTGAGGCACTTCATTGAGTTTCAGCTCATTCAGACCAGCCTTAGCCTTTAATCCCTCTAATGCAGACATGGGCGACTGGTAGCCCTCGGGTCACTTAAGGCCCTCAATCTCATTTTGTATGGCCCCCAAAACAAATCTCACACAAATTTAAATTCAAGCAGTTGGAAGGAATATTAAACCCACCGCAATACAGAAAATACATCCAAAAACTCACAGGAGACAGAGAAATCCAAAAATAACAATAACGCATAAAACAAACAATAAAAAACTCAAAAAGAATACGCAGAAAGACAAAAAAAAATGTAAAAATAGTTTAAAAAAGAAAAGAAATGAAAAACACAAATCAATTTTAGAAAAAACAACAACAGGTCATTATTGGTCATTATTCATTATTATTTTTTGTCCATGTCTGCTGTGACCCCGATCCATCCATATGGCGGGCCAATAAAAGAATATAAAATTTCTCAGCGCAACACACAGTCCTGCACTGGACACCTCCATATTTACTTATGTAAACACCGCGGGGTCAGGGGTCACCTTAGGACCTCTTCTGCGCATGCGCATCACTTCAGGGTCGCCTTCCGTTCATACTCCAAACAGACTGAAGACGCATTTAATGTGTTGCATGAATGACACTGAAACAAATCTGAATTGCGCATTAAGACCTGCAGTGTGAACGTAGTGTCAGTGTACTGTGGTGTGTAGCCCATGATGTATTTAGATCAAGATCGTAAGAAGTCCTGGTGCTGTCGTTGCTCTATACCAGCACTCTTGGAATGTCTGTCGCCCAATCAAATCACTTGGTCTGAACTATCTGTTGTATAAAAAGGGATAAAGATTAAACACCCCGCCACACCTGCGCATAATTACAAATCAGAGCCGTTCCCGTCAACCATCACCCTGCGTTTCCCCTCCTGCTAACACACAGCCCAAAGGCAGACACAAAGACCGCAGGGCTTTACAATTTCAGAACTATGTTATGAATTAATATGAAAATATGAAGAATATTACAGTCATCGATCATTGAAACAGAGCCGTCACTGTGAACATTTGAGGCTTCAACGCTTTTGAACTGTGTTCGTGTATAGCTTTAATTTTATTATTCAAATCTTTCTGCTGCAAACATTACAAGGCCTTTAAATAGAAATCTCTTCCAGTCGTTGATATAGGAATTTTCATTTAAATGTACAAGTTTCATCACTACAAAAGGGAGAAGGAAGACTGAAGAAGAAAGGCAGGCCCAGAGGAGAGTAAGGACAGGTCAGCACGATCACAACTCAGAGAATATACAAGCGACAAGTCCTAGTTTGGCCACAGCATTTATACTGCACGTATAATAAGAAAAGCCTCCAGAGGCTGTATCATTACATCGAGTCTACACATTTGGAAGTTTTACCAGCAGACAGACATCAAGCTGAAACCAATCTGACAGAAGTCTACCTCACTGACATCAAATGCCCCAAAAATCTATTAAAAACATGTGGTGGGTGGAAAGCAAAGTCAGAGCGACTCCTGTGATAAGAAACCAAGCAAATGTCCTGAGTTTACTTTGCTGTGTCAACGAATTAAGGCATTAATGTAAAAATGAGAGAAATAAAATCACAATTTGTTAAAAAGAAAGTGAACACATGGATTTCAATATGTCCACATCCAAGTTGTGTATGTATGTCAAGATTTAAAGTCTTAAAGGATCAAGTCTTGAGTCAACAAACGATGTAGCGGCTTTCTTGATGAGCATGTTATTACAAAGGTTGTTTCTAACCTCTGTTAAATTGCATTTTCTCAGCTCAAGGGTAACTTCAGTCTATAAAAAAAGCACTTGTTCAATATGAGCAGCCTCATTTAACTCCAATAAGCTGCGGCATCACAATGCACGCAAACTACTGGACCGCGTTAAGGGCCCTATTCTCCCGTTTTCGCTTTTTTATAAACATGCAGTTAAGCATGTATCTCCGGCACATATTCGCTGATCCAAACCCCTGACACGCACACTTGGTGTAAATAGACCTAACACGCGTAAGTCTGTGAATGCAGGCGGTCTGATGTGCTTCATTTACAAGGAGGCGGACTGGGCCGTGATGTCTTTTTTTGGGAGGTCTGGAAATCATTGAACACTGAGTTTTCCTAACACTGAAATCCATGAAAATGATAAAACACAGCGCATAAATAGCACTCTATGTTTTTTAAAGAAAGTCAATGTTTATTGAATATTCTGACATTTTTTAAATATTCCAGTAGCCTTTCCTTTTCAAAAAAAGCACAACAAAGTTTTTCATTTATATTAGCCATTCAAATACAACAAAACATGCATTTAAAAAAAAAAACTAAAGTGCATTAAAGCGGAGGTATGATGAAAAAAATCATTTTCTAATTGTTTTGCTACAGTGATATACATCCATTTAGCCTCATTCAAAGGGACAAAGTTGAAAAAGTTCTGTTTTCTCCCTCCCTTGTTATTCCACATTTTGTAAAAAGTCAGCTCACAGCGCTAACAACGGGCTCGGTTGTGGAATTGGACGGCTTCCAACTTTTATGCGACGGATGACGGAGACGTGGAAAGGAGAGAGTCTGGCTGTGTTTGTGTGCGTAAAGGAGGAGCTACTGCTGCTGGTACGGTAGAATAGAGCACTAAGCAATAATCATGGAGTTGAAACGCATTATCTTCTCGAACAAGCAATGTTTCATATTACATCAATCTAAGGAGACTTGCTTCTTTAACGGGCATTGTGTTGCTCCCTGACAAAGGCTAACGCTATTGTAGCTACCTAGGATTGTTTTATTGGTGTGTTTTTAAACCGCATGTTTTCATGAAGTATAACTGCCAAGGTAGCAGTTAAAGACATACATTGTTACTTTAAAGTATTTTTGTTTCACAGTGCCAAGTAACTGGTAAGAATGTAAGATTTCAATATAAACATTTTCCTGCTGACATTTAGGGAAAAGTTTTATTACTGTGTAAAGGAAACACTTATTTTTAAAAGCACCAAACCCAAAGTTATGGAAAGGGAAATCACAGTTATCAAGGTAGCTTTGTAGCCTCATGAAGGCCTGTTTGTTTTTGAGTTCATGGGAATTGAGTTTGTTTTGGGGGGAAAAACTTGCTTTTGACAACTCTCAGATTCAACATTTTTAAACGCTTGACTTTATTTATGTGATGTTGCCCTAGTTTGATGCTCTGCTCTGCTGCATTGAATCAAGAGATGCAAAGTAACATCCATGTCTCCACAGTAGACTTGACATCTGGCAAGAAAAGACAAAAAAAAAAAAATCTAACCTAATGCAACATGGTGTGTGTATTCATGATGGCTACTGACCTGACAGTGGATGTGAGCCTTTGAGCCCATCTCCCTTGTTTGGCCTCATTATGTAGAGCTGTCAGCATGGACTGAAGCACACTGATACAATAATACAGTCATGTAAACCTTCCTTTGACCCTTTCCCATGTGGGCACAGTTAGGACGCCTCATTCTCCCCTCGGTTCTCTTTGGACAGTGTAATTAATTTAGAGCTAAGATGCAATTAAAATTGATCACCCAACTGTGGATTGAAAGGTGCTGGATTCTGTTCTGACAGCTCTTTGATGAACGCGCTCAGCAGAATGTCAACGCTAGCTCCTAAAGCCGATTATATATTTCTTCTAAGGGACTAAGAAGACTGGAAATAGAAGTTAGTTTTAGCTTTGGGGCTCATTGAAAGCAAACAAACATTAATAACAAATTACAAGGGATTTGTGATTCGGTGTCTTCATTCTATCAGTGACTTCTGCAATCGGACGGTGGTAAAAACAGCCTGAGATACTACGGTAACTATATTGTGTCCTTGACATCAACAGTTAAAACTATAGTTTACAATCTTATTATGAAAAGCTTTTTTTTAATAGTCAATACATTACGTATTCAAAAAAAGGAACAAAAATAATCAGTTTTGTAGCAGCTGCAATCCTGTAAAAACTCTGACCCATCCCTGCCATTCGGTCAGAACGCAAAGCACCAATCAGATGCCTTCATGTCTCGTTCTGCCCACGCCCCCTTCTATTCGTCCCTCCTCCCCATGTGCACACTACAAAATGTACTGGGAAATCTAGTTTAGCACTGAGCTAGCAGTGGCTACAAATGACTTGGTTTAATTCAAGTTCATATTTAAAAAAAATTTTAAAAAAAAATAGATATCTGCTTCCTTGTAAAGGAAATACTTATTTAAAAGAAGCACATTGAACAAATACTGAACCTTTGATGTTGTTTAGTACAATACATTTGCTGGAAAAGAGAGAAAAATCACGAATAACTCTAATTATTCACAATTAAACATTTTAGTTGTTTGAACAGGCACTAATATTTATATACAATATATGACTATTTGTGCAGGAACTTCGCATACTAAGTGTTTTAAACATCAAACTAGAACAGTCTACACAGCCCAGATTTAAGATATGGACATTCAATTCAATTCAAGTTTATTTATATAGTGCTAATTACAACGCGCTTTCAAAATATAAAATTTGTAATAAAAAGGGGGAAAAAAAAAACAACAAATCCACATGTTATTAACCTATCTACATTTTTCTGGCAGCAAATGAGACCTTTGGACATGCACTCTGCATCTCCCCAACAGTGAAAAGACACACTCGCTTGGGACAGATGTAATAGGGATGGAAAAGTAGGCTTCTAGGACTATAAAAAAACCAGTTAATTTTCAGCAGTTTACTAGCCTTCCTTAAAAAGTTCAATAAACATCAGCATGCTAAGTCAGTCTACAGCTGAGGTTCTTATTCCGTGAGGGATCTTGAGTGTCAGTTAACCTATCTCTGTTTTGTGTCCTTGAGGTTTTGGCTAATGCAGAATCATGGATCCTGTCAAGAGGATTAACCTTGATTTGCATGTATTTGATGTACAAGCCCATTACATAACAGAAAGTCTTTCTAAACAGTGTGTTAACAAGTTTGAACTGCTGTGAAGCTCTGATCCTAACTTACCATGTTGACGTTATTTTCTATTGATGATATCTATTTTCTATATCTGCTGCTTTACGTCTCCACCACGCCACCGGAGCTGATAGCTTTCCACTGTCGTCTATGTGTTCATTTCCACCAAGTCCGGTGCACTGCGTATCTGCTCCGTCCCAGCTCCGACAGTCTGGAGCAGAAATACGCAGGACTTCTATTTCTGGCGGATGCCGGGGCACGACGCAACAATTCAGCACAGAGCAAATACAGTGAAACAGGAAGTTAAGCACATACTAAACATTAAAACATTCGGTTACTTTTCAAAATAAAACACTTCACATCACATTTCATCATATTATCTCTTCTTTGTTGGCTGTAGCTAAAAAATGTGGCTAGGACAAAATAACAAGTAAACTTTATGATTTAATACCTTAAAACATGTAACAAACAAAAAATCTGTAAAACTAAATAATGTAATATAAACATATATGTCAGAAATGTGTTATTGTGTTTCCCTGTCACGCCTTTGTCATTATTTATTTATCTTTATTAATTTATGTTTTCTCTCCTTTCTCTATCTTTTAATATTTTTTCTAATTATATATGTCATTCAATCTATTTCCCTAGCTTTATTCACCACATAAATGCCTGTATTTGTACTTGTTTGTGAATATTACTGCACTTTATTAATGTATATGTCATTGTAATTCACTATTTAAAAAACACTCAAAACGCGTGGGAAAACCGGTGGGAATTGCCGGACGGCGAACAGCGGAGCAAAACTGAATCGGAGCTGTGGCGTAGCGGAGACGTATCCAGTGGAAACTCCGGGTCAAACCTTCATCCAGAGTCGGCGCCAGGCAGTAATAAATGGGGGGGCATTAAGAAAACTGCGGGGGCACAAAAACCTTCCGCCGTAAACTACATAAAACATGGGCATTTTGATTATTTCAGACAGCAGATTCTCAAGCTTCACTTCCTGCCCTACATCTGAATTTAGCACTCTCGCTTTGTCACGATGCAGTAATGTGAGTGATGTCACGTGAATCAACAGAGCAGGCCACAGATATATACACATTCTATTGGCTGATCCTAACAACAGCTCTAAGGTACGTTCAGAAGCACAAATACAATACAATTACACCACAGTATATTATATCTATGGAGCAGACTGCCGTCCGCCGTCAATGAATGGACACAGTCAGTTGTGATAGCCAATCAGATATTTTTGATTAATAAAAAGCTCCCCCTGTAGTGGGAAGAGTGTGTGTGTGGGGGGAATGGGGGGGCACAGTAGGTCATCTGGGGGGGCACTGCCCGCGAAAGCCCCACCATGACGCCGACAGTGCCTTCATCCCTGACAAGAGAAAGGAATTTTGCACCAATTCTTCAATAAAAACAAGCTACAATGGGTCTTTGCTTATCTGATTTACACCAAGTAAATATAAGTGAAGCAAATAGTTAAAGCCATTGTTACTGTATCTATGTATGAAAAAACCACCGCGAAGCATTCAAAGGTGTTTAGTGTTTGCATGATTACAAGTTGTAAACACAAAATCAGCCTCCAAATTATTCATAGAAGAAAGCATTCAGAGTTGTGATGAAGGGAAACTCTGGGATATATCAGCTAAATGCACAGAATAATTCAAAATGACAGTGTTACAATCCTTGTGAAAATAGACCTTAATTGTACTGTTGGTTACTTTTGAAACAGCAGGTAAACAGAAATAAGACACAATGGGCCAAAACATAAATGAAGCAGCATAAAATGTGACTATTTGAAGATGTTTTTTTTTTCCCCACAGCCTATTAATTAACAACACACAGCAAACTCCTATTTGGTGAACATTTGTCAATGGTTTATTCTACACTTGTATGTATACTGGAAGACTTTTAACATTATTTGTTATGATGAATCAAAGCAAAAAACCTCTGAAATAAAAACCTACAAAACCTCAGAAAGGAGCATGCATTGGATCGATTAATTGTGAGCATGACCGTGTGTGTGTGTGTGTGTGTGTGTGTGTGTGTGTGTGTGTGTGTGTGTGTGTGTGTGTGTGTGTGTGCGTGTGTGTGTGTGTGTGTGTGTGTGTGTAGTGTGTGTGTAGTGTGTGTTAGCAATGTGTGTTCCAGCCTTTCACAAAATGAAGGATAATGGAGAGGCCTTCCATGACACAGTCATCACTTCTGCCCATCGCTTCCTGAGCTCTAGAGCACAGAGTGTTCCGGACATTTTCAGGCGAAAACAAATACGACGGATAGGAGTGGGGAAATAACCCTTTTCTGAAATAGCACTGCAACACACAATGAGCACAACATTTTCAAAGTGCCTTCTAAACCCATCACCATCAAGAGGAGGCATTACTGCTTTCCCCTCGGCTGGTATTGAAGTGCTCGGAGTGGAAAAGGAAAAGCTTGACTGACAATGCCCTCGGACTGTTCCATCACTCAGTAAAGAACGATGAGTAATATAGCTTTGCTTTCAATGCCTGTTCCCAATGCATTTAGGTTTATCTCCCTGGCATTACTTGCAGGCAATCACAATCTCAAGCTGCGTTTCTCTTACCCTTGGAAATACGCAAAATCTAAATGGTGCAATAAAAACTGCTAAGGGAAACACCTGAATTTCTAAAAAATACTCAAATATTGCCAAAAAGTTTATACGCTTTCGTGAAGAGGAATTTCAGAAGTTTTGACATTCAAATGTGTCGCAAAAGCGCTATGGAAACACTTTTTTCCGCAAACACACGTCACAGAACGTGACGTACCTGGTCACATGACCACTGCTCTCCGAGAAAACATGACGCGGTACGTGTAGACAGAAGAGGAGACCAGGACATTTCTAAGCATTATACTTTAAAATCATTACAGCCACATTAGACATGAAACAGCAAAGGAATACAGAGTGTTATAAGGAGGTTCTGAGCGTCCGTCGACATTAAGAAACATGGCTTTGGAAACCCAGCTATAAACAGAGTCCTGATAAGTCCTTATAATATCCCTCAGTTTGTTTTTCTCTTTCATACAAATAAGAGAGCCTTCATCCAACTACTATTCAAAAAAGAAAATAATGACAGTTATTGATTTTTTTCTTTGGATAAATACATTACCATGGACATTCTGTCTATCAGAACTGGTGTCTGCTGAGCTAAACATTAATTTACTTAATTAATTGGCTGAGATAACCGGCCATTATGTAAAATGGAGGAGTGAGTCAGTGTGTGTGGAGCTCGGTGCTCGGGCTGGTGGGTGTTAACACTGGTTTGCTTCCAATGAGTAAGTCCTGCAGGACGAAAATAAGTTCAGAGAATTAGAAGTAGCATTCTCAGTCTCACTGTTAAATTACAATCAGTTCAGGTACACTCTAGGTTTTCACTCCACGTTTTAACAAACTCAATAGTTCATTTTATTTTGTTATGTGCAGTGATTACTGTAATCTGATTACTTTTCCCAAGTAACGAGTAAAGTAAGGGATTACAGTTATTTTCCCGCAATCAGGCTGCGTTACTAAATGACACCGTCTCGCTATTGTTTGTTGGGCGTCTTGCGTTTTATAACGCATTATAACCCAGTCGACCACCGTAGACTCAAGTCAATGATGTAAGCAGAACGTCATCATTGGTAAAAAAACACACACACAAATGGAGCAAGAGAGAAAGCACGTATAATCAGCTTGGTTGTACCAACATTGCTTTGAGTTTGACTCCGTAAAAGACGACAACAACATTAGCGTCCGCTGTGCACTCTGTGAGGGAAGAAAACTTGCATCCACATGGAAGAATTCCACCTCAAATCTGAGCAAGCACCTAGCAAGCCGGCACAGAAATGTAAAAGTCACTGAGAAAGCGCCAGATCAACATCCACTTCCATCGAGCCAAACTCTGAGGGCCCATCTTCTTCAAAACGGATGAAAATAGATTTCAGAGCAACGGGAGATAGTGCTGCTGAACTGTCGAAGCTCGTCGCTGGATATATTATCGAGGACGTGTTGCCAATTTTTACTATAAATCCCAATTTCCGACACATCGTAGAAAAAAAACCTGCCAAAAACAGCTGCCACAGAGAAAGTCAGAAATATACTGTAAGAATAGAAGAAAGAGTGGTTTTATTTTACTAAAATTTGGTGGATTGTGCAGGAAGTAAGTTCAAATGTTCAACATTTTTTTTTCAAGTCAGAAATTGTTGCATTTAATTTCATTTTTAGTTGATGCAATGTGCATAGTGTTAAAAAATATAACAAAACAAGATTTAAAAGAGACTGTTTCATTTGATTAGATTTTGAATGTGCCAAAATAATATAATTAGGCTGAAAGGTCTACTGTTTAATATTTTGTGCATCACATTTTTAAAAAGTACCTTAATTACATAATGTAAAGTACCTAGTTACTTTTGAAAATAAGTAATCTAAAGTAATCGGATTACTTCCTTGCAGGAGTAATCACTAATAACTAATTACTATTTTGTAACTTGATTAACACTGGTTATGTGCGCTCCAGCCGCTATGCTAGTAACGCTGAAAACAGATTTAAAATGTTGATTCAAGTAAACAATAATTCCTGTTACATAATAAATTGACCGACAGACCTTACTGATGTTACATAACGTCTTGAAAAACAAATGTATTGCTGTCGTTGTTGATAGAGTAATTTAGTTAATTGAATCCTTCGGTGAAGTTGTTTCCCTTCCTTAAAGCCAAAAATAAATTAAAAGTTAAAAAAAAACTTCCCTAAATGCATTTATTTATCCACTCCGTCACAGTTGGCACAGTTTGTGTTACAGCTCTTACTTGGATGTCTTCCAAAAAGTTAAGAAAAGTAATTCATTTATTTGAAACCAAAACACTTGAAATAAATACGTGTCAAAATGAATAAAGGTAAGTGAATACATGTATTTTCCACCTCAATGACTTTTATCTAATGAGCCAAAGCAATCAAAGCGCGCCTGAACTTTAGTGTCATTACAGCCTCTAAAACTAGCCAAGATGAAGATTGCAATTACTAATTAGCTTTTAAACTAGGCTCACAATGGTACAGTTACAGTTATATATGATATTGGAATAAGGCTTATTGCAAAAATTGATTAAACTGAAGTGGCACAAGCAAAATTACCAGCAATGACTGAAGAACAGTGGAGGAAAATTAAAATATTGGACGACTTGAAGTATGTGGGGATGTAACTAAAACTATCATTTGTTTTAAATATAACATAATTATGACGTTGGCTTGACCGAATAGAATAAATAGAAGTCTGACTTGTTTAGAAAATCTATGTGGACCTTTAAATGTATGTTTGAGTACCTCTGACCATATAAGGAAGAATAAAGAAAGCTGGAGCCTCAGAGTTCACAGCCTGATGTAACGTAAATCTAGCTTTTTGCCAGTCTAATGCAGAGTCAACATACTGAGGAGAGCCGCTCTCACACCTTTCAATCACAGTTACTTTGGGACTCTTACACCTCAGGTCATGCATTTATGTTTTGTTTTTTTACTGAGGAAAATTGGTTAGTTTAGTGAAGTGTTCCCTAATCATCTGTGAACCATTGGGTGCCATGTCACAAAAAATAATAATATATATACTGTATACACTGCCGGTCAAAAGTTTTAGAACACCCTCATTTTTCCAGTTATTTATTGCAATTCAAGTCGTGCAAGTCCAATGAATAGCTTGAAATGGTACAAAGGTAAGTACAGAACAGCCAGAGGTTTAAAAAAAAAAAGGTTTGGTTACCCAAAACTGAAAAATAATGCACATTTCAGAATTATACAAAAGGCCTTTTTCAGGGAACACTGGGTGGGTTGAAAATGAAGGTTGAATCAGCCTTGAAAGCTGGTGCTACTAATTCCTACAGGTGTTTCAACTTTTCTTGGTTCCTTCCAACCCCCTCTGTCTGCATAAAAGCAGTGTTGGAACACACTGTGGTACCAAACCCTCATGTGAACAGTATTGTTCATGGATTTCATGAATTCTTTTTCAACTCAAATTGCTTATTTCTTCTATGCTTTCATTTCAGAGTGCAATGACACAATAAACTGAATAATTTTCTGTAAAAAAAAAAATGTAAAAAGTGTGGTGCTCTAAAACCTTTGTTTGTTGTGAATGTATGCTGAACAGACTCAGTAACAGAATGTTGGAGAGGGGGTCTCGCTAGGACAGGTTCTGGGACTAGATAAGGGTGGATGATGTGTCCAAATACGTTTCAATCTCATCCTTGATAGAGTCACGTTTCAGATGTATTCCTGATTTTACTTTATATTTATATATTTTTCCTCTCTGGCCTGATGCTTTAATTTATGTTCATTGGATCTGTGTACTGAGGTCTGCCCTCATGTTTTGTGTTAAAGTGTGTGAATGCCATGTACCATGCCTTTAAATGTTCAATAAAAATGTGAATTCCAAAAAAAATTACAAACAGTTGGATATTGTTGCATTCTATTTGTTAAAGTGTATACTGTATATTGAGAAATAAATATAGTAAAGTTAGATTTCATTATTTAACATTTATTACTGGACAATCGGACACTAAAGTACTGAAATTTGGGACTGCCTCAGTTTAAATGTGAAAGATATCCATCCCAAAATATTAGTAGTGATTTGTTTTTTTCTTTTACCAGATAATCACATGAATTCAGGCTCTGCAGTCAAAGAAACATACCATAGAAAGTCAACTTTAGTGTGTGAGGATAAGGAGGTAAAAATCCCAGCAGTAAGGCATCTGATTTTTATAAAGAACCTTCTTTCCAGGTCCTCTAAAAACAACTCATTTTACATGCAACATGATTGGAAAACAAATGTGAGGTGAAGGAAGCATATGTTGTGAGCCCACAGGCAAGAAACTAGGCAGGAGTCCAGACCAATAAGAGAGCTTTGGTTTTCAAGTGCCAATAAACAGAGGCCCTGCCTCCTGTCGGCTAAGATGCCAATGCTAATTCTCATCAAGAAGCCAAAACTGTCGGATTGCAAAAAAGAGTCATTTCTTTTCACCAATGAACTAAAATAATCCTTCAGATGCTGATCTGACTGATTAGAGTAGAATACTCAAACAATTTGACATCAGAAAGGGTGCACCACCATGATCTCTTCACAGTCGGACCAGAATCTCTCCAATTAGGTTTCAGCCATTGAACTGGCAGCTGCTGTCTAAACTTATGTTCACAACATATGTTCAGGTACCAAACAGCTAATTGATCAAAAAAATGGAAGTTGAACCAGATCAACCATTTACGGTTAGTATAATTTGTAGCAAACATTCAGTAAAGATTGCACACACTAAGAAAACATGGCTGTCAAATAGTCAAACGTTTCACATCTACTGACTTATGGTGTTCAGATGTAGCAGATGGTTGCAATATTTCAAGTTTGCAATACTCCACAAAATATATGTTATGTCACAGTTTTCCTCAGCTTAACCGTTTAGCATCCATGGCATGATTAAAGTTGACAACTGTTCCATAAAAAAAAGTATTTGACAGCAAAGCTACGCATCATTGATTCAACTATGATTAAAATACTTTAATCAGAACCTTACTGATTAACAAACAGGTAGGAATGTGGTAAATGGTAAATTGTCTTGATTTATATAGTGCTTTTATGCCTACACTGAAGTAGTCCCAAAGTGCTGTACATTATCAACTCATTGACCTATTCACACACCAATGGGACTGAGCTGCCATGCATGGTCAACTACTGGGAGCAACTTAGGGTTTAGTGTCTAGCCCATGGACAATTCGATCAAAAGATGACCACTCTACCACTTGAGCCACGATCGCCGTTGGCATTTCCGAGACATGGCTGACCGCAATAGTCACCTCTTCAAGTCGTAGGCCCGAAATTAACAAGTTCCGAGTTGCTTGGAACGCAGCATTAGATCACGTTGTTAGCTCTCGTTTGTTTCTGCCTTGGAGGAAAATCAGTGATGGGACACAATGGTTCTGTATTTGTGTTGATTATCAGAGCTCTGCACACACAGTACAATTCAAACTCTTCATATGTGGGCTCTGAAACAGATTAAAATCCTCTTCATGTTTAGAAAATCATTTTGTGTGTATCCCCGCCTTAACATACATGCTACGATTAAAGATCTTGCACCCTTATTGAACTAGGTTGTACTTTTCCCTGTATTGCTGTGAAAATCAAAGATAAATTAGAAGAAGATAAAAAATTGTGGTAATCCTATTTCCAGCCCGTCCCTACTCTATGACCAATGAGCTGACCACATAGCTCTATATTAGTGAGCCAATCACAGATAAGAATACATGATATCTGAGGAACTGAATCCGTGTATCATTAGTTGTTCATTATGTAACAAAAACAAACACAGAAAAAAAAACACTCATTATTTGGTATTTGTTAGCAAAACTAAAATGAAAAAACGGAAACCGCCTTGTTTTTCAAATTCAAGCTCTTTTGCTTTGGTACAGAAAACGAAAAACGGAAAACGAACACCTTTATTTGTTTTCTCCATTACCGATTTACCAAAGTATGCGCTCATTGGTCAAGGCGTTTCTGCTCTACTCCAAAAAAAAACAATACCGGAAGAGATGCACGACAAACCGTCACGGACAGAATATTTATGGACACCGGGCCGCCGACGTTACTAACGGGCTTTCAACGACCAGTAACTGTGCAACCCCTCTGAAAGAAAACAAAAAGCATTAAATATGCATAGTGGAATGGAAAAAAGAAAAGAAAAAAGGCACACTGCACTGTCTATGGTAAACTGGGGGATTGTTTGATGGCAAAATGCTTCTGGTGGTGAACTGCACAAATAAACACCATGAAAGACAATAAAAACCAGAAGAACCTTGACAGCTTAGTGTACCACCGGGCAATGTTGGAGGCCACACACACACACATTTATTTTGTTAAGAACAAACCTCCGATGAACCACAGGTGCTTAAAAATACATTTGCAATTAACGCGAGTTAAAATTATTAATATCTGCATTAATCAGGTAATGTGTTACCGCGATAGATAAAAGCGTGTTAACTTAAACAGCTTATTAAAGAGAAAAACTAAGTTTTTAGTTTTAGTAGTTTTTGGCTACGTGCACAATATAGCGTCCAATAACTTCCAGTCACAGTTTGTGAGGGCGCTGACTTCCGGTCCATTGTTGTTGTTGTTGTTACGAAGCCAGCGAGCGGAGGGTAAAATGAGCATGTTCGGTGTCAAAAAGAGGCGATTGGTCTATCAAAGAGTTGGAGGTTCAGCATTACACTGTTGTGTACCTAGATCTACCTTCTCTTCACAGTATAATTCCTGTATTAGCTTCCACTGCGTCTCTGCTGATATTACAGTGCGTCAGCGATGGTTAAGCCAAAATCCTTACAGATAACTTCACTCCAAGCAGGGACACAGGAGTGTGTAGCTGGCATTTATTACCCAGTGATATTGTACTTATGCCAAATTGAAAACGAGGACGATTTGAGCTGGCTTTGAGTCAAACAGAGTGGCAGCAGCTGCGGACATGTTTTGGAGTGCTTTGCTAACTCAGATGACCAAATTCCCCATTATACCAGGTGACTGCATTTTATATCGTGTATTTAGTTTTAGTGACTGGTGCATGTTGTATTCAAAGTTAAAGCTGCAGTGCGTGAGTTTTGTGAGGTGCTCCACGCTCACCCCTCCCCTACTGAATGAAACTCGCGTGCGCGGGCACACTGTGGAACTGTTTGCGGCACGTGCACACACACACACACGCACACGCACACACAGCTGAGCTGGAGCAGATCAGAGCACACACTGTCCACACTGCAGATGTTTTTAATAAGCTATTTATTCCGTCTGTTATCACTGTCTTTCTCTGACTCGGGGCGGACTGCGCTGACTGAAAGCGTTTCAACTAATACATTACAGAAAAAATATGAATCATATTTGGATATTTTGGGAAGCGTGACACGCTTACAGCTAAGTTGCTAGACAGCTCCATAAACATTCAGTGCTGCTGGCGTAGAAGAGCCGTCACATACTGTACTGTCAAAAGTCCAAAACACTTTTTTATGCACCGTCATATGGGGCACAGTGCAGCCAGAGCTGTCAGCGACTCGGCCGCTCACACTGTCTCGTCATTGGACCAAAGCGTGGTGCCTCACACCGTCGAATACGGAAGTACATTTGTGTTGCCCGGTGCAACAAGCCAATTGAGGCTTTGAAACATTTAGTTAAATGATGCGTTTGTTAGCAAAATGAGAGCTTCTGACATTGGGCATTGGAGCATCATCTGTCCATCATATAAAAGCACTCAGAGCTAAATGACTTCCTTTCCCATCAACTACTGTGGAATCATGAGAAGGAAATTACCCATCACACCTCTCACAACAGGTTCACTCACCATTACAAGATGAGGTTGTTGGAGGGTCGTTGTCAGGATGTGGACGGTACAACAATCTAACACAGTAAGTCTCATTAGGCATGAATGATACAATCTAAGATGAGTTGTGATTGACACAATCATTGGCTGAAAGTGTTCTTATGAGATACTTTGATGGTCTCCAGGGTTTCTACAGCTTCAGTCAAATTAAATTGAAGACTTGTTCAGACTTTATTGCCATTTGAACTTAAATTTAAGACTAACTTCACAGTAAACACAATGGATGACAAATCACTTACTAAGTGTTAGGGTCATTTTTTATAAGGTGTCTAGTGCAGACGTGCTTACTGGCGGCCCCCAAAGTAAACACACAAAATGACAGTAAAATACACAAAACAAAAACAAAAGAAAATGATCAAAATCACTTAAAACACACAATGTGACTACAACACTAGCCAGAAATCTTTGAAACAACAAAAACACAAAAAATAAAACTGTAAAAATGTCAGATTCATGAATTTAATGCTTTTTAAGACTTTTTAAGGATCCACAGGAACCCTGGGTCTCTTTGAAAAATAAAAAAAGATCCCACTAGATAGGATCTTTTAGAATTTAAAGCTTTTTTTTGTTTTGTATTGTGTATTCTCTGCCAGAGTTTTCTAAGATGACCGATTTGATATCAATATGAAATGGAAACACCCAATATAGGAATAAAAATAAAGTTATTAGTTTCTACACTATAATGATAGTTGCTATTTGCCATCTCATTGGATAATTACATTATTCTGATTACAATTTCAAAAAGTCAAATGCCAGTGCTGAGGGTGATCAATCATTGACAGTTCACAAAAAAAACAAAAAAAGCAGTAATGAAAAAAAGTGTTGGACATCACTGTAGTTTGGTTTGACAGCTGCTATACTACGTATAAATAACCCATGTCATCTTCTCTGCTATACGTACATCTGCTGGTCTTTTTCTTTTCCCCAAAGCATGTACCTTTCCGCAGACAATATCCCATCATGTGTTTCTCCTTGTTCATTTTTTTCCATAACGCCCTTTCCCATCTCTTGTCATTGACGTCAGTGCTTTGACAAATAAGTGGCGTGGGCTCACACTAGATAAAAATACTGCATGAATGTGTTTACGAGTGCCAATCAGGAGCTGGAATGTTAGAACATTAAAGTGGATCCATGTTTACACCTGAGGTGCTACTATAAACCTGCATTTATTTACCTCACGACACTGAGTTCGCTGTCATTATCGCACACATTTAATTATTCTATTAGGTTTTAAAACCCACATTACTTCACACTCCCATTTCAAAAACCCCAAGCAATCAACGAAGACTAATAACATTAAGTACGAGGGAGTTTGTTTAGTAGTTTGGGACATTTGGAGAATATTTCCAAACTTTACTTGATGAAAATGTCTCACTTTTTTGAGAGTCACAAAGGTCGCCTGCAATGGGTTTTGTATGAAGGTAGATATGTTGCAAAATGTGAGAGCTTGTACAATGTGATGTGAGCTTGTGTGTAAAAAATCCACACACGTGAAATAAATTTAATGTCACAAATGATGGATAAAAATGTATAGACTGATTTTTACACATAAAAATACAGCTGCAAACAATGATTGTTACACCAACTCTCTGGTTACAACTTCTCCAAACTACTGCTAAAGATGCACAAACTACTTTTTCTCGTGTGAATCTGCACTTCTTGAGTTTTGCAACACATTTTGCGAGACGTCTGTAGCAAAACTGATTCATGCTCATAGAAATGCCCCCCTCCTCTCCCCGCTCCCCCATGTGTGGGATTGACCAATCAGAACGGAGGATTTGAAGACAGAACGCTGTGTTTTCTTAGCGTAGCGGCCGGTGATATGACCGAAACAATGTCATTTTTCTTCACTGTAAGGGCAGGAGGCTGAAATTTGCCTCCACAGATTGTTAGAAAAACGATGTTAGAGTCATTTATGAACAAAAACGTCATGGAGAGTGACAATCAAAAGCTGACAGCTGATGCAGTGGTCAAGCGGTGAATGTATTTTACACAATCTTTATTTTTATGAGACAGTTCACATACATGTTCATTGTTTTAGTGCTTCGTCACAGTTTACAGATTGTAGATTTTGCATTTCTACGAGCACAAATCAGTTTCGCTACAGACGTCTCGCAAAATGTGTTGCAAAACTCAAGCAGCGCAGATTCACACGAGAAAAAGTTGTAGCGGCAGATTGGAGACGTTGTAACCGGAGTGTTAAAAAACGTGAATAAATGTTGGATTACAAGTTTGCAGCTGTAATTTTATGTGTAAATATCAGTCTATAATTTTATTCCCATCATTTGTGACATTAAATGTATTCTCTATTGATCAAGCTCACATCACATTCTACAACCTCTCACATTTTGCAACATATCTACCTTCATTGTTTTGTGTATCTTTATTTCATCACCTCAAACTGTTTTGATTACTATTTGAATTAAACATTGGAATTTAACACACTTTTCTAACCCAAATAAAATATTTTACTCGTAAGCCTGGCTTTTTCATTAAAACAACTTCCACAAACAAATTCAGAAATAATTACCCTTAACCTTAAAGGTTTCCATTTTAATTTAAACCACCCTGTAGAAAATAATACACCTGCAAGATTAGATAAAGTCAGAAATCAGGCCCAGTTTATTATTTGATTACGCAGGTTGATAAGATGTCTTCAGTATTTGAATCAAGCCCAGTTTTTATTACCGGATGTATCTGCCACATGTGGGAAATATATAACGCATGAAGATGTTATTCATAAAACAGAATAAGGTTTTTTTTTTTTTTTTCTGATTGGTTATTTTGCCTGGTTAGGTTTCTATATGGAATGTTATTTGTTTGTATTGTTGTCCTTGATTGTCACTAACAAGCCACATCAGGGTGTTTGTTCAATCTCAGGAGTCAGGTATAACAAAAAGCCTGCATAATAGAAGCATTAGTATTCAAAGCCACCGAGACGTCCATGTCTGCTCTCCTGATGATATCAAATAATGCAACATAACAATTTATCCGTAACAGTTTGGATATTTGCAATTCCAGTGACAAAAAATGATGTTGCATTATTAAATCTATCTGGGTAAAGAGGAAAATATTCATAACTTTAAAAAAAAAAAAAAAGAGAACCAGAGGTCCAAGTTAATCACAACTAGTCATGTTAGCATAGTGAATAATAGCTAAATATGGGCTGAGTAGTGGATAAGCTCTTTTTTTGTAATTTAATGTTTATTGAACATTATTTTTGAAAATGTACAACAACAAAAACAACAACAACAATCAAACCAATGCAGAGTTAATACAATAATAATTGAAAAAAAATAAAATAAATTGCAATCAATACAGCAACAAGGAGTACAAAATACATGAAAATGGGAAAAGACACAGAGAGAAAATATACAAATAAAAACAAAAATGAATTACAAAATTAAATTGTCCGTCGCATCTAATTTGGGGTGCACATTCATAACTCTCACATAATGAACCACATTGAATGAAGTTGGTGACCCCCCCTTTCCTTTCATAAACACACTTATTTACTTGCTTTTATCTTTTTTTTTTTTTTGTAACATATTTGGGGTTATTCACTATAAAGTCATCTGTCTCAGACACTTCGTCCTCTATGTTACTTTCACTGTGAAAGAGCTGTTCCAAAATGATGATAATGCCCCCCGTCAAGTATCAACTCTGTAATTGCAGATGTAGGGATGTAGGGTCACATACAGACCAGGGTTGGGGTCAATTAAAATTGCAATTGCATAATTGATAATTAATTACAATTATGGCATAATAATATATTTTTTATTTCAAAAATCTATTGCTGTTGTAATCGTGCGTAAATTGCAATTGAGTTTAGATAATTGGCTTTGTAATTGTAATTGCCATGAAAATTCTATAAAACTTGTCAATTATGATTTAACTCAAAACTAGGGAACCATGTTACAGTTCTACACATGTAGTTAATTATTAAAATAAGTTTCATATCAAGTTTTCCCACATTTTACCATTAAAACTTTGAAATTGAGGGGTATACTGACATACAGTAAAAGGTTCAGATGTCCACACCAAATATATTAAAATTATGAAGCCTAGCAAAGTAGCCAATAGATATGAAAGAAATTAGATAATAGATATTTGTTGTTATTGTTTTGTTTTTTTAGTTGATTCAGGACCCATTATCATAAGAGATGCTAAAACAAAGCTAACACAAGAGAAAGGTTAACTTTAATTAGGTTATTTATTTCAGCATCAGTAATTGTGATTATTTGTAATTGAAATTTAGTGAATGAGAACGGAATTGTAATTGACTTCCTGAGGATGAAAAATAATTGTAATCTTATTGTAATTTGAAAAAAATGCTGGTCACTGTAATTGTAATTGAAAATGGGTAATTGAAAACGTAATTGGATCTGAAAAATGTAATTGACCCAAACCCTGTTTTACACAGCTAAAACAGCTTGGGGTCAAATTGACCCCAGAGGAACCCCAATGTTTTTAGGACATTAAAAATATATATTATCATGATGATGATTTTATGCTTAATCAGTTGTACTCATCAAATTAGGAAAAATCATGAAATATGAAGCAAAAAAAAAAAAAAAGTCAACTATTATTTTTTGAATGATAAACATTGAACGGGGTCAAATTGACCCCAAGCATAATAGGAAGGTTAAAGTCTTGATCTCGATGCATTCTGGCTTCGAATAGTTTGGTCTTTATTCCAACATAACTTGGGTCCAACACAGTGAATGAAATGTGAAGTCTTTTTGCAGTGAGACACAATTGTAAACCACTTCATTCACAACGCGGCGTAATCAGGATTTATTGAGGGGAAGAGCACTTCAACAAGGTAACCACGTTGAAAGCATTTGAGGTAGAAGGAGAATAATACATTTTACTCCCAGCTGAGAAATGCAGCAGCTTTTCAAAGGCGTTTCTGTTTCAATCAGCTGCTTCTGTGAGGAATAATTCAAGCTGCCAGTGCACACCAGCAGCTCCACTTCACAGTCACTGATCAGGCCTCAAAAACATGAATTATTACAGTTTGATCGATAACACCTTCCAGCTTTATTATAGACAGTATTTGATTAGGTTATGATATAATAACTATTTTTGCATTTTATTATGATGATTTTTTTTTTTTTGTTCTACGTATTTCTTGTAAAATAACAGGAACGCAGACCTTTTCAGGAAATCTTGCTTTTATCATGCGAGGTGTTATAATGTAAGATCAAATAATCAACATTACACTCCGCATTGCAAATTATTATTACGCAAATGACTTTTCCCCTTGAGTTTTCTAAATGATGGATGCAAATGACAGTAATTCACCAATTTGGCTTTTTATTAAACTTACCCTTCCATGAGCAGAAATGCAGGTCTTTCTTTTTTTTTTTTTTTTTTTAAAACAACCCTAAAATGTACTGTTACACAAGAGAGCTGTAAAACACTTTATAGGTTGTAAAGCACTGAAAATTGCCATGTGTCTGATTTGCAGGATTAGACAGTCAGTTTTACTGAAATAAAGAGCGATCTTCATTCAAAATATCTGAACAGGTCAAGTTACATGGTAACACCCCCTTAGATATAACCTTCACATTTCTGCCACCTTTCAGAATACATCTTAATAAAAACCTAAATCCAATCCGCAAATTAATTTGAAACGTGGTTTGCACAGCTTTTTAAGTTTCACAGAAAACTGAGTTCCTGGATACATTTTAAACTGCATAAATCAACATTTTCTTACAACCCTTATATTCATTACAAATCCATTCTGTGATCAATGCCATCAACTGTAGAAAAGACATTAATGTTGCTTTCGGAATTTGGCAAATCACTTTGCTTTGATGGCCTGACAGTCTTTCAGGAGCAATTTTCATTTAGAAAATGGCTTGTGTCCAACCAACGTAGGATAATAAAGGCCTCCCTGGCGGGAAGTCGCCCAAATGTTTCCCCGTGAAGGCTCGTTTATCTGTATAAGGAACTTTGGATTGTGTGATGATGATAGAGAGCACGGTAGTGTCCAATGGGCTGTTTTCTTTACAATGACCTCAATAATTAGAAAGGCTGTTTTAGTATCGCAGGCTTCAGGTTAAATCAACAGACGACACAATAAGAAAAATCACGGTGGCTGAGAAGTGCGAATGCCACAACAAATTTACAATTTTGAAAACAAATATACATAATTAACTATTAAAAAAAAATTGCTTCATGCTTACAAACGCCACACAACGCATTTGCAATTTTGAAAACAAATTTACAATTTAGAAAACAAGTTTACACAATTAGCTGAAAAAATTACAAATAGCAAAACACTTTGACAAATGTTGAAACATTTTTTTATTCCGAGTTATTGAACTGATTATTCTGAATGTGCCGTCTTTCTAACTTTACTGAAGTCGGTAAAATACAGCACACAATGGCCACGTTTACATGAGAGCTTTAATTCCTCTTTAGAGCAGAATAAACATTAATTCCTCTTTAAACTGACCATGTAAACACTTAATTCCGAATGCTAATTTAATTGCAAATTAAACTCAATTCCGAATTAGGTGGTTGGTTTTGAATTCCAAATTAAATAATTCCTCTTTCTTGTAAACAGTTAACAACACTTAATTCTGCTTTAAATTAATTCCAGTTGTTCTGCGTATGTGCAACTTGCAGCGATGACGACATAATCCAACATGGTGGTCCGGAATAGAGCCGACACTATTTAATAAGAGCCTTAAAATACATGGTTATAATGAAAGAAGGGGATGGACGGAGGCATAAACATGCAGACATTAACGCGGACACATGGACTTATCACACACATGAAGATCAACGGAACAGGTTACATCAGACGAGTGATACTAAGACCCTGAGACGGAGTAAATGCTTTGCTGACTCGGAAAGTTTTGACCGTATTTCTGACCGTCCTCTTCTTGTGGATGGTCACTGAGGTTTCAAACAACGTGGAGCAGACGGAGAAACCAGATATAATCATTCATTGTGTGCGGCATTTCATGGACCTCAGTAAAATCGAGACGTCAGTAAAGTTAGAAAGACATTGCCACGTTTGGATTGATCAGTTCAATAACCCAGGATAAAAAAAAGTGTGTCAAAAGTAAAAGTGCTATTTGTAATTTTTTTTTTATTTTTTTTTGTCGTGGCAGTAAAAGTGTTTTGCTCAAAGTTGTACATTTGTTGTGGTATTTGTAAATGTGTTTTGCACTTCTCAGCCAACGTAAATTCTTGGTCTGTGTAAACTGAGCGCAGACAAATAATCGACTGATTTTTGCTATTTACGAGGTACGAGCACACAGCGCATAATGTAGGCACTAAAGCGGGATACACTTCGTCATTAATGCCACAGAGCTGCTCATCATTCATGGAAATTGCCTTCCGCTCCCAATGTGCAGTGCCCCCCCCCCCCATATCAACCACTTCAACGAGTGAGATTTCAATTGAGACGTAGCTTCTCATTGTTTTCTCAGTGCATATTCTTCTTCTGCTTCACACACAGATGTGTAGAAAATACATCAAGGAATCACTGGAAGCTTGAAGAAAAAGCCAGAAAATGCTGGAGAGCTGACAACCGAAGTACTAATGAAAAACAAATCCCATCTGGTTGGAATTTTCAATAAATATTCATCATTCGATTCTGATGGTTGATCCCCTTTTGGCGTTTAACCATTCCATTGTCTAGTGACAGACCTGTTTATGTTCCCCTCATGTGCACGATGTACAGTTGTTCCTCGTTTATTGCGGGGGTTACGTTCTAAAAATAACCCGCAATAGGCAAAATCCACAAAGTAGTCAGCTTTATTTTTTACAAATATTATACATGTTTTAAGGCTGTAAAACCCCTCACCACACACTTTGTACACTTTTCTCAGACAGGAATGAACATTTCTCTCTTGCTTAAAAACTCTCAAAGTTCAAACCTTCGTAGATTTTAAAATATAAACCTATTTTCAAACATACAGCACTTCAGAGTCACACTGCTAGTGATCAGACATTGATGCCGAACGCATTCAGAGTCTTTGTTGACGATGACGTCAGGCCGTCAACACGGACACCGGTCCATTCAATCATGGACTAGAAGCTGTGTGTGACCACCTGGAGCTGTATGACACGGCCTTTATAACAGGGACTGGACTAGAAGGATTTGAGGTGGAGGAGAATCAGCGAGGAGATGGTAGTAGCTGGTAATAGTTCTCTCTGTAGCACTGAGCTAGGATAGCATTAGCCGCTAATCACACCGGCTTTTTTCACTGGTGGTTTATGTTTGTGAGAGGAGAAAAAGGAGCACTGCTCCTCGCTTCACCAGGAAGTGAAACTCACCGAGTTGGATGTGTCGCTGGTGGGTGAACGCAGCATTAGCCAATCAGGACACAGAACACAATGCGCGGTCATACGCTGTTAAAAAATGCATCCAAAATTGCACTGTAAAAAAAATCTACGAAACACTGAGGCCACGAAAGGTGAACCGCGTTATAGCGAGGGACTACTCTAATAAAATATAAGCTAAATGATGAACAGGCCTTTCAAACAATGCCAGGAACAAAAAAGGAAATAAAACCCAACCTAATTAGTTATTAAATGGTAATAAAAAGAGAAATTGACAAGAGTTGCCCTGTTTTTCCAAGCACGTGTCAAAGTTCAGACAATTATTGATGAGCCAGTTGTGAGCAAAGCTTCAGGTATGACATTCCAGCAGCACTGCAGTCAGTGGAAGCCAGAGTGGAAACAGACGTTGAATGTGAGCAATACTTAGCAGCCGGCAAAGGTCTTCAGGTCCAGCAGATGAAGCTACGGGAAATATATGAATCATAATGACAGGACCTGTATTTTCGCAGCATTCTGCCAATCAAACAATGACTGGAGACAACAAGCAGAGATCACACATTCCACCATTGACAAGCTCAGAGGAGTCAGATGGGAAGTCTTCATGGAAAGAAAAAAAAATAATCTTTTTATGAATACACCAGTATTTAATCACCAGTATTAATCACCCGTCCTTGTTCGTTAACTGTTTTGCAATCGCGCACAGCTCCTGGATGTGAGCGTGTGGTTATGTAAGTAATTTATTCATAAAGCGCTTTTTGCTGATAAAATCACAATGTGCTGAAAAGAGCTGTGGAGAAATTAATACAACAGGTGCAACATAATAATAGAATAATAAAACATAGGTGCCTTTACATCATAGGAGTAACATCATAAAAGGATAATAAAAATTAAAATCCAGTTAACTAAAAGCTTTTCTGAAAAGCAAAGCCCAACAAGTTTCTTAAAAGTGTCCACACCGTTGAGCTCCCACAGAGACTGGTGCAGGTTATTCCAGAGTCTGGGGGCCACAGCCTGGAACGCCAGGTCTCCTCGGGTTTTACATTTAGTTTTTGGGATCTTTAGGCGAACCTGACCTGAAGACCGAAGGCTGCGCCCTGAAGTGTAGGGGCACAACAAGTCTGAGATATATTGAGGGGCCTGACCATATAACGCTGGGAAAGTAAGAACTAAGACGTTACATAAAGTTGGTCCAGCCAGAGCCGGACAACATGTTAGTATAAGAAGGTCACACTTTTATGTTTTCAAAGGAACATTATTCCATTATTCTACATTTGTCAGTGTTAGAGATGTTCGATATTGGCTTTTTGAAGATGTTCAATATGTCAATATTGTCCTCCACCAAAATTCCAATATTGACTAGTGATGCACCAAAATTTCAGCCACCAAAATTTTTCGGCCGAAAATGAGTTTGACAGCCCTGACCATAAGCACAAGCAAAAACAAAGAGGTGAATTTACCTTGGAGGTGATACGTAAGTCTGACCTTGACGATTTCAATTGTTTTCACGGTTGTTGACTCTAACGTAGTCTTCCAACTAGGAGAAGGTAGCATTTAGGGAACTGTGTTGTTTGGGCCTCTTTACTTTTTTTTTTCCAACTGTGACCATGTGGATTAAGTGATAGTAAAAAAGTCCTCATGTTTTCCAACAGGCTTTGATTTCAAGAGCTCTTGTTGATTTGCTACGTTGGAGATATTTGAATACTTGCGGAAAGACTCAAACATCTGTCCATAGATTATCTTTGCCCTTCTAAGGCTTGACATTGATTTCTTTTCCCCGGATCAAACGCCATAGTTAGTGGTTTGTACATTACCCTTGGCATATTAAATATAATCAACACCGAAAGGAGTTGATTATATTTAACCCAGATCACCGTTGCATGGTAGGAAGTTAAAGATTATGGTACAAATGACTGAAAATAATCTATTTTGATAATATCATCATACAAAACTAACAATATAGTGGCCCTTTGCACGTGGAATCGTATAGATATAGATGTGAATCTGAATGAACCTATTGCAGTACAGAGCATTTTTTTGTCATATGGTCTTGGTAGTTTATTGGTACAGGTTTCAAGTTTTTGATTTTCACAAAGTCTCTGAGATTTCCAGCAGTGCTACACCAAAAATATGAATACTTCTGAGGATGAAATTATTGCATAATATTTCAAATTAATAGAAGTCCCTGGGAACAATGCTACAGATCAATATCCAATCATTCATAAGATCCAATATGAAGCTACTTTTTAGAGAAGACTTATTGTATAAGTGTATTAGGACAGAAACAAAAAAGGGTTGGGATATCCTATTTCATACACACAGTAACTCAATGTGCTTTACATGACAAGACGTAAACCTTTCATATAGATTATAAACTCAAAAAAAAAAACAAAGAACCTTTTTTTTTTGTTCTATTACAAGTAGGCATTTCAAAACCAAACAAAGGATTCATTTAGAAAATGCCACCTTAAAAAGCAGTGTTTTCAGGCCTGATTTAAAAGAACTAACAGTTTTTGATGACCTCAGATCCTCAGAAAGCTTGTTCCAAAATGAATGAACGCAGCATCACTGTTGCGGCAAAGAACTATTCCAAAAGTAACTTCCCAACACATTTCTGGGGTTTTCAAGGACTGAAGGTTGCAGGAAAACAATGGCGGATGTTAATTTTGCGGTTTACATGGAAAGATTGAAATCTGGCCGAAATTGAATATTTTCGTGAGTGAAGAGATATCACGACAAATCCCGGAAACAAGCTAGAACAAAAATGGAGTCACGTGGAACACTACCTTGTATGGCGAAGAAATACCAATATTTACAGTACAGATCAAAACAAACTTTTGTGTGGCAATTTCAACCTTTTGCATATTTTATTGATCTATGAGGCCTACGCTATCTCTTTATCCAATAAAAAAACAAAATCTCTAGCACCTTTAACTCCTGATCTTTCATTTTCTCGTGAAAAAGTTTAATTTGTTTCTAAAGTATACTGAATGGGCATTTCATGATGTTTGTAGCCATTTATCAACACAAGCAACATGTTGGACACCTCATCTCCTCCTCCGACTGTGGTGATAGCATTAACATTCCAGGAGCTCCCAGTGTTCAGCAGATGTATAAACTTGTGTTTCAGCACTTCAGACGGCTGCTTCACAATACCCCTGAGTGCAGCAGAATTGATCTCAAAGTTGGGTGTGTTTCTGCAATACTCAGTACTAAATCACTCGTGTCACGAACAATGTCGGCAGGAAAGAACTACTTGTTTGTATTTTAGCGTACAGGCCTTTCATCTCTTTAACAGCTAAATCACCAATGATAAAGATGTGAGAATCAATCATTATCTTTCCAGAGCATGAGAAGGTCTGAGAGAACAGCTGAGAGTTTTCAGAATGTCATGTGTGGATGTCTCAATAAAGAGTTGCTCTACATTTAAACTACAAACTATAGCATTCAAAGTTAACACATCGGGTTAACGCAATATGTTATTAACGCCAATACGAATATTAAGGCATGGCTCTTTTTTCTTAATGCATCCGTAGATTATCCATGGTTAATTTGTACTGTTTCTGGCCACCTTAAATAATGATGCATTATGGGAAGTTAAGGCTTATCATGTGTCGGGAAGTGTAGTTGTTGTTCCTCTGCAAAGACAGAGGTTTATGTTTGCGCTATGAACGGAAGAGGAAAAAAGCTCCGGACGTCACGTAACTAGTTTTGTTTACACCGCCTTGTTGGCAGGAAAAGCCCAGGTGTGCATTATGCAATAAGTCAAGTAAGCTACAACGAAGGATGAAGTTACAGATCTACAGTACACGGAAATACACAACTACTTCAATAACTTTCCATCGTCCTTATCAGGGGAATCTTTGAGAGCAAACAAACGTCTGGAAAGATACAAATGGACGACATGGGGACTGGTAATGAACCTTCAGCTTTGTTGTCTACCTGGTAAAGCATCATGATCCCTGGCAGGGTATAAGTGGAGACCTGCCAACACGAGCCACAGCTGAGACTCAGTAATAAACAGAGTTATCACCCAACAGACGGTAGCAACACAGACATCTGTCTAAAGCAGACACAGAAGGTTCCCTTCAGGGATTAATAAAGTATTTCAAAGGTGAGGGCATGATAAATATTGACGACTAGTTTTTGGATTATTTACACCAACTCTAAACTGTGATCTCAATCATTAGCAACGTTGGACGTCAGCCTTGAAACTTAAATAATCGTAAGCACCGTTATCACAGATCAACACGTTCTCACTCCCAAGGACGAACGGTCAGGACCCCTTTGTGTCTGTAATAAAGTGGCTCGCCGAGTCTATTTTTGACATTTCTCACAAGAAATTTCATCAAAACCAAGTTAAAGCCACAAGTTCCCTTAATATATAGCAATTTCAAGTGAAAGTTTAAGTTTCTCAACTTGAATAACTAGGTGGTTACGTGACCTGACCTAAGCTCCATGGTCTCAATATCAAACGAAGCAGGACTCTCATTGAAGTTGACACTCCGCATCAAAAATAAATGCGAGGGTAACCCCTGCCTGTGCGTCTGTAATCAACCCACAGGGTTCCGGACCGTTCGTCCATATATGACGAGATGGAAGAGATAACGTGTTGCAAGAAATATGATTTAGCAGAGATACTTCTGAACTGCTTTGCTGCATAACAGTGTGTTTGGCAAAGGCTTAGCTAAATGCATGCTCTGCTGTTAGCTGGTTAAACACAAAGATCATGCTTGTAATGACTTAGTAGTTTATCTCATTCCTAGGGGATATCTAGTTTAGCACTGAGCTAGCAGTGGCTACAAATGACTTGGTTTAATTCAAGTTCAAATTTCTAAGGAGAAAAAAAAAAATTAAATATCTGATATCTGCTTCATTGTAAAGGAAATATTCATTTAAAAGAAGTACTTTGAAGAAATACTGAACAGAATTACATTTGATTCATATTGCCACGACACAATACAGAGTTTTACTAACAAAAAAAAATGTGATTAACTCAGTATTATCATGCAATTAATCACCACGATTATTCTTTAAAATAGTTTAACAGCACTACTAAAAACATTACTCTCTAACTATCAGAATATGCAGTTAGACGGCACAAAGAAAACACTGAAATCCAACACAAGCAGAATGTACCTCAACATCGAGACCTTCACTGCAAGATCAAATGAGTTGACTGCATGCAATCTGCCTATGAATAATGCATAAAGAAATGCAGAAAGCCAATGGAATCCAGGGCATGAGAGGGGAAAGGGTATTATTCAGTCTTGCATCTCAAGGGGATATAACAAAAGTGTCTGAAACTACAGTGCGTATCAAACTATATCCCCAGAACAGAGGAATACTGCATGCAAATATAGGTTGATGATGGTTGTTGATTTGATGGGTCGATGGGCAAGTTGGAAGTTAGATTTGAGAGAATGATTTTGAAGTAATAAAACCTTTATTAAGTAAACAAAAGTAAAATTAAAAGTTCAGGAAAAGCTACGGAAATTTTGTTGGATATAATTGGTTTGCAGTGAAGTTGGTGCTTCCTCTTCAATGTACGTAAGAAGACGTGCAAGAAGATCAGGAGGCAGCTATATTTTACAAGATAATTTAGTTCGGGTTATATTTTATTTCTTAACAATAATAACAGTGTATTCATTTTAATCTGTTGAATCTGTTGATTGTGAGGGCTAGAAATAGAAATATTTTTTTTGTATTCTCTCTATTTATTGCACATTAAGATGTAACCAGTTCAGAAAGTGAAATTTAGTCTAAGTTGCATATAAGAAAGTCTTGTTTAAGGTAAAATTGTTATTAAGTATAGAAGAAAGGTTAGATGTTAATGGCTAACAGACTGATGCCCAGTTAAAACTGCATTGCACGGTGAAGTTAAATCTCTTCAATTATCTGCTCCATTTAAAAAAAAAAAAAAAAAATCACATTAAAATATTTAGAAAAAGGGGATAAGGAGTTAAGATCAGAGAACTTGGAAAAATCAAAGGGAAACTGATGTTGGGAATTTGTTGGGCAAAAAGTCCCTATAACAACCTTACTTCAATGACAGAAATTTTAATTTTTTCATCATACAAATTGGGAATTTACCTGTTTAAAACATAATTTTTTGGACATTTTTTGTGATCAACAATCTAGACTTAAATGTCTCCCCCTTTGGTTCCATTAAAACTTGAAATACTTTGGCTGGTTCAGTAAAAAAAAAAAAATGTTCATAGCCTGAAAGGGCCAATTAAGCATCAATCAATCAATCTTTATTTGTATAGCGCCAAATCATAACCAATGGTATCTCAAGACACTTTACAGTAGAGCAGTCTTAAGGACGGACTCTTCATTTTTAAACGATTAATCTAACGATTACTTTTTCAATGCATCGATTAATCTAACAATTCCTTTCTCCAGTTCGATTCGATTGTCGATTATCTCCCCATTAATTGACTAAAAGTAATTTATACATGTTGATTTACATATCTAAAATCTAAAAAAAAAAAAAAATTCCTTAACATTGCAATACGGTTATTCCTCTTCAACTCAAAATTCCAAAATAAAGTTCAAGAAAGAATATAAAAGTACAAAATTATGCATTCAGATCAGAGGTAGCGTTCAATAAAAAAATAAAAAGGCAGTGGGGGCCGGCAGCCTGTCATGGTGTAGTTCCTCAACCAACAGAATTGAAGTTTTATGTTGAAAACACACAGGCCTAGCTTACTGAAAAAAGTAATTTTAATTCTTCATTCACATGACAACAACAACAACAACTTAAAGTAAAGTAATACACTCTGCCACTCACATCTTTCTTTAACTCAAAATTCCAATTGCTAATACAGTAAGTGCTTTTCTAACGAAAAATACACTTGCCTTTTAACTTAAGAAGTGTGTGTGTGTGTCTGTGTGTGTGTGTGTGTGTGTGTGCGCGCGCACGCTGCAGCTGCTGATGTCACTGCGGGGACGGGGGTTACAGCTACCTTCAACGTACGAGTGCGTGCTTTAACTGCCTTGCACTTGTCGGACAAAGCATCGGCGCGCACATTTTGCGTTATCGATTACGTTGACGCGTTGTCTCGGCCCTAATAATAACTAAAATATACAATAATGCAAAAACAATCCCTAAACTCCCATACACCTCATACAATATATCTTGTTCGAAAAGGAGTAGGAAGGCTCTTCATGTCCTACTCTAAAGTCTTGTCCATGGTGAGGTATCACAGCCTCGGTCAATGGATTTCATATGTAAACATAATCAATTTAGCCTTCAACACAAATGGAATGAGCAATCAATCCAATTTAGTTTTATCTATACATAACGCCAAAGTCATCTCACGGCACGTATCATAGTAATAATAAATATAAAAAATAATAAAAGCAAACATTACCTTTGGAAATGATGGACACAGGTTCAGAAAACTTTGCAAACGCGCAAAGACAAAAGAGCCGTAGGCTTATCAGTCTCTGCATACGGATAAATGCACATTTGAATCGAAATGGAAGTGAGACGGGTACTTTGGATTCATTAATGCATGATCAAAAAACTGCAAACATTACCATCAGTAACAAAGAGAAAAAGAGATTTGAAAAACGTATTCGGTTTTTGGCAACATGGAAGACAGAGCAGGTGCAAAACACAGCGAGGCTCTTTGAATTAATATATACACAGTACACGTGTCTGTCTGTGTGTCCCACACACAGACAGACACGTGTACTGTGTATATATGTGAGAAAGTGGAGTGGGATTGAAGAAGAGAGGGGGAAACAAATAGCTACTAATACATAATATTAATACATCATTTACCAAACCCACGAGCATTTTCAATTAAAATGTAAATGCCAGTATATGAAAGAAATGACCAAAGAATTGGACATTTTAAATTAGATTATGACACAGGAGAGCACCACATGGTCACAGCTGTGTGTCAGTAACCACTAAGTATCGCAAAAAGCTTTGATAGCTAAACAAACGTCTAGAGTAAGATCATGTAAAGCACATTGAATGGCCTTGTGTATGAAATGTGCTATACACATAAATTTGCCTTGCCTTGATATTATACAAATATTGAATAATTCTATAATAATTGAATTAGTAATAATAATATTATAATCAAAATTAATAGTGTCTATATTACAATCTAATTATTATTTACAATTACTATATAATTACTAAAATAAACAATAACTTTTTGCCACATTTAGATCTATCTTTAACATTAAGATTGATATTCAACATTTAGATTTAGATTTAACATTTATATGTAAACGTAACACTTAGATTAAAATTTAACATTTAGATTCAACATTTAGATTTAAATTTAACATTTAGATTTAACATTTAGATTTAATACTTAACATTTAAATTTATATTTAACATTTAGATGTATATTGAACACTTACCATTTATATTTACATTTACATTTAGAATTTAGATCAAACATTTAGATTTAATGTTTAATGACATATTTTCATGAGAATTTTTTTTCAAAATTTACTAACATTTTTTAAACATGGTTTGATGCTAAGTGTGGCAAAAAGTTGCTGTTTATTTTAGCATGCGCAACTTTACAATCGGCGCCCCATAAATGTTACACATACAAATATTTAAGCTAACTGGAATAGAAGATTTGGCCACTTTAATGGAATTTTAAAGGTGTTTTTTTTAAGGTTTAGTGGTAAAGCTAAATTATTTCACTTCGTGTAGATTAACAATTTACAATTAACAATTACAAGAATGACCAAAATCTGTTTCTTAATCTGTTCAATGTCTTTATAGCCAAAAGTATTTTTACCTCAGTGGCTTCTACATCCTTAACTCTGAAACCCATTAGATGTAAAACATTGGGTGAAAATGCATTTTGCCTGCCGAATTTATCACAGCTGTGAGGTTGGAGGAGGACAGATGGGCAAGGCTTAAAAGCTAAGTGAGAACAGTTTCCTCATCATTCTAGGTTACCAAGTCCAAACAGGTTTGTTGGCAAAGCAAAGTAATATAACCCACCAGAAAGAACAAACACTAAAAGCTGGAATGACTGAGGCAAGCGATCCACAGGGATCAGACCAAATCTAGTACTGGCAGGCAAATGTGGAATAAAAAAAAGCGTCAGACGAAAAGCATTGAAAGAGGAAGGGGCCAAGCCATAAATCATTGAGACGAAAGGTAAGATGACACATGAAAATGGGTTTAAACTAAATACAGAAACCTCACAGACCAGTATCATCAATGAGCACAAATATCAAGGTTTATGACCCTAAAGTTAAGGTACTTTCAGACACTCTTTTGATATTTTCCACGTTTGTTTACTAAACCGGATGCAAGGCAATATGGCTGCTTCACATTTTGTTACACTGACCTTTAAAGATAACTTTGGTTATTTACTGTTCCAGGTGTAAACTAGTTCATCCAACAAAATCAAGTGAAATAAATTAGGTTTGAAATGATCCACATTCACAGCACGTTAAAAAAATAAATCCCATTCTTAAACAGGTACAGCATGTGTTTGATTGGAATATGAACACCAAACTAAATAGTCTACTGTGTGTTATGAAGATATGCACAATATGTCAAACATGACAAAGCAACCCAATAAATGAACAATATTGGACTTTACAGCAATGGTCTCCATTGTAAACCGAGGAAGTGTAAAATATTGAAGAACCTGCACAAAAAAAATATTACAGTCATATAACGAGGACCCTCGGTTAGAGAGCACATTGTATTTATACCATGTATTCCTCAGCCATGCAGGATGACAGCCTGGAAATGATATACTGTGGAAAGTATAGGTTTTGTTTGCTCCTCATCTCTGAACTGTTCCCCAATGTCTGTCCCTGGTCACAGTGGCACACAGGAGCCACAATACACACAAAATAAATACTAAATATGCAGTCTGTGTGTATGTGTGTGTGTGTGCGTGTGTGTGTGTGTGTGTGTCTCTTCTGATTTTTTTTTTTTTTTTTTTTAACATTTGGCAGAAACTGCAGAACAGGCTCTTTGCTCAAGGCAGCACTTTCTTTTTAACTCCTCATGTGACTGTAGTAGGTTTTCTGCCAAATGTCGCACCAGTTTCTTACCAAAAACATACATCAAGAGTTTAGCTAGCAGATTATGTTCAGAGATTAGCAAACATAAAACGCCAGTCAAATAAAGTGTAGAGAATTAAACACAAAAATGATGATTTTCTTTTTAACCATCCATGTTCTATCAATTGGGATGTGGAATGTAGCAAGTGTTTTATAATTGACCTAGTCATACAGAACTGTTTTTGAATCATTGTAAAGGTTACTTTGGCCTGACCAATGCTGCATTAGTATTAATGACTGTGAATAGTCCTTCCTATCTCCTTTACTATCCACTGTTCCTTCACCCCCGGTTAAGTGGTGGCCATGATAAAGAGCGTCCAAGTTCTCTTTAAGCTCAGGAAAAGAGGCTCAATGCTTCCTTTTTTTTTTAACCTCCAGTAGCATAGGAAACACTGATGCATCTTTTACCAATGGAGACAAGATAATGCTGACCCACAATTCCTTGCGAACACGCACACCGGAGCGCTTACGGAAACTCACGACCAAAGCAATAATATGCCTTGAACAACATTAAGTAAATCATCTAAAACCCATATATTTTCATATGTAAGACATATCAGATTATAACTGACATAAAACAGACACTTTGTGGTTCAAGAAAAAGGGATCAGAGACATTTTTAGCCACATTTATTCAACATAACTCATATTAGTGAGTGAAAGGTGAGTACGAGCAACCATTCTCAATGTGACCTTCTTTAAGTTTCACTTTTGTTCCTCGTAGCCTTTTTTCCTTTGATTTAACTTCAAACCTTGTGATTTTTGAGATGATATATTCGGAAAGTGTCATAAATGTGATTTTAGTTTTGTTTTCGAAAATTTGTAGTTTTTTCACCATGGCAGACGTCACTAACCGTCACAGCCGTCAGATTATTATGTCACCTAGTTGAAGTGCGTCTGACTGTCAAAAACAGACGTGATGGCCATTAAACGGGAGAATGAAGTGAAAGTCTCTTAGATATCCAACCAGCCACACTATGCAAACTGCACTTTATCACTGTAGCCGTGTTAAGAAAAGTAAAACAAAAAGACTACTACGTTGTTCCGACTCGGACGCAAAATACAGAAATAAAAAATATACATATAGAAAAAAAATGTATTGTCATTACACAAGTATAATGAAATTTGAGTAGCAACTCCTTGTAGTGCCGACAACACTATAAAAAAACAGTAAATAAATAGAATAGAAAGAACAATAAATCAGGGGTCCTCAACTGGTCTCACCATGGGACCCATATTTTGCCACGGTCATTAAATCACAACCTGCTTTTTTCAGAATTCAACCAACCAAAGTTAGTTTTTCAAAAATCCAGGTTGAAAACACACATATAATCATATTTTAAATATAAATCTATATATTATCCTGTGCAACATGCATTTCACAGCATGCCTGTCAAGAGAAAAGTTTCTTTCAAGATAAAAGACAAGCCCAACACAATAGACATTAAGTATTAATATGGTTTTGACCAGCAGTCCGCGACCCACCCAGTACAGGTCCACGACCCACCAGTTGGGAATCACTGTAATAAATAACAATAACAAAAAAAACACTGATTGGAATTGAATGAAAAGTTACACACTGCACAGATATGAGTTGGTAGTTATTGCACTGGTATAAAAATTGGTATTGCACAGGAAAATAAAGTAGTCAGTAGTGCGAGAAGTGGCGAATTAGTGTCGATTCATATTCAATTTTGTGACACCAGATGCGTATCAGATTTAGGATCAACTATGGAAGAAGCCTGGGTTGGATTTAAAAAGATTGGAGTGTGCTGTTCAAACTGTCTTTAACAGATCGGATACAGGTTGCACATGGAGAAAAAAATGGTATTTGTCTGCAGTCTGAACGTAGCCAAGTCATATGAAGGGCAACAACGAGGCTTTCCATGTGCCACATATTGTCCTTGCTTTGAGAAGCATTTAGCCATCTGAGACATAAGCTAATTCTGATCTGAAGAAATCAATAGGGCACCAGCTTGTCCTAAAAACCTTCCAAACAGTCTCGTAACTAGTTCTGTACCACTTTATTTATCATTACATTTACTGTTATTAGGGGTGTTGTTGTACTACAGCTGCAACCTAATGATCCTTAATTATCAGTGACGAGATTAGAAAATAAATTTAAAAATAGTGTGTTTCTAGCATGTGTCAGTAGACATGGACACGTCTGTTTTGGTTTTTTTCTACAGAGGCTTGTCATACAATTTTTCTTTAATAATGATAATAATAAAAATGTAATAAAGCCAAAGCTTTAGTCTTAACCCATTCTGGATATATTGTGCCAGTTCAGGGTAGTGGCTGTGTGATGGTTTTATAGGAATCTTACAAAGGCAAGAGTGTGCCGTTTCTGGAGTGTATGTTTTCTATTCATTCCCAGGACAACAGTGGAATGGACTGATGTAGGAACAAAGGTCCAATCTAATCATACTATACAGTGCAAACACTGATTCTAGGCCCTCCTGGGAATCTGGGTAGTAAGTATTGGAGGCATTTGTTCTTCTCCAGGCTTTCGTCTGTCCTCACTCAGAGACGTCTGTCCCCAGTGGTTATTTTAATCTTCTGAAGAAAAAAACAAGCTGCGAGTTGAAGACCTATACAACAGAGCAAAATGTAGAGTGCAGACTTTATTACCAACATTAAACAGAGGGACTCTCATTGGATCACAGCAGTCGTATATATAAAATGTTAATTTCAATGGCTGCATTGGAGAACCAGCAGCTTACAGGAAGGGATGCAACACAAACTGAACCGCGGCGCTTTTCAAAGAGTTTGGTTTTCATAATTTTCTGTCTTCTGTATCTCCACAGGCATGCTGACAATGATTATATCTTTCCTTCTCCATGTACACTAAAAGTGCGTTCACACTGAACGCAACTTCAGCGATTCTGGCAACCAGATTATATTAAAAATCAGGAGCTGGGTTTCCATTACAGATTTTCGCAAAATAAAAGCGATATTTCGAAATGTTGACAAAGTATAATTACGCTTTCAACAAGTTTCCATTGAAGGTTGTTTTGAGCATGGGAGCCTCGTAACTCCCATAAAATCTCACCCCACGAGACTTTGCTGCAGAAAGACGGACGCTCAGAACCTCCTTATAACACTCTATTTCTTTGTTGTTTCACATCTGATGTGGCAGTAATCATTTTTAAGTATAATGCAGAGAAATGACCCAGTTTACTCTTATGTTTACAGGTATCGTGCCATGTTTTCTAGGAGAGAAGTGGTCATGTGATCAGGTACCTCTCTCTTTTTCCTCTTAAAAGTGAATTGTTTCTTCCCACTGTCACTGATGCTTCTTCATGTAAATTTGTTTTTTCTTTTTTTCTCTTAAGAATTTTGTCTCATTCTGTGACTTGTATTTGCAGAAAAAGAGTGTCTGATATTCTTCCTCATGAAAGCGTAAAAACGTTTTAGCAATATTTGAGTGTTTTTTTGAAATTCAGGTTTTTCCTGTGCATTTCCAAAGGTAAGGGAAATGAAGCTAATGTAAATCGCACAACGGTAAGCAACCTCCCTTCAAGCTACGCGACTCGCGTGACTAAAACTTGTGATAAGTTGTTCAAAGTAGAAAACTTTTTAACTTTTCAAGCGACTTCTAGTGACGCTCTGTCTCGACATCCAATCGGTAATGAGTTTCTCCCCACGTCACTCCCCTGGTTGTAGAGCTGTACACTTCCTCAACTTACTGGGGCCAAAATGAAAGTGGAATACTTCTTGAATATGCCTTTTAAATTCTAAGTATATTTTGGGTGAACTCATCCTTTAGTAACTTTTAGTACGGTGAGCATTTAAACTGTAAGAGCAACAAGTGCTGCTGTCTGTGCTAAGTGCTATAAATGGACAAACCACAGAAGAAGTGTGGAGGCCCCTCAGTGCTGCCACCAGCTCTTTAGACACATACTATTCCCCAGTTGTCACGTCACTGGAACGACCAAAAAACGAGACAATATTCAAGTGACTTATCACGGGCGATTTAAGCGACTATAGTCGCGGAAGTCGCGTTCGGTGTGGACACACCTTAAGACTTTTCATTGGACGAGATTCTAGAGTAAGTAGCTTTTTTTTAACTAAAGTTTCTCAATATGATGCACACGTGTCTCGTTCCCATTAGGAATTTGATTTGTATATCCAAATTTCTTTTTTTATCACTTAAAAATGAGGCTGACTTTAAATATTCTTCCTTAACACAAGCAAATGATCTTCATGATTTATGCACAACAACTGTCCCAGTTAAAACAAGTGATTTGTGAAAGAGTAAGATAAGAGGTTAACAGAATATAAATTATATTTGCACAGTGCCACTTTACATTTTTGTGAATTTGCTAGAAATGTAATCCTAAATTTGATAACTTACCAACAGTGTACAAGAAGTTTGTTTAGGTGTGTATTTATTCCCACAGAGGGCTGGATGATTGTGATGCTCCGTTTATGTGCTTTCCTATTCATGCTTGTTTTTGACAGCAGCAAACAAAACCAAATGTGTGCGGGCGCATGTTCGTGTGCACGCCCCATTGTCTCTGTGAACCAGCTCGATGCACCTCCTGCAGCTGCCACAACCTCAGTGTCAACATAGCTACACCCTTCACGTTGAAAATAGCTATTTGTTAAGAATCATACCATAATTATACATGGATTCTGTATGAATGGAAGAATTAGGTAGAAAGATGCATCAAAGCTGCTTAGATTGCTGGGAATGGGATTTCATGGTTTAGTACGGTATTTCATCAGTTTCCAGATAAAGGCAAACAAAACATGAATTGTTAAAAGGATTAATCTCATTAAAGTGATCAGATGTTGGCAGAATGCTCGTGCTCGGACAGGGTGAGAAAAAGGACCTCTCATCAAAATGAAATTGGGTCTGAGGCCATTTCATTACATCTTATCTGAGGAAAAAAGAAGAAGACAATGATGGAGAAAAAGGACCGGCTTATTTTACTGATTAACCTCTGACACAGATCTTCACGTGAGATCCACCACATGTTTGCAAAATTATTCTATTCCAGATAGCTTACTTTGAGGGAAAAATAACAAAAGTCTGATGACATAAAGCTGAAATAATGGAAGTCAATTATTTCTGTAAGAAATTATCACATTCACACCTCACCTTGGGGGGAGGGTCCCAGTACTTTTTAGTTTTCTTTCCAAAAAAAGTTTCAGGTCCCAAGTTTCCAACTTGGGACAAACAACATACAGTATAGCAATTAGCTTTAGTTCATGTAAATAATCAGGACAAGTGTGTTATTAATTTATTTCATTTAAAATATATTAATTGTATTGTATTACAGTTTATATATTAAATAAACATAATAAGTATATAGCGCACACATGCATAAACACAAACACACATTACATAACATATAATAATAGTTAAGTTATAATAGTTATCATTATAATGTTAACAAAAACAATAAATAATTAATTATTATTATTATTATTATTATATTGAACATGTTCAATAAGATGATCTTGTCCATGATTACATTTCCCATTCAAATCGATACCAATATGTACATAGGCCCGCCTTCTCCCAACCTAATTGTACTGTAATTGAGTTGCATTTATGGGGACTTTTACTTTTTGAGTATATTTCTAAATTAGTAATTGTATTTCATTTTTAATTTATTTTTTTAAGAAAGTAAAGTCATTTATTACATTTCTACACGCAACCGTTACTGAGTTACTTATTATAATTACAAAAAATGAAATGACCAGACAACAATCAAACGCATCACGTCATAGCCGATTTAACATAATGCACTGCCCAAAACAGCATTGAATGATGGTTATTTTCTCAGTTTCAGAGTGAAAAAGATTTAGCAATAATGAGAGCATGAGAATCTTTTTGTTTTTAATTGATTTCATTGGTGTCATTTCATTTAAAAATAAATGTACATTTTGACAAACCTTTTATTTCATACCGATGTCTTTGTGGAAAATAAATCAAGTTCCAATTGTGCAAGATTTGGTCTCTTCCATTTTAAGTTCATACATGAGATGTTTACTGTATACAAGGGAAGATTTAATACCAAAAATAAAAGTGGGGGGTGAAAGTAACCAGTAACTTTTACTTTAAGTACTATTTAATTCAGCTACTTTTTACTTGTACTTCAGTATCTTAAGTATTACTTATTTGTACTTGTACTTGAGTACATTTTCATAGAAGGAACAGTACTTGTCCTACTTGAGTAGATATATCAGTACTCTTTATACCTTTGCAAACAAGGAGTGTTTGATGATGTTTAGGTTATCGGTGTGAAAAACCGCCTTGACCATCAAATCTGCTCTTGGCAGGACTAGTATTTATGGCCTTTACAGACTGAGGAGCAAATCAGTTCAAGAGGTTTTACCAATGTGGTGTTGAGCTGGAAAAGTGTGTACGGAAAGTAAAAGCACTGCTTTGAGATCTCCATTAGCCTCTGTCACAATGACCAGGTAAACATAGCAGAGAAAACTATTTAGACCACGAGGAAGCACAGAGGCTTTCTTGTGGTCTGAAAGAGACAAATTAAGAACAGCTTTGCACAGAGCAGTGTCACACTCGTCTGCTGCACCCGACACAAGCTCAAACAATTAAGAACATCTAGGGCAGGTAGACGAGAACATTTGGAAAAAGGCAGTTTTTTGTTCCTGATCCCCACAGGGATCATTGCTTTTCTTTTCTTTTTTGTAACAATAAGAGTTTTTCACCAAGCTTGCTTGCAGAAATCTACCATTTTAAAGCTTTTTGTCTAATTTGATGTTCCCACAAAAGCTGACTATGCAGTGCATTTAAAAACGCAACTCCTTCAAAATGTCTGGTTGCTTGCTAAGAATTGCCCTAAATAGCTCGCAGCCTCTTCCAGACACAGTTTAAGCATGAAAATTCAATCTATGCTCAGCTTTTAGGTAGTTCTGCTATAAAAAATAAATAAATAAATAAAAGAAAAGCAAGCAAACCCCGAGTTTTTCCCCTAGCTAGATTGATGAAAGCTAAACATAAAGCAGCAGCAAAAGTCAGACCTGAAAAACAGAAACTCACCAAAGTGATAAACACATGAACGGTGTGGGACGCTCATTGCACAGTTGCGCGTGCTAAAATAAACAGCAACTTATTGCAACATTTAGCAACAAACAGCGTTTAAAAACGTACTGTATGTGAATTTATTTTATGTTACTTTTGACCTGATTCACAGCAACGTTTGTGAAATTTGTGACATTCACTTTTTTTTGTTAAAATATAATGTCAATGTTAAATCAATGTAAATCTAAAGTTGTCTTTTTTATTTATTGGGCTAGTTTTACTAAATAAAATAATTAACAGTAGATACACACCTGCAGCTCATGAAGAAATGCTTCCCTATTATTGTGATATTTATGTATACATAGTATATTTTAACCAATTGGCCTACAAAAAAAACCTCATTGTTTAATAAATGTAAAGGGACAGTAATACCACAAAGAAATGGATGGGTATCATTTAAATGCAAAGAGTTGTTAATGGCTTTAGAGGTACTTGCTGATCAAAGAAAGAATTCCAGTTGTTAAATGAATAGTAATTATATTAGAAATGTACTGCTGATATTTTTTTCTTCTTTCAGAAAAATATTTGCTTTTAAAGTAACAAACACAAAGCACATGAGAGAAAAACTGCTTTCCAGAGGATTGTGTGCAGGAAAGCTTTTTGCTCACATATAAATATTTTAAACTGATACATCTTCAGGGATTCTTTAGTGTTAAACTTTTCTAAATACTGTCTGTCAAACGTATTTGCATCATCCTAAAGGCAATGCAGTAACGTCCTTCGATAGACTAAACTCAAAGACAACGTATGCAAGAGCGTAGACTAGCGTATGGGTAACGAACCATTTTAAGCAATGATCTAAAACAACAACTCCTGCAGGAATCTAGAGATCTAATATTTCTTTTTAAATAAACATATTATATATATAACAAAAAGTGAACAAAACAGAAAAGAACCAACCAAAATGATCTTGATTAGAAACTGAACTGAAAATACAAAGGTTTGTTGATAAAAATCTATTCATGAGGCAATAAATACTATTTCTTTCCAGTTATTTACAAAATTAAATTCTCTAAAATGTGTGTCCTCACTCATTCATTCAATCACTGTGCTCTACAGCTGTTTTTTTTCTTTTAAATAGTATTCTGAACAAACTGTTGTAGCTGGACAAAGGTACGGTGGTTGGGAAGTGTCAGGTGAATGCATTTACAGAAACGAACACAAATGCAAACAGGTCACAACACGAATGCAAACAGGCCACAACGGAAGTGTTTCCAATGGACCGGTATTACAGACGGACAGGTATTATGATATGATAGCCTGATATGAAAAATATAAGAGTATCCTAATCAACTTTCACTTACTTTCATACGCGTTTCGATGTCTTCTTCTTGTTCTTAACTGTTCTGGTGGGTTAAAAACATCTGCCAGAAACGTGTCCGTCTGTAATACCGGTCCGTCGGAAACACTTCCGTTGCGGAAACCCGGTGGCCGGGAAGTGTCAGGTGAATGCATTTAAAGAAATGAACACAAATGCAAAAAGGTCACAACACGAAAATGCAAAATGGCCACAACGGAAGTGTGTTCGTTTCTGTAAATGCATTCACCTGACACTTCCCAGCCACCGTACAAAGGGGGTATTGGATTTAGAAATAAACGAACAAGGATCCTTGAGTCAAAAAACTTTGAGAACCACTGATCTAAACTTTTATTTCCTTTTTGCTTTCCACCATATTGATCCTGGTCTCCTCAGGAATAACGTCATAATGTCAAAGAAACTAGTTGACATGTGACTAAGCACTGATTGATTGTTAAAAAAAAAGAACAATGTAACACTTTTTTATTATTCACCTTTAAACATATACTGTGCTTTCCTGTAAAGGGGCTGTATAGAGCTTTAAGGGAAAAAAACTCATGTCTGTTCCAGGTACCAGACTAATCAGTTCCAGGGAGAATGATGGAAGTCGAAGGGGCAGGAAGAGAAAACTGACACTTTAAAACGCCATACATTATTAATTTACTTATTTTTCTAAAGCCCAGCAGCACAGACACTGTAACAGAGCAAAGATCAGCAGCATCCAGTAAGTGTCCACTTATGCAGCACATGGTCTAAACAGCAGGAGATAGAAAAACACCGCTTATAAAACCAGCTTTGAGAGGCCACTCTGCAGAAAGCACTAATCTGTTTCAACTCCTAAAGCTGTGGGCAGGAGAGGATCATCCCATGTTGTCAAAATGGTTAACAGAGCACGCTACAGTGCACACAAGCCCAAAAGAGCAGAATAAAAATGTTGATATAATGGCAAATACAATAATTCAAGGTAGGCAACAGTTTTTTTTTTTTGTTTTTTTAATATTTACAATTACAATTATAATTATGCCATAATTGTAATTAACCTCTTCAGCCCCAATGGACCCACCCGCGGGGGCATCCCCGGTTTCCTAGACTCTCACGGATCTAAATGTTGTAAAAAAAAAAGGAATTCAACAACACATTCTATACCTCTCCGTAATCATAAGAAACTCAGCTACAACTGTAGCCAACCCACATTGTGCTGTGAGTCACAAAATAAACACAAAGCTCTATAATAATAGCCTACGTGAAACTACAGGCCAATCTGAATCCACTGATATACAGATCAGGTATGTTACGTACCAAAACAACACCACCAAATCTATTTATTTCTTATCAAAAGTTACTCCAATGTGCAGAAAACTCTATATTTTGATGAATCCAGATTGTGTAGTCAGATAGATACCGCCAATACACACATCTGAGCACTTTCTTAGCTGAGAAATCAAAGAGTGGAACAAAAAACAGTACAGTTGTCCTTCGTTTATCGCGGGGGTTACGTTCTAAAAATAACCCGCAATAAGCGAAATCCGCAAAGTAGTCAGGATTATTTTTTTTACAAATATTATACATGTTTTAAGGCTGTAAAACCTTTCACGACACACTTTATACACTTTTCTCAGACAGGAATGAACGTTTCTCTCTTGTTTAAACACTCTCAAAGTTCAAACCTTTGTAGATTTTAAACAACACCTAGTGGTAAAAAAATAAGACTTATAATGATTGGAATCAAACTGACTGACATATTACAGACATATTACAGTTACAAACTTGTTTCCAAAGTTGTGTAAAACATTGGCACAATTGTGGCAAAGTGGGCTTCCACCGAAACTTTTTTGTTAGAATAATTCATGAACAATTGGACATTAGTTCAATAATTTCTGCTTTTTTAACCTTCTATATGAAGTATTGGCTTTATATTTGATGTAAATCTTTAAGTTGTTTGGGGGCGGACTAAATTGCTGTATTTACAACTTAAATTATTGTCACTCAGTATCATATATTTCCAAAATTTCACATAATCTGTAACCACTAAGGGTCCTACTTCAATCTGAAGAAAGATTAACCATGTAAGTCAAGTAGAAGCTTAGAAAAACCTTATTTGTAATGGGTACAGTATGTGATTTTTGGAGAAAAGTGGCTGAGGCTTCAAGGTTAAAGCTAGGGTAGGTAATTTACTACAGATACCCTTTTTAAGTTTTTGGTTGAAATTGTCTTTATGTTCTGACAGAAAAAAAAATATTATGTGCTCTCAACTGTAGCAGCTGTAAATCTGTAATAACTTCGGCCAATGGAAAGAAACGAACCGTTGTTTTTAACCAATCACGTCTCCCTGCTCGTTCTCGATCCCACGCATAAACCAAATCACACTGACGGAGTTAAAACAGTTTTTGGTCACGTTTTTTTAACATATGATGCTAAAGTTTAGTGTTTACTTACTGCTGAATGAGACATGAAACAACAACGTTTCTACACAATACAAGCGATGAGCTGAGGCAAGGCAGGCAAGGCAAGGCAAGGCAAATTTATTTATATAGCGCATTTCATACTCAAGGCAACTCAATGTGCTTTACATGATAAAACATTCAATTGTTTAAAATCAATAAGAACATTTAAATCAATAAGAACATTTAAAATCATCAGTAAAATCAATTAAAATCATCAGTAAAATCATCATTACATCAACAACATGACAAAAAATCTCTCTCTCAATCATATGCAGTAGAGAAAAAAAGTGCCTTTAACTTTGATTTAAAAATGTTCACATTGGATGCTGACTTCAGCTCCGCTGGCAGTTTGTTCCACTTCTTTGCAGCATAACAACTAAAAGCAGCATCACCATGTTTACTGTGAACTCTGGGCTCCACTATCTGATCTGTGTCCATAGATCTGAGAGACCTGCTGGGTTCATACCTGACTAACATGTCACTGATGTATTCTGGACCAAACCCATTCACAGATTTATACACCAGCAGCAGAACTTTAAAGTTTATTCTGAGGCTGACTGGGAGCCAGTGTAAAGACTTTAAAACTGGAGTAATGTGCTCTGACCTCTTTGTTCTGGTTAAGACCCGAGCTGCAGCGTTCTGAACCAGCTGTAGCTGTTTGATGCTCTTTTGGGGGATTCCTGTCAGAAGACCATTACAATAGTCCAGTCTGCTGGAGATAAAAGCATGGACCAGTTTCTCCTGATCTTTCTGAGCCATTAAACCTCTCACTCTGGAGATGTTCTTTAGGTGGTAGAAGGCTGTTTTTGTGATAGATTTGATCTGACTGCTGAATGTAAGATCTGAGTCAATCAGAACACCAAGGTTTTTGACTTGTTCTTTAGCTTTTAAAGATCGAGACTCAAGATAATTGCTGACAGCAGTCCTCTTTTCCTTGTTACCAAAGACAATCACCTCCGTCTTGTCATGGTTTAGTTGAAGGAAGTTTTCACTCATCCAGCAGTTTACTTTTTCTAAACAGTTACACAACACCTCAATGGGACCATGGTCATCTGGGTTCAGTGATAGATATAGTTGTGTGTCATCTGCATAGCTCTGATAATCAACCTTACAGTTCTGTAAAATTTGTCCTAAAGGAAGCATGTAAAGGTTAAACAGAAGGGGTCCAAGAACAGATCCCTGAGGAACCCCACAGGACATTGGTAATCTGTCAGATTCAAAGTTTCCAATGCTTACAAAATAGCTTCGCTCCTCCAAGTATGACTTAAACCATTGCATTACTTTTCCATTTAGTCCAACCCATGTTTGCAATCTGTGCAACAAAATTGTATGATCTACAGTGTCAAATGCAGCACTTAGATCCAATAGAATGAGAACAGATACTTTTCCTGAATCAGTGTTCAACCTTATGTCATTGATCACTTTGATAAGAGCAGTTTAGCAGTTGAGGTCTTCTATTGGAGCAGCTGTGCACATGCATGTCAGTGAGACCAAGCACAGGGGGGAGGGGTCAAAGGCGGAGCCGTCGGGGAGGCTACATTCAAAATCATGCTAGCTTTCGAAAATCACCTACCCTACCTTTCTTTATCATGTATATTTATTATGTAATTATTACCAATAATTCTCTCCCATTAATCTTACTGTATCACTGTTTGGGGACGGGCTACCTAGTTAGCCATGAAAAGTGTAGCCTCTCTGTACTAACAGGCATTACAAGAGATAATAATAGGTATATAATTCTGATTACATTATCATATGAAAATCACCACAAGTAATTTGTAAAACTAGACGTATAATTATTGTACAACACTACTGACTGGTCGTTCTTGGCAACTGTGTTGGTTGAAGAGCAAGTCTGTTCTTTTAATAATCATAGGTTTTACCCATGGATGTACTAAAATGCTGATACAGTTTGATATTATGTAATAATATGAGATATCGCTGGTTTCTGCAAAACAATTGTTACATATCATTTGGCTGACATTGTCAAAACATAACATTTACAGACCTTTGTTATGATTTGGGGTCAATAAACACCATGACACTATGTGCAAGGTTTTTGTTTTTCCGTTTGCGTGCCCAGGGTTGTGAGTTCAAACTCCGGTCAAGTACGATATCTGACCACTATGGAGGCTTGTTTCTACCACTAAAAAAACAATCATTACGGAAAGTCATAATAATGAGTTAGTAAAGTCATAATTATGAGAACGAAAGTCAATTATGAAAAAGAAAGTCATAACTTTGAGAAAGAAAGTTATAATTATGAGGAAATTATTTTCAATGTAAATTTGCAAAGAAACACAAAAATGTGACAGAATCATTTTGCAATAAAGACTTGTTCATGTACTACTATTTTCTACACTATGTACCATGTGTTGAATTCTAAGAACTGAATAAACAGCCAAAATGTGTGTTTTGAATGAATTATTATTCAAAGTTTAATTGAGAATGACAGTGTTGGTAGACTGCTGCACATTCTAAGTTTGTATCTCATAATTATTACTTTCTATCTCATAATTATGACTTCACTAACTCATAATTACGACTTGACGTGATGATTTTTGAAAAATCTTGGTTAGTTGTGGAAACGGGCTTCAGTAGAACACAGATGTTTTCCTTTGTTATTTTTTCCAGATTTCAGTGACTTAAACTGTCATTACATATTCTATAATTCATATAAGTAACAACTAAAAATCCCTACAATGTGGGTATGCAACTAGTCTTCTGTTTCCCTTTCTAAAAACGTTGAACTTGTAAAAAAAAATATGAATTATCTATTTCTTTTTCATCATGTATGTGAGTCATGTTCACTAAGTTGTATTTTGAGTGTTTTTATGAACCATGACTAACTGTCAATCAGGGATTAATTGCCACCCATTATTTAATCAAGTATTGTTTTATTCTTTGACTTTGAAAAAACCTTGCTGCAACGTCTTATGACAGACAGCACCGAACATTGAGGCTCGCTGATCGACACCGTTGGGGTGTGCATCATTTAAAGTGTCAGAATGCATTGCTTTCAAGCTATTAAAGAGGTTGCTTGTCTTGTTGCTATGTTGCACCAGCACATTGCAAAACAGTGTCTAATGTGTTTTCCTCTGGTACCAAACCAAACTGCTCTGGCTTTCTTCCATCTATGCTGCTGAGACACTTGAGTTTAGTGAGGGCTAAAGAAATGATGGGCCGTAAGCATTCAGCCTTGACATCGGATAAACATTATCAAGTGACATTGAAGCTGGAAACTTCAGAATCATTTGTTTCTCCACTTCACATCTGCTCAACACTACATTAACTACTTCACTGCATTTTCTTCAGGGGGTTGAGTGTTTCATATCTGCACCCAGAGGTGTAAAGAGTATTGATATATCCTACTAGAGTAGAAGTGCTGTTACTTGATTTAAATTGTACTCAGGCACTAGTAAGTCATACTAAAAATACTCAAGTACAAGTGAAAAGTAGCTCAATTAAATAATCAAAGTAAAAGTTACTAGTTATTTTCACCCTCCCACATTTATTTTTGGTAATAAATCTCGCCATGCTTCCATACACGCATACAGTAAACATGATATCTCATGTATAAACTTAAAAGGTGAGGGCGTGCTTTGGGATGTGTGTTTGTCACTACCTTCCGTACCTATGTTGCCGTGTGGGACTCCGTCACAGGTTGTTGAAATGCGTGTGTAGAAAAAAAAGAAAACGGAACAGCGGGAACTATTTGAAACTTCCGGGAACTCTTATGTTGTCACAACTCTCTGACTAAATGGCTCCGTGTGCGTTCAGAATGCACATCCACGGTGCACATTTGTTTATATATCAAGTGGTGAGAATATCAGCGTTTATAATGTATGTGCGGAGAAATTAGCATTTTTCGCTTTTCGCTTTCAACACAGCTGCAGCCATTGCCCTCCAATAACTTCCAGGTCCCGTTCGTCCGGTCTAAACAGCGAACGGTCAAACAAACGTGAAAATAAACGTTTTGAAACGTAATCATGAAATCAGGAACAGTCAAAAAGTATGTTTCCTCAAAAGAGAAGTCCACAGGAGCTCAAAAGTTGTGAACCAGCCTTAAACTATCTTCTTCTCTCTCACTCGTTTGCATGCCCGCAGGACTGGCTCTGGCCGCACATGTGACTCTAGCTCGCCACTGTGATTGGCTCTGGCACGCACCGGAGTAGAGTTGTGCAGTGAAATAGATATAGATGGCGCGCTAGTGCCCCCTCACAATGAGGTCAAAAGTTGAATAGGTTTCACTTCTGGGTAAAGATTAATATGCCGTCCAGGCAAAATAAAATTAAAATAAATGTTTTGAAACGACCAAATTATTCCCAAAAAAAAAAAAAAAAACGGATGCACACACTTGTGGTATTTGGAAGTCGTTGACAAAGTTTCAGGTTAAACAGACACTGCTCCACAAACACACAGAAAGTGTCAATCTTGGTCCCACCCCAGGCATGAGATGACCGGAAATTATGATATATACATATCATATTATTATAAAAAAAAATAATAAACAACAGTATTTCTATACTTTCACATTGTAAAATATAAATCTAATTCAACTAAAATGCAGTAAAAACAAAAAATTCTGCTGAGCTCGAACATGATGAAAAATTAATTCTAGAAAAAAAATGTCTTTGGGGTCGCCAGAAATTCTTGATATCAAAATAAGGTCACAAAACAAAAGAGGTTGGGAACCACTGCACTAAATACTGTTTCAGTCCACTTATTTACAAAATTTAGGTTCTTTAAAATGTGTTATCACTCGTTCATTCCATCATTGTGCTCTATAGATGTTTTTAAATAGTTTTCTAAGCTAAATGTTGTCGTTGCTAAAAGGGGTACTTGGATTCAGAAATGAGAGAAATAGGTACTTGAGCCAAAAAAAAGTTCGACAACCACTGTTCTAAGTATAGCTACATTTATGAACTGTAAAACTGAGAAAATAACCTCTATTCAATGCTATTTTTGGCGCCGTGCATTACTTTTAATCTGATTGGTCCGCTATGATGTGATGCATTTGATTGTTGTCTGATCATTAATTTTTTTGTAGTTTCACAATGTCTGTAGATCATTTTAAAACAAAAAAACAATTATTTACTAAGTAACGACTGGGCGCAGAAATGTAATTTATTACTTTACTTCTTTTAAAATGTACTTAAGTGCAAGTAAAATTACTCATCTAGAAATATACTCAAAAAAGTACAAGTACCCATTAAAGCAACTCCATTACACTAACTTGAGTACTTGTAATCTATTACTTTCTGTCTGCAGCATTAACAGCTGAGAACACTGAATCTTACTAACTGCAGTTAAAGGAAAAAAGAGACATTTTAGCAGCTTATCATAATTAGCTTGGACTCTGACCATGAACATGAACACAGATTAGACTGAACAACACTGCGTTGAACTTACTTTAAGTTCAAGATCTGTGCGAATCAACGCTCTTGAAAATTTCTCATGAGTATTAAATAAAGAGAGAGAAAGAAACAGAGGGGGTTTCTAAAGCCCAAATTCTGCTTCAGTACTGATTACATAAAAAAACACAAGATTAATCCCTAAACCAATTTAATCTGCTGTTAGACAACGTTTTGGAAGGCAGGATGGGGAAAATCTTTGTTCATTTTATTAGAGCTATAGCTGAGAGTTCCTGTAGAACAGTTTATCAAACAGCCCAAGTCAACAACGGGTCAGCTCCTCAGCTAAAGTGAGCAATGACGCAGCTGCAGCTCACAAACCGCATGTGTAATGTGATGGAAGAGTGTGGTCAACCCTCATCAGGCAACTACTGAAAAACATCCACTCCAAAGGTAAGGGCTTCCATGATCACATGAAATGCACCACAGATATAGAAAAAAGTGCTGTCAATAGATTAAAAAAAAATTCATAAATAATGCCGTGTAGTTATTTAATCTAATCAATAGGGGTGTAAAGATTAATCGATCTAGGTGTTTGATCAATGATTTAGTCAAATCGATCTAAAATATAAATATCAATATCCATCGCCATTTTGCCTTCAGCTTTAATTTTTTTTGGTTAAAACACCAAATGTTAGTTGGTAAAGAAAAGTCATTTTCAAAGAATGTTTTGTGAATTCCTAAAAAAGTCAGGTAATAAAATTCTCAAAATGTATCAATAGTGTGTTTTTATTCTTTAATGTGAAAAAACAAAACAGATTATCAATCGCAGGCCTCTAAATCTTATCCAATCCAAATTGTATCGTGGCAGGCTTTGTGACATCGGCAAATATCGTATTGTATGGGAATTAAATTATTTGCACCCCAACCAATAATCTATTTTTTAATCTTGCCTAAAAAATGTTGTGAAAATCCCTCAACTCGAGATATTTTCATTTAAATTACATTATTGTGGCAAATTAAAATATTGACAGTGTTGGGAGTAATTTTTGTAATATATTACAGTAATATATTCCTTTTTGAAGTAACTCAGTAGTGTAACTCATTACAAAAGTGAAAAGTGGTAATATATTACTAGTTACAATTAAAGTAACTCAAGTTACATGTAAATTTACTTTAAGTGCATATTTGCTTTGTTTTCTCAATGTTTTCACTTAATTGAGGAAAATAAAATGATTATTATAGTTAAATATAACTTATGGGGAACAAAATAAAGAGCTTTCTGCTCCTGAAACAGCAGAAGTATTTGAAACAAAACTGTCCGATGTTATTCGAACACTCTCAGTGTGATATAATTAGTGTTCTGGACCAAAAGTAACTCAAAGTAGTGTAACTCAGTTACATTTTACACCAAAATAATATCTGTAATATTACGTGAATATCTGTAAAAGTCACGTGTTTCTATTAGCTCTGTCTGCTAGCGCATAGCATCTCTTCTTCACTGCTAGATTAGCTGCATGCCAACCGACCACTGGGTTACCAGCGCCCTCTCCTGGTCCAAACAAATATTAGACCTAAATACAGAGCAATGACTGTTTTTTTTTTTAAAGTCCAATTGTTAAGAAAAAATACATTTTCAGTTGCACTTTTAAAAAGAAAAAAGAACTATTATGCAGTTTTGCATTGTTTACTATAGAACCAGAATTTAAATGAATAGGCTTCTTCTTCATTTGTATTATTCCTTTATTTATTTCATTCAAGATTTATTTTTAGTTAAATTGCATTGTTTTGAATGGTTTATTAAGGGATTCTATTGACAATGAAAAATAAAAAATAAAATAGTACAGTATTTTCTAGTTTTTTTTCCCAAAAAAAATAAAAGAATATTTTTCAGTCATCATTTGTCTACACTCCCAATTTGTAAAATAAATCGTGAGAGAATTGTATCGTGAACCCAGTATCGTGAATCAAATCGTATCGGGAGTTGAGTGAATCGTTACATCCCTACTGTTGATATATAACAAAGTGGCTTTATAAAGTCATTTATTTTTTTTAACAGATTTGATTACAGTATATACAATCATTAACATTCTGCTGTATTTGAGACTAGTTCCAAGGGCTGCTGCCACCATTAGTTTTGACCATCAGGGGGAAATATTGATATATACTTTTGTCAATCTCCAAATAAAAGAAATTACAAATAAAATAAAACTTCTGGTCCATATGAAGAGCTAGAAGTTACCTCATCATAAACAGTAAAGAACACTTTACTTCTCTCCTTCAGAAAATGAAATAAATAAATAAAACAGACCCAAAGGAAGACGTGATAAAGCAGCTCTGGAAACAGAAACATCTCACTTCCAGGTGTGTTAAAACAAGGAGATGTGACAAACAAGCAGGGCTGAGGTTCTCCAGAAGCAGAACAGGTCATAATGCAGCTCACCAGTGATTTGTAGACATTTCTGTGTCGAGATGACATTACACCAGTCAGTCAATATCCTTTCCTTTCTTTCCTTCATTTTTATTTGGTATTATTGATTTACTGAAAGTATTTTGTAGGCAGACCTTGTATCGCCCTAAGTGTGCTATGCACGTACTTGTTGTATGATTTAGTATTTTGTGGAATTTGCTTTACTTTGCAGGAGTAGGCTACACTTTTTGGTATTGAGCTTCAAACCTCCAACACCTCATCTATTTCACATGCATCAAGAAAGATCTTGAATATTTTTTGAAATTATTAATTAAAATCACTCTTTTAATAATTCTATTGTGTCTTAAACATAATCCCATAATCAGATATAACTCCAACTATTCAAAGCCTGGTGTGTCAGGTTCAAAGCCAGTACGTTAAATATTTTATTGAGCTCGTCTCTGTAAAAACTTTGTTTTGTTCTGTTGTGCAGCTAAAAATAGTGCACAGCTAAATATTGTACAGACGACTAAAAGATACTCTTTTTCATTGTCATTCAGACATTACATCAAAGATGCATTGCAGAAGGAATTTGAATTACATACTGTGAGTCACATGGTAAATAAACAGTAACACAGTTAAATAGAAGAACAATTCAAATAGTAATAGTATATTAATTACACAAAAGTTGCATCTTTGCACAAATTTGTTTCACCTCTAATCTTAACAGATTTGTCCAGGGAAGGACCTTGTGGTTCTGTATGTGAGGCTGCAGTAGCTTCTACCTGAGGGCCATTAGAGCCGTGGTTTGGGTCTCCTGTGATTTTCATTGCCTTGGACAGGCAGCATTGTTTGTCCAGCTCAACAAGAGGTGGCAGCGTGACCCCCCACTAATCCCTCTGTGCTGTGTTTACAACCCTCCTCAGTGTTGGTGCTGCTGTTTCATAGAGAGATGCTAATTCTGCTAGAGGATGCTGGGTACATTGCTGCCTTTGAGCAAAGCTGCTTTTATCCTGTCATATCTGCTAGTAGCTATAGTCTTTTTTTTTTATTTATTTTTTTTTATAATTTTATATATGAAATGCAAGTCACAGATATCATTGTATACAAAAGTGTACAATTTCTTTTCTTTTTATACAGTTGAACAATTTGGACAAAAAAGACTAAAACTTGATCCAAACAAAACAAAGAAAGCCCCGCCCCGCCCCGCCCTCACCCCAAACCCCTGAGCCTCTTAAATAATTACCGTGCAAATATGACTACAAAATAGAAATGATAGAAATAAACATTTGCATACAAAAGTATATACACATACACATATATACACTTACCTCTGCACAGCACATACACACATGTCCACACACATATTTAAGTGCACATGTGCAGCTACACATCTTAACACATGAACCATGCATGTGCGCATCCTCATACCTGCCTGAATAGCTGTCATCAACAGTACAGAATGAATATCGATGGCTGCCCACTCCCTGGTTATTGATGCGGAACCGCCATGCTGGCATATTTTATAATGAATACGTTGTGGGGGGGTCAGCTGCCGCCAGTGGACCGACACAGAGAGACGTGGTGCTCACATATGAGCCCACAGTGGGTGCTTACAAGCATACTTCCGTAGCTGGGAGCCCATCCAAGTAGGAGAGCAATGGTCTCCAGTGGGAGTAGAATCTATTAGATGAGCCTCTAAGTGAGAACTTGATCTTTTCAAGTTTGTCTTTTCATTCTTTAACTGAAATCACTTCCGGCAACCTGTCATGTGGATGTCTCCACTAACAGGTTCAGTGACGTTCTTTAAACTGCTAACAATCACCGTTTAACTACGTTCACCTCTGAGCTGTGTGATGATGAGTGTGATCAGGCACTGAAAAAAAAGAAAATGTTTATCCTCCATCTGATAAAGTGCTCCTTGATCTGATGAAACCTGGAGTCATAGAGCGCACACACGCTGTCAAAAAGAGCCATGATACACTTTCCTTCACCAGCTGCTGTTCCACTCACGACTATCCTCTACCATCTAGTGGAGCTCCTTGGTAGAGCAATAGGAGTTTCAGAATGTGTGGCAAGGGCTGCTACCATAAGAGACTATAAGTGCATTACTTAAACAGATTTAAGATATGTATCTTTTTAGCTCCTAAAATATAAAAAATATTGAAATAAAAAAATAAACAATTTCCCCAAATGTTTGTGTTCTGTTGTAACATTCGGAGGCCCCCAAAATGTGTTCATGAATACAGTTAGGCAATGAGCAACGACATATAACTGCATACATCTCTCTGCTGGGCAAACATAACAGATGAGATGCTTTATAATAACATTCAACACACTTATTTCTTATAGCTAAACTCCAACCACATCACCAAAAAGAGCAATAGCAGAAAAATTACAAACCATACAAATATCTTCAAAACATTTAAACTTTTTTGTCACTCTTTGATTAAAGAAAGTGGGAGATTCATTGAAATGTAAAACAAAATTGAAATATGTCCATAGGAAACATCATTTTCATCGTTATACTGTAAGCCCAATTAAGGGTACATAGATGCAGAATGTTACTTTTTGTTTTTTTTTTTTTCATTTTGCTGTTGTTTTTTGTACATTTATTTAACCAGAAAAGTCCTGAGCCAGCAACTGTTTGCTTAGAAACTAGTTTCCCTAAAGAGTAACTAAACCTCAATGTTTTAGCTGACGCACGCCTCGGCTGGAAAATTTAAAAAAATACCTTGATTATGGGCGTGGCTCCTCCAGCAATTCAGATCTCCAAAGAACATATTATTAGAACTAAAGCAATTTAAATTATGTGTGAACTAACAGGAAAGAAAAAGTAGCGTAACGAGAGAAACATAGTGAAGTGAAAAAAAAACAAAAAAAAAACAATATTTGTATTTAAAATGTAGTGAAAGTAATTATAAGCATCACCCAAATAGTACTTAGAACATCTTTTTACCTAAATGGAAATGTAAAAACGCATGATGAAACACTATTTTCCTCAAAACCTTAAATATTATAGATCAGGGATGTCAAACTCATACAGAGCAGTTTAATCTAAAGAGGGCCACAGATTATATGCTGGAAATAATAGAAATAGTAATTTCAACATGATTGTGCCCCAGTTACACTTCTACGTATACATAAAATACAAAATATGTAGGAAACTGACAATATCCAAGCAATAGGTGATAGATATTAGTCCCAAGAGGGTCTTCACTTCAAATTTCCTAGATTTTCTGACCAATTTCTATCTAATTAAGGAAAATGTTATGCAATAATTTGAGGAAAATTGAAGGATTTTTTAAGGATTTTGTGCTTTTTCTACAGTTTAACACTCAAAATGACTGTAATCACAAAATATAAGCACCGGGAGTGCTGAATTTAATGTACACAATGATTCATGTTTTCTCTCTCTACTTTCTCCGGCCGGACAAATTGGATGCCCCAAAGGGCCAGATTTGGCCCCTGAGCCATGAGTTTGACACGTGTTATAGATCATTGTATTTTCCCCACTGAGCAATGGTAACATCCCAACCTTCTCACAGTTTTTTTTTTTTTTTTATGTTCTATTGTGCTATTCTTTCCTCATACTTTAGATGAACCAAAAAGCAGTTTTATACATCGTATGAAATATTCAGGGTAAAAATGTTTGCAGCACCCGAGGCAGAGACACCTCTAAAAATAGAAAGCATACATTTTTAATGAAACCTGTGGCATCACAAAGACATGACTGTCAGCCGTGTCCACAGAACCTGACCATCAGTGTTCCCTTAATAATCCCACTTACCTGCTATTCATTCACTTTGTTTCCATTTACAGCTATTTTCTCATTTAACCTCGAAAATCGACAAGTAGATAACACGTCACTGAGAGGATTTGATTTTTTTGTTTTTTTTGGCCTAAAAGCAGCGAGTGTTGGGTGTCACACTCATCAACTCATCAATAGGTTATCCAAGGGATTAGGAATTCATCCCTTTTTCTGTCCCTACAGAATATGTAGACCTTAGGCCTACGCAATATATAGAGAGTCGAGTTTTCTGGATATATTACGCCGATATTGCCCATATCAATATATTCTTTTTTTATAGCTTATTTTGTATTAGAATACTTGCTCCTTTCACTACTTCTCAGAACAGAATGAAAAGCACAGTTAGATGGATTTCTGAGTGCGTTCTAACCCAGACCTTCCCCTAAACAAGCTACATTACAATATCTGACTTGCTTCAAACTCCAACTTAGTCACCAATCGTCCTAATACCAACTATTTACAAATATCTGTCTTTTTCAGAGCTTTTAACTTATGGAACAAATTGCCTGTGGACCTGAAAAGCATGTCAACTTTACGCATATTTAAAAAAAAAATCTTTAAAATCATATTTTTTACCAATCTTAATGTTTATATTATGTATTTTTTTTAATGTAGTTGTTGGCATAATGAAAATGTGTCTTGATGTACATTTTTTATGTAACGTTTCTGTATATTTTTAACTGTCTTTAATTTTTATGTTCTTATATGTACTAGAATCTTTTTTTAAAGACCCCAAAAAGATTAGCAACTACCACAGTGGAAGCTAACGGGGATCCAATGAACAAATAAACAGACAAAAATTAAAAGAACTCACTCACACATGCTGTCCCTTAGAGGAGAGAAAGACAAAAGTGGCACATATTGTGCAGCTGTTTGTTAAAAAATGTGCCTGTGTGGCATTTTTCATAAGCCAAATTAACCCACAATTGTCTTTCTGGTCAGGCTTTATTGAGTCAAAAAATTTTGCAATCGCAATTTTGAGAAAAAATATCGAGATATGAATTTGGTCCATATCACCCAGCCCTAGTAGTCCTTGTTCATTTCCCAATCAACTGCAGAAGTGTCAATAACAGTTCAGGGCCAGTCAAGCCTGGCGCAGAACATCTCTACAGCTACTGCATCACACAGAGGAAACCAGCCTTGGATAATAGATTAAAACATAGCACTTACCTAAGACCAGGAACCCAGTGGAGTTGGGAGGAGATGAGATGATGCCCACAGGAGAGAACCATCATTACAGGCAGGAGGCGAGGGGCAAGACGACCCACCCGGATGGAGACATCACCCAATGAGAAGAGAGATGAAACATTATTTTAGCTGTGGCTGAATAGACGGTTGTGTTTTCTTTATGATCATTATTAACACACAGATAATAAATTACACATGAACAGTTTCCAATGTTGTTGTCACGCTGTTTTTAGGCCAGGCTACCGGACTGAAAACGCCACTCACTCTCTTCTTCTTCTTCTTCTTCATGTTTTGCACACGAGTTAAAATCGCCACCCCCTTTTGTCTGCATTTTCCATTAAAATTGTTTTCTCATTTATTTGTGAGTCAAACATTGAGACAGTTGGTGGTACCGAATCATTGACACACACCAATATATAAATGAGGCCCATTACTCCATAAGTGCCATGGGCCCCATTTTTTTACTCAGCTGAACATGGTCTTTTGACTGAATTCTCGGGAACGTGGAACGTGCTATTCGACACGGAGACGTTCCGTGGGTTCGCCATAGTTCATCCAAACTTGTTATATTATTTTTTTCATGTAGCCCCAATGGCAATTTGCTTACCTCATTTTGGGAACCTTGGTATGAGAGCTAATATTTGAAAATAAATACTGGCATAAGTAAAAAAAAAAAACTAAAATAAAAAATTGAAAACTTGGTCAAATTAGGTTTTAAAAATTACTTAATTTTATTTAAATAAAATCATTTCTGAAATCAAGTGTTTATTCAGTTAGAATGCTACTTTCTGTGCCTAATGGTGAAGGAAATATATTCTAAAAAAATGAATAATGTACTTTTCCAGGTATCTGAATGTTGGTAACAGGGTTGCACCAAAAACAACAAATAACAAATAAAACATGTTGTAAAAAAGTATGCCTTTAATGCCTGAGCTGAGCCAATCAATCAGTCTAATACCGATTAATGATTAATACATAAAAGAAAACTTTTTTTAAAGTTTTGAAGCCTAAATGTCCTCCAAACCTGGAATGACCCATATGCAGACATGGATCAAATGAAATAAATTAATTAATGAATGAATAATACATTTTAAGGTGAAATATCAAATTTTAATATTGTCAGAAAAAAAAATATTGATATATACACAGGTATCAATATTTTTTTCTCACCCTTAATGTCTATACTCTCGAATCTAGTCGAAATAGGTTTGCATTTATGCATAGGCGAATAGAAAACAAGAACAATTCTATGGCTTCTAATCAATCCAACCACTGCGTAATATGTGATCAATATTTTTGCTATTTTTAAATAAACACAACATTTTAATTGTTTTTATTGGACGTTCATGGCACAGATAGAACAACACGCAAACCAAATTGCTTTCTAATGCTTTGACTTGCAAAGTGTTTTTTTTCTATTAAGGTTCTCAGAAAACGTTAGTGATTACTCAGAGATAAGCCTCTTTAATCCATTTCAAGACTCTGCTCCCGGGATCCTGCCAACTGAAATTATTGATTTGCATTACACTTTCCCCCCCGGGCAGAAAGCAAGAATATTCAAAATGAAAGGAAGCTCAAATAGTCTACGCTTGTTTTGTAAAAAGCAAAAATGAAAGAAAATACTCGAAGCCACAGCTTCGAGCAAGTTTTAGAAGACTCTTTGGTCATACTGTATAATGCAATGCTGCTCTCTGACAACCTCCAAACTCTTTTACATGACTTGGCCATTGCATTGGGTCTAACTAAGGCATTTAAAAATTAATTTCAGGAGTATAGGAGTGAATCATCATTTGTTGATCACCAGTGGAACAACACTGATGACTGCCATACAAAATTGCAGTTGAATCCGCAAGTGTTCAAAAGTCAGCTTCCATAAAATGGTTCAACAATAGGTCACTCAAATACAGCCGCCATTGTACCTTCACCACATTTTATTTTACCCCAGTAAGTTGAGGAGGTGTACAACCCTCTCCTGCAGCATTCTCGCTGTAGCGGGAGGGCTGAAGCCTTGGCTCTAACAGACAGTGACGGCACAAGTGGCGTCGCTCAACGTCGCATCATTTACATTGATTTTGAATGTAATCTCGTCTCGGTGTGAATGCACTTTTAAAAAGGAAAGTGAAATGCAAAAGTGTTCAAGTATTACTGAACTTGCAGTGTTCCTTTTACTACATAAGGATGTCTTTAATTCACTATTTTTTTTTTTGTAAGAAAGCAATAGCCTTTTCAACGGTGTAACATGTTAGCGTAGCTTCTCGGCTATACATATCATTACTGGTACCGGAAGAGAATTTTATTTGCAAGTTCTATTAAAATATCATATATAACACAAAGTGTAGTCGTGTTTTTTTGTTTTGTTTTTTTAAGGTCCTTGTAAACCAGCTTGGAAAATGAAAACCATTTTGTCAGAGAGACGGTGGCCGCATAAGTCGTAGACAGATATTTTGACTGAATTTGTGACCCAGAAAAATGATGACTTAAGTCAGTGTTTACTCCTAAGGGGTCTTTACTCCCCCTTTAACAATGCATGTATGACACTCTGAAATCCGTGTTTACTCGTGGACAGTTATTGTCACAGAACCTGTGTACGACTTAGGCTTAAAGGCGGCCACCATCTCTCACCGACAACTTGGTTTTCATCCTCCTTGCTGCTAATCTTCAAATCTTATAGATGATCTTTTGATAGTTTAAAAACAAAATTCACTACAGGTACACTTTAATGTCTATTTGTCACACAACCATGGCAGACAACAGACTGAGCTATCCGGGTGTCCTGAGCAAAGCAAAATTACTCGATATGGGCAAGTTTGGAAAAAGTTTTTAACAGTGTTTACAGAATCCAGATGATTAATAGTATTTAAAGGGGACATATTATGAAAAATCAACTTTTGCAGTTGTTTTGATCACATATGAGGCAACTTGAGTGTCCACCGGCACGCAAAATATGAAATAAATCCATCCAGTTGTTTTTTTGTGGTCTTTATAAGTCTTACAACACAGAGAAAATTGCTCTGTTTGAAATTTTCCAGATTTGTGATGTCACAAGTCAAATCGGGAAAGAAAATGCCTTCCCCTCCGCTGGTAACTCCACCCCCAACCTGATGAAAACTTTTGCAAAAGTCCGCCATTGTTTTTCTTGCTAGCGAAGGAGTGGTGGCTACCGGTAAAACTAAATACAGAACTTTCCTGCTGTCGGTGCCGTGCCTCCACAGTGAACATACACTGCAGCATCAGCACTATTTGTTCATGCGGAGGTGCACTCCGCTTCGGCGCATTAGCAAACTGGTTCTATCGCCTCGTATCACTGATCTGACATGTTTTTGACACAATGCGACGCAGTGGTTGGAGAAAACAAATGATTAAATGCAATATTCCTGTAGTTATAAGAGCAATGGAGAGGAGACAGTGACTTAGCAGCTTAACACTCTGGTGAGAACTAGAATGACTGCTGTTGTTGCTGCTGAGACCCAAAGCACTGAGACGGACTCACAAAAACAATAGCCGATTAAATAGCCATGTGTTTTACTGTAATGTGCAGTTTTTTGGCTGAAAACAATAACAACAGTGTGTGGATAGCAAAAATAAAATCACTTTGGTGATCATTGATCACCCTGTAAAAGAGCGAGACATAAAGTGAGTGAGCGTCTATAGACACGCCCACTCATGGATATGCATAAATAGGTCCCAAAACGGCCTGATTTTGGAACTGCTCAGAAAGTGACTTTTCAGAGGCTAAAACTATGGAAAACAGGCGAGTTTGGGAAAATAAACCTCAAATACTATGTTTTTGGGGTTCTTAGAACAAATGGAAATTGGTGAAAAATTGCGTAATATGTCCCCTTTAAGATGAACACAGATTATTATGAAGAAGATAGAGGAGATATTCTGCCAGCTATAGTTATGCTTTCGCCTTTAGGGAGCTCTTATTGGTAAACTAAGCACATCAGCAACAACCTGTCATCTCTCTTTCCATCTTCATGATAAAGTCCTGTGTCTCCAGTTTGTGATGCATTTATCAAACCTTTTTTTAATACAGGTAGATTTTTTTATGTGTCCCATGTGTTTTAAGATGAAACCTTTTATCCATTATAAACAAATGCATGAGTATTAGTTTTCCTTTATACCTCAGTTGCGAGCCACATAATACACACATGCGTCACAAAGGGAAGCAACTACTTCAGCACCACAAAGAGAATTTCCATCCCTGCAAGTCACGAAGGTTCCCTGACAGCAACATTTACTGTATTTGACACCAATGATTTGAGAAGGCCACACATTTTATTAAATATTTCTTCTTTTGTATTGGACTTTGTTATCAAAATAATATCAGACATTGCAGAAAAATAAGAGCATTTCCAGGCTGGAGGATAGGCCAAACACAGAAGTGTTATTAAGGGTAGCGGACAGGTTCTACACAGCCTGGAGGAGTTATTGAGCGATTGATTGTGTAATAATGGCAAAGCTTTCTCTCATCTCAGCAGCTGTGGCACAATCAGGCCACTTCAGAAATTGTGTCCATTTCAAATCCTCACTCAGATGCTGTAGGATACAGTTTAATGAACAAGATTACTAGCTTGCGTTGTTACCAGGGTAACGGTCCACAGAGCATCCTGTGTGGGTTGTAAGGCTAATGAGTAAATATAATGATCTTAGTTCAGGCTTCAGTGGTCCATGTAATCCAGTATGAATGGCCACGGATATCATTGGAGGAGGTTTTGGAGGAAACTTGCCACACTTTTCACGCAGCAAAAATAAATCGAATAAAGAAGTGCCACATATCAAAGGAGTGATGCTTCATCAAAAAGTGATTATCAGTAGCAATGACGGGAACTGGATAAAAGGAAGAAGTTCTGCCCACTGTGTAGCATCGCAGCAGAAAGAGCAAGTGATCCCAGATGGAATGGATCTGGCTCTTCTTCTCTCTTTTTTAATTGGTTTCTCCTCTTTAATGGCAACCATCTATCAATCTCTGCTGCCAAGAGGCAAACATTTGAAACTCTCATCCCCAAAAAACTAGACAGTTTGAAACTTTCTTCAAAGGCTGTCCGTCAACCACACTCACGTCTCAGACTCATCTAACCTGACTGCTGGGACTCTCCCAGAGACATCTAGTCTTCTGCAGAAAGGAAAGAGCTTTTACAAGTCAGCATCTTATACTTCTCTAGTGGTCGAAGGGAAACTTTATTCATGCCGTTAGCTCAATGCTCTAATCTTTTACCGCCTGCACTCGATAGATCAGTTAGGAAACACTTTTTAACCACACCCAAGCTCAAACTCACAAATGACAGTGGACTTTAAAGTCCTCTGCCTGTAAAAGTGGCTAATGATGGGCTAACGGCTCACTACAACAGCAAGACACAAACCAACGCTGCTCGTACTTATACTCAACCAAGAAAAGTTGTCTTCAGCACGTTGCCCTGTGATTCACTGGTAAACTGAACTGAACCATATAAATTAATCACAACAATACAAAAAATATCTGGGAAATGTCCCAACTGTACAGGTTCAAAGGACGAGGAGAAGTTTGTCTGACTTGTGCAATTTCTTAGATTATCCAAAAAGTAAACTTCAAAGTGTGCTAGCTTTAATAGGATGATTTTGGCTTGTGTTTGTCAGGCTATTATTTTTGAAAGCTTGTATTTATTAAATAAACTCTACATATTATAACTTGTAATTCAATTTGTTGGTCAAACACTGCCTTATGTGTCAAAAACCTAATTCATTAAATAAATAGTTAATTAAACAGACATATGACTTTTACTGGCAACACCAAGAAAATGGTCCTTAACACATTGTCAATTGGGACCCACATTTTTTTAAATCAATTTAAAGAAAACTAAACCCCAAAACAACAAGTGTATTTCAGTATAAAGTGGTGCTGTTGATCGTTAAAGTATTTTAGTTTGGCGTATTTGCTGTAAAACAAGTTCGAATGAACTACGGCCGGGGCCGCAGAACGTCTCCGCGCCGAATAGCACGTACCGAGTTCCCGAGTATTCAGTCAAATGATTCGGTTCCACCGAGTAAAAAAGGTCTCCGACAGGCTCTTGAAATCCGCTCATAGAATATCCATGTCAAATTACAGCCCGATTCAACGAGCATTAACGGAGTAGTCATTTGAAAAATGGGGCCCCCTGGCGCCCCCGTGGCACATGCGGAGTAATGGGCCCCATTCATATATTGGTATGTGTCAATGATTCGGTACCACCAACTGTTGCAATATTTGACTCACAAATAAATGAGAAAACGACTCATTTAACGTTGAAAAAAGGGCATTACTTTGAAATAAGCATTAATGATTATCAGTGGTAAAATAAATAATTAATAGAGTAAATACCAAATAATATGTTCAGTTTTTTTTTTTTATTTTGAGGCGTGTTGTAATTGTGTATTGATGTGTGTGGTTATTTTTTTTGAGATACTGTATATATATTGTATGTGTACTTTACTATTGATTTGATTTTAAACAGTACACCAATGAGCAATTAAAAAAAGGACACACACGCACACAAATACTGTCACTAATTTTTCAGCCTTGAGTACAGAATATTATTATCCTTTCTACTTCTACCCACACAGGAAAGAAGGCAGAACAGTCATTTCTCAGTGACATCAACATCCCATATGTGCAATTATAAATAAACAGTAGGTACGCAGACATGGCATGGAACAGAGTCACAAAGCTGATGTGTCTTCATAATGTGGGTTGAAAAGTGTTATCTCCCTGTGTTTCCCATGTTTCCTGCTCTCAGTAGGGGAAGCATGACAAACAGAAAAACAGAAACTGTTGCCAGAGCCTGGCAGTCTAACCAAAAGCAAAGATGCAAAAAGGACAAACTTCTCAATGAGCATCTCTAGGAACTCAAATCACTGGATGGGAGAAACCAATTCAAGTTGGTTCAACAAGGACGTTTTTGATCTCCCATAATAACACATCTTTGCAGCCGCATTGAAGATAAATATGGCATTACGGAGTGAAATGAGGAAAGATATCATAGAGAATTTTTCTAAATATTAGGGAGGTATGAGTTGGACACTTCAGTTATTTCTGCTTTTAAAGATGCAGTCCGCTACTCTCAGATCTCTCTCTCCCCCTCCCTCCACACTGCTCTCTTTCCCTGCCTCCAAACTTTCCAAAGTCCCTCCCTCAGGGGAACTAACAACTAGTCTGACAACCACGTCACAGTAATATAACATGCTCTGTTAAAAGCATATAACTGCAGAACTTCTCTCTTTCAATGTGCACACACCTCAGCAGCAGCAGCAGCAACAACAACACAGTGTCACTTACAGCAGTCCACACGGAGGCTGCTGCGCGCACACAAACACATTCACCACAGAGTTCTAGTGTAACAATTACAAATCAAACATAATGTAAATCAAGCAGCAGTAATTACCTTTCAAGCAGAAAAGTCGTTAATTCCATCTTCTACTCCTCCACACCATACACTGTAAAAAAAGACGGCGCTACAGCCACGGGAAAGGGGCGGAGCCTGTGAGCAACAGCTCTCAGACAGCCCATCAAACACAATCCTGGCTCTGATTGGTTCTTTTTGCTCGGTCGCGGTGCATTCTGGCAATCTGCCGAAGGCTGCAGGAGCAGCAGGGGGCGGGGCTCAATGAGTGTTTTTTTCACACAAACTACTATGTAAAGCTGTCCTTACATAGTGACAGCTTTAGCAAATATGACAAAAAGTCACGTTTATTAGAGTTGCAGACTGCACCTTTAAATGAAAATGTCAATAATCTCACCAGGTTAAGTTAAACTTTACAGAACCTCCTCAACCATGATTTTTTTAAGCTGTAATAAATTTCTCTGTGAGGTAAGGAGATGACGGTTTAAATGACGGTTGACTATAAAAGATCTTGAAGTAAGCGACCAATTCATGGTGAAAATATACATATGCAAACTGTAGGGGGTTGAAAAGAGGAGATATTATGTTTAATTAAATCAACAATAACTTTCTCATGGAACACAAATGAGCAATGGAAAAACAAACACACAAGACGTTTCTTTGAAAAATAATAATGATAATTGTATTTTCTAGGGATGTAACGATTCACTCAACTCCCGATACGATTCGATTCACGATACTGGGTTCACGATACGATTCTCTCACGATTTTTTCATTTACAAAATGGGACTGTAGACAATTTTTTTTTTGGGAAAAAAACTAGAAAATACTGTATTATTTTCCTTTTATTTTTCATTGTCAAAAGAATTCCTTGATAAACTATTCAAAACAATGCAATTTAACTAAAAATAAATCTTGAATTAAATAAATAAAGGAATAATACAAATGAAAATGAAGCCTATTAATTTAAATTCTGGTTCTATAATAAACTATGCAAAACTGCATAATAGTTATTTTTCTTTTGAAAGTGCAACTGAAAATGTATTTTGTGCCTTAACAATTGGACTTTAAAAAAAAAAAAAAAAAAAACCGTGATTACACTGATTTACGTCATATTTGTTTGGACCAGCAGAGGGCGCTGGTAACCCAGTGGTCGGTTGGCATGCATATATATTGCAGTGAAGAAGAGAAGCTATGCTAGCAGACAGAGCTAATAGAAAACCGTGACTTTTACAGATATTCAAGTAATATTACAGATATTCTTTCGGTGCTAAAGGGGTAATGAATCATTTATTAACATATTTAAGAGTAGAAGGCGGCCAGAAAGAAAGTATTAGCAGACTCCGCCCGCCGCCAACACTTCCTGATAGCGCCCTCTGCTGGTTAAAAAAAGTACTGCGATTCAATTGTCAGAAAATCGATATCAACCGTGACCCCTATGAATCGATTTTTAACTGCCTTACGATTAATCGTTACATCCCTAGTATTTTCACAATACAAAAAACATCCTATTTTCAAAAGTCATATTTGGTTATCTGAATAAAATTGCCTCTAACATCTTCAATAGCTTCTTTCAGATCCCAGGGCAAGTATTCCATCAGTGGCAGCCATACTTCCATAAATATATTAATGTATCCATTAACTTGGTGCTTAGTCTCTCCACTGGGAAGCCTCAAAATATTTCTTCATACCACTGAGCAACAGTGGGAGGTTTTTTATAAATCCACTTAACTAAAACACATTTTCTTGCCAAGAAAATAAGTTTATTCAAGAGCTTGACACATTTTACATTTAAATATGGATTTTTTTAGCAGGCAGCACCACTAGAAATTGAGCAGCAACTTTACATTCTCTTCATTGCAAAATTGTATTATTATTATTTTTTGTGATTCTCAACCAAAACTGAGACATTGCTGGGCAACCCCATAGGCATTTTATATAAGATGTTGAAACAAAGAATGTATACTTGTATTATGTGTTTCTCTTTCCATTGATTGATCTGTTGATAATAAAACTGAAGCTTGAAATGTGACCTTTATATCTTTGACAGGTCATCATGGATTTTTAAAATGGTCTCACCAGCATTTATTAAGCGTTACATTTGAGAAAATAATTGTAGAAATCTTTAGATCCAATTGTGAATGTTTTGAATTTGTTTAAGTGACATGAGCACATTATCAATGTCAAAATATCTAAAATTGCTTCAATCCATTCTCAAACCACGATTGATTTAAATACGCTACTTTAGATATTCAGAGAGAAATTATTGTTACTTTGAATAGGAGTGAAGTATAAAAAGGATCCTATTCTTTATACATGTTGATTCACGTGTTTCCAGATGTTACACTTTGACAAATCAATCAATACTTAATAAAGTGTTAATGCGTCATTGTTAGTTTTGTGATTTTTTTGCTAAATCAAGCAATGCCAGCCTTTTAAACATCGCAATTTGAGCTTACGTTCCGCCGTTTTGTGTGTGACGTTGATGCCCAAGACCTTGTTCAACAATCATGGAAACAATATTTCATCTGACACAACTCATACACGTGACGTACTGCACTCTGAATATGTTCTACTGAACTTGGGAAGGAGGTAGAGCGTTCCTTTATGTAAATACAAACACTCATTCATCCCACTATCAGTAAAGCTCATTAATGACCAGAGCACTCCAGATGAAAGGTTGTCAGGCTGAATTTTGCACAGTGAAACTGAAATGCACTCTTTGATCTGACCCTGCAGATTGATGTTTTTATCTATCTATAATAATAATAATAACAATAATAATAACAATAACAATAACAATAATAATAATAATAATAATAATAATAATAATATCATCTCAATTTCCATTTCTGGAAATTAATTTCATATTCTTCAATCACGTAAAATTGAAGCCCTGATAAAACATAAAAATGCATAGACATATTGTAAACTGAACCAAAACAGCATTTATTGAAAAGGTAATGTTTATAGTTTTCATAATTATATTATTGGTATTGGCTCGTGCTGAAAATAGAAAAAAAAACGACTTTTTAGATAAAGCATGGCGAGGAATTATTAACCGCCTTAGGACCTTTCTGCACCTACCATTTCTTTCTTTCTTTTTTTTTTTTTTAAGTTTAAAATGAGTTTCAGCTTATTCCACAGCTGTCTGCCTCCTAAACTATACAACCTTTCCAAACGTCTGTCAGGACATGTTTCAACCACAGCCGGCAGCTGTTACCTCGAGAAGACCTTCAAAAAGTCAATGTGTGCCACCTACTCAGTAGCAAAATATCTGAGCCAGAATACATTTACTGAACAGCCAGATACTGCACTAAACAGACCACAGCCAGAAACATGCACAATACTTGACGAGTTCAAATATTCTCAGATATGTTTGAATGAAGGGGAGAATGTGGCGTGTTTGAAAAGGCAACATGTGATGGTAATGCTAATTTTAAAAGCTGATTACTCAAAAACAAACTGTAAAAAAAATTGTCTATCTTCTTGAAAAAATGGACATAGGAGTCTTTGTTTTTTAAACTCTCCAGTTTTTTCCAATTGTGTGTATTCCTTATTGTTGTTAATGTAGTTAGATAAAAGCATTGTGAGGCATGCAAGGTTCTAAAAAATATATATTAATAAAATAGCGTAATAAAACTATGAATAGTCCTGTTGAAGGGTGCCAGCATTTGAAGGAAGTAGAAACAACAAATAACTCATTAAACACCAAACACCATAAATTTGTTCAAACCTAAAAATATATTGTCAGAGTAAAAATGATCTTGCTGTGGATTGGCAGGTCCGCGGTTCATTTTCTTGTGTTTTTTCTGCAGCGTGAACACTCCTTTCTTCATGGCGTGGAATTAGGTGTTAATTATGTCCAATTTTAGCTTCTCTTTAGCTCACACATACTGTCCATGTGCGATAGTTTCTGGGTTTTATTTTATATGTAGAGCTTCTAGACTTTCCATATACGTAGCCTCGGGGTTATCCTGAAAGAACCACCGAAGCCCATTCAAAAATCTGTCATTTTAATGGTTGAATGGATGGCGAGACAAGAGAAATACACAGGCCAGATGGATAATAACTGAGGATTCCAGTGAGAGGACTGGACCAGGGGGTTGTAGCATGCTAGAGTAACTGCACACCCAGAAAAAAATTGCTGGATATCTTGTAACTTTTCACGGAAAAGTCGCTATATACCAGTGTTGTTTTTGGCTGCCGTCTTAGTTTTACTTTTAGTCTAATGGACGAAAATGAATTTTAGTCACATAATAGTCATTTCAAAATGTAATTGTTTTGGTCATGTTTTAGCCAACGAAAACTCAAAAAGGTTTTAGTGTTTTAAGTATAACTTAACTTTAATATGTCAATAAATGTTTGAAATTTAAATCAAGGTTAGGTTGTATTTAAAGGGGCAGTATTATGAAAAATCATTTTAATATACTTTTGCTACAGTGATGTACATTCTTTTAGCCTCATGCAGAGGGACGAAGTTGAAAAAAATCCCTCCCTTGTTATTTCACATTTTGGAAAAAGTCAGCTCCAAATAGGCGAGTTGGATTTTTCTCGCCTTATGACGCATAACGTGGAAACCCCTCCCCCTGACAATCCTGACTCCTCCTACCCGACATAAGAATGTGAGCTCCTCCCTCTCAAACTACCTCACAGGTAAAACAAACATAGCAAAGGCTGGTTGATACCACAGTTAATATCTTTACGTTCAGTATATAGTGTAGATGATCCAATATATAGAAAAACCGAAGATCGCTCACAATCAGTTTCACTTTTAGTAGCTGTTATACCACCATGTATCACCTTTATGGGATGATCTGTGACCCAACGCGAAGTAGCGGTTGGACAAAACAATGGACTATCATCTTAAATTGACTATTTCTGTGGTCAGAATAGGTGAGTAGGAGAAGGAAGACTGTTACTGTTAATGATTAACTGCTGTTGCTGTAATAAACGCCTACTCATGCATATGTATGAAGGCCCAAAAACAGCCTGTTTTTAGGATCGGTCTGAAAGTGGCTTTTCAGAGGACTAAAACTGTGACAAGTCAGTTTGGGAAAATAAACCTCAAATACTATGTTGTTGGGGTTCTTAGAACAATTGGAAATGGGTGAAAAATAGCATAATACTGGACCTTTAAAGTTTATCTATAGTTATAAGAGTGCGTAACTCTTTTGGTGGCCCTTTGGGTGGTTTTTACATCTGTTTTGCCGGTAAAGCTGTATCTTAAGACATTTAGTTATAAGGTAGATGAACAGAATTTAGAACCTGTCATAGACTAACTACAAAAAGTTTGCCATTGGAACCCTTAGGATGCAAGCACAAGAAGTAGATCTGTCTGAGCCAGAGGGGAGTGTTAAGAGGATTCTCTCACCTCCACACACACACACACACACACACACACACACACACACACACACACACACACACACACACACACACACACACACACGCGCAGCAGTCTGTGAGCCTCTTTAATCTGCCACTGTATCCTCTGCGGAGCTCTGCATCAGCTCAGGAGAGAGAGTGAGCTGGATTACCACTAAGAGCCTCTCAGTTTATTAGAGCTCCACTGAGTCCAGACACTTGACTTTCGTGTTGCAGCCTTAAAAATACCCAAAAGAATCAACTGCTAAATATAATGAAGGAAGGGAACAGAAACCTCAGAGAGGACAGTCATCTGTCTAAGGCAACAGCAGCACTGTTTTAATAAGCCGCCTGTTTTATTAGCATGTGTTTTATCGTCTAGGGAGAGGAAGGCTGAGATGGCTTCCATGAGCACGTCTTGCTCAATTTGCAGCTTTCTGAAGATTGCTTGCTGAAAATATTTCCATCTTTTTTTCTTGTTTATTTTTCCATTAAGCTAAAATAAAAAAGATGGCTGACTCCCTGAGCTGTTGGTCTGAATAACTATGTTTTCTGGAGCAGTCAGTGCTTCTCCTTCTCTCAAACACAGTTTAATAAAAACAAACAAAAGTCTTTGGCCCTGAAGTGTAATGTGTCAGTTAATGTTAGCCCCCACTCATCCTGATTATTACATCTCCTTAGACAAATTCAGCAAACTAATAATCCCATGGATCATTGTGTTTGAGACCTGCAGCAGACTGTTCAATAGTGAATCACTGCAGCGTCATCTCGAGCGTTCTCTACAGCCAAACTCATCTTTGGCTCCTGCTGAAATGTATTTTTCTTTGTTTGAAGGACAGACGGTACCTTCACTCACTCAGCACCGGATTGCCTGGAAGTATGCAACGCTATCCTCTTATCCTCAGCCTTTGACCTGTGGCAGCGTTTCAAGTTTTTTACCACGCTACATCTGCATCTTTCAACAAATGGATGACAGCTTTTACTCCCTGAATGTCCACGGTGACGTATATGTCATGCTTTTTGGTATTACAAATAAACCAGCTGTGTTGGCTAATAAAGGCAAATATTGGCTTTAACTTTCCTGGGGTTTACCAATTTCTATTTATGCTTCATGGACTGATGCAATTTTAAAACCACTCTCTTACCAGCTTTCCTATCAACCAAAGACAAAATCTACAACAGAAATCTATAGTACTGTATAATGAAGTCAGCCCAGCAGATAACTTCATGTAAGGCCATCGGCGCATTGATTTTCAACTGTCTTTGTTTCGGTGGTCTCCTATTATCCCAGGTCCTATAAAAATGGTAATGCCATTGTTGTTGCCTGATACTTGTTCTCCTCAGCAGATTTCTGCTCCCTAAAAAGTGTTGGGGTTGGTTTTCAGGAAGATCAGGACTAGAGTACAGTAATCACTGCACAGAACATTGTTCCTTTTAATACTGTCCCTCTCACAGGTTAGTTGTTCCATTGTTGCAGGACAGGTCATGTGAGATACTCCGACGGGAAATTCAAATGGTTGTATTTTGGGCAGAGGTGTCAAAAGTATTAATGGATTCTATTCATGTACAAGTACTGTTACTTGATGGAAATTGTACAAGTAAGTCATACATAAAATAATAAATCTTGCCACAGTTCCCTTGCAGACAGTAAACATCTCATGTATAAAGTTAAAAAGGAAGAGACCAAATGTTGCACAATTGGAACTTAATACATTTTCTACAAAGGCATCTGTAGAAAATAAAGGTCCTGATAAAATCTACAATAATTTTTAAATACAATAACACCAATGATTTCAATTTCAAATAAAATCACATCTCAGGCTATAAGTATACAGTAGATGCATTTATTAACTCTAAAAATGAGAAATTTACCTCCATCCAAAGCTGTCTTGGTGCAGTGCATTATGTTTAATTTGATTGGTCGGCTATGATGTGATGCATTTGATTGTTTTCTGGTCATTTAATTTTTTTGTCGTTTCACAATGTCTTTTGTTCATTTTAAAATAAAAAAAGACTACATTTGGGTGTAGAAATGAAATTAATTACTTCACTTATTTTAAAACATAGTAAAATTAGTACCCATAAAAACAACTCAATTACAGTAACGTGAGTACTTGCAATCCATTACTTTCACCTGTGATTTTGGGAAAACTCTTGTTGTCTATTGAACTATATCATTCTGTTGTACGGGAGTCCTTTTTTTTTAATATATATATATTTCTGCATAATTTCTTCTGAGGTTACCATAATAAAAGTCAGGCATCCCCCCAGCAGCCAGATAATCCTCTCCCCCTCCTCGCCCAGCCTCCGTCCCCTACACCCCGCCCCCGGACCCACCACCTACCCACACTTGTCCATGTGCTATATAGTTATTGTGACTGTGTTTTCTTTGTTTTGCCTCATATACATATACTGTGAGGTTTCCTCGTTTTTACTCTCAAATAGGGAATTCAGTACAAAACTCTTTTTTTCCCCCTCCTCTCCTTGTGTTTTGATCCCATTTCTCATCTAAAATGATATCTCGTTGCTCTGTACCATGTGCAATGACAAATAAAGCTATTAATTCATGAGTGCAATCTTCTTGTGACATCTAAAACTACTCAATGAGCTGTTAACCTGGGTAGTCCAGTTTCCTTTTAAACTAAAACACAAAAACAAAACATGTCCTTTGGGTCAATATTGGACATGTAGGGTCAATGTAAATGTATATTCTAGTTGTCTGTTTATGCCATCCTGTGTGATGCTGATGCTTATTTTGTATTTTCATGGCTTATTAGGGGTGTTGAAAAACGATTCGGCAATATATCGCGATATTATGTACCGTGATTCTCGGGTGGATTCAGAAGCAGCCATGTTGATTTTTTATTTTTTATTTTATTTTATTTTTTCTTTACCTTCCAGGAAAGTATTTTCTACTGCAGGAAACACTGTAACTACACAAAGAAGTGCGTTGAACCTGGACATGTTTTCTCAAAACAATCTAAAAAGAAAATACTAACTTTCTGCATTTATTTGTTGTTCTAAGCAGTTAAGTTGCACTAAAGTCAAAGTTGGTTTAAAAGCCACAGGCAAATTGTACGTTTTTATTTATTTTTTTTAAGTTGTTGGCACATGGTATGTTAAAGCCAATGTTTTGAGTGTAAAATATGCCAATAAAATATATTTAATAAATAATGTTCTTATGAAGGTGTACACATTTACAGATTAGTTGTTTCTTAAGTCATATTAAAAAAAAGAATTGCAATAATGGCTTTATACTTTAATATAGGGATATATTGTATTGTATCTTTTTGTGACCTATGTTATCGGGATATGAATGGTATCGCCAGATGCCAGGCATTACACACTCCTATGGCTTATGGTCATCATTTTACCATGTGATTAGCATTAGTAAGTGAGATGTGAAATCACTGTCTCCAATATAAAGAATTAGCCTAACATAGTAAACCTATTCCGTGAATGTTTCCACATGACATGTTTTTCCAAATCCTCCTGTTTAGTGAGAATCACAAAAGCACTGAATGAGGTTCATCCATAACTCTGCTCAATGGATTGTTTATGACTTCAAACGTTCACGTCATTGATTTTTAGAGCTTCATTCGCTAAAGGGAATTAAATCTTATCAATCCTTTTGTCCCATCAAAACCACTGATTACATTTCGCTTCATGCCAAATAAAGTCAACCATCATGGTGCTGGTGTAGCCACGCATCGTTAAGGTTCCTCATGCAATTTTACTGGACTGTAATAAGCCTGCACTTTAAAGTGACAGTAATAAATCACAATAAGCAGACAGAACCATTCAACAAAGTTTTTTTTTTAAAATGTTTTTACAGTTTAGAAAGAATGTATTTTGAGTTCTTCTTCACAGCCACTCGTGGAAAAAACATATGTAGTTATAGCCATTATCATTTTTGGAATTGAACTTTTGAGTGCAGACTTGTCCTCTGAGTATGAAACCATATTTAAAATTAGGGAGTTGTCAGTTTAATTATAAAAATGAAAAGGGGAGGGGCAGCAACTTTGTTTCCTAACCAACGCCGCCTAAAGCGGTTACACCGCCTGGATCTAAAGAGATTATTTTATCTGTTACAGATCAGCCCAATTATTGTTATGTGTGTACCCTGCTTAACAGATCTAGTCATGGTTTTGCATGTTCTCTTAAAGCAGACATAGGCAACTGGTGGCCCTCAGTCTGTTTTTATACGGTACCGAACGTAAACGTAAAAAATGACGGGAACATACACCAAAAACAGCAAGAATGCATTGAAAAATACAAAGAACTAGAACATTTGCAGGAAAATACAGGAAAAGACAAGAGAAAAACTGAGAAAAAAAAACACAAAACTACAACAAAAATATACAAAATTACTCCAAAAAAAATGAACTTACAGAAAATGACAATAAAAGTACACAAAAAGACAAGAAAAACAAGGTGACAGTACTCACAAATAAGCAAAACGACAAAAGAAATACATAAAAATGACCAAAAAATGCTAAATGACAGCTAAAATACACAATATGAAAAAAAAAAAAAATCACAAAAGCACTACAGAAATGCACAGAATATCTCACAACGAGCAAGACAACAACAAACAGACAGAATGACAGAAAAACACACAAAATGACTGTAAAAACTCTTCTTTCTTTCCTGTATTAATGCTCAGATTGCTCCTTATTTTAAATGCTGGCATGAGTGTTGATCATGTGACCCTCCGTTCAAACAAACACAATATTGTGGCCCCGCTGTGATAAAAGTTGCTTAACTCTGTCTCAAAGTGTGTAAGGTGTAGGACTCAAACAAGGTAAATAATACTTCTTCACCTAGTTTTCCACCAAAACAGTCACTGGGACTCAAATATATCCAACGAAAAGGAAAAAAAAAAGTGAAACTGCAGCTCTCTGGTCATAGTAAACTAAATAATTTGATTTGGAGCCTTTTTCAATATTGAGTGTCACCTCTTAACATCGCTATCTATTTACCTCAATCTCCCACAGACACCTATAACGTTACTAAACCTTTTAGGTTCTAAGTGCTGCTTGGATGTCACATCGGCTCATTGACTTCTTGTAGAAATAGAAACATAAAGAGCACAGTCTGTGCCCGGGACTTCCTAACAATGGCTGAGAAAAACCAATTTCCACTCCATTAAAACACAAAGGTGTGAAATGTATAAGAATGAACATTCTGCGGGGGCACTTTTTTTGTGCTTTAAGTATTTCTGGCTGTCAAAGGATGCTGAGCTTATTACCACAATCCAATCATTAGTTCTTATTATTGGAGTGTAAATGGTTTTAAAAGCACAACTAGCATTGGGTTTCATAGGTGTCAAACCCAGCTCCATTTGTGATTTCCTCCATTTTAACCTGTGTGTTGTGGAACTTTGTCAAGACAGCAGCTATGACAACATGCAATCACCTTCTATATCAATGAGAGATTCATTTCTGGATGGAAATCTGTTTTTTGCTACTGCATAATCTATATCATTTCCATATGGTTTACACAGTTTAACAAATTCACCCACTTGGGCACTCGCACATAGAGCTGCTGTTTAAATCTTGGAACAAGCAACATGCAATCTAAATCTGAAGTCAATGCACAGCATGGGACTAAAATGTGAGTTTAATGGGGGAGAAGATGACTTGGGTCAGACCCAGGGCTGAACTGGGACCAAAATTCAGCTCTGGCAAAACCAGCCCACTACATAATCAGTGGACACCATGTAGAAGCTGTTATTAAGTCAGTAATGCTCAACATGTGGCTTTTTATGTCCTAATTAAAATATTATTCCCCTAGAAAACCTGAAAATGGGGAAACTTTTTAACCCATTTTTACCTTTTTCCTTTGGCCATTTTGCAACTTCCTTTGTCCCATTTTTGCCCCTTTTTAAAGTTATTTTCTGACACTTTAAATCAATTTTTTTGGCCACTTTTCATCCAAATAATTCCTGATGAGAAAGAAGAGTGACGTCCCAATTCCCCACAATGATGACAAATGGACAATCACCAATGCCATCAGCACATTTAACTGTTCACTTCAGGCAATGCTGATGGTTTTAACAGCCTACTGTTGTGCTCTAACCTTAGAAAGCATTGACAGTCGCCTGTGAAAACTCATTTTCAACACTTAAAAACAGAGAAACACCTTATGCAGGACGCAGCAGCAGCCTCTACTGTAATGGAGTGGCATCGTTCCAGGGGTATCGTGGATGAACTGCAACATCCATCATAGTAAACCATGTGTTTTTTTTTTTTTGTTAAAAAAAAAAAAAGTGCGCCTGCTTGGTGCCTAATATTAAATAAGCGTGCCTCTGTATAATATATTCGAGCCCATTTTGTGATGCTCAAAAAAAAAAGTAGACTAATAATGATTGCGCCCACCCATGCTTGATACTTGAGAGAAATTGAACCTCAATCTTTCAAGAGAAACAGTTTCAAACTTACAATAATATTTAAATGTGTGTTCCCATTTTTTGTCCCATCATGTTAATGTACTGTGGCTCCTTCATCTCTAAGACATATTAGATAGTCTCCAGTGTTAATAGAGCTTTAGGTAAAGTAGGTTTGAACTAATGTGATACATGTATAACATACTTCACCTAAAATTTCTGATTTCATGGACGAAATATGATAAACTAAATCTAATATTGAAAAATTGGAAAAAAGGGATATCAGTTTTCTACAAACTAAATCTAACTTGAACTTTTCGCCTTCACTCTTACTGAAATTGGTGTCTCAGCATAATGTGTAGGAGATGATTTTAGAAACTTTTTCTGAACCTCCTACAAAAACAATTATCTTGGAAGTACAGTTGAGAAAATAGAAAACAGCTTGTAGTTTATCATCTCTGCTGCTGGTCATGAGGTGTAGACACCCTGAAAGTGACTGACCTCACATATTCCAATAGGGCACGTCAATGACTGTATCATTCGCCACTAGATTCCTTTAAAAACTAAAATAGCTTTTGATTTACACATTAAATGATTTGTTTAACTACAAACTAATGCCTTCAGTTCTTCTTAAACTGTGATATTTATCTAAATCATAGGATTGTTGAAAGTTACACTGTGCTGCAATGATTTAATTATAACTCACACTGAAGGGGCGCACATACTTGGTTCCCTCATTCAAATAATTATACCAATTTGTTCTCAAACAATCAGCGCTGCTGATTATAGCAGACAGACATTTTATTGCATAGCTGTGATCTAAAGGCTGTTTTGATTGTCTGCTGACCAAAAAGCTGATCAGAGCAATGACAATACTCTGAATGACAGCATTCCCCACGAAACTTGAAGGTTTTCTGCATGACTTCTCCATGAGTCACTGCCAAAAACAAAGGAACTCCTGTTCTATTCAGCATGAGAACAAGTATGTAGGAGGCAGGGTTGGGGTCAATTACATTTTCAATTACCCATGTTCATCTACAATTAAATTATGATTACAGTGACCAGCATTTTTCCCCAATTACAAATAAATTACAATTGTGATAACATGTCCTAAATCAGCTGAAAAATACAATAAAAACAAATATCTAACATCTAATTTGTTTCCAATCTATTGGTTATCATGTTACCTTGTGCAGTAATTAGCTCCGCCCTTGTTACGTTACAACTAATAGCTCCGCCCCTTGTGTTACGTTACAGTAATTGGCTCTGCCCCTTTTGTTATGTTACAGTATGTAGCTCCGCTCCTTGTGTCACTTTGCAATTATTAGCTCCGCCCCTTGTACCACGTTACAACTAACAGCCACACCCCCTCTGTTACATTACAGAAATTCGCTCCGCCACTTTTGTGATGCTAGAGTAATTAGCTCCACCCTTTTTTTACACTACAGTAATTAGCGCCACCCTTTTTGTTACATTACAGTAATTAACTCCGCCCCTTTTGTTAAGTTACAGTACTTAGCTCCGCCCTTTTTGTTAAGTTACAGTAATTAGCTTCGACCTTTTTGTTACGTTACAGTAATTAGCTCCGCCCCTTGTGTCACATTGCAATTATTAGCTCTGCCTCCTTTGTAACATTACAGTAATTAGTTTCACCCCTTGAGTTACATTACAAATATTAGTTACACCCCTTGTTTTGTTACAATTATTAGCTCCACCCTTTTTGTTACGTTAAAGAAATTAGCTCTGCCCTTGGTGTTGCATTAAATAAATGACCTCCGCCCCGTATGTTAAGTTACCATTATTAGCTCCACCCCTTTTGTATTGTTACAGTAATTAGCTCCGTCCCTTGTGTTATATGCAATTAATAGTTACTGCCGTCTGTTACGTTACAGTAATTAGCTCCTCCCCTTTTGTTATGTTATTTATATTCTTCCCATAAAAACTAAAAAAAAGAACGTTAAGTGAAAATAGCACACTATAAAAAAAACTGAAAAATATTATTGTAAGTAAATTAACAGGAATCCCAAAAATAATTGGGAAACTGTGAACTGTAGCCACAACTTTCAGTCTGTGAAAACATCAGAAATGTGTTGGGAAGTCACTTGAAGAAGAGAGTTAACTTTCAGATACGCAAAAACTTCCACGACAACAATAAATCAAAAGCAATTACTTTGCAAACTAAAACCAGGAGAAAACACAGTGTCATCAAGGACTCAGCAGTGAAGCCAACACACTTCAACACACTCCAATGAAGAAAAAAACATTTTGAAACATGTTTATGAAAAGCTTTATTTTCAGAATACAACCAAGCCTGTCTCTTAAAAGTAGAAATGTAGACTAAACAATTCCAAGGACCCACTGTCACAGAGTAAAATCTAAAAAAATAAAAAACCTTGATCAAAACAATTTCTTCAAATAACACAGATTATTCAATGTAATGGATGACAAATAAATATAACAGATAAAATATATCATGGTTGAGATCTAAACACCAAATGAGCATCATAAAATTATGCTTTACGTCGATGATATCATTCTTTTTTTTTTTCACAAAAAACATTGTCCTTAAAAGAAACAATTATACTTATGACTTAATTAAATTAATCAAATTATTTAATTAAACTTAGGGAAATGGGCTTGAAGTATCCACTTTTCCACTATAAATAGTTACAGCTGGGATCTAGAAGCCCACAAACCACTATTCCTATGCATTGGTCACATTAAATATCTAGGTATTAATATTTCTTAGAGGTCTTCAATCTCAATAACCTCCTTGGTTAGATAAGTTTACATTTTTCAGCTTTAGGATTAGTCCCGTAGATGGATGCATGTTAGTGTTTTTACTTGATTTCTTGTGTTTCTTTGCCAGACAAGGATGACAGTGATTGGCGTGATAACATTGTTTTAACTAGTTTGTTCCCAGTGTTCCCCATGACATCACCTCACTCTGCAAGACATTACATTTTGGACTGATTTGGATCTTTCCGCATAAGCCCCATTGTTTTGCCGCAACTGTCAGTCTGTGAAAACATCAGAAATGTGTTGGGTTTAGTTTTTTGGTAAATCTAGTCTGAAAGGCCGGATTTTTCCTCCGTTAATGAATTGAACTGTGCTAAATCCTGTTTCAGGAAACAATTAAGCAAGTTGCTAAAAAGGAACAATAATTTAATTTAAACTGCTACTTTTGCTTGTGGAAATTACCGTCAAACAGCTGGATAAGCTTCTCGGTCACTCCTGTCCAACAACTTCATCATCAATTACTATCACTCTGTAATAATTACGAGTCCCGACGCCTGCCAAGGTTTTTTTGGCTTTGCGTCCTATACAGTAGAATATCCGAGAGCTTTTGACAGCATGCAATGAGGAAAGTCCCACTCATTGCCACAGTGGGATTTTGTATCAAGAGGAAAAATTTAAAGTTTATTTTTACCAAAAATTTAAAAACGTAGCTTAAAAACAGCTTGATAAAACATATGGTGAGATAAAATAAATTATCGACTGAATTTCTTGCCAAACCATAAACCAGGATGAAATACTGAAACAACAATTTCTCAAAATGCTTCTTCACAAGTCATAGTTATGAGTCCATTCTAAAGCAAACCACCACTGGCTTCAGTCGTGGTCTCGCTTTATATTCTAAACAATAAAACTTAAAGGAATCTGACCCTGGGCCACTCAATGCTGCGGGCAGTATGCAAGTAGTAGAAACTAGGGCTGCATGATTTTGACAAAAACTTAATATTGCGATTGGATTTACGATTTAAGAAAATATTTTATACATTTAAATGCATATACGTTTTATTTTTTTTCCAAATTTATTTTTTTCCCCCCAAATTTCGTATTTTCCACATACATTTTTTAAAATTCTGTTTTTTTAGAAATATCATTCATTTTTTTTAGAAATATTATTCGTTTTTTTCAGAAAATATTAGTTTTTAACTTCTGTGAGGAAACAAAATAAATACTAATAAAAAAGAAAACTATAACTTGCGTAAAAAATTTAAATGTAATTTAAAATAATGAGTATGATACAATTAAAAGGTAGATATGAATTGTACTGACAGATTATTCTGACTGCTCCTTTTTAATAATTTCATTTCGTCATATAAAGATGTAGTAGAGCAGCATTGTCACCCAATTTCCCCTCAGGGATCAATGGTTTGCTGAATCTGAGCATGTTTATTGATAAGGTTTTGATCAACTTCATTTAAATGATCCCGATGACATCATTCCAGACCGTAATGATTACACAAAAATAAAGTTATCATTAAACTGCAATGCTTAAGACTCTATAATCCCTGGCATTGATGGTCTCGTCCACAACAACACACAACTTTTCCCACGGATAGCACTGATGAGATGTTTAAACGCTCTAAGCAGGTGAAACTGATTAAAGCTGATCATGTTTTCACAGAGTACCGGAGCTCCACAGACATGTTAAAGTTAAATGGGCACCGATCGCCTCTGATTTAGGAGTGAGTGACGATTTGCGTAGGTTTTTGGCAGTTTAGATGGTGTTTCGGGTGGTTTAGACAGTGTTTGAAGCGGCCAGGACAGGAGGGGGAGTGCGGTGCACCTAATGAGCGGTCCCAAGAAACAGTTCCTCATGAAAAATACGTCCTTTGCCTCTAGGTGACAACGTTTCATCTCAATTCTGTCCATTTCTGAGTTCAACGGTGGATTACGTTTTCATTGATCAAATCCGATCGATTCCGTTAACGTGGTGTAAGTACACTCACTGAGACTCACTGCAGTGCATACAATCTTGTGTCCTGTAACTCTATCTCTGACTGGCCAACAGCTCAGGAATGCAGTTCTCAGCAATTGTGATTGGTGAACATATATATCACTCAATATCGATGCGATTAGGGTTAAACGTTCAGCATTGGTAGAAACTAAACTATTCTTGAAATAGGAGATGTATCACTTTGATGATACTTTTATTCAAAGTAACAAAATAACATCTTGCTAATACTGTTCTTCAGAAATCTGTTAAATGCAAAAAAATAAAAATAAAAACAGTTTGCGTGCGTATCTGTAAATATGGGACAATAAAGTGATTTATGTTTACATTTATTTTGAACAAAAATGCAAACTTTTGGGCCCTCAGTCTAATCCTGTGTAACCTTCAAAGTAATTGTACATTATGATTTCAAAAACACACAAAATTGCAAAAATACACAAAATCACTCAAACAACATACAAACAAACCTCTTGTAGAAGACCAAAAGCTAATCATAGAAAAGCCGCTTAGTACTGAGGTTATGGACACACCCACTCCCAAAAAAATTATATGCCTCCAAAGTGCGCATAGTTGTGTGTGCACCAGAGAGAGATGTGGATTTTATCAGCTGTGGTACAGTTCTTTGTTTGTGTGAATTTGAGCTTTGAACAATGTTTTGAAATGAATGCGTGCTTTTAAATGGCAAACATATGTACTGTGTATATAAAATAACTCAAAGAATGAACAAAAATATGTGCCCCCATTGAATTTTGTCTGGAGCTGACAGTTTCCACTGCTGTGAGTCACAAAATAAACAAATAGCTCTATAAAAATAGCTCTATGGTTTATTACTATCACCAAACTTGCTGCAGTTGATGTCCATACATTAGTTCAATTATTTCTGCTTTTATAGCCTTCCCTATTGAGAATTGGCTTTATATTTTATGTACATTTCTAGTTTTTTTTGTGCGGACTACAGATTTCTGTATTTAAAACATGATTTATTGTCACTCAGTATCATGTATTTCCAAAATTTCACATCATCTGTAACCACTAAGTATCCTACTTCAATACCCGAACAAAAATTTGCCCTGTAGGTCATGTAGAAGCTTAGAAAAACATTATTTGTTATGGGTATGTGATTTTAAGCAAAAAGTGGCTGGAGCTTAAGAAGTTAAAGGATCTTCAACCTAAATGACAAAGACAGCTTAACTGAATTATTCTATATATGGTGTCTACAGTAGGAATGAGAGGCAATATAAAAGTTGAATACGCAATAAAAAGCACTTAAAATGCACACTGGTGGAGGTTGAAATTTTGACAAACTGTGACAGTCGTTAACTGGTTTTATAAGGTTAAAGATGGGGTAGACTTCACCACTCCCAAATCTCAAAAATGGCGATGCCCACATAAAAAGGTATATTATGTGTTTTTGATAAGCTAAAAGTTGATATAAATGACTCCAAAGACATTTCTTACACAAATTACTGTCAAAGTCGTAGTATTCAGCTTTACATCAATCATCTTAAGTGCATTTACTGTATGTAATGGGTTGCATGTCGCTTTAATTAATAACCATAATGCCTTTAAAACGTTATCTTTAAACTGTACGTCTGAAAATCAGTTACCTTACACGACCTGCATTTAGAGTAGTTATCTCAATGATTTATCTAATAATCAGTTTAATAAACCAAGACGAGATATATAAAGATAATTACATTCTTAAATACCAAGTATCTGACTAGCCTCATGAAATCACCATATCTGTATTGATTAGGTATAATTTTCTTGCAATAAACACATTTATTAAAACCTATAAAACAGTCAATGTAAGTGTTCCTTCGTAGCTTACCCTTAATTGACCCTAAATATATATATTTTTATCCTCTAACAAAAATGGGCTTTTAAGATATGCTCATTTGTTTTTAAGGATATGAATGCTATGCTGTCGTTAGTTTCTTTTTAAGATGCAGAAATATTCATCAGCTCCGTCAGCAGAACGCATCCAAAGCATCTCGTCTTTTCCCGAGACTCATTATTCATTTTTGACATTGGAAGAAATTCTGTTGCTTTCCGTTCTGTTACCATTCTGCCTTTCTGGCAAAAACAAGCCCCTTTGCTATTGTTTTACTTGTCACATGTTCCCACAGGGGGTGGTAAAGGTTAGAGGAACAGCTGTGCTTGCACATTGTGGTGAAATAAATTATCCAGAAAAGTAAATCAAGCTTTCTGGGCTCACACAATGGTTGTTAGATGACAGATTATACAAGGCCTAATGGCTGTCTCTCAAAGTGTTCGACACAAGTCTGTCCAAAACTTTTTATTGATGGATTTTATTTTATTTAGAACATGAAAACAACAGCATTGTATCTACCACAATGACAAAAATATAATGATAATTGTTGTAACAGTTTTGAATGGAATGAGACGGGGCCAAGTTTTAGGGTTTACTGGTCAGATGGCATAACAAGAGTTTATTTGGTCAAAGGATTTTTTGAGGCAGACCGGTCTGGGATTTAGAGGTTTCCATGTGTGTGTCCCCCAATGAATCTGTAGTTGTTCTGTGCTCTCAGAGTTTTCTACGCTAAGACAGCGCTAAGCATAACAATGACAGAGAAAAGAGACCTTGGCAAATGTTATCAGTGTACGATGGTATCTGGCCCGCTTAGGGCAGTGTGACTAGAACCAGGAGAGATTATGTAATCACATATCAATAATCATTTAAAGAAAATAATAAATCAAACAAAGCAAAGAGAGAACAAATGTTTACAAAATCCTGCTTGTGAAGCTTGTACAGGTTTGAAAAAGGAGAAGTATAAACTTACAGTATGATCCTACCCCTTGTAATATCTAGTACTATACATATAATCTTATAATATACACCTATTTACACTATAAATATATAATTTGTTAATATATATCTATATAATTATACAATGTAATCCACTATCAGGGCCGGCTATGCCGACTTGCAACACATGCGGCCGCCTAGGACTCCATGTTTTATTTTTTATTTATTTATTTAAAGGGACAATGCATAATAATAAACATATAAATGTAAATATGCCAGAATTAGCCAATGGCTACTTTCCATCTGTAGTCCATCTGCTGGAGGGGCATCAAAATCACCCCCCAAAAATAAAATAATAATTTTAAAAGGTATGATAAACGTAAAACAAACCCTTTACAATCACTGTACATGTCTTTTCTTAATTAAATAATAATTAAAGAGAGAGAGAAAGACAAATATATAAAACAAACACCAAGAATGCATGGGAGGTGAAAAAGTTAGAAACCCTTACTTATAACTTAAAACATAAGTTTAATGTTAGCAAGGCTGTTGCCTGCAAAGCAACCTATTATCCAAATAAATTAATATATAGCATTTACAGTTATCCAGGTGCAATGAGAACATTGCATTACCTTTTTGTATATGTAGAAAAATCCAAAACTGTTATTGGCTTCATTTAAGAGCAAAAAAAGTGCAGTGTGATGTGTTCAACCATGTTAAAAATCCCAAATGCAGGCTGTCACATATGTGTTCCATCTGCCTTGAATTCTGTTGATCTATTCCTCTTTTTTGACTTTTTTTTCCAAAATTGATTACATGATTCAGTACACAGCTATGAGCACAGGCCTGGGGTAAATTAACCACCACTAGCTCCAGGGGTGTCATGCCTGAGTCTCCCTCATTTTAATGGCCTTTTCGTGCAATTACATTCTCCAAAAAACAATTACTGACAAACTGCTGAATGTTGAACAGGCTATTACTCATAAAGTCAATTAAGTGTTGAGCAGAGGGTTTAACTTTAGCTGTGGCTAATAAAAGTACACCCTCAGTAAATCACATTTTACTTCTTATGAACAACTGAGGCACAGTCAAGGAGTACAAAATAGTTAAAGGTGAAATATGTGGCTAACAATTCTGTTTATCCCCAAACGTTAAAATGGGACTGGATGGTTTATATTGTAAAAATGCATTATGGGACCACTCCTGATCATTGGTTATTTCTTTCTTTTGTTGGAGTTCATGTTACAGAATCAGAATCAGAGAACTTTATTTATCCCCGAGGGGCAATTCAGCTTTCAGTGGTGGGTTGGGTTGCACCAAGGGACAGAACATTACACACACATTCACATTTAATCTTGTCACTCAGTCACTGTGCAGGAGAAAAAACAGACAGCCATGAAGTAGCTACAGCAGATACGACATTGCGATAAAGTGCAATAGCAGCAATAAATATAAAATATACAAAAATAGATTCAACCGTAAAAAAAAAGCAAGATTAGCACTCAACCATTCATTGTGCAACTTAGTTTTTTTTTTCACTTCTTCTTACTCTGTGCGATGACGTGACTACTCCTCACTGGCCAGTCAGAAAAGAAACAATATTTGTAATAAAAATCTAAATACTGTGGGAATTAAATTAGAAAAATTCAATTCTATATGTTAAGGTTTTGTTTATTCAGACAAGGTTTTTCCAGGAAATATTTATCTCCCTCCTGAAAAGCCTCGTCTGAATAAACGAAACCTTAACATATATTTCAAAAATGAACTTTAATTTAAACTCTGCAATTTGTGAAAATACATAACACATGCATTCTGAATTTAGTTAAAATAAAACAAATGTATGTTCAGGTCGAAACAATTGCATTAGTTTTCCAGATATCTTTAACCATGTGGAGTTATGGTCCAACTGGGGGTGTGGATGGGCACAGTGGGACAGCCAGACTCTGGGTGGTACTGGGGTGTGTGGCTTGGGTGTTATTTTGCACTTATTTATGTAAAGTTGTATCAGTTTTGCGATATATCACGGTATTTTGCTTCTCCAGGCGTTGCTGGGTGTTGGCCCAGTTTTCTGGTGGTTTGGAGGGTGGTCACTATGGTGGGTTGGCTTGGAGAAACCTTTTTTGCTTTCTGGTGGTTCGTTTTGTTGTTTTCTTGAATGCGTCTGAATGCTCTCGCCTCTGTTTGGGTGTCTGGAAGAGTGTTTGGGCCTCTTAAGGCCCCCTCGGTTGCCCCCTTCCCTGGCTGGTCTCATGGGTCGGGGGCGGTCCGTAGCATCAAAAAGTGGTACTTAAATGTACATTTGTTGTTGATGTTCAGGCATGTTTGGGACAGCGCTTGTTGTGACTTAACTTGGAAATGTTTATTTCCAAAAACAACTCTGTCACCTTGTAATCACACACTAGCTCCTTCTCTTCAGTCATACCTTCATATAAGTCTGAACATTGGAGGTCTGTCCCCCAACATCATCTTTACCAACAAGGTGGACTGGCCATTTGGCATAACATTTATTTTTAAAGGTGGAATTTGCCGTGTTAAATATGTTAAAAATGAACTTGTCGACTGTGGGATTCGAACCTACGTTAGCAAAACTGACATTAGTGGTGAGTGCGGCGTTTTAGACACTTTCATTATTTTATGTGTTAAGACGCTAGCAGCTCGCTTACCCTCCGGCAGCGTCGTCTTATTAACATGGTCGACGCCTCATTACCGTTCGTGTTCTCAAACAAGAGCTCACAAACTCTCCTATTGGCATCAGAAGTCTTTCTTCTCTTCTTCTCTGGTATGTAGCCTTTATTGTTGCTGAGCCAAGCAGCCACATGCTAAGAACTAAAAACAGCAGTCCGTCTCTGTCGGCTTGTGTCCGTGTGTGTGGGTCTCGCTGCATGGAAAATGACGTCATGGCAGTTTCGCCCGTCAGGTTGTTGCTTGATGGAAACGCTCCGCAAAAACAATATCGGGTCCCAAATGCGAGTAGAGCCGATAGCGCCAATGGAAACTCGTCATATGGCAGCAGTGGGGAAACTGTGTACATGCAACTGTGTGTAGATATACAAATCTGCACTCACCCCTGTCAAACCATAGTCATAACCATGGGGCGAACGATCACAGGATGAAAGGGAAAGTGCTGCAGTAACAAACAGCATCAGTTGACTGTCAAGAACTGCATGAAGATGGTTTTATTTTCTCTTTGGTAAATGTTTATTCAGAAAATCTCAAAGATGAGGGAATGCGCCCATATTCCAAAAGGAATTTAACTGTTTTAGTTATAATATGTATTATACTGCTTTCACCAATTAATCATTTCAATTATGTTGAGGTAATTGAATTCTTCTGTTTTAGTTTTTCCACCTAAAATATTACCAAAGCTGTCTGTTTAGTTTCTCTGCATTGTAATTAGGTGGTTTTAGTTTTTTCAAATTAAAGTGTTGGGTCGGCAGTGACTTTCTGACAGATGATTATACTGTTAATGAACAGGAACAAAGCGGAACGTGACTCTTGTGCAATTTTACTCTAATCTGTATTCTGCTTGTGGAAATGCCATTGACCTGGAAAATGTAGTTTAACTTCTAACCTACAACAAGACACATTTCAGAAGCAATGAACGCCAAGAATATAGTGAGGTATGCCTCTAAAGCTTGCCTTTAGTTTGAAAAAAAAACAAAAAACTGTAATGAATATAAATGAGGCTCAGGTATCAATGTCCTTCTCTGAGAGGATCAATATTCTGATGTTTTGCTGTAAGGTCACACCTGACTGGCTTTGTCGCAGAGCTAATCAACCATTTCCTCTAAGGACTAAGTGTCTGACTATGTCTGGTTATTGGAGGAAAGCATTACCTCTGAAAATACTTCTGTATAGTGACATTTGAAAAGAGACCTATTTTTCAAATCTGTGTACCCTTCGTTCTTTGGTTTTTCCGTTTTAAACCAAAACAGAAATACAGAAAAATAAAAAAACAGACGAGTAATGTTTTTCTGTTTTAAAATGAAATCTTCTGTTTGTGTGATATTTGGATATTTACAGGGAAACTATGGACGAGCGCTTTCATGTTTTTAGCTCACCACACAGTGTGACCCACAGATGGGGGCGGAAATAGCTATATGACATGGACTAAAGCCTTGCTGACATGTTTTAGAACAGTATAACATTTCTAATAAAGTCTAGTCTAAAGTCTACTCTATAATGTCTACTTCTAGCAAGTTCACCAAATGGCTACATGTCTAATCCCGCCTGATCCCAGCAAGTGTTGCTTTCGGCACATTTCTACAGAATATATAAATGACATTCACGACAATAATTAACTCCAATAAATGAATTAAGCATATTTGGCATAGTTTAGTATTTGGAACTAGGCTGTAAGCACATTTAATTAGGGAAACTTTGATATTTTATTTTTTTATTTTTATTTATTTATTCAGTTTATTTCCAACATGGTTGCATTCACAGTTTTCTTTTTCTCTTTTTTTTTTTTTTTTTTTTGTACATGCCGAAAAAGGAGACGAGAGAAGCAGGTTGCTTTTCTGAGTCCCGTCACCTATTTTGAACACAGAAAATTTACATCAGAGCTCGTCTCTGGTCAAACATTCTTTGGTTCTGAACACAATTTAATTTTTTTTTTTTGTCCTTTTTTGTGTAGGATTTATTCTCATCTGTAGTCAGTGTTGTCTTTTTTTTTTTTTATTCTTCCTCTCCATCGTTGTTCGTGTCGTCCTTCTTCCCCGTAGATTTCATTCCCAGACGTTGTTTGTGTTCCTCCAGTTCAAAAGAAAAGTTCATCTTCTTTCTCATTGATGTGTTGATCTCGTATTCTCGCAAAAATGTCTTCCGAGTTTTTTCTTTATATCTAGTCAAGTTTGCAGCTTGTTTTGTCTCTGCATCAAGGCTATTCCAGCTGGTAATAGCTCTTTTGACAGTGCTGTATTTTCCAATGTTAGATTTAACCCTTTCTTGTATAAACACATTATTATGTCTTAGTTCATAAGCAGTTTGTTTGTATGTGAAACGTTTTTGTATTTGATATGGGAGTGTTTTTAGTGATGCCCTATATGCAAGAATTTGTGTGTTGTAGTGTATTATTTCTTGCAGTTTTAGGTATTTGGCCTTTTCAAATAGTTCATTTGTGTGTGCGTTGTGTGGTGCCTTATATAAAATCCTAATTGTTTTTTTTTTGTAGTTTAAATAAAGGTTGAAGATACGTTTTGTAGGTGTTTCCCCAGATTTCTGAGCAGTAATTTAAATGTGACCCAACAAGGGAAGAATAGATTGTCTTCAGTGATTTGGTATGTAGTATTTGTTGTCATTTCCATAGGATGTAGCTGCTTTTAGCAACTTTGTTTTTATCTACTTGTATGTGCTTTTTCCAAGTCAGTTTCTCATCTATCCACACTCCTAGTGCTCTATATTCTTTTACTTGTTCAATTATATCCATGTCTAGTTTCAGTCAAATATTTTCTGTTATTTTTTTATTTCCAAAGCTGATGAATTTTGTTTTGCTGACGTGATATGATATATAAAGACAAAAATCTCAAAAACACTTGGTGTGTTGTGTAGAACAAATTATTTACTTAATTACTTTGATACTCCCATATATGACGTACTGTGTAGAACTCTGGGAAACTACTTTTAAAACCATAATAAAAAATTTAAAAAAAGCCCATGCGCTTGATAAACAAAGCAGGATATATTATGACCACACACATCCATTATTTGTTATATCAAAACTTATGAAATTTAAAGATATATAGTTCAGATATAGTTCAAAGCAAAAAAAAAAATGATTGCTCTTCCAGAAGACGTTCAAAAATCCTTCTCACTACAAACCAGCAAATACATCCTGAGAGATCAATTTACTGTATTTTTAGTTTACCAAAAGCAAGATTAGATGTTTGTCTGTTCTAGGGGTTAATCTGTGAAATAATGGTTGATAAAGAAAAAAATTATTAATTTCAAACAGAAAATGTCACAATATAATTTAGAGAGTTATGTGGAGAAGTCATTCTGTGTGTGTGTATGTGTGTAATGTTGTTAGGGTTTCCTGTGAATTGTTTCCGTGGGGTATTTTTTCCATTGTATGTAAGGTTTTAATGATGTCAACTAAGCACTTTGCATTACATTGTATATAGGAAAAGCGCTCTATAAATAAAGTGTGATTGATTGAGTAGAAATATGTCTGTGTCCTTTGTTAAATGTTGTATATAAAAGAAATTACATGTGTACATACAGTATATGTTCTTTTTTTTTTTTTTTTTTTTTAATTATTTGAAAAAAGGCAAATGTACTTGTTGAATGCTTGCTTTTCTTTTGTGTGAATTATTGAAAAAAGTAAGCATATAAGCATCTTGTTATATATATATATTTATTTATGTTTGAATATTTTTTTATTCAACTGAAACAAACTGAAACTGATTTTGAAACAGAAAATGGGATGATTTACAGAAGCTTGCACAGTAATGAGAACAGGTGAGCATTCTAAACTGAAATATTATGATACTTTGTTGCATTGCAAAAATGTTATGATTCCAAGCCGGTCACCTGACAACAGCGAAGCCAAGAGAGAGTGTCAAGTTCCTGCTTTTCAGCTTCACATGTGACTGGAAAGTATTTTTTAATCCTAACTATACTGAGGCAATCCCATCTTCATCTGAAATCCAGGGTGTAGATCTGATTGTGAACATTCTGTGCCTTTTGAAAATTAGATCATTGTCAATCGAGGGTGGTTTGTGTCAAGATCAATGTCATCACTCGTCCCTAATTTAGATATCACATCCACAGTTCTACTTTTTTTGTCCTTTCGATCATGCAGCGACACAGACTTTAAACAAACCCCATCGCCCTCAAAGGTTCTTGTGTGTCTGTAGACCTGCTGGATCACATTAAAGTCACGCTCATTGATGCCGACAGCGCAGCAGAGTCGAGAAAAACCAGCAGAGAGCAAAGGAGTTTCAAAGAGTGCCAGGATACAGACGTATCTCCAGCCTTGTTGTGGATAGCTGCATTCACTAGCGCTGACATTTCTTCCTCTTGGTTGAACTGCCTGTGCTGTCCTTTTTTAAAAATCTGCTCAGTCGTAAAAATTCATGCAATGTTTCTGTGCGGATGATGTCATCTGGTCTGTGTCAGAGGCCAAAAATACTTTTAGCTTCTTTTAGCACATCAGATAAATTCCTACTGTCAACTAAACATAAGTGAGAATGTGCTGGCAATGAGTAATCTCTCTTTTTTCTTTTTCATACAAAGAAACAATCCATTAATTTTCCATTAACCTTATTAACACTATGCTAGCACTGCGATGATATAAAGTGAGTGAGAGCCAAGCACATGCACTCTGATGGTGATTGAAATGTCATTAGCAACTTTGTCATTATAATTGACAAGACGCATAAAGGCTAATCTTCACAGTGGGCAAAGTCAGAAATGTGTGTGTGTGCAATCATAGTAGTACTCTAAAGCAGTGGTTCTCAACTGGTATCACTCTGGGACCCACATTGAATCTTTATCCACTTTTTTTTTTTTTTTTTTTTTTTTTTTTTAAATCAACCAACCAAATGTAGTTTTTCAAAATTAGCACTTGAAAACACACATATACCACACCAGACAAGACCCCAGGTGTAGACTGTGCAAAGAGGCCCCTGAGACAATCCAGCACATACTGTAACTGCAGGGTGTGAGATGCTTACATGGAGAGCCATAACCAAGTGACTGGTATAGTGTACAGAAACATCTGTGCAGAGCATGGGCTGGAAACCCCATGGTCAAAGTGGGAGACACCTCCAAAGGTGGTAGAAAATGACCGAGCTAAGATCCTGTGGGACTTCCAGATACAGACGGACAGAATGGTAATGGAGAACCAACCGGACATTGTGGTGGTAAACAAAGAGCAGAGGAAAGCCGTTGTGGTTGACATAGCAATACCGAGTGACTGCAACATCAGGAAGAAGGAACACGAGAAACTAGAGAAATACCAGGGGCTCAGAGAAGAGCTGGAGAAGGCCTGGAGGTTGAAGGCATCAGTGGTGCCCGTGGTCGTCCGGGCACTCGGGGCAGTGACCCCCAAACTGGAAGAGTGGCTGAAGCAGATCGAAGGGAAATACATCAGACACTGCGCAGAACCCTCAAGCTCCCAGGCCTCTGGTGGAGAACCTGAGCTTGAAGGAAAAATAGAGACCGCCCGCGGTGGGTGGGGAAGAGTTTTTTTTTTTAAAGATATATATTCACTCTGCTTGGCTAAGAAACAGAGCTGATAATCTAATTCTGACAGCACCAAGCCTGGACAATGTCTTTCTGATTGTATGACACTGTTCCTTTTTGTTATAGTGCAAAGAAACATTCTCTATAATGTATTTATCACATCTTACATGAACAATTGTATCATTTTTAAGGTTTGCTTGTCTGCCCACTAGCAGCCCTCATTTGTCTCCGACTGCCGTGTCTCTTCTGATAATGAGCACGGCTTGCTATTGATTTTCACTTTCTCCATTCCTCCTTGTTAAATGTTGCTGGTCTTGTTCCCCTGTTTTAAATTTAACATGTGTTTGTATCTGATAGAAAACACAATCTACAATATCAAGAGTGAGGGCAAAAGACCAGGGACTAGACCCCACTGGTTATAACCTCAAATGTTTTGCACCGTGCAGCAAAGACTGTTGCCTACAGCAGTGTTTCTCAAATGGAGGTACATGAATCCCCAGGGCTATGCGATGGTACTACATGGGGTACTTGAGTGAAAGAGAGCTTTTTAAATGAATGTATTAAAAATATGGGGTTTCATTATGTTTATTTTATTTCTATAATAATCAAAATAATGATGATTATGATGATAGAAATGATCTTGATTAGCGCATTAACTGAAAAAAAACCACACCAGGTGGGAGGTGACTTGAAATAAGGAATAAACTACATAAATATTTATATTCAGGACACAGTTGATTTTGTTTCTTTCCACTTATTTACAAAAGGAGATTCTTTAAAATATGCGTCATCACTAATTCATCTATCATTATGCTCTATAGTTGGTTTTCATTGTGTTCTGAGCAAAATGTTGTGGTCAGACAAAGGGGGTACTATTGGAATCAGAAATAAAAGAATGGGGGTACTTGATCCCAAAACGTTCGAGAACCACTGGCCTACAGGGTTGTACTTGTTAGGCCTTTTCTGAAAGACAACGACATTGATCATTTCATTGTGTAATACTTGAAAATGTACAACAAAATCTTGTAATTTGACAATAAAACCTTTAAAGTGACACATTCCACGTTTGGCTGCTTTTTGGTAACGTAGTTGTGGGTTACAGCGCAGGTTTAAAGATAACATTTTCTAAACTTTACCTGGAGGTCATCCAAGAGTTGTTCTCATCCACCACTGATGCCAGTGTGACCCCCAAAAACTGTAAAAGTGACAGCATAGAGTTTTCATGGCTTAAAAGATAGTGGATGTTGATATTTTGGATTCCACGGAAACACCCGAGTGAAGTCATGTCACATGAACAAAGTAGAACAAAAACAAAGTCAGGCAAATGGCTGTCTTTATCTGGTGAAGAAACAATAGAAGTTATCACAGGAATGAAGTCAAAAAATAACTTCTTAAAGCAAAATGTTCTGCTTCTGCGGCATCTTTGCATTCTTCTTCTTCGGGACAAATCCCAAAATGCAATGCATGACACCTTTTCAAAGGTCAAGTCACTGGACTATTTGACAAAGTCATTGCTATTGGTGGAGTCAATAACAAACTTGCGAGAAGCAATTTCAACATTTTTAAGTAAATTATTAAATTTTCCGGGGAAAAACCCATTTGCTTTATTGATCCTTCACTAAAGGCCGGATTTACTTAAGGTAGAAGCGTGCAAACGTCAATACATGCGATGGCAATCAGGATGCCGTCTGTCAAGCACACAACACAGTGCGCCAAGTCTATTTAGCGTGTTTGCCTTTAAAGAATATGTAATGCAGGTGGATCAGATGTGGGGCGCAAAGAATTAGGAGGAGAAAATGCCAATATATTAATGTAACTCGAGCGATCACATTTATCAAACCTGATTTTGCTCATTGAGGAATTGAATTTCTCTCAAAGGTAGGTGGTAACTCTCGAAGCATTACTATATATGTACTGTATATATATTTGAACGTAAACTGACTATTTAAATATTTTACTAGAACATGTGTAAATATGTGACTGTTACAGTAATTGTTATTAAAAAAAAAAGACTAAAAGGAAACCACAAGGCAATATATATAAAAACGGATCAAAACACAATACACAGCACTGACAATCAAAAACCAAACAGAAAATACAATAAAAAGCAAAATAAATCAGAATTCACTCAAAACATAAATAGAAGAAAAAAAGAAGAAGACGAAAAAAAAAAAAATATTAATTCTCTTTAAATAGCAAAGTTTCAACTTTTCAAATAGTACACACACTGCCGTAAAATAGCCTGACCGGATGTAGACGCCTTTTGCGCATGCTTTAAAAGCACTGACTGTGCAGCAGACAGGTTAAGTCAACCTGCTCATCTATTGCCTCTATCACTTCAGATTTAACAGCTTCAAACTTGTAGAATTCTTTTGTGCCCTCAGCTCTCCTGCATTCTCCATCTTGAACGCACAAAGTGCTTATCTAAATAGGATGGTCTGAAGCACGTCTGCACGTGCACCATTTGTGCGGAAATCTTAATAAATTTCCCACAGCAGGTGAGGAAACAGCGCTTTTTTAGGCACCCTTTTGTTTGCAGATCTTACAATCCACTTGTAAGTTTGGATCAGTGTTTTCTCTCTGAACCAGTTCAAGCCAACCAAATCCCACACTAAGTTTATTCCATTCACTTGAAGATGGATCACATCATGCAGTGGATGAAAACCCAACAGCACAAATGTGTTGGAAAAGTAGATTTATTTCTTCCAGGACCAAAGCAGTGCTCAATAAAAGGCAGAAGTGGCCACTCAACATCTTCTAACAAAAAATAAAAATAAAAAACTGCTGAAAATGTAATCAGTTTTAATAATTAGACTTTAAGAGATGAACTTGCTGTGGCAAGTGGTGAAAATTCAATTAAAAGAACGTTCAAACTCATTAAAAGGAGAACTAACATTTCAAGTGGAAAAACTAAATCTAAATTATGCCCTTTGCGATGTGTAAGACTTAGTTCAGATTGCAAAGGGATCATCTTCTGATAAACTGGTTGATGGTTTGATTCCAAAATGATACTTTTATGTGTTGAAATGTGCATGAGCAAGACATACTGCAGTAACCTAGAATGCTTACATTGCATCTCTAGCTAATAGTGTAAACCCTTTGGAACTACTGGTGATTAAAGCACTATTTTATCAACATTTTCGCAATCTTTCAGGGACTAATTTTGCCTGTACTGTGGTAATCCTCCAGGGGGCAATAGACCCCCGTCCCTATCGGCTACCTTTTGAGGCTCCACAGGTAACAACAACATGCTAAAGCTAACCTAACCTCTTCCCTTTTTTCATTCACATTAGCTTTAGCTCCTTAGCTTTTCATGCCCTCACATAGCACTGCTCTCTCTAGCTCAACATAGAGAAGAAAAAAAGAAGAAAACTAACTTCCTTAGAAAGAAAATCATTGGAAAGTGGAAACCTTAATAACAGCTAATTCATAATGAAAAGTTAATGAATATGAATTACTCAAAGAATTACAATATTCAGCTAATACCCATGTGTGCCTTCACACTTTGGGGACTGTTGATGTTAAAAGCAATTAATGGAAATTACATATAGATCATTTAATAGCTGTTTGAGTGCATTTTCTTTGAGTTGCAACTCTGGCACTGTGTGTGCCAACTGGTCCAGGGAGTTGACACTGATTATTGTTCAATCAATCAACGGTTTTATATTTTAAAACTGAGAAATACTGCATGAAACAGACAAGGAGAACGACCTAATCATTGCTTCTCATAAATACAGTGAAGTATGATCAATGTGATGCGTTTGGATGTATTTGCTTCCTAATTAGGCCATCATTCGCCCCATTGGACACTTTGTTCCCTCTCTTCCACTGAACTCTGAGACTCATCGTGAAATATGCCATCAGCTCTTTTGCGCTTCATGCTCGACTGCTTTTTTAGTTCAGTGACTTGGTTCAAAAAACAGATTCCAATGGCAGCAACGCTAAATTTTGTCTGCACATTTGAAATTATTTTTTATTGATATTCATATTTGGGTTTCTGTGTGTCAGTGCATGAATAATTCATTGGGTTTTTTTTTGTTTTTTTTCATCACAGCGGTAGAAGCATCGTGTCATAGATTGTTCCTTTGTAGTTGAGGCAGAACCCATTTGCAAATGTCAGACAAGGCAGATAGCGTTATAAAACATCCAACATGCAGCATCGACAGCTACAGCCTTTTTATCCTGTGTTACATTTCCAATCTGAAAGCAACCAGACCTTTGAATGTTGTGTTGGAACCCAGCACTGAGCAAACTGCGTCAGGGTTCTCAGCACGTTTTCTTGTCATTTTTTCTGACTTTTTCCTCAGTCTCTTTGAGCTGGGTTCACATTTTCATTAGGGGTGGGAACCTCTGGGTACCTCACGATATGATATACGATACACAGCTCACGATAAAGATTATCTCACAATATGACGATACTGCTTTTATCAATCTATGGGTCAGAAATCAATCTACGATAATCTATGACATAACAAGAAAAAAAAACATTAGGTGAAAAAAATACATTTTTATTTTAGATCTCTGAAAGACAATAAATTGAAAAAGTGTCCTATGAACAGTGACACTATTTTAGTGCAACATTTCTGTAAACAACTGTCATACGTATGTATGTATATGAATAAGCATCTCCAATAGTGCTTTCTGTAAACAAAAAATAGGGTCTTTCTTACCAGTGACACCAGTATAGTGCAATATTCTAGTAAACAATATATTGGTTCCTTCAACAAACAGTGACAAAATTTCTGTGAAGATCTACCTGCACATTTTAGTGAAAAAGCAGAAAAGGTTTTGAAAAAAAATAAATAAATAAAAAATCGATACTTAGCGCGAGCATATCGATATTCGCCCTATCGAGATATCGTCACACTCCTAGTTCCCATACGTCCAGCATTATGGCTGACAGTCCAGGGGCCTCATTTATAAAAGACTGTTACGGTGCTGGCAGTATTATTGATGTTCAGTTTGTGTGACAGAGTGGGATGTCCTCACCATGGACCTTTTGTGCCTTTGTGATCTCCATTTGTTAAGTATTGATTATTATTTTGGTTAAGCTGGTCACTTTAGCTTTCTTATTATACAATGTCTGATTCCCTGCGTTTTTGTGCAGTTTTCTGTTTCTTAGTATATCCTTGTTTATTGTAGTTTTGTACATGCTGGGCAGACCTCTTTTTGTTAACAATACATTTGTGTTATTTATTGGAACACGATGTCAGTGGTTTTTAGAGACCGAGTTTTATTTATATTACATTTTTATGTTGCGTCCTGGAACTCCTAGACTGAGCTTGAGTCAAAAAACTGAAAATGTGCAGCGCCATAAAATAATTCTGATTTATAAAACCGTGCTGAGCTCACCTCCCTTTAAAAACCACAGCCCAGCTAGAATTGTGTGCAGTTCAATTCACTTCATACACCCACATTCTACCATAAATGGTCCAAAAAAAGGAGCTCATGAATGGTTTTTGCATTAGAACGAGCTGCTGACCAATGGGATTCTACGATCGTTTGTTGCAGAAATTGAAAGGAAAAGGAATTTCAGAGTAAGAAAGAGATGTGTGTGAGAGATGAAGGGCAGAAAAAGAGGATTTATTTGGTGGGCACAGCAGTAATGGCATAAACACATGAAAAGTAAGTTCTTTACAGTGGTAGTCGCTGCTGTAAATGGTGTAAAATGTAACAGAGGTGAAAAAAAGAAGCGCTTTGAGACCCATGACACGTCCTACTAAACATCTGACGTCCACTGTACCACCAGATCCCAACCAGATCGTATTCATATCGCATCGGCCATTCTAGACCACATCTGCACGTCTATACGACGTCTAAAATAGTTGGCATCTGTTTTTTGATTTTTGTAAGAATTAACAAAAATGTCGAGCCTTAATTCCCACTGAGCAAGCCGACGTTGAAACAACGTCTGGTCAGGTTAATTAAACGAATGCACACAAAACAACAAAAACTTCAAAATTGGATTAGATAAACGTTACAATACCACAAAAAAATTATGGTTTTGTATGCTCTCTCAGTGCAAAAAATGTTATTAAAATGTATTTTTAATGCTGTGTTTTGCCATAGTAATTAAGGCAATTCATTTGGTAAATATTTAAAATAATTTAAAATGTGCTTTGTGGATAAAATGATTCACATTTGGCTTGGTTATAAATGAGGCCCCATGTTTTTAAAGAGCTGTAAACAACTGTATTTGGCCATGAAATAATGTTGATTGAACCTAGTCCAACTCATGACATTTTAGTCACATACTCAACATTAAAACATCCGATCACTTTTCAAAATAAAACACCTCAGATCATATTTCAAGTAACTACATCATCAAAACTTTATAATGGGCGGGGCCAGGCCCGGAGTCAACAGGTAAGATGTTTTCAGAGGTCATTGACGACACCATGGACAAAGAGAAGCTCATCCTTGAGGTGGAGAACCACCAAGGTAGTTACACTTGTAAAGATTAGAAACGTTCTCTTTTTTAGATAAACCATCATTTCTATTTCATCTGAATGTACATAATATATTAAAAAAAAACACGTCTTTGTTCCTATTTAAGGGGGAAATAAGATGTGTATGTAAGTGAGAAAGACGTGGGAAAGTCAACAGAAGCTGTGTTGCCAGGTTGGGTTAATAGTGTCTGAAGGACTTAGTTTATGTCACATTTTGGCAGATTTACAGTTGCAATTACCAGCTGTATCTGGCAACGCAGTGCAGACTTCTTTTTAGGAGATGTGCTTAGAACAGTGACAGAAAAGTCAGAAGCTGCTCATTCATGTACTTATTAAATAGTTTATTTAGCATTTTAAGTGTTTGTAATGCTAAATAAGCGCTATGATTGATAGCTTTAGTAGCACAGGCTACATATCTGAGGTAACAACACTGACCCCCATTAAATTTATGGTATTAATTTAATGCAAATGAGCCATTGTGATGAGGGTGTCTTTCTCGTATTTATATATACAATATGTCTTAACCCTCTTTTCCCTCAGACTCATATTATCTCGTGGGTTTGTTATTATTTTACAGTATTTAGCCCTTAAAACTGTCTTCCTTTGAGGGTGAACGATAAGAGTAAAACTATAAGAGCAGTGCTATAAACTGTGTACCAGTGGGAGGTCTAAGGCCTGCAGTGTTTCTGATCTCATTTTAATAATGTCTGGCTTTATCAGTGGGACAGTTAAACTCTTATTTAGTGCAGCAAGTTCAAAGTGGCACATAAATGTGTTCGTCAGCGCCAAGTGCTGCCTCCTACACAATTCTTAACTGTATTAGAGGTTTCACTTTAGCAGAGTGCAATAGTAGTCAGGGCACACATATAAAAAGAAATGCATGCAGAGCTGCTCAACTTGGATTGTGGAGGGGGCGATGCAGTAGCTTTCTGACGTCTTCCTATAAAAGGTAATCAATGCTGCAAAGGGCCTGATAGCGAGCTACATTTCAACAGTTAATGTGCGACAGAACCAGGAGGCAAATACAACATGTATTCAAAAGGCATCCTTTTGTGGGCGACCGTGGCTCAGGTGGTAGTGGGTCGTCTTCTGATCGAGAGGTTGGGGGTTCGATCCCAGTACCTGACTATGTGTCGAAGTGTCCTTGAGCAAGACACTGAACCCGAAGTTGCTTCCAGTGGTCGACTAGTGCCTTGCATGGCAGTCGTCCCACTGGTGTGTGAATGTGAGAGTGATTGGGTGAATGAGCTGATATGTAAAGCGCTTTGAGACTGCTTCAGTGTGGTGATAAAGCGCTATATAAAATCAAGTCCATTTACCATTTGTTTGTGATCTTTAATTGTGTTTCAATGATATTGTACAGTGGGGTTTTTTTCCTTTGGTTTGGGGTTGTTTTTAATGATTTTGTACATATTCTCTGCTGCAGGTGTTTATATTACCAATGGGACCAAATATGATTTATTCTCACATGTAGGTGAAAACGCAGGCCTTAAAAGAGAAAACCAGTATATTAGCTTTACTCTGGGTGAAGAACAGAAATAAAAGGTACACAATGACTGAATTCCAAATGGCAAACTACGTACTATACACTACAAACACAATATATACAGTATATACTGTATACTATATACTATATAATAATAATGGATTGGATTTACATAGCGCTGTTTTCGAGAAGTCTCAAAGCGCATTACAGAAACCATTATTCATTCACATCAGTCATACCGATGGTGATAAGATACAATGTAGCCATAGCTGCTCTGGGGAATACTGACAGAGGCGTGGCTGCCTACGGCCCCTCTGAACACATCCAACATTCATGCACAATTCATACCAATTCATACAAGGCAATGTGGGTAGAGTGCCTTGCCCAAGGACACAACGACAATGACTTGGATAGAGTGAGATTCAAACCCCCAACCCTTTGGTTATTGGACGACCCACTCTACCAGTGATCCACGGTCGCCCCATATACTGTACCACTAAGTATGATTAGAATGATGACTGATGAGAAACTTGAGAAGGGTCATCAAGATGCATTTCAAACCTACGACGACAAAAACAGGAAGTACACTAAAGCTAAATATCTCTGTTGATTTGCCATCTTTGAACGTTCTGAAAGCATTTTATAAAGCGAGAAAGTGACCAAGTACAATATCAACTTGTGGTCACTTGATCCATAAAACTCACATTTACACATTTAATTCCAACATTTCAGAGATTCTTGGAGACCCGCTATTGTGCTACAGACAAAACTTCCGCTAACTTCACAACAAGAGCCATATTAAAACAAATAAATACAAAATGTAAGACAAGAAGAGATGCTTTTGTTTGGAAAAGGGAATGTTAGATTTTTAGCTTGAAGAGGGCGCCAGGTGATACACTACCTCTGACCCTGCTCAGCCAGCGCTGCTACATGCTAAGCTAACCAAACATGTGGGACTGGTCGATACATGCTAAGCTAACCCACATTTAAAGGACTTGTTGCTACATGTTGAGTTAAATCAAACATGTGGGACTGGTTGCTATGTGCTATGCTAACCAAAAATGTAGGATGCTGCTATGTGCTAAGCTCACCCAAGCATTGGAACTGGTCGCTACATGCTAAGCTAACCCACATTTATGGGACAGGTTGCTAAATGCTAAGCTAACCAAACACGTGGGGCTTGTTGCTCACAATGCATCATGGGGCAGTTGAGAATGAGTAGTGTGCCCATACTTGCATACAAGCAGCAATTTTAACCTTGTTTCTTTCTTTCAGAGTAACTTAAGTTCAATTATTGATCTATGAGGCCCACACTAGGACTTTATCCAAATATATATATATTAAACGCCTTGTTTATCAAATTCAAGCTCTTTTGCTTCGGTACAGAAAACGAAAAATGGAAAACAAACACCTTTATTAGTTTTCTCCATTACCGATTGGCCAAAGTACGTGACCCGGAAGTGAAGCGTTACACATTCCAAGATATCTTTAGCTCTGCAACACTTAGGAGTCTCTAAATCCTCCGAAATGTCCGTGAGGAGGTTCTGTCCCCAACACCAGCTAAAGCGAAAAGGACACGTTTCGGATGCACAGAACCGAACTGCCGTTAGCATAGCCGTTAGCGTCGGATGAGAGTACACATCCGGGTCACGTACTTTGGCCAATCGGTAATGGAGAAAATGAATAAAGGTGTTTTTTTTTCCATTTTTCGTTTTCTGTACTGAAACAAAAAAGCGTGAATTTGAAAAACAAGGCATTTTCCGTTTTTTCATTTTGGTTTAGTAAACAAATATCAAATAATCAGTGTTTTTTTTCATTTTTCATGTTTTTGTTACATAACGAAAAATGAATGAATGAATGATACACGGATTCCCCTGGTTTCAGCGATCACCACATCCAACACAAAACATAGTCATAATACAAACAGGCAGCATGTTTTTTTTCAAGACAGAGCAGCAAACAAGTGTTATCCAAATGACGGGGAGGGGTGTGTGTGTGTGTTTCTGTTTCCGAGGGATAAAAGGAGGTGGTGAACAGGAGGATGCAGGTTGATGCAACCTTAGAGAACAATGACTGCTGTTTACTGCGTGCCAATGTGACTGCTGAGGGCAGTTTCATTATTAGTACAACATGAGTTCCAGTGATTAGAACGAAACCTCTGGTGAATTTCCTTGGAAGTCTTTTTTTTTATGGTTTCTAAATGGGTTGTTCAATCAAACTCACAGTCAGTTAGAAGCAAAGAAGAGGGAAAAAAAAGGATAAAATCCCTAACAATAGCAGTTTATAATCAGCGGGTGCATCAGTAAACACTGTGTGCTTCTTCACTGAAGCGGCTTGTGATCAAAAGGAGCAGCGACATGTTGTAAATGCTGATACATTTTGGCGGCTGTTGTCTTGAAGGCATTGGGATTGTGTCACATAAATGCCATTGTGAAAAAGAACACTAAAGAGAACACACACACATACCTCACGCTCAGTGACACATTTATTAAACTACATTCGTAACACTTCTCACCTTATCATAATACCACAAGTTAGTGTCGGTTCAAGGACACGCATTCCCTCTAGAAGCATGGAAGAGGACAAAAACAAGACGGATGCACCTGTCCAGCCTGGAATAATCTCTACAACACTGTTTCCTGTTCCTGCATCTAAGCTCTGTTCCACATTATATATTATATTATACAGCAGACATAGGCAACTGGCGGCCCGGGGGCTACATAAGGCCCTCGGCCTTATTTTGTGCGGCCCTCAAAACAAATCCCCAAAAATTGTATTTCAAAACTTTAGAAGGAATATATAGCCTGGAATAATACACAAAACAACTCCCAAAACACACAAATCGACAGCAAAATGCAACAATTACACAAAAAATTCCATATAGATATACATAAACAGAAACAACAACACATTACAGAATAGCTCCAAAGACACACAAACTGTCAACAAAATTGCACAAAATGACAGGAAAATACGACATCTGACAACACAAATGCAGAAAATAACAGTAAAGTACACAAAATTACAACAAGAACACAAAAACACACAAAATGACTAAAAACTGACAAAACAACAAAACCAGATAAAGTCAAAAAAAGAAAACAAACCCTTCTTCACCCGTATCAACGCTCAGATCGGTCGTTATTCTAACGCATAACGTGGCCCTCGGATCAGATACAATCATATCTTTGTGGCCCCAGCTGTGATAGAGTTGTCCGTCCCTGTTATAGAGCAAAACAAGCCTTCATCAATTCAGCTTAAAAACAAACTGACAAAAAAAAACAGTTTGGGACCATACTAATTAGGGTTGCAAAGGGGCAGACAATTTCCTGTAAATTTCCATGGGAACTCAAGCTCTGGAATTTTGGGAATGTTCAAAAAACTTTTCATGGGAATAATTTATTGGAATTAATCTAAAATCTGGGAATTATTTTAATAACTGTTTCATATCCAAACATAAATATTAGCATTCATTCAGTATAATACAGTTAAAAACAGAATATTTCAACTTGGGTGGAAAAATTCCAGGAATTTTCCAGGTTGACTTTTAACAGGAAGGATAAATATGGTTGGGAAAATATATTTTTGCATTATCTAAAATATCAACATCAGTTATTTTAAATTATTCCCAATTTCTGGGTAATTCTGATAAATAATTCCCATGAAATTATTTATGGATATATACTGCCCGTCGATAATATGTATTCATATAGTGGGAGGAGCTTAAGTAGAGTTGTCAATTATGGCCAAATGAGTATGTGTTTGAAGGTTGGACGTACAAAGAGGTGTACATACTCTGTAGTGTTATAAAGGGGTATATTTGTGGGTGCAAAGTAAAATAGAGTGTGCAATTTCCCTGGTTGAATTCAATGGGACATGCACATGATAAATTGGTAAATAAAGTTTGCATCAATGTTCCCTGTCCATAGACTCTCCTCCGGCAAGGAAAAACTCAAAAAACCCAGTTAGAACATTAATTACACACAAACATGTCGTCTACATCAAGGTATGCATTAGGTTATAAACGTGGTGAAAATATCAGCGTTTATAATGTCGTGTTAGCGGAGAAATGTGCATGTTTCACTGTTCGCTTTGAGGCGTAAGCGGTGTGATCGGAGGCAGAAGCGGAGATGCCGAGCGGGGCTAGCAATGACAAGCCATTCACTCACCTGAGCATGTTTGTTCCATTTCGGAATGAACGGGGTAAACTAGAAACAATTTGGTCCATTCTGTATGATTTAAGACTGAATGAAAATGGAACAGAATAAACAGGGGGAGGCGGGGCCGCTGGCATTGTTGTTTATTAAGGTTGTAACTGGATTGGAAGTGTTACCTGTTAAGGAACGTACAATTATATACCTCTGTGCTTCAATGTTTCAGATTTACTGCAAGTGCAATTTTGTTTTTTGAGATATACTTGATAAAGCATTTTCTTTATTGCTTTGGTTGTGTGTGGTTTTGCATTTCAGGTGTTTTGGGTTTTTTTCCTTCACAGAGACATAGTCTATTTTATTGTTTTTGTTTGTGATATTTATTAAAGTAGATTTTTTTGCTAACAGAGACTGAGAATCCACTTTTATTTGTTTAAAATATTTAAAAGTTATTGACATTCCATTTACAATGGTAAAAAATACTAATGAGAAATACAAGTTGATTGCATTTGAATGGGTGTACTTGCATTATTATGATATGTTATCATTACCTTAGCGGTTAATTTGTCTAAAAAAAAAAAAATGTCGACAATTATATCGTTTATCGTCAATTTGTGGGACAATATATCGTCCAGCAAAATCTGTTATCGGCACAGGCCTATGTGCGGCATGTACATCCAAGGTGCTCATTAGGTTATAATCACATGGTGAAAATATCAGCATTTATAATGCCGTGCATGTTTACACAGACTTTGTGGGCATGTGTTCACAGCTAAAAGCCAAATTATATGAAAACACAATAGTCATCACATTTCACAACAAACCTTCAAACACAACCTCATTTGGCCATCCATGACAAAGCTACTTAACCTCCCACTTTTCTACTGCAATACAAACTCCCTACGGGCACTGCACTAGTTTTATAAATGAAAAGACCTTATAGTGGCACTTTAAACTGTGTGTGTAAGGAGCAGGTGGCCCCCCAAAACAATAAAACCCGTGGGTACTGAGTGAGAAACATTTAAGAAAACAATGTCTCTGTTTGCACTCACTGCAGCACTCAATTAGAAAAACTGCAGAGGCATTTATTTGAACAATGCTCTCTAAAGATTAGTGCTCAAACTGCAGCGTGAGTAGTTCAACTGATGAAAAAAGGAGAAACGGCGGAAAAATGCTAATACGACTTAATTTAAATAGGCTTGTTTCTGCAGTCGCATAAACAATAGGAAAACTAAACAAACGTATTGATCAACCTCAAAGAAAGATTACATCCAATAGAGCAGCCATAGGTGCCACATGCAGCCCTCAGTCTAATATTGTGTGGCCCCCAGGGTCAATGAAAAAAAATGACTCAACAAACACACAAAATAACAAAATACACAAATTGACAGGACAGCAAAATTGCACACAATGACTTATTTTCTTTGAAAGTGAAAAAAAAACTAAAGAAAAACCCTTTCCTGTATTAATGTTCAAATTAGTTATTTTAAATGCTGACATTAACATTGATTTCTCACATTTTTGCAGTCCCTGCTGTGATGATGTGAAAGTAACTGATTACAAGTGTTCACGTTACTGTAATTGAGTTGCTTTTATGGGAACTCATACTTTTTAAACCAGTAATTTTACCGCTACTTAAAGACACACTGTGTAACTTTTGGCCACTAGGGGCGCAAGACCGCTAACTTTCACGCAAGCGCCCCTAGTGGCCACAAGTGCCCCTGCACTGTCGCAAAAATCAACAAACAGTCAGTCGGGCCAGCCTTACTTGTCTTTTGATTGTGTATGCAGACAGTAGTTGACCTGTAACTTTGGGATAAGGATTGTCTCTAAGGGCTGGGCTCACGCCACCCTCCTCTCCCTAACGCTTGCTATTAGTGCACCATTAACCCAGCACAAAACTACCATATTGTGCTCCTTTGGCTGTAAACAGAGGCTAAACTTGTTTCAGCTGCTCACAGCAATGGCACCGGGTCAGGAAATGCCCGTATGTTGTGACGTCACGTGGGGAACTATATATATCCGAGCCTGTGGTCACGTGATTGCATAAAGTGAAACATTCTCCAGGTCACATGACCTGGTGAAAGACGGTCCATCTTCTCCCAACTCGCATAGTCGGTATTTCAAGAGGGAAGCCCCGCTTGGAGCATTGATATTGGCCTGAAGAATCATTTAAAATAACTCATATGGGTCAACTCTTTAGGTCAAAAATGTGTTAATTACATTTCTACACCCAACCGTTATCAAGTAAATTATTATTGTGTTTTAAAATCATCAACGGACATTGTGAAATTACAAAAAATGGAATAACCAGACAACAATCAAATGCCGACCAATAGGATCAATCTATCAATTCTCAATTTTTGAGTTCATAAATGTATCTATACTTAGAGCCTGAGAATTCTATTATTTTAAATTGCATTAATTGGTGTTACATTATTTTTAAAAACATAAATGGAAAATAAATTAAGCTACAATTGTGCAAGATTGTGTCTCTTCCATTTTTAAGTTTATACATGAGATGTTTACTGTATGCAAGAGAACTGTGGCAAGATTTATGACCAAATTACTATTATATTGACAAAAATAGAAGTGGGGGTGAAAGTACTATTTACACTGACTTTCTCTGTGTCTGTTTCAGTAGTTATCCATTACAGAATAACTAGAGCTACTGCCTATACTGCAGTAAGGCTTGTGAGAGCTGCACTTGTATTCAGGCATTAGGAGGAGCACAAACACTGCAAAGAGCTGGAGGCTCCGGACAGGGAATCCTCTGCTGATTCCACAATGTGATGGCTGCAGCCCTGCAGCCGCGCTCATCCACCCACATCCCCTGAAGTCTCATCTCAACATGCTTCGTCTGCTGAGAGTGCTCCTTAACACAGGAACTGCTTCCAAAGTGTTTGCAGTGCATAAAGGGGCTAAAAATGACACTTCTCATGAGGACTACCTCGTGAAATCTGAGGTGTTTGTTCATCATGGCAGTGATGTTGGCCTGAATTGAGAAAAAAAAAAAATATATATATATTTCAAAAAGCTGACACTCAACACACATTATTATCCCTTTAATATGTCTAACATATAATTAAAAACCAACAAACGATTCACAATTTTCATGTCACCATATCATATATCCCGATACTAAACAATAAGATATACATTGCAATATCAATAATTACAAATGTCCTTACTTTTCCTGCACTTTTCATTTTTAATTCTGTTTGGTAGAATTTTGTTACGTTGTCATGGTGAATGCTTACAAGACTGCAAGTATGTAAAGTAGTTAATATTATTAATATAATATTAATAATATAATGAATATTCATTCATGCTTCATGTTCCTTTATCTTAACATAAGCCTAGCCTACAAGAAAGAACTATTTATGTATAATACAGCTGATATTGTTTATTCAAACTCGTTACATTGATTTATTGATGATGTTTGTTGAAAAATACATGAGAAGAGGACCTTGAAAAAAATGTAGCAAATTAAATTGAAATCGCAATTAGATTATTTTCGAAAATCGTTGAGCCCTCGAGTGAAATACAATTGAATTTTTTCTGAAACTTGCAACAACAAGTAAATGGTAACCAACTGTAATTCAAGTATAAACATTAAAAAAACAAGTGGTATGTACAGTATATTAAACTGTCAAATTACAGTTATTTTTTTTTTAAGTTTAACTTTTGTTTCTGCATCAGATTCTGATTCTGTTATAGAAATGTGGTTCACTGACACCTCGTGAATGGGAGTTTACGTGCTATGCATATGTTAGCACAATTAAAAGGTTTTTTTTGTTGTTGAATAACAATCAAAAAATCGATTCAGACATTTTTTTGGATCGATACGATAATCGTGCGGTGAAATATTGCAATATATTACTGAATTGATTTGTTATTACACCCTTATTAAAACCAGAGAATAATTATTTCATATTTTATTTTCAAACATCGATTAGTACTGGTTAAATTGATTTATGTCGCAGATCTGGGTTTAAAAAAAAAAAAGTTAGTTTTGTTTATTTAGTTTTATTTATGTAATTCTTCATATGGGTATTTTTTTTACAATACATATGTTTATAATTTTATTTAACTGGATGCTGGTTCAAAAATAAATTTTACTATGTATTGTATTGTGTATAAAAGTGTATGTAACTAGTGGTGTAACAATAAATCACTCCATATTGATACATCGATTCATTAATTAACAATCCATTTACATCGATGCACAATGAAAACATCGCTAAACATCGTCATCTTTAAGATACGCTTTTATTTTGAAATCGACATAGCACATCTGTACGTCCGTGCCACCATTTTTTGAGCGGGGATGGTGGCATAACGTAGCAATGCCACGCGACGACAAAGCCTAGCAACCCCTGATGCCACCTACATTTGTACACGGTACTATGCAGCCGCCGACCAGTAATGCCCCACTGCCGCTTCCTGAATGTGGAGCCAACTGCTACAAAACACCAACGTTGTTTACATGATTGCTCGGCTAAGCGAGGAGTCAAGGAGAAAAATCCACGTGAGGTAAAAATGATTAACTATATATCAGGAAATGAAATAATAATGAAAGCGCAGCGCTATGGTAGTGATGCTGATTTTAAGACGATAAGAATTGGGTTGGAGAAGGTTGTTTAGCTAGGGGTTAGCCCGCACATGAGTGCACAGACACGCAAACTGAGATCTGATACTTTCAGTATTTGGTTCGTGCTCGTAAATGGGTTGATTTAAAAGCTTTTCAGGAGACATTCATTTATTTTAAAATAATGATTCCCTAACCAGCTATTATTTTAATGACATTTAAAACACTGTAAAAAGTGTTACCAAAGCACATTCTTTCCATTATGTGATTTTTACGAGGATTATAAGACACAAAACTACAGTGACACTCCATAAAACTGATGGATAGAAACAAGGTGAAGATTGATAGCTAAGCATAACTGAGGTGGAAATAGCATATTTAAAATGTAACATGGTTGTTTAGCATGGCATGTCCTATTTAAAAGTTGCACTGATATGCTGCCAAGGCTGTTGAACAGATCTGTGGAGAAGTGGTTGGTCCATGAGTTTGGAAATGTGAGGGTTTTCCCTCGTGGGCTGCAGATCTCACCCAGCGTTAAAGTTTTGGCATCAGAAGCTGTGAAATTCCATCTTCATAGATCAATAAGGCCTGGTTCTCTGCAGGTTTCCCTACAGTAAAATAAAACTTACATAAACATTTTCTAACATCCATCCATCCATTTTCAGACCCACTGGTTCCTGTTGTTCAGGGTTGCGGGGGTCTGCCTGCACCTATCTCCGGCTCACAGTGGGCGCTCAGAGATTGTATGAGGGTTAAACAGATCTATAAGAGCTCAACCTTCTTACTGTAAGGGATTTAGGCAAGATCCCTAAACCAATGGGCCAAGGCACTGGAGTGTGTATGAGCCTCGAGTTTTCAGTTTGTGTTTTTTTATTTCAGAGTTCACCCATTTCCATCTCATCCCCATCTCCCAGTTGAATTTCGTGTCCAATTTAAAATCTTGGCGCTATCCTTTCGAGCCATAGATGGTCAGGATCCTTCTTACATTGCCGACCTGATTAAACCCTACAACTCGACTTGGAGCTTGAAGTCATTGAGGCAGAACTTGTCGATGGTTCCATGTACCTGCTTTAAAACCCGATGAGATCGATCATTCAAAGCTGCCGCGGCCAGACTTTGGACTGAACTCCCACTTGACCTGCGCGGATATCTTCAAAAGCATTTTAGTCTAACTGACTCACGCTGCCACTGACTGTCTGTATTTGTTATGTTCCTTCTTTTTTTATGTCGTTTTTTCATTTGTTTCATTACTGTGAAGCACTTTGCGACTCTGTGTCTGTGAAAAGCGCTATACAAATAAAGTTTACTTACTTACAACTATTGCCATTCATTTTACACAGAAATGAACCAAAAACAAGCACGAGCTGAGATCATGCAGGATTTTGTGCCATATTTGACATAAAGCCATTTGCTACACTGTAAATCTAGACATTACGCCGCCCTTCAGAGTCAGACTTTGCTCTAGAATGAACCTTTCCACCACTCTGACCACCTGTTTATGAAAACAAATTTTTATTGCGTGCTTACGTGAAAGTTACACACGAGCATGTGATACTAGTGTTGCGTAAGCGAGCACATAAAGGTAATTGTTAACCCTAACCCTAAGGATGAAATAAAGCTATACTAACGTGATTAACTCCTTACGAGCAGAGCATGCAGCCTGATGACTGACGCTTATAAGCGCGCAGGTAAAACATTTTACGTGCATGCTTAAAACTATTAGGAGCTCTCTTAAAACTTTCACGCGCTCACGTATTAGTTCCACACAAGGACCCTTTACGTGAGCACGCAATAAAATAAAATAAAAAAAATATCTATGTCCCTTTAGGGGCTCAGCATATATTCATTGTCATGTTACAATTTCTGCTTGATTGTTTAAAGATTTTGTGGGTGCCACATCTGGCCTCGGGCTGCCAGCTGCCCATGTGTGGTTTAGCCTTAAATTAATAAATATATATCATAATAAAATTTTGTTTAATAGTTGCAGTGGGAATGTTTTTTTTTTATTGTAGTATGAGATGAAACTGTATCATCAGTTACTGTATGACATGAATTCTCATCATATCAGAACATCTGGTTTAAAGTACACTTCCTTGATATCAATTAAATGCACTGAGAAAAGTGAACAAATGTACTTCAGCAACTTAAAGGGGCAGTATTATGAAATAAAAATAAAAAAAAAACTTTAAGAACAACTTAATTCTCTACTATGGCCTAAAACAAAAAGTCAGCCCAAAACGGGTGAGTTGGACTTTTCTCGCGTTGTGACATCACAATGCGGAAACTCCTCCTCCTGACAATCCTGGGGGGGAGGGACTTTCCATCTTTAAAGGTGTCTAAAGCATAGCAGAACCACTGATCTACATGAATCACTTCCTTGTTTAGCTAATTTGTGCAGTAAAAAGCAAACATGCCTTTTCTTGGTGCTTGTCTACAAAGAAAAAAACTAAACTCAGTGCTTTATCTTCTTGCAACTAAAGTGTCATGATCACTTTTTAGAGCTTTAAAAGCCGACAAGAACTTCAAGCTCTAATTAGTGTTATCTTTTGTCTGACTTCTGTAGTCAAAGAAGCTCAACTGTGTATTCTTTGAAGTTTAACTACAGATCCTTTTGTAGTTAACACATTTTTTTGATGCATTCTCAGGTAGCAGCAGGAGGCTGAAAGCAGCTTTCAGAGTTAAGAGGTTTTGATGCTTGTTTCCACTGAAAAATAAGATTGTTTTGCCTTTTTTTTGTCATGAGTCACTTGTTCTGACAACTTCCTGTCTGTATCTTCTTTTGATCCTGAATCTAAGATATTTGATATCATCCCAGTTTAGAAATGCTTTACACAACAAAAGAAGTTGAAATCCAACTTTCAGTTTCAAAAGGAAGATTCCAAAGAGAGCGATGATGAAACATGAGTAATTTCCTCCTTACATCATTTTGTGTCTTTCTTTCTAAGGTACAACACAGTCAATATTATCGTTCTTGGTTACATTACAAACAATTTTCGCCACAAACCACCACCTGCTGCCTCAAGTGCATTTTTTGAATACGGACACATTATGTTGTACATGAATACATGCATAATTAATGCATGTATGAAGTACATGCATTAATTATGCATTTAAGGGCCAAATTACTCCAGATCTGAATCAGATGTACTTTATATACTATACGTTTATAAAGCACATAAGTGGACACATAAGTGATAGTTTGGTAACACTTTACTTGAAGTTTTATACCTACGGCTGACATTACGCTGTCATTATCTGTCATTAGCATGAATACGCAGTCATGAAGGCTGTCATTAAGCTGTCAATACGTGTTGTTTGCTAAGTTATGACACCTTTGGAGCTATGTTGGCTTATTTTGCTTAGGTGGAGGGATCTTGTTAGGTTGGTTAGGGTTAAGAAGAATTAGGGTAACAATAAACGGTTAGGGTAACGAACAACACTTAAAGCTGATATCTGGAGTTTTTGAGAAATCTATGTTTATGTATCCTTCTTTTGAAATGTGAAAAAATATCTAACTAGTCTTTTACTATGGTCTACTGCCGTTGGTCATTCATATACATTAATGTATACAAGTCCCTCCTTCGTCCTATAAATCCTTATACAAATGGAAAGGATCGCCGACTGCGCCCAGCCAATAGGCTTCGACTTCCTGTTTTTGAGACTGTCAATCAAAGTCAATGCAGAACTGTGCACGGAAGCAAGGCTGCACATCACAACAGCAAACGGGTAAATATGATTATGGTTCTTACCTGACCCATAGACCTTGTTATGTTCCGCGATGCGCGTGCAGAAAAGTAGAGGTGTGGCTTCTGGTAGATTGTAGAGGCAGGGGAAGAAGTGGAGCTGTTTAGGGCGGGACATCGAGACGTTTCTCAGAAACCCCGGATAGCAGCTTTAATGACAGCCTTCATGACACCTTAATCATGATAATCACGAGTCATGTCATAATAATGACAGCGTGATGTCAGCCTTTATGTATAAAACTTCAAGTAAAGTCTTACCAAAAGTTATTATAAACTATTAAAGAAACTATATATTGTATGATTTTAGCAATTACCAAGTCTGGAGGCTATTAAAATCAATCACAATGTATGTATCTTAATAATTAATCAGTAATTAAAACTGCAGATGGAAATTTTAGATTAGTTAAAGACGTAGTGTAGGTCTCATTTGCTTGAAAAAAGATGTAATTATTGACATTGTTAGAAAAGTTTATTGCATTGCATTGTGGGATGTGGAGTCTCGTAGAAGGCAGATGATTGTTTTTTACTGATTTCTTGCATTTGTCCCCAAAACTCAGCCAAATTGACTTCCCAAATTGTTTCTGTTGTTCTCACTGAAAGTTGTTGCTAAACAATGGCTGATGTTCATTTTAGGGCTTGAACGCAAAGATCCAGATCCGGCCGAAATGGAAAGTCTTGAGTGAGGAGAAAACTAGGTACAAACTACAACAAAAATGGTGTTGAGCCAATCACTAAATCACTAAACACAATAAATTACATTTTTATTGAAATTTCAAGGTCAAATATCAATGTTTTCTTTCAGTTTTTGGGATCCTTCAACTTAAAATAATAGGAAGCCCATCAGACCATCAGAAAAGTTTAATCATATTTAGAAGAAACTACCATGTAAATTAATTTTATTCAAACAGATCAAGTGACTGGAACCCAAGGAACCAAAATATTGATAATGACTTTGTGGGTTCATTCCTGTAAGATTTGTGCTTCATTAATTAAACCCTCAATTATTCCAAATACTTCCAGTGAGGAAAACACATTCAATCAGGGACAGAGAATAGTTCATATCAGGTAACCAAATGCTCATTTGGAGCAAGAAGTGGAAAATTACTTTTTCTAACGCTCAGAAGGAAGAATTCCACGTAGTCACTTAGCTCTACACAGAATGTTATCAGTCGAAGCATTATTCTCCCAAATGAGCTGGAATCGGCATGTGAAAAAGCCAAGAAATAATGCGTGATTGGATAGAGCGATGATGTGGTGAGGGGGGATTTAGAGTTTCCTGAGAGGATCACTGGGTCGAAAGACAGACGGTCAATAAATGAGGAAAATCTGTAGCAAAGACATGAAAAAGAAATTATTAACGATAGCAGACGTTTTGCATTTAGGCCATTGTATTTAGAGTAATGACTTACGCTGAGGCCTTTTCCTTTGCAGGTGCTTTGTTAGATTTACTATTTAGTTTGAATGCACATGTGTCTATGTTAGCCTCTATTTAAAGGCTAAAGTCCTTCATTTATCATCAGTCAACCTGCATCCACAGAGAGCAAAGGGAAACTCTAATCCATCCATTCGCTTCCATCATCTGTCTCCAGCCTCCTGCTGTTAGCCAGCATGAGGAAAAACTAACCCCTTGAGTTGTTGACCACACCTGCTAAATGCAGCCTCATGTGTTTCCTTAATCAAACAGGTCAAAGTCTACAAGAGCATTGTCAACAAGGTGCTTTATTTAGAAAGTTAGTTAGGGGGGAAAAGTCACCAAAAAAAAACCGCAGGCAAGGAAAGCGATGTAAACCCTTTAATGTAAAATACCAATTACGGTTGATGAAACCATGACAATATATTTGATTTGATAAAAAATCAAAAACAATGCCGTTTTTACAGTTTAAATGATCAATTTACAGAGTTACTAAAGAATCAGAATCTGGAATTCTGTTTGAAAAGGTGACAAATTGGTATATGTCCCATTTAAACAAACAAACAAACACAAATAACCACCAAGAAATGGATAACAAGACAAAAAAACAGAACAAAGGCAATAACTCTGAAAAAAATAATGGGGCACTTCTCATTTTCAAACTCTATCGAGGTATTAATACCCTGAAGCCACACACCAAATTTGGTAATCCTATCTTTATCTAACAGTTTCTGAGAAAAGCTGTCCCCTTTAACTCGGACGGACGGATGCACGGACGGACGATTAGAGCTCAAACCTATATCCCCCTTCCACACTTTGTGACGGGGGATTAAATAATACTACTATACAAAAAGTCTGCTAGCTTCATACTAACGTCTATGGGAAAACCCATTTACAGTATATGCTAACATATAACACGGTTTATGCCTAATTTTCACAAACAGTCTTAGGAGTGTTATCAAACAGTGCACTTAAACATACTCACAAGCATATGATTTTTCAAGCCGAAAATACAAGAACTTAGTTAGTAGAGACCAGTAGGTCATGGGCTTTCAAGATGGCGACTTCCAACTACTACGGCAACAGTGGTAGGTCAAAACACACAAACTCACCGAGAGTAAAGAAAAACAGAACAAGGGCAATAACGCCGGAAAAAATAATTGTGCACTTCTCATTTTCGAACTCCATCAAGGTATTGACACCCTGAAGCCATACACCAAATTTGGTTATCCTATCCTAAACAGTTTCTGAGAAGCTGTCCAATTAACTCGGACAGACGGACGCACGGAGCCTAAACCTATATCCCTCTTCCACTTTATGGTGGGGGATAATAATACTCAATACACCCTAACCTACACCTGTGTGAAGAACAGAGCGAGGCTGCCAAAATAAAGTTTTTTGATATGCTTCAGTGTATTAGGTAGTCCGATACACCTATGAATCCATCATTTAGATAATGGATGAAAAAGAAAATTACTGGTAAAAATCTGAAATTTAGAAAAAAATGAACACATTTTTGTTCCAAAGCAGTGTTTCTCAAATGGGGGTACACGATGGCACTACAGAGAGAGAGAGTGAAAATTTAACAAATAAAGCGTCAGTTTTGGTTCCGACCCAGACATGAGGTTACCGAAATCTATAAAAATTATTCAGGAGCCACTAAATAAGTGTTTTTTTAACCTTGGGGTCGCCTGAAATTTCTGAAAAATAAGAATAGACTTTTGAATTTTTTTTTATTAAAACAATGCAACATAAATACTAAAATGCAGTATTAAAAAATTAAAAATTAAAAATGGGGTCACATTCAACTGTTTCTTTACACTTCTTGACTGAATGAGATTCCTTAAAATGTGTGTCATCACTCGTTAATTCCATTATTATGCTCTATAGTTGTTTTGGAATAGTTTTCTAAGCAAAATGCTGTAGTCGGAACAAGGGGATACTTGGATTCAGAGATAAGAAAAAAAAGGCGGTACAGACATCAAATATGGACCAGTTTGATCTCCATTATGCCGTAGATTACAGGTTTGGAAACAAGGAATTTCAACATCAAAGTGCCTTAGTTAGCACTTTGAATAAATAACCTGTAAAGTCTCTAAGGAACCAACAACATCCAAGCAATAAATTACAGGGGTCAATTTCTTGAATTTAATAATTTGTTTGTTTTTTTTGTGAAAAAATTTGAGGAAAATTGGAAGAATTGAGAGTTCGTTGAAAAATTTGAGATTAAAAATGACTGCCATGATGCTATATTTGTAAATAATTTGCATATTTGTATTATTATTATTATCTATCTTACTTTATTTTTTTTTACTACTGTAATGTGTGTGTATCTGATCCTTATTTTTAACAGTCTTTTACTTATTTATACACTTATTTAACGTTTATTCTTTCTTTCGTCTTTGTTAAATGTTTTATTCTTTTATTTGTGATTTTAGTTTTCATAAAGTGGCAGTAACAAAAGCGAATTTCCCCCTGGGATTAATAAAGGATTTCTGATTCTGATTTCTGATATACGTATAGAAAAATGGCAGGCCCTTGCAAATACTGTGGAGTTTCATTGATTTTGTGTATTTTGGAGGGGTGGGATTCATTTATTTAGGTAATAAATCACCAAGTGATTCATGTTTTCTGTCATTTTTACTTTTTCCTGCAGGCCAAATTGGGATGCATTTGACCCCCTGGGATTTGAGTTTTACACTTGTGATCTAAAGGTTACAAAACCATGTGTAAAGAGAAAATGGCTCCACTGTGCACATTCTGCAATCTCTTCAGTATCATAATTCAAAAGTGTCACATGTATTTTGTAGCATTGCCCATTTCTTTTTAAAGCTTTTCTAACTGTAGCTAAGTGCACTGAAATGATTCCTGTCCAGAGCTTTGTGCTGCAAAGGGAAATGATACTGTAACACAACAATGTGACTTTAAACGCTACATTATTCTGACACCTTAAGGATATTATCTTTCTCTGCAGGCGAATGATGACAATGCATCTTAAACAACCAACAACAGAGCACCAGATGGGAACACAATAGCTGGCAGACGACATATGGATTTGATCTAACTCGATCAAATGATTTTTCAAAAAAGAAAACAACTAAATTAAAAATATTTTAACTTGATTTCATATTGGAACACTATACTTGTGAAACATTCTGTATAATGTATGTTATTTTTATACATTATTTTCTTCAGTTTCACTTTACGTTAAATGTCGGAATGCCTATGAACCTGCGATGGGGCAGGAAGTTAAATAAAGACCCGGTATATAGAATATATACACAAAACAACATAATAGCCATGTTATGTGGCTAGTTTTATGTCAGGCATTAAACTACACTCACATTAGGTTTATTGTGCGATACATTAAACAAGGACAGGGTTTGTTTTCTGGGTTTTTCGACACTGACATAATACGTCAAATTGCAAATACCTTTAGGTACACAGACACTACCAGACAATCAGGATTAAAAGAAAAACTCTTGAAACTTCTATAGCTCAGGGCAAGGATGGACTGGGACCAAAATGCAGCCCTGGCATTTTCTGTCCTGACCAGCGACACAATGTAGAAGCCATTATTAAGTCAGTGATGCTCAATATGTGACTTTTTATGTTTATGTTTAATTATTATTCCCCCAGGAAACCTTAAAAGGGGGAACCTTTTTAACGCATTTTTACCTATTTCCTTTGACCATTTTGCAACTTCCGTTGTCCCACTTTTGCATTTTTTCAAAAGTTCTGACATTTTTTGAAGCTAGTTCTTTTTGACACTTTAATCCAATTTCTTTCATTTATTTTTGACCATCCTAACGAGCCAACTTTTCGCCAATAAATACCACTTGTTTTCTTTTTGCTCCACATTTTTGCCCTTTTTCACTATTGTTTGCCAGATTGTGCTCATTAAAGCTACCCTTTACCATTACATATCACCTATAATCCTCTTTATTTGCCCATTTTTTGGCCACTCGTGACTGCTTTTGGCCCATTTTAGTCACTTTTCATTCTTTTCTTGCCATGTTTTTTGACATTCTTGGCCACCTGTTACCATGGGTGCCTAAACTCGCTCGTAAAAGAAAAAAACGTAGCGGACCGGCCCACTTGGGGTCAATGGCCCACCGCAACAATGCCTGGAAAAGACACTCTCTAACCAAAAAAACAATCACAAACATTTAACCAGTAGATTTGACTCAACAGTCACTACAAATAAAACATGATTAGCTTTGTTGATTATTGAAACTTGCTATAAAATGGAACTTTCTTTAACTTTTTGGCTCAGCTTCAAAGTATTTTCTTAAGTCTCCCCCTCAAAAGACTTCCCCGCCTCACGTTGCCCAGTTTGTTCAGATAATTTGAAAAATGGAGACGACGTAGTTTTTTTATTTATTTATTTTTTTTTAAAGGATTTTTTGGGCTCTAGTGGCCTTTATATGACAGTTGCTTGACAGGAAAGGGATCAGAGAGAGCAGGGAATGACACGCAGCAAAGGGTCCCAAGCCGGGAATCGAACCTGGGACCGGCTGCAGGTGAGGAACTACAGCCTCCGTACATGGGGCGGGCACTCAACCCACTGAGCTACACCCCACCCCGAGACGACGTAGTTTGATTAAAAGTTCACTTCCTTGTCTGTACAGATATAAGTAATCAGAGGCAGCCATACAAACAGAGATTGAACACTGTCATCACTATCCATGAACCATAACTTCACACTATAGACACAGGAGACAGTCTGAGGTTTTAGTGAGTGGGGTTGAAAGAATGTTTGCTGAGATCCAAATACAATCAAAATATGGTACGGAGACGTCTCAAGACAAGAAATTTCACTCCAGAGTAATATGCAATTACTGTTTGTAGCTGAAGGAACTCTCAGCTTTCATTAGATTAAAAAACAAATCCCTTTTTCCCTGCAGAGCACGAGAGGAGAGGATCGCCTTCATGGACAGATTATCAACAAAATTGCTAAAAAAAAAAAAAACATTTACAAGAAGCCTGTGGTCTTACACAAGATTATTTGACAACTGCATATATGAAACCTAGAGTTCTGACAGAAAATATATTTGATATGTGACATTTTAGGACAAAACTCAACTTATTCTCTTAAGAGAAGTCAGAAAAAGAAGTGTATTTGCGGGAGAGTGGGGTAAATTGAGCCAAAGGGTAAGTTGATCCACCCCTTGTTGCTAGGAAACGGTAAAAACATTGATCAACTGACCACATACAGTGTTTCGGAGGAAGGCATTATTTCATTGAGTACATGAAGGTAAGAACCACATAGGTAAAGTGGTTAGACATTTATTTCCAAAAAAACACTTTTTCACTCTTGAAAATGAATTTAGTCGATCATGTCTTTCAATAAAATTGTGTTTAGATTAAAATCTATAATTAAAAATGTGTTTTATACATCAATAGTGGTATCTATGAGCTATAAAAGTGCACCATTTTAGCTGTAGAAGCTAATAAAGTCAAAATGGTAGCTCTGGGGTAAGTTGTGCCACGAGACCACCTTTTTTTTGGACATGCTAAATTTTCCAAACAGTTATGTTTCAAATTCATTCTGTTTGTTTCAAGGGATATATGCAGATATATTAGTTAGCAATAAAACTATGATTGCCTTGATGTAGTGATCATAAATATAAACAATGGCTCATCTTAACCCACTCTCAAGTGGATCTCTTGGGTTTAACAACAATTGTAGTTTCTGTAAGTTAGCCCTGTGATATAGCATGGCCACCCAGTAATGGCGCACGATGAAAGATGAACGAACAAAGGGATGAAATAATACTATAATTCAGAGGGTTGCTGGAGCAGATGGTGAGACTCATCTCCCCATGGGCGCGTGGCAACACAAAGGAAAACCTGAAGTAAACACAGCGAGAACACCTGCCCTCACTGGCTGCCAAGAAATTCATCAGCTACAAATCAATTAATCTTTACACACAACGTTAAGGGTTGGATTTAAACTATCAAGAATGCTTGTGTTTGCAGCCCAAACTTCATTAAATAAGATTAGCATTAATCAAACCTTGGTTTTCCTCCAGGGTAAAAGTCTGTTGGGTAGTTCAATTGTGCAGTGACTACATATACTCAATTATGGGGGGCTATCTTTTAAGCTAGTGGTTCCCAATGTGGGGTATGCCTCGGATAACAATTGGCTAAACAAGAAAAGAGACACTGTAACAAAGACTACAAACACATGAGGTCATAACAGCGTTCCGTACAGACTGATACAGATGTAAACTACAAATCATCAACTATCCACAGGTGCTGCTGTGAAAAGCAATGAATTTGATACTGGTGATATTAGGGATGTAACGATTCACTCAACTCCCGATACGATTCGATTTATAGTACTGGGTTCACAATACGATTCTCTCAATTTATTTTACAAAATGAGACGGTAGACAAATGATGACTGAAAAATATCATTTTTTTTCCTTCAAAAATGAAAATACTGTACTATTTTATTTCATCTTTCAATGTCAAAAGAATCCCTTGATACACTTTGCAAAACAATGCAATTGAATTAAAAGTAAATCCAGAATAAATCAAGCCTATTCATTTCAATTCTGGCTCTGCAGTACCACAGAGCTACCTGGAGCCTTTGTATTAGTAAATCAGATACTTAGCTGATAAAGCAAGGACAGGGACATGATTGTTGTCCAGCATCTTTAATTACAGGCTCAGGGACTTTGATCTCTCACACACACTTGTTTAGTTGCTAAATGGCTCTTTGTCTTTGTTAACAGTGCAGATCAACAACTCGCCACATGGATAAAACAACAGATAAAGAGTGGAATCAGTGAGTCTACATATAAAAGAAAAGAAGATGAAAAGAAATTAGATGAACGCACCATTTAATGACAATATCTTTCAGTCTTTGTTCGAACGCTAAAGAAACAGAATCATTCTTTGTTTCACTATAAGCTGATGCATAACATCTGATTTATGCTTGAATAGGTGGCTTGAAAGTCATCAGTTTAGACAGCTTCTAAATTTGTCCTCTGATTCATCCCGAGGACAGCGGTCGACTTCGGGCTAATGGCAGCTCAATTAAATCATTCTGACAGGAAATAAAGCACACTTGATATTTAGTGTCTCACAGGTCAAAAAGCTTTGTTCCCATACCTTATTATCCCGTTGACAGTCACAACAAGACTAGCAGAATAATGGCTTAAAAATACTCAGACTATTGGGAGCAAACATCATGGGAGGCTTTTGGGTTTCACTTTCTGGATTCTAAGTCAAATCACTTGTGCCTAATGAATTCATAATTTCATCTATGCTCATCTATCTTTTAAATCTGTCTTTTCTGATTAAGGTCTCAAGGCTCAGGGCAGAGTACATCATCTAAACATCTAAAATCCCTACTTACATTTTTTTCAAAGTATAAATTTAGTTACCAGTACCTTATTTTATCTTTATTTAACCAGATAAATAATTGAGAACAATTCTCATATGCAACGATGACTTGGGCAAGTGGCAGAAGATATGTAACAAAATTACTAACACATGAGATGATAGAATGAATTAACAAAGGGCAAATGCAGAGCAAATGAGATAAAAGTACAACAAAATGTTTTTCATCAGAGATAAATATTATATTGATTGGAGCAGAACTATTTCATACACGAGGACATCCAAAACAAGTTCACAGACTGGAAAGAATTTCCTTTGCCATAGCTAAAAAGTAGAGGGTGACGAGAAACTTTCCAGTTTCAGGCTTTTTTGAAACTCGACAGACGTACATGCGTTGGGTCGATTAATGCACATGGGCGTGTCAGGAGCCTGGATGGGAGAATACACGCCTGGTACACCCTGGACAGGCCATCGCAGGGCAACATACACACAGACAACCACTCACACTTACATGGATTCCGATTGACAATTTAGAGACATGAGTCATGTTTTTGCATTGTGGAAGGAAGCTGGAGTAGCTGGAGAAAACCCATGCAAGCATGGGGAGAACATGCAAACTCCACACAGAAAGGACCCCAGGTGAAGCCAGAACCTTCTTGCTGTGAGGTGGACGTGCTAACCACAAACCACTGTGCACGTGTCCTTGAACTCATTTTAAAAAATAGTTTCAAAGTGGCAATTCCTTAAGGGTGGTACCGAGCATGGCGATAAGTGGCCTTACTTTTTGGAAGAAAGTGGGTATGGCAACACCGCCTTTTGTGCTACTTCATCAGTTCGAAAGAAACCGAGCCAATCCGACCCGTACAGAAAGAACGTCATATCTTGTGCACCAAGCAGTGTTAAAACAAACGTGGCGCCCGCCACGGTGAAGACGTTCGGAGTTGCTGCTCTGCTCTGTTTTAGAAGACCTGGATTTATTGTTGAAACCACAACAACAAGAGGCTTTAAAACCATAAGTCTGTACAGTATTACATACTATTTCCATTAAAAGATCTATGCTTGTTGCACTATTGTCATCATGTTTGCTCTTCGTTTGATTGGTTACTACGTGTTTGTCCCGCCTCCTCTGCCCCCAGATCTCAAATGCCAAGTGAGCGCTTTCAGAGTAATCACCTGTAATAATGATAGAGTAATACAAGGAGATTAGGACGGATTCCAGGCGAGGTCGCACCACATGATATTTCATAAAACAGGCGTCAGACAAAAACTGCATGAATGTTATGATGGGAAATAGAAATTAAAATACATAGAAATTTTACAAAGGACTACAAAACACATTTGATAGGTTTATATTAGCAGTTGTGGCTGGACAGTCACACCACATATCATTTTGACACTTTAAATAACAAGAAGAAATTATAGATAAGTATTTTTTTTTTTAATTCAAAGTGAGTGCAAATATAAGAGAGGTACTACACATGTGGTATCTTCTAATGCATTTAAATGTCTTTTTAACTGAAAAAAAAAAACGCTGCTGGAAAGAAAATTTAAGTAATGAACCGAATACTCAGTTTTATTTCCTCTAGCAGAAAGTTTTTTGATTCCCCAAATCTGTGCACCATTGTGATGTATACACAGGTGAACCCTATAGTCTCTGCAGCAACATTATGGATTTATACATACTGTATATGTACACAAACAACAATGTCCAAACAAGCACACAAATTTTTTATTTTATGTTAACCATTAATAATAATCCCACAGTGCAAGCCCAGCCCGACTAACTCTGCCTTTAGAGCAGAGGAGGTGAAACAGTCCGCTAAAAGCTCATTTTAAAATCCACCATTTTTTTTTTGTAAATGAAAAATACTATTGACCCACTGATATCCTGAAAGCATTGATGCTCATCATTCTCCACTGATGTACTACTAAACAGTAGATGAAGGCCAGGCTGTGTCTATGTGCAATAAATCTTGCTTTTGGTCTTAAATAAAATGGATTTTTCCTTTACTAACTCTGTTAAATGTAAAATTAGACAAATGTGTAAACTTGAATAGAAACAGAGATAAGAACAAGGTTCAGTTTCACACAGCACAATGTCGTGATGACGTAATTATAATTAAACAAAATCTGTAATTAAGTTCAGATGATTGACATTCTAACTGTAATTTGCATTAATATTATTAAACTTAAAACCTTTTGAACCATGTTACAGTTCTATGTCTTACACATACGTAAATAAACAATATTAAATATGTTTTATATCAACTTTTACTGTTAGTTCTCTTGAGGATCATTTATCGGGGGTATACTGACAAAAAAAAAAAAAGGCTCCGATGCCCACACACAAAAATATAAACCAATATTTTCATTGATTAGGAAGCCTAACAAGATAACCAAGAGATGAGAAACAAAATAGATGATAGATAATATTTTTTTAGTAGTGTATTTTACAGCTGATTTAAGACATGGGTCAACCTGATCCGTTATCATAGGAGATGCTAACAGAAAGCTAATACAAGAGGATGGTTACGTTTTATGGGCTCATTTATTAAAGTCTCAGTAATTTAACTTTAGTAATTGAGGACGTAATTTTAATTGACTTTTAGGGAAAAAATAATAATTTTGATTTCAATTGTGGAAAATGCCGCTTAACGTAATCATAATTGAGTTGTAGTTTAACATGGATAATTGAAGACGTAATTGTAATTTATAATTGTAATTGACCCCAACCCTGCACAAGAGTGTGCAATACACTTCAGGATAAGTTCAGACAACTCACAATACTAATTGGATGATGCAAGTGTAGAAGAAATAAAGAGATGAACTGCACTCTTGTCAATCACCAGCGGTGGCATCTGAGATTTCCAATTAGGTTTCAGAGACAGCCGATGACATTTCCATCACTCCTCCAGCTATTCCACTAATGGGAACTATTGCTCTGCATGGGCAGGAGTTACTGTATTTTCTGTTTTCACATTGTGGCTTATTCCATTCTCACGTTGTTGTGGATGTGTTGGGCGCCGATTGTAAAGTTGCACATGCTAAAATAAAGAACTTTTTGCAATATTTTGCAACAAATTGTTTAAAAAAACATTTGTGAATTTGTTTTTAATGTTAACTTTTGACCAGATTTACAGCAATATTTGAGAAATTTGTGATATTTCTTTTCTTGAAAATATAAAATGCCAATGTTAACTCTAATGTAAAATATGAATTGTAAATCTAAAAGCTTAAATCCAAATGTTAAATCGAAATTGTAAATCTAAAAGTATAAATCCAAATGTTAAATATAAATGTTAAATCTAAATGTTGTGGGTTAAACTAAATACTCAGCTAATATGCAAATTGACCAAAAGTACCAACATAAAAGCTCATTTTGATCAATTTGCATATAAGCTAAATATTTACATTTATATTTACATCTAACATTTAGAATTAATGTTTGGATTTAGATTTACCATTTAGCATTTAGATTTAACATTGACATATTTTTACAAGAAATCGTTGCAAAAAGTTGCTGCTTATTTTAGCATGCACAACTTTACAAGAAATCCATATGGGGCGCCAATTGTCAAGGACAGTTTTCCTACTTCATCTAAATATTTGTGTTCCTTTTATTTTTCCCCAGCAATCATATGAAACCCAATGCATTCCTATATAGTTGACAATAGTAACAACTCCACAGCTGTCAAAGCTAACACGTATTAGTTTCTCAACCAGCATGATTGTATTGTGGATTCTGTGCTTCTGCACTATTGGCTTTGTGGGTTTCTAACGTATTATTATGGAAAAGGACATTTTCTCCCTTTTGAAAGAAACACTTTATAGCTGTTTGCAACCTGAGGCATCCTGCAGCTCTGATGGTGGCACACTGACTGAGTCACAGTTGCTGTCACTGGGACTCCAGCTGACAGACCACTAAACGTCTATTAGCATGTCTGTACATCCACACAGAGAACATGTGTCACTTACTAATAAGGAGCATGGCTCCAAGAGGCTCGTTCGTGATATCTGATCACATGAAGGAACATACATGGATGGTATCAACACAGCAGATGAAAGGACAAGTGTGCCACTGTCAGAGTTGTGGTCAATTACATTTTCAATTATCTATGTTCAATTACAACTACAGCGGCCATCATTTTTTCCAATTACAATGAAATTGTAATAATTTTTTACCCTCTTGGCCAATGCAGAGAACCAGGTTACTTTGGCTACAATGATAAGGAAAAAAAGGAATCTGAACTTGTGATCTGATCACAGTACAGCGTGGATGGGGGCGGGGCTTAATGCAACTATTATAATAGGCCGATTACATCTATGGCTAGTGTTGTCTTCATATGCAAATTGAATTGAATTTGTCACCATTGTTGGTATTTTGTATTGTTTTCTTGTATATCTTAAGTTACTGATTATTAGTTAGTCTGTTTAGTACTTACTGTGTATTTTTAGAACAGATTAAATAAGTCTTTCTTCTTCCCACTCCTTTTAGGGCAAACATTGCAATTACAAGTGTACATGGATCGTATATATATATATATTATTGTAAACGTGTCTGATTGTTTTTCTCTGTTGGAGTTTCCTCGTACACAAAGAGTTTTTTGTTCATTTAGTTTTTTGTTTTCTTGTTCCTACTCGAAAAAACCAAAGAAATGAAAATTAATTAAATGAACACCTTCCAGTTATTTAACCAATGAGACTTGATTCCCATTTTTTCTCAATAAAAAAAAAACTATATTTCATTTTAATAGCAAAGATCTGTTTGTAACTTGTCGTATCGTCTCCGTCATACAAAAAAATGTGGTCAACGAAGATTTTTCGGCATTATTTCCACTGACAAAACTAACACTGCATGAAAAATATGTTGTTGTTTTTTTTGATCTTTCTCTTCGAACTGGCTCAAATCACTAATGAACAGAGATATTTTAGGCTTCGTGCCCTTTTCAACTTCCAATTACCAAAAAGCAGTGAAGTGAACAAAACTATCTCGTTAGAAGTTGCTTCTAAAAAGTCGAAGTAAATGAACGTGTCAACATGTCTTTCCTTTAGGTAAGAGCAGGAGCATGGAGAGAAACAACAAACCTGCAACGTTCAGTGATACTGACAACAACAACCAAAGCAAGAGTTTTTTATTAAATTATATAAGTTGACAAACAATTCATTTCTTAGATTCATTTTAAATGTATTCAACACGCAATTTAAAACAAAGTAAATGTAATTAAGGCCCTGATCAGGGTTTTTACTCAAAAGCTCAAAAAGGCTTTTTTTATTTGTTATGGTGCACTATTAAACTATTTAAAACAACTTCAACTAAACCTAAACTGATACTTTGACTTTTCTACAATGTGATTCTACTCTTATACAACGTGAAGCAGAAATGCTAAGGGAAGTTTCTTTTTCAACAAAATTGTTACTGGCTTTCTTGTATAACCAAACACACTGATCTACAACAATTAAAACTGCAGTATGTAAAGTTGTTTTGGGCATCAGTTGGTCAAAAATCCTGCCTGAGCTGTTTTTGTGTCATAATATGGAAATCTTTGCGCATACACTAGATATCTGATGAAATTAAGTCAAAATGGACCTAAATATCTTATGTTTTGTGGAGTTTATTGCAGAGCTTTGGCATGAACAAAAAGGATACAGATGAAGAGGTCTCTAATGGCAAAGAAGAAGTGCCAATCACACCGTAACAGCACAGATGTCTTATAGCAGGGGTTCTCAACTGGTCGACCCCTGGGACGCACATTTTGCCATTTGTCATTAAATCGTGACCCAATTTTTTTTAGAATTCAACCAACCAAATTTAGTTTGTCAAAAATAGCTGTTGAAAACACAAATATGTAATCTTTTTTAAAACATAAATCTATATATTTTCCTGTGCAACATGCATTCCACAGCATGCCTATCAAAAGAAAAGTTTCTTTAAAAATAAAAGGCATATTAAGTATTTATTTATTTCTGACTAGCTTTCCGCGACCCACTTTTGGGTCCCGACCCACCAGTTGAGAATCACTGTCTTATAGGATAAAAAGGAAAGCCGATCAGAAAGGCTGCTATTGACTAATCACATAACAGAGGGAAATGAATAAGGTTTTCCCAGCCCAGGACACCTGCAAGAACTTTGTTATGAGACTGTTTGTCTCCGTCCTATCGATAGTAAAAGTCCCCATCGCGACGTAAGGCACAACTGCTTACACAACAATGCAAGCCAAAAGAATATAGAGAACATGCACAATTAGTTTACGGTCTGGACACAGAGTGCTGTGGGTCTCCTCTCTGCTATGACCAGTGGCTGGGAGTACTGTGGCCGGGGGCTACTGTCAACATGAAGGCCTGTGAGCTTTGGGACTGAGGAGGGGCTCACGGTGACGACAGCAACTACAGTGATACGTGCTTTCACGTCAAAGTCTCATCAAAAAACTCTCCAATAACACAAGAAAAAGTCACTAGCTTTGTCACAAGACACTTTTGAGAAAGGAATTGAAAAGTCACCAAATTTAGTCGCCAAGTTGGTTAAACTGCAAATAGCTCCACTTTTGTGCGCGTTCACAAGGAGGCCAGTGGATTGAAAATCGTGAGGGGAGGAGGGAGGGTGGTTGTGTCCATTCCAATGTCAACGATTATACACACTGCAGCCTTAAGCAGCAAAACAAGCAGATCAAGCATAATACAATTATATTCATTAAAATGCAATTTCCATGATCTAAAGAGCAACTTTGTGCTACGCTCTGCCTTCAGTGCCTGCTCGCTCAAATTAGCATTGTGCTCCCTGTGCTGTTGCAGGTGTCTCCCTAAAAGTAGGAGGATGCACCATGCGTTATCATTAAGGATGATGAAATGACTTCAGTGAAGAATTTGTTTCACATAACGGACACAATGCTATTTTCTGCATGTAAGAACAGGTTTTTAAACACCTGTGTTTTACCAGACAGAGGGCTGGTAGCAGCAGTGTTCATTGTGACAGCCATTTTTGATATAGTTTTAGTCAGTCTTTTGACTAAAATGCAATTTAGTTTTAGTTATCAGTGCAGTGCAGATTTTAAGACATCCCCAGGTTTCAGAATGAGGTATCATTTATCAGACCAAACTGACAGCCTCACTTATCAAACCAAGCGGCGTCAAATTACACGGCTTCAGGCTTCAAAATAAAAACAATATGTTGATTTAACTTTCAAAAAATAAAAAGGAAAGAATGGCTTTTTAACTTACTTAGTCATTGGTACTTTCGGTTCCTTCAAAATAAAACGCCATGTCGTGTTTTGAGGCCTGAGGCCGTTGAGTCTAAAGCAAACCTCTCAGTTAATGTTCATGGATTCCATTTTTTTAGAATCAATTTTAGAAAGTTTTAGAAAACCACAGTTTTTCCAGGTTTTTACTGAAAATTATTGTTTATTATGTCATTGCATAATGGAATAAAAGCATAGAACAAATAAGCAATTTCAGCTGAAAAAGAAATGATGGAATCCATGAACAATACTGTTCACCTGATGCTCATGAGGGTCTGGTACCACAGTGTGTTTCAACACTGCTTTTATGCAGACAGAGGGCGTTGGAAGGAACCAAGAAAAGTAGGAACACCTGTAGGAAATAGTAGCACCAGCTGATTGAACCTTCACTGCTGCACAACAGCTTTAAATTGTTAACCCACTTCATGTACCCTGAAAAAGGTCTATTTGTATATTTCTGAAATGTACATTAATTTTCAGTTTTGGGAAACCAAACCTTTTTTTTTAACCTCTGGTGTTCAGTACTTACCTTTGTACCATTTCAAGCTATTTATTGGACTTACTGAATAACTGGAAAAATGAGGGTGTTCTAAAACTTTTGACCAGTAGTGTGTGTGTGTGTATATATATGTGTGGGTTTTTGTGTTTTGAAAATCTAGTGACCTTTGTGATGAAGGTGGTGGTGATTTTGCGCTGTCCATTGTGCTGAAACATGACAGGTTTGACAGCTGCCACTCAGAGTGAGAGACAGCTGCATTTATTTAATTGCAATAACACAACATGGATTGCAGTCTTAAAAAGATTGCACTTCTTGTAGTGTTGACCTTCGACAGCATGTGCAAAGTAAAAAAAAAAATTAAATAAAAAAAGACGGGTGTGCTCCGTAAAGGGTGACTGTCTGTGCTTCTTTAAGGCTGATTCATCAGTCTTTTATCAAACATTTAAGTGAATTGGTTTTGCTCACGTAATATAATTGACCCATTTAGTTCGCATCGCAGTTTTTTTTGTTTGTCTTTTTTTATTCGGTGAGATTTTTGTCTCTCTCTTACTGCCGGAAGAAAACACGGCCAGTGTTCTGGGACCTGATGATTTACAAATTAAGCACTGCCTAAGCAGATGATTTAATTTATTTCTGTAAGCTGTGTATCAGTTCAAAAATAAGGGAGTTGTATTAGTGAGGCCATATCAGATCCGTAGTGGGTGATGTGGAGAAATGAAACGGTGCTCACAAGCTGATAGACATGCCACGCCTGTTCTGATCCTTTATAAAACATAAGGATTAGTAATGTTGATATGGCGCATCATTACTACCCGTTTCCATCCTCCCATTACAGGCAGCCAAGCCTCCTGCCTCCTATCCATCACCAACCCCTCCAAGCCTCCATGTATACTCCATCTGTTCACCAGTTCACACTGGGACAAGCAGATAAAGAGCAAACGCGTCAGAGACTCGCGCCACAAACTATTTTATAGCATTCACCGAAAAATAAGCCTCTGCTAGTATAAAATGCAGCGTGTATACTACTTTTGAAAAAATCACTACAAATATGAAAAGAGGAAGTGAGAAAACCCTGCGCCAGATGGTGCTTCAAATATAGCAGGTGTCATCTAAAGCATGCATGAAGATGTAATACCTCAAAGGTCCTTAGGAGGTGATTGTCAGGAACAAAATTAAATTACAGAATGAAAATAGAAAGAGAAAAGTTTGATCAAACTATAATTTTACTAATTTAAAAGTTAGGAACAAAAGGACACGTATAGACACTTTTTCTTAATTGGTTTTGAAAGAAAGTTCTCTTCCACAAAAAAAAAAAAAAAAACTTTACAAGGAAATAAAAAAAAGCTCTCAATGCTAAAATACTTTTAAAAGTAGTAGTTGTAGAAGTCTTTTCAACCACAACCCAGAACGTGACCTTAAAGAAGTGTTTGGAGCCTTAACATAGCTTATTTTATTCTTGACCAGCTGCTCATGCACTGTGTAAATAAGATAGATTTATTTAAAATATACATAATTAAAGCTATGACATACGATGTCCAAAATAAAATGCAGCATATCATTTTTACAGTTTCCCTAAAGTGACGGTTTCTGTGCATATCTACGAAAACAAAATATGGACAAATAGTTCTTTAATGACATCATTATTAATATGAATATCAAATCAAATCCACGTCCTGTAAATGAACCCTTAAATATTGCTTGATGTTGCAACATAAAAAGCATCAAATAGCTTGTTACCTTGCTAGAACTAAACAAAGAAGTGTTTTCATTGTTTCGGAATCGTATCATTAATATTATTCCTCTAAGAAAGCATTCTCAAATATTTTAACTATTAATCACTTCATAAGATACATACAATCATCCAACAATGCAACATCAAATAAGCAATGTATCATCTGTTATGCAGTTTTTCTTTCTGCACTGTGTACGCATTCTAAATAAAAACACAGCTCATTAAGCCTTGCTCGGGCACGGCAGAAACAAGCTGGATTTTGTGCTCCTTAACCTGATGCTGACATTGGGTTACAAACTAGGTTTAATGGGGCCCCTGACAAACTGTGGTAAGGATAGAGATGGTCTTTGGCTCTGCAAGTCACGACCAGGCATGTCTGATTATTTCTGCTATAATGCTCTCATCAGAAATGGGCAGAGGCCTTGGGGTAACCTCTGCTGTGTGGGAATCATCAAGTAATTATAAGTACTGTTTGTGCTTTGGTTATTTTGTTACAAAACCAAAGCCAAAATAACAAATAAAGGGTGTGGTTATTTTGTTTTACTGACATAAAACCAAAACAGAAATACAAAAAAATTTAAAAAAAACAGACAAGCAGCGTTTTTGTTTTAAAATCTAAATATTGATGGCAAAATCTTGCTCTGTTTGTGAGATATTTGGATATTTACGAGGAAATTAGAGCAAGACCTTAAGCACGTCACATTCTGTCAGAGCAAACATTAGTATTCATAGATTTTAGAACTTTTGACACTTTTGCAAAAACATTTACAGCTTTTTTGAGGGCAGTAAAAACTATTTATTTTGCATGTAATAATACCACTAGCCACTAAAGGCAGCCATCAACACACACAGAAGTTAATCACAAGAAACGAGGAGCACCAGTAGATTAATTACACCACCTTTGGCTCCTTCAATCACGTGCATGCTTTTCATAACATCATTTTTTTTTTTTTTTTATGTGTGTATTAATAACGTATCAATTCACCAGTTCATCAGTCATTTTTTATGTCCGGGACTAAATGTCCGTCCCCGTCTGTGGATCCCCTCTGGACAAGAGACTCATGTTTTAAGCTCACCACACAAATATGTCCCATAAATATCCAAATATCACACAAACAGAACAAGTGTTAATTTTAAAACAGAAAAAAATGCTGCTCGTCTGGTTTTTGATGTTTCTGTATTTCTGTTTTGGCTTTAAGTCAGTTAAACAAAATAGCCACACTGTATATTTATTAGTTTCATTTGGTTTTGAAACAAAATAACCAAAGAACTTAGGGTACACGGATTGAAGTACAGCACACAAGTCATTCTTCTTGTTTTTAAAAACTTAAACAAGTTTTTTTTTTTTTTGTTATCCCAGAATTTTCTGTATTTCATGTAAATCTCCATTTAAAAGAAACACTGATTATTTTTGTCATTGGTTTGTGTTGGTGTGGGAAACTTTGGTAAATAATGCTTTTCTTTGTTGTATAGTGTTACTCTGTAAAGTGTGTTGCTTTAGTCATGGATTTTTTTTGGCAAGCTTTGTGACGTGAGTGAACGCTGTGCATTGTAACGCACAGGTCATATGCACCAGAATCTGCTTTGTGAAGTACCTCCAACTAAGAACTGGGAAGTGTTACTCTTGTAAAAGAAACAGTAGACATAGCTGTGAGTCTGACAACTAATAGTTTTTCGCGTTGAACCCGATGAACTAACAGAACCAAAAACGACTCCAAAAACCACAGAAGTGTATTGTTTTAGAAAGAAAAGCTTGACTCCTCTTTGTTGGCCACTGTTCTTGGTAGGTCAGCTAAAAATAGTACAATTCTCCACAATTGAGACTAATCTCTGCAGATGGGATGTGTTCAGCATAGCGGTGGCAGCAGCAGGAATGAATGTTGTTCGTCTTGGGCTGCTGCAACAGAGCATGTAAACTACACACACACACACACAAGTGCGCGCACACACATTCATACACACACACTCCAAGCAATGCCTACTCTGATTTGTGTTTATGAGCTTGTCCCTCTCTCGATCACCCAGTCAGTTATTTTGCACTTTGATTCATATCACACGCTACTGAGGGTAAATGGAGTTGCTTGGCAACTTCTCTCCACTCTCTTTCCTCTCCTTAGAATAACAGCCCCCAGTAATAGGTAAGACCCTTTAGTTTAGTCGATAAATCATCTTTGTAATGTTTTAATCAATCGACTAAATAAAGACTAAATACAAACCATTACAAGATGACAAAAACTCTGACTAAATTGAATCCCATTGTAGTCGTTTAATGAATCTTAGATGGAATTACTCTCAAAGCACATCTGATAAAGTGTTTAGGAAGTAGAATGGCAGGTTAGTGTAAAATGGTTTGAATATACTGATGATAACCAGGTTTGATGAGCTGCAGGTGTGTTTCTACAGCTATGAACCAAAGGTTGTTTCCACTGTTTGGAAAATGAGCAGCTGGTTAGAGTTGTATGATTTAAGGACGAGCAACTGTCAAACCAAATAATTTATTTCTTGCAAGAAAAAATATGCATAGTTGTTGCGAAAAGATTGCACTACAATTAGTGACAACCTAAAACTAACATACAGCATATTCTTTATCAACTATTGAAACTTAGAGCAGACCAAAATAATTTAATGTTTAAATCATTACAAAGCCGAAAAAGTTAAGCGGTCTTGTCATGTTTCACTGACTGTAAAGCACTGAATCAGTTTATTCTTCCAGAATATCTAAAGAATGCAATCAGAATGACAATAAACCAAGCTCAAGTCACCTCGCCAAAAAAACTCCCTGTAATTTTCCAAAAAGTTGTTCTGTTCTTCCATCCCACTTTACAACTTTAATATTTAACTAAAAACCATGTTGAAGGTAACAAGGCAAGACAAATGTATTTGTGCAGCGCATTTCATACAAAAGGCAATCCAATGTGCTTGTACATGATTAAAACGTGCAACAGAAAACATTAAACAGTTTAAAAATCAAGGAGAATAATTTAAAAAAACTCCCTCTCAGTCCTAAGCAGAAAGGAAAAACCATTGCCTTTTATTTGCATTTAAAAATGTTCACATAGGATGCTGACTTCAGCTCTGCTGGCAGTTTGTTCCACTTCTTTACTGTGAACTCTGGGCTCCACTATCTGATCTGTGTCCATAGATCTGAGAGACCTGCTGGGTTCATACCTGACTAGCATCTCACTGATGTATTCTGGACCAAACCCATTCACAGATTTATACACCAGCAGCAGAACTTTAAAGTCTATTCTGAGGCTGACTGGGAGCCAGTGTAAAGACTTTAAAACTGAAGAAATGTGCTCTGACCTCTTTGTTCTGGTTAAAACCCGAGCGGCAGCGTTCTGAACCAGCTGTAGCTGTTTAATGGTCTTTTTGGGGATTCCATTACAATAGTCTAATCTGCTCGAGATAAAAGCATTAACCAGCTTCTCCTGATCTTTCTGAGCCACAACCCTTTCACTCTGGAGATGTTCTTTAGGTGGTAGAAGGCTGTTTTTGTGATAGATTTGATCTGACTGCTGAATGTCAGATCTGAGTCGAACAGAACACCAAGGTTTTTGACTTGGTCTTCAGCTTTTAAAGATCGAGACTCAAGATATTCGCTGACAGAAGTCCTCTTTTCTCTGTTACCAAAGACAATCACCTCCATCTTGTCATGATTTATTTGTTTATAGTTCATTCACACAACACTTCTATGGGAGCATAGTCATCTGGATTCAGTGATAGATATACAGTAGTTGCGTGTCATCTGCGTAGCTCTGATCATCAACCTTACAGTTATGTAGAACTTGTCCTAAAGAAAGCATATAAAGGTTAAAGAGAAGGGGTCAAAGAACAGAGCCCTGAGGAACCTCACAGGGCATTGTTAATCTGTCAGAGTCAAAGCTTCCAATGCTTACAAAATAACTTTGATCGTCCAAACATGACAAACAAATGCAGAACTTTCTCAGGGCCAGGTTTAGATGTTAAATGACATCACAATTTTATTCATCAACCTCCGAAGAATAAAAATGTGATATGTGGAATTAAAACAAATGCCGGAACTGTCTTGTCAAACAACAGTGATAGAATTCCAATGTTAACCTATGTTATGTTAAATTTGCATTCCTGTCAGACAGTCTCCCAGGTGAGCCACTTTCTATTTCATTGCCCAGTCTCTCGATGTATCTGGAAGACTGACAGTAATCTTCCATTTTCCTTGAGACTGAGATTCTCCGCTGGGAACTCTGAGCATTAAGGCCCCAGCGCTCTGAGGTGTGAAAGGAATCTTTAAAGCCATGGTAGAGCTATTAATACACACAGATGACATTCTGCAGCTTTCCCTTATCCTTTGATCATTATAATGTACATTAGTTGGAGATATCAGGGCAGTAGACCAAAGCATATAACCAGGATAAAGTCAACTAAGCAGCTCATTAAGTGAGAATTACACAGCAAGTATTTCAAAGACTTGGATTGACAATGTCACTCCCAAAGGGTGGCACACCAGATTGTCTCAGTTGATTTTAAATTAACCTCCAATGGCTTTGAAATACCTGTCGAAAACGGCTTGATCTCCTCATCATGAACTTAATTATCACTTTGGATTTATAACACATCGAGCCAGCCTACTGCACTTCAACCAGGGCCCCAGCTTAATAATAATGAGTAAGTCACTACATTAAATATGATGTTAATGTTACAATAATAGTCGAGGGAGAAAAGTAAAAGCAGTAAAAAATAACTGAAGGAAAAAGTCATCTTTACACTTAATTATATATGCCCTTATGTATGTTTCAGTGAAATTCATTCACATTAATAAAACATTTAAGGTATCTTTGTCAATACTGCACGCAAAAGGCCACAACACAATCACATTGTGTTTGTAGTTTCAAGGTAGCAGAGAAGTGGCAGCACCTGAGAATCTAAGAATTTCACAGGTATCACGTCAACTAATGTGAACATAACAGAACACTTAGATCAAGAATAATAACATTAGTGCTTAAAGCTTTACTGGAAAATGTAGTGACATTTTGGAGTTATGTTGGCATTTTGGGTTAGGTTGAGGGATCTTTTCTATCTTTTTATTTGGATCTCCATTAACATTGGCTAGAGCAATTGCTACTCTTCCTGGAGTCCACACCCAATACGATTGTCTTACTAATGCAGTATAAAATTACACATCACACAACAAAGCAACACAAACAACTAAAATATGGTACAAAACAAAAACAACATCGATACAGTAAGACCTAGTTCCAAATAACAATTCCTCCAACATGTGGCCTTCAACATCAGATGACCAATTATTTAGCGATATACATTTACAATATATCAATATACATCCACAGTTATTTATCAATATACATGTACTTTTTATAGATCACATAAAACTAATCAAACTTACCCTAATTACTTGCCACATAGGCACTTAGAGTTGTTTTGTTAAGACATTTTCTTTTGGAAGTTATTTTGAATCTAAATTTGTTATTTTCTTGAATAATTTGTCTTGGAAGAGCATTCCATGTCACTATGGCCCTGTACATTACAGTACTTTTAATTCTATTTGTCTTTAGGTAGAGTGAATCTACCTTCTGTAGCACGCCTTGTTTTATATGCAAGTTCATCAGAACTAAAATACAATCTAGCTGGGTTAGGTAAGGTTAAAGTTGCTATCCAGAGTTTCTGAGAGAACGTCTCCATGTCTCGCCCTCAACAGCTCTACTTCCTCCCCTGCCTCTGCCAATCTACCAGAAGCCACGCCTCTACATTTGTGCACATGCATTGCAAAACATGAAGTCGCATAACTACAAAAATGTATTGTTAGAGTGCCATAATTTTTAAATTGAAACATGTTTATTACCTGTCCATGAGAAATGTCGCTAAATCCTGGTCCGTTTGGAATCCTTTTAAAAGCAGCAAGTCCCTCCCCCTTTGAGGTTACAAAGACGTTTATCCACAAGCTTTGTACCCGGATTTTTCTTTTCTTTTTTTGTAGAAGCTTTCGTGGAATGACGCTATGCTGCTCAGAGTGATATTCGTTTGCTGTTTGATTGACAGTGGCCTGCTCCAGGAAGTCGAAGCCTATTGGCCGCGGCGAAGATGGCACTTTCTTGCATTTGTATAGGGGTCTATAGACGAAGGCGGAACTTACATGCATTAATGTATATGAATGACCACTGGCAGTAGACCATAGTAAAAGACTAGATTTTTTATTTCAAAAGAATGATACACAAACAGATTCCTCAGAAACTCCGGATATCATCTTAAAAGGTAAAGACTGTGGTTAAGGTTATGGTAAGAAATGACACTTAATGACACTTAATGACAGCCTCCATGTCACCTTATTCATGCTAACGATAGCGTAATGTCAGCCTTTATGTATAAAACTTTAAGGCAAGTGTTACTGAAAATGCTTACCACCTATTTGTAGGTTCTTAACCAAACATATTTTAGGTTCCAAATAAGTTAAATAACTGATCTGAATATTTAGCTTGGTTGTATATTTAGGTTGGTTTCAAAGTAGGAGCAGGAATGACCAGAACTTGCTCACAGTGTAAGATAAGCAGGGTGATGGACTTGCCATGTGGTTTGTATTGGAAAAAAACTAAAAAGTATTCATGTAAATGAATGTATTGTAAACTGTCAGTTATTCATTTGTTATTTCTTTCAAATGATTAAAAACAAAACAAACAAAAAAATCATAGATGACTGCAAACCCAAGGTATTGTTTCCACGGCACCATTTTTGCTTTAACTTCATACAGATGCTGTGAAAAACAGCAATCATTCCTCCACGCCCGATGGGCAGCACTGTGTAATAAGATCAAATCTTCCACACGCAGCTCCAACTGTCGGGCAGTGTTCCCAACTTAGTGACTTTTCAAACCCCCCCTAGCGACAATTTTATATTTAAAAGCACCTAATCTACAGTTTTCATTAGCCGTCCCGCCTGTGTCTTTCTATTGTCTCACCATCCATTTATCAACTGAAGCAGCAGATTTTAAATGGGTTTTAGTGAGATATTCAGGGTGACTGCAATGATCACGTAAAGAGGCCACTTTAATCAGGGTTGGGGTCAATTACATTTTTCAGATACAATTACGTTTTCAATTACCCATGCTCAATTACAATTACGGTCAATTACTCAGTTCAATTACAATTAATCAAATTACAGAGCCTGAAATAAATGACATAATCAAAGTTACCCATTCTCTTGTGTTAGCTTTCTGTTAGCATCTCTTATGATAACAGCTCCTAAATCAGCTGTAAAATACACTAAAAACAAATATCTATCATCTAAGTTTTTTTTACCTTGTTAAGCTTCCTAATCAATGAAAATATAGGTTTTAATATTTTTGGTGTGGGCATTAGAGCCTTGTTTTTGTCAGTATACCCCTTGATTTATATATATTTTTTAAACGGTAAAATGTGGGAAAGCTTGATATGAAACATATTTTAATAATTGTTAACTACATACGTGTAGAACTGCAACGTTGTTCCCCAGTTTTGGGTTAAATTACAATTGACAATTTTTATCGAACTTTCATGGCAATTATATTTACTTAGTCAATTATCTAAACTAAATTTCAATTTTATTATGATTACGACAGCAACAGATTTAAAATTATGATTACAATCACAATTGACCCTAACTCTGACTTTAATCCCTTGCTCCGTTATCTGGGAAGTCTAAAAACTCTATATATCAAATCAGTGCTTGTGAGCTAAAGAGAAACTGGAATTAAACTCACTCTGGGTTTAGCATAGTTATCATCTTATTCCATCCACCTTAACTTTAGTTTACGACATTAGATATTATGGAGGATGACAAGTTGAGGCTTAAAGGTCCCATATCATGCCACCCATTTCCATTTGTTCTCAGAACCCCAAAAACATAGTATTTGAGGTTTATTTTCCCAAACTCGCCTGTTTTCCAGAGTTTAAGCCTCTGAAAAGTCACTTTCTGAGCAACTCTACACAAATAGGCTGATTTGCGGCCTACTTATGCATATTCATGAGTGATGCATCCTCCTTCCCGCACGATGAATACTCGATGAATGCTCACCTTTGTGGGCGTGTCTGTTTACATGTCAATCACGGCAGAGAGCTTCCTGGAGGCGCGGCTTCTCCAGCTCAGTACCGCGTCAAATTTGTCATCAAAGTGGGAACGCGTCATCAAATTGGAGCGAGGTGTTTGTGCTCGCCCTGCAGTAGGAAAGGAGCAAATCACCCTCTAACTAACGATTGAGGGACTCAATGAAAAAAACACTTTGGGCATGTGTATGAAGCCCTAATCGCACTTTAAGATGTTAAAAGCACAGTAAAAGGGGACCTTTAATGTACCGTATTTTTCGGACTATAAGGCGCACTATCAATGAATGGGTCTGACTGGGTCTATTTTCATACATAAGGTGCACCGGACTATATGGCGCACCGGTTTGTTATTATTATTATTATTATTATTATTATTATTATTATTATTAAGACGCATTAAGCGAAATAAAATAGTCAGATGAGTCAAACTTTATTCAACTCATTAACAATAACTCTCAACATTGTTCAGGTTTAACACATAAAATACAGAACAATACACTCACTTTTTCAGTTCAGTATGTTGAAGCACAGTAGTTAATTTCATACATAAGGCGCACCTGATTAAAAGGCGCACTGTCGATTTTTGAGAAAATTAAAGGATTTTAAGTGCGCCTTATAGTGCGAAAAATACGGTAAGTCACTGAAAACCCATTAAATGTGTTGATTATACACCTTAGAACGTATGAAGTGTGATGCACTTACATGGTGATGGTGGAATTCTCTGTTTGCTCTGATCCCAGTCATTATATCAATGCTTCTAATGTTAGCATTGGTGCACGGCGTCTGTCAGAGCAGCTTACAATCAAGCCTGAGGCAGCAACGCTCTCCTCTTTTTAAACTCATGTTTTACTCTGGACCACAAAAAGGAAGACCGTGCGCCCCAAGGTCCTGAGGCTTACATTAACCTTTTTGGGGGAAAACTGTCTCCTGTTGCACAATCATTACACAGATATGTTTTAAACTCAGCAGGAAACTGACAAAAAAAAAAAGACTACCGAGCTCAGCAAAACATCCCATAATGAAGGCAATATTTATGCAGTGCTCATACTGCTGTTGTTTTATAGTCAAGGTTACGTCACAATAAGCTCCTGAAAGCCTGGGATGACCATGGATACATCACATGCGTGCATTTGTGTGAAATTACAAGAAAGATCATTTTTAGAGAAAAGTGAAAGTGAGACACACGTGGAACTTAACTAAGCAATTTCTGAAAACTGTGATTGGAAGACGATAGTTATTCATGCAGATCAGACCAAAACACAGAGGCTTTTGCTTTATCTAATAGTATTTGACATAGGGCTGCTTGATTATGGACAAAATGATAATCACGATTATTTTGATCAATATCGTAATCACAATTAAAATCACAGTTATGTATCATATTTTAAACAAACAATACGTGTACAATTTACAGTACAAAATTAAGCTTTAAAATGGAATTCTAAATAGTATCCAAATAATTTTGAATATACCAAAGGCTAACTGAATGAATACACTATTACAGAGTGCATAGTCCATATTTTAAATGTAAATATTGCCGACGATCAGATTAATTTAATCGTGGCAACCAAAATTTGACAAATATTTAAGACTTATGCGTAACTCTTAAAACTCACCTGCTTCACTCAGTTTTCAACATTTAACTATCCACTCATACATGCCCGTTTCCTGCTTTTTCATAATTTTTTAACTGGCGTTTCATTTTTCTGATTTATATTTCTTGGTTTTTATCACTGCATTTGCTGTTGTTGTTTTAACCTGTTAAGTGTTTCTGGAAAAGCACTTCTAAATAAAATGTATTATGATGTATTATTATTGATGTATTATTATTATAATGTGTATATTTCTCCCATTTTTTATTATTCTGAAACTTTGTGGGACAAATAAAGGTTATCTTCATTATTATTATTATTATTATTATTATTATTATTATTAAACATTAAAGCCTACAACTCACATGAAGCAGTGCCCAAACAATGGACAGGTGCTTGTATAGCACTAACAGTAATATTATTTTAACCAAATTTTCTACATATGATACCAGATCAACTCCTTCACATTTTAATACAGAAGGAAAAGGGATGAAATCTGTTGCACTCTACAGTCCTGTGATCAGTGATAAATAAGACTGCATTTTGCAGGTGTGTGTGTGTGTGTGTGTGTGTGTGGGGGGGGGTGTCCATTCTTACGCCACTGCTTCTGTACCTCTCTACCTGTACACGGGTCCCAGGGGGTGTGTCTGTGCTTTACAGTAAGATTAAAACTACAATAACAGCCAGAATGCCTTCCATTTCTAAAAAGAAACATGCTACATTGGTCGAATTTGTCACAGCCCGGATACATTTCCATCGTCTTTAATTACAAACAAGTGGAAGCCGTGTACAAAAAGGACAAATAAAAAGGGAAAATCAATTAAGAAAAGCCCATCACGTGTTAAAAGCTACTCTCAATAAATTCTAATTCATTGCAAATCCAGTCACGTCCCACTAGCAAATTCTAACCATAATAATTCATTGGCTAACCATCTTGAAAAACGTTTCATATTGCATTTCTTAACATGGGTTTTCTGTAGTTACATTGGCCCAAGGGTTAGAATTTCATCTGATAATAAATAAATAAAATATGAGTAGTAAATTTTGTTGTACATAATCTTAGGTCATAAAATAATGATATTACTCCTACTGCTTAAGGCAGTGGGAAGTAATAGAGTTATATTTTATTTACACCCGCTTCCATTTCTGTAAGGTATGCGTTTCTGATCAACCCCAGACATTGTCCTCTTCATCTCTCATCATGTAACGCTGCCCTTTTCAGTGTAAACCTGTAAATAATCATTTTAATAGGCGTCAGCTGTATACTCTATAAAATGGATGATGACATTCTTGCACTAGAATATAACTATAAATTTGAGATACAAGATTAACTTCTGATAATCCTCATTTGTCCTCATTAGTCTCTGTAAAATGTAAATCTGCACTCTTTCAAAAGCTTCAAAATGCTTTCAGTGGTTTTATTTCCTTAATTCATATATTAGGGAAGCAATTTGTGAGTTATGCAGTTTTTTTTTGTTTTTCTCATGGTATGTCTCTTGGAGTTAGCGTTAGGATGCTTGGTGTGGTGGCCCCATGTGGGGTTGGCCAAGCGTTCTGCCTACTTTTGTTTGGCCAGGCAAGGGTTTCTATGATTTCATTATCCAATCCAACTTTATTCATAAAAAACCTTAAATAAACCCAGAGGGACAAAGTATTGTACACCGTGACATCACATGCAAATTATTACATAATATTACATTTATGTCCTTTGATTTCATCAAACTGTTAAAATCTTCAATTTTTGGTAAAATGTTTCCTCATGTCAAACCCTTGACTAAGGCCCTGGAGGGGGCCGTAACAGACAGAAAAAGAGAGAGTGAAAGACATCAAAGAATATGAGCAAGCAATTGGAGAAAAATGTAAGATAGAGCGTGAAAGAGATGTGACAAAGGATGAGTGAGTGGTCAAGAGAGAATATGAAAGAGATGAGGAGAATACAAAGATTAACGACTAGACAATTATAGATGTTAGAGCTAAGAGAGAGAATAAGGATTTCAGCAGGTTTGAGCAGCCGAAAAGATCAATTTAAAAAAGAGAACTGATGCTGGTGGTATTCAGAAACACTGAGAAAGAGCATGAAAGAACAAACTGAAAATGGAAGCGAAGCCTGTGAAACTGCTGGAACATTCATCATCGTTCAACAAGGTGACAGAGTGACCCAGCGAAAATGAAAAGTCACATTTCAATAATTACTTTAAGGGGTATCTTAAGATTTACACAAAAAAATAGAGACCAGAGAAGGCAGCCAGGAAATAGCCTCTCCGAACCATTAAGCAATTGCGCAATTGAAGAAAAAAGTAATTATCTGTTTCATTACGTTGACTGAAAGTTAATTTTCACCTCTTTTGATTCAAAGGAACAAAAACAGAGACACCAAATGAAACCAGGGAAGGGCCGCGGTGGGTTCAAGCCTAATCATTGATTCATCCACTGCTTAGATTTCGATCTGCCATACAGCAGCGGATTGAGCAGAAAACCCCCCTGGGTGCCCGAGGCTGCAGTAGGCAGCAAACAACTGTTATTAAAATTTCAGCAAATCAACTTTTATAGTATCACGGTGGTATTGCCTTTTGATATATCACAGCTGCAGATACCCTCATCTTTATTAATGATTGCTGAGATTAATTCATTCAGCGACAGGCGCTTGCTGCTAAGATTTACGACAATGACACTGAAAGTCAGTTTGCATGCATGTTTGTAAGTGACGTTTTGTTATTTGTGTTATTATTGGGAAGCTGAAAAAAAAATAATCTGACATTAACATTTTGTTTTGCAAGCTAATCCAATAAAATATGAACAGAGAGCTACAACACATCAGCCTAGACATTATGTTGTAAAGCAATCCAGCAACCATTGGATTTATAACACCTCTGTAATGATAATGTTCCCCTTTTATGGATAGCCATCCATCCATGAGATACACTTTGTGGAGGTTGTAAGAATTCTATTGAAGAAATATTTATAACGGATTCCTTTATATTTCAGCACAGGATGTGAAGGGTGTCAATATTGTTGGAGTTGTGTGAATTTTAAAAGTTTCATGTGCTCGTGTGCAAAAAATGCATAAAGTAGCAAGAGTTTTCTGGAATGTTTTGTGAAAAGTATGTGCTTATTCATATTTTTTTAACAATTACATAATAATGTAAGTGATTTTGATGACAAATAGGGTTAACATACTAAAACTTTATTGACATGTTTCTTAACTTCATGCTATTATATTTTCAAATATCATATATGTATCATAAATGTATTTTTTTGTTATTTTTTATGTTGGCTGTTGTATATAGAGAGAGAGTTTTTTTTAATTATTATTGCCTACATCTTTTGCACTATTTCCTTCTCTACACTGTCTTGCACTGTGTGAGAACTGCTATTTATTTATTTTGATTTTGTTGTGGTTTTGTGCAATTCTCAGGATGCTGATCATTTCTAAAGTCAATGCAAACAACTCTACTTTGTAACAACAGTATTACTCATCATTAATAAAGAGATAAAAATGATCAACATTGAAAAACTAAAATCACATCAAAAACTTCCATAAAGGTGGGTAACGGTAACAGTTTACATTTATTGAAGATTATTATGTCTAAAGAATTGCAAATTGATAAAAAGGTCTTTTAAAATGACAAAAAGAACTTGTGATGTTGCTACTTGGGTGAACTGACGTCCATTTAAAGCTGATGGAGACAAAAAATGATTCATCAGATAGCGACATTGTTATTCAGAGACTGATGTGTTATAGTGTGTTTACTTCAGTCTTACTGTGATTAGTCCGTTGTAGGAGGCCATGTTTGTGGCTGATACCACAGCTACATTTTAACCACAGGACAGTGAATCGAACCATGTGCTTTTCCCTCCTCCATTATCTCACTCATGAGACTGACCTGGGGAGCACATGCCCCCCCCCCCCCCCACCCCCCCAACACCACCCTTTTTATCAAAGGACAAAGGCTAAGACACACTTTGCTTTCTCCAAGATTTAACAATGAAACCTTCTAAAAGCGAACACAAATTCATGATAAAAGTTTGAAATGTATTTTTCTATACTGTCACTAACTCTTTATTCACAAGAACTCAAAGATATTCTTAGAATGAGATCATATAATTGTAGGTACAGTTTACCTCTCATTAACGTTGCATAAAATATATCATGTCTCATGTCAAACTGTTCAGAAAAATATGATTTATGCTTTCATCATGCTTCAGGTTATAATTTAACTGTGTTCTGAATTATTTACATTTTTCTCTTTCCAAAAAGTTTCCATTCAAACTCCCACATGACAACCAACAACCCATGATCCAATCAAAGCAATCTTGATTGGCTCCTGAAAACACGTCGACCAATAGGAACGCTTAAACCACGATAAACACCAAAGCGCAAAATTCAAACCATTGGATTTGTTGGTGCTGGTCATGCTGCCCATCGCGGTGTCACCTTTTATTTTCTTTGGAACTTTAAAGTGGTTTATTTCATTAGACGTGAAATAAATTTGCGTGTTCCAGAGAGGAAAAACCTCCCGTTCCATTTGCTGAAGTGAACCAAGAACCAGACTTTAAGAACCAAGCCTGCATGTGCTGAGCAAAGAACAGGCCAGTCAGGCCTAACACCAGTCTGAACCAGTGGAAACCAGCTGACTGAATGAGCTGGGCAATCGACTTCAAAACCATGTGAAACCTGCTGCTTTGAAACAAACTGTGAAAACCAGTTTTGAAACCAGCTGTGGAATGTGTTGAAAACAAGGCTGACTAAGGACCCAGGTCCAGAAACGGACCCTTTCGGACACACGCCAAGGCCTAGAACCGGGTCTTGCTACTACAGATTTTTGTTCAACAACCCGTCCGCCACAAGAGAAGGACCACAAGCTCGTCAGAACTTCAGGTACTCTGTGGATCTCAAATTTCAATTGGGCCAAAAGTCATTACAGTCACATAGTTTTATCTCCACACTGACCTAGTCTTTTTTTTCCCCTTAGTTTCATTGTGTAAGTACGTTTTTAACTCGTCTGATTAATAAATGTTTATACTTTTAAAATATGTCTGTGATTAACAATACAATATAATATGGTTTGTTATGCAAAGTAGATAGTCTTGGCAAGAGTTCATAACCCTGGATGACGAGGTATTAATGATTAATTAAGTGACTTAAGACACTTTAAACTCCATCTTAAGTGGCATCTCTTGGCAAAATAATTACTGTAATAATAACAATTATTATAATTGTTATCACTCCTTGTCTAAGTTCCTCCTACACAATGAAAATGCCAGAAATGTGTTGGAAAGTCACTTTTGCAGAGTTTTTAGGGGCAAACAAAAAATCACAGTAAAAATGAAAGAACATCGCTTCAATGGGCATGTCTACGAGACTCCTCACCCCACAATGCAATGTGCAAAACCTTTCCAACAATGTGAATTACCCATTAAGTGGAGGTAAACACAAACTTTGGAGCACCAATTTTAATCTTTTAGATGTTTTTTTTTAATTTTTTTGACGTATTGATCTCTGAGGCCTACACCACATCTTTATCTGATAAAAAACAAAAAACATTTGTCTTATCAGCTTTAAATCATTTTGATGATTCAATTATCATTTTGACAGGCTTGGCATCACACGGATTCTGCCATTGTTCTTGGACGGTTCCAAATGCTTCTTCTGCATGCTGAAATATGGGTTGAACACAGAGCTGTGATCATTTATAAATCAGAGTGTGAATCCACAGAGAGGCATAAAGCTGAAAGAACAGAAGAAGAAAAAGACGGCCCTGGTGTATTTAATATGGCATGAGCCAGAGACAGACAAGAAGGAAAAAACCTCAATCAGCATCAAAGTAATGGGTGGAAATCAAGAGCCACGTTCAATGAAGAGTTATTTGAAGAGTGTCTACCTCCTGGACTACAAGGTACCAGCTCATTTTTCACTTGCATGCACACCTTTCCTGGAAACACTCGAAATTGTACATGTCACTCACAGAAGATTCACAAGACAAAGATGTGATACCCTGTGCACATCTGGGAATAGGAGAAAAATGTCAGCATTGAAAACGAAACAAAAAAAAAATCCTCTTACAAGTGGTTGTCATGGCAATAAGGCTCAACGTTACAAGATGCTGCCACTCCTCTCAATTTGTATTGAATTGAAGATTTGCATCACCTGAAATTTCGTAAAAACTGACCAATCCTTGCTCTTCAATCCAAATGGAAAGAACCAATCAGATGCCATTATACTGTATCTCTCTCTGTCCAACTTTACTTTTTGTTCTCATTATTCTGAGCAGTTATTATTCAAAACAAATAAATATATCGACAAAGAAGTACTAATATGTTTTATTATATGTTGATGCACATTTATATGTGCTGTTGAGCGTAGGGGCCCCTTACACTGTTATTTTGATCCCCTACGCCAGGGATGTCAAACTAATTTTAGTTCAGGGGCCACTTTAAGTGGGAAAAAAGAGCAAACTCAACAATAACGTGCCATGGTTTGCACATATATGAGTATATCAGTTCCGGCAGAAACTTCACCTAAATTACCCTGATTTTGGGAATTTGGGGAAATTTTGTCGAATAATTTGAAGAAATTTTGCCAGACTTTGGAAAAAAATTAGAGTTCTTTCAACAATTTGAGATTGAAAATGACTGCTGTGATGTAATATGATGACTGGAAAATTGAGCTCTCCAAATACATTGGATCTCAATTGAATTTTAGGAGGGGCTGAGATATCTACAACTTAAAAAAGTTTCATGTTTTTTCTATTGTTTTTACTTTCTCGAGCAGGCCCAATTTGAAGCTCTAAAGGGCCGGATTTGGGTTAGGGTCCCAACCCTAACCTTGTGTTTCAATCAGCGTAGAGGAAGTTTCTGTTGGTTTTCTTTTCCTTTTTAAATGGATACAGTTGCAATAATTGTTGCACACTTGGACACAAAAGGCATGCATGGGTTGTTTTAATTCTATTTTTAATCCGCATACATCAGCAACCCTACCCATTAACTACAGGCAAATTGCTCAGATGCACCTGCCTTCACCTGAGGACCCCTGCAGCTACTTAGCTGCCCCAATGCTGCCTGTGTGCAGCCTCCACTTTGTAAAGGCTCAAACAGGTGGACGTCGCTGACTCTGCCAGGCCAATTAAAGACAAAGCTCAGATTTTACTGCCGGTGCGGTCGTACTATGAATGTTTTCCCCCAATGACCATTTAATGTAGCATGCTACTTTGACAGACAGAAAGGGATTGTGCTTTTGTATAATGTAAGCAGTAGTTGATAATGTCAAAGCTGCAGGACGTTGTTTTATCTACAATGCAACAAACACATGTAGCAGTAGTCATGCCTTTACACAACCTGTACATGTGAGAGGCTACCAGCCCTGCACTAGCATGGAGGAGGATTTCATTGATATTGTGAAAGTTGTAAAGTTGAAATAAAGGAGAGGAAGATCATGCTTGTGCTAAACTTGTGAAGGTTGTCACTCAGTGTTGCAAAGGAAATTGTTGAATGGCAATACCTTTGAATAGGCAAGTTGAAAACAAGTGTAAAAGGAAAACCCTGCTTTTTTAGTCCAATTGTTAAGACACAAAATACATTTTCAGTTGCACTTTTAAAAAGAAAAATAACTATTATGCAGTTTTGTATTGTTTACTATAGAACCAGAATTTAAATAATAAGCTTCTTCTTCATTTGTATTATTCCTTTATTTACTTCATTCAAGATTTATTTTTAGTTAAATTGCATTGTTTTGAATAGTTTATCAAGGGATTCTTTTGACAATGAAAAATAGTATAGTATTTTCCCCAAAAAAATAAAGGAATATTTTTCAGTCATTTATATACAGTCCCATTTTGTAAAATAAATCGCGAGAGAATCGTATCGTGAACCCAGTATCGTGAATCGAATCGTATCGGGAGTTGAGTGAATCATTACATCCCTAATCATATGACATGCAATTGATAAAAAATATAGTTCTGTGTTAAGATACACATCACTGCAACGCCTACATCAGACATAGTCAACTGGTGGCCCGGGGGCCACATGCGGCCCTTGCCTTAATTTTGAGCGGCCCCTAAAGTAAACGAATAAAAAAAAAAAATCTATACAAAATTACAGAAATATACATTAAACATAAATAAACAAAATTACTCCAAAAGCACACAAAAATTAGAGCAAAATTACAAAACAATAAAAACCCTGAAAACGAATACACAAATAGTGACAACAAAAATACACAAACTAACTTAAAACACTCAAAACTACAACAACAAAAATTAAATGAGAGGAAAATACGCAAAATGAAACACAAGAAAACAACAAAGAGTGCAAAATGAGAGAAAAATACACAAAACAACCATAAAAAACAAGGCAAAACAATGAAAAAAACACATGAAATGAAAGTACATTTGACATCTCCACCGCAGCCGCTTCGTAGGGTCAGGTCAAAGGTCTCGGTAACCAAAATACAGGCGTGAATAATGGCAGACGAGAGAAATACAAAACTATTTCATCAACAAGGGTTTACAATTTCTGGAAAGTGAAAGGATAACCTTTGGAATGCAGTTTGAGAGCAAAAATGACAGATTGTTCCTTCTTAGCAAGAGTTGCTGTCAGCTACGAAACATGAATACAACAACATGCTTATTTCAGAAAGCCTGAAACTGCTCCATCCCCTTTGAGAGGTTCCTTACGGATGGGTGGGAGAAAGCGACAGGTCGTGCATGTATATTAAAACTGCTGGAAAGAACAACTAACATTTTTTACAACACAGACAAACAGTGTAAAGTTACATATATCAATACATACAAGGTATTTTTTGTTTGGAAAACAAGATAATTTATTCACAAAAAAATGCCATATCTACTTCAGGGCCTCAGGGCGAGCAGCATACTATGAATAATAAATACTTGGAGGAAAAGTTGATACATGTATGATACAAAATCAGAAGACGGAGACAGGATGATGAGGATGTGTAGCAGCATCAGAGCTTTGGTTTATTGTTTATTAGTAAATATAGATAACCAACTTACTTTAACTTCCGGTGGAAATTTATTTACAATGTGAAAGCCCTTTGCAAATGCCTAATTGTGATGCATCGTGGAATTGAACTGAGTTGTTGACATGATAATTGTATTAGCGACTTTCCTTCTATGTTGGATCAATTGTGAGGGAAACAGATGCTGGTTATCTGAGGCTCCGTTTACACAGAAAAAACAAAAACGCTTTCCCATAAACTGGGTAATTATGTCCACACGAAAAGGCGGAAAACGCTGTAGTAAACATACCAGGCTTGTATGTGGCACGAACGCTGGCACAGAAATACACCGAAACAGGGAAAAAGACACTGACAGAAAGGCAGCATCAATTTGCAAGCATGTCTGGATTAGGAGTGGTGGTTTTTTCTATTTTTTCTGTATTTGGTCATAAAACGAACCACCAGATGGTGTTTAAGGCTGTGCTGCAGTTCATGCATGACAGTGGAACATAAGGAAGGGTCTTGTCGTTACAATAAAGACCAGTGGAGGGCAGAAATACACCTTGCAGCGTCTACTCTGCCATAAATACCGAAGACGACGAGTGTTACGAAAAAACAAGACGTATAAAAGAAAAGAGGAAAGAGATGGAGACAAAGACATGACAGGAGAAGCGACTGTGGCGACTAGACTACAACAAAATCAATGTAAATGACACAATCTCAAGCAACCTCCCTTTAAGCTACCCAATTTGCGTGATTCCGGGGACTAGGTCCTGCGCATCATTGGTCGCTCAAAGTTGAAAAATTTCAAGCGACAACTTCGCCGAGGTAGCAGCCCCTCCCTCCGGCTACAGAGGGTCGTCTGCAGCAGGAGTGCTGTACAATTCCTCAATTTACAGGGGGAAAATTAAAGTGGTAAACTTCTTGAATAAGCCTACATTCTGGGTGAACTTTAGTAACCATGTAAGTTGATCATTTAAGGTAGTGTCAATTGATACGGAAACGTACCCATAGCCCCCGGGACTATGGGTACGTTTTTCGGACCTTTTCTACAGAAGCGAAATGTGCCTGTGTTTTCACCGTGTCAGGGCCTGACTCAACTATAGGTCACATGGTGCACCTATCACATCACCTAAACTGACCAATAGGGGGAGCTGCGTATGCATGGACTGCCAAGGCCATCATTTAAACCGTAAAAGCGGTGCTGTCTATGATAAGTGTGCTGTAAACATACGGTAGAGAAGAAGTTATTAGCCCTCATGATGCAATGGTCCTCTATCCCCTGTCACCAGCTCCACACACACGCACGCACACACACACACACACACACACACACACACACACACACACACACACACACACACACACACACACACACACACACACACACACACACACACACACACACACACACACACACACACACACACACACACACACACACACACACACACACACACACACACACACACAGTTCCCTGGTCATCACGTCACTGGAGCAATGAAGTGATGGAGTGACCAAAAAGCATCACTATGTTCATCATGAGCGACTGAAGTGACTGCAGTCTCTACAGTCGCGTTTGGTGTGAACGCACCTCAACTGTTGTTGTTGGGGGTCATGCATGCGGTTTAAGAGAGAAGTGGAGCTATGGTGTCATTGTTTGCAGAGTATGCGACCCGGGGGTGGCGTTCACAGACTTTCCCACTCTTGGGCCCATTTTCAGACGTTATCGTATTCGGCTTCCAAATCTTCGTTGCAGTGTGAACACAAGGCTTAAACAATAAAAAACTTGAGACAACAACCTGTCTCCGTGTGGACAAGCCCTGAATGATTACCTGAATTATGTTTGTGAAATATTGAGTTAGGCAATGTCTTAACTGTTGTAAAGCCTGTGTTTACATTTCAATTAAGGAATGGAAAAGATCTAACCTTGCCTCCAAGATGGATTCTCCTGGTGTTCATAAACACCAGAATCCATCTTGTGCTGCTCCAGCCCTTACTCTTAGGAGGCAAACCGAACCGGTTTGAACCAATCATGAGGCAGTGTTGTGGTTTAGGGCGGGATATCCGGGTGTGACGAAGGCAGAAGCGTCAAAGCAAAACTGGCGCATGCACAGTTGCGGGGAAAGGAACTAGCTGGGCTACCGCTATTAGCAAAGCTCCGAATCAAAACAGAAAGATGCTGATGCACGAGGATGAACGTGTAGAAGCTGCTATAAACTCAGTTTTAGAAAAATCCAGCATTTCCTTTTTGAAAGAGCAACAGCGAGAGGCACTTAAAGCAAAGACGTATGTTTTCACTAGCGGAGCCTTGTTGTTGTTGCCATAGCTAAAACACATCATGGTGGACAGGCGCTCCGCCCAATCAGCTTCAAGCATTCTGTTCATGACCCTCCCTGGTTCCAAAAGGATTCGCCTGACACAGACCCAGATCAATGTGGAGAACTCGAGTTAGAGGAAGGGCTACACATCAATCTGGCTCTTGCCAAGTTAGGAAAGATTAACCTTTGTAGGAAACAAAAAAACTGCCTAAAGAATTAAAATAGTTCAGTTTGACAGGAAACACTTGATTCTAAGAGTTTCCTGGGAGTGTAACAGTAAAATGGCAAAACAATTGCCTTTAAAGCCAAAAGAAAAGAATGAGTGATTCATCTTTAAAAATGTGAGGAAAGAAATTGCAAGATATGACTAAGACTAGATTAAAAAGCAGAGCGATACACAGATGTTTGAAACTGTATTGTGGTGTTCTGGCGAGGCAAGCTCTCATCGCAGCAAAGACAAACATACTGTATGGCTATCATACAGATGTGGAGAGTGGTGGGTATTTGGCTGGAGGGAAAGATCTTCCCCTCAGGTCAACTCTTCTGAGGACTGAATTATAATCAGTTCAGAGACCAGATGGTTTTCCTCCTAAAACAATTTGGCAAACACCATTTGTCCCACTTTCTTCCAATATATTTAACCTTTCACCTGCAGTGTTGTGTGTTAGCTCCATTCTGTCTTTCATGGTCAGTGGTTCCTACTTTCTTTTGCACTTCTTTTGTGTTGCCTCTCACGCCAGTGTATGTTGAATTATTGATGGGATGTTGAACTGGTGAGATTGCTCCTGCTGCAGACTTGTTTGTTGGTCTGTGTTTGTGTAGCTCGCTCTCTCTGTTGTCACACTGTGTCGAACTGTGGAAGTAAGGACGCGTTAGTGTCGGGCTAATCAAATCTGCTGGTGGATCGCAGCACGACTCTTTAATCAGGTACCACTTCTTCAAGACTGTCGCGGCATTTTAAGCAGGACATATAAACACGAATAGGGAGCTGGCTCTGCTTTCACTGCCCTATGATTTATGCCTAAATGATACGAGAGCAGCTTGGTAATATTAAAACACCTAAATCTTCTTTCTGTCAAAAAAAATCTTGATTATTTATGTTCTCCAGAAAGTGCACTGATAAATCAATGTTTCTCTGAGCACCTTTAATACATACACTCCTGATCAAAATCCTAAAGGTCGAGTAATATGCTATTTTTCACCCATTTCCAATTGTTCTAAGAACCCCAACAATGTAGTATTTTCCCAAACTCACCTGTTTTTTTTTTTTGTTTTAGCCCTGTGAAAAGTCACTTTCAGACAGTTCCTAAAAACAGGCTGTTTTTGGGCTTTTATGCATATATGAGTAGGCAGCAGGAGAGTAAATCATTAACACCTCTTCTGACCACAAAAATAGTCAATTTATGGCACGTTCACACCAAACACGTCAAAAGCGTCAGGTTTACACAGACAATATAAGGTGGACACGCTTCTAGCAGCGTCATAGGTCCCGCTGCACATCCCTCGCCTCCTGGGCGGCACATTTTGAAGCTTTACATGCTGCAAACGCTGCACGTTTTGAGATTTCAACTTTTGACGTGCATCCGACGCCTCCAATGCGGCCGTCAGCAGGTCGCCAAACTGGGCACGGGACGGAAGTAGCGCTGAAAGCAACTCTTGTCCAAGTGCAGCTCTGGTGAATCCAGAAATGGTGCTGAGGAGCAAATAAAGCCAAGCCGCTCTCTCAATAACGTAGTGCCAATGAACGAGAGTCAGAGGCAAGGAACTCCAAACTTTGTTCTTCATTCACCCACACTTCTCTATAGCCCTCTAACATCACACTGAGTCACACCAAAATACATCCGACCGGAAACACAGCCTTCTCAACACAACAATGTTCCCTACCAAATCATAGTCACTGGATGAATTATGAACGTAACTGATCGTCACAATATAATTTATTGTATGAACACCACCGGCAACAGAGAAGCCCCTCCCCTAAACATGCTCAACGTGCTCTCTTCCCAACATGTTTGGACGCGTGTCCAGAGTGTCTTCGACGCTGGTGACAAGCATCTGATTCAATGAGCAACTAGGGGTGTCCAACTAGGGGCGTGAGGAGAGATTTGGACGCCCGAAACGCGTTTAGTGTGAACGCAGCAGTATGATGATAGTCCATTGTTTTGTCCAACCGCTGCGTCGCATTGTGTCACAAACGCGTCAGATCCTCCCATGAAGGCAATACGAGGCGATATAACGGCTGCTGAAAATGAAACTGATTGTGAGCGCTCATGCTGCACAGATTATATTTATCTATGATCTTAAGGAAGTTCTATGTAGAGCTTCAAAAATGCACAAAAAAAGGAGAAAGAAATGGAAGCAAGAGACAGAACAGTCTGAGTAGAACCTTCCTTGAAAACAACAATTTCCTGAAAAAGACTGTGCATCAAGTCAAAAGTTTAAAAGCATAGCTCAAAAAACACTGAAAACTTCAATTAGATGGAGAGTATTCTGGTTTACTATTTATAGATTAAATTGGGAAAGTCCAAAACTCTTACAAGCTTCAAGTGCTGTACAATTTAAAAGACACCAAATTGGATTAAAAAAAAAAAAATGGTACGTTGATATACCAATGTCCTTTTAAAACATATACTGTCGATAAAAATCTTCAGACCGTTACAAAAATGCAAGAATTTGTACTTTACACTGTTGGATCTTAAGGAACATCTACTGTATGTAGAGCTTAAAAAAATGACAAGAAATGGAAGAGACCAAAAATTTTGAGTAGAAAATTTCTTGAAAACAACATTTACCTGAAATAGGCTGCTCATCAAGTCAAAAGTTTAAAAGCATACCTAAAAAAAACCTCAATTAGATAAAGATAATATTCAGTTTTACTATTTATAGTTTCATTTGAGAAAGTCCAAAACTTTTACTCTTAATTTAAATTATATGAAAACAGATTTCAAGATTTGATAAAATCTATTTTATTTGCCCAATATCTAATTAATCTAATTAACCTATAGAACATGTGATAACAGAACATATAATTGGGGCAATAGAGTGACCTCGTACCATTTGACCAAGCATCACTCCTCTTTCAACAGATGCTGGTTGCCAAAGTGATGAAGTGAGATGCGCCAAAACAAGACAAAAGAACTGGAAGGATATTTCTGAAGGGGCATTAAAGCAGGTCAGATGAATGAGAAATAGCCTCACTCTTTTTATAAATAAATTATACATTTATTAAATGTATAAATAAATTATTACCATTCCTACCACACGTGGAAAATACAGCCCTTGACTACCATGAAAGCACTTTGACATGTAAATGAAGAGTTTAAGTCCGAAGAAGTACTCATTTGTACTCAAAAGAACACCCCACACAGAGCGACATTATGTATGCAGTGAAATGAGCTGCCATATCACATGGGAGACATGCTTTGAGCATCTAATTTTACGGTCAATTAAAAAACACACGTGGACTTCATTCAAAGCCCGTCTATCACTTATTTCAAGGAAGAGCTCTTTAAATTGATCTTTTATACTGTACGTCTACTAATAAAAAATAAAAAAATAAAAAAGTATAGCCATTTTTCACTCAACCACCAGGAGAAAAGTACAGAGGAATTCATCAGTGAATTTATGACCAATTTTTAAACAGCATATATCATGGCAATTTAAAAAAGGAAAATCATATATAGCAGGACACAATGCTTGAATCTTGCAAAAATGTGTTTTTCAGATAAACGATTTGTTCTCTTCTGACAGAACACAGAAAACGATGCTGTTCCAACTAATCGAGCATAACTAGATCCTGTGGGATTATCTCTTACAGGAAAAGTGAGGAATAATGTTGAGTGGGCAGGCTGTAGTGTAAAATAGTATAGACAAGGCAAAGCAAATGTATTTGTATAGCGCATTTCATACACAAGGCAACTCAATGTGTTTTACATTAGGGTTGTCCCAATTCGTTATCGATCCGCTTTCAGCCTGAAAACCAATATCGGATTCAAATTTCCAACTTTTTTTTTTTTTGCCATTCATTTTTTATTTATTTTATTCAATTGTAGAATAATGTAGATATTATGTTGAAGGTTTAAATTTATGTAGCCAACTATACCAATAATAAATGGGTCAGTTTTTCTCATACCTACTGTTGCTGACTATTGTTCTCTGTTTGAGTAACATCACTTGATCAAGCCTTTTCTAACATTCCACACTACAAAAAAAAGTAATAAAAGTATGTATGATTCATGCGGATATCGTATTGGATCAATATCGGTATGGGCCGATATGCAAGGCTGTAATATCGGTATCGTATCGGAAAGGAAAAAGTTATATTAGGACTCCCTACTTTACATGATCAAAAAGTGCAACAGAAAACACTCAACAGCTTAAAATCATTAAGAAAATTAAAGTCGGCAACAACAGAAAAAACATTTAAAATCATCAACAAACACATTACATCAACAACATGAACAAAAATCTCTCAATCATACGCAGTAGAGAAAAAAAAGTGCTTTTACCTTTGATTTAAAAATGTTCACATGTGATGCTGACTTCAGCTCTGCTGGCAGTTTGTTCCACTTCTTTGCAGCATAACAACTAAAAGCAGCATCACCATGTTTACTCTGAACTCTGGGCTCCACTATCTGACCTGTGTCCATAGATCTGAGAGACCTGCTGGGTTCATACCTGACTAACATGTCACTGATGGATTCTGGACCAAACCCATTCACAGATGTATATAAACAGGAGGAATGGGCTGCTCTGTACAGAAGCTTGTATGTACAGAATTAGAAAAACTTTTGTTTAGATTCATCTGATCAAACTCACCATTTTGACATGACTTGTGTAATAACTATGTAACTGAGGTAGCTCGCTTTGCACAGCCTTTGTTTTTACTGGCCCAGTCTTTTGAACACGCTGCTTTAGAAAAAACTGTTCGGAGTTTACCAAACGAGCACTCTTTCGATCTGTGGACTCAGAACATTCCCGCAGACGTCTGTGAAAATGGAGCAGGGCATTCTGGGTCTTAGTGGATCCACACAATACATAAGAGTGCTATTGTCCTAAACCATTTTCTGTGCAAACTCTCCTCACACGTCTTTCTGTAAAAACTCATTCCACTCCGACTTTGGTGTGAGATATTTGCAGCGATAAAAATGGCGAGCCATGTTTTGTGGTTCCAAAGTCATTTTAAACAGCATAGAACATTTAGAGATAATTCATATATTTTGGTGCCAAAAAAAGCAGCAGTGCCCTCATATATGTGCTTTTAATTTGAAAAGAACAACTTCTGGTCTCACCAAAATAAAAAAACGGTCGTTTTTAGTTTTTGTCCTCTGACTGGTATTTCAGTTTTTTGATTTAACCTTCCTCTTGTGTTAGCATCTCTTATGATAACAGGTCATAAATCAGCTGTAAAATACACTAAAAACAATAATCTATCATATAAGTGCTTTCTTACCCATTGGTTACCATGTTAGGCTTCATAATCAATGAAAATATTGGTTTTAACATTTTTGGTGTGGGCGTCTGAGCCTTTTTTCTGTCAGTATACCCCTCAATTTAAATTTTTAAAATGGTTCAATTATAATTGACAATTTGTATCAAATTTTCATGGCGATTACAATTACAAAGTCAATCATCTAAACTCAATTACAATTTAATTACGATTACAGCACCAACAGATTATAACTACGCCATAATTGTAATGAATTATCAATTACACGATTGCAATTATAGTTGACCACGCCTCCCACCGCTGCCATTGAAAAGTCTGACGTTAGATGGCGTTATAGCTCTGGTGCCATCGTTCAGAGAATCAGAAGTAGAATCTTATTTTAACGCCTTTGAACGCATCGCAGCAATGACATAACTGAGCTGTAGCAGGGCAAACACGATACAACAAACGTTTAATTCTGGTGTTTATGAACACCAGGAGAATCCAACTTGCAGGCAAGGTTATCTAAAATCAGATAAAGGGCAAAACCTTTCAAAGCACTGAACCACACACTGTATCAAGTGGATGTCAAGTATAATTTCATGTTTCTATCTGAAAGTATAGATTAAGTGTGGATTAAAAAAAATTATTTATTTCTACCTTTACTTGTATCTCGTTATTTTGGACTACAGAACCTACTATTGGGCGTGTCTGACCAAGCTTTTTCAAACAATAGAAGAAACATGTCTGTATTTCTTACTCAACGAGGCTGAAAAAGAAATGTTTCAGAGGGGTTACATCACCATAAAAGGAGAAAAAGTGTGTTTGAAGTGATTCATAGCACCTACAGGTGGTAATATTAATGTTTTAACCTTAGATGTAAACGCCTGATTAGATCAGAGGAGTAACTTCAACTGGGAAATGCATCAGCATCGAGGTCACTTGTAATTCAACATAACGACCTCAGTCAGCAACAACACTACAATAACATGATGTACACATTTATGAATCCAATAGAAGTTGTTTCTTTCTTTTTGTTTTTTTTTTTATCTCATTTTATATTTGCACACTTTTAAATAGGGAGTAATTCTTGCACTTGTTCGAGTTTGAATGTAATTTTTAATAAACATTCTGAATTATATAAATTTTGATTCCTGACCGTAATTGAAACATTTAGTCACTGGTTTGAATCCACTGTGGGCTGGTGAGCAATGCCTCCAAATGACAGCCCACTGCTGGATAACATACAGAACAAAATGTCACTATAGTGATTAATAAAGCATGCATTATTATTGCTATTATTAGCTGTGTAAACTGACATGGAATTGAATGTTTTCAATGGAAAATCAGAGGTTCTAAATAGAAATGGTGGCCGGAATACTTATCAACACCTTACAATCTGACAGTCAGTAATACAGTAGATGCCTCTGAGCACAAAATATGAATGTAATAATTGGATTTTATCAGTATTCCATAAATTCACATTTTACAGAAGGTCTGTAAAAATGTACATTTTATCATTTATCTTCACATTATATTAATTGGATTAAGGTACGACTTAAATCGGGGCAAGTTAATTATTTCATATTTAATGTTCAAGCAGACCAGTTCTGCATGTACACTTTGACTGCACTTTGAACAAAAAAAAATTATTAATATGTCTGCAATTTCTAAAAAAAGTGTGCACTGGCATTAAGGCTCTTAAACAAGTTCTGGCTGAAAGCACAATAAAACAATAATGCGCTGCAGCCTGTATATGTTCACTGTTTAATTGTAGGCAAATCTCAGGAATCAAATGTGAGACTTTTATGTTTGTACAAACGTTTAAGATGTGGGAAATGAAACTGGATTATGTAAATGTTTGGATATTGCTTTACTGTCTATCTCAAAAAACCCACCTCATTAAATCACCCTTACATCACATCTCCACTAACACACACACGCACGCACGCACGCACGCGATTTTCCAAGCTAATAATCTCCCATCCTTCTTATATGGTCCATGCCTGCCTAATGCACCACCTGGAGTCTGAGTCCTGTTCACCTGCTCTTTTGTTGACTTTACAACAGCTCCACAGCTTAGGGGAATTAAGCGGGCTCAATAAGTCTATTTATTTATTTATTTATTTATTTTGGGGGGGGATTGCTCACATGAATTTTAACTACAGACGAAATAGAGGAAGGACACTCGTGAAAGAAAAACACTAGAGTTGACCAGAAAAGAAAAACCCTTTTATCACACTGAATCCTGGGATGGATCCAGATTACAATGATTAAATAACGCACCGCTGCATTAAATATTAAGAATAAATGTAAATCAGATTTAATAAAAATCTGTTCACATATGTACTGTATAGGGATGTAACAATTCACTCAACTCCCGATACGATTCGATTCACGATACTGGGTTCACGATACGATTCTCTCACGATTTATTTTACAAAATGGGAATGTAGACAAAAAAATTTTTGGGAAAAAATTAGAAAATACTGTATTATTTTCCTTTTATATTTCATTGTCAAAAGAATCCCTTGATAAACTATTCAAAACAATGCAATTTAACTAAAAATAAATCTTGAATGAAATAAATAAAGGAATAATAGAAATGAAAATGAAGCCTATTAATTTAAATTCTGGTTCTATAATAAACAATGCAAAACTGCATAATAGTTCTTTTTCTTTTTAAAAGTGCAACTGAAAATGTATTTTGTGCCTTAACAATTGGACTTTAAAAAAAAAAAACCGTGATTACACTGATTTACGTCATATTTGTTTGGACCAGCAGAGGGCGCTGGTAACACAGTGGTCGATTGGCATGCAGATATTCTAGCAGTGAAGAAGAGAAGCTATGCTAGCAGACAGAGCTAATAGAAAAACGTGACTTTTACAGATATTCAAGTAATATTACAGATATTCTTTCGGTGCTTAAGGGGTAATGAATCATTTATTAACATATTTAAGAGTAGAAGGCGGCCAGAAAGAAAGTATTAGCAGACTCCGCCCGACGCCTACACTTGTACACTTGCCCTCTGCTGGTTAAAAAAAGTACTGCGATTCAATTTTCAGAAAATCGGTATCAACCGTGATACCTATGAATCAATTTTTAACTGCCTTACGATTAATCGTTACATCCCTACTACTGTATATACTTTTTTTTATTCATTAGCATCATTTTTTATTTAATATTTTTAACTTATGTATAAGCAATTGGCACCTTATCATTCATTTAATAATAATAATTCATTTTATTTAAAAACACCTTTCAGGCTACCCAATGACACTTTACAATAAAAACAGAATAATAAAACAGAATAATAAAAACAGTGCAATACATTAAAAGCAGTAAATACAGAGAAAGAAAGGCAAGAAAGGTGAAATTAGGGATGAGAATTTACAGAAAGTGGACAGATTGAAAGATAATGGGTTTTCAGTCTGAATTTGAAGAGGGGCAAGGTGTCAGTGTTTCTGATGTCTGGGGGGAGGGAGTATTTATTCTTTCAAATAATGCCGCTCTTTGCCTTTTTCATTACCCTTCAGGGATAGATAACGTTTTTCTGATTGCAACTGCTGATTAAAAAATAAAATTAAAGAAATAAAAAACTTGTTAAAGTGAAACTTTAAGGATGCTAACACAGAATATGTGTATATAGCCAAACATAATGACACCACAATATTTATTCATAAAACTAAAAAAGGAGTAGTGGGGTAGCTGGGACTAAATGCCACCTACTACAACTTTTCCTTGGAACTAAGAACTTCCCACACAAATCTATATGTTTATGTTTCAACTACCAGAACCACAGGTTGAAATTTAGCCTCAGAGATATTTATCATGGCTGAGAATCGTCCATGTACAGATTAAATAGGATCTACAAAAATCATTCATACAGAAAAGAAATTATAACCAAAATAAAACAAATAATACGAAATAAATACAAAACAAAGAAAACTAAAAATAAAACCTTATTTTATTTGCAAAATATTCAGGTATAAAATGATGCCACATCAAGATTCAGCACACAATACAGTTTAATTATATAATAATTATTATTATTGAGTAAATATTAATAGTCTAACACTTTTATAAAAAAAATATGGTTGACATGCTTGAAATGAAAAAAATGCCAAAAATAAAAAGAAATTGGCAAAATGAATTACTACAATCAAAGAACATCAAAGTAAAATAAATTAATTAATTAATTAAACTGAACCACTATCAGCATTGGTAAACAACTCTTTGCATACGTAAATAACGTGAGTCAAGCTCTTTCTTGAGCTCGACGTCCTTAAACTGTCACCTAAAGTCCTTTCACTGCAAAACAAACTTGTCTATTTAATAAAGTTTGTCTATTTCTTTGTTTCTTCTTTCAGCGTTGTGGATTTTTTCCCCCCCAAGTTTTGTGGAAATGAGATATTTGGATGCTGTATTGGTATTTGTTTTTGTGATGTGTCCAGTAGTTTCTTTATAGAGTTAATGGATAAAAAAAAAGTATGATCCTTGAACCTACTAAAAGAAAAACCACCGTGTTGCTTCAGTTTTGTGTAAAGATTCGTTCCAATAAACACAGAACCACTATAGGGAATTTAATTTGCCATAAGAATTTAATGTTAAATAATGTAACATTTTGAGTAAATGTTACTTCGATATAGCCTGTAAAAAAAAAAAAAAAATGGGGAAAACAATTTTAACCATTTGTTATAAGGAGATATTTTCAGTTTTATGCAATCTGAGCCAATAATAGAATTTACTGAAGATAGTGAATTAAAATTCAATGAAAATATTGATAATTACCAGTAAAAGTTACCCGACTTATTCTTGAAGAAATAACTAATATTTGTAAGTAAAGTTTACTTGAAAATCAACTTTATAGAAGTTACTCAGGGTTTCTGCGTGAAAAAAAAAAACAACTTACCTAGGTTTTCATAAGTAAATAGGACTCCATTTTTTTTTTAGTGTATGAGAAATTATTCAGATACACTGTATGTTTTGAGAGCAAGCCACTGCAGATAACTTTTTCTAAATCCAGCTGACAAATCTGTCAGCCTTAGCTGTGACAGTCGTGCACTTAAATACTTCTAAAAATTCAGATTTCCTTGAGCCCCTCTACGTTTGAGGGCTTTATCGTATTTTACATTTTGGTTTAGCAGGATGTAGATTGGTGCAATTATTAAAACAGGCTTTGTTAAACACTTCAATCAGGAGCGCGCACACACACACACACACACACACACACACAGGTGAGGCAATGAAACCCTGGTAGAGTTCATCAGTCTCAGATGATCACACTTGTTTTTATTCATACATACGCCAACCACATGTTCAAAAAACATGTCACGTTGCACCATAATTGTCAATCATTTTAACAACATAATACAGACTGAGTATGGCACATATCAAATGGACTTCCAATCCTGTTAGTGCTACACTTTTTTTTTTTTTAAACTGAACAAAAGACTCATCTCCACTTCCTGAATGGGATTACAATCCATGTGTGATTACAAGGCCTGAGGGCATGAATGGCAGACTCAAGGATCTAAAGAGATACATATTAGAGCCGCTTCATTAAAGAGATATCTTTTAACTGCGCCTGACGTTACGTAGACTGTCAGCCACAGCTTCTCATGCAAGACAATTCAGTTATATCGAAAGGTTTTGTACATGTCGTGCATCAAATGAAGGTGATGTAATGTCACAAAACAAGAAATGGTCCTTTAACAAGAATAAAACCCAAAACTAACGTTGAAACAAATCATTGATGACCAAATAATCAAAGGTGTATCCATTGGTCAATGAGTTTTCCTTTCCTAAGACTTTAACTATAAATGAGTGGAATTTTATTGGATTCTCACTACATTGACACATGTCAAACTGACCATCCTAAATCACAAATTAACAATGTATTGACACGTAACATCCATCAATTTTCTGACTTGCTCTGTTTTAGGGTTGCTGGGGTCTGCTGGACCAGGTTTCTCAAATGGGGGTACGTGTAACCCGAGAGGTACACGATGGCACTACAGGGGGTATTTGAGACAGAGAGAGAGAGAGGAAAATTTACAAACTAAAGCGTTAAAAATATGGGGATTTATAATGTTTATTTTTAATCATACTAAATATTACCAACAACTCACAAAACAACAACAAAGACAAACTAAATGAGCGAGAAATACCCTGAATAATAAAAAGATGACACCAAAAACACATGCAAAGAGAGAAAAAAATACTACCGGTAACTATTACCAGTGACATACAAAACAAAAAATTTCTACAAAATACACAAAAATAACACAGAAACATACAAAAAGACAAAAGAAACAACCAAACAACAAGAAAAAATACACATACTGAGATAGAATAAATGAAATAATACCCACAACGCACACAAAATGATACCAAAACACACTACGATGATAGAAATGATCTTGATTACAACATGAACGGAAATACAAAAGTTAGTGTTGGTCCCACATTAGGAGGGAGATAAATCATAAAAACTATAGAAATAAATCTATTCAGGAGGCACTAAATACTGTTTCATTTTTAATTATTTACAAAAGGAGATTCTTTCAAATGTGTATCACTAATTCATTCCATCATTATGCTCTGTAGTTGGTTTTTTCACCAAATTCTGAGCAAAATGTGATCATCGGACAAAGGGGGTACATGGATTCAAAAGTAAAAGAAAAGGGGTACTTGAGCCTGAAAAGTTTGAGAACCACTGTGCTGGACATCCACTCACACTCACTCCTACAGGCAATCTGGAGACTCCAATCAACGCTCAGGTTTTTAGATTGTGGAGGAAAGAACCTAAGTGTCCGCCCCATGGCTTGATCCCAGAACCTTCTAGTTGTGAGGTGAATGTGCCAACCACTGCTCCAGAGTATTAAGATAGTCACAGATTGGCTAAACGTTGCATGGCTTGATGAGTCTTCTGATTTAAATGCAAGTTTAGGGACCAACATGGAAATCATTTTAGGCTGCCATGTAACAGTACAGGGAAGTTCATCTCACACCATGTTCCAGTATTGAGCTGGTCAGAGTCAACTCTCATGAATACTTTATGTTGAATAACCAGATCTTAAACATTTCCTGTGAAGCTGCTGCAGCTGGAGAGACCTCTTAAAACATAAAATTCACCATAAACATGGCAGGCTTAGAGGCTCCAGTTGAATTTATTAATTTAATAACAATGGATGGTCTTTAGAGTGGTCCTTGCACTGTAATGATACTACTGAGCAGGTAGAGCCTTCCTGTAGAGCAGTGGTCCCCAACCTCCAGGCCGTGGACCATTTGGTACCAGAGGTGTAAAGAGTACTGATATATCCTACTCAAGTAGAATTACCGTTACTTCATTGAAATTATACTCAAATACAAGTAAATCATACATAAAATACTCAAGTACAAGTAAAAAGTAGCTTAATTAAATAATACTAAAATTAAAAGCGACTAGTTACTTTCACCCCCACGTTTAGTTTTGGTAATAAATCGTTGCCACGGTTCCCTTGCATACAGTAAACATCTCATGTATAAACTTAAAAAGAAGAGACCAATTCTTGCACATTTGGAACTTATTTTTTCCCTACAAAGGCATCTGTATAAAATAAAAGATTTGTCAAAATGAACAATTAAAAAAAAAAAAAAAAAAAAAAAAAAAAAAAACACCAATGAACTTAATTCAAAATAAAAATAAATCTCAGGCTCTAAGAATAGTAGCTACATTTATTAACTCTAAAACTGAGAAGAAGAAAAAACTAGCATTCAATGCTATTTTGGTGCCATGCATTTCGTTTAATCTGATTGGTCGGCTATGATGTGATGCATTTGATTGTTGTCTGGTCATTTCATTTTTTGTAGTTTCGCAATGTTCCTTGATCGTTTTTCTAAAAAATAAATAAATTAATCAGTAAGAGTTGGGTGTAGAAATAAATAAATAACTATTTCTTTTAAAACGTACTTAAGTACAAGTAAAATGACTGATTTCGAAACATAAATAAGTACAAGTACCCAGAAAAGCAACTCAATTACAGTAACTTCAGTACTTGCAATCTGTCACTTTTACATCTGTTTGTTACCAAGTCACAAAAAAAAATAGTTTTAAAAAGTAAATTTTATAAAAAATTATTATTTTTTTTTAATGTCTGCTCCATTAACTTTATTTTGAAAAATTGTCAGTTCTGCTTTTGCGCCCACTAATATTTTACCGGTACTTGACTGCATGTGATTAGACTGAATCAGGAAATGTAGTGTCAACCTAAGCCCACAAAGCAGACATAAGGGGGGGGCAAAAAAATTATTAAGAAAAGGAAAATTAAATAAATCGACACTAAAACTTCTACCGATGTCAACTGATATTACATTTCATGGCAACTACCGGGTGATAATACCCGTAGGCCGATAAAGAGGATCACAGGACTTAATCACAGGACTTAATGACTACAGACCCATCGCTCTGACATCTGTGGTCATGAAGTCCTTTGAACGCCTCATGCTCTCCCACATCAAGGACATCACCGACCCCCACCTGGACCCCCTGCAGTTTGCCTATAGATCCAACAGGTCCGTAGACGATGCTGTAAACCTGGCTCTCCACTTCATCCTCCAGCACCTGGACTCCCCAGGCTCCTACGCCAGGATCCTGTTTGTGGACTTCAGCTCTGCTTTTAATACAATAATCCCAGCTCTCCTTCAGGACAAGCTTTCCCAGCTGAACGTGCCAGACTCCACCTGCAGGTGGATCACAGACTTCCTGTCTGACAGGAAGCAGCACGTGAAGCTGGGAAAAACCATCTCTGCTCCCCGGACCATCAGCACTGGATCTCCTCAGGGCTGTGTTCTTTCTCCTCTGCTCTTCTCCCTGTACACCAACAGCTGCACCTCCTCTCACCAGTCGGTCAAACTCCTGAAGTTTGCAGACGACACGACCATCATCGGTCTCATCGCTGATGGAGACGAGTCTGACTACAGGTGGGAGACAGACCGGCTGGTGTCCTGGTGCAGCCAGAACAACCTGGAGCTCAATGCTTTAAAGACAGTGGAGATGATAGCAGACTTCAGGAAGAACCCAGCCCCCCTCACCCCCCTCACCCTGGGAGACTCTACAGTGAGCTCTGTAGAGTACTTCTGCTTCCTGGGGACCATCATCACTCAGGACCTCAAGTGGGAGCTGAACATCAGCTCCCTTATCAAAAAAGCTCAGCAGAGGATGTACTTTCTGCGGCAGCTGAAGAAGTTCAGTCTGCCAACAAAGATGATGGTGAACTTCTACAGCTCCATCATCCAGTCCATCCTCTGCTCCTCCATCACCATTTGGTACGCTGCAGCTACGGCCAAGGACAAGGCCAGACTGCAGCGTATCATCCACTCTGCAGAGAAGGTCATCGGCTGCAATCTGCCCTCCCTCCAGGACCTGTACGCCTCCAGGATTTTGAGGCGTGCAGGAAAGATTGTGGCCGACCCCTCCCACCCCGGTCATAAACTGTTTCAATCTCTCCCTTCTGGTAGGAGGTTTCGGTCCATCAGGACCAGAACCTCCAGACACAAAAACAGCTTCTTTCCCTCTGCCACCATCCACATGAACACACCCCAAGTCACCCACTGTTTGTTTTGTGCACCAACCACCAAGTCAAATTCCTTGTACTGTCCTTAAAACTGTACATGGCAAATAAAACATTTCTGATTATGATTCTGATTCTGAGATAATATCGCCCATCTTTAATTAGAACCATTCGCCCATAGAACAATAAGCAAAGTTAAATGTAAAAGTTTTAAGTGTCTGAACAACTTTAAAAAGTGTTTCTTATATGTCAATTTGTGGAATAAAATAATACTCAATGAGTGTGGAGCTAAATCAACGTTCACACATAATTTGGTTTAAAAACAGGTCAAAAGAAATGATTTTCACAAGATTCAGGAATAAATCTGATCATTAATCACCAGTTGTATTTTGTTGGTATTTTTTTTTCTGCTTTAGTGGTTAGCTGTGAATATTGTTTGTTTAATGATATATGGGTAATTAATTTTATTATTATGTGTACTTAAAAAGCAAAATCAACTCTCTTATAATTGTTATAAGGCAAACACACACACACACACACATAATTTACACAGTATGCATGCCGTCTTCTGTCCTCATTAGTAGGCAAACCCCCTAAACTTGTTTGCAAGCTCCACTCTTCAGACTAAATGAGAAAATTAATGAACTGGTGTGAGTAAACGGGAACACAACCTTCAGTTCGCTCCACCCTCCGCTCCACCTTCTCTACACCCACCTCACGCACGCCTCATCTTTGCCACCCACCTCACCTCACCTCCCTCACTCCTGATTCTACTCATTTTCACTCGTACATACGAGTCTTTAGGAAACACAGAAAGCCTTCAGCTTATTGCATCTCCTTCATCACTTTCAGCCGTCAGCCTTCTAATGGAAAAAAACCAAAAACACTCTGCTTGATGAGAATAAAGTGTAAACATGGGATCATAGAGCCAGAGAACTGCTCTTTGAATATAAAGTGATTTAAATGTTGTCTTTTACAGACTTATGTATTTTAGTGACTTTTGAATTCTATGTTATGTATAGTGTAGGGCAGTGTTTCTCAAATGGGGGTACGTGTACTACGGGGGAGAGAGAAAGAGAGAGAGAGAAGGTGGAACATTTTGGCCCCACCTCAGGCGTGATATGACTGGAAATTATAACAACTATAGAAATTAATCTATTCTGGAGCCACTAAATCTGAGTTTTTCAACCTGGGGGTCTGGACCCCGCTTGGGTTTTTTTTTATTATTATTATTAAGAAAAACACAATCTTAAACAACTGTATTTCTATACTTTCACTTTGTGAATCTAGTATATATAGATATATATATATGAGCTCAAACATGATCAAAACCTAATTCTAGAAACAAAATGTAATTGGGGATGTCAGATCCACTACTAAATAGTGTTTCTTTCCACTTATTTACAAAATAAAATTCTGTGATTGTGCAGTTATCACTTATTAATTCCATCGTTATGACCTATATTTTTTTTTTTTAATAGTTTTCTAAGTAAAATGTTGTAGTCGGACAAAGGGGGTACTTGGATTCAGAAATAAGAGGAAAAGAACAGACTAACAACAACAAAATGACACCAAACACACAAAGAGAAAAAAATCCCAAAACTTATTATTACCAGCAACACACAAAACAACAACAAAAAACACAATAAATAGGAAAAACACACAAAATCACTACAAACTACACAAAAATAACAGAATCATACAAAATGACATTAGAAACAACCAAAATATTTTAAATAACACCAACAACACACAAAAACACAGAAAATAAGAGAAAAATATACTGAAAAATAAAAATAGACAAAATACACAAAATGACACCAAAAACACACAAAATGATGGAGATAATCTTAATTGGAACATGAACTAAAAATACAAGGATCAGTCTTTACTTTAGAGATAAATCTATTCAGGAGGCACTAAATACGGTTTCATTCCACTTATTTACAAAAATGGATTCTTTAAAATATTTGTTATCACTCATTCATTCCATCACTATGATCTATAGTTGTTTTTAAATAGTATTCTGAGCAAAATGTTATAGTCAGACAAAGGGGGTACTTGGATTCAGAAAGTTTGAGAACTACTGGTCTAGGTTATGTGCATGTGCACTAATCAATATTCTATGCATAAGTGCACACAACCAATCTTACCATGGCAGTCTGTATGTGATATTTAAACACTTCACAAAATCAGGAACTGTATTTTCTCTAAAGGTCAAAAGCTATTCCATCACAAATGGCTCAGACTAAATTGTGTAAATGAAGGTTATTTTCTAGGCAAAGACATCATGTCGTAGCTTTTTTCATCTCAGTATATGATGTATACCCTAGGGCAGCCATAGGCAACTGCCGGCCCGGGGGCCACACGTGGTCCTCGGTCTAATTTTGTCCGGCCCCCAAAAACAAACCCCCAAAACTTGTATTTCAAGAAGTTTGAAGGAATATAAAGATCAACATAATACACAAAATGACTCATAAAACACAAACAACAAAGACATTATGAATTCTTTTGTGTATTATGTCAACAACCACTTAAACAAAATGACTACGAGAACACAAAAAACAACAACACATAACAGAGCAGCTCCAAAGACACACAAAATGACAGAAAAACACACAGAACAGACACTAGAACAGACAAAAACTAACAAAACAACAAAGAAAAAAACCCTTTTTCCCACCACTGTATCAAAGCTCAGATCAGTCATTCTAAATACAACCACATTTTTGTGGCCCCTGCTGTGATAGTGTTGCCCATCCCTGCCCTCGGGCCTCTGACTTCCCACGATTGTAGAAAATGGATGGAAAATACGGAAGTGGCTTGCTGAAAAGGAAAGGGCAATAGTTATAATTAATATTGTTATTAATTATTTGTATCAAAATCAACTGAAACTGGCAATTTGACACTGAACATAGGCTGGCATGAGATCAGATTTTGGGAATATGTCAATTATTACATCAATATCAATCCTCATACAAAATCTGACGTATATTGTTGCAAAATGGTAAATGGACTTGATTTATATAGTGCTTTATAACCACCAACGTAGTCCCACAATATCAGCTCATTCACACCAACAGTCACAAACCAATGGGACAGAGCTGCCATTCAAGCCATTAATCAACCATGGGGAGCAACTTAGGGTTCGGTGTCTTGCCCAAGAACACTTCAACACAGACGGGTACTGGAATCGAACCCCAAACCTCCCAAACAGAAGAACCGTCACCAACATGTTTTGGGGGTTATATCATACATTTCCACAATATCATTTGCCGTAAAACTGGTTGTCCAATTTCTAGCTTGGGAAAGTGTAGCAAACAGATGGAGATCAAATCTTGCACAATCATTTTTACTGTGTACGAATATGGAATTAATAACAATAGTTCAATCCATGAACCATATTAGCCATTTTTGCCATGTTTTGGGGACGGTCAAAGCCTCTAATGACGTCTGGATAAGAAAAGCTGAAGAAATAGAAACAGAAATGTTTAAACTGACGCATAGACGACATGGAAATAAGTGAACTTGAGAGAATTTCGAAAAGGAAAAAAAATAGAGGCTCCGCATACTCCTGTGATCATTATGCAAAATCAACTTTATAGTAGGCAACAGATCTGGCACAACTAAAAATAAAGGACATACAAAAAAGAATATCAGCTTTCTATTCAGAATCGGAATCAGAATTCCTTTATTTATCCCAGGAGGAAATTGCTTTTGTTACAGCCGCTCAAGAAAATATCACAAATAAAAAGAATAAACGTTAAACAAAGACAAAAGAAAGAATAAACTTTAAAAAGTGTATAATTAAGTAAAAGACTGTTAAAAATAAGGATTAGATACACACACATTACAGTAGAAAAAAAAAATAAAATAAGATCAATAATAATGCAAATATACAAATACGATACAGATTCCTCTATTCCTCTTATACTTTCTTTATCATTAGTGAGAAATCCTGGGTTTCTCAGGCCTGTCTGTACCTGTGGACAGTTGCTAAGCTCTGGCAAAAGAATCAAATTATTAATACGCCCAAAGAAATACTAGAAGATAGTCTGATTAAAGCTCTAAATCCCTCCTTTTTAGAAAGTTTCACTCTGCTTTAGGGCCTCTGAACCTACCACTGTTGGAGGAGGTATCCCATAATGAGATCGTATAAATCAGGGGAAAAACTAGGAAAATGTCAGAGATGGCCCCGTTACAGCACTCCTGATGTATTTTTCATGCTGGTTCTAATCATTGAACGTGTCCGGGGGGAGGAACTGCACTGGCTCCTGTGAGCACACAAAGGGTTCTTAATCAGTCTTTGAAATAAATAAACCATGGTTTCAGTTTACGCTCACTCTTTTTGTACGAAAACGGCCTCTAGGATTGGCATCGACTGACATATTAGACAAAATAAATTACAGCCACTGTTTCTCAAACTTTTTCAGATCAGTGATCGCTTAAACCATAAAAAAAACACACACTCACGGAGCACCTAATGCTCATTGTCTCCCCAAACAGAATGATAACTGATCATTACAGACGGAAATGAGAGCTTTGCTAATATGAGTCTCATAATGTACACACAAAGCGTCTTCTTTTTTCAAGTGATGAGGGAGGAAATATGTTACTTTCTGCACCATTAGTGAAGCAATGTATGGTTACAAATTTCCATCTCATAGCCACACTGACTTGGTTTCATTATTTCTTTCAGCCAACGAGAGTAGAAAACATAACGTCACACTCGAACAAAGTCCATAAAAACCTACTTAGTGAAAGTGGAGAGAGATCATAGGGTGGTCAGGGTTTAGGAGCTTTTTTATCACAGGGAAAAAAAACTGACGAAACATGACGGAACACGTCATTAAACACCATCCCGTACAAAGAGCGTAAAATCAGAGGATGATTGATGAAGCAAAACTTGTGGGAAGTTGGAACTCATCGTCTGAGGGACCTGTAAACATATGCTAAGCCCCTGTTAAACTTGGCAAGTCTGTAAATAATGAATGCAAATAGAGAAAAACACTGAAGTGTTCAACTCAAAACCACACTCAAGACCAAAATGTACCGAGACCAAGAATTTTGGGATTCGAGACCTAGTCAAGACCATAAAAAGGGTGAACAGTTAAAGAGCGATCTCTCTTTAATTTGAGTTTTCTTTTAAATACATGTTAGACAAAAAGAACTCTTTCAAAGCACAAAGTGCACAAATCCAAGACACTGACAAATTTCTTAGACTATGTGGGAAAAAAAACAACTCCTTGTATGTATTTAAAAGCCACTGATTAGTCAAGAAGGATTTTAAATATCCTAAAATAAGATGTTTATTTGTGAGGCCTAAAGTAAGTGTTTAGAGGGATTTCTGACTAAAAACAAGAGACTGAAGTCCTAGTTTTTGCAGATGTCTGACACATCCCCCCATCCCATTGAAATTGAAGAATAGCCAATCGGTACTGGTCTCAACTGGTTTGAGACAAGACCAAGACCTTCAAAATGTGGTCTTGAGATCTACAATCTTAACAGTTCCTATAAAAGTTTTATCTAAAGTACTAGAACACGAACCAGAAATTCTGTTTTTTAAATAACAGAATGTAACCACAACTAACCACAAGTAACAATTCAACAACAATATCACCAATGTCATTCAACATTTAACAACGCTCAACAATGTCAGTGCTATATATTGACTAAGAGCTGGGTACTCAGTCTACATGTTCTTTGAACAGTCGTTCAGACGTATCTTAAAAGTAGAAAGGGACTCTGCGGATGATAAGGAGTTGGGTAATTAATTCCATCATTTGGGAACAACAGAGAAGAAGAGTTTAGCCAAAGATTTAGAGCCATGCTGGGCAGGGAGCACCAGGCATCTTTCTAAGATTCTGATTTTTAATCGAAAGTGGACTAACTTTAGTTTGGAGCTGCTAATCTGACCGTGGCTCAGGCGGTAGAGGAGTTATCTTCTGATCAAGAGGGTGGGGGGTTCAATCCTAGTCTGTATCTGTCTATAGCTGGGTTTCAATTACCCATGGAAATGCGCAAATTCTAAATAGCGCAATAAAAACTGGTAATGGAAACACCAGAATTAAAAAAAAACTTAAATATGGCTAAAAAGTGTTTACGCGATCATGAGAAGGAGTTTCAGATGTTTCGATATAGAAATGTGTTGCAAAAGCCCTATGGAAACACTTTTTCCACAAATACACGTCACAGAACTTGATGTACATGGTCACATGACATGAAATACCTGGTCACATGACCACTTTTCTTTGGAAAAACATGGCGCGGTACGTATAGACAGAAGAGGAGAGTGGGACATTTCTTAGCATTATACTTACAACAAAGGAATAAGTGTTATAAGGAGGTTTGGAGCATCCATCTTCCTGCTGCAAAGTTTTGCGGGATGAGATTTCACGGGAGTTACGAGGCTCCTGCCTAAAACAACCTTCAATGGAAACACACTCAAAGCGCAAATATACTTTGTCGACATTTAGAAATATTGCTTTTATTTATCGAAAATCTGTAATGGAAACCCAGCTTATGTGTTGAAGTGTCCTTGGGCAAGACACTGAACCCTAAGTGGCTCCCAGTGGACGACTAGCTTTGCATGGTAGTGAATGAGCTCATGTTGTAAAGCGCTTTGAGACTACATCAGTGTGAGGATGAAGCACTATATAAATCAAGTCCATTTACCATTGTTTTATCAGTGCATTACTGCCGAGTCAGGTCCCTGGTGGGATAGAAAGAATAAGCACCCAAAGTCACATCCTGCACATGTCTAGAAGGGCTACACTGGATGAAATCTTCTCAAGTTTTTCATCACGCAAGATGTGAAACCCAGAAAGCAAATACTTCTGAAGGTAAAATAAGTCCCAGAACTTTTCTTACTTAGCTTGGGCTCTGCTTGCCAGAGTTACCTGGAGAGAAAAAAACAAGACTTTTGCTGCATTTCTGCAGTAGTTGCTACACAGTTTGCTCTTGAAGAACTAGTGTGATTGTCTTTGCTGCTGTATAGCTGATCAAAAAGCTGAAAAGCAAGCCATACTAACGCAGCAGCAGCTCTGCTTATTACATAGTAAAGTGGCAAATAACAAAATGAATGTCCCTCAGAAAGTAAAATCACAACACACGATTAGTTTAAGTGGTTGTTATTTCTGCAAATGGGGGTACGTGTCCCCCTAGATGTACGCGATGGCACTCAAGAAAGACAGTGAGGGGGAAATTAACAAATAAAAGCATTTTATCATGTTTATTTTTAGGTAAAAACTACAACAAAAATGCAAAATTAGGGAAAAATATACTGAATAATAAAAAGAACACACTATCAAAAACAAAATGACACCAAACACACGCACAGAGACAAAAGAATCCCAAAATGTATTATTACCAGCAACACACAAAACAACAAAAAACACAAGAAATGAGAGAAAAACACAAAATCACTACAAAATACACAAAAATAACAGAGAAACATACAAAATGACATTAGAAACAACCAAATGACACCAAAAACACAGAGTATTTCAAATAACACCAACAACACACAAAAACATAGAAAATAAGAGGAAAATATACTGAAAAATAAAAAGAACAGACAACAAAATACACAAAATTACACCAAAAACACACAAAATGATGATGGACATGATCTTAATTGGAACATGAACTGAAGATACAAGGATCAGTCTTAACTTTAGAAATAAATCTATTCAAGAAGCACTAAATACGGTTTCATTCCACTTATTTACAAAATGAGATTCTTTAAAATGTGTGTTATCACTCTTTCATTCCATCATTATGATCTATAGTTTTTAGTGCAATAGTATTCTGAGCAAAATATTATAGTCGGACAAAGGGGGTACTTGCATTGAAAAAGAAGAGAAAGGGGTACTTGAGCCAAAAAAGTTTGAGAATCATTGTTCTAGGGTCAGATCTGAAGTCTGGCATTAGAGTCAGAGGTTATTGCTTATCTGAATTCCATAGGGGAAAAAATGGCTTCTCAGGCTCTAAAATCACCTGCAAAAAGCCCAAACCGAGGGAGGGAAAGAGAAACACATTAGTGGGTGACAGGGTATTACCCTAGACAGGTGGTGAAGGATGTGTGGCTCACACTTCCATCCAGGGAACCGGCTTGGATCGATTTCCTGACTGAAGCAAGTAGTGAATTGTACAGGAAAGTCCACATCACTCCATCAATACTATTTGACATCAATCTATGGGCTTGCTCTTGCTTTATCTTGCTCTGGATCTGTTATTCATACATACCTTCCCATAGCAACTGCTACTCAACCTTGAGACAAGACAGCTGAGAGGGTTTGACTGATTGTTTCCACAATCCTGTGAAGAGCTAGATCTTCAAAAGTCTTCATTGATTCAATTCATCACTGCTGTTGGTACAAAATAAACAGAAAAGTGTTTCAAAAAGGTGGATGATAAACATCATGGCTTCTCAAAAACCCAGTACAACTAAGACCTTTGATTTCACCTAATCATGGAAAACAACCACATATCACAGACAACTTCCTGAAACAAAAATAGTTGTATGCAGGGCCGGCCGTGCTGCGAGGCAAACCAGGCAGCCATGTAGGAAGCAAACTGCACCCGCCCCCACCCCATGAAAATATTATAATAATTTCAAAAGGTATACACACCCTTTACAATCACTGTACATGTTTTTGCTTAATTAAATATTAATATTGATATTGAGTCCATATTTATACTATCTTTTTGCATTTTATTTGATTTATTTAACCTCCCTCATTGCATTCCCTATCTGCATGTGTAGTAATTGTTCTATTCTATATAATTCTGTTGTGTTGTTTAGTAGTAGTAGAAATTTCCTTGCACTGAAACTTGTATATTTTATTTTAACTTTTGATTGCACTGTTTTGCACTGCTTTTGCACCATTGTTGTTGGTCCCTCGGGACATTTGCACTATACGTGTAGGTGTTATATTGTATTATTCAAATTTTCCAAAAAAATTTTTCAATGGTTTGTTGTGTCGCAGAATTGCATTGTTTTTTTTCATCTTGATATTTAAAATACATAATGTGTACACTAAGCATATTTTGTATTGCTGGGGGGCAAAATTTAGCCCTCAAATTTTGTGCAGCTCCCAAAGTTTCTCCAAAAATATAGAAAATAACTAGAAAGGCAAACAAAATGTCAACATATGTACCCAAAATGACAACAAAAACACTTAAGAATCAGACAAGATGCCTACAAAATACACAAAAATAACAAAAGAATATACAAAAACAAAAAGACACAAAATGAGAAAAAGACAAAAACAAAAATACACAATATGACTTGATAACATGACTCTCGAATCAGAAAATCACATAAGGATAAAACTTGCCCATCTCTGTTAAAGGGTAACTAAGTGTTATTGTAATGAACAAGAAATAATAAAAATGCCAGAGCAAAGGTTTAAAAATGCATTAAAATCACTTATCTAAGGATCAATAAAAAAAAAAAAAAAAACACTTTCCGCAATTACACGTCACAGAACGTGACGTACCTGGTCACATGATCACCTTGGTTACAAGACTCCTGCCCAAAACAATGTCCAATGAAAACACGTTCAAGGCGCAATTATACTTTGACATTTAGAAATGTCGCTTTCATTTTGCTAAAATCTGTAATGGAAACCCAGCTATTAAAAACATAGGTGTTCTCTTTATTAGGTGCCTGTGTAACAACATTAACATCAAACTTTTTTATTTTCAAATAAGGTAATATACAAGGAGACAAGAAGAAATGAAGGAATAAAAAGACGTTTCAAATGAAGAAACTAGCTCAAATCTACTTTTTTTTTTAAATTCAGCTAAACTGAGAAAAACTCTTTAGCCTTTAAAAGGTCACTGACTCCACTGGCCTGGTTTCCTCAGGCTGGGAAACGAACCTTGGACTGCAAACATTTTGTTGCCGTCAGGTTTTTTACCAGCGCTTTGGGAGCAAGTGAAAGCTCTACGTCTGCAGATGTGTGGGTCCAAAAACCCAGATCACACACACTTAAGAGGTCACGTACACGTCAACAGTGAGATTTTGTGGGAGTCAGTGGCAGTGAATCATCATGGTGTGTGTGTGTGTGTGTGTGTGTGTGTGTGTAGCTCTATAATGTCTGGAGGCGAGGATGAATCTGAGGCCAGTGAAGAATCTGCTGCAATAATCGAGGCATGAAATGATGAAGGCTTGTAAAATAATCCCAATGCCTCAGAATGATGAAACTGGTCATAATGTTTAACACAAACCGCACAAGTTTATATAATATAGTGCTGTCATAAACTTTAATGAACTACACACTGGACTCAGCCTGAACAAAAAAAAACAGATTGTGATTGTTTGTTACACTACTTGCAAGATGTTTACTCAGGGAAAATAGCGTGTAAATGTGTGATATTGCTCCTATAGATAAGGCACAACACTATGAATTTAAAGGGTACCTGTCATAAATTGCATTGGGTTGCTTGCTTTTTTAAAAGATTGTGTACTTGAGTTTCAGTGAGGTAATTTCACCTTAGCTGTGTCTGAATATTGCCTCTTATCTAATTTCTTATCCACTTTTCCTTAACCCCATGGATGACGTCACGGGGGTTAATGAAAGGTGTTAGGAGACTTCCTAAAGGAGTTAGGGAAAGGCTAGCATGTTTTGACAATCAGACATACCGTACTTTCACGTTTATGTTTTGTTTCGTGGTATTACGGTCCAAAGAGTATCCAAATAAACTTTTGACTATCGACTGTGAGGCTGGTGCGAGGAACAATAGACAACTTCCACCTTTTGACGCTTTCGCAAAAAAATTTACAGCTTTTTTGAGGGCAGTAAAAATATTTATTTTGCATGTTATAAATACCGCTAACAGCAGCCGTCAACACACATGGAAGTTGATCATAAAAAATGAGGAACACCAGTAGATTCATTACACCACCTCCGGTTCAACCTATGCGCATGTTTTACCTAACATCCATTTTTTGGTTTTGATTTATTTATGTATTAATAAGGTTTAAATTCATCAGTAATGTGACAAATGCGCCCAGTCACCAGTTTATCTGGATACTATTTGGACCGTAACACTGTTTGGTAAAGTTGGCAGATATTCACAGATTCAGACTTTCAGCATCAATAAATAACAAAACGTCATTGACACACAAATCACACCTCTGCCGTCAGTGTGAGGTGGAAAATGGTCAGGGTATGAAAGTATAAATCGTTGTTAGGCCAGTTTTCCTGTAGACATCCAAATATCTCACAAACAGAAGCAGATTTAAATTTAAAACAGAAAAATGCTGCTTTGGTTTTTTGTTTTTCTGTTTCTGGTTTTAAATGAATAAAATCAACCCGTTTTTTCAATTTGGCTTTGAAATGAAATAAGGTGGTTTGATATGAGTCCCTTTTCAGTCATTGTGAGTTTCCGTGAACACTCGGATGAGCGAGTCCCTTTAACTGTTGTCGCCACAAAGAATTGTGGGTCAGCATTATCTGGTCTCCTTTGGTAAAGGATTCATCAGTGTTTCCTAGGCTAAAGGAGGTTATAAGGGAAGCATTGAGCCACTTTTCCTTAGCTTTTAGACAATTTGAACGCTTCTTATCATGGCCGCCACTTAAACACTTCCGGGGATTAAGGAAAAGTGGATAGGAAAGGAGATATTCAGACGCAGCCCATAAGTCCTTGTCAAAGACCAACGGGCACTGTCAGCACCATGTTGCCTCCTTCACGGACTAGTGGTGACACATGCGTACTGTCATTACACACATCTCTGTGAATGGGTTTGGTCTAGAATACATCAGTGAGATGTTAGTCAGGTATGAACCCAGCAGGTCTCTCAGATCTATTGACACAGGTCAGATAGTGGAGCCCAGAGTTTACAGTAAACATAGTGATGCTGCTTTTAGTTGTTATGCTGCAAAGAAGTGGAATAAACTGCCAAACATTTTTAAATTCAAGTTAAAAGATCTCTTTCTCTGCTGCGTATGACTGAGAGGGAGATTTTTGGTCATGTTGTTGCTGATGTAATGTGTTTGTTGAAACAAGTAAACTTGCCTTGTCTTGCCTCTGGTGGAAATTTTTGGAGAAAAGCAGGACATAAACAAAAATACAGTATAAAAGAAACAAGAAATGCAAAACGTTGCACATGAATACATTACATTCAAGCAAAAAATGCAGCTACCTATTGGCTGTACTTCATGATTATATTTTTCAGTAGAGTACTTTTTAGGTTTGGTTTTTTAATGGAATGCAGCATCTTTAGAAACACAGACACACACAGGAAAATAATCATTCTTTAGACACTCAACTGGAAAATGGAGAAAAGAACAAACCAAAAGTGACTCGTAGAAGTCTGGATATGTACGCAGCAGGAGCTCTTCAATATGACAGGCAATCTGTTACAACTACAACTTTTTTTTGTTTCGTTGCTTTCCAATGAAATATGTGAGGTAGACATCTAAACCCCTGTGTTACCACTGTGTGGGTGTTTGTTTACTGTAATATATCTGCTGGAGCTGAAAAGAAATGAAAAAAAAAATTAAGTCAAACTACACAAACACATATGATACTGTATATTAAACAGATTTTTGAGCAAACAAAACCACTTTTGAATGATTCCAAAATAACAACACTGGGAGAGACGTGCGTTAGTTCATTGTTTATAGTTTTTTGATTTATCCATGTTCATTTTTGGCAATTTGAGCAACTTTAATTTTGAATATTGTAGTAGGATTCTTTAAAAAATAAAAAAAATACTCCAAAAATACAGGCAGAAGATGATTTAATGCATTTATTTAAAAGTGGACACTTTTTTTTCTTCTTCTTTTACATTGAATTCTGGAAATAGCTTGCCTTTTTTAATGCTTTTACAGTCCTTCAGTGTTAGTTTAAAAAAAAAGTTCCTTATTTTAATTTAGCAGTGTTTTTTGCTTGTTTGTCTTTTATCATATTTGGGTATTCATTAACTGTATATCCTGTGGATATCAAAGTTTATTCATATATCAGCCGAGATGTATCGGATTTCGGAGCCACTTAAAGTAGATTCTGAGCTTTTTACTCTTCCTGTCTGGTCAAACCACACATGCCTCCATCCATTTTACATTTCAGATGTGCTTGTACGATAGATGGTAATTTCTTGTCTTTTTATGTATCATTTAAAAGAAAATGTGCAGTTGCATTATTTACGTCCTGCACCAGATTTAGCACCATGCTAATTTCCATATGTAACTTAGTTACTTAGTAACGCATTACTCTATAATATTTTTAGGTTTATTTTATTCAGACAACTTGTTTTCAGGAAATGTATTTTGATTTATGACATGTTTTGACTTTCAACTGTCAGTCCTCCTCAGAGGCGTCTGCTGATCGCTTTGATGTGTCCGAAAAGTTTTTTTTTTCTCTTCCCCTTCTCTTCTGAATAAAGACACCCTAACATATTATGTTAAAAAAAGACAAAATATACGTGCTGGAATTACTGGAACACATTACTCTACTACAGGGGTGTCAAACTATATTTAGTTCAGGGGCCAAATATGGAGCAGTTTAACGTAAAGTGGGCCGCAGACCATATGCGGTAAAACGGGATCTTTTATCATTCATTTGCCCATGTATAATAGTAATTAAAGTATGTTAGGCAAAGAGAATATCAAAGCAATAATAATTTACTTGATTTTCTGAACAATTTTTATTTAATTTGGGGAAATCTTGGGGAATAATCTGAGGAGATTTGCTAGATTTTGGAAAAATTGAGAATAAAAATGGCTGCCATTATGTGATATAGGCTTGGGAAAACTGAATATGTGCATTGGGAGGTATTTAGATATCTACAACTGAATTAGTTGGAGATTTACACAGTGAGTCAGGTTTTTCTCTCTATAATAACAGTAATTGACAAGGTCTTGAATTTATCCAGCAGTGAATTTGCACATCTGCCTCCCTGCTCAGAACTCGATAGACTGACATGATTGGCTCTACATATTCAGCTGATCTCATTATCTTGTTTCACCACTGTGGAAAAACAACATTTCTTATTTACCGGCTGTTCCACACTATCTAGACAAATGATCTAATTTTAACCTCAGAATGTGACACAGTTCTCATGTTTTCTCTCTGGCTGCACTGACGCCTTTAACCGAGTACACAGGGTTACACACACACACGCACGCACGCACGCACACACTTTTTGTTTCATGTCTCGGTTTCTGTCGGTTCACCAGAGCTGAGCTGAGTGTGAACATATCAACATCAGTCTGCCTGTTATTCCTGGCACAGCCAATTCCAAAGAGATCCACATGATCATACGAACGCACAAAACACATGGAATGCATACTAACACAAAAAAATGCTAATGCATAATAAGGACTTGCAGGATTTTTTTTAAAGGTACTACAATGCACCAACGTATGGGGTGCCGATTGTAAAGTTGCACATGCTAAAATAAATAGCAACATTTTGCAACAAACCATGTTTAAAAAAGTGTATGTCAATTTCTTACATTACGTTTGACAAGATTTACAGCAATATTTGTGAAATTTGTGATATTTACTTTAAAATTTTGATTTACTATTTAGCATTTGCAGTAGATTTAGATTTAACATTTAGATTTACAATTTCGCATTTAGATTTAATGTTTACATCTAAATGTAACATTTGGATTTAGATTTTATATTTACCTTTTAGATTTAACATTTAGATTTAATGTTTAGATTTAACGTTTAGATTTACTATTAAGCATTTACATTTAATACTTATTTAAATGTAACATTTAGGTTTAGATTTCATATTTAACATTTAGATTTAGATTTAACATTTAATATTTAGATTTAACATCTAACATTTAGATTTAGTATTTAGATTTAACATTTATATTTAAATGTAACATTCATATTTAGATTTAACAAATATAATTAAATGTAACATTTAAATTTAATATTTAACATTTAATATTTAAATTTAACATTTAAATTTAACATTTAGATATCATCTTTAACATTTAGATTTAACATTTAATATTTAAACGTAACATTTAGATTTAACATTGACATATTTGTACGAGAAAAGTAAATATCACAAATTCCTATAAATCTGGTCAAAAGTAACATAAAAAATTTCACATAAGTTTTTTAAATGTGGTTTGTTGCTAAATGTTGCAAGAAACAATTGGCATCCCATACAAAAGTATTAGTTTGTATTATATATTTGTTGCTATTTTCATTGTTTTTTGAGTTTTTATTTTCTCAAAAAAAGGATTTTTAAAAAAAAATTTTGGCTTGAAATATTTATTACACGACATCAGACAAAACATTAAAAGTGTCATTTTCACACATTTAAAAGGTATCACATGGTCTTTTTACACATACAATTAAAAAAAAAAAAATCGTCACACCAACCAAACGTTGATAACGAATGGAACAGACGGGCAAACAAAGCATCTTCTGACAAACAAGTTCTACAGGCACACACATTCAAGTGGTCAATAAGAATTAAAGATGCATTTATTTTATTTCAAGCTTTTTTTTTTCTTAGTTTAAATTCACACTTTGAAAGTCTAGCTGGAGGCTGCTGCAGACCTATATAGTAAATTTAGATTCAGTACTCCAGTTGTGGGCCAGCAAAGCTTTAAAAGCTCTACCTTGCATGTGTTTTGTAGATGTGAAAGTTTGTATTCTTAGACTTTTACATTTGTGCTAAAAAGGCATATGTTGCAGTCAGGGGGTTTGGGGGGGTACAGCAGGTCTGAAATAATGAATGCTGTTGCTACGGATACATGAAAGAGGTTGGGCTGCAACACAGAAGCTTTTTAAGTTTTCTTTAAATGTATGGAAACCTCAAACAGCAATAAAGACAAATGTAGGATATAACAGATACTTCTTTGAGTGGATCGAACATATTGAATCTTAAATCTCATTTTCTTCTGCCTTTGTTCTTCCCTTGAAGTACTGCATGTCTGAGACAAACCTTTCAGGAAATGTATTTCTCTTTATCTTCACTAATGTGAAGGTTGTAAATATCATTCATCCAAGCAGCTTGTTAAATAGCACTTCATGATTAGTTTATTCTTGACCAACTTTAGTTTCCAATGCAAGGCTGAACTACAAGAGCTGGGGAAACGTTTCAGTGAATCAATGTTTATCATGCAGCTCTGGGTGATTTTCTATTTACTCAAGTAAAATCACAACACACCGTAAAATAACGGACTATAAGACGCTACTTTTTTTCCCACGGTTTGAACCCTGCGGCTTAAAACAACGGCTAATTTGTGAATTTTTTTTCCCGGTTTTACAAGCTTCATGCTGCCAAAAAATTGAGCTCCGTCACATTAGACAAGAGACATGGGCAACTAGGGGCCCGGGGGCCACACGTGGCCCTCTGTCTCATTTGTGCTGCCCCCAAAACAAAATTTTAATTAGTTAAAAGTTATAAGAAGCCCAATATAACACACAAAACTCCAAAAAAAATGGCACAAGGGCAATAACTCCGGAAGAAATAATTGTGCACTTCTCATTTTCGAACTCCATCAAGGTATTGATACCCTGAAGCCACACATCAAATTTGGTTATCCTATCTTAAACAGTTTCTAAAAAAAGCTGTCCCCTTTGAAGATACCTCAAACAGAGTAAAAAAAAACAAGGGCAATGACTCCAGAAAAAATAATTGCACACTTCTCATTTTCGAACTCCATCAAGGTATTAATACCCTGAAGCCACACACCAAAATTGGTGATCCTATCTTAAATGGTTTCTGATAAAAGCTGTCCCCTTTTAAGATATCTCAACGAGAGTAAAAAAAAAACAAGGGCAATGACTCCGGAAAAAATAATTGCGTGGTTCTCATTTTCGAACTCCATCAAGGTATTGATACCCTGAAGCCACACACCGAATTTGGTTATCCTATCTTAAACGGTGTCTGAGAAAAGCTGTCCCCTTTGAAGATACCGCAGAGTAAAAAAAAAAGAAACAAGGGCAATAACTCCGGACAAAATAATTGCACGCTTCTCATTTTTTTAACTCCATCAAGGTATTGATACCCTAAAGCCACACACCGAATTTGGTTATTCTATCTTAAACAGTTTCTGAGAAAAGCTGTCCCCCTTAACTCGGACGAACGGACAGATGGAGTTCAAACCTACAGTATATCCCCCTTCCACATTTTGTGGAGGGGGTTAAAAATAAACATGGGGCAGAAAGTAACAAGTAACTTTTACTTTGAGTACCATTTATTGAGCTACTTTTTACTTTTACTTGAGTATTTTATGTATGACTTACTTGTACATGAGTACAATTTCAATTAAGTAACAGTACTTTTACTTGAGTAGGATATCAGTACTCTTTGCACCTCTGATTACAGCACATAGAAATGTCACTTGCTATTCAGAACAAAGACAGAAAAGTCACACAAATAGCAAGCAGCTTGAGCAATGGAGGTGAGGACAATTGTCTCAGACTGTGTGAGAGTGCTATGTCGCTATGTTATGGTGCTAATTGGCAAAGCATTGGAATGTAATCCTGCCTCTGATCCTTCTTTTCAACGAGTTAAAGCGAATTGCCAGATTAACACTAGGGTCAGCATTTGACCGGTATTTATCTGCTGAATCTGGTCAACGGGTCAGCTAGCATTTATTCATCTTTCAGTTGATTTTCCACACGTGCAAGTAGAGTTAAGATGCAATATCTGGCACTGTGTGTTGAATAGGTTACAAGGCAAGGAGCTGGGCTGGTTTAAAGCAGAGAACCAACCACTAATAGGCACATAGACTGTTCTACATAATAAAACACCAACTGTTTTAGGTCCTGCCAGATTCATTTTGTCTCATTGTTGAACAGTATGTCAAGTTGAGGTTTCGTTTATTCAGACAAGGTTTTTCAGGAATTGTTTATCTCCCGATATGTTTCGACTGTCAACTGCCAGTTCTGCTGACTGCCTTTGATGGTTCCTTTGAAGTTTGACTTGACTTCCATGTAATAATTCCAGCAAGATTAATTTTGTCTTCTTTCATATGTTAAGTTGAGGTTTTGTTTATTCAGACAAGGTTTTTCAGGAATTTTTTATATCACGATATAAAAACATGTTGGGAGATAAAAACAAATGTAACATGGAAGACAAGCGACACTTCAAAGGAACCATCAAAGGCAATCAAGCAGAACTCCTTTGACGGAGACTGGCAGTTGACAGTCAAAACATATGGAGAGGTAAACATTTCCTGAAAAACCTTGTCTGAATAAACAAAACCTCAACTTAACATACACCAACTGTCCAGGGTGTACTCGCCCTGTAGTTGATGAGGTCTGGCACAGGCTCCAGCAGGCCCTCATGACTCAGTCGGATAGAGAAATTACAGAAAATTAATAACTATAATCTTCCATTCTTGAAAAATCAAAGAGGGTCATTACATTTTTCAGGTTTCTCATAGGATATTTGTAATTTTATATTTTGTACCTTCAGAACTTGATAAGACCAAGAACTTGACAGCCCACAGAAAATTAGCATTTAGTTATTCATTCTTTAGCACCTGAAGTCAGCACAAACTGTCAGCTCCTTTAAAACAACATATTGATGTAACGTTTTAATAGGGCTAGGCAAAAAAGATATAATCGATTAATCGAATTTGTAGATAAACAATTTTTATTTTGCAAATTTTATTTTTATTAAAAAATAAATAAAAATTTCCCACCACAGTTTTTTCAGACTTTTTTGCGTTCCGATGCGAGCCAGCCCTCTCTTTGTTTACATGTGTTTACCCTTTGAGTAGGCTATGTGTGTGCCACAGGTATGTTTAATTTTTTATTTGCATTATGCTGAGAAGCTAAGGGAAGAGTTTATTAATTTTTTAATTGTAATGTTATATGTTATAAAATATGTAGTTATTTGATTTCTTAATCAGAAAATTTAAGCCACTGTGAAGGCGCTGTTGCACTTTTGCTTAAACCTGGGTTAAAGCTTGAAATTGTTGACAGAGCTTCATTTATTTTTTATTTTGGAATTGTTCTATGCATTTTAACTCTTGAGGACAATCACAGCAATAAAGTTGCACTTTTGACAATATATCTGATGTCTGCAGTCAATTTTAAGTGCATAAAAAAGTCGAAAGTCGAAAATCGAATCAGCACTCAAATTTTTCATTAAAAAAAAAATTTTTTTTTAGGCAAAACCGCCCAGCCCTACGTTTTAATGTTGCAGAGATTGCATTATGTACGTAAGAGACTACAAAGGTCCATAAGTGGGTCATATCACTACTGTCGAGGTTTGTAGTAGAAGAAGATACATTCTATTCTGGATTGAGTTTAGAATTTTAGTGTCTAATCCTTACATTTTAGTGCCTTTAGTTTGATTAAAAATGGGCTTGATGGTTCTCTCTAGGGGCTTTTATTTAGTTTTTAACGCTGTTTTTTAAAGTTTAAATATTGTGTCGGTGTTTGTTTGTTGGTAATGTATGCGAGAATGAAGGAAATGTATAAGGTGTATCGTGATGACTGATTAAAAACATAGGCTGACTTTGTAATGTTGTGATCCACACAATAAGCAATCCATTTAACTGTGCTTTTCATGTTATTGTTTGAGTATGTGGCCCCTTTTAGGAGAGGAGGGGCCACGTGTGAAGGAGTGAGTGATGGCCGAGCGTCCCAGGCAGGGCAGAAAAAAGGTAAAACACCCTTTTAAATTAAAAATATAGCGTTATAGATGATGTAATAGAAATCTTGATATATTGTAGACATATCGCCCAGGCCTTATATTTATTCTTGACTAGCGATGTAACCCTGAAGGTTGGGGTCATATTTAACGAAATCGTATACCACACAATCTTAAAGATAAATAAATAAAAAGGTTAAGACATGAAAAAACAACAAATATTCAAATTTTTGTTTTTGCGTATTGTAAAACTATTTTATAGGTTTCAATCAGGAGTGAAAGAGAATAAACAAACAATAAACAAACACGACTCAATTACTTTTCCCCGTTCAAAGACATTTTCTAACAATGTATAAATTAAAAAATCCAACACGAACAAGAACGACTGAGATAGAAAATAAAGCAACGCTTGAAGAATAAATAAAAACAGAGCCTAGTGAGGAACTTTTGCTTTTGAAGTAGTCCATCAAACAGATATGTTGTCAGATGTGCAGATGAATAAAACATTTTCCGCACTAACCAAAAAATCTAAATTGCCCAACACTACAGTTTCCTGGTAACCTCGAGTGGAGACGGCTCAGCCGCCTCTAAATGAACACCTCAGAGACGTCACATGCAAAGATGTCTTTGTTTCATGCTAGATATAACTGCTCTAACAATGCTTTTTTTTTACTGCTGAATTAACACATATTACTTGTTAATAATATTAATATTTATATAAGAGTAGTAACCTTTAAAAAACAGTATTACTGTATAATTGGACTCATTACTTCAGTGTTCAAACACTTATAGCATCAAAAACAATAACAAAAGAAACATAAGAAGGCATTGATCAAAAACACAGCAAGGTGCCGAAGACATGTAAAACAAAAGGGAAAGGGTTGAAAATGACCACAGAATGTCACATTGCATATCGAATCTTGGTGCTGGAAAAATACTTTTCCAATCTAAAGGTCTGAGTCTATAGTGCTTGTTTTATTTTCCTGAAATTGCAAAAACAACCTGCCTCCTTCCCGGATAAACAACAGCTTTTACATCCGCTTTGAGGTCAGTAACGCCGACCCAACTGGAAAAATAGTACGCTAATAATTTCGACCATCGTTGAGGCCGACGTGCACAGGCTGTTCCAGCTGGTTAACACCCACAAATCGGCGGGGCCAGACGGCATTCCAGGCCAGGTGATCAGAATGTGCTCGGTGCAACTGGCTGAGTCGACATCTTCAACCTCTCTCTCATCATGTGTGTGGTCCCCTCTTGCTTCAAGTCATCCATCATCGTACCAGTGGTGAAAAAAAGCAAGGAAACATGCTTAAATAGGAGCCCTCACTCCAATAGTGAGCAAACGCTTTGAGAAGCATCTCAAAGGACTGATCTGCAGCTCTTTGCCGCCCACCCTGGACCCCCACCAACAGATCCACAGATGGCCGTAACGCTCCACACTGCCCCCACACACCTGGAGAAAGGGAATACCCTGGGGAGAAAGCGGTTTGTGGATTACAGCTCCACATTCAATACCATTGTCCCCTCCAGAGTAGACGCAAAGCTCAGGGATTTAGGAATAAACCCCCGCCTGTGCTGCTGTATCCAGGACCTCCTGTCAGGTTGATGCCAAGTGGTGAGGATGGGCTCTAAAACCTCTGTCCCTTTCACTCCCCCACAAGGCTGTGTCCTAAGCCCACTCACAACAACACCACCACACACAGCTCTAACCTGCTGGTCAAGTTCGATTACTGAACTTGACCACCTTGAGCTGGGTGGTATGACCAAAAATGTATGACGGTATTTTTCAAAATTCTAAAGGTTTCACGGTATATGACGGCAAGTGTTCACAGCATTTTCTACAGGTTGAGAGAATAATTACTGCAGTAGATTGACTTAGGATGGTCTATTTTACTGTCATGATGAGTGAATATTGTAAAAAGTAAATAATAACAAGAATATAATCAGAAGTTTATTATTTAATAATAATATTACAATATACAAATATACAAAAACATAAGGTGTTTCCTCACGTGCGACAACTTTAGAATTGATTGTGAATTAAAAATGGAAACCGGCGTGGGACGCACGTGCGTCCTCGTTTATAAGTCGTACATTTTTTTTTTAGGTACGACTTATACTAGTCGTATACTAGGTACAACTTATACTAGCATTTATTATAATACGGCTTATACTACGTAGTGTGCTGACTAGGTAAGCACACTACGCCAGCTGTAGCGTGCTAACCTAGCCACACTTTTACAAATGAGGTCTCAAAACTGAAACTTATTTTTACTAAGGCAGTCTCAGAGGTAGCTTTCAGTGTCAGATTGGTCCTGTTTTCAACTTGCAATGATGATTGTCTTTAGTTTATTATGTTATTACTATATGAAATGTTACAGTTAATGTGGTGTTACAGGGAGTTCTGACATTCACCAGGAACTTGGAGTAGTTTTTGTCTTGTATTTTAGCTGGGAAACACTACAATACCTGCTGCAACCCTGAATAGGAGAAGCAGGAATAAAGGATTGAACAAGAGTATCAAGAATAATCAACAGCTGTCTGGACATTTAGGATGATGTAATATTATACAATAAGATAAGTTGACATCTGCTTTCTACGCTGACTGCAAGCAGATGGTTTGAAATGAAACGAGTCTCTTTCACTTACTCACACAATAAAAGCACACAGAGTGAAACGGCCGGTGCTCTGACTTTTCTCAGTGAACTGGCCCATAAATTTGGGCCACTGACTTAATGTCATTGAAATAAAAGCCAAATGTTAGTGTAAAGAGTATGGGAGGAACCATCAAAGAGATAGATGGCTTAATAATGGAGCTGCCAACTGTGTGGCCCTTATCTCCTTGGTGTCTGTCTTCGTATCAGCTCACCATTTGGTTTCCATCTACTTTTAATATAAGAGTTATCACCACATAGGCACAGGTGAAGGCAGCATTCATTCATTTTAGCCTGAAACTGAATTATCATTTAAGCAACAGTTTTGTGGACACAGCAAAACAAAATAAATAAAGTGAAATGAAATGAAATTGGCTGTTTATGTGTGTTTGTGTGTACATTTTAGTAATCCTACATTAGCATATTGTGCTATAACTAACTTCTGTCAAAAATGCAAGAAGAATACAGCTTTTATACAGGCTAAAGAAGAGGATTATTATACAACTGTACAAACTTGTTACAGGTCAGTGTGGGAAATTCATCTTGAGCTGCAGCAACCGAAGGTGCCATAATTTACCTAAATTTGACAAATATTAATGTTGTCCACAAATGAAATCAAACCAAAACAAGAAAAACATTTCAGAAATTCTTGCCAATAGTTGTGAACTAATAAAACGTAGACAAAAAGACTAAATTCAATAAAGTTAGTTTGAAAGGATGGAAGATCATAAACAAGCCATTCAGACATAATCTCTGCTTGGAAATTAGAAATTACATTCAACCCCTAAAGTTCATGAAAATATAGTTGACGTAAAACAAAACTAAAGCTGAATATATTCAGAATACAAATTTTCTTGTCAATTACATTAAAACTTGCACCATTTTAGTGCAAGAACATATAATATATGCAAGAAAATCTTCTTGCAATTGCAGAATAAAAGTAAAAGTACAATAAAATAACTGCTCCCTATTGACAAATATAACATTTTATTTATAAAAAATAATGCATTTAAGCTTCTATTGGCTTCAAAAGTTTGTGCAACAGTCATGAACCTCACCGCATCACTTTTCCTACCTTATCCAAAGCTAATTATGAGCATTTGGTTCACAGAGATGTTCAGTGGCTGTGCCCGTTCTGTCATCCCACCAGGGGTGATGGTCGGTAAAACACAGTTCTGCCTCCAACAGCTGATTTCACTGGCAAATGTAGGCTGACTTGCTATAAAAAGAAATTAGAAAACAGAATTTGTTCCCTGGAAACAACACAGGCAGTGTCCGGTGCAGATTGCAGACAAAATGCTAGTGTTAATCTGCATTAACAAGTTTTACACAGCTACATTTTTGGCCAGACAAAGGCAGGGTTGGGGTCAATTACATTTTTCAGTGACAATTATGTTTTTAATGTGACCAGCACTTTTCCCCAATTACAATTAAATTAAAACAATTTTTTTTATCCTCAAAACGTCAATTTCAATTACGCACTCAATTATTAAAGTTCAATTAGCATCTTTCATGATAACGGGTCCTAAATCAGCTGTAAAATACACTAAAAACAAATATCTATTATCCTTCCTTGGTTTCCTTGTTAGGCTTCTTAATCAATGAAAAAATAGGTTTTAATATGTTTTATTTGGGAATCTGAGCCTTTTCTGTCAGTAAATCCCTCAATTTATATATTTTCTTTTTAATGGTAAAATGTCGGAAAGCTTGATATGACATATTTTAATAATTAACTACATATGTGTAGAACTGTACATTGAACTGTAACATGGTTCCCCAGTTTTGCGTTAAATTATAATTGACAATTTTTAACGAATTTTCATGGCAACTACAATTACAGAGTCAATTATCTAAACTCAATTACAATTTAATTATGATTACAACAGCAGCAGTTATTCAAAATTACACTTAGAATTTTATAATAATTGTAATTATAATCAATTGTAATTAAATTCCAACACCATTTTGGCTTTTAGGTGTTTTGATTAAGTATTATATTTGGACAGCTGTGTTTTATTAAGTTGAAATCACTGGAAATTTAATTGTACACACAAAATTTAATGTAGACACACTGTGCAAGTGAGTAAGTCAAGCCACGCCCACAAGCCACATTTAAAGTGCGACTTAACGCAAAAATAGTTTCTCTGTCAGCTTGGAAGATGGGAGAAAATGGCTAAAAAAAAAGGTAGTTGGATTTAAAAAGCTTTTTTAAGCCAATAGGTCAAGCAAAACCTGAGGTTTAGAAGTCTGAGCTTGTTTCTGTGGAAATCACGGCAGCACAGCAGCAGTTAGCTTAGCGACTAGCAGCACCTGTCGCGATGATGCTAATGCAGGAGAACCTGCCTTTAACAGGACACAGGAGGAGAACTATCCAGGTGGACTTATAATGAGCTGCTACTCCTGGCTTATGGAAGACAATGCAGGCCTCGGCTGTGAACAGGGTTGGAGTCAATTATAATTGTAATCGCCTGATTGATAATTAATTACAATTATGGCGTAATTCTAATTGAAATTGTACTTGAAAAAATGTGTTGCTGTTGTAATTGTAATCGGCATGAAAATTCAATAAAAACTCTATGGCTTACACATATCACATAACACTCACTGGTCAAGACCAGCCTTGTACCTGTCTACAGAATACCTGTCTGACCAACAAGGTCTCTTTAACAAGGAATGTATCACTTACTCAAGCCTCACAATGGGCCTTTATAGGTTCACACAAGCACAACCTGGCCCGGCCTTGGCTGCAATTATTCAACTGGCGTCCTTGTCTGCTCTACCTCCTAAAAGGTGGGTTAATCCCAACATGTTAATCAGGGTTGATGTTGCATTCTATAGGCGTGCATTCCTCAGATGCCATGGTGCATAATAGCTTGTGAATCTTCACACCCACACAGGCAGAAGGTATTACAGTTGTTCAGCATGAATCATGATCTGTTGTACCTCGTAAAGGGCTTTTTTTTTTTTTTTGGTCATGGATTGGCTGTTATGAGCTAGGTCAGGGGTCTGCAACCAGCAGCTCTGGAGCCTCATGTGGCTCTTTGACTCTCATGCAAGGGCTCCCTATAGCTTTAAAAAAAAAAAAAACTATTGAAATAAATAGTTATTTTTTTACAGAGGCTATTATTAATCATGATATAACAGTTTGTTAACCTTAAAATAAATCACGTAGTGCAATGACTCAGCACCTTCCTACTTCACTTCCTGCAACATCTACAGACCATCAACTTTCCTGCACCTGTGGCTAACTTTAAGCTTTAAATCCCTGGTAAGATAAATAACCAACAAAATTATAATTCCTAATTATAGGAAATCAGAGAGTTATTTATTAACCATAACTTTATGTAACTCATTATCAGATAAATGAAACAAGATTTAGCAGCAGTAAAAACACTAATGAAGTTATTTTTGCTTTTCATGTGCTTTTTTTTCAGAAAATAATTTAATGTCAAATGAAGAAATAAATGAATGACATACAATAACACTAATAGAGTGACCCACATGCACTAATATATTCCATAAAGCTCATGAACTCTGAGTCAGCAGCTATTGTCGCCTTTTTAAATGTGTAATGTTGATGTACTCACATTTATTTGTGTTTGTAAAGAACCTGTTTACACTAAGTTGTGATTTTTTTTTTGATTATTTATTTATTTGAATAGTTTTTATTTATCGTGATTTTTATTGTTATCGTTATAAATACCAGAAACTGTCGGGATTTTTTTTTTTTGTTTTTGTCAATATCGCCCATCCCTAATGTGGCATTTATTGTAAATGTGACAATGGTCTGTTTTTAATTATATATTATGCATTTTATAAATTGTATTTTTATTAAGTACAACACGGTCAACGTTGGTTGTCGTAAAGCGCTTTAACATTAAAATTTGATTGATTGATTAATTAAAAAATATATTCCGTGATATTTTTGTGTCTCTCTTACTGCCGGAATAACAGCCAGCGTTTGTTCCAGGACCTGATGATTTACAAATTAAGCACTTCCGACACGCCACACTGCACTCACTGCAACACAGAAAACACAGCTGCACTCCCCAACAGCTCCACAGCAGCGCACCGAGTGTTCCCCGCACGATACACACAGCCGATGTACACATGGTGGCACGGGACGCACACACACACAGACACACGTCTATTTGTATTCCAGCCCTCAGGTGGTCAGAAGCATCTGTTCTTTACTCCTTTAATGTCACATCATAGATTTATTTCAAATGTCTCCAACTCACAGGAAAGTGATAAGTCTTTGAAGGACAAGCTCTGTCGTGGTAAACGCACACCCAATCCATCATGTCCGTCGACTGTCAATGGCAACAATCTATGGGCACTGATCTGTGTGAACGCATACGCCACAGTGTTTTAAATAGAGTAATTGTGTGACTAAACTGCCTCTGCTGTCTTTATCAGAAGTGTGAACCCACTCTCTATGATAAGATGTAATGACACTCCAGAAAATGATTGAATGCAACAAATTAAATTAATACTGAGTAGTAGGAGAGAAAGTAGCTGCATTGATTGATTAAAAAGCAGATTCTCTGTTTTAGGTAAAGCAAAGTTTTTAAAAAGGAAAGCCTTAGACTTTAGAGAGATAGAACAAATTTTCTATTCGTGAATTTGCACAATACGATTTTTCTGGTCAGTGCCACAGGGGACTCAACTCATTGGCTGCCAGCCATTTTCAGAACAGCTACCCCCCTCACTGCCAGCCATTTTACAGCAGTTTGACTGATTTTAAAGACCCAATGAAATATTCTGTATTCACAATCTGAAGTTTCATACAAAAAAAGGCTTTTTCAGAAAAATCCTGTCAGTGACTGAGGCTATTTTTTTTTTTTGCTTCAGTGACACCCCAAACATCTGAACATTGGTTTCCTTCTATAAAACTACAAAAACAACACTGGCCACGGTTACATGTTTTTTATTTATTATTAAGAATTACTTCTTCCGAATTAAATCATTCGAAATTAAAGTGTTTTGCTTTGTGTTTACATGGAAATAGTAATTACTGAATTGAGGTTTACATGGAAAACCAGTTTATTCGGCTTTATTCAATTCCGCTTTAGGTCTGGGGGTTGGGAAGGGTTTTGATTGGACAGGGGGAGAACATGACGTATAACATCTATTGGCAAAAACGCACAAAAAAAACTTTTATTGTCGGCTGTAACACAGAAGACCACACATGAGAACTGTTTTCACCATTATTTTGATTGTAGTTTTGAAGCAACAGCTTGACATTAACACTTTGGTCCATGGCGTAGAATAAAGACAGGAACTGATCACCAGTAAATAAAGCCCAGGAATAAATATTTGCTCCCTGGTAAAGTTAGTAGCTCTAACAACCGTTACAATGATAAACTTGGTGATATTACAGCCTGTGAATGCAGTACGGGCACGCATTTACTCCGTCTCCGGGTATCACCCGTCCGGTGAAGCCTGTTCCGTTTACTGAAGACGTGTGTGTGTGTAATAAGTCCGTGTTTGTGTGAAAGTCCGCATGTCGATGCTTCAGTCCATCCAATCTTTTCATTATGTCCATATCTTCTAAGGCTCTTACTAAATAAATAGTCTCAGCTTGAGTCTGGGCGGCCATCACCATGTCGTCACCAACGCCTCATTGCGCATGCACAGAACGACCGTTGTTAACTTAAAGGGGAATTAAGTGTATAGATTAATTATCTAATTCGGAATTAAAATCGGAATAAACCAGCCACCAAATTTGGATTTAAGTTTAATTTGGAATTAAAGTAGCATTAGGAATTAAGGTCAGTTTAAAAAGGAATTAACTTGTGTTCTGCTTTAAAAAGGAATTAAAGCTCCCATGTAAACGTGGCCACTGAGATGTGGCTTTTGATGCAAAATTATTCAACATCATTTATTCACCTAGAAATGCTTTGTGAGATTGTGTTTGTATGCCTACAACATTCAATATAGGCCTATATCTTGCATAAATGTATTCATTTCATATAATTATACTTATTTTGGATTCATGTTGATTTCTGAGTGAGAATAGTTGCTCACACTTACCTTCCAATGTGACGTTCTTTTAGTTTCACTTTTGTTCCTCGTAGCCTGGTAGCCTCTTATTCTTTGGTTTACATTCAAACCTTGTAATATTTGAGATTATATCAGCGGTTAGAGGCACAGGGGAAAGTGTTAGAAATGTGCTTTTACTAGTCCGTTTTCAGAAACGTGGAGTTCTTTCACCACTGCAGACGTCACTAACTTTCGTCGACATTGGATTATTAAGTCACCAAGTGGAAGTGTGTCAAACTGTCAAAACAACGTAAGGGTCTTTCCTTAACTCCTTTAGGGAGTCTCCTAACACCCTTCCTTAACCCCGTGACGTCACCCATCTAGGTTCAACCTGCCAGCTGAGTAATTTGACTTAATAAAATTGTGTTTTTTCTACTACAGGGATCTGATGTTAAAAGCATTCCTGTGTACTTGTCCTTGAGGGGCATCTGATGCAGTCGTGGCTTTTAGCTCTGGTTGCCCTCTCTGCATTCCTGCTGTTGTTTCAACCAGAGCAATGGCCTTGGCAGGGAAATATCCCCCAGGGCAATCCAGTCAGCTACTATCCCTTTTATATAGTAAATGCTTGTACACTTTGCACTTTCATTTCATCAGAATACTGTATATCTAAGACTGTTCACGTTAGAATTGTTTTATTTACTTATTCTTTTATTAAATTTCTTCTGCGTGTTACATGATTGACAATCCATGTTGAGATCACACACTTCTATTGGAAAGGAAAACCTGTTGGTATAAAATCTGGACAGTGATGCATTGATGCAAAGACTGGATTGTGTCATTGGTATTTAAAGGAACAGCACAAAGTTAAAATCATTTGGAAAATGATGAAAGTAATGTGACTTCAGTAGCTGAAAAAAATGCACGTCTGGGTTTTTTTTTTTTTCTTGTATTGCAGGAGGAAAAAACAAGGTAAAAGTATTTAATCTTTATAGCCTTCCTCATGGAGAGCTGGTGATGGTTTAGTTTTGTGGTTTTGCAACAAAAACAAAACATACATATTTGTATAGATTGCACTACATGTAGTGTCAACCTAGATATACAGACATGGAAAAAAAAAAGTAAACGTAAAAAGGTAAATCGGGGTATGTATTGAACCGTGGGCTGACTATACTGTTGCATTCATAGTGTAAACAGACAAGTTTGTTCTCCAAAATTATTCGATCACACATCACCGCTTGTTTTTATCAATTCTCTTCTTCCCTGAGCTCCTTACCACCTTCTCTCTTTCTTTAGCTCAAGTACTTTTCTACACCGTTGGCAAGAAGACAAACCCCTCTTTGACTTGTTGTATTACTAATCAGCTATTAGATTATGACACCTGGGAGTTTAAGTGAGTAGCATTGAATTTCTATTTGCTTCACAACTTGTTTGATGGTCAGATGTATTTGGCATTTGATCATTTTCCTGCAAATAGATATTGCTCTGCATGCATGACTCAAAGATACAAGTGGAGAGTAAAAGCTGACCAAGGAACTCTGCAAAGTAAATCAGAGTTTATGACATTTTCATTAACATTACCTTTGAATCCTTGGCTCCTACCATGCCTAGTGGATGCTTTTCCCTGGACAGGCATGTGCCTCCACCAAAGAGGTTAAAGTTTTTGCCGTAATTGATTTATTATTTTGTCTGTGAACAGTCTAATTCAAAAACTAATGGACGTATTTTGATGAAACACACATGTGCTTTTTATGCTGTTCTGAGAAGTAGTGAAAGCAGTGACTCCTAAAACAATAATTTTCAGACAAATAAGCCATAAATTATACATATATCTATATAGGCGATATTCAAATTTTTATATCCTCAAAATAGAAAACTTGATATATCTTGAATATTGATTACTGCCCAGCTCTACTGTGTTTCTATATTTACCTAGTTTGGGTATTGTAAGGTGCCTTGTGACCTTTTCTGATGTGTGCAGTCTAAATAAATGTACCTACTGACTGCGTGCAACTGGTTCGAGCTATTTTTTTAACCACTCTAAGACATTAACATGGTCTTAAAGCCAGGGCTCAATACCACTGGGTATTTGTTGATTGTAGTTAACTAAATCAGAAAATTATAAAAGCATATAGTAACAGTAAACAGGCACATTGCACCCATGGGGGAAGTGACACCAGCACTTTCACAAAAACTAAAATTCATCCCTTTCAATTTTTACATTTTAGAGGGATTCATTGTTGAAAACGTATTGGTCCAGTCAGATTGATTGAATGGTGATAAGCCAATCACAGCCAGCCATTTGACGAGGTTACAGTTCCGAAAAGGTCAACAAGAGTTAACAGCGATGAGTAAAGTGACAAAAAATGAGTAACAGGTGGCAAAAAATTGTCCAAAAGTGGCAAAAGTGTGGCAAGAAAAGAGGGAAAAGTGAGTAAAATGGGCCAAAAGCAAAAATACAAGAAAGAGGAAACAGCAAGGTGGTATGTAATGGCAAATGAACAAAAAGACAGGAAAAAAGGAAACAAGTGTTATTTATTGTGCAAAAGTTAGCTTTATTTGGATGAAGAGTGGTAAAAATAAAAAAATAGTTAAAGAATCAACAAAAATTGGATAAGTGTAAAAATGAAGTTGCAAAAATGGAAAAAAAAAATTAGGAAAAATGAATATTTATTGGCAAAAGGAGCTAAAATCTGAAAAAACTAAAAAAGTGTCAAATTTTTGGGAAAAGGGCCAAAAATGGGACAAAGGAAGTTGCAAAATGGCCAAAGAAAATGGTAAAAAAAAGGGTTACAAAGTTTCCCTTTTTAAAGGTTTTCTAAATATATTAAATTAAGACAAAGAGCCACATGTTGAATGTCACTAACTTTATCATGGTTTTAGTAAATTAATCTAATAAACTCAAGTGGGAGTCGACGGTTGCCCTACCCTTTAGAACATCCTCACTTTTAAAATTGCTGCTGCAACCCTGGTAGCTAACTGTATTAGGGAATGGGAATTTATTGATTAAAAATGTATTGAATGATGCTACTTTAAACTGAAAAATAAGGTTCAACTGATTTTGATTTAATGTAAGAAGCTTTTATAGCATTGTGGTGAAAAAAATGTGTGTTTTTTTTTTTTTGTTTGTCATTCAGCCTGCAGTGAGGTGCATTCGTGCGTTTGCAATGAGGACGAAAAAGAGGGAAGAGGATGACAGGTTTATCAGCGCCACCTGAGTCACTCCCTAAGGAGCAGGAACTCTCACAGCCTCAAGCCTCATCTCACTCACATAGCTGTTGGTCACATTTACTGTGACAGCCTCTCTCTGATGCTCTGCTTTCACCTCTTACACACGTCTACTGCTTTGCTGCATTCCATCCACATTCATGGTACCTCTAAAGTGTACTTTATAGGGAGTAAATTAACCAAAAGCTTAAAACAAACCTCATTTGAGTGATGATAAACCGGTACATATATACTGTATATATTATATTATTTTGGTCCTTTCTTTAAGACTTCTTGCTCAATAACTACCACTTGTTTCCTTTTTCCCTACATTTAGCCTCTTTTTGTTCCACAACTTTCTCACTATTGTTTGCGCTGCATTAATTAAGAAAAAAAAGTGTCAAAACATTTCTTACCTTTCTAAATTACTGCTAGTTTTCCTTTAATTAAAGTTAAAATGTAGTATTTAAGGAGTGTATATCAACCCAGTAGCCCTTCAAATTATTCAGTAGCTTTAAAGTAGCGCACAGTTTCAGAAAGGTTGGTGAGCCCTGGCATTGGCGGACCGAACCACAAAATGTCCTGTTTTTATTCACTAAAACGTCTCTGAATGCAATAAACCTTTAAAGTCAGCTCAGACATCTCCGTTTTCCTGTTTTCGGTGAGTGACTAGAATCTGTTTAGCAAGGAAAGCACATGTGCAAGCACAATAATAGCATTTCCTATTTGCCGTTTCTCTCAGTTATTTGCTCTAACTTAGAACGTCACATGATTAGGGCATTTTGTCCCATTGAGTATCTCTGATAGTGACAAACTACAGAAGAAAAGTTATCAATCACTCACACTCACAGCTTTATGCAGGGTCTGAATCAAGCCAGACAAAAGCTCAGACTTAACAAAAACCTGAGAGGTTCAATTTGTGCTGCTTGATAACTATTCATTTCATGTGAAAATGAAGCAGAGTGTGAGTGAATGCCAGTGGTTGGTTAAAAAAAATGTGTTTTCTGTCAAAACAAGGTCTGGGTTGCTACATAATGCGTCCATTATTAAAACGCTACAAGATGTATAGTCGAGTGTATAATTGGTATCGCGAGGGGAAGTAGGTGTCCGGAAAAACAACCCGACAATATACGTAGAGTTGGCAGGGGTGGCAGTTTACGGTTTTCCCAAATTAATTTGAAAAAACACAATTCTTCAAGTAATTTATATAAATAATAATATAAATTAATTCTAACATATTACTGTTCGTTTCATGTCACAAATGATCGTTCTACTTCAGGTGTGTAGTACAAGTTTTCGGTGAAATGGAACTAAACTTTTGAGAGTTTAGGTTGGTTCTTCACAACATAAATGGTGAAGCAACACTGCACCCAGCAGTTCATGTGTGGTACTGCAGCAACAAAGAAGCAGAAAGCAGCCGCAGGCCTGATTTCATAATGTATTTACAAATTCAAACGACGCGTCGACGCAAATTTTTGTAGTCAACAAAATCAATTATGTAACTAATCGTTTTTACATGTTACACACATTGTGGTTGGCACAAATCTTGAGATGGTCTATATCAGTGGTTCTCAAACTTTTTTGCCCAAGTACCCCTTTTCTCTTATTTCTGAAGCACCCCCTTTGTCTGACTACGTCATTTTGCTTTGAAAACTATTTTAAAACATCAAAAAAAAGCATAATGATGGAATGAACGAGTGATAACACATTTTAAAAATCTCATTTAGGAAAGTAAGAGGAAAAAACACAACAGTATTTAATGGAGTGGTTCCTAACTTTTCTTTGGATTGTGACCCTATTTTAAAATCAAGAATTTATGGCGAATTAGTTTTTGATCATGTTTGAGCTCAAACATTTTATTTTTTTATTTATTTTATTTTTTTACTGCATTTTTAGTTGAACTCAATGTATATTTTACAAATAGAAAGTAAAGAAATACAGTTGTTTAAGATTGTGTGTTTTAATAATGAAAAAATTTGATAAAAATTTTTCAGAAATTTCAGGCGACCCCATTAAACCTCCAGATGACTCCACATGGGGTCCCAACCCTAATGTTGAAAAACACTGATTTAGAGGCTTTTGAATAGATTTATTTCTATAGTTTTGATCTCTCTCCCTCCCTCGTACCCCCTATAGTGCCATAGCGTACCCCCATTTGAGAAACACTGGTCTATATTTTAATTTTAATTTTTATTGTGCCCCCGACTGGCAAGAATATCAAACACCGCCTATGCCAACTGTATTTATCATTATTTCTTATTTTTTTTATATTCCTTTTAAGTGTATTTTTCCAACTCCAATTTATTTTCCTTTTTTATTCCTTTTTTTGTTATCGTGAGCCCAATTATCGCCTATGGTATCGCCTATGGTAACGGTTGTTACTGGACCTTTTTCCTGCGACAATTGGTTGTGGGTCCAATCCTGCTAATGTTCTAGTGCAGACATCTCCGACTCATGCCTACGAGCCAAATTCATCTTGTCTAAGCCTCTAGTCTGGCCTGCCAGATGCTTTTGCATATTAAAATTTAAGTAGCATACACCCTTTTGTTCAGTGCCAGATATCTCGACCTGAATAGTTTGCATCTCAGTAGCTTCTTTGTGATCCCTGAGCAGCATTTTACACATTAAATGGATGGAATTTCAAATATTTCTTTGGGGAAAAAAAAGAAGATTTTTCTGATCAAACTGTGCAGTGAGTAAAATGAGGATGACACTCCTGCAGTAGTGTGACATCTTATACTGTATGTGCGTCACTGCTTTCAGTAAACACTCCTCTACCACTGTTAGACCTACGTAATCAAAAGTCCATCACCAGGACAACAAAGTCCTGTAATGACATGATTACTGTATGTTTGTGCTACAGCTATACTGTAAATAGATATAAATAAGTAAACATGCTTATTAACAAAACACACACAAGCATAAAGCGCATCATTATCCAGGGTGAAAAATACATAGGTATGACATCTATTATACATATACAAGAAAATCACTGTTACGTTCCATGTATAGATGGAGGGAACTGGAAAAAACACTATCTTCACGAATCCTATAAGTTATAAGTTGTGCGTATTTCTCACAAATGTGGTAAGTGTGGCACTATTGGCAAGAAAAAAGAAAATCAACATTCTGAAATTTCAGGAAGTTTGAAGAGGATTTTTTTCTTTTTATTTATATGTATTTGTAAAATCACGTCTGACTGAATGTCTAGCAAAAAGTGTAGCAAATAACAAATACATCAAAGATTGTTCATAATCTCATTCGTTTGGTACGGCAGATGCGTCCGGTGCCGCAGAAGACGCATTTGGTGTGAACGCAGCACAATACTGGGTGCATGTGCTGCTCCAAGCGCCGGCGCGCGCTCATACTGCTCCGTGTGCGCGCATGATTTTCCGCGGCATACCTCAACAGGTGAGTGCAATCACAGAGATGGAAAGTCACCCTATGAACAGTCTTTGGCTGTATACAACGGAGCTGAGAACACCTGAAACGTGCACTGCATAATACGTCAATACTCATGGGAAAAGAACTGAAAGCAACTGAAGGGCTACTGGTGAGCTCATTATGACTGGACAGTTAAAATGTGAATTCATCATTGTATAATTCATTTGCTGGGTTAATTAAGTTGTTTATATGAGAAAAGGAAAACAGTTTAAAATTCGCTTAAAACCTTGTTTATGTATTTAAGGGCTAAAATAAGTTAGTATTTAAAATATAGCAAATTTCTCTGATAATCATAATTTCTCTAATAATATTGAGTGAAAATATTTAATGTATGTATGAAAATAGTATATTGTAAAAGTGTTTTTCTTGAGAAATTGTTAAATTAAAATTGAAATTGTAATATCAATAATTGATATAAACATAAGGAAAATGGTTTCAGGTTATAAAAGTAAACCTAGTTTCCTGTTTGGTTCATGGCTACATATACAGATTACTTCCCTGCATTGATTTAGTAAAGCTGTGACAAAAGCTGTAGGACAACATTAAAACAGAGAAACAGCGAGAGGGAAAATGGAGCACTTTCTTGTACGGTCGCCCGTGGCTCAGGTGATATTGTACATGATACGAGTGATATAAAGGCTATTTTGCACAATAGGTGTGCCTTGGGCACAAAAAGTTTGGGAACCACTGATATACAGCACACCAGGATGAAACTGAAATGTGTTTTCGTCACTCTGTTGCTTTGTAACATGTGCAATGACAAATAAACTCATCACCATCACCTATGGTCAAATTAAAAATGAGTCAGCATAAGGAAACACAATGTAGCCTACAATGACTGTTTAAGGATTTTATTGATAAGGCCAAGATAGGAAAGTGCAAGTCATCTGATTGTGTCTGCAAGGATCAAAACATTTCAGGCAACGTTGCGCGGTTTGATCCACAGATTAAATTGTCGCCTTGATGAGAGTAAGAATATTATCATCATGAACCTGACGACTAAGTCTGTAGCAGTCTGAACTGTAGAGACATTGGTACGGACGTTTGTTGTAAATAGTGGTGCTTTTCTTTAAATTCTGGACTAAAAGTCTGCAATAAAAGATTAATGATGATGATGATAGTGAAATGATGGAACTAAACCCTCATGTTTTAGGACCATATCACACATTTTCATGGTATCTTTCCAGTAAAATGGCTCAGTGAGTGTTTAGCAACGCAGTAAGTCAACTTTCTTGCGATGTAATCTTGCGTGATTTCAGTACAAACTTACCAGCTGTCGTAAGTTACATGAAATCTATAAATATAAAATAAATAACAGTAGTTGACTAATAATGGTAATTAGCATGTTTGGTATGATTTTAGGATTTTAATATCCAGTTAACTCATTTAAATAGGAAAAACTGGGGTGGAAATAGGTAAAACTGAAATTCTTCCAACCTACCAAATGCAAATTTTCCTTATATTTTGTTTATATATAAGCAAAAATCCTGAAATCCTCGATCAAGTTTGGCTGTAAAATGAGGAGAAGTCTTGCTTTTCAGAGTCGCTTTTACGTCAACGGACAGAAAACAAGCTGAAGGATGAATTACAAATTGCAAAAAGAAAGTTCCTTTTTCCTTTTCTTTATTGAAACCTTTAAAGATGTAACTTTTTATACATTTTCAGTGCCTGCCAATTAGTCTCTGCTGCTGTTTTACAGCTAAAATAATCCCCAAAGTCTGCACAACTGCTTTCAGCCCATGTTAGACTTTTTTTTTTCCTTGTTAAAATAGAGTTGAATCAGAATGCATGAAAAGCAGACTAAATTCTTCTACACTTTTTGCAGGTCTAACAATGAAATATCCTTCTATTCTCCTCTTTTCTACCAACTATAGTTGCAGATTTGACAAAGCAGTGATAGCCAGATGCAGAAGTGGAAGAGTTAACTTCAAGCACCGTCAGTTTGTCATTGAGCAACTTGGAAAGATCCAAATCCCTGCAAATCATAGATTATTCATCTCTTTAAAACTAGCACAGGTGCTGCCTGCTGGCTCCCTTTGCACTTATGTCCATGATGGGTGACTGTCAGACTTCAGCTCTCTTACCTCAGAGATGGAGAAAGAGACAAACACTATAAGACTGTAAATGGACAACGAAAGCAGAGCCTCTGATTTTCCTTCAGTACAGAACATTTTCTGTTATTGTTGAAAATGAACGACTATCACGGTAAAGACTTTGTTAAATAGAAATGACATTTTTCCAAGTAAACTGCTGGTTAGAGACGGAAAGCTAAAATCTTGCACAAAATCTTGCTGTGAAATATCACGATACATAATCTCACGAATAGAAAAAATTATATGGATTAAACTCTTACCTACATGTTTTGGGACAATATCAGTTTTTAGAAATAAGCTCCCACTAAATGTGAGTAAATTTCTGTTCTGGCGGTTGAACTTCTATATAATAAATGCTTGATATAATTTATGTTTTCTTTAAATAGTAATGACTTTCATTGATCATTTGGTAACAAAAAGTAATATCTAGACAAGATAAAATGTATAGATTTAAAAAAAAAAATATATATATATATATATATATATATATATATATATACAGATTTCTAACCTTCATTTTGAACCACTGTTTTTTGGTAGTTCAAAAGAAAATTATGGTTCAATGCACTGTACTGTAACTGTACATGTTGACACTAAAATATAAAAGTGGCAGGAATAAATGTTGAGTGGTTTAAAAAAAAAAAAAATGTATTTACTAAAGAAAAGGTTCATTTCTAAAGTCTAGCAAATGTAGCAAAGTTGCATCCCCTTCTGCACATCTGAAGAATAGAACCATGAAATTAATAACTATAGTTAACTTAATATTAACCCGTGGTTGGCACGACTGCGGGGCAGGTAATATCATCTGATTAGGGAAAGTCGAAGAGGACAAACCTTATTGGGTAAAATGTGAAGTGTAAAATCGGAGGCTGTAAAAAGTAAAACCCATGAAGAGAAAACCCCTGAAATAATAACCTTGTATTCTAACAGCAACAACTGAACCGGCATCTGGTTTAAACACAAATACATACACACGAAGACGGCCAGATCATGTGACAAGATCTCACATTACTGTGTAGAAAAAAATCTGTGTGTAGTTCTACCTTTTCCAGCCTGAGGAGGAGGAGAGGAAGATAATGATCACAGCTATAAAACCACCACAGGGAGCACACATGCACTCGCACACTTCAGTGCTTGATTAAATCAAAATGAAATGATGGTTGCATTACTCCACACTAATTAATGTGCAATCCAATTTCACACACATTTGTCATCGGGTTCTCACAGGAACAGCTCATTTTCCAGTAATTAATAATGTGGTTTATTTTTGTTATGTGTGGGTTTTTTCGACTTTGTTTTTATTTTTAAATAAACTGGATTATTTTACAACTCGCCTTTACCAGAAGCTGTTGAAATTAAATATGATACACAATTGTCCTATTAACCCATACAAAGATTGTCATTTTAAGCCAATGAAAAGTCATTTTACTTTTGTTACTTGTAGTCAAACATAACACCAAAAATAACTTTCTTTTAACTTGTAGGTGTTTTCACCTGTAGTTCTGCTCCAATCTGCACCTACACGCATTAAAATGTCTGTATAATAGACTGACAAATTGTCTCATTTTTGTTATCGTGAGGTATTAAGTGCACCAGTCTGAAGTGAATAGTTAAAAGTTGTGTGAAAACACCATTTTAAGATGGACTCTTCATGCACATTAAAATGCATTTAATAAAACCCTGCCATATATGATATTCCTAATATTCCTGCACAGACACGAAAAGGCTGATTGTGGATAAACAGGTGAGCGATAAATAAATCTTGAGTAATTCCTTCTGTTTTAAAATTAAAAAAAATATTTTGCTTATGAACTTGCTGGGATACATGAATTATGTGTATAAATGACAGTGTGTACGTCACTTCCAGCCTTCTAATTTGTTAAAAAAATTTAAAAAAAAGGCCACTTTTTTATTTTTATTTTTTTATTTCATTACTATTATGTATTTAATTATTTATTGTTTAAGGGATTGTTCAATATCTCTATCACAAGGAGAATGGACTCATGGGATAAAAAGGAGGGTTAAAGTGTGCATATATAACTGTTTGCAAACTATAAATTAGACTGTAATCACTTAACCACACACAAAAAATTATGATTATAATAATATTTTGGCAAGTTTGACATTAACATGTCAGAAAGGTTTAGTTTGGTTTGAAATTGCAAATGAACTCAATTTGAAAAAAAAAGATTATTATAGAGGGGTAATGTATCATTTTTAAGATGCATCACAATACAGATGTGGACGAGTTTTTATCATAGCAGTGAGATAACGTATGTATTTGTAGAGTTGTGATTTTGCTTCTTCATTGTCTATCCACGCCAGGTCAATGAAGCAGTAAAATGTCAAATGTATTGTGGGAGAGCAAAGTTAACTATGTATTATGGATAAACAAGATCAAGTGATTGTGACAGTAAAACAGCATTGAAAATAGTATGTTAAAAGTGGATATCTGGACACATATCACGTTTTGATATCTGTTGAAGACGCTGGAGCTTGTTGCATAAAAAAGGAGTAAAATACTTGCCTTTCGTAATAAATCCAATCGTCCATGTAAATGCATCAATGAGTCAAGCTGGTTGAGTTGCCATTATATGTTATTCATGGACTTCATTGTGTTAGAGTTGACAGTACTGTTCATAATAGCAAAGACTGGTGGGTTTTCTTGCACATTATGAGTGTCACACAGGTGCTGCTCCAACTGAAGCACTGTTAGATTATGTTTGTGATGTTTGCCACATTTATGAAGCTGCTGCAGCTCATTTAGGATACGTTTTAGCTTAAAGCTGCTATTTGGAAACTTTAATTATCATATTATACGTTACAGGAGGATGAACATTTTCACAATATGTGCAGTAGCCAGTCTAGGCCCGTACTATTTACTTTGTGTACAATTAAATTTAATGTTTTCATTTCATCATCTTCTGAATGTACGTTCAGTGTCTTTCTTTCAGCACAAACACTAGAAGCAGGAAGTGGACAGCAGAAGTGTTCATTTCAGCAAGTTCATTCTGACTTCTTTTAAAGTAAATAAAATGTGAGGTAAATATGATTTTAGCTCTTACTTGACCCATAGACCTAGATCAATGCTACCCGATGCAACCTTATGTTCCGCAATGCGCTTGCAGAAAAGTAGAGGCGTGGCTTCTGGTAGATTGTAGAGGCAGTGGGAGGAAGTGAGGCTGTTTAAGGCAGGACATCGAGGCGTTTCTCAGAAACTCCGGATATCAGCTTTAAGATGCAGGAGAACAGAATCACATCCATCAAATCAGTTGACAAAATTTTTATTTTTAATCCTAAACGACAAAATTGTGGTCGACCCTGCTGAATCTCACTCCAAGGTTATATTAAAAGTTGGCAGCTCTGTGTTCAGACAACTTTTTTCAGTCCGTCCATCTGTCTGTTAAAGTGGACGTTTGTTGGCAGGATATCTCAAAACGTTATGATTGGCTTTAAATGAAATTTGGTTACCTGATAGACAATGTCAAAGGGAAGAACTACATCGATTTTGGAGATGATCCGGCAAGTATCGTGGATACAATATCCAGAACAAGTTTTGGTAACTTGGCAGAGGTTTGTGAGTGTTCCTGTTTAGTGTTTTCATCAGCAAGGACGTTTCTAGGCACTCATCGAGCTGAAGCACGGCCGGTAGTAAAGCAAAGACTAACATATTTGTTTTTCAGCATAAAGCAGCACAGGACAGGATTGATGGCAGTTCATTTTCCTACACTTTAGCTTCACACCCATTGGAGTGCGAGTGCCAACACCGTCTAATTCCTCGCATATCTGACACTATGAAACCACCTGCTTCAGAGAGCACTGCAACCAAACGTGTGACAAACTGCTGTGGCAGTGCGTGAACATTCACAGCCACTCTACCTGCAAATACCTGCTCAAACTCATGGCGAATACTTAAAACGTTAACAGGAGTCCATTCATCAAATAACCTAATAACTTCTTGCTCTTCACTTAGATTTATGAGACAACTCCCTCTGACATTTCCACGTTCAGTTTAATGAGCTTGAGCACATAGTGTAAATTATGGGCCTGTAATTTCTAGGACTAAACATCACAGACAAGCACCTTGACTTAACATTCAGACTTGGTTTTTCAGCTAAAAGATAAACTTAGGGTGACCTGGTGACAGTCTTTATACATTATACACACAAATAATTAAAAAAAAATACTTTAGAATCATCTGTTTCAAATATGGTCCTTTTTGCTTGACTGTAAAAACCATTGCATTGTCATCTAGAGCTGGTTTTCTAGATAAAATCCAATCATTGTGATGATGACATGGTGTTAAAATAATGAATCAGTTTACTCTCCATTTACTAGAATATTAAAATAAGAATCCAGCATTTAAATATACTAAAGATCATATTTATTGTAATCTGTGCTTTAAAATGTATACAGTATTTTAGATTTATTTAAAGTTTAAATAAATCTGAAATTGTTTATTATGAAACAGCTTGATTTATTGCTTGTGTTCATTGAAAAATACATGACAAAAATCGCAATTAGATTATTTTCCAGAACTGTTAAGTCCTACTCCCACCCCAGGCATGAGATGACAGGAAATGATAAAAACTATAAAAAAAAATAAATCTATTCAATGTTTTTCAACCTTGGGGTTCCCTGAAATTTCTGAAAAATTAAAATACATTTTTGAAATTATGTCATTATTCTTTATGTTTTGAATTAAAACAAGACAATCTTAAACAACTGTATTTCTATACTTTTACTTTGCGAAATATAAATCTAATTCAACTAAAATGCAGTAAAAAAAAAAAAAAATGAATAAAAAAAAATATCTGAGCTCAATTTCACCAGAAATTTTTGAAATCAAATGGGGTCACGATCCTAAAAAGGTTGAGAACCACTTCACTAAATACTGTTTCTTTCCACTTATTTACAAAATGAGTTTCATTAAAATGCATGTTATCACTCATTCATTCTATCATTATTATGCTTTATAGATGTAGTCGGACAAAGCGGGTATTTACTGCTGTAGAAGACCGTGTCATGGCTGTGCGGTTCTATTTTCAGACTGGCATTCATTTTTAGTCTTATTTAGTGATTAATTTCATTGTTCATTTTCATTTTAGTAGTCAGTGTAAAACGTTCCAATACCGTGTTGATCTCATGAACAAAATATCTCGTAGCATAACACTAGGTCAGGGTTTCCTCCCACTACTACAAACTAGTAATAAGCATTTTGTAGCCATTTGAGAATTGATGAAAAATAATAAATACATATATTACATTTTAAAGTCATTATGTCAAGTTTAGAATAACGGAAAAAAAAGTTCCTAAATGTGGATGGCCAGTTTCCTGCTACCACTGTTACAATTAATTTATTATGACCTATAGCTTTACGTTCCAAACTTTTCTCATTAGCATCTAAAGTATATTCCATTAATGGTGCTTTCATTATATGCTGTTTTGACCTTCCACTGATACATTATGATCTGGCATCCTCGGCACATTATTACCACGTTTTACAATATAAAAATATTATAAAAATGCAGTTTGGTATGAACACTATGAATGAATATGATGAGACGATCGGAGCTCTTTTATGAAATGGGGTAGGACCCCCCATTTCCAGTCATTTCCAAATGTATGTGAACATAGTCGTGTGATATATCGTTTCAAAAACAATTCAACGTAGATTATCATTTTACGTTGCACAATTCCATTTGTTTTACTCGGTGGAACTGAGTCATTTCACTGAATTCTCGGGAACATGGTACGTGCTATTCGGCGAGGAGACTTTCCGCATGCCCACTCGTAGTTCAGACCTTTTTCTTAAGTTTTTTTTAAAAACCTTTTTGCGATAGCTGTCAAAACGTGACTATTATACACACTGAGCTTTGTTCTCTACTATGGGAGGTCTAAATTTACTAGATTTCACATGACATGCATTAGCTTTTGTAAACGGTCGGGATAAAGAGTGTAACGAAACCTGTCGAGATGGCAATACAAACCAACCAACCCACTGCGTAGCCAAATAACGGCAATTACGTGACATTGTTTTGCATAAACTGGGCAGCAGCAGACACGCTGATAAAGCAGTTTGATGGACACAAAATTACAGTTTGGGAAAGTGTTTTGTAAAAGCTGTGATGAAGCGGACACGTCAGTTCAGTTATGTCCCTTTACTGAAGGAAGCTTCTGTTTTTGAATGATATTATACAGATGGACAGATGTAAAATAACACAGTATCTCATGGAGACACTTAATGCAGGTATCTGGAATGCCAGGGGACCAGAGGTTCAATCTTACCAGTGTGATGCACGTTCTCATTAACCACTTGTGTTGTCATAGCTTCATTCTACTATTTATGGTTTGCTTCTGGGCTCTTACACATGCCATTTCCCATTCAGCGTTTGATATGTCCTCTCATGTTTCTACTTTCATGCTTCTAATGTGTCAGTTGTGGAATCTTTATCATCAAAGCTTCATAAAGCAGAGAAGCTCGTCTCCGTCCCTTTAAATTTGAAATGATGAGATGTTCAATATACGACAGCGGTGGTTCAGCCATTACATCTTTACGCTTTGATGATATAAAATGTCTCAGCTGTAGATATTTGAAAACATTTTTTGTAGGAACATCATATATCAGGCACAATTGTTTAAATTGAAGGAGGCTGCCCCCGTCAGAAAGATCCTCTATTTTCTGCACACCTTTATCCGTCCACCATCTGCCTTGCCTGCATTAAAATGCATATTACCCCATATAGGAGCAAAACAAGAGATTGGTGGAGTGTATCCAATATGTTTATGCACTTTAAACCAAATGTCAATTGTGTTTTTCAACAAAGGATTCTTGGTCATTCTTTTCAATTTCTTTGGGTCGGCTGAGTAGATATACAGTATATATCTTTAATGGAAGGCTTGAAAAGGAGCTTTGCTCTATGAATTTACTTAGGATGCTATTGAGTTGAGCAAAAAATGTCTGTGGTAAGGAGAGAGAAGCAATGATTGAAAGAGATATAAAAATGTTGGAAATATGTTCATTTTGATTATATTTATACAACCTGAATGCAGTCATTTTTAATGGTAAACATTTGAAAAAAAAAAAAAAACACAATAAATTACAAAATCTTTCAATTTTCCTCAAATTATTACAAAGTATTTCCCTTAATTAAATAGATATTGGGTGCAAAATCTAGGGAATTTAAAGTGAAGATCCTATTGGGACTGAAATATGTCACTTAGTGTTGGATATTGTCAGTTTCTTACATATTTTGTATTTTATGTCTATGCAGAATTGCAAACTGTTGAAATGACATAAAATCTGTGGTCCACTTGAGACTAAACTGCTCTGTATTTGGCCCCTGGACTAAAATGAGTTTGACAGCCCTAATGTACAGGCACAACAAAATACAAAAACTGCTAAACTGATTCTTAATGTTTGTGATTTAAGACAAACATTAACTTTGATGTGCCCATGTATGTCTGTCCTCCTTTGCAGTCCAATATGGTGGATGTAATACAAAAATGTGTCAGGCCTGATCGACCATTATTTTTTAAAGACGAGCACGCAAACATGCACAGATAAAGAAAGACATCAGTCTTCAATGGTTCTGCTGAGGTAAACAAACATCAGTAAGACTTGGATTAGTCCATGACATTGCTTTAACCTCTCAATCTGTATAAAAAGGTTAGAATCATTATGAACAGCCCTGCCAGCAGTGAATCATTCAGTGAGGAAATCACATCACAGGGAACAGTAATGACAGTAATCATGTAGGACTAAACACGTTACCATTTCAGGGCCCTATTGCACAAAGGTAGGATTCAGTCAGCCAGAATAAATGACTGAGATGAGTATTGAATCCAAACAAAATGAGGATGCACCAATCGACTGGCTGGTGTTAATCTTCATTTTGGGCGATCGGCAGATACTTACATATGATTGTCAGGCCCAACCACAAGGGGTCTCATTTATAAAACATTGTGTAGAATCTACACTAAAAGTGAACGTACGTCAAAAATCTGATAATGTCCTAAAAATCTGATTTATAAAACCGTGCGGAGCCCACCTGCACACACTTTTCCCATACCAGCCTGTCATTGCCCGATCCCGTTAGATCTCGGAAGCTAAGCAGGTCTGGGCCTGGTTAGTAGTTGGATGGGAGACCACTGAGAATTCCAGGTGCCACAGTGGGGTGGCAGTCACCCCAGTGGTATCTGTCATTGTGTCCTTGGGCAAGGCACTTCACCTACATTGCCTAGTATGAATGTAGTGTGTGAGTGAGTGTTGGTGGTGGTCGGTTGGCGCACTATGGCAGCCTCGCTTCCGTCAATCTGCCCCAGGGCAGCTGTGGCTACAATAGTAGTTTACCACCACTAAGTGTGGAGTGAAAGAATAATCCCTTAATTCTGTAAAGCAACTTTGAGTGTCTATGATAAAGCGCTATATAAAACTGACGCATTATTATTATTATAAATACCATATCCCAGCTAAACATTGTTGCAACTGAATTCACTTCATGTTCTGCTATCTAAACACCCACATTCTACCATAAATGGTCAATGCAAAGGAGCTCATGAATGGTTTTTGCATCAAAACAAGCTGCTGACCAAAAGATTCTATAATCGTTTGTGGCAGAATGAGAAAGAGATGAGTCTGAATGATAAGGCTAGAAAAAATGATGATTTATTTGGTGGTCACAGTAATGGTATAAATAACAGAAAACAAAGTTTTAAATGGCTTTCCACACTACAGTCTGGTACAGATGCACACACACTGCTGTATATCAGAATATTGATCATGTGCTGATGCCATTTATGAGTCATTTAACATTAAAAAAGCAGGAAAGTTAGAATCCCGCCGGAGGCTCACAGTAGCTTGCCAGTAAGCTTCACTAAAGCGTACCGATGGCATCATCAACACTACTGCCGCTTCCCTCTTCTCTGAACGGCCAGAAAGGGAGACTTCTTTGCCACTGCAGCCTCAGGTTGGACTCAGTGGTGACCGGCACCAGTGAACCTTTTGCAGGGATTATTTGGCTCGACTAATTTGATAGTATAGTATGACCATTCTCTGCCTTTTGATGCCAAAACAATAAGCTATATAATAGCCGTAAAATGTGCTTCTGAGTGAGTACACCTCTTTGTTTCGAAGTGGGATTAAAACCAATAGCAATGCACTTGTACCCTCATATTTGTAACATATGTGCACAATGTATTACATACAATCCTATAGTTCACCTGTTCTCTTTCACATTGATTCGGGATAAATGAACAAAAAACAGATTTGTGAAAAATGTGGTCTTGAGATGCATTTAACTCATTCGGTGCCAGCCATTTTCAGAATTTCTACCCCCCTCAGTGCCAGCCGTTTTAGAGCATTTTGATTTTTAAACACCCACAGAATATTTTGTCCTATGAAAATCTGACATCTGAAAGACTACTCTACTTTCATCATCTTGTTTCATTCTTCTGTAATCAGCAGTTGAATGGAGGCAAGTGTCACAAATTTTGTGACAAAAAGCTGAGAAAAATGGCTTTTTTTGAAAAAATCTATTAGTGACTTTTGAATGGGCAAAATTGGTTAATTACTGTATGTTTACAAATACATTTACTCATATATTTACTCAGACCTTATTCTTTTTAAGGCTTTAAGTTGTGACTTTTCATTTCTGCTGTCTCATGTCTCCTGCTCTCTTGTCGAGATCAGCCACATGCTTCCCAAAACACATCTTATCCCTCAAGGCTAGACACAAAGGCACCCTTTTGGTGAGAGAGAGACACACACTCACATAGTCACACATACACATCCATTTACACACACACACACACACACACACACACACACACACACACACACACACACACAACTATCACTCCCGATACCGGGAGCGCCATCTCCGAACGAACAGAACAAACTGACTTGACCTCCTCCCTGTTGCTTCTTTTCTTATCTGTCGGGGGGTAAGACGGTTAAACGGTGTAGAAATGTGTGTGTGAAGAACTTTTTAGGCAGTCTTGCTTTTTCCTCTGCCCGGAGCCTTTTGACCATCTTGTTGTGGGCTGCCTTTCATTCTTACAGGATGGAAGCTTCTTTGTACTCTTTTCATTTAGTTTTATAACAAATCTTTTTTATATAAAATCATCACGCTTCGACTGGACTCCATCATTCAACCAGAGCAATAAATCATGTCTCCAAAAGAGGTCAACCGTAAATTTGCCGTGACACTTTGAAGCAATTTTTTTTTTTGCTTTCGTGACACCTCAACATTGGTCTCCTACTATTAAACTACAAAAACTACACTGAGACTAGATTTTTGATGGCAAAATTATTATTTTGTTATCTAGGTCAGAGTTTGCTTACTGTATTTTGGCCGTCCTCCAAGTCTCTCCCCCCGTCATTCTCCCAAACGCAACTTCCTCCTTCTCCCGGACATGCCGAGGGTCAGCAGTTTTTTTTATCGTTTTATCTCATCATCACAACACTCTCGATAGTCCACTTAGTTCCACACATGCTCTGGTCAAGTGTGCGCTGCTGTGAGTTGCTGGGAACTTCAGCATCAACTCTTGTAGCGCCATTTTCTGTCTTGTAAACTCTTTTCCTCTCCCTCTGAGCTCTGCTCATCACGCGTGATCTCTCATCCAAAGGTGCGTTACTGCCACCAGTTGGTCACAACATCATGATACAAGTTAGATATTCACGGGAGACCTTCGTCACAGTCTCCTAGCAACCCCAGCCGAATAACAATTCGTGAATGGCACTCTATGTTACTAAACCAAATAACGTGTACAGATGTGAATGGCACTCAATGAGTTAATGAAGAAAAACAGTAAAGACGGTAAGATGACATTGTCAGAGCAAACCTTGTAATAAGAAATATGTTTCTCTTGCTGTGTGTGTGTGTGTGTGTGTGTGTGTGTGTGTGTGTGTGTGTGTGTGTGTGTGTGTGTGTGTGTGTGTGTGTGTGTGTGTGTGTGTGTGTGTGTGTGTGTGTGTGTGTGTGTGTGTGCGCGTTTTGGCTGGGGGCACAATTTTTTATTTTTTGCACCGGGGCCTATCACCATGATGCGACACATTGCTGTTTATTCTGCAGAAATTAGGCGACGCATGGGGATATAGAATTGTTAGAAGGAAAGAGAGTTATTAAAATACTAATCCAAATGAGCTAGTCATGTTGGCGAAGTCACCACTGAGCACACAGGAACAATACGGAGAATCAGAGAAAAAACAGATGACGGATGGTTGCTCGATATACGCTGTCTCCTGTTGAAGGATTTCATGTTTTTCCCAAGGATGTTCGCTAAACACATTTCCTCTGGCAGATGCTTCATGTGCACTGGAATCAAATTACTTTTCCACATGAGTGAAGAACCAGGACATCTTGTGTACTGTCTGTGCTATTGATTCCTTTTTCTCAACTGTCGTGATGGAAACCTGGTTTAGGTAGCTAGCCTGTGCTACCTACATTAACTCAGTACAACATAAAGTATAGAATCCCAATAATTAACCTTTTTCTTGACCAAAGTGTGCCTCTTTCCAAGCTCCAAGCACAGACAGAGACGGCTACTTTTTCAACACTAATGCAAGAGTTTCAGAGACAAAGCAAAGGAGGAACCATTGTTCTGGTTAAAATAAATTAACTCTGAAATTACATTTCCCAATGTACCACAGAGAGAACAGATTTCACATTCACTTTATGTGATTTTACAAAAAGGACCTGAAGCAAATGTGGTTTAACTCTGTGAAGCATAAGAAAATTAGGTAGATTTAAATACAAATAGGATTCCATACTCCAGGGAAGCCAAAAAGGGGAGATCAAGGAGAAAGATTCTAGGGGCCTCATGATATATATCCCACATACTGTATATTTAATTTACAATGTATTTCATAACACAAAGTTTATTTGTTTTGGAAAAATTTCTCAACGGCCCTCTGGTCTAATTAGGTAAAATGGTTCAGTCCGTCAAGAGTCTGCAGAGCGCTAACTTTTCACTGACAGCGAGTGGAGGCATTAGACAAAAATCCAGACTTTTCTTCAGAAATATGAGCTACGTGGGGAGAAAAGTGAGCTAGCTTAGAAAGTATGCACAAAGTTAGGAAAAGAAAACAGGCTAATGTTCCAGAACTTTCCATCACATGAACCACTAAACCTCTGGCAATTAAACCACAGTTTAGCACGGTTTTTTTAACAACCAACTCTAAAAGTCATATACGTTACGTTTTTAAACAGTGTATTATTGTATTAAAAAGAAAACTTTTATAATTACTTGCTTAAAGCAGGGTTTGAGTCAATTACATATATATATAAAAATGCTGGTCACTGTAATCGTAATTGAATTGTAATTGAACATGGCAAATTAAAAATGTAATTGTAACTGAAAAATGTAATTGACCCCAACCCTGCACAGAGGAACCAAACAGTAGTTCCTTCGAGTCTCCAAGCCGTTGTGTGTGGGCTCATTCTTTTTGGTTTTAACGCTACATCATCCATTAGCATTAAAACATTTTCAAAAATCTTGCCCTAAGTCACTTTGAGGCTCCTGTGCCCTTCAGATCATCCGATTCGGCCCACAGGAAAAAGTGAAAATGACAGAAAACGTCAATCATTGTGTAAATTACCAAATAATTCAGTTGCAAATTGTTGTTGAAAGAAGTCTAAATGTTTCCAAAATCCTGCATTTTTTCTCAAATTATTCCACAAAATCTTCTTAAATTAAATACAAATTGTTAAAAAAAAAAAAACAATTACAATAATCAAAGGGCATTTAAGTATCTGTCACTTATTGCGTAGATATTGATGATGCTTCCATACTTCGTCTCTAATTCATAACTGGAACTGCAAACTTGGGCACATTAATGTTGAAATTGTTTGTTTTCCGGCCTAAAACCAGCGGCCCACCTGTGATGGAACTGATCTGTATTTGGCCCCTGAACTAAAATGAGTTTGACATGCCTGCTTTAAAGGCATCCTGCCGTCTCTATCTCACCATTTTACATAAATAGAGAGAAATAAACTTAGTGTTACCAACCATTACTACAATACTAACTACATTGTTACTGTAAATACATTGTAAATAAATGTATGTGTGATTGTATGTATATCACAGTGTTGTAGTATAATTGTATTAGTGGCCTCCTTGGGTCCCTCTCAATCATGGGCCCCTCAAATCTTTCTCCTCATTCAGGACCCTTTATGGAGAATCAGACTTGCAGAAAATTATTGAAGAAAACAGAGTTTTATGTAAAACTGTATCAATATTTCCCGCCCCGAAGTAGGGGACCCAGTAAAATTTGTTTTCATGGGACCAAAAACCCAGGCGGTGTTTCTGCCAAACCCCCTAAGAGATGAGAAATAGCATATTTTTCTCCTGAAAGTGGATTTATTTTTTTATTTTTAAATCAAAGCCACATTGAGGCACCGTCAGACACAAATAAAGGGAGAAAGCACCTGCACCCCCTTTTCACAGCGTTCAACAAAATTCAGCATTAGCATTTGTTTGAATGGGGCTACTCTGCAAATGCAACATAGAATCAACTTCTTCAAACACAATATCTTACTCCAGGAATCCTGTGCATCGTTTTGAAGGATGAAAGATTCTCACATCTTAACAACAAGCGCCCGATGCGAGCGCATAAATCATGATTTACATCGTGATTTTCTCCGTCACTCATTCAACTTTGTCCTCTATTTCAACTTGAACGTTGCTTCTTGCAACTTTAAACTCAAACTTTTTCCACTGGGCCACTGTTCGAAAACAGAACATAGATTGAACTATAGTTAATAATCAAACAGTATCTTTAATCAAGATTAGTTTGATATTACAAACTAGATGAAAATACCATATCGTAGAATATCCATCTACACCTGGGAGTTTTTGTAGCTTCAAGACTCATTGAATCTCATACAAAATCAAACCTTAAAACCAGACCTAATTAAGCAGAAAACATTTTAATGTTGAGTTGTGTTCATTTAACCCTCTTATAATCCTCAAATATATTTCCTGAAAACATTAATGACCATAAGAATATGAACTCTATTGGTTGTGATGATGATATGACTTCTCCTACAGGCCAAACCTTCAGTTTTAGAGTTGGTGTATCTTTTCTAATTTGGGGTGTACATCCATGACTCACAGAATTAAACATTAATTAATGTTGGTGACCCCCCCCCCCTTCCTCTGATAAACATTTATTTTTTATCTCCTTATTTGTAACATATTTTGGACACATTCATGCCCATGCTGTGGGCCCCCTGTCATGTATCAACTTTTATTCATAACCCCCTGAGCAGGGGAAGCTGACAAAAGCTATTCACATTTTCAGTGACGGCCCCTCGATGTCTGTACCTTTATGAGAAATGGGCTTAACTTCACAGGCAAAAGTTATGCAGGAATTGATCGACTGTATTTTGGACTGAGTGATGAATTGCGTGGTTTTTTTTTGGCTGAAGTTGGCGTTTTAGGCGGCCGCTTCTACATTTCGTTTAGCTTAGGACGGGAGGGTGGGGGTGGTGCAACGAATGAGCGGTCCCAAGAAACATTTCCTCAAACAAACGTACTTCGGTCTACGACGACGGCTTTTCTTTCACATTCTGTCACTTTCAGCGTTCAACAGTGGATTCCGTTCTCATTGGTCGATTCAGTGATTCCCTCCGCAATTCCGTGAACGTGGAAATGATAGTACCCTATATCTTTGTCTACCTTTTCTACCTATATCCAAACGACCTTTTTTCTGCATGTTCATCCACCAGCACAGGTTGTTACCAACTCTCCAGGCCAGGGGTGTAAAACTCATTTTAGTTCAGGGGCCAAATACAAATCAGTTTGATCTCAAGTGGGCCACAGATTTTATGTGGGAAAACAAGCAATTTCAATATTTCTGTGCTTTAGTTTATACTTCTACGTAAAATAAAAAATAAGAAACCGACCATTTCCAAGCAATAAGTGACAGATATTAGTGCCGACAGGGTCTTCACTTTAAATCTTCTAGATTTTGTGACCATATTCTATATAATTAATAGGGCTGGGACGGTACTCTTTTTTCCTAATTCGATTTTAATCCCGATTCTCGGGTGCCGATTCGATTTAAAGTATTGGGATTCTACAGTGACGATTATCACTTTTCACATTTTCCTTATCCAAACACAAAAGTTGAATCCTAAACTTCCAGAAATATGTCACAATGTACATCGCATCACACGCAGTCATTCACTGATTTATCATTATTTATTCAGTGATTTATTATTCTTCATACTGAAATAATATCAGAAATACAGAACTTTTTGAAGTTGGTCAACTGAAACTTTTAATGTTAATCAAGCTAGGGCTTTGGAGTGTCTAGGTTTTTGTGTAGGAACAGGAGCTGCTCAACATGCTGGTAGTAAGGCTGCAACAAAAGAGGAGTCGGCCTCAACAGAATAACATGTTTGTGTGGAAAGCCTGATCTTATTAACTTCTTACATTCAGAAATGATCAGCGCACATTAGTCAACATCACCATTATCTGTCATCAATGTTACACTTGTTATTTATATATTGTAGTGTGATCAAAACTGTGGCTTTACGTTAACACAGTGTTAAAATAGATGACCAGCGTGGACAAAAGTCTGACGTCGGTCAGAGTTTCATTTAACAAGCTGCAGCTGACGTGCACACCACGCATTTTGTCTCGTCTCAAACTGGTAAATTTTAACTTATTAGAAAAGCTGATGATCAATCTTTTTCGCACATGTGTAGCTTGGAGGACGTGTGCGTGTCGTTGGGCTATGATGGACAGGGTTGGGTCTGTCTCATCTGACATAACGCACGTAGCCGCCATGACTGGCTTCATTACCTGGATAAGTTTATTCAATCTCTCATCCAGGGTCTGTTGGAAAAATACAATTAAAAAAAAATTTAAAAAAAATTGATACTGGGAAGCAGAATTGTTTATTAAAATCGACACCCAAAAAAATCGCAATAAATCATAAAATCTTTTTTTTTCCCTACCCTTAATAATTAAGGGAAATATGTCATAATTTGAGAAAAATCGAAGGATTTTGAAGGGGTTTTTTTTTTCCAACTGTAACATTGAAAAAGACTTAACATGCAAGTAAAACCAAATATCTGTTCAGTGTTCATGCTCTTAAATGTTAGAAGAGGAAAGTCGGACTGAAACAGAGCTGGAGGGGAACAGATAAGAGAGTGCACGGTTTTCCTGTCGATGAGTGTCTGTGCTGTGCTGGTGAGAACGAGGCAAATCAAGCCTCCTGCTAATCAACGCTGAAGTGCTGGAGCCATAGGTTGCATGTAATGGCTAATTGGCGATGCACAGCCACGCCGCTTCACCAGCAGCGCTGCTCCACATGAAGACAAGTGGCTAATTAATGTCAGTGTGATACAGAACTCAGGGATACAACGGAAAGCCGAATTCACATTTGGGACTGAAAAATGAGGGGATTCACAACTTAATACATGCAAACATGGGTGGGTGCGTGTAACTAAACAGAACACAGAAGCATTATGCATATGTATGAAATGTACATTAATACAAAAAACATATTACGTTGGATTGCAAATTACTCATAAGGGCTCTTTATCCAGATAAATATTAATTTAGAAAAGCAGAAAGAACAAACCTAGCACCTCCAAATGGTTTAAAAAAAATGTTATCTAGCTTACCTTTGGAAAAAATAACATACATCCATAAGTCAAAGCAATATATATTAAAAAATATTTGGGGTCCTTTTTGGGGTCCTTTTTTGACTAGAACTTGGATTGTTTCTGACAATTCTTTTTAATTTCTTGCAGTTATGTACAATATGTAGATATGTCTACCTCCTAAAATATAAGAGAAGAACATTTTATCACTTTGAAAAAGCCCATAATAACAACATCAATGGAAACAAAGGCGTTGTGCATGCATGACCCATAATATAGCAGTATAATTTCAACCTCCTACTGCACAATATTCCTCACTCACATCCATGTAAACAAGATTTCCAGTTCTTAAACATTATCATTCAGGTCTTTGCTCCATCACCACACAATAAAATAATGATAGAACTTAATTAGTAAAAATGAGGAGATTTTTACTGCATGAGCATGATTCCACCTGCTTTTACCTTCTCTCAAAGGTAATTTTACACAGTTCGATGAATCTCAGGGGCCCCTAATTCAGTTTACTGGCTCGGTTGTGTAGAAAAATTGGCACGGAGGAGTTTTTTCAAGAAATGAAATACGGTAGATAAAATCCTGCCAGTTTCTCAGTTTCATACCTTAGATTAAGACTTAAATTTGACCTTCGTGGGAAAGAGAAACAAGTGTTTTCTCTTTGGGGAAATAAAGTCCTAGGGCAGTTTTTAGCAAACTTTTGCTGCTTCTGATTGAAACTTCTTATTAGTATTTCGGTCAAACATCTAGGGCCTATGCTACAAATCTAGATAAACATATCCTGGATTAATCTCTGTTAGCAGGTTTCACCTAACCAAACATTCCCCGTCAGAGAGAAGCTGTCTAACGACGGTCGATCACAACACGCTAATTTAAGCCGTGTTTTCAGCTTTGGAACGTGTGCGTTCACATAAAAGGGGTGGAGAATGCAGCATCTGACCAATCAATGGAGAACCTGGCAGAGCGACCGTCTTTACAATGGTGGAACAGCTTATGATCTTAAACAAATATAATTCATTTAAATCCATGACGACTCCATAACTTGGTGCCAACCAGGTTAGATACAAAGCTGGGGTACTCAAATTATTTTCTTTAATTAATTTTTATTTATTTTTTAAAGTCCTTATTAGCATCACATAGTACAGTATGTAAGTATTTTACGTGTAATGTGCACACAAAATACTAATTAATAATATTCCTGGACAGCTAGGTTGGCAAATCGAGCGCACATTCTCTAGAAACTGCAGCCTCCGTGAAGACCTTAGAGAAGGTGCGCTCGATTTGCTTACCGAGCTGTCTAGGAATATTGATATTATGAATTAGTTTTTTTGTGCGCACATTTTACTTCATGGCCAAACATTAGTATTTTTTTTTTACCATGTCATGTCTGGGGCTCCGTAGTATTTGGGTTTAGTAGTGCTGTTGATTGATCTAACATTAAGTTAGCATTTAAGTCAAAGTACTTTAACTTTGCATAATTTGTTGTAAAATGTCAGGATGACTCACCCTAACCCTCTATGGGTTGAAACCTGGCTATTACAATTGATTTTGCTATTGGCTGTTAAATCAATGAACCATCGTGCCCCGCCTTTCCTATAAACCCTGGTAGGAGGGACTTGTGTTTCCTTAATGAGCATTGATTGACAGCTCCATGAGGACTGCGTTCAGCTGCGGTGGTGGTTGTGACTCTGTGCTTCTATAAAGAGCAGATTCTGGTCTAATCAGAGTGTTCATCAAGTTCTGTGTGTGTGTGTGTGTGTGTGTGCAGACACGTCGTGTACGTGTCCACATCCGTCTTTGTGTGTTTGCTGACTTTTCCTCCCCACTTCCTGGTTATAGCTTTGTTTGCTTCAGCTGAAAGTACTCAACCAGGTATCAGTCTTTCTCACTCACATTTATGCTCATTAGGTTTTCCAAATACAGAACCACATGTTCTGGGTATCTCATATACAGTACCCCAAGATTGATACAAGTCCATCCCACACCCCATTCCAATATTATGACAATCCTGCACAGTGCCAGGAAACATGACTGTGATTGACATCCTTCTCTCCACACAGTCTCCATCAATATGGATAAAAACGCTATTTCTTCACATTTTAGTCACTGCATGAAAATGTTGCATTATGGAATTAAAATTGAAGAATAAATATCAATAGTCAATCATTTTTGCCTTTTTTTTTTTTTTAATGTGAGCCAAAAAAGTGAGCGCTTTCTAACAATTATAAAATGTTTAAACAACAAAAAAAAACTGTGTGCATAATGAACTGTCAGTCCCAGATTTTTTACGTTTCCTTATCAAATTTTCCAAGAGCAAAAAGATGTTCCCTCTGGTCCACAATCAGTTTACTAGCTGGGACATTTTATTTTATTTTATTTTTTCATTCCAAGCTTTGTTACAAATGCAGGGAGCTGATCCTGGCTCATTTGTTTGCATCTCTCAAAAAACAAGTGTACCGGAATGTTTTTCTGAAAAAAAAAAATATGTCAAGCAGGTGGGTGCAGTGTACAGGAACAGGCATAAATCAACAGCAGAGCAGACGGAGCTTTCAAAACATGCCAGAAACTCTTGGAGGGAGCTTTTTGTTGCAGGCGTGTAGGTAGAAATGTGGATGCTGTTGGCGTGTCCCTCCTCCTGCACACGCTCTGCTCCAGTTCCATCAGTCACGTCACACTAACTCGTGTCCCTACAATCCTCCCTAAGGTCATTCATCACAGCGTCGCTCAAACGCTGACTTAAGGTCCCAGGGGTGTCATGGTAACGCTTGTTTATACATATGGGGATTTCAAATGTTCCCAAATCCATTTTAGAGTTGTATGTGTTTCTTATTTATGTGCAGAGGTATAAAGATTACTGACATATCTTACTCAAGTAGAATTACTGTTACTTGATTAAAATTGTACAACAAGTAGAAGTAGAAGTAATTTATACATAAAATATTCAAGTACAAGTAAAAAGTAGCTCAATTAGATAGTACTCAAAGTGAAAGTTACTAGTTACTTTCACCCTCCACGTTTATTATTTTTGGTAATAAATCTTGCCACAATTCCATTGCATACAGTAAACATCTCATGTATAAACTTAAAAAAGAGATTACATTTTTATTTTTTTTCCACAAAGGCATCTGTGTAAAATAAAATGTACAATTCTGTTTAAAATAAAATAACACCAATGAATTCAGCGCAAAATAAAAAAAATAAAAAATCTCAGGCTCTAATAGGGCTGCACGATTATGGTCAAAATGATCGTCACAATTATTTTTTATCAATATTGTAATCATGATTACAATCACAATTATGTATCACGTTAGGGATTAAAAAAAAATCTGTTTTTATTACAGTACTTAAAAAAAACAAAAACAATGTGTACAGTTTACAGTTAAGCTTTTAGAATTATACTAATTTAGAAAAAATAATAATAATTAGCCCAAGAATTTAAAATGTACCAAAGGCTAATGAAATAAATACATTATACAGTGCAGAGCCCATATTTTATATGTAAATATTGCAGACGATTAGATCCATTTATTAGTGCCAACCAAAATTATGATCACGATTAAAATCAGATTAATTGTGCAGCTCTATGCTTTAAGTATAGCTACATTTATTAACTCTGAAATTGAGAAAATAACCGGCATTCTTTGCTGTTTTGGAGTCGTGCATTACGTTTAATCTGGTTGGTCGACTATGATGTGATGCGTGATTGTTGTCTAGTCATTCAAAAGTCTGGTCATACAAAGTGGGCACTTTGCACAATTTCTAAACATTTAGCTTTACACTTGGCCACCGATTTAACATTTAGAATCAGATTCAACATTTAGATTTAACATTTAGATATAGATATAAATTTAACATTTACATTTAGATTTAGATTTAACATTTAGATTTAGATTTAACATTTACATTTTGATTTAACATTTAGATTTAACATTTAGATTTAACATTTAGATTTAACATTTAGATTTAACATTCAGATTTAACATTCAGATTTAACATTCAGATTTAATATTTACATTTAGTATTAACGATTACATTTAGATTTAACATTTACATTTAGATCTAACATTTACATTTAGATTTATTTCTCATGTTTACACATTTTTAACAATGATATAGAAAATGCTGTTTTACATGAATTTCTGTCTCAAATGAAAGAAAAATTAGCTAAATGTTCAAAATATGTCGGCAATAAAAAAAGTGACCGACTTTCTTAATTCGGCATCCCATACACAACTGCTTTTTTCTTGTCTTCTTACTCAGAGGAAGGTGTAACGGTGTACTGCACTGCTGGAAGTATCACAGAAGAAGAGAGAAGACAGCAGAGTAGCAGCAAGCAGAGGGCAAAGAGGATAACGGTGCCTTCTAGAAATCACTCTGTCAACATGATTATCTCTGAATGCAGTTTAAGGTCAGAGACATGTCACACAACAAGCAGGATGGTTACTAAGGGGAATCCAACGGGCACAGCACTGGGCATAGCTTTGTTTTATTAACTCTGAAGAGAAGTTATGGAGATCTCATAGCAAACATACTGTACCATCTGATCCACCATTGGTTTTCTTCCAATTACAGTCTGTGCATCAACATTTCAGTCCAACACAAACATTCATTTTGAGGCCAACAACAAACAGAGCTATCAGCTGCAATCTGTGCAAAAAGCTTTAAAAGGGGTAGTTTTACAAAAAAAATCAGCTTGTTTCATCAAGATGCAAAAAAATATCTATGAAGATCACTGGAGATAAAAACTTTCAACATTATTTTTAATATCTAATACAATCTTCCAAACACTACCATATACAAAACGTTACTAACTTAGAATACATCCCACATGATTCACTGCGTTATATTGTTTCTCAATTATAAAGCCTTGGCTATGAACCAGCACCCCTCCCCTCCAAAATTAAGTCTTTTTTTTTTTTTTACACATTACTAATTAATATACTGAAAAGACTTAATTCAATCAAAAGCATTTAAATGTCGTTTCTGAAAAGAGGCTTTTAGCTGCTACCAGGCAAACATTTGAATTCTTTATCCTTTTTATTCTGTATGTAGTCCTCAGGTAAGGTTGCTGATCATAAACAGACATTCTTTCATACAATCAGCTGGAAAAACAGCACTTGGCTCTAAACCTTTATGTGTATGTAAATGTAAGCAAGTGTAGCTGCAAACATTTACATATACACGTAAAAGTAAACCTACTCTTGACACTTTTTTCTGTAATTGATGTTTTATAACTTTAAAGGTTTTATGCTGATGAGAACTTTCATTTTAACGACTGCACTATATGTCGTAAATGTCATCATGCCTGTTAGCAAGTGTAAGTCAGTCCCGTGATGACAGCCCTAATTAGGGCTGGGCGATATAGACCAATATTCCTATATCGATATATTTCCTTAAAATGTTGATATACGATATAAATCTTGATGTATTTAACTCAAAATCTTCACATCAAGACTTATATTGTGTAGGGGTGTGTATTGCCTGGCATCTGGCGATACGATTCGTATCCCGATACATAGGTCACGATACGATACATCCTCATATTAAAGTATAAGGCGATTGTTGTGATTTTTTTTTATATATATGTGACTTAAGAAACAACTAATGTGTAAATGTGTACACCTTCATGAGAACATTATGTATGAAACATATTTTACTTTCATATTTTACACTCAAAACATTGTCTTTAACATGCCATGTGCCAACAACTTAAAATAAAAAAAATAAACATACAATCTGTAAGACTTTCCTGGTTAAATACAGGTTAAAACAAATAATATCTTTTTTATTTTCTTTTTTTTAATGAAAAGAAAAATCAATAAGGATGCAGTTAGAATCGATCTGGGATTCGTGCAACGTAATATCGCGATATATCGCCAAATCAATTTATTTTCAACATCTTTAATATTGTATATTGATATTTTAAGGATATATATCGTCTAAAACTCTGGAAAAGAGGCGGTTTGGGAAAGTAAACCTCAAATACTATGTGTTGGGAAATATACATTTGTTAACAATCCCCTGCACAATATGTGCCACTTTAGTCTTTTTCTCCTCTAAGGGACAGCACGTGTGAGTGAGTTTTGTCGTGTGGCATGTTTAGAGGAAGGTCTGCATTAGGATGCATTCAGTCATCCATCCAATTGTGCTCTTCATGCTGCTCTGTACTCATAAAACGAATATTTTAATTCAAATAAGCTACAAACACATCAATATAAGCGATATATTGCAATTTTCGATATCGCCAAAATGGAAATCTCAATATATCTTGAACCTCAATATACTGCCCAGGTCTTGCCCTAATATTAAAACTACAAATGAAGCCAGGCGTACTCTGACACTTTTGTGTAAGAATTAGCTTTTCTTTTTTTTTTTTTTACGTATCCGTAAAAATCATTTGTTTTTCTTATTTTTTCTTATTAATTTTTATTTCGGTGCATTCCTACCAAACACCCTCTTTTTCTTACTGCTTTCTAATTGTCTTTTTTCTTATACATAAACTTTTCTCTAATCACACCATTGTGTCACTGTCTGATAATATCCGTTATGGTGTTATGGTGAATTTATGTATACAGCCATTAACGTGGCTATGTTTTTAACCACTTAGACATGATTAAATACAATAGTGTATGGAACGACATTAATGCCTTCCATTTGATTAATATGCTGTATGAGTTACTGTAACTTATTTTTTCTAATTCGCAGATATCTTACAGACGACGCCCTTGACAGGTAAAATCCATACTGGAGTTAATTTGATAGAATACCATCAAACCTCTAAGGCAGTCATAGCTTTATTAAAAAAAGAAATAAAAATGATGTGGAGATTGATTTTGAAAAGCCCTCAGCTTAGTGGCTGGTATTAATACCACACTAATGGAACTAATGCCGGCTCTGTGTTCAGAGTGATAGATTACAGTCTGCCAACATCAGGACAGCAGAACAAATGCCCCTTCAGTGCCCCAAGTGTACAGCAACTCTTTACCAAGTGTGAACATTAGTGATGCCAGGGTGAACTTTGAAAACACCTCCGCACTTTTTTGTGTGCAAAGAAATGCAACGCTTTGCTGAGAAAGACAATAAAATAATCGTTGTATACCTGCTTTAACTCAGTAAGCCAAAATCTAAATGAGCCTTCCTTAACCTTCTGGAGTCCAGGGTATAACTTTTGGTTTTACCTTTATATCTCGCCATTAAAAACCGTTCAGCTTTTTTTTAAGCACAACTTCAAAATCACACAAAAACACCAAATCCGAATAAATATAAAAAAAAGTCTTTACTGTGAAAACCACAAATGTGTTTAACGGAATGATTTGATGAATGAGAATAAGCAAATAAAAAGTGTCATAATGAAAAACATATTTACAAGTTCCCCAAAAACACAAGTTATGTGGCGTTTTTCCCAATTCACCCAATACATTTTTTTTTACAAAACCCCACAATTGGGGGTGAGTATAGGCAAGGATGTTGCAATACCGTACGTATTGTGATTCTTGGGTCACGATACAATATTATTGTGATATATCGTGATATTCTACCCAATTAATATCAATATTAAACGTAGAGATGAAAAATCAAGATGCTGTATATGTTCATCAGAAGATACTGATCATTCAGAGGAGAAATTGAGTCAAAACTATTTGCTTCAAAACATCCTATTTATTATATATTATTAGTGTTTTTACACATTTTCACTGAAATAAAAGAAAATACAGTGTTACACACTGTCATCATAAAATAAAGTGCAACAAGTTTCTTTTCACTGAAACTACTGTGTAGAAGTCTCAAAGTAACCATGACAACATTGTAACAACTCTAAGTGAGAACATTAAGGATAAATCACCCCAAGTTACTACCAAACGCACAAAAATAAGAAAAAATTATAATTTATCTTATTGTATCAGTTTAAGCACTGATCTGAACAGACTAGATGAAATAAAATGTCTGTGCATACATAAATATTGCAGGCATTACACACTGCCATCATAAAATCAAGGGCATCAAAAAACCATTGCAACACACTGCAAGCATTGTAACCACCACTGAAATATTGCACAAATACACAAAAATATTGATTAAATACCAAAAAATCAATTTAAAATCGGCACCCAAAAAATTGCATTATATCGTGAAATCTATTTTTTTCACACCCCTACTCACAATCCGATGCCGCAAATTATTTGTGCTACTGCACACAAAAGGAAAGATGTGAAGTTTCTGAGAGAAGGAAGAACGGCCTGTCTTTATTGTTTTTCTGCACCGAACGCGACAAAAACATAATCAGTAAAAGTGAAACGTTTTTAATGTATCATAACTAGAGATGTCCCGATACAACTTTTTCATTTCCAATATGATACCAATATTGCAGCCTTGCGTATCGGCTGATACTGATATTGATCTGATATCAGCATGAATCATACACACATATATATATATATATATATATATATATATATATATATATAGTTATTTTTTTCTTTAATAAAAAAATAATAATTACTTATTTTGTCGTGTGGAATGTCAGAAAAGGCTTGATCAAGTGAGGTTACAAACAGAGAACAATAGTCAGCAACAGTAGGTATGAGGAAAAACTAGCCCATTTATTATTAACTAATTTGTTACATAAATGTTAACCTTCAACATAATATTTACAGTATGCTACAATTTAATAAAATAAATAAATTAATTGGAAAAAAATAAATTGGAAATTTGAATCCGATATTTGTTTTCAGGCTGATATCGGATTGGGACACCCCTAATAATAACTATTGTTCTACTTGGACTATCAAGATCATTTAAAAACTGGTATATAGTTTAGAGTCCTCACTTTCAACCCAAAAGGTAAATGTACATTCTGTGAGGCTGCATCTTAAATTGGTCATGTGATTAGGAGGCACCGGCGGTATCCTAAGGGTTAATAAGACTAACACTCTTTCAACACCAACATAGATTGGGAACAATTTTCTGTGATTACAGAAAACAGATGAAATCACAGGATTAACTTGTGGTAAGAGAAATAGGTATTTCACAAGGATTCTGTCCCACGGGCACCCAGTAGCCCACACGAACCATGTGAGGTGCCCACAGGAACTCTAATCACCAATGAGCTCCATCTAAAATCTAATTCATTCAATTTATTGTCATTATACAAAGTATAAAGGGATTGGGAGCTCCTCCTATTCACAATGCAGAACAACTTAAAATACAAACATTACTTAGTAAAAAAAAATGGTTTTCCGTTAACAATATAGGGATAAAAGAGATACATATTTATCCTTCCAGGATTCAAACTCACAAAGATAAATACGTATGACACTAGATGTAGTTATTTCTTAGTAAAGTTAAATACTGCTGATAAAGTTTTAGTATTAAATTACCCATCTTTAAATGTTTATTTTCACTGAAACATTGCAACAAATGTTTTTTAAATGCTGCAGATTTGGTGTATGGGTTGTGGTATGTTACATATATAATAATATGATGTAAAAAAAACTTTTTTTCAAAAAACGCAAGGTGGATTTGACCAATTTTACATGTTTTACAATTAGTTAAATGTTGTTTGTTAGTAGCTAGTAAAACAGTAACATGGGGATTTTCGATTTAATGTAAAAAATTAAACAATTGAATCAGGAGAAATAAAGTGTTGAAACTGAATAATTCCCGACCTTGTTCAGTTACTGTTAGCCATCCTTATTATCTTACCCGATAATTATTGCAAAAATGTAGCATTTAAGAACCTCTTTGCTACGTGGTAGCTCTTCGTACTGTACAGTACCTTTATAGTATCAGAAAGGTTGGTGACCCATGTTTTAGGTAAAAATCATACATTTTCAGCATATTTTTCATTTTTCGCATAAAAAAGGTGATTAAATGTGTGCAAAGTGAAAAACCAATGGACGTTTCACATGGAAAGCAAGATTTCTGGCTACAAAAACGTTTAACATCTAATTATTTTCAAGATTTAACATCATTAATACCAATCACACATTTTTGGCAGTAATTTGGGACATTTAGTGTGGCAGTAATTACATCAAATAAGTGAAAACCAATAAAAGGGAAAAATAACACAAATAGGTACACCCTGAAATGGAATTTGGAAAAAATGTAAACGCAAAACTGGAGAAGGCCCTACACACTGTTCATCTGCACATTAATAAAATCTAATTAACAATGAGCTGTAGGGAGGAGAGTAAGCGCGCAACAAGTCGGGGTTCAGAAAATCATTTTTGCATTCAAATCAACTGTGTGTCACATCTAACTCATTTTGTTCAGCCAAAAGAAGCGTACAACATAAATCCAATGCATAATCATCATATTGGTGCAAACACAAATCTGGATTTATCACTGCAAGACTGCCTTCGTCTGCCCTTAGGTTTCACAACACAGTGGTGAGATAAGACAGCAACACAACAACATTCTATACGTTCAACTTACAAGCCTAGGGAGGAAGACCTGCACTAGCCAACAGAGAGACAAACTCTATAAAAGTGTTTCCAATCTTTAGTGAGTCACGGCACAAATACAGCTTTGGGAAATTACCTGTGGCACATAAAACAACTGAAAGTACCACGTCGTAGCCTATAGGAGGTAAATACTGCCACTTTCGGACATAATAATTGCTCAAACTAACAGAGAATGACCTAGCAATAATATACAACAAAGCAATAATTGCAATAAGATGTCTTTAGACTGAGGGAGTAGAAGGTCAACTTGAGAAAGGCAATGGCAACTTCTTTTTTCAATGGCCTAAGATTTGTGTAAACCAGGGTTGGGGTCAATTATAATTGTAATTGCATAATTGATAATTCATTACAACTATGGCCTAATTATAACTGGGGTCATCAATCTGGGGAACCATGTTACAGTTCTATGAACAGTTACACATATGTATTTAATAATTATTCAAATATTGTTTTTAAGGTATTTTACAGCTGATTCAGGACCAGGAAGCTAACAGAAGAGGAAGGTTGACTTTGATTAGGTTATTTATTTCAGGCTCAGTAATTGTGATTAGTTGTAATTGAACTTTAGTAAATGAGAACATAATTGTAATTGACTTTGAGGATAAAAAAAAATTCTAATTGAGTTCCAATCAGAAAAATGCCAGTCACTGTAACCGTAATTTAATTGTAATTGAACATTGGTAATTGTAACTGAAAAATGAAATTGACCCCAACCCTGGTGTAAACCAGTGACATGATGCTCTTGTGAAACAAAGGAATCAAAAGAAGCCAGATGAAATACACAATTAACAGAAGAAAGCTAGAGCTCCATCAGCAAAAAGAGAAGAATTCAATCAGGAGATTCACAGTTTTGCATCATGGGAAGAAACCGACAAGTTTCAGCACAAAACCATGAAACTATTTCTACTGAGCTTTTAAAAGTTCACAGAATTGCAAACTTCCAACCTGAACAGCCTTCAAGCAGAGCCATGAGTTGGGCCAACGCCAGCTGAGCAGACATTTCACAAATCACGAGTGCACTCACGGTTTTGAAGTCACTGGGGCTGCAGTCCTGGCCCTGGTATCTGCAGTAGAGCATCATCTCTTTCAGGTCGTGGCCGACGCGCTCGATGAACTCCTTCATGCTGAAGGCTTTGGGCTTGTAGGCTGTAAAGTTGGATTTTTCCTCCAGGAAGGCCAGCACATCAGGCTCAGCCAGGTGAGGTTGAGGGATAGTTAAATGCACATCCAGCAGTTCCAACAACTCCCCAGCGTGGTACAGGTCATTGCGTGTAAGGTGGCTGAAGCGATACGCGTTGAGGTTACAAATAGTCACCGCAGGAAAAACCAGGATGCTTGAGACAACGGCGTCCACGCTGGTCACGTGAGGGTAGGAGAGGAAGTAGGCCAGACGTTCTGTACTTTCCAGCGCTAAAAGTCCAAAGCACGCAAGCAGGACGACAGCCCAGAGCAGGCGCCGCATACTGGGCCGACCGTAGGGGAAGACAAACCGAAGGCCGTGTAGCGTGCTGGCGTGGGCGAAGGCCTGCCAGGAGGTGGGACGCAAGCTGGAGCTCTCTTGGCTCCCTTGACTGCCACAGCCTTCCTTTAGATCCATCATCAGCCTTCCACCTGCTTAGTCAGGGAGACGGCGAGCTCTGGCACCTGCACAAACAGAGAGGAAACATCAATACTGGATTGATATCAGTCTCACCGAGAAACAGCAACAAGAGGACAAGAAACTCTGAAAGACAAGAAGTTTTAATGCTAGCCAAAAAATGTCTAGAAAGAGGATAAAGTTAACACAAGAAACTCTTGAAATCTACAAAACCCAAAGGAATCCTCCTCAAGGCTTTCCCCTACTATTCACTTTCACTCTGGAACTTCAAGTTACTGTTGCCTTCAGCCTGCCTGTGGCATCCGCTCAACACACACTTCTTTCTACAATTCCAAATCGTGTTTCTTAAAAAAAAATTTGTGACGATTTCATTGACAAAAAAAAAAAAAAAAACCCTTTGAGGAAAGTCCTGTGTGACACCAACAGCCAATGCCGACACTCACTAATTCCCAAACACACACTCAAGCAGTGACTGTCATACATGAGCATGCACACAAGCGCACCCAAGCACACACACACACGCCCGCCCGCTTTTCTCTCTTCTCCCCCCCTTGCCCTTAACTAATGACAAGCCTCAGCACCTCGCACGTTCAGCCTAGCGAGAAGACATCCAGCCGCGCGTGTGCTTGTGTGTGTGAGCGCACGTGTGTGTGCAGGAGAGAGAGAGACACATAGAAGCAGAGAAACAGCTGATGGTCAGAGCTGCGGGTTAGTCCGGCACACGATCCAAACTCATCCCGTTTTCCTCTGGACGGAGACGTGCCTCTTCTTCCCCGGCTCATCTGTGGCAGCAGCAAACAACAAGCGGAGCTGGGAGAAACGGGAGGCACATCGCACACATGCTGGCACAGAGAGAGCAAGAACAGAGAGAGAGAATGGAAAGGGAGGAGGGAAGATGATGCTCTCCAAAAGGGAAGTCTCTCTCACTAAATATGTTTCCTCCTCCTTTAAACACCTTCGCTCCCATTCATCTCTCAGCCTTTCGTATCTCCACATCTCGTTACGCCAAGCGGATTGATGGATGGATGCAAAACAGGAGGCTGTCAGGGAGTCTGAAAGCCAAGGGGAGGCAGGCGAGGGGGTGGGGGCTCGGTCTTGGGGGGGTGCGTCATGGGAAACGCATAAGAATTTAAGAGGAAATGCTGGTTGCAGGATAGGATGAGGGGAAGATTAGAACCAAAATCAAGAGATAAAGCATAGCTGGCACGTACTTATGGGACAGTGTGAACAGGTTTAGCTTTGACTAAGTTCATTTGTGTACTGCACAGATCAGGGTTGTGCCGCTAGAAACTCATTTCTACTGTTTTGAAACTGAATTAGTATCTTGAAATTGTATTTTTCCTGTTGGGAAAAAAATTAATCTTAGTACATTCCAAAAAAATTAAACATATTTCTGCTCCTCAAATTCAGATTCACTGCAAGCCTTTTCACACACTCGGAAATCTCGCTCTCGTTCAGTTCTCGCGCATGAGGTCAAAGGTCAAGAGGGATAAACTCACCATAGCTGAAGGCATAAACAGCGAGTCTGACAGAGATTTAGATTACGTTTCCCCCGTTGGAGCATTGATTCTTTGAAATAAAAAATTGCGGAAACGTGGTATCGGTCTCCAAGGTAGAAGTGCTGAGTTAGCTGTTAAAGAGCTAAAGTCAGGTTTTTCTTGACTTTTCAAAAGTGACCATCAGCTGATCAGTGCTGTTTCACTTATCGACCTGTCCATCTTGTGCACTTCCTTCAAATTTGTAAAATGAATTAAAATAACAGCTTCAAAAAAAATAATCATGGACCTGGTTAGTGAATGGTATATTTACCTTTTCAAAGTGAGAACTCATACTGTACTTTTCACACTTGGAAATCTTGCTTGTCCCATCAATAACAACACTATTTATAAGCACTTTTCAGAAACTCAGACACTTTACAGTTGTTAAAACAACTACAACAGTCAAAATGTAACAAAAACTACCAACAATAAAGGTAAATAGAGAAAATACAAGAGTGTGGAAACAAAAGTCTGTCGCTTTGATGCTGCTTCTCTCATCGGTTTTACCAAAGTGCTCGAATATGTGCATCATTCCCGGGTAGAGTCTGAATTCCGCCCTTTGGAGCCCCAGGTAGTCGGTGTTTTCATGCACCAGGGGTCACCTGTGTGGAAGCACAGGGACTGCCCTTGCTTCCATAGTGCTGCTGAGCTGCTCCCATCGGTTTTTAAAAGTGCTCGGATCAGCCAAAAGTGGTATCAGTGGAAAACCCTGGTCCCCCCTCGAGTCCAAATAAGTGTAATATTAATATAATATAACAAAGATCCCTGGAATAAAATTACAAACGTTAGGTTGGACATACCAGAGTGAAGTTACTAATTCAGTTTCAAAACAGTAAATTCAATTTCAAGTTTTCACTTTCAAATTCAATGCCAACTATTCAAATTCAGTTTCTTGTCTAACGTATTTTAGTTCAGAGGCCAAATATGGACCAGTTTGATCTGAAGTGGGCTGTAGATTTTAGGTAGGAAAAAAAAATTATAAATAACATTATTGTGCCTTAGTTTTGAATATCAGTTCAATTCACTTTTTTTTTTTTTTACCAATTTTTGTGCAATTTAGAGAAATTTTGTGGAATTGCAAGATTTGTAGACAAATTTAGTTCTTTCCACAATTTGCAATTAAAAATGACTGTGTTGTGTCAAAAGAAAAAATGCAAGACCCTAAAAAATATTGTGGAGTTGGTGAATTTGAGAAATCACACAATAATTAATGTTTTCTCTGTCATTCTTACGTTCTCCTGGAAGCCAAATTGGATGCTCGAAAGGAACAGATTTGATCCCCGGGCCTCGAGTTTGACACGCGTGAGAGATAGATAACACGCACTATTATCAGATCCAGACTGTCAAGGATTTGACATGAACAGACCATTTAAAGAGGTTGTCCCATTGGTGATAGGCAAGTAGGACTTTCAGATAATAACTAAATATACATTGCCCACTTACTGTCGCGATACCACATTAGCTTTCTGTTCAAGTTTCATTGGTTTTCGATGTGCTTTGAACAACTTTTAATAAGTCTGCATGAAGACAGTCATTACCCCCGCCAGAGGAGGTCATATTTTCAAAAGCATTTTCTTATTTCTTTGTTTGTCTGTTAGCAGGATTATGTTCACAGTACTTATAGATTTCGATCTATTCTAATCAAGATTCCATTAAATGTTGGAGGGGATCCTGAATTAGCTAAAAAAAAAAAATTTAAAAAGTCATATTCTGGTTCATAATTGACCGATCTTTATTAACTTTGACTCAGTTATATCGGGTTGGTTTCCTCATTACTGCACTGAGTTTCAATTCGATTAGGATTTCACATTTTATCACGATTTGCGGAAAAAAGTAGGGAGCCCATACATTTAGACCCACCTGTATAGTTATTAACAAGGATAGAAATCTTTTCCAAGCCTTGACAGTGTGAATGTTCACGGTACAATGATCAGGGTCTCTGGTCCAGATAACTGACAATATCTGGCAAAGAGGAGATTTGGTGCTTGGTGTCGGTTTGCTATCTGAATGTTCTTGTTTTGATAGCAGTTTTTGGCAAAGCGGAATCTTTGAGAATGTAGTTCTTTTTATGTCAGACAGAAGAGCTCAGGTAAAAAAAACAGCATGTGAAGTACTGCAGACACTTTCAAGTGCATCACCTTTGTTGGCAGCAGCCCACATCTCCCCATTAAAGCAAGGAGAGAGAGTGTGTGTGTGTGTGTGTGTGTGTGTGTGTGCGTGTGTCTCAAATATCTCTGGTGTTAAGGGATGGATAGAGCTCATACTTGCTACATGGCTGGCACTTGGTTCAATGGTGTGCAATGTCAGATTAGTTTGGACTCCAATCATACGGTTAATTAATAATTTCATAAAATTCTCCACCACGAATGGAGCAGAGCCACATGTGTGCCCATAGCCAATCACTGCACAGCTCTGCTCACGTGTGCGGCCAGAGTCAATCGCTGAAGACCACACACAGCCAAACAGACACATGAGTGAGAGAGAGGAAGATAGTTTAATGCTCTTTCACAAGTTTTAAGCTCCTGTGGACTTCTCTTTGGAGGAAACATACTTTTTGACTGTTCCCGATATGGTGATTACGTTTCAAAACATTTATTTTCATTTTATTTTATTTTGAAATCACAGCGGAATCAACGTGGGTTACACCTGACGAGGGGTTAGACTGGAGAGGGGCATTTGAGCAGGCACTCTCACACTGATATACTAGCAAAGCTTTCAAAGTGAGACACATTTCAACCTGATGTGAGTCACTGAGTGCGTGCATGTGCGCTGCTGAAGCGCGTGCGTGAACCCACGGAGGAGTAGCGAGTCACACACACGCACCCACACCATGTTTCCTCTGGATGTGTGATTGTATGATTTATAGATATAGTTATTCTCAGTCTGCTCGCTAAGTTACATCTGTTTGTATATGAATTACTAACCTTGGATGATAAGCACCCCCGCACTAAAAAATGTTAAATGCTAAATAAATAGTTTGATTTGTACAAATGTATGTGTCTTTTATCAGATTCTACCTAAACTGCCGCATTGGTGCAAACTATCAATTTATCATGTGCATGTCCCATAGAATTAAACCAGGGAAATTGCGTACATGTATACCCCTTTATAACGCTACAGAGTGCAGAGTATTTACACCTCTTTGTACATCCAACCGTCAAACACACACTCATTTGGCCATAATTAACAACTCTACTTAAGCTCCCACATGAATACATACTTCCGACGGGCACAGTACTAGTTGGATAAATGACCACTTAGACATTTGACACATCTGACAAACCATGCACGGCTCAGATGATGTTTGAGAACATTAAAAGAAAGGGCTGCAGAGAAAATGCATGTATTTAAGACTTCAGATTTATGCACCAGTCTTGAGTTCAGGAGTATCTGTAGTGGACAGAGAGGAGTGGGTAGGGGTCGCGTGGCGTGCATTAGTCCCCTGTGATATCACAGTCATATCTGTCTCTCCACACCGTGAATGTCAAGAACAGCCAGAGGTCGTAGGAATGAACACTAGTGACACGTGCTCACACACCCGACCTCTGCTATGATGGGCTTCAGTTTAATCAAAGGGAGAGTAGAAGTACTGTTACTTGATTGAAAAGTACAAGTAAAAAAAATAGCTCATCTTCATAGTATTCGACGTATAAGTTACTAGTTATTTTCACCCCTCACTTGTAAACATCTCATGTATAAACTTAAAAAGAAACAACTGGAACTTAATTTTCCACAAAGGCATCTGTATTTAATAAAATGTTTGTCAAAATGTACGATTCTTTTTTTTTCTTATTTTTTATAAAACATTAATTAATTAAATTCAAAATAAAAAAAAAAATTCATGCTGAAATAACTGATAAATAATTATAAAAGCTCTGAAAAAATAATAAAATAAATACATGCATAATAAAAATTATTAAATAAATAATAATACATAATATATAAAAAAAAAAAACTAATAAATGCTCTGAGAAAATAACCGGCATTCAATGCTGTTTTGGCGCCTTGCATATGTTTAATCTTCATTTTTTTTGTCATTCCACAATGTCTGTTGATCATTTTAAAACAAAATTATAATGTACTGTAACGGTTGGGTGTAGAATAGTAAAGAAATACTTGACTTCCTTTAAAACATACTTAAGTACAAGTAAAATTACTGGTTAAGTAATATACTAAAAAAAGTACAAGTACCCACAAAAATAATTTAATTACAGTAACGTGAGTACTTGTAATCAGTTACTTTCACCTCTGGAAAGATGGTGCATTACTTTACCACGAGCCAAGTTCAACAGCATAACCTTGATGGTAAATTAATGTTTGTAAACCCATGATTTTATACTCATTTTTCTACTTCTAAATTACTTGGAAAAAAGTGATAAACCTACATTACAATTTGGCATTCTCTCCTGACAGCCTGTTTTTGAGTCACGCAGGTTTATGAGACAATAGATCATGGAGGAGCTGAAAACAACAGCCCTCACACAGACATTATAATGCAGATATACCCCAAATTATAATAATCCATCAATTATGGTGGTGACTATCATAAGAGAGCAACACTGGCTGACATTAGACGCATTACACTAGATCACCTCTGCCAGATTGTGCGACTTCAATTGCGGCTTCTCGCTTCCTGTTGTCGTAAATTACTCGAGTCCTCAGGTTACAATCAGGCTGATATGTGACACTAATGAACCACTTAATCTTGTGAAGAAGTGCAAAGAAGACTTATGTAAGGACAGATATCCCAGGAGCATTGATATCTACACTTTATCTGACCAGACTGGATAATCCAACCAAGTAATCCAATGAAACATTCCAGCCTCGCTTAATTATTTCATCCTGACATGACTGATTATAATGTAAAGTGAAAACTTTTTCATATCACAGTTGTTCATTACAGGCATGGAGACTGTAGACTCAAATAGTCAAATAATGTAATTTTTACAATTACATTTAAATGTTTGTAATCCAGAATATCCAAACAAATTAATGAAAAAAGAGCTTTTTTTTTTCTTTTCTTTTTTTAAGAAAATCAATACAAGATATGTTGCATTCATGGAAATTATGTCTTAAATGAAGTTAAGCTGCACACAATCACCCACATTACAATCACCTGCTCAGCTAGTTTGATTGGCAGTCAGCTAAAGCTAGCACCACACACGTGTCATATTGTTAATTTGTATTTAAACATCACAATATATCTAGGTGAACATTTAGATTACATTGTTTTGTCAATTACTGAATGTTAAACCTGATTTTTTTCTTTCTTTCTTTGAGTTACCTGGGAAACGTGCTGCTGGTCTGGCGAAAGGTGGTGGAGAAGGCGGAGCTGACTCTTATACTGAGGCCACGCCCATAGGACCAGACCAAAATGATCTACCTCATGGGGGGAATTTAGGAAATTTTTATGTAAGATTTTAGTCAGTGGATAGTATTTTCTCCCGTGTGTGTGTGTTTTATGGGCTGATCACTCAATGTGTCTTTTTGTCAGGTCTGTTAATTGTGTTAACATTTGTTTTTCCTTATAATTGAGTTATGCATGGTTGACCTCTTTTAAGCCCTATAACTTTACAAAGTCAGTGGTTTTGTTCAAGTTTCTCTTTGGGCAAAATAAAACCCACATTTTTAAACTTCAAACCTGTTTCCTGTTCCTTGGTCCACGACACCCCGATTGTATTAAGTATACGCAGACATATTCTCTGCTACATATAAAATTCATTCTTTACAAAAAATAGCACTTTTTTGCAACATTTAACCACAAACCTTGTGTAAAAAAAACACATTATTTTTTAAATTTACTTTTGACCAAATTTAAAGCCATATTTGTGGAATTACTGATATTTACTTTTCTCGTAAAAATATGTCAGTTAAATCTAAATGTTAAATATAAATATAGGACAGGTTAACATCACATCCTGTGTATAATGTACAAGCATAGACTCATACATGTGTTGTTTGCATGAGTGTATGCTGAAAGTTTGTCTCGTGATGATTTAGATGTACGAGAAATGAGGAGTAGCTTTTTATAAGTTCTTTGAACTTCTTCCCGCTCCTTTTGAGCGCAGTTGTTTTGGTTTTGTTATTATGCAAAATAACTTTGTAATATGCTGCTCAAATGAATAAATGAAATGAAATAATGATCCTAACATTTAGATTTAACATGAAAGATTTACATTTAACATTTAGATTTAAAAATTATATTTACATTTACCATTTATTTAGATTTAACATTAAAGATTTACATTTAACATTTAGATTTAAAATGTGTATTTACATTTAACATTTAGCATTTATTTAGATTAACATTTACATTGAGATGTAATATTTACGTTATATTTTTAGAAGAAAAGTAAACATCACAAACTTCACAAATATATGATTCTAACATTTAGATCTAAATTTTTGCATTTAGATTTTAATTTAACATTGAGATTTAGGTTTAACATTAAGCATTTCGATTTCAATTTAACATTTAGATTTAGAAAAGTAAATATCACAAATACTGCTGTAAATCTGGTCAAAAGTAGCCGAAACTACCTTAAGGTGTGTCCGAAAAGTCCTTCCTATCTCCTTTCCTATCCACTTTCCACGGTGAGTAGTATCATGTCTGTACCAGCCTCCTCTTGATATAAAGGAAGGCCCAGACGGAAGATGACTGTACTTGCTTGCTTTTTTTTTTGTTTTTATTTTTAACAGACAGACACAAATACAGATAGAGACACTTTTAGGAACAGAAGGCCTGTTTGTGACTAGTTAGAATAAATTACACAGAATTAAACTACTCTTGTCATCTCTCCTCGAAAAACACCATATATTTATAATTATATATACTATAGCTAGAGATGGATGATTGCTTTTGAAAATAAACTACTTTTTCTAGCCCTTTAAAAAAAAAAAAAAATTAAATGTTTTATTATACATTGCTATTTTTTATAAATGGATGTTTATATCTCACATCCACTCTCCACATAGTAAATCAGCTGTGGACTCACAGCATCAGCCTTGGCTGATGTCAAAACAGCCTAATTAAGCAAATCCCCTTTTATTGAGCAGTGAGATAATGAGCACAGTATTACGGGGAATTCAACTTTCGCTCGAGAGGAAAATGAGGTTTTGTGCTGAAGTAATATCTGCTTTTGTCCATCCGACGAACTTTTCCTTCACCAGATTAGGACAATAGGTAGTAGGAGGCGGAAAGGACCACAATGCAAAACCTCAAGTTCAAGTTTAAACATTCTTCATGCTAGAATTAAAAGCCTGTGGACATGAATTAAAAATAAATGACTTGTTTTTAAAAGACATCCACCTACGTGTTTTCCCTGACGGGACACAGCGTTTCATCGCTACATAAATCCATGTTTTAGTGCTGTCAAACGCTCAAAAGTTAATTGTGATTTTTTTTTTATCCATATATTGTGTCATGGCAATATTAAGGACATTTATGTTCCAGAAAATGTATTGTGCTAAACAGTCACAAAGGTTCAGTATTTGTTCAAAGTGCTTCTTTTAAATTCCTTTCCAAGAAAGCAGATATTTTTTTCCCCCTTGGAAATCTGAACTTGAATTAAACAAAGTCATTTATAGCCACTGCTAGGTCAGTGCGAAACTAGATATCCACTATTGTGAGCCAAACCAAGTCAAAACACACTCAAGTTTGATCTTTGTGTTTTTAACAAGCTAACAGCAAAGCATGCATTTGGCTAAGGCTTTGCCAAACATGCTGTTATGTATGGAACACATTCTGAAATAAACAAACGCTTTCCAACATTTGACTACTTTTAAAAAATAAAAGTTCTTGTGTATAATTATTCTAACATTTACATTTACCAATAAAAATGTAGATTTAACCTTTAGATTTCAAATTTAGCATTGATTTAAGCTTTAAATTTTGCATTTATTTAGACTTAACATTAAAGATTTCCATTTAATCTTTAGATTTAATATTTAACATTAAAGATTTACAAATAACATTTAGCTTTTTACATTTAAAATTTAACATTAAAGATTTACAATTTACATTTATTTAGATTTAACATTGACATATTTAAGAAAAAAGTAAATGTCACAAACATTGCTGTAAATCTGGTCAAAAGTAACGCCCCGTTATACAGGAACAGAACTATGTGCTGTTCAGGAAACATGTTTAAAAGGTAGAAGTCTCTCTGCTGCATCATGTTTATTGTACTATCTGTCACAAACGTGCTTACTATATTTTAAGCTTCAATCAGCAGTAAAATGCTCACCTCCAATGCTAATGACTGAGAAAATAATCCCAAAACTACTCGTCATCAATATTTATCATGACTCCACCTTCTGTGGCTCATGTCTGCAGTTAGTTCCAGAAACATCTCTACTTACCCTGCCAGTGATAACGACAAGCTTTAACAGGTAGACAACAAAGCTGAAGGTTCATTACCAATCCACATATCGTCCATTTTCTGGATCATGACCACAAACAGATTTTTTCCTAGAATTACATTTTGATCACGTTTGAGCTAAGTTTTTTTTTTTTTTTTTTTACTTCATTTTAGTTTAACTAGATTTATATTTCACAAAGGTAAAGTATATAAATACTGTTGCTTAAGATTGTGCGTTTCAATTTTAGAAAATGAATTAAAAAAATTCCAAAAATCTTGTTTCATTTTTCAGAAATTTCAGGTGACCCCATATGGGGTCCTGACCCCAAGGTTGACAAACCCTGATTTAGTGGCTCCTGAATAGATGTTTTTCTATAGTTTCCATTCTATCATGCCTGGGAAACACTGCTCTACATCACTAGAGATTCAAATATAACTCTTGTATTGTATTTAACATTATTACAGAACCATTGCTTCAATTCTTTTCAGCACTGATTTCTGTTTGCCTGCCTACTTGTAAAATGTCCATTAAAAGAAAATCACTGTCGACATTGTTCTGAATTCTCCTTCAGAAAAAACACATGCTCCACTAAGCCGTCAGAAACAACAGACGCAGAAACCTTCTGTATATGAGATACATATAGCTCACGTAGTTGAAATTGTTTTCCCTTTGGATTAGAAATGAATCAAAATCAATGTTGAAACTTTAAACACAAACATTCAAACTATTCGGAGTGGGAAAATATTCTGCTTTTAGACTTGCTACAGGTGTTAAAGTGACACACTTGGCTTTTAAAGGAATGAAACATAAAAAGACAAACAAATATGGTGTAAAGTGCATCATGGTCGTTTTGATTAAATGGAAGAAACGAGGTTATTCGAGCAGCACAGAATCATAGAGACAACTTGACGAAGGAGGATAGTGATGTTTGCTGCTAGTCCTCCTAAACACAATGAACAAGTTGGTCCATTGCAACTTAAGACTGAGAAACACCAACGCAACTGAAAACCAGGATCAAGGTCAGAGCAAACGACTGCAGAGGAACCTTTGCTCTAATGGCCTTTTCTATACAAACCAATAGAAAAGTGATTAAGATAAGTTTTGCTTTGAAAGGACAGACGCATTAATAACAAACAAAGAGTGGTTGGTTAAAACAAATACCAGACTACATAAAGAAAAATATATTGCCACAGTTTGTAATTAATTTACATTAGTCATTGGCAATGAGCAACATAATGACAAACCATCTCAATGTGGTTCTCTTATCAATGTCTGAAATGTCCTTTTCTAATCTTTCCAGCCGCTCTTTGATGACGCAGAGGTTTCTGTGTGTAGCTGTGATGTGGAGCCCACATCAAAGGCTGTAGGTCTCCTCTGGCAGGTCACCCAGCAACTCGTCTAGGTCGTCATCTGAGGAAGAAGGTCAACATGCACATGGAGGAACCTGATCAATCAGTATGTAGACAGACATACGTCAACAGGGTTTCTACAGCTTTAGTCAAATTCAATTTAAGACTTTTTATTGCCATTTGAAATTCAATTTATGACCATTTTCACAGTCAACATAATTGGGGGAAAAAAAGCCACATTAATTACATAGGGTTATGGTCATTTTTTTTCGAGTGACTAGTGCAGACGTGCAAATGGCGGCCCCCAAAACAAACATGCAAAAATACACAAAATGACAGTAAAATACACAAAAAACTGAACGGAAATAATCAAAATCACTTCAAAAACACAAAATAAAAACTATTCAGATAAGCCATCAAGAAAAATCTTTGTTGGACAGGCAATTTTCCCATGTTTATACATCTTTACAAAAAAGGAAATATGAGACTAATTACAATCATACAATCATACTTAATATGTGTTACACTTAAATTACAATTAAGGCCTTATTTTTAGATCAATGAACTGAATGCCTTTTAAGACTATTAAAGGATCCGCGGGAACTCTGATTCAGGGTTAATTGAGTATTTAAATGAATAATAATGGATTCTTCATTCATGAGTAATAAAGTGTTTTCTAAGTGGCTTTTAAATTAAACAATCAACACATCCAACCACTGATTTTCCTCTAAGACAGAAACAAGATTTAACAACATGATCTAACGCTGCATTCCAAACATCTCTAAACTCACTTTTCTCCCCATCTCCGACTTGAAAAGTGACTTGGAACGCCACCTGAAGTCGGTGCTGCTTCTTGGTAAAGAAAACAAGTCGAACATCATAGCAGTCAGCCATGTTTCAGATATTTTAACGCGCTGCCGCTGAACTCGGTTGTACTTTTGAATTTTAAACTCCATTCCGAGTTGCCTGAACGCAGAATTACGTGTTTTTCAGTCGTCTACTTCTTGATTGGCTACATTATGTTCCACGTCACAAGACACAGAGTCATGAGACGTTGCTTGTCCTCACACATGAGTTTTGGTCATTTAATATTTACGATTGTCAGCCCTGACCCATTTCAGAGTAGATTATCAGGACAAATTCACTCTTAAAGGGAACATATTATATAGGGATGTCCCGATACAACTTTTTCACTTCCGATCCGATACCAGCACCAATCATACATACTTTTTTTTTTTTACTTATTTAGTAGTGTGGAATGTAAGAAAAGACTTGATCAAACAGAGAACAATAGTTAGCAACAGCAGGTATGAGAAAAACTGACCCATTTATTATTAACCAATTGGTTACAAACATTTTAACCTTCAACATAATATCTACAGTATTCTACAATTGAATAAAAATATATATATATCAGAGATTTTAGATGCAGTCTGATAAAATACGATATTCGTTTTCTGGCTGATATCGGTTCGGATCGTGCTGGGTTTTGGTCAAAACTTAACATGAATCAAGTAAAAGGGGAGGTTTATGACCCTGTATAAACTTGCTCTTTCAGCGCGCTCTGTTTTCCTCTCCCTGCTCTTCTCTTCCGCTGGAGACAACATAGCCGATCGCGCTTGTGATGTCACAAACTGAGAAAATTTGAAACTAAGCATTTTTTCTCTGTGTTGTAAGACTTACACAGACCACAAACAAAGGATGGGTTTATTTCACATTTTGTGTGCCGGTGGACACTCAAGATACCTCATACGTGTTCAAAAACACTGCAAAAGTGGATTTCTCATAATATGTCCCCTTGAACACACCTCAGCCTACAGGATCGTCCAATAGGATAATCTGCTGTTTACGTCATTGGTCAGGAAGGGGAAAACTGGGACAAAAACAGTCTGATTGTCTTTAGGAACTTTACTTCCCACATTTGAAAGCAGTTCATGCTGCATAGTTGCAAAGAAGCCTATGTCTTGCTGCTCCCACCACCATGCATAACAGTCTCATAATCGTGAGTAGTTTTTTCTTCCTAATCTGCACCAACTGAAATGTTTTCCTCCATCATATGTAAATAAACTAATTCATCCTGATTTTCTAGAATTTCTCCTTTCAGTGCTTTTACATTTTTCCAATCATACTTGGCGTCTCTCTCTAGGACTTCAGTGGATCAATGACTTAACTCGATAGCAGATCAAATACTTAAAATGCATTGTCACGCTGTGTATTGCACCTCCATTCTCTGCTCCTCTCTAATGAGATAATAAACACCCAGAAACAATAGAGTTAGTGTTTGCAGAACTGTGCAGTCACAATTTCAGCTTTAGCTAAATGAGCTTTTGAAATGTTCTCCCAGGTTTTCCTACACCAGATAGCAGAGTTGGGGTCAGTTATAATTTTAAATGGTAATTATTTACAATTATGACATAATAATTGTGATTGAAAAAACATGTTGCTGTTGTAAGCATAATTGAATTGTAATTTAGTTCAGCTAATTGACTTTGTAATCATAAGTGTCATGAACATTTTATAAAAACTGTCAAATACAATTTGATTCAATGCAAATTTGGGGAACCGTGTTACAGCTCTTTGGCTTAAACATACTGTACTTACTGTAGTTAACAGTCAGTTCTCTACAGAATCATTTTACCATTTAAAAATAATTAAAATGGAGACTTAAAATTACATCAAAAATATTAATATCAATATTTTCATTGATTAGGATGCCGAACAAGGTAACCAAGAGATGAAAAACAAATTAGGTGATAAATAATATTTTTTGTGTATTTTACAGCTGATTTTATGACATGGGTCAAAACTGACCCATTACCATTAGAGATGCAAACAGAAAGCTAATTCAAGAGGAGAGTTAGGTTTTATGGGCTTATTTATTAAATGCTCAGTAACTGTTTTTAATTTAATTTGAATTTTAGTAATTGAGGACAAAATTGTAATTGATTTCAGGGGGAAAATATTTTAACCAGACTTAATTTTATTTTATTTGATTATCTTAACTTATTTGACCTTATCTATACTTGACTTATGTTAACTTAAGTAATGTCATACTATCTAAACTTAAGTTCACTTATTTTATCATTTACTTTTTCAATTTTATCTTAAATAAATTCTAATAATTTTGTAACTTAAAAAAAAAAAAATCATATCTTAACTAATTTTATCTTAACTTCATTCAGATTTACCTAATTTAATCATGTTACTAATGTAATCTTGTTTTAAAATATCTTAACTTATCTAACTTTATTTGAACTCTACGTACTATAACTCATCCAAACTTGTTTAATTTTATCTTATTCAATATTTTAACTGTACTTTAACTGTAATTGGAAAAAAATGCTGGTAATCGTAATTGAGTTGTAATTGAACTTGTTTAAATTGCAATTACACTTCAATTATTCATGTAATTGACCCCAACCCTGCCAGATAGACTCACACATTGATAAGTATAAACTACACAAACAAACTCCCACCTGCTTCCCAGCCTGGGTCCTGTCCTGCTGATTTCCCAGCATGCTCTGCAGCATCTACGCAGACAGGGGGCCTTGTGTCTACTCGGCCTCCGACCTCTGCGCCGTGTCTCGCCGACTCTTTCCCTCGGTCGTCATCGTCGTCCTCGTCATCAAATACCAGCTGCATCCGAGACACGGGCCCTCGGACGACAGGAGAAGAAAGCGGCTCCTGTGAGAGAAAGAGCGTTTCAGACAATGGGCTGCAGGGTAGGGGTCAATTGTAATTGCGTAATTCACAATCAGTATGACGTCACTGTAATTGTAATAATCTTTTGCTGTTGTAATTTACCTGTAATTGAGTTCAGATTTTTGACTTTGTAATTGTAATTGGCATGAAAATTCTATAAAAACTGTCAATTACAATTTGATTAAATGCAAATCTGTGGAACCATGTTACAGTTCTATGGTTTAACATGTTGTAGACAATTATTAAATTATAATATACTATACCTGTATATCTCTATAAAAGCAAGGATAGTCTGTGTGTGTGTGTGTGTGTGTGGCGCATATCTCCCTCACACGGTGTCTGATCGAGCTGTGTGCATCCATTATTTTGGACTTATTTGGTGTTGCAAAACGTTTATTTAAATTCTATTTTGAACGCGGGTTAGACCGGACATGAGACGGGGAGGGGCATCCGGGTATTTTCTCGCTCTGTCCTGTGAACACATGCCCGCAAAGTCTGTGTAAACATTCCCAATTTCTCCACGAACATTAAAAACGCTGATGTTTTCACCACGTGTTTATAACCTAATGTGCACCTTGGATGTACATGACATGTTTGTGTGTAATTCATTTTCCCACTGGGTTTTTTTGAGTTTTTCCTTGCCGAAGGAGGGTCTAAGGACAAGGGATGACATTTATTATCCATTTGCTTAAGTCCAGCAAACATTGGTGCAAACTTTTTTAATTTATCATGCACGTGTCCCACAGAATTAAACCAGGGAAATCGCACACGTTACTTTGCACCCACAAAAAAACCCCTTTATAACACTACAGAGTATTTACATTTATTTGTACATCCAACCTTTAAACACATACTCATTTGGCCATAATTGACAACTCTACTTAAGCTCCCACTTTATGAATACATACAGTACTTCCGATGGGCACTATACTAGTTATATATAATATCACTTATTTCCCACTACTGGTCAGTTCTCGTTGAGATCATTTTATCATTTAAAAAAATGTATATCAAATGGTATACTGACAGAAAAAAGGCTCAGATGCCCACACCAAAAATGTTAAAAACATTATTTTCATGGATTAGGAAGCCTAACTAGGTAACCAAGAGATGAGAAAGAAATTAGATGATAGATAATATAGCAGAAAGCTAACACAAGAGGAAGGCTAAGAATTATGGGCTTATTTACCGGTATTTCAGGCTCAGTAATTGTGATTCATTGAATTTGAATTTCGTAATTGAGAACACAATTGTAAATGAATTTCAGGCAAAAATTTATATTTGTAATTTTAATTGTAAATGGAAAACATGCCAGTCACCATAATCATAACTGAGTTGTAATTGAATATGTAATTGTAACTGAAAAATGTAATTGAGCGTCAAAGAAGGGGAATATTTCCGGGACCTGGTGGGATGTGATGTGTGTGGTGTTTACATGGATGAGTGGGTTGGACTGAGAGGACGCCTGAGAGACTCCATCAGGACTGTAGATCCTCAGCAGGTTGTTGGGGGTGACATTTAGGTAGTGGTTACGGTGGGATGGAGAGAACACCCCCACCTGTTCACACAGAGGATAGACATATAGACAGACAGTGAGACACGCTGCAGCCTGAGGGCTGATGGCTGCGTAGCTGCATCCTACTTGTTTAAGCAGCAGCACGGCTCCGACCTTCAGCTCCTCCGCTCTGTCCTCTAACAGACGTCGGTGAACGGTTCCTTGGATCTCCCCTGGGAAGAATAATGACAGTAATGAGGGCAGAACTCATTAAGACACATTAACACACACACGCTGCCTGTAGGACAGAAGATCTCTACCAATATCTCACTCAGGATTGGGGTCAAATATAATTGTAATCGCGTAATTGATGTAATAGCAAAAAAATCAGTTTCTGTTTAAACTGTAATTTAATTGTAATTGAGTTCAGGTAATTGACTTTGTAATTGGCATGGAAATTCTATATAAACTGTAAATTACATTTTAATTAAATGCAAAACTGAATGGGAACCATGTTAAAGTTTTATGGCTTACACATACAGTACGTAGTTAATTATTCAAGTTTTCTCACTACCTGTCAGTTCTCTTGAGAACCATTTTACCATTTCTTTAATAATTAAAGTCAAGGGGTATACTGACATACAGGGGTGGGATTAGGGATGCACCAAAATGAAAATTTGTGGCCGAGGCCAAATAAAATAGAAAACGCTTGGACGGATACCGAATACCAACTGCAGTTGTTAGTTTTTCACAATTTTTCTTAATAGTGCATAAATAGCCAAGAATAAATTTTTATAAAGTTTTTTAAAGAAAGTAAATGTTTCTTGAATATTCTGACATTTTTTAAATATTCCAGTAGCCTTTGCTTTTCTAAACAAAGCACAAAGTTTTACATTTATATTAGCCCTTCAAATAACACAAAACATGCATTCCAAAAAAACTAAAGTGCATTAAAGCAGAGGTATGATGAAAAAAATCACTTTCTAATGGTTTTGCTACAGTGATATACATCCATTTAGCCTCATTCAGAGGGACAAAGTTGAAAAAGTTCTGTTTCCTTCCTCCCGTGTTATTCCACATTTTTTAAACGTCAGCTCTAAACCGGCGAGTTGGATTATGCCCACGTTGGCAGGTGACATCACCTAACACGCCTCCTAGAATGTGAGCTCCTCCCTCTCCAACTATGCAACAGCTAAAACAAACGCTGCGGTTTAATATAGAATATATATTATACTTTATTGCCATATATGTAAATACAAACTGCACTACTGGACACCCAAACTGCACTACTTTTTCTGCTGCCGATCGTGGTGGAAGTCACTGCTTGGAGCCACGGCCATTGTTCACACACATCAGCTGTTAGCACTCCGTGCTAATGCTACACCAGCCTATGCAGCGACATCGCTTGTGAACTGAGGAGGAAACGATGGGGATGTTTACAGATTCGTGGCTCAACGCACTAACAATGGACTCAGTTGTGGAATTGGACGGCTTCCAACTTTTACGCGGTGACGGAAGACGGTACGCGGAAAGGAGAGAGTCTGGCTGTGTTTGTGTGAGGAAAGGAGGAGCTACTGCTGCTTGCGCACACATTTTTGACTCAGAATCACTGCACGTTGTTTGGTTGCGTCACACGCTACTATTGGGCCTTGCTTTTAACTCACTAAACCGAAGGCCAAATGTGGCTTTTTTTGCAATATTCGGTCGAATATATTCGGTGGCCGAATATTTGGTGCATCCCCAGTTGTGATTAATTATATTTTTCAGTTGCAATTAAGTCTTCAATTATCCATATTCAATTACAATTCAATTATGATTACAGTGACCAGCATTTTCCCCAACCAATAACAATAATTTTTTATCCTCAGAAAGTCAATTATAATTACGTTCTCAATAATTAAAGTTATTATATTTTTGACTGTATTTTACAGCTGATTTAAGACATCATTATGATAAAGGACGCTAACAGAACGCTAACACAAGAGGAAGGTTACGTTTTATGAGGTGATTTATTAAAGACTCAGTAGTTGTGATTCATTTTAATCAAACTTTATTAATTGAGAATGTAATGGCAGTCACCGTGATTGTAATTGAATTTAACATAATTGAAGGCATAATTGTAAGCGATCCCACCCCATGAAACACACATCAGCATAACTTTTTTTTTTTTTTTTTGAGCGAGTCCTGCTGTTTGATTGCATGAGGTTTGAGTTTCTGTTAAAAACACTCACAGGCCTGTATAATTGGGCTGTGACTGGTGCTCACTGGGCTGCATTAAGTGCAAATGCAGCAACGTTGAGTTTAACTACATCCATCGACAGAAGTGGTCAAAGGCTGAGTCATTTAAAAACTAAAGTTTAATGTTATTGAAGTCTTTCAGAGGAAAACTGTTGTACATACATCTTAGACTATGTAGAAGCTGGCTTGACCAATCAATGATGCTTTAGCGCCATCTGCTGTTGAGGTCTGAGTCTCACTCTTGTGTTACTTTGTCTAATCTTAAACATTAACAACTAGTGGACACAGCAATTACTTTGTAATATCACTGTAGTGGATACCAAGAAGAAAGTGAATATGGTTTCTTCTCTGATCTCTCTGAGAATGGAACATGCTAATTACCAAAGTAATCTAATAACAAAACAAGGGTTGGGGTCAATTACATTTTTCCATTACAATTACATTACATTTGTAGCATCACATGAAGCTGCTAGTCATGATATATATATATATATATATACCAAGCATGACTAACTCTAACTACATTCATCATCACCTTCACCAATTCAACAAATAATTTTTGGCTTTAAAGTAAGGCTCGAACAAAGAAAAAAAAGCCATAGAACTCTGACATGATTCCTCAGTTTTTCATTTAACTGAATTGTAATTTACAGTTTTTAATTTCCAAATCCCCATGCCAATTACAATTACAAAGTCAATTATCTTCATTGAATTACAATTTGATTATGATTAAAAGAAAGGTTTTTTTCAAAGACAATTCCATCATAATTGTAATTAATTATCAATTACAATTATAATTGACTCCAACCCTGAACAAAACTATAATTGTTATACTTACACTATACCCCCCAAATTCTAATCTGCTACAATTGAATCACTAATTGACACTTAAGTCCGGGTTGGGCCACATCGTCTGTGGAGCCCTGCAGGGCTGATTTCCAGGAGCCATGACAACCGTCTGAGCTCCGAGGTGACTCAAATGAAAAGGGCAAAGGCTTCAGCTTTAGTGTGGTGTGAAGGAGCCAGTGAATGGTTCCCTGCGGGAGGCTGCGGGACACACGTGATGTGTGAGTGTGTGATTAGGAGTGTGTCACTGGCTGGAGTCTAGTCAGGCCAGGTCGCACTCTTCCACCATCGGAAGGCCTCACACATGTGTGTGTAACACCGCAGTGACACGCACAAGCACGCACAAACCAGGAAGACACACACAGCGACAAGTACACGCACATTCGGGCACACACAGAGACAGACGGGAACACACACACGATGTGTCTGTACATACACACACAGCTTAATAAAACCTCTGATTAGTGCAGAATCTGCTCTCTATAGAAGCACAGAGTCTAAAACATTCTGCAGTGGAGCATAGCTTCACACAGCATGGAGTTCCAAACTGGAGCGTTAATCAATGCTCAGTGAGGACTGTGATTGGTGAAAACACTCCTCCCTTCTCCCAGCTTTTACAGGAGGCGCGGGGCCAACAGTGAAAGTTGATGACGCAGGGGAATCCAAAGAATCCGTCTCAGCCAATAGCAAAATTCACTTGTAATAGCCAGCGTTCAACACTTAGAGGCCAGTATATTATTTACAAATTAATACGTACAATTAATATACTTTTACTAAAATTTTAAAAGTTGGAATAGGAACAATCAGCAGCACTACTTAATACCCAAATACCAGCACATATGTATTAGAGTTTAGATTCTTGGCCCGAGAGAGAGAGGGGGGGTGCTCGCACACGCACCTTAGCTCTGCCCAAAAGGTATTTTAATGACATTCGAGCAGTTATCACAGTTTTACAGGCCTTAATGGAGGTCGTAGTAACACGCCAAAAATAAACAAACACACAAAGAACGGTCTTACACCGTCATACACTCACACTACCGTGGGAACAGAAGTGTTCACTAGTCTTTTCCCCACTTACGCCCGCCCTTTCCCTAGCCTCCCAGCCAATCAACACTCAGAACACATGTAAACAAAGACACATTGGCAGAAAAAGCTGCACGTAACCATGACGCGTTCTCAGCCATGGGAAATCTCAGCATCCGTTAACCAGAACATAGAACCCAGTCTGTTACAGCATAGCAGACCAGACTGGGGGCCCGTGCGTGGAGCGCAAACGTGACTGAAGCACGCAATCATATTTGTTCCCTGCGCTCCATCAGCAAGTGAGGAATGAGCAAAATCAGCAAATAGTGAATGTGAACGCAACACAACCCCGTCAATATCCCATCCCACTACTAGCAGAAATCACTTTAGAAATGATACAACAATATAGGAAAGTGTTTTTGTGTTTATTAAAAATTTTTATTAATGTAATAGAGATTTAAAAAAAAAAAAAAGGGAAAAATGAAGCCCAAGCCCGACAGATGAGCAGGAAAATGAGGCCCGGGCCAAGAATCTGAACTCTAACATAGGTACACTGTCACCCACCTGTAGGGTCTTTAAAGACGGCCTTAGCGTCAGCATGTGTGAGAATGATGCTTTTCAGGAGGACGGCCATGTTTGGTACCTTGTTTCTGCTCAACTGTTTGAGGGCAGCCTGATGAAGAGGACACACACACACACATTAAAGATTAATTTCAAAAACTCTATAGCATTTCAACTTCTTTATTCTGCTTTACATTAATAAAATACATGCGGCCCTTGGTCTAATTTTGTGTGGCCCCCAAAACAAAGTTGAAATTCATGAGTTTGGAAGTTATATGAAGCCAAAGATAATGCACAAAACTCCAGAAAAATACAAAAAATACACAAACTGACAATAACAAAAACACACAAAAGGCAACAAAAACCCACACAAAAGGACCAAAGACAAAACCCTTTGTTCTTTCCTGTGTTAATGCTCACATTAGTCTTTATTGTAAATGCTGACATGAATGTTGATAATGTGGCTCAGACCATCACAGTTGAAAACACAACCGTCATTTTATTTGACTTTAACTCTGGATGACGTCCTAACAAACTTACTCTATGTGGGACCTTTTTAACTCAATAGTAATATAAAATAAATAAGGACAATTTTTCTTATTTATAGTGTAAAATGTCTGATAATAGAATGCAAAAACCAGGACTGACAATTTAAGCCAGTCTAAAATTAAAACCAAATCATATAATCATGACATACTTGGAAAAAACAGTCCAATCTGTCTTGGCATGACATGTTTTTAAACATCAACTAGAACATTCTACACAAACTAGGTTTCAGATCTGGACAAACCACTCGTACCATGGCGATATTAGAAGTGTCCTGGTCCAATATCGGCCAAAAAAATGAATATCTGATTTTATCGACCTGCATCTAAAATCACAGATAAACACTCCCAGAAAATTTTCCACACCAGCACTTCTATCCATAGATGATTGTGGTTCACACTTAAATAAAGTAACCGACTGTTACTGATTATTGTTCTCTGAGTAACATCACTTGATCGAGCCTTTTCTAACATTCCACACTACAAAATAAGTAATTAAGGTATATGCGATTTGCGCCGATATCGTATCGGATCAATATCGGTATCGGCTGATACGCAAGGCTGCAATATCCGTATCATATCGGAAGTGAAAAAGTTGTATCGGGACATCCCATCTTCCCACCTTTCATAAAATATTAAAATTAAATAATACACTACTGCAACCACGCTGGCCGAGAAATCAAACAGTTTTTTTTCTGTTGCTGTAATTTAAGCTTAAAGGATCCTTCATTTATTTTTATAATTGTGGCTTAAAACCTTTGAAATGTGCTTAATAGAAGAATAAGATCTATGCCTAACAAAAGACACAATTCTGCACCATATTTGTTTTATTGCCTTTTTTAAAATGGGACTATTTAGTTTTAAAGCCTGTGTTACTACATCTTGAAATCACGTGATTAATGATGTCACACGGCCCCATTCCATTGTTTTCTATTGCAGGGAAGCACTAAGCCTGATTTTTAGATCATTGAGCAGCTTTTTTGGTCAAAATGACAACTTACGATGCTTTTGGTTGCTCTAAAAAAACAGGAAAACTTAAAGATGCCAATGTAATCCATTTGTGTGTATCAAGAGGATAAAAACAGTTGTGACCTGAAAAAAACTCTGACAGTTCCAACTGTGCAGTTTGGTAGTAGACAATGAAGCAGAGAAGAAGAGCTCTCCTCAGGGACCTTTACTCCCCCTTAAAAAGTGCAAGACTGACATTCTGGTGGCTGAAGCTAGCTGGTAAATCCCAGACTGTTGAAGGACACCCATCCAAAAGGATTTTTATTCTCAGGGTTTGTTTATTTTCCCTTTAACTAAATTCCATCCATAGAAAGTATGATTTTAATTCAATGTGAAGATACAACTTTTTTTGGTCTGCAAATTGAACTTTCTAAAGCAAATTAATGTCTGTTTATCTAATAAACATGTCTAAAAAAAAAAAAAGAGCTTCAAATGTTAATTCACCTTTAATTATCTGTTACTTTATGGCTTTGAAACTTTGGCCTTGTTAATAGGGAGCGCAGCGTACCTTGCGAAGCACCATGACGATGCTGTGCGTGTGCAAAAAGCAGAATGAGTTTCTCTCGTCCAACCCCATCTCTGCCTTCATCGCTGCCCAGCCACCGCCGCTGAAGTCCCCTCCCTCCATCTGGGAGCTGGAGCCCTTTGGGAGGAAGTAACAGATACTTAACCTGCACACAGCTGCTCACTTTGACACTTGATCAGCCAGTGTGAAAAACAAAACCCAGCCATAAAAAGTTTATTTTGACAGATCAATAAAGTAATAACTGAATCAACAGTGGCTATAGATGTGTAAATATGCTGATGTTTAGGGACTGGTCTATTAACTGAGTGTTTTTTCAACGTGTTTATGCTGCCATCTGCTGGTCAATAGGAACGTGTTAAATTTAAACCACCCATGTAAGGATCTCCAGTTCGGTTTCTTTAATATGGATTCCAGCTGAATCCGTGTATCGTTCATTCTTTGGTTATTTCGTTTTGAAAACAAATCAAAATAACAAATAAACGGTGTGGTTAATTTGTTTTACCAACTTAAAACCAAAACAGAAATACAGAAAATGAAAAACCAGACAAGCAGCATTTTTCTGTTTTCAAATAAAATCTTGTTCTGTTTGAGGTATTTGGATATTTATGGGGAAATTAGCACGAGAACAGAAGTCCGCTACACCTGGTTTCCATCCCCAGGTCTCTGCACACAATTGCTGGGCTGTTTATGATGTATTTTCAGGTCCTGCTCCTGTTTTCATTCAGTCTATGGATGTTTTAGCTCGTAAAAAGCTGCTCACATTTATGTTTTGTTTTAAGGTCCAAATAGCATCCAAATAAACTGGTGACTGATTATCGACTGTGAGGCTGGTGTGAAGAACAATAGATGTTAGAATTTCTACCATTTGATACTTTTGCAAAAACTATTACACAGCTATTTTGAGGGCAGTAAAATATTTATTTTTGCATGTTTTAATACCGCTAGCCACTAACGGCAGCTGTCAACACACATGGAAGCAAGATACGAGGAGCACAGGTAGACTCATTACACCACCTCTGGTTCCTTTAACCACATATCATGTGCATGCTTTTCAAAATATTCTTTTTTTTAATTAATGTATTAATAACGTTTCAAATCACCAGTTCATCACTAATGTGACTTATGTGTTGCTCCTCTCTGTGTGGTGAACTTAAAACATGAAGCTCTAGTCCTAGTTTCCCTTAAATATCCAAATATCACACAAATAGTTTTTAAACATGAACATTGATGTATCTGGATTTCTGTTTTGGTTTTAAGTCAGTAAAACTAAATAACCACACTGTTTATTTGTTATTTTGATTTGGTTTTAAAACGGAATAACCAAAGAATGAAGGGCACACGGATTGTGTGCTGGCCCAGGTATTTCAAAAATACTTTAGTAAGTGTGTAAAAGCTTTTGTTCAAAGAGAAAAAGTGAATCCTCAGACCTGCTAATGGCAACGTTACCTGACTTGGAGATCGAGCCAAAGCCCCGTGAGCAGGAGTCGGAGGGGCAGAGACCACTATGGTGTCCATGTTATGAGCCTGAGGCTGAAAGAGATCATCATAAAAAATGACTTTTCGGCAGAGGAACTGCAGGAGACTAGCATGAAGCTGACTAGCATGAAGCTGACTAGCATGAAGCTGACTAGCATGAAGCTGACTAGCATGAAGCTGACTCACCTGCTGAGGCAGAAGTCCAGCAGGTCCAGGGAACTTCCTGGTCCGAGGCTGTTGGAGTTCCGAGTGAGATCTCTTCCTGGGATGCTTACTGGAGGCCGACACCAGCTGGACCAGGCGGTTAGTGAGGACCGGTGTGTGAAGAGGGTGGGGGCTGAGTGCGGTGGAGCAGGAACGGGAGGAGCCAGCTGGGGAGACCGTCCCAAAGAGGGAAACCTGAGGGGACGCTCGAGGAGTGGCCCAGGGTCTCTGTAGCTGCTGAGGATTGTAGAGGCTCCGGGGAGCAGGTGAAGCAGCGGTGGTGAGTCCAGGGAACACCCCAGGAGTCTGCAGAGGCTGGAACGGAAACCTCGGGTGTGGATTTGGTGACTGCGGAGCTGAAAACGTCCGAGAAAATGAATGAGAAGATGTGGAGGGGACGGATGCAGCACGAGGCTCAGTGCAGAGTCCACGGGTGCTACCACAGGACGAGGGCCGCAGGGTTTTGGCAGTGGGAGGAGGCACAGGAGAAGGTGGAGCAGGTGGATGTTCTAATGGGCCGTCACATTCGTTCAGGTCTGCCAGGTCCACGTCCCAGTCATCAAAGTCATCCGGTGTTACAGAAGCAGCAGAATGAGTGACGCCTGACGTTGGAGCATCAACCACTGCAGCTGATGTCTGAACAGTCTGTAGACGAGGGACTGGCTCAGACTGTGGGTGTGAGGACGAGGGGCCACTCAGGGAACTGGAGCAAATAACTGGGGCCACAGCTGGTCCTGATGCTGACCAGTCTGTAGTGAGAAGATCCTGGAACACACACACACAAAGTTACTGTATGTCACTATGTTTGCACCCTGCAGACATGCAAATACCAAAAAGCATGAATACGGTGACAAAAAAAACATAAATTGGGAGACATTCTTTTTATTTCAACACTTAAATTAAGCAATCTAGAACAGGGGTTCTCAACTTGTCTCACCCTGGGACCCTGCGTCATTAAATCATGGCCCACTTTTTTATAGAATTCAACCAACCAAATTTGCTGAAAACACATTAAAATAAACAAAAAAATAAATAAATAATTTAAACATAAATCTATATAATTTCCTGTGCAACATGCATTTCACAGCATGCCTTTAAAACTCAACTTTTCTTTCAAAATAAAAGCTTAACATGATATATTCAGTATTTTTTTAAATTTTGACCAACTGTCCAGGACCCACTTTTGGGTCCCGACCCACCAGGTGAGAATCACTGATCTAGAATACTCTGAAGAGTCCACTGAGGCAAAATGATTTATTCAAATACAAAAACATTTATTTACACCACTTAAGCTGTGGTTTGTGAAAAACAATTACAATATATATGAAAAATTGTTAAAGTAAAAAATACCTCAAATTTGGACAGTTTTTTGATCTGTTACTTGACACCACTACTCCTCAGCTACTGGTTTTATAATCCTTTATACTCTATGTTTAGTTATATATATTTTTTTTTCTTTAAAGACCCTAAAGAATAAGTTTGTATTTGTCACCAGTTCAAAATAGTTATTAAAAAAAGGGGGAAAGATGAGTGTCAGGTGTGCTACCTCATCATCAAAGTCTTCTCCAATATTGAACAAGCCGTTTAGTTTGCACGTCTGTAAAGCAGAAAAACCAAACAAAACAGTTTCAAAGTCACACAGCAAGTAAAGTAACACATGTTTATGAGGGAATATACCTGACAAAAACAACACCAATCAACCAAGAACGTAGCATCAACAAGTGTAAAGAGGCTAACTGTTTAAGTTTGACTTACCATTCCACGCTAGGAAATGATACCGCGACAAAAGTTGAGCTTCAACAATAATCGACACATTTACAACACCGTCAGCCATTCAAAGACAGGCGCCGATAATTAGGACTTCTCCTTTGAAACTGTAACTGTTCGATGATTGAAACACAAACACAACTAACCAGGCGCTAATTATTAGTGCCTGTTTCTGCTGCTGCTGGTGCTGCTGGGAAAGTTTGCGCCACGACGTTCAAAACACGACGTAATGACGTCACCAGTACAAAGAGTGTCCCTGAACAGGAGCATTCACTCCTTCACGGATTCCTCTTCGACCTTTTTTTTCTCTCAAACTAAGCTTTTCGAAGTGAGCTCATTACTACGCACTATCGCTACAAAAAAAATAACTTTCTTTGTTATTAAAAAGCATGAAAAAGGTCAACACTGCCCAAGCTGAATGTTTTATTTGCTTGTTTCTAAATGCAACTTATTGTAATCCCCTTGTTTGTTTAAAGTTGAAATGATGCTAATCTCTTTTTTGTTTTTTTCTATTGTTGAAATGGATATTGTTTATTCTATTTTTACCCACTTATTTTCATACAAATCTGCATCACTAAACAAAACTACGAAACTAATGTTATTAGTTCTACAATACACATTCAATATATATTCTACAGTTTTATATACACAGTGTATACATACATATACACACATGCAAACGTATACACGCATGTACATGACATGTACAAAATAAAAATACACTATTATTTACTATACAAATTTCATCAATATTTTTTAATTATGAAATATGTGGCAATATTTAAATGAATAATGTTCTCTATCACACTTCTTTTGACAAGTTTTTTGTAAGGACATGTTACTAGACAGGGCTAACATGTTTCAGCAAAAAAATAAAATAAGACATGGCAAATCCTTTGATTATAATAATAGATCAATTATCAATAATTGGTCCATCAATATCATTAGTAATACATAACTCCATATATGCAATAAAATGTATTTCTAATATAGGCTCATCTCATGTTTAAAACATTTGGATTTATTTTTAAACATGAAATATAATTATTTTAGTTTTTTTCTTTCTTTTAAACAGTAAACTTTGAAGGGATTATAATGTAGATCTAAAGAGTCTTTTAGAAATGCATTATCTAGAAACAGTTGAATTATTTAAAAAAGTGTTTTTAAAAACAGATATGTCACTCTTATCTCAAACACCCCACTGTTAAGATAATCCTTACTCTTCTGAAACTTTCTCTTATTCTGTGACTGTAGGATAGATAGCTGCTCTCTATGGGCCAGAGAAGAAAAGACAAGTGTCCTCTTGCAGTTGGATCTAAAAATAAACTCTGTACCGTACAGCTAAACTCTTCGTTGAGCAATCATTTTACTTTGTGTGCTTTAAAGAGAAGGAGCTTTCAGTTTATATTTTCTAAATAGCATTCTTTGAGGGAAAGTGGGAGAGAATATTCAAATGAAAGTCAGCAAAAATCTTCCTGGACTTCTCTAACTGCCAGACGCAGTTTTAGAGGTGAGTGAAACCCGTAGTCTGACATTTACAGTCCCATGTGATGTGAGCAGTTGGAAGTTGGCAATCATTACCAGACTGAGTCAGAAGTGGCATGTCGAAAAACACCTTTCCCTTCACGTCCACCTCACTGCGCGCTCTGAGGCTGGAGCAGGAGTTCCAGGACTGGGAGAATGAACGGCGAGCGTTGGCTCAAAGGAGAGCCATAACCAGAGTCCCACTTCCTCCAGCCCCAAGGCCTCGACCCAGGCAGCAGCGGCTCCAGGAGGTCAGGGCCCCTCCAGCACAGGTCCACTGCAGAGATACCAGCATCCACAACACCTTCATGTGTGGAGACATGAGAGGGGTCTATGCAGTGCTGAAGGACCCGGCCATGGTCAACGCCCTGATGGAGATAGTGCAGGAGGAGATGATGTGGGCCCCTGAGATGGGTATGAACTCAGATGTTTTCTGTCAATCCTTGATTGTATTCTGGACTTTTCTTCTCATCTTCTCTGTTAGCAGAGGTGTAAAGAGTACTGAGATGTCCTATTCAAGTAGTAGACAAAGTACTGTTACTTGGGTGTAGAAATGTAACACATTACTTCTTTTAAAACATACTTAAGGAGAAGTTAAATTACTGATTTAGAAATATACTCAAAAAAGTACAAGTACCCATAAAAGCAACTCAATTACAGTAATGAGTACTTTCACCTCTGCCCGTCAGGTATGTGGACGCTGAGCTCCAAAGTCAAACACACCTCAGCTTTGCGACTGGCAGCCAGCAGAGGACATGCAGGGTGTGTGGAGGAGCTGCTGTTTCGTGGAGCTGAGGTCAATGCTGATCCTGGGGGGAGCACCGCCCTCCACGATGCCTGTGCAGGCGGCCATTCTATTTGCGTCCAGCTTCTGCTCGCTCACGGAGCCAAACCGGATGTGTTGACTGCAGATGGCAGTGCTCCTCTCCACCTCTGTACCACTGCCCAGTCATTCCAGTGAGTGGACCAGAAGCAATATCTCTGTTTGGACCTTTTTATTGAGGGGTAAACCAAGTTGCATAACAGTTCTCTGGTAAGACTTTACTTGAATTTTCATACATAAAGGCTGACATTACGCTGTGATTATTATTAGCATGACACCTTATTCAGGCTAATGACAGTGTAATGTCAGCCTTGTAAACTTCAAGTAAAGTGTTAACACAGATCCTAAGATTTGTTTACTCTAGTGACAAACCTCTCTAGAATACTGGTTCTCAAAGGGTCTGGCTTTGGGAACCACATCACCTCTTAAAAACAAGCCACGACCCAAATCAACAAAATGTTTTCAATCATTGAAATCATTCTATGAAGAGATTATTGGGTTTTATCCGGTGATACCAAATCAAAATAGCAAAATGTTTATTCATAGAAAAATTGTGCTTGGACTTATATGAGTAACAAATTATTACCTTCAACACAGCAGGTTTCTCTCATCTTTATTCACCTAACAACTAATCAATTCAGAAATCATGCAAACAGTTGAGACAGAGCCCCTTCAGAAAGGAAAAATGCACATAAGGTATCTGTCCAGAATATTGGCCAACCTAATTACGCTCACCAGCCAGCCAAAAAGCTCCACCAGCAACAACTTAGAAAAGAAACCTATCTGCAGATATACAGGAGGCCTGGTGTTATGGCCCCCCTAGGATGCTTACCCAATGGCTTGAGGGACCGCAACACAAGTGACGGCAAACATGGAAAGAACGATTATCAAAGTATTTATGAACAAAAAGTTCTTAAAAGTAGCAACATAAAGTAGGGAGGACACTGGGCCAACCCTATACAGGGCCGTCGACCCAGTGTACACCCTCCAAACTACAAAAAGTTACAAAAGACTACCAGCCGTAACACCTGGGTGCAGTGTTTTCACAAAAAGCATGTGATAATTAAAACATGTCCCTGTTTTCCTCAAGATGTGCTAAGCTGCTCCTGGAAGAAGGGGCGGAGGTCAACGTAAGGAACCGGGAGTCAAGGATCTCACCTCTACACGTGGCTGCACGCCGAGGCCTTGAAGAGCACGTGGAGCTCTTCCTCAGCAATGGTGCTGATATTTTAGCCACAAACCAAGAGGGCGAGACCCCACTGAACGCTGCATGCTCCGGAGCAGAGAGGCTTGCTGAGGCTAGTCGCTACCTACGGGTTGTTCAAAAACTGCTGCAAGCTGGGGCGAACCCCCAAACTGCAGGCAGGAAGCAGCACACCCCTCTACACAACGCGTGTTCCAACTGCAGCCCCAAGATTGTGGACATCCTCCTGCAGTATGGAGCCAAGGCAGATGCAGCCAACTGTTTTGGATACACACCCATGGACTCTTTGCTGCAGGTAAGACAGAGAAGGCATGTGTTCTTTGAATGCTGGGACTGCGATCAATATTTTTCTGCTTGGTCCTAAAGGTGGTGGAGGATTACCCACACCAGCAGCCAGAAGCAATAGTGCGGTCACTTCTGAACCATGGAGTCAAGCCGGTGTCACCAAAGGTTAGGACACATTAAACCAATTAATCTACCAGCTGACCATCCAGTTAGTAAATACAATGACCAGGTAAATAAATCCAATGAAAAGATCTGTTCTTCAATTGACCGTTTTGACATTTCAACTACACATTAGTGCGAGGTCACAGTAACCAAATGGCCTATGTCAACATACTTGGCCCACATTGTGCCATAAAGCACTGCTCAAACAACACTTAAACACTTATTAAATGGAAACAGGAGGAGGTCTTGCTAGCTCAAATCTTCTGAGCTTTCCAACATTGTGGACTGCATCTTTAAATACTCTTCTGTGTTAATACACAAATATGACAACCAAATGCAACTCCATAACCATCCATCATCACAAAGATTGCAAAGGGGGTTGGACAGTATTAAACTGTAGTTTTATTCACATTTAACAGCTGACATCTGGAACAATCGGAGACTTTTGGTCTCAGGCTGCCTACCGAAGAGCTACAAGTTCATCCTTGCACTCGTCAGAAAGTTTAAACCCTTGCTATTGAAAGTTTAATTGCTGAAACCTTTCAGCGCATGGAATAGCAGATGGTTTGTACTCTTTCTTGGTTATTGGCGTGTTGCAAGCAACCTGAATAGGTACCCAACTAATTGTTCATATTTCTCTTAGGTGTGCCTTTTATGATGCCAGTATTTTGGTTTCTGTGACCTTTGACCTGATCCCATATTAATAATAAAACAACTTCATACAAACAAGATAGAAAGGACAACTAAACAATCTTTAAAACAAAGAAACACAATGGTGAAATTATACAAGTAATGCTGTAAGTAACTCATAAAAAGGTAATAAATGTATTTGTGTTTCATTAAAAAGAAGAAATAGATAGGTAGGTAGGTACATTACCAGTGTAATTTGGATGGGTTTAAATAGGGAACAGTAGCTAGAAGAAATGAGGCAAATGCTAAAGCGGTGACATATGAGAATGATATATAACTGAACTACTGCCCAACCAAGAAATTGATTAGATAAAGGTCTGGGATATTTGAAAGCCCGGTTAACACCTCATCTACAGCCATATTCTTCAAACACAAACTCTTCATAAATAGGCTTTGTGTCGAGGTGCATTCCTGCTGAAAGAGGCCATTTCTCACAACATGCTCCACTCATTGAAACAGAGCTTAGGTACTGTAGATGAGACATTGGACAAGATTAAAGATTCCAGGCTTAACTTCTTTTTGTAGGACTCCAACTGGTCATCTCCAACTGAATCAATCAACATTGACATAACATATGAAGAACGTTGTGTTGTTTGATGAAATATTTGATACTTCCCTGCAGATGTTGAAGGTTTGTGTCCTCTCTCCTGCCACGGTGGAGGTGATTCTGAACTCATACACTTCGGTTCCGTCCTGTGAATGGCTGGACTCTCTGCCTGCAGAACTTCATGAGGTGAGTCCTCTACAGTGTTGATAAAACTCTGGTTTTTTTCAAAAACTCTGGACTGTAGCAGCTTTGTTGTTCCGCCCTCTGCACCACAGGAACACCAGTCCTTCTACCACTTGGTACGTGAGCGGAGCACTCAGCCTCGCTCTCTGCAGCACCTCTGTCGATGCAATGTACGTCAGCATTTAGGGGCCAGATGTCACGCCGTCATCAGTCAACTCCAGATTCCTGAATCTGTGAGGGATTACCTGCTGCTGGGAAGTGATGGGATGCTCCTGTAACTTAAGACCTAAAAGATGCAGAGTGCTTTTAAATAAGAATACAGCAACATATTGTCATGCTGCAACTGTTAACGGTACTTTAATCTGTTTAAAGCCTTTTTTCTGCTTCTGTGTCACAAACTACGCCATCGACATGATGCCTTAGTTGACCATTTGAAGTTCTGCCATAACACTAGAGGGTGTGGCTGTGTGTGTAGATTCAGAGGGGCATTAAAAAAAAGAAGTCCTTTGTTATTTTTCGGTCACAGTAAATAATGGCAACCGAGGTATGGGGCACCGATTGTAAAGTTGCAGGTGCTAAAATAAACAGCAACTTTTTGCAACATTTAGCAACAATTGAATTTGTTGTTACTTTTGACTAAATATTGACAGCAATATTTGACAGCAATATTTGTGAAATTTGTGAGGTTTTTTTCTCTCGTAAAAAGATAATGTAAATGTTAATACTAAATGTTAATACTAAATGTTACATATTATATCTAAATGTTAAATCTAAATGTCAAGCTAATATGCAAATTCACCATTTACATTTAACTTTAACATTTACCATTTACATTTAAATGTAACATTTTGATTTCATATATAAGATTTACATTTAGCTTTAACATTGACATATTTTTATGAGAAAAAAATATTGTGTGCAATAACCATGATGTCTCATCGCCATCTTGATATGCTACACCTGTGAGGTGGGATGGATATTTCTGCAAAAGAGAAGTGCTCACTAACACAGATTTAAACAAAGTTGTGAACAATATTTGTAAGAAATAGGTCTTTTGTGTATATACAGAAAATGTTTTAGATCTTTTGAGTTTAGCTCAAGACAAATGGGGGCAAAAACAAAAGTGTTGCGTTTATATTCTAGATATATATATATCCCAAAGACATTTGTTTCATAGACAATCTGGACTCATGTATCTCTGATTTCATGAATGTTATTTTGATGGGTTAACATTTCATTCATACTTGTAAATGGAAAGACTCTCCTCCTTTGTGTAATGTGTTAATTATCTGGTTCACTGATTACTTCAAGTCACGTCTCTTAAACTGATCAAACAAAATACCCAGAAAAGCCTCCAAAATGTATAAAGATATAAAAATGTCCTTGTTTTTTAAGTTGTCACTGCCTTGTATGTGCATTTTTCAGTTCCGTCTGTATTTAGACTATATATATATATACATACATACATACTATGGAAAGTTATAATTATGAGTTAGTAAATTAATAATTATGCTAAAATTGTTTTTTATGTAAATTTGCAAAGAAACATACAAAAATGTGACCTCAATCATTAAAAATGTTAACAGTCGGTGTCAGTAGACTGTTGCAAATGCTCAGTTTGTATCTCATGACTTGCTATTTCAATGATGACCGTATTTCTCATAAGTATGAATTTACATGTGGTTCCATATATATATATATATATATATATTGTAAGTTACTGCACATTATAATTTTTAAAAAAAGAAAAAAGCTGTTGTGACGCTGAAGAGTAACAGGCGTCGCCCCGCCCCCATCCATGACGTCACACCGCCGCTGTTTATTTTGTGGCTTTCCAAAGCAGTTGCTAACTAGCGTTTAGCCTCGTCCTCAAACATGCTCTGACTTTACCGCTCTCAGGTACGCCAATCCGACACTCACACATATAGAAGGACTCATTAGATATTGCTACATCATCTCCGTCGGGTCTAATGTATGTGGAGACGAAATAAAACAAGCAGAGAGCCTCGCAAACAGCCCCAACATCGTCGTTCTGCAAGCTAGGTTGGCTAACTGTTGTGCTAACGCAGCTATGCGGCACAAGAGGCTTGTAATGAAAGCGGCCGGTGTTTTAAGTGTTAGTTTGTGGCAAACGTAACCAAAGAGTTAGAGTGCTGTCTTTCATTGTGATGAATGTAGTGGACATAACCTGTTATACAGCGTTTACGTTTTACAGCAAATTTGGATAAAGTTGTTACTCTTTTGACTAAAATGCAACTTAGTTTAACTCAAATTTTTAGTTTTAGCCAGCTAATCTACACTAAGATGTTTGTCTACTGAACTTGTTAGAGATATAGTCAACTAAAATATTAAGCCTGATTTTTAGTTCTTGCATTTTCAAAGGTTTAAATTACCATTTCTCAACCCTCCACTGTTTTTATAAGTTTAGACTAAACGCTTCTAAATGTCCTTAGAACAGCCTGTTTTGATTTACATACAGATGATTACAGAAACTATGTTGTCCCCTCTGCTATAAGGAAGTTTGAAAAGCACTGAATTTAAATCAGGAAGTGAAACAGACAAAGAAATGATCCAGACTTTACAGATCCAGTTTGGATATATTGACTTTCAATGAGGTAATTATCTGTCATCAAAGCCTGTATTTAATTTCATTTAGGGTGTGGCTATTCATACGGAAACGTATGAATAGACTACCAGTCTATTCATTGGCCAGTTTAGGTGACGGTTTAAAGTGCCGTCAGTTTTATTTTAGCTCATTTATTTTTTAGCTAACCCTTCTATTTTAGCCCTAATCCAGGAAATATCCTAAAAACTTTTTTTTTGCGAAACCGTACCCATAGACCCAGAGGCTATGGATACGTTTCTGTATCAATAAACACTGCATTTCATTTAACCTCTGTGTGTATGTTGGTAATCTGGCTTTGTGCCAAGCATGGGAGGTTTAACCCTGTTAACGCTTTCACTAAAATTAGTAACACTATTGGCGAGTGATTTTTATCTGATATACTATACCCAATAAACGTGACAGTACATGGCAAATTAGACTTGTGTTCTTTTATTTTCAACTATGCCAACAAAATGAAGAAAAAAAAAAATTACCATGAATGGACTAAAAATATTAAACAAAATTACTGAAAATTTAGGAACGTTGGAACATAAATTCTTAGGAAAATTCTTGAAATAAACTATACATTTTGTCTTCGGTCCACCATTTCTGGGCTTTTGAGGCTTCCCTGGTGGAGGCATACAGTGCGTCCGAATATTCCTTATCTCCATTCCTATCCACTTTTCCCTAACCCCGTGGATGACATCAGGGTTAAGGGAAGGTGTTAGGAGACTTCCTAAAGAAGTTAGAAAAAGGTGATCACATTGTTTTGACAATCAGACTCACTTTCACTAGGTGACGTAATAATCAAACGGCGGCAGAGGTTAGCGACGTCTGCCGTGGTGAAAACACTGCACATTTCTAACACTTTCCCCTGTACTTCTAACTGCTGATATAATCTCAAATATCACAAGGTTTGAATGTAAATCAAAGGAAAAGAGGCTACGAAGAATAAAAGTGAAACTAAAAGATGGTTGCTCACACTCACCTTCCACTCAGAAATCAACATTAATCTGAATGAATAAATGATGAACGCAAACTAAGAATAGGCTGCACAAAAAGTTTAGTGTTCGTTTTACAACATCCACATAACATTCATCGTTCGGATATGGGTTTTAGATTACTAGCTTTAGTTCACGCTGAAACATTCTAAAAACATCTCGTTTTAATGCGATTCACATCTACTATTCCTAACATGGCATCAAAACAAAGACTGACACCATCTTCAAAAGCAAACACGTTTTTATCTGCAAATGTACTTTGTCTAGTTAATTTAGAGGTCACTGTTTTTTTTGATCAAATTTGAGGATAGATTATTTTTTCCAGGTTTTCACAAGTGACAGTGTGTCACTTCCTGTATTTGTATTTTTTTCATGTCAAACTCCTTGTGTCACGTTCTTCACTGCAGTGCAGCTCGCCACTTAAAAGGGATCGAGTATACAGCCAAAAGAACCTGGATTCACTCTTGATTTTACTTCTCACATCCCGAAAAAAATAAAGGAATATTTTATATTATATCATCATTTGTCTACAATCCCATTTTGTAAAATAATCGTATCATGAACCCAGTATCGTGAATTGAATCGTATCGGGAGTCGAGTGAATCGTTACATCCCTATTAACTAATAATAAATAACAATTATTATGAATCAATATTTTAACTTTTCAGTATTTTTAGTCAACTTTTTCTCTGCCGTTTGTTTCAGCCATGACTGAAAATGTTTTAGTTCCCAGTTATTTTAAACATATTAGATTTAAACTATAGAATGTAAAATTGTTGCATGCTCTCACACTAACACACAGCTGGTTCTTGCACTGTGCAGGCTTTGGAGGACAGAGATGGCAGTGTGTGCACTGACCATGTTGGACGGGATGGAGGAGGAGGCCATGGCAGCGGGTGGGGTGTTGCTGCTGGTCCTGGCCCTCACACTGGCTTGGCTTTCCACGCACGTGAGCGAGCGTGGCGACCACATCCTGGGCACCATCCTCACCGTGGGGGCCCACGCCTCGTTGATTGGCCTCGGGAGCCACGAGAACTTCAGCGGCGGCGGCTCCAACGGCACCGACGCACCCGAGCAGCAGGCGCCGCCTCAGTCTCAGGAGAACAAACCGGACGAGCCCGCGCCTGAGAGGGGGGAGGGTGAGGGGGAGGGAGCGGAGGGGGTGTGGACGGATCTGCTACTAGACATTCAGAGCAAGCAACCACATACAGGCAGAGGGCAAGGCAACGATGGGCAGAAGGATGAAGGTGATCAGGAAGAGGAAGAGTTGGAGGAAGAGGAAAAGCCCATCTCACCCAGCAGCAGGGCTACGACGTCCATCTCTGTCCGCTTGAAGTTTTTAAATGACACAGAGGAGGTGGCAGTGGTAGAACCACAGGACACAGTGGGAACGCTGAAAAGGTGGGTGACAACAATTTCACAATCAGCAAGGCTAATTTATTAAAGCAATTCCATGTGCTTCACATGATTATTAAAACATGCAAAAGAAACCATTTAACAGTTAAAAAAGGTTTTTGTGACGTCATTAACTTTGACCCACTCTCTCCGTTCTGTGTTTCCTTGTAGCAAATGCTCCTCAGGCCGGGAGCAGCAGATTAAACTCATTTACCAAGGCCAGCTGCTGCAGGACCCTAAACGGACTCTAGTATCCCTAAACATCACAGACAACAGTGTCGTCCACTGCCACGTGTCTCAGGCGCTACAGGAAGCGGCTCCAGAAGAGGCGGGTCAGAGCGGCGCCGTGGTATCCGCGGGCGTGGCCGTCAGCACCAGCAGTCTGGTGATCCCCGTGTTTGTGGTGATTCTGGCCGTCGTCTGGTACTTCCGCATCAACTACAGGCAGTTCTTCACGGCCCCTGCCACCATTTCCCTGGTGGGAGTTACTGTGTTCTTTAGCTTTCTGATATTTGGAATGCACAGCCGCTGAGGAGATGTACTCAGCTCAGGTATAAAAAAAAAAAAAAAATCTACAGCAGAGATGGAGCAATTTAAAACAAAATGTGTGCATGTAAAAGGAAAATATCATGGTTATTTTACTACATCAAAGGAAGAATTTCCTCCTTTGGCTCCATTTTCCTAAACGTAGGAAAACAGGCTGTAAACTTGCTGCCTCACATCTGCTTTTTATTGTCGTAAAAGAACGATCACACTGTACTTTCCTGTGAGTTTATTTTCTGTAGATCTGTTTTTCTGAAGAATTCCCCAATAGATGCAGGAAGCTTGGACTATTTCGAGTGTGATTCTCTGTCTAGTGTGATTGATTCACAAATATGCTATGTTAGCAAACTTGGTGAAAGAAAACTCTTTCCCCTGTCGCTTTAAAAAGTGGATGTAGGATAATTTAAACAATAACTACACGAGAGATCAGACTTGTGTTAAAAGTGGCTGTAAATACAGTTTGTATTTTGTGTAAATAAAATAGTTGTATCAGATGACGTGCAGCTCGCACTTAAAGAATTAAAGGAGGCTTTGAAACCTCCAGAACAGGCTTGACTGCTCCGGTTTCAGTTGTCAAACAAATTAAAGCGTTTAAAAGCAAACTGGCTTCTGTGTGTACTTAAATGTCAAAATACATTTATAATCGTAATTGTTTAATTGATAATTACAATTATGATGTAATTATAATTGTACATTTTAAGTCTGTTTCTGTCGTAACCGTAATTCAATTGTAATTGAGTTTAGGTAATTGACTTTTTAATTGTAATTCCCATAAAAATTGTCATAATAATTTGACGCAAAACTGGAGAACCATGTTACAGTTCTATGTACAGTTCTACACAACTATTAAAATGTGTTTCATATCCAGCATTTCCACATTTTACGATTTAAAAAAAAATTAAATCGGATGTCTCCGTGCCGAATAGCATGTACCATGTTCCCGGGAATTCAGTGAAATTACTGTTTCACCGAGTAAAACAAATGAAATTGCGTGTTGTAAAATGGTAATCTACATCGAATTGTCTTTGAAACGATATGTCACATGACATGTTTTGATAATTTTACAAATGACCGGAAAAGGGGGTATGCCACCCGGTTAATTAAGAACATAATTGTAATTGAATTTCTAAAAATTTAAATTTATTGTAATTGGAAAAAATGCTGGTCACTGTAATCGTAATTGAACACGGATAACTGATGGCGTAATTGTAACTGAAAAATGTAATTGACCCCGACCCTGCTATTAACCGCTTGTTATAGAAAGGTTTTACTTGATTTAGGTCAAATATCACAACTTCCATCCATTTTCTGACCTGCTTGATCCTTTTTTCTGGGTCTGCAGGTGCCCATCTCCAGCTCTCATTGGGCATGGAGCGGGGGGTACACCCGGGAGAGGGCACCACTCAACTTATTTCCTTGATAAAGTGTATTTAAATTAAAGCTGCAGCATATTTTAATTCAAAAATGTTCTGAAAAGAGTGCACATGTGGCTCTTTGTCTTAATTTTAATTATTACTCCCTCAGAAAACCTCAAAAGGGGAAAACTTTTCAATAATATAACCCCTTTTTTTTTTTTTTTTTAGCTTTTTCTCTGGCCAACTTGCTTTTAAATGACACTTTTGTTTTTTCTGTTCTTTATGACATCCCATTTTTGTTCTTTCTTTAACCAATTGGCCACTTTTCATCCAAATAAGCTACCTTTTGCACAATAAATAAGACTGTTTGCTTGTCCCCTACATTTTGCATCTTTGCCCTTTATCACTTGTTTTACTAAATTTTGCTCATTTAAGCTACCTTTTTCCATTACATGCCAGCCGTTTCCTCTTGTTTTGCCACTCATAACTGCTTTTAGCTCATTTTAGTCACTTTTCACTCTTTCCTTGCCAAGTTTTTGCCACTTTTGGACAATTTTTTTGCTACCTGTTAATCATTTTTGTCACTTTAAATACACTTTGCTCATCGCTGTTAACTCTTTGTTTACCTTCTCTGAACGGTGGCTTCGTCAAATGGCTGGCTGTAATTGGCTTGATCACTGTTCAATCAAACCAATACGTTTTCAACAATGAATCCCTCTGTTTCACGATTCTACATACTGCTTCTTTAAGTCGATTTTTCTCAAAATGTTATTTTACAGCTTCAAAGTGAAACAACAACGCATTTAGAAATGACCCATAAATTGTAAGTACTCAGGTATTGAGATATTGAAGGCCACGTATCATAAAGATGTATTTTAACATTTATTTTCTCTCTGACACAGAAAACTACAAAAGTAAAAAGCATACAAACATTTCAAACAAGCTAATTAGAGACAAACAGGTGGCTCTAACTAACTAGTCCAAAAAACCAAGATAGAATTTTTTTTTTTAATTAATTAACACAAAGCACTCTTACTATGAATGAGTGAAACTTAAGTCACAATTACCGTGTGCGCTTCTCAAACCAAACAGAATAAGTTGAGGTTTCTGGACACTTCCGTTGCCTCTGCAGCCGTATTGCTCCTGACGTAATCCCACAGGTGAGACCCTTAATTACACCGTGGTCACGTGATTTGCTTCCTTACCTTAAATCAAACAATTATTTTGGTAGGAATGTAAACCGGAAGTGAGGTTTCCGCGCAGATCATGGCTCAGCTCTATAAAAACAAACACACACACACACACACATGCTTCTGTCGTTGCTCAAAGCTACAGAACTTTGTTAATTAGCAACAAATTATGTATCAATAATATTTTCTGAAAGTTTGTTTTCACCGAGTTGTCACCGCCATGACCCGGTAGTGACGTCACGCTGACCAGCCTCATGCAAAACCGTGCTTATTTTTAAACCAGACATATATTATTTTTTTTACATTTTCAAAGGATTAACTTTTTTATTATTATTATTATTGTGCTTTTAATTAGTTTTAATGACCGTATGAATTTAAATGTTCATGAAACATTCCCAGAAACTACAATTTTTTCAAGTTTACAAACCGGTGTCACGGACTGAGTTTACCTCGTACTGAGATCGATTATGAGCATGCGCACTACCTGAAAATGCATTTTTGCTAGTTCCGGTGTGAGTTTTGCTACTTCCGCCGTGTTGAGTGAGTGACTATCTCAGTCAACAATTTAAGTAATAGTGTCTCATGCAAGAACCTCAATACGAATAGGAATAGTTTATTCTGCAAAAAAAAAAAAAAAATTTAAAAAAAATGAATAAAACTAATAATTTATTTTATAAAAAACCAACAACAAAAAAAATGATTATAATATACATTGCAATAAATAACAGTTAACCTAATGTAACTTTACAATAACAAGCTGTTGTATTCATGTAAATTAGCAGTCTAATCATGACAATCATATATATTTTTTTTAATCATTGGTCGATTTTTTATTGATGGTCGACTAATGTGATGTTTTAAGCATTTTTTAAAATCAGTATAACAATCTCTGTATGACATTGCATATGGCAATTCCAGCACGGGTACATCTCAGTACGTAGCAGTCAGCATTTTTCTGACGTTTCTCAAAGGAAATGAATCCAATTGTTCTCTTGGCTTGGAAAGAACCAGAACAATCAGACAATTTTTTTAAAGTTTTATTTTATTATTTAAGGGGAAAACAACTGTCACGCATGTACATTTGCAGAACAAACCCTTGGACATGTTGCTCTTCTGATTCACTGATGGGATTGGTTTACAACTCTGCACTCATGAATGATTGTACACAAAAAACAACTTTTTTTTTTTTAATATATATATAATAATAAAAACACCATAATAAAGTCCATGATTAACCCCCTGTACATTATGTCCTATGGTTCAGCATATATCAAGAATCTAAACAAATATTACACAAATGACCTCACAGGCAGTGAAAAATACAAACTTAAATATATTTTTGAGGTACTATTTACTTAATTTTTTTCAGCCTTTCGTAACGACATGCTTGCATGGAGAAAAAAGGTGACATTTCAATGATAATCATCATTTGGTAAAAACAAAGTACACTGGCATCCCACAATTACACTAACGTAAACACAAACACACATCTGTGCAACAGAATGCTGGATTTAGAGCCACACGTTAGTAGTTTTACTATATGTTACAACAACAAAAAAAGGTTATCATTCCTTTATTCAAGTCAACATGAAAAGAACCAGAAGAGACTGAGCACTTAAAGGCTTCCATCTTTAAATCAGACTTCAAAAACAATAGCCTTGTAGTGGAAAAAGTGCTTCATATGGCATTGCAACTAATCCATAATCTGTTTAAACAATCTTTTTTATACAATAATGGCCTAATAATGAAATAAAAATCTCTTTAATATGAACATAGAAATGTTGCCTGAAAACCAGTTTGTATTTACGGTATTTGTTTAGGCTTTTACAGTCGAACCAAAGCTGATATAATACAATTACGGCTCAATCTGATTTAAATACATTTCAGAAACTTATGTCAACCATGTAAAGCTTCTCTCAGGAAGAACAAAATAAAATAAAAATGTGAAGACAGCTGTTGGTTGTATTTAGATAAAGGTTTGTGTGTTGTGTACTGTTTGTTCTTTGGTTATTTCTTTTTAAAACCAAATCAAAATAACAAATAAATGGTGTGGTTATTTTGTTTTACTGACTTAAAACCAAAACAGAAATATAGAAAAATCTAAAACCAGATGAGCAGCGTTTTTTCTGTCTTGAAATCAAAACTTGTTCCGTTTGTGGGATATTTGGATATTTACGGGAAAATTAGGACGAGAGCTTGATGTTTTAAGCTCATCACAAAGAGGGGACCCACAGACGGGGGTGGACTTTTACTCCTGAATAAAAAAAAAGGTGCAACGCATAAGTCACATTAATGATGAACTATTGAATAGAAACGTTATTAATACATAAATAAATAAAAATGGATGTTACAACATGAACAAAAGTACCAGAGGTGGTGTAATGAATCTACTGGTGCTCCTCGTTTCTTGTGATCAACTTCTATGTGTGTTAACGGCAGCCGTTAGTGGCTAGTGGTATTATAACATGCAAAAGAAATATTTTTACTGCCCTCAAAAAAGCTGTGTAATTGTTTTTGCAAGTGTCAGAAATTGTAACATCTTTTGTTCCTCACACCAGCCTCAGTCGAATAGTCACCAATTTATTTGGATATTATTTGGTCCGTAACAACAGAACACGCTCTGACAGAATGTGACGTGCTTAAGCTCTTGTTCTAATTTCCCCGTAAATATCACACAAACAGAACAAGATTTTATTTTAAAACAGAAAAACGCTGTTTTTCTGATTTTTGATTTTTCTGTATTTCTGTTTATTTGTTATTTTGATTTGGCTTTAAAACAGAATAATCAAAGAACGAACGGTACACAGATTGTGTATGCTCACATGAAAAGGGTTTGTTCAAGTGGAATGTTTGTGAATACTGCACCTCTGAACTCTGCTGGACCAAACGTCACTCATTGATTCTCTAGTGCTGCTCAGAAATATCTACAGATAAAGGGACTCTGAATAATAATAATAAATAAAAAGAAAATACAAAAGAGCTGTGCTTACTTCCAATTTTGGCTCAGATTTAAAAAATTGGTCCATCATCCATGTTTATCAGCCAAGGATGGAAATCCTCATAGATACTCACATTCCTCCCGTGATTCTTTGATCCCAGGAGGACATGAGCCCAAAAGTCTTACTTTTTACTGCTCTGTATCAGTTCAGCTCATTATAGATGGTGGGGATTAAAGGTGCAGAGAGTTTTGGTCTCTTCTTTTTGTTTGCTAAACTGACATTAATCTGTGAGCTGCTGCTGCTGCTGCTGCTACTGCCACCAGTCAGACTTCCAACTCCACCACTGCTCAAACCACTCGTCGGCTTCTTCTTCTTAGGCTTCCTTGAATCTGAATGGTTGGTGCCTGCGCAAAAAGGAGAGCGCGAGATCAACAATCAACCGTTTCTGCGTTTTTGTCAAAATGTGCCAACTTCCTCACTGGCTTTGGACGAGGCGGAGTCAGCGGGCGAGATGTCTGGAGAGTCCTCCCACTGAAGGCGGTGCATCAGGGTCTGGGTGTCTGGAATGTCGAAGCTGTCATTCTCAACCGTGGTGGCGCCGGCATCTGGGAATGGCGGCCTGTCGTACAGAACAGACACACACACACCGACGGCTTTAAAATGGCTTCATCAATCAAATGTCTCATTTTCTTATTTCCTTAAATCCATCCCTTCTCTCGATGCCCTCAGAGATGCTGTGAAGAAAGCAAAACGGTTTTTAGCAGCTTCAGTAACCACATGTAGCACCAATACCTGATTGGTTCTGAGCTTTTTTTGGCCTTGTCAACAGCATCCTGTTCCGTTTGTAGTGCTGAAACCTGGGGCCACATGGACTCATTGAGCATGACATGACATGATGTCTGTAGCATTGGGATCCCTGTGGGGTTTGGGTTGATAAAATGGCTTTTTCTTCTACTTATCAAATACTTCAGAGCTGCCAATGGATGTGTTATAAATACCTGAGCCAGTTAGATTTGTCAATAGGAGCTTGCTAAAATCCATGTGGTGGCGTTACAGTTGTAGTACTTGGACACGAGGCCTTATTTTGAAAGGTATTGGTTTGGCTCACCGGACTCTGGATTTCCCATCTAGCCCAGTGGAGACCATCCCTGATCTGTTATTCTTCAACTTCATTAATGTGATAAAAGGGAGAAGAACTTTCAACTGTTTATGATAAATGCAGGAGGCATTCTCACTATTGTTAGCCATTTTTTTCTTCCGTCGTCGTTAACTCCTCCTATATTATTTGTCTGATTTTGACAAATAATAAATACATACATTTTTTTAAGCCCTTTATCCCCAGCCATTCTTCAACAGATTATCATGTTCAGCTACTACCTTGAAACCTATTTCAACTTTTTCAACCGATTTAAACCTTATTGCTAACATTAAGCTATTGCTAGGCTAATGCTAATGTTACGTTAGTGTTAATGTTAAGCTAATACTATTGCTAGGCTAATGCTAGGTTAGTGTTAATATTAGGCAATGCTATTGCTATGTTAATGCTAGCTATTTCTTTTGCCAGCTAATGCTAACTATTGCTAATGCTCAGCCAATACAGTGTGACGTGGGCCAGCACCTGCATCCTTACTTGCATTTTTTCAGGAAATACAAATATTCTAGTTCATGTTGCAATTTGACGTCAAAGAGTTAGCGTTAGCTCAATGATTGGAAATCTTTTTCCAGTGTGTCAAACACCTGCAAACACCGGGAGATCAGTCCATCTTATTTCTAGTCACAAATCCTTAATCACACTAAAAACACTGAGTTTAGGCCTCATTCACCCGACTAACAAACATCTGAAATTTGTCAAGATTTTCTATTTTTGCATGTTGTGCTTTGAAATAGTTGCAGACACCTTGTTTTTTCGTCTGTCAAATTAAAGAGACGATTTTTTTGGTCTTGACTTGGGTTCGACTCACAAAGGTTTTTCCTCTGGTCTTGGTCTCAGTGCATTCTGGTCTTGGACCGTGTTCGAAATGGCATACTAACATACTATTACTAAGTCGGACATCAAAATTAGTATGTAGTGCATTCACATTAGATAGTATGAAAAGACTGAGTAAGCGAGAAATACCCGGATGTATACTATAGCTGTCCATTTCCTAACTATGCACGGTAAGCTCACTAGTCATACTCAACCGTTCCATGATGCATTGCGAGCAGAGCGTAAAATCGTCCTGGGACCGGCTTCAAGCTAAAAATCAAACATCCCCTTTTCAAAACAAAAGCATCTCTTCTTGTCTTCCATTAGTTTTTTAACACTTTTGTAAATAGGACTTTTGTTTTGAAGTTAACCGGAAGTTTTGTCAGTCGCACAATGGCGGGTCTCCAAAAATTTACAAAATTTTGTCTACGTAGTTTCGAACTGCATCTTGGGAAACGTGGAAGCTCATCATCGGCCATCATCCAAATCATACATGGTAGATTGTAGTGCATAGCACAGTGTGCCATTTTGAACACAGTCTTGGTCTCTGATATTATGCATCGAGTACAACACTCAGTGCTGTTTATGCTCCTAACTTTAAAAGGAGATTATAGTTCAGACCAACATTTTTTGTTTGTTTATATCACAAACAACATGTGGGTAAATAAATGCTGACTAATCATTAAAAGTGTAGAAAACCACACAAAAGACAACATGCATGTGTGACCTAAATGTAGTTGAACCACAGTTTTCACACTTTCAACAGTTTTGTTTAGATTTCACTTTGATTGAGTAAAATTTTTCTGCATTAAACGGGTAAAAAACCGTTTAAGTTGATTGACATTTTTCTTTGGTCCTGGAGAAATGAGCAGTTGGGCCCATCGAACACCTGCACTGTGTGGGACACATCACTATTACCATCAGAACATGTGAATTACACTTCAAAGGGAAAAGTGAAAGGGAAAGGGTTAGGGGAGGGGAGAGGGCGGGGCACACTCACGCGGACGGCCCCAGGAGGAACACCCTGACGGCCCTCCTCTGTTCGTCCGTGTGCTGGGGACATCGCTGAGACCTGGTGGGACACAAGGTGGCATTACATAATCCCTGACTCATGGCCCGCCCGCATTCTCCACACAGCGTCACGCATTGCACCCCCCCTGCAGGGGGGAGGTGGGACAGACTGCCAGGTATTAACCAATCAGAACACATCTGCTAATGTCACTCTAGAGCGATTAGCACAGAATTTAGCCAAGTAAAAATAATTGGTTTGAAGAAAATTTCAACAATTTTCAGAATAAGATGCCACTTGTGGTCCCCTGAGTTGGTCCCAACACTCGTGTTTCACGTCGGTAAAAAGGGCGTTTCATTTTTTATCGTTTTGATAAACCTCAAAGAAAAGTATTTAGGAATTTTGTATAAATAAATAATTATGTACAGTAAGTAATTTAAGCTGCTGGAGACAATCTTTTTTCTTCCTTTTTAAAAATCAGATAAAGACAGTGAAGGCCTCATAGATCAGTGTAAGCCCCAAAATAAACATCCACCATTATATCTGAAACACACAAAAAAAACAAGGCTTGAAGGGGAGGAGTCTTTGGAACCAATATATTTTTGCATGAATGCAATTTAATAATGTATATCATTATATACCTTCAGTTGTGAACTACTGCTCTCAGGACATTGAAGCGTAATAGCTGTTTTTTTTGATTAGGAGTACTTTATGAGTCAACTTCATAACAAAACATTCAGTAAATCCTTATTATGTCTATGTTTGATTACTAAAAGTAACATATTAAAACTGCAATAAACAGGAAAAGGGAACTGATGATTCCAGATTCTTTGCACAACCGTGCAAGCCAAAGACCCAAACCTCAGGATTCCACCACATGCTGACAGCGTCATCACAGCACGTGTTATGGTACCCGAGGCTGTGACACTGAATGCTACAAAGTGGCAGATGTGTTTACCTGGTGCACATTTTCTTGGTGTGCTCAGAAATCACCCCACATTGCTGCAAAAAACAAGCAACGTTATTTAGGAGCATTTGTGTGAGAAAAATAACACTGTTATATATGATTTCAAAGCTTTAGTGAAGCTGATGAGGAATCCTCACCGTTGTTAGAAGCGATCTGACTTCATCCGGGCCCAAAGTTTCATAATTGACTCCAGGGTTATAGTTATACTGAGAGGAAAACTAAACAGAACCATTACCAACATCATTCAAAGTGGAATAGAGAACTTTCAATTCAACACCAACTAAAGAGGTTTACCTTATAAGGCTCTGAAGTGATGTTGCTGCCAAGCTCACCTGGAAAAACATTCAAATAAAATTACCTCATACAAAGTTAAAACTGAACCAAAATTAAAACTTTAATTGTAATTGAAAAATGTATTTGACCCCAACTCCGATGCTTGGATCTTATAAAAAAGTTGTTTGTGAAGACACGTACTCGTTCGTCGAAGGTAGCTGTTCCCTTAACCCTCGTCCTTTACTTTATTTTGGAATTTTGAGTTGAAGAGCAATAAAAATATTGCAATGTTAAGGAATTCATGTTTCTTTTTCATTTTAGATATGTAAATCAACATGTATAAATTACTTTTAGTCAATTAATGGGGAGATAATCAATAATCGAATCGAGTCGAATCAAACTGGAAAAATAAATCAATAGATTAATTAAAATATTCGCGAGATTAATCGTTTAAAAAAAAAAATTGTTTATCTGAGCCCTAATAAATGACATGTTTAATAAAATTACGTAAGTTGAAGTACCTTATTTTCCAGCGTATAGGACACTATTTCCTTTAAAGTTGAGGGTGTGGCCAATGTGACGATGCGCTCTGTGTTGATTATACAGTCAGTCCAGGTGTCGGGAGGCAGAATATTACTAACAGACCCCCCCTACAGCAGAATGAATGAACTGTAACAGCCACTGAACATCACGGTGAACTGAACGTTCAGAAACGAGCTTCGGATAATGTGAGGAAAGGTAAAACTCTCACAGGTTTCATAACGAGACAAAGACGTCGTGGTCCGTGTGTAGGACGATGTCTATCGTGGAGGGAAATTACATGGGAGTGAGACAGCAGATAGCAGAAGGCATATATTTGTTGAATATTTGTTTTTCTACATTTTTATATATAAAATAAGGATGCTGATTGTTTAATTAAATAAAAATCAAATACTGGTAATAAATTTAAGTTTGTTGAGTGATACGCACAAATGCATTTAAGGTGGGAAAATCGTATAAAAACTACAATAAGCCGATTGCGCACAGGGAGCGGAATATCAGTCTGGTTCCCTTAAAAAGCTGTAAATGGACTGATAGGCAGACCCAGGGCAGTGAGGATGTGATTTCATGTGGAGAAGGAAACTCATCAGTTGAAACTGATCAGAATACGCGGAAACATCCGTTAACAGGAGTACAGCAGCCCTCCTACCTGCCCGTTCTGATTGGCCGAGTCGTCTGAAGGGCACCCTCATCAGCCAAAAGGGTGCCGCCTATGTTACGGAGCAGCCTTTACGTGAATTTTTATTGGAATGCGGACAATACAGCGGTGTGTTCAATAGCCCGGAAAATACAGTACTTGCAAATCCTTTCTAAATACATTTTTTAATGTTCAATAATTGACAAAATTTTGAAGTCTTGGTTGATGATATTTGGAAAATATCAGAATTTTATCTCGAAAACTGAATTAATTTAGAATTTTGCTCCCATGCTAACAATTGGTTTGATGCAACAAAAAAAAGACAAAAGCTAACAATAATTTTACTAGTAGTCATATCATTAGAATGCTTTCTGTTCTGTGAGGCTTTAATGTAATGTATTTGCTTCTATTTACTTTCACTGATATTAAAGCAAAACTTCACATTATCCACCCATTGTTCTATTTGGTTCCTACTTAGAGGTGGTTTCGGAAAACAAAGGTGAGCACCAAGCAGCAACTTGGGGTTCTTTCTGAGACCCTAGACCAACAAAGTTCTGTGCACCACAGTATATACCTTAAAAAAATGTTTTCATGAAAACTCACCATTTTTGTGTTTCAGAGATTTTGATCTTCGGGGAGAATTCTGATTCTGCAGAACACAAGTTTCCAAATAAATATATTATCACCACGTTATACATTTCCGCCGAGCTTGAAAGTATTGCATTGAATGTGTGGGTTTTTGCACCTTATCAGATTTTCTTTTCTTAGCTGCAAAAACAAATAAATGACATTGAAGCAAAGTTTAACTTCTTGATTTGATTTTCAACAATTTTACGTCAACTCACCTTTTTTCTCTGCTCCATATGACCAGTCATTATCATTGAGGTCATCGTTGTCTTCTTGGTCGCTCTCTGATTTGCTCACATTATTATTGGTGGCGAGTCTGTTTGGAGTAAAAAAAAAAAAAAAAAAAAAAAACACTTCAGCAGTTCAAATCTCTAAAGCTCCTGAGCCGTTTACCGCTGACTGACCTGCGGTTGGCGATGCGACTACTGTTGCGTCCCATTCCCAGACATTTCTCCAGATGTGGAGCAAAGCGAGACGCTGCGATTAATCGTTTGCAGTTGGGGCATTCGCACTCCTTGTTCTTCCACTGATTGTACACCTGGCCAAAAATGTCTACGCCTGGTTGGTCCACAATTTCTGTTCCAGTTGGGAAAAGTAAATGAAAACCGTATAAGCAGCTTCACTTCTGAACAGATTCCAAACTTGATGATGTATAGAATAAAAGCCACTCGCCAAACTCCTTCATGCTCTCTTGATCCGTTTCATCCAGGAAGAAATATCCTTGTTTGACAGCACGGTGAACCTCAAAACACAGGCCCAAACAGGCATCGTCCACCAGCTCTGAGTAGATGTCGTGGACCAAGCCCTTCAGGGTCAGCAACAAGCTGGTTAAATATAGTACTAGCCAGAGTTGGGGTCAATTATAATTGTAATCGTGTAATTGATAATGAATTACAATTATGGTTTATTTATAATTGTAATTTTAAAAACCTGTTGCTGTCAAAATCAAAGTTAAATTGTAATAGAGTTAAGATAATTAGGATGCCAAGCCCCCGGGGCCTGGGAACCATGTATGTGAACAAACAAACCAAACAAAAACAATATTGTTTTTGTTTGGATTTTTATTGAAGTTTTTCTTGTTAGTATTATTATTTTTATTTCTCCCCAGTAAAAGTGGTGCTGCAGGCTAAACCGTGCAAGGGAGGGTTGTTGGTGCAATTTGGACTATAATTCCCTGAATAGCACTGAATCACCTGGGCTGTGCCACGCCCCTTTGCGCCTATAATTTTTTGTTACTTTTTTGAACTTCTACTTGGAGTTTTGTCCAATCAGGGTAAAACTTGGCACGTAGAGTCTTCAGTCGGACATGATTTTAAGTTACGGCAAGGATTTTGTTTGGTCAAAATATGCGCAAATTATTAACGAGTAAAGTTTTCTAGCGCGCTATAAAAACGCGGACTGCTGCATATCGCGGTCAAAATAAATGCTATCAAAACCAAATCTGAGATCTTTGGTTAGCATGTGACTGTAGGGGTATGAGCCAAATTTGAATAATTTAGGTCACTAGGGGGCACTGCAAATATGGGAAATTTATATCTTTTAAATGGCAACACAGATTTTTACCAAATTTGGTGGCTATGACCCTGGGTCACTCCTGAGGCCGTATCTTAAAGTTGATCACGATTGGTCGAAGTGGGTGTGGCTTATTACAGCATAAACAACAAACAAAACCTATATTTTCATTGATTAGGAAGCATAACAGGGAAACCAATAGATATGAAAGAAATTAGATGGTAGATATTTGTTTTTAGTGTATTTTACAGTTGATTTAGGGCCCGTTATCATGAGCGATGCTAGCACAAGAGGAAGGTTACATTTTATTCATTTATTTATTAAAGGCTCAGTAATTGTGATTAATTGTAATTGAACTTTAGTAATGGTAATTGACTTTCTGGGGATTAAAAATAATTGTATTCTAATTGTAATTGGTAAAAATGCCCTGGTACTAATTTTTAGCTAATGATAAGCGTCTCGATCACAAGTTCCCTGAAACCAGAATGAGAGAAGAAGATCCTTGGCCATCAATGACTCACCTCCAGCTTGGTGGGGTCTGGGCCTGAGAACAGCATATTCTCCATTTTCATTTGAAAATCTGTGTTGGAAATCTTTACAGCGACGGGTTGTGGGACTTATCTGAGGAGTTCAAACAGACAATGTGGGCTGGTGTCTTGGAGCTCAGGAAAGAGAAAGTTTATATCATATAGATCAGTGATTCTCAACTGGTGGATCGCGACACTCCGACCAGTTTCTAGTGGTCTTTTAATCTGGAAGGGCTCAGAATGCCGATTATTCACATAGCTTGACAACCATTTATTCACCATTGCGTATTGGTACACTGTAATATCATGCACTATATGTAAGGTTCAAAGTGCAACATGTTTTTATTAAATACATTTGAGATAGGGGTGCACCGATTGCAATTTTCGAAACCATCAGAAATTTTTTTTAAAGCCTGACAAGCCGATTACAATTTTGTTTAAACTGCACATGAGGTAGTTATCTCAAATATAAATGAAAAGTTTAGAACATTGCTGTCCAAAATACAAAATTATATCACTTCCTTTAGTCTTTCATTTTTCACCTTCTAAAAACAATATAAACTTGGCCTGTTTGGTGCTATTTGACAAAATTAAAGTGAACAGCTGTATTTTTGTTTGACAAATAAAGAAAATCACAAATTTTGAGGTAGATGATAAAAAATAATAATCTACAGGACAATTTAACAAAACATCTTAAAGCACCAATAAAGAGTCCTGAGTTTTAGGTTTCCTTGTAATGCAAAAAGAAAAAAAAAATTACAAATGGAGCAGCTTTGTAAAAATATGAACCTAAAAATAACTTACAACAGTTTACAGGATAAAAGCTCCTCAAACTCAAACATTCTACAAAAATAATAAAGTGCAGCCAGTGAGTGTTATATTAAGTCAACGGGTAATGACAGAATGAATATGGTGCATAAACAAACTTTAAGACCTTTGCAGAGGTGGAAAAGATCGGCAGAAAAAAGGCAGTGGCTATCCGTACGTTTGCCGTATCAATATACTGACATTTTATTCATACGCAGCGTCCCTCATTGGCCAGTTTAGGTCATGTGATAGGTCAGTCATTGGCCAGTGTAGGTCATGTGACTAAGACTAACCCTAACCCTAAAAATTGTTGCGATATAGGGATATAACCTAACCTACGTACGTGTACTTCGGTAAATGTACCAATAGCACTGGGGATTGTCTGTATGGCAACTGTACGAATAGACACTTTTCAGAAAGAATCCGCAAGGAATATGCAAGGATCGCCGATCCCCCAAAATCAGGGAGATCAGCATCCTTAATTTGAGATGTTAAAAATGTTGCTTGATTTCGGTCGTGGCTTCTTTCTATGTATAAAACGCGGGTCCCGGAGCCAAACCAGTTGAGAACCACTGACATAGATCATTACTTACCTTTACAACTGATTACCAGGCGGGGCAGATCTGATGAAGTTTTGGTAAACACAAATGATTGCGTTAAAGCACTCTAAGCAGATGATCAGATAGTGATGGCTAAAACTGTTATTTGAACATTTTTCCATCATTGTTTCGCTGAGTTAAAAGCAGAAAAAAAAAAAATGGATCAAGACATAAATGGAGAAAGTGGTCAGTCAGTCCCCAAACTAGAATGTATAGGTTTAAAGCAGCAAAAGAAATAACAAAATTATCTTAAAAAAATGCTTTTGTGACCTTTTTTCTATTATGTTAAGTTAATTGTCTTTTGTTTGTACATCAATTAATTTTATTTATTTATTTTTTTTGACCAAAATAAATGCACATGCACTACAACATGGCATTTGTGTGGTGGGTGTCCCCCTCCATAAATGTATAGGCTTCAATTTCCCAAATTACTATTGAGGGTTTAACCATTTCCGCAACAGTTTAGCCTTTTTCATTTCATCAAACTTCCTGAAATCCTATCAAACATGCTGAACAACACAAAAATGGAAAACAAAAAACAAAAAACAAACCCCACAACATTACACATAACACACAATACTAAAAAATTACAAAAAGACAAAAAACACAAGAATTACTCCTAAAATCCACAACACAAGACATCTTGACTACAGAAAAAATATACAAAATCACACTAAGAACACACAAACTACTTGTATATATGCATTATTCTAAATGCTGACATGAATATTGTTGATCACGTGGCCCTCAGATCACACAATCACAGACTTGTGTGATCAACATTGCCCAGTCTACTCTGGACTATGGAAAATCCATGTAATCCAACATGTATTTTGAAATTCTCTGCCACACCAACAGCACACCATACTGCTGTCTGATTTCCCTCATTACTCTGAGAAGAAGTGCTCTCCCACTAAATGTTTGTGTTTTGATTGAAATTGACATACCGATTCACACAGTGAATGTATAGTTACAAGATTCATTATTTACTGTAAGAAAATAAAATAAAATAAATTTCGTATTTCAATCTTTTAACCATCCAATTATGAGTCAACTATACCAGCAAAAAACAAAAAAAAAAAACAAAAACATCTGTATATAATTGAATGTGCATTTTAAACTTTACTACGTATTCCTATTCTCTAAACTAAAGTGTGTACGAGTAGAAATGATAATAAATGACAGAGTACATGACGTTTCCTCTTACCCCGTCAAGCCAACATCTCAGCCCGAACAAAGCTGTCGATAGCGTGGACACGGCAGCATTATCAGGTATGTTGGTGTTAAACAATGTTAACCACAGAGTCTCTGTGTGTGTCCACAGCCATGTTTACGGCCAAAGCAGATCGTTACTAGCGCCTTTCTTTCCGCAGGTGTCGGTTAGCTTCAATGACGTAAGCATGAGGCTGAGCGGAAGTAGCCGCCGTACAAATTAAAGCATCCTGGTTCCGTTTCGGCATTGGAAAATAAAAGCGGGATACAACCAGCAAATCATTTTTTTTTTTAAACTGTGAAACACAAATACACAACAAAACATGCAAATAAATTAACCAAAAGTAATACTGTTACAAAAGAAAGCGTTTTCAACACAGCTTTAAATTCAAGGAATTAATTCAAAATAGTCAGAAACGTGATAAAAATAAATAAATAAATAAATAAATAAACAAGTGCAGTGGCTATCCGTACGGTTGCCCGTTGAACATACCTACGTTCTATCCGTACGCAGCGGCCTCCATTGGTCAGTTTAGGTCACGTGACTAAGACTAAACCTAACTGTAAAACTAAACCCAATTCTAAAAATTGTTGCGATATAGGCTCATAACCTAACCCTAAAACACTACGTACATGTACTTCGGTAAACGTACAAGTAGCACCAGTCCGTACGGCAACCGTACGAATAGACACCTTCAATAAATAACGGTACTGTAAAAGGCACATGTTTCCCGAGATGACAAAAATAAAATCTAAAAGTTAAACAACTCATTCAAATATATTATACACAAGTTTTCTTTCTAAAAACCTTTAATAATGTATAAAATATGTGGACATTATTATTATTGTTGTTGTTGCTTGACACTGTTACGTGTCAATTATCATTATTACTATTAATATTGTTATAATATCCAAATGTTTTAATTAATTTACAACAGTCTTCTTTTTTTTAATTAGTGAGTTTTATTTTGAAGAGCAAATATACTATGTTTCCAGACTCAGACGTAAGTAAGTGATTACTGATCCATCGCTTCGTTTCTGCAATCATCTTATCGGCCTGGGTGTTTATATGAGCTCATTTAACGATAACAGTGAATAGTAAACTTTATTTAAGTGCGTGTATATCATGCTTTGGGTTTAAACTCTTGCTACAGGTTTATACATTCTAAGGTTAGATTTAAATGTAGCCACAGGTTTTAGTGAGAGGAACTGACCACAGCCTTGTCACACCAGCTCATTATTCAACCCAAATCCAAAGATCAGATGAGTTTGTGTTATGACATGCTTGCCACTGTAATAGATATTTAATTTTATAAGATGTTTAACTACTTACAATGAGCCATTTTCTTTTATTACAGGTTCCTAAAGCAGGAATCATCAAACACAAGATGTGATGTTAAATTGTCCTTTGTGCCAAAAAAACAATAGTAACATGCAGACAGTTTATAATTTAAGAGTGGCGTGGGAGCCCAATAGTGCACCTTTGAATCCCTGGGGTGTTACAGCCTTTTTAACACGAGACACTCATCAAAGGTGGCCAGCTACAGGGTGGTTTAGCTGGAACTTGTGTCCCATAACGTGCTCTTTGACCTCTTCCTTTGATGTTCTCTGTGGCTGTATGAAGTGCTCAGAAAGGGTCAACTTGGGAAACATGTGACCCTGCCTGCTGGCAGGTGGAGAAAAAAAACCCCCAACAATTGTTAAAGATTGTTTATTTGCCCAAATACTTGAACTACAAGGACATAAGAACACCCTCAGCTATAGAAAACATCAAACTCTGTCAAATAATCAGCAGTACAAATCTGTAACGCTTTGCTGTCCTCATTTTTCTCCATAAACCAACAAAAAGGGAGAGAAATAAAATTCTTAAAGAGGCAGGTTGAACCAAAAGTTTCCCCCGAAGTGAGTGAAAGACTCACTGGCTTCAGAAATTACAGATGAGGGTTTGCCAACTTTAAGTACTAACAAAACAATTAGCACTTATACAAAACAGTATTTACAAAAAAATGTACAGCTTTCTTTGAAACTCCCGAGTCTTCTTCTGCACCTTAGTTTTACAAGTCCCTTTAACACATTTTCCATTGATCGGCAACGGCTTTTTTTCTTTACTTTCCTTTTCTTCAAGAACTCAGTTCTACAAATAGTCGACGCTGGTTTTGTTTCAGTCAGGATAGTCGAATCAAGTCTATTTTGGAAAGAATATTAACAGCATTAATGTAGTCAGTCGGTTCTGCAAACAGTTCATATTTCAAGCAAGTCATGACGTGAGCGCAAAAAATGAGCTTTGGAAAAGAAACAAATGACAAAATATCTACATTCATGGTGTTGGTTTTGATGTTCCCGCACAGGCACGCAGCAGTCACATGGTGGTATGCAAATAGACAGCAGAAACACAATAATGCAAACACACACACACACCCTCAGATATACAGTTCTGTGCAGGCATGCACACAAAGGGACAGATTTACAATAAGTGCACGCTTTTTTTTTTGTTTTTTTGGGGATGAGCATTAACCTAAAAAAATTCCCTTGAATGCTGCTAAAACAGATATTTAAAACAAGAAAAAACCTTTAAAAAGAAAAGAAATGAAAAATCGCTCACAATGACTCCAAGAAACAAAACGTGAACTCAAGAGAAGCTCAAATGTAAAACAATGAATGTGAAGACGTTGGGAGGTCAGGTTTGACAAATCAAATGTGGCAACGATGACTCAGCGTTTCAATCCCACCGAATGTTTGGGTTTTGAAGTCGCACTGCTGATGTCGTCAGTTATTCCTACATCAAGGTTTTCAGGGACACAGATGGGGATCGATGATGGGATTAAACTGAGGCCAAAAGAGTTTAATGGCACAGATTAACATATGAACTAGAATGGCTCCATGGCTCCTGCAATCAGATTATGTAAAGAGCGCGTTAATAAATAAGGCTTTAAACCAATTAAAACGTTTTACATTTAGATAGAACTGTTAGAAAACAGCCATTTATCGTGGCTTGCATTTCCCCCCCCTCACTTTAAACACACTGTAGCGACAGCATGGAACTCAAACAGCTTTAGGTCATTGAACGAATGAAATCTGAGCCTTTTTTACAACTACTTCTAAACATTTAGCTTAGAAACGCCGCTTTCTTCTCCTTTGATGGTCTGATAACTACAGCTTTTTTTCTCCAGCTTGGTAAAACAATAAAACATAAAAAGCCCGAAGTGGGGGTGCGCATTTTATAGGCACTGTTTTAAATTAAAACATCACTAATGTAACAAGCTAAGAAACAAAAACAAAAAGACATTCATAATGGCTTGAATTTTTTTTTTTGTCCCTGAAAAAAAAAGAACCCACAAAGAATATAAAACAAGAAAAAAAACACAACAAACCACTTCTATGAGAACCCAGTTTTAAAATCTACATCATATGTTGAGAACAATTTGACAAAATAATTCTGAAACATTCTGAAGAGTGCAAATATTATTTTTTTTTGTGCCTTAGAATAAATTTCCAATTCTTTGGCTCAAAAAAAAAAAGCCACTTTTACAACTTAAGGTGTATTACTGTAACCAGTCGCCAGCAGAATTAACACGCAAACAAAAAAAACTAGAGTAAAATCACTCTACACAATAAAATGTTGAATAGAAACCAGCTGAAGAGAAGTTTGTGACAACATCCAACCAGTCGGATGCTGCTGCTGTTTCAGAATCCATCCAATTGTGGAAAGAGGGCAGGAGTCCTCGAGCACAGCAACAATTGCGTGGTTTGTGAAATGAAGAAGATGCAGGGGCTCCCCCTTGTGGCGGGAGAAGGGTTGGCACTGGGAGGGGGAATGTGGGCGGAGCTCCCTGACCTCTTGGCTCAGCTCTGCTCAGGTTCTCACAAAGTCGCTCCACGCTGTCAGTCTGACTCAGAGTCTGAGGAACCAGAATTGGACTCACTGCTACTGTCCTCAGACTGGTTCTCTTTGTCTTCAGCCTCGTCTTCTTCCTCCTCATCATCATCATCGTCGTCACTGTCCTTCTTTTAAGCAGAAGAAAAAGTGATTAGCTCAGAGCTAACCTGCCTCCTGTCCCATAGAGACGCTTTACTCACTTATGAATACATTTAAAACATACCTTTAAGGGGCAGTATTATGAAAAAAATGCACTTTGTAATTGTTTTGCTAGTGATATTCATCCCTTTAGCCACATTCAGAGGGCCAAAGTTGAAAAAGTTCTGTTTCCTCCATCCCTTGTTATTCCACACTTTGTAAACAGTCAGCTCCAAACGGACAAGTCGAATATTTCCCCCCCTCATGCGTCATTAGGCGGAAACTCCTCCTCCTGACAATCCTGGCTCCTCCTACCCTACATAAGAACGATCCTCCCGCTCAAACTACCTCACAAGTAAAACAAACATGGCAAAGGCAGGTTGACATTACCGTTAATATCTTTACGTTCAGTTTAAAGATAATCCAAAGAGCAACGTGAGCGCTCACAATCAGTTTCATTTTTAGTAGCCGCTACATCGCCCCGTATTGCCTTTATGGGATGATCTGACGTGTTTGTGACCCAATGCGACGCAGCGGTTGGACAAAACAATGGACTATTGTCTTAAAAGGACTATTTCAGTGGTCAGAAGAGGTGAGGAGGACAAGAAAGCAACTGCTAATGATTTACTCTCCTGCTGCTGTGATAAACACACATGCTGAAGCAGTGCGTGTGCACGTCCACTCATGCATGTGCATGAAGGCCCAAAAAAAAAAAAACGGCCTGCTTTTAGGAGCGGTCTGAAAATAACTTTTCGTAGTGCTAAAACTCCAGAAAACAGACAAGTTTGGGAAAATAAACCTCAAATACTATGTTGGGGTTCTTAGAACAATTGGAGATGGGTGAAAAATAGCATAATACTGGACCTTTAAAAGGGAAATAAGGGGGAAAACACACACACACACTATCATAATGTACAAGACTTGTAAATACTGTCTATGGTAACCTGTCAGCATATGTTCTGTAATTGTCTCTGCCGTTGTGTTCTATGTGGTAAAAAAAATAAAAAATAAAAATAAACAAATAAATGAAAGAGACGCTTCACTCACGTCATCCTCATCGTCGTCTTCTTCGCTCGAGGAGTCTTCATCAGAGGAAGCCTTCTCCTGCTCGTCTTCATCTTCGTCATCCTCCTCTTCCTCAGTGTCCTGCGAAGGCAAGGTAAATGTATTTGGTATAGCGCATTTCATACACATGGCAATTCAATGTGTTTTACATGATTTGATTTAAAAATGTTCACATGTAATGCTGAATTCAGCTCTGCAGACAGTTTGTTCCACTTCTTTGCAGCATATCAACTAAAAGCAGCGTCACCATGTTTACTATGAACTCTGGGCTCCACTCTGGGCGACCGTGGCCCAGGTGGTAGTGGGTCGTCTTCTGATCGAGAGGTTGGGGGTTCGATCCCAGTACCTGACTATGTGTCGAAGTGTCCTTGGGCAAGACACTGAACCCTAAGTTGCTCCCAGTGGTCGACTAGCACCTTGCATGGCAGTCCTGTCCCACTGGTGTGTGAATGTGAGAGTGAATGGGTGAATGAGCTGATATGTAAAGCGCTTTGAGACTGCTTCAGTGTGGTGATAAAGCGCTATATAAAATCAAGTCATTTTACCATTTACCACTAGCTGACCTGTGTCCATAGATCTGAGAAACCTGCTGGGTTCATACCTGACTAACACCTCAATGCCTATATCAAGATATACTGTATGTATATATATATATATATATATATATATATATATATATATATATATATATATATATATATATATATATATATATATATTATAGCTTATTCTATTTTAAAATATTTGTTTTAGGAGACGCCGTTTTCACTACTTCTTAGAACAGAATAAAAAACACAGTTTGATGAACTTCTGAGTGTGTTCTAAACCAGACATTCCCCTAAACAAGCCACACTACAGAACTCACTCACACATGCTGTCCCTTAGAGGAGAAAAAGACTGAAGTGGCTCATATTGTGCAGCTGTTTGTGTGGCATTTGGATAATAAAATTTACCCAAGAATTGTCTTTCTGGTCAGACTTAATTTGAAATAAAATGAACAAGATTTATATCGTAAATCACTATTTTGAGAAAAATGATTGAGATATGAGTTTTGATCCATATTGCCCAGCCGATACGGCGGTATATTAAAAATTAAAAATTCATATCATAACAAAAATATATACCGGTATTCGGTATGAACTGGTATACCACCCAGTTCTAGTCTTGATGATGGCTTTGTTGTTGTCTGTGATTACAAAACTTTGATCACAAAAAGAAGAATTTTGTTTTTGAAATGAGAATTCTAGACTTGAATATCAAACATGCATGGAACAAGTCTTTATTTGTATGGCACCTTTGTTGTTTCTGTTTACATTCAAACCAAAGGCAGAGCTTCTACTCACAGATTTCTTGAGCTTTGGCTTTGGTGCATTTGGTCGTGCGGTGGTTCTTCTTTTCTGTGGTTGAATAAAACAACATTAATGAGTCAGTGTTGACCAACTGTACTGTGCGATTTCCTCTCCCACTTACCTGGGAGTTATATTCCTTGTACGTGTTTCGTTCTTGTGAGGACAGACTCTGTGGACAGAAAACCCGTCTTGTTAGATATTCACTAAACCGTGTTAAAAATGTCATACTAACGTACAACTCATACAAACTGACATCAAAATGTGTAAATGGTGCGTTCACGTTAGATAGTGTGACAAAAATGAGTATGTGAGAAATACACAGTTGTATACTATTATTGCTTGTGTCAAACTCATGGCCCGGGGGCCAAATCCGGCCCTCTGGAACATCCAATTCGGCCCGCAGGAGAAAGTAAAAATGACACAGGAAACATTAATGATTGTTTAAATGAAACTCAACAATATTTGCAGGGGCCCACAGTTTTCCCGGTGCTTATATTGAATGATTGCAGTCATTTTTATTGTTAAACAGTTGAAAAAACTCTAAATTCCTACAAAATCCTTCAATTTTCCTCAAATTATGACCTATTTAATTTAAAAGTCACGATCCTGTTGGGACTGATATCCATCACTTATTACTTGGATATAGCCGGTTTCTTTCATATTTAGTGTTTTATGTATAAGTAGAAGTGCAAAATTACTAATTTTCCTGCATAAAATCTGTGGCTTACTTGAGGTCAAGCTGCTCCGTATTTGGCCCCTGAACTAAAATAAGTTTGTCACCCCATCTATATCAGGACATTTTTTAAGTATGCACAATAGTCGTACTCAACCGCCCTATGATGCATTGCGAGCAGAACGTAAAATCATCCTGGGACTGGCTTCAAGCTAAAAACCAAACATCCCCTTTGGTCAGTAGCACAATGGCAGGTCTCCAAATTTTTGGAGATGCCAGCATGAAATGTGTTTCTGTGAGTTTTATGGTTAAAATAATCTCATGTTGATATTCTACTTGGTCACTTTCTCGCTAAAAATGTTTTCAGAACTTTTAAAGATGGTGAATCAGAGATATTTAGTCTCAGTGCGCTTCAGGTTTTTTTGTGAACGTTTGAAATGCATTGAAGTATACTTCAGTGGGAACAGTCATCTTCCTAATTATATACTTATAGTACATAGTAGACAGTATATACTCTTTGATTTTGTAGTGTACAGTACGGAGTGTGCCGTTTCAAACACAGACCGAGTGTTTTTCTTGTTTTGATGATAAAACTAGATTCTTACAGAAAGCCACTGTTCTAGTAGGACTTTGTACTGCCTCTGCTTCTCCTCCGCTATCTTCTTGTAACGGTCCTTATCCTTGAGCGGTAACCTCTGCCAACGGCTGCCGATCTCTGCCATGCGCTCCTTCATTGGGAGGTGATTCAGCTCGCCGTTGGACAGCATCTCCTGAGAGAACTTTTGGTATCCATTTCTGGCAATTCAAAAGCACAACCAGGGAAAGTCAGATTTTTCACTGATTTAACCCTCCTATTATCCTCAAATATTACCAACACATTTCATCCATGGGGTCAATCTGACCCCATTTTTCAGTTACATGTACTTTCTCAATTACCCATGTTCACTTACAATGACCAGCATTTTTTTCCAATAACAATTAAATTACAGTTACTGTATCTTTTTATCCTCCTGTGTTAGCTTTCTGTTAACATCTCTTACGATAACGGGTCATAAATCAGCTGTAAAACACACTAAAAACGTATATCTATCATTTAACTTCTTTCCTTAATTGGCAATTTTAATAGAATTTTCATGGCAATTACAATTACAAAATCATTTATTTGAACTTAATTACGATTACGACAGCAAAAGATGTTTCAAATTACAAATACAATTAAACCCAACATTTGCGTAAACCTAACATTTGCATAAACCTAACATTAGTAGTAATCTAGCAATAGCTTTAACCTAGCAATAGCATTGACCTAGCATAAGCATTGGGCCATATTTGTATTTCTAAATTTCGCAATTACAATTATAATTGACCCTAACACTGATTGTAACCATCCATTTAGGAAAAGTCATGAAATATGAAGCAAAACAAAAACTATTATTTTTTGAGTGATCAACATTAATTGGGGTGAAATGGACCCCAAAGATAAAAGGAGGGGTAAAGAAACATGGGAGTAAAAACCTACGATGGGGGTTTCTTGGGTTCGCCCTCAAACTTCATCTTCTTCCCTGAGGCGATGGCGGCGGCGGGCGATCGCATCTCAGACAAATCTCTCTGTGGATGAAACAAAGTTTAACCTTTTCCTGCATTGGACGAGGACGCCTAAGGGGAGGAGGAACGTTCTGACCTCGTATCTTTTCTGGTCTTCTGCTGCCTTTTTAATCCACATGATCTTCTCCTTCTTCTCCATGGTGCTCCATGTTTCTTCCATGGCTTTCTGAGCCCTTGGTCGATCATTCTGCAAAACACAGCAGGATCACCAAAAAGCACTTTGGTTGGGTCGTCTTTGACCTTTGGGTGAATGGGGGTACCTTGAATCTGGCCACGTAGTCTCCAATGACGCTCTGCTGCCATATTTCCTGAGCAGTCTTGGGCGGATCAGGCAGACGACTGCGATCCTCCCTCTCCTTTTTCTCAGACTCTGCTTTCAACACCGTTTCTAAGCGTTTATATTTCTCCTGCATTACCAAAAACCACATCATTACGCTGCTCCTTTGTGTTTCTTTGTGTAGAATAGAATAGCATTCAAAAGGAACACTTCACCTTCTTCTTGTCTGGCAGCTCATTCCACATGCGTGCCAGAAGCCTCGTGAGTTCGCTGTCGGAGAGATCGGATCGTTCCTGTTGGAGTTTTGCACGCTTTTCCTCAGAGAAGATAAACATGGCTGAGATAGGCCGCTTGGGTTTCTCTGGATTAATCTGACCAAAAAGTATGAGATGACAGGAATTTAATGGAAAGACTGATAAAGGGGGGTCATATTATGATTCTAGAGGGAAACAGAGCCCTAGAAATTCCACTTTAACCCCCAATTTCCACCGGAACTTCTCTGAAACTGCTGTGGAAACGCAACACTTTCCATTAAAGTCAATGTGTCAATTTCCACCGCATACGAACCTGCTCCAGCACAGCTGCATAATTACTGCATCATGCCAGAGCCCTTTGCAGCCCTTCTATTTTTCTCGGACGCCAGATAAGCCCGTGTGGCACAGGAAGTAGTGCATTGACACAGAATTTTCAAAAAGAAATGCCCCGTGTTCAAGGTAAATCGTAATTCCATTCATTTACCGACCCACTTAGGGCCCATTTCAGACTCTAGTCTAAACCCGTGTACATGTTCGGACTAGGTGGAATAAAAACCAATACCACATTTTCAACAAAACAAGCATTTTCGGCTCTCGCGGGCACACTTCGAACTCTACCCAAAAACCAAGCACACATTCGGTTTCGAGGGGACCTTTCCATTGATACCACATTTGGCCCGATCCAAGCACTTTTTAAATTGTATTTCACATATAAATATTGCACTTGTCCATTCTTGAATCACAATAATCTCCACAAAAGCACAAGATTTACAGGACAGAACCAAGTAGATTTCTTTCTTCTCCAAGGACACAATTAACTGTTTGGCTTTGTGGTTCTCTTTGAATGGACTCGCTATATTGAGCAATTACGTGTGAATTAGCGAGAACTCCCGAGCCCTTGCTGCAAAAGATACTCAGTAAAAACGGAGGTGGTGGGGGTTGAAGAACTGCAGATTGCGCTGCAGTTATGCAGCAGAGCAGTTTTTTGAACAGGAACGCATCCAGTGGGAATCCAGTCTAACAGAATTGCCGACAGAATCGACCAATAAAAACGGAATCCACTGAAATGCCGTCATTGTGAACCGAAGGATGCTTGTTACCCTCACCATGACCTAACCCTAACCCTACTACCTAACCCAAAAAATGCCAACATAGCGAACAACACTTATTGACAGCCTTCAGGACAGGGTAATGTCCACCTTATGTATAAAACTAAAAAAAGTAAAGTTTTGTTTAATTATGGTTTTCTTTTTTATTATTAATTATTTTGTTTCTTCACAGGAGTTGAAAACATATATTTTCTAAAAAAATAGATAAAAAAAGTGGAAAACACGGGATTTGGGAAAAAATGAAACGGATTTCACAGGGTCCTTTATGGTGAGCTCACCTTTGCTTTGGACGGTCTCTTTTTAGAGGCGGGGCTACTGGTGCCACTGCCCCTCTTAAAGCCAACCTTGTCCTCTCCTAAGACGCGCTGCTGCTCCTCCTCTGATAAGCTCTACAAACGACAGGAAAGCCTCATCACACACTCCTCCAGGACGGGGATTAATGGATGTTAGTAAGAGTGACTTACACTGAGAAATCTGGTCATCTCAATCTCAAACTCCTTCTTCCTCTGAAAAGACATGAATGACACGTTTAATGGTGTGAAAGAGGATTTTTTTAATTTTTGGTGCTGATAGTGCCGTTACCTGCTCGCAGCGTCTCTGGTAGGCGTCCTTCTGAGGCTGATTGAGTGACTTCCACTTCTGGCTGCACATGACCATGCGCTCAGTGCTGGGGACGTCCTTCATGCTCGACATCAGCTCAGCACAGAACATGGAGTAACCGTTCCTGAGAGGATCCACACCACAATTACATTTTTTAATTACAATTATGTCTTCAATTATGTTCAATTACGATTACGTTCACCTGTGTTTTTTTCCAATTCAAATTACTATTATTATTTTTCCCCTAAACTCAACTACAATTTCATTACGACGACAACAGCAACAGATGTTTTCAATTACAATTACAATTATGCCATAATTGTAATTGATTATAATCAATTACAACTATAATTGACCCCAACCCTGGACCAAACCAATCTGTGACTCACGGGGGAGGTTTGTCGGGACGTCCGTCTGATTTGTCCTTCAGGTGTCTCTCTGCCTTGGTCAGAGTGGACTTGACGATGTCGTCCTGAGTCATGTTTAGCTCTGGATGCTGTTGGATGTACTGACGCATCGTCTCCTGGAAACAGCACAACATGTGTACAATAACTCCGTCTGTTTCCTGCTCCGACTATCAGAGAACAACATCTCACCTCGTACTGTTTCCTCTGCTCCAGTGACTTGGAGATCCATTTCAGTCTCTTTTTATCCGACAGCTGCGTCCATTGCTTCCCCAGGCTGTCCTTTATGTCCTTGGTGGTGGCCTAGTACGAAACAGACACACTTTCACCAAAGACGTAAAACCACCTGAAACACTTTGTAGTTTTTTTTCATACTAATATCTAGAAAAAAAGATGATGGAATTAGATTTAGATAACAGTAAGTCTAACCAGTGGCACTGGATATATTGACACCATGCTCATATTACTGAATAAATAATAAAAATGAGTAAAGAATTATTCAGATCAGTTTGATTTCTGCTTATTCTACTGCTGCTTCAATTTATGAACCAGGGTTGGGCTCAATTACATTTTTCAATAACAATTACGCCATTAATTATCCATTTTCAGTTACAACTTAATTATGATCATGATGACCTGCATTTTTTCCCATTACAATTATTTTTTCACCCCTAAAAATCAATTGCAATTACATTCTCAATTAAATATTGAAATAAAAAACCCCATGAAACTTAATCTCCTCTTGTGTTAGCATCTCTTATCCCCTAAATCAGCTGTAAAATACACTAAAATATGATCATCTAATTTGTTTTTCATTTATTGGTTACTTTGTTAGGCTTCCTTATCTAAAAAAATATTGGTATTATTTTTTTTGTGACAGTACACCCCCAGATTTCATTTCATTTTATTTTTTTATTGGTAAAATGATCCTCAAGAGAATCAAACGGTAGAGGGAAAAGTTGATATGAAACATATTTAAATGATTGTTTACTATGTATGTGTAAGCCATAGAACTGTAACATGGTTTCCCAGATTTGCGTTTAATTACAATTACAATTCAATTAAGATTAAAACAGCAACTGATATTTTCAATAACAATTCCAATTAAAATTACATTATAATCATAATTAAGCATCAATTACACAATTACGATTAGAATTGACCATAACAGTTAACAGTTGGCTTGGGTGACAAAACTATAAAAATCAATAGAAAATATGTGCGATAGAATGTTGTGTTGCACATTTTGTTTGATTAGGTATTTATTTAACGTCTGCATTGACCAGTAAGTTTATTTAAGGGCAGGGTAGGTCATTTTCAAACGAGCATGATTTTAAAAGTAGCATCCTCTGAGGGCTCCGCTTTTACCCGCCCCCTCCCCTCTGTGCTCCCTCTAAAGCCACGCCCCACACTCACACTCACGAGCACCGGTGCTCCAGAAGCTCAGCGCTTGTATTGTGCAGAAACTACGTTGTCTCATGTCTCATTCAGTGGTAAGTAAACACTAAACTTTATCATGATATATGTTAAAAAACAAGACTAAGAACTCAGTTTTAACTCTGTCACCAGTGACGCGCTTTGAGTGTGGGCTAGTGCACGCAAGGGGTCGACAACGAGCAGAATGACGTGATTGGTTAATAAAAAAACAACCGTTTTACAGGTTTACAGCTGTTACAGATGATGGATTTTCTTCGTTCCTTTTTCAGAGCACGTAAGATGTTATTTTCTGTCAGGACATGAAGACAATTTCAGCCAAAAACTTAAAAAGTGTATCTGGAAGAAATTACCTACCCCACCTCTAATTGAGGTTGCGTTGACCTCATATTAAGTATTAAAGACTATGTTTAAAGTAAAAGTATTTAAATGCAACCTTTTTTCCTTCTGGTGCTTATTTTGAATAAGTTAAAAAACTTATCAATAAGTATCACTTATATCGTGATACGGTATGCGTGTGGAGAGCTCACATCCGGACGTGTCTTCAGGAAGGCCTTCTTTTCGTGGTTGTACCATAGCTGTTGAGGCGTTTTGGGCTTCTCCGGTACATTGGAGCCTTTCTTGGCAATGCCTTCCACAAGGTCTGGATGTTCTTCCCTGTTGGTAAAAACCAAAGAATAGGAATTAAAAGAAATATTTTTTTGGTTTGTAATCCCATCACAGTGTTTCTACAGGTGACGCATGACTTTACCTGAACTTCAGCATGCTGTGTCCGAAGGCTTCCTTATCTCGTAAGAAGTCGTCCACATATTTTTTCTGTAGATGCGAAAAAGCAATTTTGTCAAACGATGATTTTAATTAAAGCACGACTCCGACTTTGGTGTGTTATATTTCAATCCCTGACCTTCTTCTTGTCGGGCAGCTCTCTGTACTTCTTGGAGAGGATTTTGGTGAGATCCAAGTTGCTCATCTCAGGGTGGAGCTTAGCGTACTTTGCCCGCTTCTCCATGAAGAAACGAAAGTATGGGGTCAAAGGCTTCTTGGGGAAGTCGGGGTGTTTCTGTGAGTGAAGGGGAATGAGAAACTTATCTCTTATGATAAAAGGTCCTAAATCAGCTGTAAAATACACTAAAAACAAATACATATCATCTAATTTATTTTCTACCTATTGGTTACCTTGTTAGGCTTCCTAATCATTGAAAATACGAGTTTTAACACTTTTGGTGTGGGCATCCGAGCATTTTTTGTGTCAGTGTACCTCTAGATTTGATTTGTTTTTAAATTACAACATATTCTAATAATTATTGACTACATGTGTGTAGAACTGTACATAAAACTGTAACATGGTTCCCTAGTTTTGTGTTAAATTACAATTGACAAGTTTTGAAGAATTTTCATTGTAATTACAATTACAAAGTAAATTATCTCAACTCAATTACAATTTAATTATGATTACGACAGCAACAGATTTTTTAAATTACAATTACAACTAGAATATTAGCATTTCCTGAAGAAAATGCAAGTGATGATGCAGATGTTGGCCCGCGTCACTGAATGCTGCATTAGCCTAGCATTAACATAACATTAGCTATTATTAGTATTAACATTAGCTAGCATTAGCATTAACCTAAGATTAAACTAGCATTATCATTAACCTAGCATTAATATTTCCATAACATTAGCCTAGCATTAGCTTAACATGAACATAGCATTAGCTATTATTAGCATTCACATTAGCGAGCATTAGCATTAATTTAGGATTAAACTAGCATTGGCATTAACCAAGAATTAATATTTGCCTGACATTAACCTAACAATAGCATTAGCTAGCATTAACATTAACTAACATCAACACTAGCCTAACATTAGTATTAAGCTAGCATTAACATTAATCTAGCATTAGCATTAACCTAGCAATAACATTAACTAGCATTAACATTAGCTAACATTAGCATTAACCTAGGCCTAGCATTAGCATTAACCTAACATTAACCAAACAAAAACCTAGTAATAGCATTAGCTAGCATTATCATTTACTTAGCATTAGCCATCAGACAGCTAAATATGTTAAAAGTTGAAGCCGTTAAATCTTTAAAAAGCTGAAATTCCCAATCAAAATTAATGGGGAAGTGTTTACCAAGAAAATATAGTTAAAAACATTGATAGAACTCACATAAGTACAAACACCCCTGTGCTAAACTTTTGACATGTTTTGATGTCTTAATTGTTAAAATCAATCAAACGCCAAAGGAGTTGAAAAGTGCCCAAAATTCTGTGACTGCATCCTCACTAATTACATCATAATTGTAATTGATTATGAATTAAGTGATTACAATTATAATTGACCCTGACCCTGACTGCCAGTCATCAGATAAGGTGAGTGGGTTCAACTTACCTTAAGCTTCTTGCCTTTATAAGGATTCTTTATGTAGTCCTGGGCATCAACAATTAACTCAGTTAGAGTCCTAAATTTACGGATCTGTGTTTAGAAGGAAGCACAACAAACATAAGTGTAACCAATAGAGTAATTTTACAACATGAGAACCATGTATGCGAGGGCCCAACATATGGTTACGGATCAATGAAAGTGGCCCACCTCTTTAGAAACCTCCTGCCACTTCTGCTTGCACATCTCTGCAGTGTAAGAGTTGAAGGCCACCTTCTGCCAGTCCAGGTGGGACTCAGAAGTTTTGTACTTTGTCAGGTCCTTCAGGGGCAGGGCCACTTTCATAGCGTCCAGGAGCTTTAGGAGGTCATCCTGCGCCCACACTGCCAGGAAAACACAGAGTGGGACACTAATCATTAAACTTGCACTAATCTTCATGGTACTCCTACTTTTTTTTTAACAAAAAGAAGATAAAAACAACAAGAAAAAAAAAAAAAAAAAGTCTCACCTTGGTGATGAGTCGCAGCCTCCATGTCTCCATTCATTTGAGGATCAACTCTCAGGAATCTACAAAGGACACAAAAATCAAAGACTCAGTAAGGTGACTAGGTATCCCAAAATAAGTTGCATATAATTATGTGCCTCCTACACTGCATCATATTTCCAATGACTTAATTGATGAACTAACTCATTGAGTGCCATTCCCGTCTATAAACGTGAATTGTGTTTTTCGGCAGGGGTTGTTAGGATACAGTGTGGCGAAGCTCTCTGGTGAATATCTAATTTGTACAATGATGTAGTGACCAACTGGTGACATGTAGGTGGGAGCAACGCACCTTTGGATGAGAGATCACCCGTGATGAGCAAAGCTCAGAGGAAGAGAAAAAAAATTTACAAGACAGAAAATGGCGCTACGAGAGTTGATGCTCAAGTTCCTAGCAGCTCACACACAACCAGAGCATGTGTGGAACTAAGTGGACTATTCAGTGTGTCGTGATGGTGACATAAAACGATTCAAAAAAACAGTGAGACTCGGCATGTCCGGGAGAAGGAGGAAGTTGCGTGTGGGGAGAATGACGGGGGAGAGACTTGGAGGACGGCCAAAATACAGTAATAAATCCATTCAATTGTGACTTAGATAGCAAAATAATAATTTTGCTATCAAAAGTGTATTTTTGTTGTCCCATTATGCTTTTTCTTTCCTTTTGTGTATTTTGTTATCCTATGAAATGTGTGTTGTTCTTTTGTGTATTTCTCTGTTAATTTGTGTTTTTGTAGTAATTTGGTGTTTTGTAGTAGTTTTGTGTTTTTGTAGTAATTTGGTGTTTTTGTAGTAGTTTTGTGCAGCTCGTTGCCCATGTTTGTGATACATGCACGTTTTTATTTACCATTCCTATAGCACCGTGATGATATTTTAGCCTGTGTGGCATTTTGCATCTGCAAATTTGACCCAGAATTATCTTTCTGTTAAAATTTTTATTTGAATTAAAATTATCGAGATTTACTTCGTATATCGACATTGTGAGAGATAGATTATCGAGATATGAATTTTGGTCCAAATCACCCAGCCCTAGTCCTAATTAATCACTTGAAATAAAACAGGGCGTGTGTGTGGTTTAAAGTGGAGTATATATGTATAGAACATATATGTGCAGATGAGAATGTGTTGGTTCCCAGTGGTGGGATTGGGGTTTGGCCCGAAATGGTTTGTGTTCATTACACCGCCCCTTAAACGTTTACGCTGCATGCTGAGACATAGGCTATCACTTGTGACGGCTTCAAATCTCAAATAACACTGCAGAGGGATTCAACTGACGCCATAGGCGACTACAGCGGTAGTTCTTTCACCAGCTTAATATCACCATCCCGGAAATGTAGCGCATACAAAAAAACCACCATTTTCGACAACAAAAGTACCGCAGAGCGAAAGGCAGAGCGACCATTTTCTCTCCCGGTGCGGAGCCGTAATGGAGGACTTTTGGTTCGCTGGAGGAGCGGAGGTTGGGGAGGATCTACGGAAGGAGGAAGCGAATGGACGGACGGGCAGCTTAGGCAACCAGCTGACCACGGACGAGGGGGATCTGTTTTCGGTCACCACCAAGGGAAGGGGGAATGGTCGCTGGGAAGCACTGCGGCCAAATGCGCCACATCACCGCTGGAAGCGGATCTCGCTCCGCCATGCGAGCCTAACCGTTTTACCCTATAGTTTAATATTAAAAAAGCGATCAAAACACCGAAACAAACCCATATTTGAAACCACAAACCAGGAAACATACAGATTTCGTTCGATTGTGTCGACGTTTAAAGCCGCTTTGGTTCCATTTGGCGAGCGTTGAGCTAAAGCATTCTTCAGCGAGGCGTAGCCGAACAACGCCGCAATGATGGCGGCTGCTCGTTGTTCACGTTGTCCTTGATGAGTCCATGGATCCTCCATGAGACCCAGCTCCACCACAACCCTCCGTATAACTACCACCACACCGCGGTTTTTCGACCAGAAACGCTTATTATCAACATATACACGCATTTTAGCACAATAATCACCTATTTTAGGGATAAACATCATATTCGCGTCGAGGAACTACATGTCCTTGGACCCAAATTGTACTTAAATTAGACATTTATGGAAACTCATTTGAAAAACATCACGTCTTAACGATAAAAAAAACATTTTTAACGGAATTACGGATTCACTTGCAGGCTATTTTAGTGGGTACCAAAAACCCGATTTTGTTATGTTTACAGTGCAGACGAGTTTAGTAAAATACTTAACTATTTCGACTTAAATTTAGCTTGATAAACTAAACAGACAAAATTCAGAATTCCCACATAATCGCGTATTAATGACAAAATCGAGGTAATTCTGGTTGTAGCGTGGTTGTAAAACTTAAAACCTGAAACGTCTCCGTTTATTGTTAAAGATGAGAGCCGAAGATGAGAGGCTTCCCTGGCGCGACAAACCCGCTCCAGGTCCGCCATGCTTCAGCTCTGTAAGATAACCTACCGTGACAAGGTCCAATGGCGCACTGCAAAGCGAGCAAAAAACGGAGCTCCCTACTAAAGCCGGGGCGTTGCAGACTCCCTTCCCTCGGTCCAAAAAGCGCATAAGCGAGCCCGAGAAGGCGGGTTCAGCGAGCTCGGTTGTCGCTTGGTTCTCGGGGGCTACTCGGGGAGAGAGAGCGAGGGGGTAAAGAGAGAGAGGGCGAGTCTCTCTGTGCACGGTGAGATATTAAACCGAGATCCCTGATGGCTAACCCGAAAAAGGCGACTGGCTGTTCCGCTAACAGCCACATGGAGGTATCGGCGCGGAAAACAACCGACAACCATTCACCCCTCGTGCTGATATAAGACAACTACAGTGCGGGTACCCGGGTTTAGACACTAGCACTAAGCTTAAAACTATCTTTTGTGTATTTGTTAGCCACCTCCAGGGCGCACTGGAGGTGGCTAACAGCGGTTGTTCCCCGCTGTTTGGGGCTGAAAGTCGGCCATGGCCGCCCTCACCGCAGCCTCTTACAAAGAGCCTCTCGACTAGATAACACAACACACGTCTCACGCTAAGCCCGTATTAATAGTCACGTTTGTGGCTGTTCTTAAAAGTGATAACCACGTATTCGCGGCTCGGCTGCTGCTGCCTAGGCTTACCTGTGTCTCGGCGTCGCTGTGGCACTGCGCCGTCGATCCTGGGCTCCAGTCCCCGCAGAGATGGTCCTTCCCCCCCGCCTCCTCCAGCTCACTCGCCGCCTTCCTCCACTCATGGAACAGCTCTCCTCTCATCATCCAACCACTGTTGTCGGGCCGGGAAATCCACATTTTTTCCTTCCAGACTTTTAACGCAACCGAGGGCCGCGGTCGTATTTCACTCCCGGCGGCGGAGCCTTCACCTCCCCGTTGGAAATCTGCATCGCGAACATGAAATCACATTGTTTCTACTGGTTTTTTTTTTTTTTTTTTTTTTTTTAAAGCAGTTTGACTGATGAGTTTATTACCAGTTTTATGTGTATATGTTTGTACAAACATTTTTCACTTCTAGAACAAATGACATTTATACATTAGGTCTGCTCCGGAGCGTTAGAGTTGATTTAGTAAATAGTAAGCGGTTGATAGACAGCCTAATTTCGACCCAGCGTGTGTTTTCCTTACAACTCCCACCTTGTGTGTTTGTGGGCGGGGCCTCCAGCCGTCCAATCCACTCATTCCCATTCAAGGAAAACAAATGACGTCCAGGCACTCAGGCTTGTTCATCTGTGCTGCGTTTCAGTGCAGTGGGACAAACGAGCATTTATAATATGATTCATTTATTTCGAGCTAGGCAATAAAACAAACACAAAGAAGGGAATATCTTATGGAAGCCCATTCCCGCCAGTAAAAAAAAGTCATAATAATGACCACTTTCATGAGCTGTTTTTGAAACATTGACTTTTCAATGTGGAGGGGAAATAAATTCCAATTAGTTTAAATGTCTTGAATGAAATAAATATAATAAACAAACTATGTGAATTGTGGTTTTATGCATGCTATAATCAGTCACATCAGTCAGTAATTATCCTGGCCATCCAACATTATTGGTGCATCCATCTGTAGCGGTTGTGTTGCCTGCCAGATGCTTGTAATAGACTTTCTATAAAGGGGCGCAAGTTGTTTTTTTCTGTAGCTTTTTTTTCAATTTCACAATTTGTGAATCCATGTCGAAAGTAGTCTTTTATCATGCTATCCATCTGTAAAGATTTGTTTCAGCCCCTTCCAGCTGTGACTTTGGTGCATCATGGGACAATATGGAAGACCATTTAGACCTTTTAGATAGTATCTCATAATTATGACTTACTATCTCATAATCACGATGTACTATCTCATAAATATGACTTAGATTTTTCATCGTATCTGGCACTTGAAACAAGATACAAAAAAAATAAACAAAGATCCCCGAAATGGAGTGGGATGAAGTTAAACTTATATGAACCCACCCCAGTGTCAACAAAAAAAGACATTTGAGAAAAAAAACGAGCATTCATTTCTGAATGGCTTGTAAATAATGCCACTTTCTGACGTGTCTAACTGTAGAATTACACTTACATATTCACATTGAGACCATACTAAATATTAACGCACAAGGTCGTTGAGGATGATTTGTTGCTAAATGATTATTCTTTGAATTTACTAGTAGACCCTCTACCTTTCAGTTGGCAAAATCAAATCCAAATGCTACAACCTTTTTAACTGTGGTGTCATATGGATTTAAATAGTTTTCCACAATGAGTAACATTTGTTTGAATATATAGGACTAAGGGTGTCCAACTAATTGTATTCCAAAGGCCGAATGTGGCTTCATTAATTGTCAAATGGATCTAATTAGACAAATGCAGTCAATAAATGTAGAAACAAATTATTCACACATGACAACCATCTTTTCATTGCTGATGATAATTTTGTATACTTTAATGATCATGTACATATGAAATTAATTTCCATTATGCGTGACACCATGTAAATACAAATAGTGCTAATATAAGTAGTCCCAATAAAAGCAAGAAATCTGGATTCATTAAATAGGGTTTCGGATGTTTGAAGTACATTAAAATTCTTTTAACCTTGTAATTTTGTGTTAATGTTTAGTTTTTTAAGTAAAAAAACATTTCTTGTTCCTGTGCTCTTTAGATTTTTGTTGTTTAACTGTAAAGCCCTTGGTTAAGGGATGTGTAAAAGGTAAAGGTAAATAGTCATTTTTTTACTCATTGTGGGAATCCCTAATGTCCCTAAATGCAGCACAAAGTTTAATGGCAATGGCAGTTGAGGGATTAGTGAGAAATAACACTAATCCCTGAGAGTTGCGTCAGTTTGGTACAATAATCGACTAATGATGAAACAAGAAAGAATACCTTCAACGATTAATATAATATTATTTTATTGAGAAAATTACTTATCAATATTTTAGACTGTAAAACATTCAAGCAGATATTCAAGCATATGGAATTTCTTGTAGAAAAGGGGGAAAAAGTATCCTTAGACATTTCTAGACACATCAGTGGACAACAAGACATTTAAATATTGTTTGTATTTTAATAAAATGAAGACCTACAGATGTACAGTGTCTAAAGCACACACATTTCAGAGCAAAATGCATTTACAAAGATGTTTTTTCCCCACAATAATAACTATATCACTGACTGCCCATCCTATTCTCTACTTATGAAAGCAATTACACACTGAAAATCAAACTTGATAGCTCAATACACGATAAGCACAATTCTAAACTCTAAAAGTTGGTAAGGAACGTCTGTTTTTGATCGAGAAAAGCAAAACACAGAGAAACACAATTTGACAATATCACAAACTTTCATACAATATCATCTATGGTGGACTATGTAAACGTCCACCCAATGTAATGAAATATACTGATTTGCCATCAGACTGATGGATAAAGAAAATTAAACATGTGGGTTTCCTCTTTGTCGTCATAGTTGGACTTCTTTATTTCCAAATGATCCTCGAAACTAAGACGACAACTCTGGACTTTGTACTTGAACACACTCAAATTATATTATGCCAAATAAAGAAACTATTGGGTGATCCAGATATTTGTCTCATAAAATGATATAACACACAAATAAAAAGAGGCATGATAAACAATTACTATAGTTGGAAGGAAACGGTGACATTTTGGTTCCTTCTCAGTCAAAAAACCACAATGCTTTGTATAAATACTATGATAGATACTTTTTTTTTTTTTTAGGACACAAAATACTGACATCAGTAAAAATAGACCTCATTTTTAAAGTCCATGAGGGGTGCTGATGGGTCCAAAGATGCGGAGTTAGACATCCTCAGTCTCATCGTCAAACTTGACTTTAGCATCATCAGCGTCCAGCTGCAACACAAGCACAACCAGTTACCAAATAGAAACCTACATGTGAGGTTGTATGGCTGTAGCAGAAGCAGTGAGGTACTTACACATTTCATCTCCTTGACTGTGAAGACTCTGCCAGTGAGGAACATGCGGAGTGGGATGGTGAGGATGAGGACGAAGGGCAGAGCGAGGGAGAAGGCGCTTATCTTCACCATCCACAGAAGTGCCAGACACACAAGCTGAATGAGAGTAAACATGTGCATCCGCAATGTGCCCACCTGCCCAAAGCAAGATACAGGAAGCTGTTAGCGAAAACACTTCCTGTAGCAATAATGAAGACTATTATTGTCAAACACGTTCATTTCCAAGCAAAGTTCTTAGGCACATATCAGCATACAACTCTTAGTAAAATATATATTGTAATAATTAACCTGTTACAGAACAACAGGCCACAAATGACATTTTGCACTACAATAAAGAAGCTAACCCAGACATAGGCAACTGGTCGGGGGCCACATGCGGCCCTCGGTCTAATTTTGTCCGGCCCCCAAAACGTATCCCCAAAAATTGTATTTCAAGAAGTTGGAAGGAATATAAAGCCTGACATAATACACTAAATAACTCCCACAACAAAATCAAAAAATGTACACAAAATGACTCAAACAAAAAATGACAACAAAGACAGACACAACAACCACTTAAACAAACAAAATTACTACAAAAGCACAAAAAACAACAGATTACAGAATAGTTCCAAAGACACACAAACTGTCAAAATTGCACAAAATGACAGGGAAATTCAGAAAACAACAACAAAAATACAAAAAGTGACCCCAAAAACACACAAATCGACAATAAAAATGCAGAAAATGACAGAAAAATGCACAGTTACAACAAGAAAACAAAAAATAACACAGCATAAACACACATACTGACTCCAAAAATACACAAAATCTATGAAAATCGACATAACAATGACATCACAAAGACAAAAAAACCCTAAACCCTTTCCCCCATGTATTAATGCTCAGATCAGTATTAATGCTAATTTTGTGTGTTTTTGGGGTCAATTCTTGTATTTTTGTTGTTGTTTTCCGCCATGCTCAGATCAGTAATAATGCTCCCCCAATGACCAGTTTGAATCACAATGACCAAACAGAGTCAATACAAGGAGTCTTTAAGTTTTCTTCGTATCAACCCTGTTGAAATTGTGACCACAAAGCTTACCTTAGCTACAAGCTCATCTCCATCAACCCTTTGAAACTGCTTGTTCTACAATAATTATTTCGGTCACTGATCCGATATCTCTAATGATAATGAAATGCTCTTTGAAAAAATATTTGCTGTTTGTGATGGGGATATGAACACTATGTATCTAAGCATCTAATTTTAAGTTTCTGCAATCCCATTGACCGACTACAAACATGAAACTTTTGTTTGTGGTCGAGAGGACTTTTGATTCAGAATGATGGATCTGAAATGGGAATTTATATTTTATATAAAACCCACAGTTACAGCACACTTACAACACAGCAACACCCATACAGACACTCATGAATGTGATGCAGAACTCAAAGTGCATCATAAAGTTTACCATTTTCTAAGAGTGGGCACAAACTGGTGTTATTATATCCTTACATGTTGTAGTATGCAAGCACTCTCACACATACAGTATGTCCCATAGCATGACTCCTGTTGGCCAAACAGGTGAGCTAAAAGGGTCCAGTATGGCCCCTGTAATGACTTTGCAATATTAACAATTCACAAGTAAATCCATTTGTATGTCAATTAATTGATGAGAATTAAATACCCTGGTGGCATAGGCTTCAGAGGGATGGTATTTCTTTGGAGTTATAAGCAAAAGCATTCGGTCCCACATCTGGATTCCACTTAGAGAGGTGACACCCATGTAGAGGAAGATGCCAAACAAGGCGGTCATTGGAATCATCTTGAGAATAGGCTCCATGTAAATAGAAACTCCTGAAAATCACAGCATGACAACACATGACAATGCAGAATGTGGTTCAACATTTGAATTCTGCTTTTACTGAAGGGTTTTGAACACAGGACCTACCAACCAGGATGGCAACAAGGATACCGCTGATCCTCTGCTCAACAACCTTCTCTATCTCTGGCTTGGGACCCTTTGACATGACAGTGAGGGCGTTGGCATGTGTGACGGATCGCACAGTTGCTGCACTTAGCCAGGGAACGCCGAAGATAGAGGAAATCCCGCCCATGGTGACCAGAAGGAGCAGGTCAAAATGGAAACCTGAGCCTTTGACCATTTTCCTCTCAGGTTTACTCACAATCAGTCTGGAATCCAAAAAGAGCCCATGTAAAAATAGGAACTTTAAAAACAATAATTCTGCAATATTAAACCTTCTTAGCCACTGACGTTGTAATCTGGGACTCTAGGAAGATAAGAATGAAGACAAGCAGTGCAGGGACACAGCAGGCAGCCATCATCCAGATAGGGAAAGGCTTCTTTTCTCCCATGGGGTTGATAAACCAACCTCTGGCCTTGGGGTTGGTCACTTCAACACCTTTTGGCACAACCAGTTTCTACAGGAGAAGAATCATTTGGCCACAAACACAGAAAGAAATGTTGCCATTGTTTTTTTTTTTAAATTTGGCTTATTTTGAAGTGACAGGACAATGGGGTGACTGTGAGCTTGGTCCCACCCGGTTTCCGGTTGTTAAAGCAAATGTTTCTGGTTTAGATCTTGCTTCTTCCAGAGTGTTAATTAATTGAATTTGAGACTTTATTGACTATGAGTATCTAAAAGTGAGTCTGCGATTGTGTCTGTGTGATGACTGGTGAAATGTCCAGGAAAATGGACAAAACATACCAAACCATCCTATTAGAAATATAACACCTTTTGCTTTGAACAAAGTTTACAGAAAGCTGTGTAATATGTAATTATTTTGCCACTCCCCCCCACTTACCTGAGTGTAAGCATCTGAAATGCAGATGTCCACAGCAATCATGAAGAAAATAGCAATAGGGACTCCAAAGTCTCCAATCAAGCGACGAAGCTAGTGAGACCAAAAATGGGAACAAACACAGTGTGGTCAAAATCTCAGCAGCCTCTGGAAGGATGTTTGATTTTTTTAAGCTTGATCTTACTGGGCCAGGAAAATAGTGACTGCTCTTAAAACCACGGAGGAAGTATGCAATGGCAAAGCAGCCAAACATGAGGCACATTGAGAGTAGGGCAGTGTTGGGGAACGACCCAGGAATCTCCAGGTCATGGATGGAACTGTTGCCATCTGGGTGAATCTTAATTTGTTTCTTGATAACGGGGTGGAAGGGGTTGTCTGAGGACTCATTGAGCTGTGCATAGTTTAGTACCAGTGGATGGGTTTTGAAGATCTAAAGAAGGGAGAGAGCATGAAAAAAGTAGATGTTATAAATGAAAAGATGTATGGTTGGATGGATAGATGAATGGATGGATGGATGAAACCAAGAAAACCTTGATGAGCTTGTTGAAGGTCTCATAAATGAAGATGAGAGAGATGAGGATGGAGAAGATTTCTTGGGTGAAACGAGAAATGAATCGGACCAAGAAGCTGCCTTCCACTGCCACAATAATGACGACGATGATTATCAGCCACATCCCCACCCAGATGCGACCCACAATGAACTCTATGTTCTGAGACTTGCAGAACTAGCATTAAAAAGAAACAAAACAATCTTGATTTTAGTCATAATTCATGTGTTTTTTACATCTAAATATCAGTTCTTACTGCGTAAAACGCTTCCTCAAACACGAGCAGTGGTCCAGAGAATCCAATAACCAGGACAGGTTGGGCAGCAATGAGACAGAAGATGACACCCTGGATGCTGGTGGAGATCATAAGCTCTGACACGCCCATCATTTTTTCAGTTTTGTCAGCTAGGGTTAGAAATGAAAGAACGTTGTTTATTAAAAGTGAACTTTGCAAGCGATCTGACTCATTGGGGTTTCTTCTTTACCCAGGAGTCCTCCAAAAGTGATGGCTGGAGAGAGGGCAGCAAAGTAGATGAAGATGACTGCGGCAAGAACCTGGGGGTTGACAGCATCTGTGTAGTCACTGACGTAGTGGCGGTAACGCCGCTTCAGGTCCTTCACCATGCCACCAAAGGGGTAGCCTGTACGTGCCAAAGGATCCTCTCTGGGCACCTCTGGAGCTTTTTCAACTGGACCAGCAAACAAAGAAATAAAGAGAATTTCTCTATTAATAGTAGAAAGTGACTGATAGCCCATACGTTCCTCTGCAATCAACAAACAAAATGTTTTAACAGATACATCATATACAAACAAAATTTGATCATGGGAAAATATTTATTCAACGATATGATTTTGTTTAAGATTTGATGAAACATTCACCCTGGAAGGAGCATGTACATAATAGTGCCACCCTATATGATGGCACAAGCACCGACATCCTCTCACAATGGTTTATCTAAATGCATTTTTTATATGACATCAGTGTGATCAACAATGCTAAAAACATATACAGAATTATTTTCCTTTTCTTTACTCACCCGTTGCGAAAACTGAGTTTGTCTGAATGGGATTGTGAATTCTGACAGAGGCAAAACTCATAGCTGTCTACTTTTGTGTAATTATGTAAATTCACCAACTTAATGATAAAATAATGAATAATCTATATTCAGGCAGGAGGTCCTGTCTATCTATTGGAGAGATTTAGACTTATCCAGGGGGTTTCCATACTGACTTCCTGACTAAATGACTTATGCTGCGTGCTGCGTTCACACCAGATGCGTCTTTTGCAGCACCGGACGCATCTGCCGCACGAAACGTACCGCAGGGTCCGTAGGATTAAAAAATGTCCCCAATTCGCTTCATACGCACATCTGAAGCGAAGCCCCGCCCACCAGCGACACATCCAAGTCTGTGAGTTTCACTGCCTGCTGAAGTGAGGAGCTGCACTCCTTTTTCTCCTCTCATAAACATAAACCACCACTGAAAAAAGCCGGTGTGATTAGCGGCTAATGCTATCCTAGCTCAGTGTTGACTTTTAAAGATGAAAACTACAAACCGCCACACAGGAAAATTTTTGCATCTGGGACGCATCTATTCATTGACTTTGTATGTAATCTGGACATACGAACATTTCGTGACGCATCCGGTGTGAACACAGCAAAAGAACCTTTGTAGTTTTTTCCAACTGAGTTGAACTCAAAAAGCACTAACCTTGATTTAGTTCCCCTAAAAAAATATTGCATCAACAAGCAATTTAGTGACAGACTGCATTCATCACCTACTGCATGTTCTGTTGATTGGGCGCTGGCTTAAAACTAATCAAGAAACTAATTTAAAATTAACTGTCGACTCACGCCACTTCACAGATATTTACTCTATTACTTCATTGTGCTGTATTGTGACGTGATCACCTTTCACTCTGTCTCCATAGGCCAAGCGGCTGTCGGCAGGACGAAGTCTGTCACACAGCATCTTCTTCTGGAAGCCAATGATTGGCTCCAGCATGGCCATGTCTTGGATCTCAGTGGGAGGGATCACGATGCTGCAGTCCATGAAGTCTGCAATGGCATTGGTCAGCTCTTTGTCCGTCTGGGCCAAGAACGCTTCCAGACAGAATACCTGTTTCAGAAGAGAAATAAGAATCCATTATTGGATTCATCGGATGGATAACTTGTGAGACTCTAAGTTGTTTTTGTTTGGTCTTCTCTCTTACCCAGTCGGCCATCAGAGCGCCCATGGCACGGCCACTTTCACTGTAGTCGATCCCAGCCTGACTGGGGCCCACAAGCACGAAGACGAAGCGAACAGGAATAGGAGATTCAAGAGTAGACTCCATCACCACTGAGTCCCTGAGCCGGACAAAAGCCACCACTGGCTTCTGTAGAAAGTCAAGGACACCTGTGGAAACAAAGTGTTAAAAATTAAATTTCTTATACATTATACCAGTGGTTCTCAAACTTTTTTTGACTCAAGTACCCCCTTTCTCTTATTTCTGATTCCAAGTACCCCCTTTCTCCGACTACAATATTTAGCTAAGAAAACTATTTAAAAACAACTATAGAGCATAATGATGGAATTAACGAGTGATAACACAGTTTAAAGAATCTCAATTTACAAATAAGTGGAAAGAAACAGTATTTAGTGCAGTGGTTCCCATTCATTTTTGGATAATGACCCCATTTTGATATCAAGAATTTCTGGCGGCCCAAAAGAATTTTTTTTTTTACAATTAGTTTTTGATCATGTTTGAGCTGATATATTTATTTATTTATTTATTTATTTATTTATTTGTTTACTGCATTTTAGTTTAACTAGATTCACAAAGTGAAAGTATAGAAATACAGTTGTTTAAGATTGGGTGTTGCTTTAATTTAAGAAAAAAGAAGAAAAAAAAAAAGAATGATAATTACAAAATTTCAAAAATCAATTCAAATTTTTCTGAAATTTACAGGCGACACCACATGGGAACCTGATTCCATGTTGAATGAATGTTGAAAAACACAGATTTTGTGGCTCCAAAATAGATTGATTTCTATGGTGTTACTATAGTATAACTTTCCTCTCTCTCTCTAGTACCCCCTGTAGCGCCATGTTGTACCCCCATTTGAGAAACACTGCATTATAGGGAAACAAAACAGACCTGAGAGGACAATTGAGGCCTCCACATTGTCAGAGCTTTCTCTCTGCAAAAACAAAAGATAATCATGGTGATCCTGCTAGAGCAAATGGAAAACAATAATTCTGTAATGATAAATATTAGAAAAAGAAATCTTACCTTGTTTGTAACAGAAAATGTCTGCATCTGAATGTCACCAGATGATGTAACCACTGGTTCCCCAGTTTGACTGAAGCGATAACAAATGCCAGTTTTAAGATCAAGTTTGAAAATAGGTGCGGGCATTTTTTCTCGGAAAATAAAAAATACCTGCGTTTCATCAGGAGCGCTCTCAAAAGACCATCGCGATCACTCGAACGAATCTCATCCTTGTTCACCAGCTCATCTGCCACTTTTTCAACCACGGAGGACAAACTGGTGGCATTCACGTCAAAAAGGACAGCCCCTGAGGACACGAGCAGAATGTTATCAAGAATATAAACTCATCTTTTTTCCCCGGAACCATGAACTTCTTATTCTTACCTGTACTCATTGTTTTGCGGAGCTGGATCAGGCTCTTGAAGGTGAGATAAGAGACGTGGGAGGGGCCCCATTTTCCTGCAGCAGTGTTGAAGTTCTCTTCATAGCCCACCCAGCGGCTCGTCTCCTGCCAGGTGTTGCCCTGGAGTTCATTGAGTTCTACATAGGCCTGTGGCAAAACCAGCATGGTTAAAAAAAGAAAAAAAAGGCAACACATTGGTGGAAACAATCAATGTGTTGAAAATGTGTGTGGGATTACCTGAGCATCCCCTCTTGTTGTGGCGTTGGTGTTTTGGTTCAGAAAAGCTGAAAAAGAAGAATGTAAGTAAAAGACCAACACTGTAGCTTCACTTAAAGAGCAATTCAACACCAAAGCTGATGAAAACAAATGTATTTGGATATGAAGAAGTGGTGTTGGTTGATTCTTGACCAACTTTTGACATTTTAGTCAAGGTATTTTAATTTGGAGTATTTTGTTGTAAAAGTGACTGCCCTATATAGGTTGAAACCTGGCTAATACAATGACATTTGGTATTGGCTGAGAATGGAGGCTGATGATTTTATAAGGCCTTAGTTCTGTAAAGCACTTTGAGTGTCTATGATAAAATACTATATAAAATTAAATGCATTATTATTATTATTATTATTATTATTATTATTATTATATACATAAAATACTATAGTAAAAGTAATCAAAGTAAAATTATTAGTAATTACTTTCACCCCCGACATTTAATTTTTAGTAATAAATCATGCCACGGTTCCCCTGCATACAGTAAACATCTCATGGAGAAACTTTAAAAGGAAGAGACTAAATCTTTCCACAAAGGACAAAGTTTGTCAACATGTATGATTTTTTTTTTAAAAATAAAGTAACACCAATAAATTCAATTCAAAATGGAAAAAAAAAAAAAAAATGTTCATGCTCCAAATATAACTGAGAAAATAACCTCTATTCAATGCTGTTTTGGTGCCGTGCATTACGTTTAATCTGATTGGTCGGCTATGATGTGATGCATTTTATTGTTGTCTGGTCATTTCCTTTTTTTGCAACTTCACAATGTCCGTTGATCATTTTAAAACAAGAATATAATAATTTACTCAGTAATGGTTGGGTGTAGAAATGTAACAAACTTTACTTCTTTTAAAACGTACTTAAGTACAAGTAAAAGTACTGATTTATAAATATACTCAAAAAAGAACAAGTATAAAAGCAACTTAATTACAGTAACATGAATCTTGTAATCAATTACTTTCTCCTCTGGTATTGAGCAGGTAGTTAGCATAGCATAGCTTGTTCTTTGGAGATATTAGAGAGTGTCTGGGCGTGTCTTAACTGCTGCAGGAGCCCCGCCCATAATCAAGATATTTTTTTTTTTTTGAGTTTTCAGCCAAAACCTTGGGGTTTAGTTACTCTTTAACACCAAACAGCAGCAGATACTGTGAAGTCAGCTCACCATCTGAACTGCTGGGGATGACGATGGCCTGCGGAGATGGTTCCTCCACATTCTCCTCCTCTCCATCCATTCCACCCTCCATATCGAATGTGTCACTCAAACCTGGTGGGGCCCTGTCAGATGGGAGACACTGATGGATGAGTAAAAAGAAACAAGGAGAAAAATAATTTAGGAAGTAAAATTGAGAATTCATGTAGAAACTTGGTCCTGAATCCTGATCAAATCCTGTTTCGTAGAAATTCCCAAAAGCCTGTTAATAAAATCCTGTGGTAGTAATACTTTTTCTTCCATCAAGTTGTTAAATAGTGTTGGTTCTTTGGTCTTTTGATTTCTCTCAGTTTTATCATATATCATGTGCTCCACACTTTCACATCATTGTGCTGCTTTAACTGACAGGTTAGAGTAGTCGTGGGCAGGAGGCACCTACAGAAATCATTGAAAAGAAATGCAAAATAACAACAAAAATGCACAAAACAACAAACTAAATTTCACAAATCCTTTTTTTGTGTCCTGTATTAATGATTTGTCATTATTCAAAATGCTGACATGAATGTTGATAATGTGACCTTCAAATCAGACAATCACGTTTTTCTGGCCCCTGCTGTTGTTGTGGTGATAAAAGTTGCCCATCTTTGGGTTTGATAAAGGCAAACAGCCAACAGGGTGAAGCAGCTGTTAGTTGTTATGCTGCAAAGAAGTGGAAGTGCCTGCAGAACTGAAGTCAGCATCAAACGAGAACACTTTTAAATCTAAAAAAGCTCACATTTTCTCTACTGCATGGGTGTCAAACTCATTTTAATTCACTGGCCAGATACGGACCAGTTTAATCTCAATTGAGCCTCAGATTATAGGCGGTAAAATGAGCAAATACATCGTTCATGTGCTTTAGTTTTCACTTCCAACTGATAGTATTTAAATTATTTAGCGCATCGACAATATCCAACAATAAGTGACACTGTCATCAGTCACTGCAGGATCATTCATTTCCTTGATTTTGTGACCAAATTTTGTTTAATTTGGGGAAATTTTTGGGAAAATTGAGAAGTTAAAAGTAACTGCCATAGACATGGGAGAACTGTGAGTCCTCGAAAAAATTTGCAATTTCATTGAAATTCATATCTCAATATCTTTCATTAAGAGATCTACAACTGAATTAGTTGGTGATTTATGCAATGAGTCTTGCTTTCGCTGTCATTTTCATTTTCTTTTGCTGGCCGAATTGGGAGATTTAATGGCCGGGATTTGGCCTCCGGGCCGTAGGTTTGACATATATGCTCTACTGCTTATGAAATGACCATATCTCAATATTGTAATTGTATTGATGTCCACAAGAGGGCAGCAGTGGCCAAAACTCTTACAATTCCATTTCCCTGTTTTTGCAACTACTATAAATGTCTAAGTGTAAAGTCCTACTTTCATGTTTCACATTACGAAGTAATTGGATTAAACATAAGAATACACTGTAGTTCTACTGTTGGATACCTTAACTCATCATCCATTATGTGGAATGAAATCCATCCGGAGAACATGCAAACTCCAAAGCCAGAGGCTGGGTCGCCAGGGAATGTCAAACATTACCAGTTGAGGGCAGTGCTGAGGATTGAACCTTTTTCTTATTCATGTCTCATAATCAGAGGTGGCAAAAGTACTAATCTTCAGTACTCAAGTAAAAGTACAGATACTTAAATAAATAATGACTCTGGTAAAAGTAAAAGCATTGAAGTGGCACCCGTACCTGAGTAAAAGTCAAAAAGTACATGCTACTAAATGTACTTAAGTTAAAAAAAAAGTTTTTAAGCTAGCAAATACCATATATATATTATTTATTTTAGTTTTTTAATTTTTTTAGAACTTGAAAAAAACTGGTTCATGGAAATAAATTAAATATGTTACCCTTGATGAACACCTGGATAATTTAGCACTCATTATAGATCAAATTTGTAAATAAAATATTTGGATTTGACAGAGAGTTCTTGAATGCCAGAATCTCCTGATTTGTCGGCTTGCAAAGAACGCACCGCATCCGGCACAACTTATTCTAAACACCAACAACTGCGGAAAAACTCATTTAAATATGGCCATGTTGGTTTGCGTCTTTATACGTTGTGATGTCCTCTTTGAGGGTCTTAAAAGTAACAAGATCATTTTTGAAATGTAAGGAGTAGAAAGTACAGATATTTGTTTTAAAAAGTAAGTCGTAAAAGTAAAAAGTCGCCAAAAAAATAAACACTCATGTAAAGTACAGACACCAGAAAAAAAAACTACTGTAACAACGTATTTGTACTTGTCAACTCTGCTCATAATCAAACATTTCACATACAAAGCAGACACAGGTTAGTGAGTTAGTGATTGGACGAAAACATATGACTACTATTAGCTATTGTTTGTCTTCACAAACTGTCAATGTGTACATGATTATTACAGTTTCTACATTTATCAACCCTGGAAACAACTATGAAACCCTCCATACAGTAATTCTACATGAAATATTTAAACGTTAACTATGTTTAGCTTGAGGCAAGTAGCACAGGAAGGACATGGTCTTTATCTGATTAGAAATCGAGTGTGAACAGTGAAGCCCAGCTTTTCATTTAAATAGGCGCAAGTTTGATCTGATCTTATCTGGACTGTGAACTACTTACAGTAGGAATGGAGAGGGAAAAGCTGAGCCATTGTCTTCATTTGACATGTCAATGCCCTTTATTGAGAAAAACAAAAGCAAATATTTAAAAAATGAATGCATTCTATTCCAGGAGGTGCTCTGATAAATTCTCACGTCTCCCAATCTGCATTATGTGTTTTAGAAATAATAGTGAAGACAGTAGTGTAATAACCAACCTCCTCAAAAGTGAGATTATTCTCCATTGGTGTCCAATCGTTCGTCCTCCAATTTTCAGCTACTATAACGCATCCCCTATTAAACAACAGAATAGAATACACATGTAAATCTCTCTAACTATAAAAATTAGCACATTGCAAAGACCAAACAACCTTTATTACAATTGACCAATTTTAGCGCAAATTTGGACTGATGTGTCGTGGCACCAATCACCACAAAATCATAACATCTGAGTATTTAAAATACATTTCTCTGTTTGCCAACTAGAAGCAAATATCTTGTAGTATTAAATGCCAACTACTGTTGTTTGATAAAGTTAAACACCAATTTGATTTACCAATTGGCAGAGATAACCTAATGGAGTCAAGCTAATTTTAGTTTAGAGTTATTAAACAGCTAAAAATATGATGATAAGTGGAATGCATCCGTCTATTTTCTAGCTAGAATTGTGCATATAGTGCATGTCTATTATCTGTCTTTCTTCCTGATGGTGACTCAGTTTGTTTTTCCACAGGCTAGACAGCCATTGAACTGTTACCATATAGTTTGAATACGAGATGCACAAAGTCTTATCTTTGAGTTACACCCTTCAACGAGCCACGTTCTGTTTTTTTTTCTGAATCGACACAGACAGAAGAAATCCTTTTTTCACTCTACATGAATTTAGAACACAATATTATTATTATTATTATTATTATTATTATTATTATTATTATTATTATTATTATTATTATTATTATTATTATTATTATTATTTTGTAACCTCCTTTTTCAATGATTCACTTACACAAATAAAAACAAGCATCAAAATGGTATTGTATGAAAAGAATAAAGTTTTGTAAGGAAAATGAAAGAGCTTATAAAAGTACATTCAACCTCATTCAAATTAGAAATGTTTCCTACATTTGAGCTACAACTTTGTCCTGAAGCAATATCTGTAAAGGTTTCGCAATGACCATCTACCACTGGAACACTTTTGGACATTCCGTCGATAACTGCGACATTAACCCTAAAGTTCCCCGGTTCCCAAACATGTGTCCCCCCTGGCCAAGGAGAGGCCACGCCCCTACCTGTGTGCAGGTATCCCCACCTGATCTCCAGCAGTGGAATCAGCACCACCGACGCTGTGTCGGCTTTGATGAGCCTGGCGCCAAAGTGAGCGTGGACTAATGGTCAGATGATTACGACGAACAATGAGCGGGAACACCCATACGAATCAACGTCAACCAAAAGTGTAATACCCCTGGACCCCCGTGGTTGCCAAGCAACCTGTCTTGGCGATGGGGTGTGGTGACGTGCAAACATCCCTATCTGTCGGTGACACCTTGAGACAGGGATATCCCAACCCAAAACCGTCTGCTCCGCCCACTCAGCATTCAGTCAGTCCACGCCTGGTTGGGGCCTACATGAGGCCGTTGGAAGGCCTGTCTGAGGGTCACCAAGGGGCTAAGAGGGTGGCGAAGGGGGCAAGAGCATCTTGCTACGTCATTCATGTTGTTTACTTGGGATTCCCTCGTCCTATAACATTTGGAGTTTGAGGTGATGAAGACCACAAACTAAAGAGTATCTCAACTCATCTAACGTCCATTTACTATTCACGCTGTATTCAAAGGGAACACAGTGTCACCTAGACCAGTGGTTCTCAAACTTTTCTAGCTAAAGTACCCACTTTGTCTGACTACAACATTTCGCTCAGAAAAATCTAAAATAGAAAACATCTATAGAGCATAATGAGTAAATCAAGGAGTGGTAACAGCCATTTTAAAGAATCTCATTTAGTAAATAAGTGGAAAGAAATAGTATTTAGTGCAGTGGTTCCCTACCTTTTTTGGATTGTGATCCCATTTTGATATTGTGTAAAGAATAATAATTTCAAAATTTCAAAACCTATTTTAACTTTTCAGAAATTTCAGGCAACTTATCAGAGGGTTGATCTCGGTTCTGGTGCTCATAGATCTCAGTGAACCCTATGATATGGTGGATCATCATCTACTGCTGCAGAGACTGGAAAGTGTTTTTGGGATTAAAGAAACAGCGCTGGGTTGGTTTAAATCTTACCTATCAGACAGAACCCAATTTGTTCATGTTAATAATCTCTCCTCAGTGCACGTCAGAGTTATTCATGGAGTTCCACAAGGTTCAGTTTTGGGACCAATACTCTTTACATTATATATGCTTCCACTTAGTAACATTATCAGAGAAAATTATATACATTTCCGTTGCTATGCAGTTGACACACAGCTTTATCTCCCAATGAAATCAGATGAAACTCATCAGTTATTAAAACACCAGGCCTGTCTTAAAGACATCACATCCTTGATGAGCCATAACTTTCTCCTTCTTAACCAGGATAAAACCAAAAAAACTAAATTGTATTTGGTCCAAAGCACCTCAGAGAGAAATTATCAGAGCAAATAGTGTCTCTGGATGGCATTACTCGGTCACCTAGCACCACAGTAAAAAACATAGGCGTTATCTTTGATACTGACTTATCCTGTAATTCTCATATTAAGCATATCTCTAGGACAGCTTTCTTCAACCTCCGTAATATCTCTAAAATCAGGAATTTCTTGGCCCAGAGTGATGCTGAAAAACTAATCCATGCATTTGTTACATTTAGACTAGATTATTGTAAGTCCCTACTTTCAGGGTGTCACAATAACTTGCTAAAAAGTCTCAGAATGCTGCAGCCAGAATACTAACTGGAACAAACAGGAGAGAGCATATTTCTCCTGTATTGGCTTCCCTTCATTGGCTTCCTGTAAAACCTAGAATAGAGTTTAAAATCCTCCTGTTAGCCTACAAGCTCCTGTATATCTTAGAGACCTATTAGTGCCCTATCGTCTGGGCAGATCACTTTGCTCTCAGTTTGCTGGTCTTCTGGAAGTTCCTAAAGTGTCTTTTCCCAATGAACATCACTTGTTTCCTTTCCCCCCTACATTGTCCCTCTGTTTTTTGTGCCCATTTAAATTATCTTTTGCCATTACATACCACCTGGTTCGTCTTTCTTTGCTCATTTATTGGCCACTCTTGACTGCTTTTGGGCCCTTTTGGTCACTTTTCACTCTTTTCTTGCCTTGTTTTTGCCACTTGAAGACCATTTTTGGCCACCAGTTACCATGTCTGCTTCCAGTCGCTCATCAAAAAAAAAAAAAAAAAAACCGTAGCGTACCGGAAAGGGACCAATTCAGATCGAAGGCCCACCGGGATGATGCCCGGCATGCCAGATGGCTAGTCCAGTCCTGGCTGAAGCCCATTTGATACATGTGTTTGTTTTCCTTTCATAGTCCAACACAATGCATTTTTCACCAAATAAAGGTTTTAGAGTTGAACCATGTTGAATCTCTGTAGGCTTAACTCAATTATATTTATCAAAGAGAATTCAAAAAAATCTTGGGACCCGTGTACAAAGTCCATGTGGATCAGGACAGGCCTATACTATATTTAACCTCTGACTACAACATTTATAAACAAGACTGTTAGCAGTTAGCTATGTATGCTGAGGACTGAAATGAAATTTGGCAAGTTATGAAACCACTAGTTAAAATTTTAACTTAGTTCGCCAGACTTTTATTGAATCCAAACCAGTAAATACACTTCTGTAAAAAAATAAAAACCCAGTGGACCTCAGCATAAAACTAAGCAGTACTAGCTTGTTATCGCCATGTGGTAGCTATCTGCTGTGTCCATGTGCGTGAACATATAACCCACTGACACTCCCAGTCCACATATACAGTAGGTCCCCATCTTAACACAACTTCTCAAGTTCATTACACATGACTAATGATTTCCAACAAATGTGAGATTAAAAAAAAAGAAAAAAAAAAAAAAGACTATATGGTTGAAATGATAAAGTATTCTAAAAAGTGCAAACATTTTGATTTATACTTACTAGAATCTCATAGAGGTTAAAGAAAATACCAAAGTGGCACATGAATGTCATTCTATCAGTTTAACAACAACCATGGTCTGTGACTTATCACTGACTGCCAGATTCAGAGACCACAGACCCACCTTAGTCACAGTCAGTGGCATTTGGAAACCTAACCCTTTAGCAAGTGTAAAACACAGCTTATAGTGTAACCTATAGCCAAGGCCTATAGTCCTTCAGTTATGGATTCACCAGTCAACTATATTTAGATCTTGAATAAAACTTTTTGGCATAGATTTTGCCAACTGAATTTTTTGAGTGACAATAACTAGACAACATGTGAATGAAAACTAAATTAAAGCAGCAAAGATAAAATTGGGTATGCTACGATGCCTTGTTGAGCATTTTAAGGCATTTTATGGGAGTGAGGTGGGATTCTGTACAGAATGGTTGATGGTTTGTCATCTCTGCAGCATCTGAAGGTGAAGGTTCTAGGCTGTGTCTTGTTGTTGTTGACAAAAGCAGGCAGGAGAGTAGGGGAAAAATATGGTATTGATAAAGAAATCAAATAAATTCAAAACATGGTCAGGTCAAAAACCTGTTAAAGATGTCTACTGTTGTGAGAAAAATTGCATTGCACAAACAAAGAAAAGGATACAAATAAACAGAGGTGAAAGTAATTGATTACAAGTACTCACATTACTGTAATTGAGTTGCTTTTATGGCTGCTTGTACTTTTTTGAGTATATTTCTAAATCAGAAATCTTACTTGTACTTAAGAATGTTTTAAAAGAAGTAGTGTAATTAGTTACATTTCTACACCCAACCATGACAGAGTAAATTATATTTTTTTTGTTTTAAAATGATTAACGGACATTGTGAAATTGCAGAAATCTTATCATAACCGACCAACCAGATTAAAGGTAATGCAAAAGGGCATTGAATGCCGGTTATTTCAGCCTGAGAATTTTTTTTACATTTTGAATTGAATTCATTGATGTTATTTCATTAATTTATTTATTTAGACAAACTTTTTATCTTATACGGATGTTTTTGTGGAAAATAAATTAAGTTCCAATTTTGCAAGATTTGGTCTCTTCCTTTTTAAGATGTTTACTGTATGCAAGGGAACCGTGGCAAGATTTATTACCAAAAATAAACGTGGGTAATGAGTAACTTTTACTTTGAGTACTATTTAATTGAGCTACTTTTTACTTTTACTTGAGTATTTTATGTGTGATGTACTAGTACTTGTACTTGAGTACAAGTTCAATCAAGTAACAGAATGTCTACTTAAGTAGATATATCAGTACTAGTTACACCTCTGTAAATAGATAAGCAAAAAGCCAGAGATAGTGTTAAAATAAAAGTCCTAGTACAGAGCACGCTATCGCCACCAAGTGTTTGAGAAGGCAAATGGCGATAGGAACTTTTAGTGACAGTAAAATCCACTCAAAATTTTGTTTGTCTCCAGCAGGGGTTCTCCACCTTGGGGTTTGGACCCCATTTGGGGTCACAAGACACTGTGAGGGGGTGGCCAGTTGCTATTTTTGTTTATTTTAACCCTTTTTCTGCAACTACCACAAAGTTAGTTGCCCCCATATTTGAACCTATTTTCATCACTTTTTCTTGTCATACTTTTGCTCCCTTGAATGCATATTTGCTACATTACTCCCATTTCTGCCACTTCTCCATCAAATTTCAATGTCTTTTCTGCACATTTTTTCCACGGCATAGCACGATGGTGGTACAGTGATGTCCTGAAGCTTCTTTGCAACTCAGGTGTATCAAAGTATTTAACATCATATTATAAGGTTTATACTCTTTTCAGCTAAGGTTAATTGTTTTCAATACATAACAGTGAAGAGCTTAGAGGCCTTTATTTTTGTATCTTTGAGATATATTTAAACTTGGGGGTCAAACAACAAGCTCCCTGTTTCACTGATTGATAGGTTTTCTTTTTCTCCAACTATTTGTAGAGCAAGGTAATTCCATATATGGTGATGAGCTAAGTTAGAGATCTGACCTGTAGGATGACCTTTCTCTTGTCTATAGGCACAAGCTTGCTGGGAAATGTTTTAGAGTTTGAAAAAAATGCCATGTTTGCAATGATCTGGCCAGCAGTACTCAGCAGGTTTTGACACATTGTTTTTGGACTCTTATTGTACAATAAATGTCATAATATTGCAATTCTGTTGTCCCGAAGATTTTTTCCATACCACGTTTTTTGTCATCACCATCCACACCACCAGATGGAACACAACTTATTGCAGTTTTCCGTAACGACATATCCTGCAATAAAATGTCACGCCATCTGCGAGGAGACTTATTATTTATTAATTTTAATCTTTTGACTTCCTAAAATGACGAATCTGATCAATCCACAAATGATTTTTGTTTTCTTCAGAATCTGTGTGACAATCTTTCCTCACATTACCCTTTACATAAGTCTCATACAAAACCTGTGTGGGAAAGTCTGCAGTTGATCCAGAATGCTGAAGTGAGAGTAACAACAGGTAGAAGCAGGTCTATCATGTATTGGCTTCCTGTAAAATCTAGAATAGAAATCTTCATTTTAAAATGTCATTCATTCTTGAATAGAACTGCCACGAATGGACTGACTAGGTTTTATGTGATGCTCCATAAATAAATAATTAAAAAAAACCTCAATTACTGAGGCTCAAGACACTTTATAAAGAAAAGTATATGAAACATAAAGTATGCAACATGTTTGCTGCAGTATTTAGAATAAAGTGAAATGATCTTATTGCTTAACAATTGTGCAGAAGCTCTGACAGATACTATAGCAACACAATGACCGTGTTTGTCTCCTGGGTCCAATTATTGACTTTCGCTAGGGGAGCAGTCTCCAAAAGTCAACACGTGGTTAATTACAGATAGCAGCAGACAAAGGGAAACTGTACTTTATTACATCAGCAGCTGTCTGCTTCTCTTATGAAGGTTTATCAGGATTGGCAAACCCTTGCACTTTGTAAAATGGGAAATTTACTTATTATTATTTTACTTTCTTTTATATTGAAAGAAATGTGTTTTTCATTGTTTTTGATTGGCATCTGTTATGCACATTATAATGTGTCCAAATGAATTAACTGTGCTTTAGAAAATGAGCATAATTTGCTTGCAAAGTACTATCATTACAGTGCTGGGTTGTTTTTGGATACTCCCTATTTCTATTACTTATAGTTGTTAACCATAGTTTATATCTGTTTAGTTTTAACCTCTGTGAAGTCTTAACATTCTGTATACTCACATAAATGACTAAAATAACCCTGATTGATTGAACAGATATATGAACAAATGCGATGTCTCACTTTTTCTAATGATGGAGTCATTTTAGGAAACGTCATAAAATGTTTACGTTTGTGGGTTTTCTCCGCTGTTAAACATGGTGGTGGGACATTTTTTTTTACCCTTAGGACAGTGGTTCTCGTCTTTTTATTTGGGTCGTGACCCCATTTTGTTATCACAAATTTCCTTTCTTCTCAAATTAGTTTTTCATCATGTTTATCAAAATGTGTTACAAATACAAATTAGCCCGGATTAGTGCACAAAATGACAAGATATATTCATACTGCATTTTATTTGAACTAGATTTATGTTTAGATATTTGACGTATAGAATACAGTTGTTTGAAATTTATTGTGTGTGGTGTATTGATTTAAAAAAATAATATTTTTTATTTTATTCTAATTAGTAATTTTTTTTTAAATATATATTCCTAGATAAGGGGTGTCACTTGTTCAGGGGCCAAATACTGACCAGCTTGATTTCAAGGGGGCCACAGAATGTAGGTGTGTGTGTGTGTGTGTGTGGGGGGGATAAAAATGTTAACATCATTGTGCCCTAGTTTTCAATATCAGTTCAATTGTTTTCAAAAATTCTTGATTTTGTTTTTCTGAATTATTTGTGAGAAATTGCAAGATTTGTGGAAGAAATTAGATTTTTTCTTTTTTTTTCACAATTTGCAATTAAAAATGACTGCATTCATGTGATATAAAGAATGGAAAAATGCTAGCCCCTAAAAATGTTGTGGACTTTCAATAAATTGGTGGATTTGAGCTATACAGTATACACAACTGAATTATTTGGTATTTTACACAATAATTCATGTTTTCTCTGTCATTTTTATTTTCTCCTGAGGGCCGAATTGAATGCTCCAAAAGGGACAGATTTGGCCCCCAGGCCTCGCGTTTGAAACGTGTCCTAGACATTTCAGGTGAATATATTTAAGTTTTATTTCCTCAAATATCAACCATTTCATTCCAACCCCATATGTCATTGTAATATCACATGACAATAGTAACATTGGAGTCATAATGTCAGCTGTTTGTTGCTTGTAAAATCCAAGTACAAAACCCAAACGATGTATGTAATCGATAAAGCTGTGGAAGTTATTTCTGTTTGGAAGATGAAAGCTTTGTTATACTATAAACAGAGAAATGTGAGCCTGAGGACAGACATGACTGCAGCTGTAGTCAGGCGCCTATCATGGTAAACACATGACGTAAGGACTCCCATGACAACAAAGCCCTGCACCATAAAAAAAATGCTTCCAGATCACTATTGTTGTAATGTGACCTCTATAAATAAAGTTGAATTTAATAAAAAATATAAGACATTTACTCCCGTTTTAGGCACACTTGTCTTTTTCTGCTGAGTAATGGGGATGTTTGTGGGTATGGCAAGCCATTTTAACATTTAATCGGATATGTTGTTTTAACTAGTGGAAAGTCTCTTTTTTTTATATCTATAATTCAATTCTAACTAGTTATAAAATGAATTGTAGATATGTAAAATAAAGTTGTTTCTAGTAATAATTATATTTTAGATATCTAAATGTAATTCTCACGAAATACAATCCCAAGCTGACTCGTCAAAATTGAATTTTAGATATCTACAATTAACATTATGACTGGTAAGAAATTTATTGTACATATCAACAATTACAATTATTACTAGTGGGAATAGAATTGTAGATATTAATAATTATAATATATTCATAATTGTGGGTGTTTTGTAAAGTGCAGTGATTTAGGAGTGCCTTGCCCTTTAAATGAGGCCACACAAAAAGAAGCTCAACAGGTTGAGCACACGTCTTACATAAAGAGAGATTAGAACTGCTATAAATTACACACAACAATGCGGAAACAGGATTTTTATTGAAAGCAATTGAGACATCAGACTTCAGTAATGCTCACAGACCAGTGAGTCAGTGGAACCACAAAGGCTGCGTTTTACAGTATTAAAGAAAATGTAACTGTCATAAATCCATAACAGAGTATGGTAATGCATTGACAAATGTTGATTAAATCTAAGCTATGTTAATCATCAATCAGTTTTCCCACACTTTATTCAAAACTGTTTTAAAATATTTTACATAGACAACACTCGGTGCTATTGGTTACGTTTATCTAAGTACAAGTACGTAGCGCCTTAGGGTTAGAGTTAGGCTATAACCCAATATCACAACAATTTTTAGGGTTAGGTTCAGGATACCTATCACATGACCTAAACTGGCCAAATAGAGGCGCTGTGTATGGATAGAATGTCGGTATATTGATACGGCAACCGTACCGACAGCCACTGCTTTTAAGATATGATAAATATTAAAATAAAATAGGCTCAATTTCCCAACTTTTCCTAAACACTTAAAATACTCCATGACTTTTCCAGACTGTTTTTCCAAATTCCATAACTTTTCCAAGAATTTCATGACTGTGGGAACCCTGATCAATTAATCAAAGAAAGCATACTTAACTGATTATTAGGCATAGAGTGGTGCAGAGACACCAACAGCCTCCCTTTGTGTTGAAAAAAAAATCACTTGCAACTCGATTAAGTGTTTGCATTTACTGGTACTTGGTAATTGCATACAAGGTAAAGATTTAGAGAAGAAAAAGAAACGATTCTGAGAAAATAAGTAACACACATGAAAAGGCTAATCCCTCAAAATCACCATCGACCATAATCCTCCTCATCTTCGCTCCCTTTTCTGGTGGTAACTCCAGGAATGGATTCATCATACTGTGACCTTTCAACAATTGGAGCCACAGTAGTCATTAACAGCCCAGAGCACCACACGGGGAACAGAGAAGAGAGCCAGATAAGTGAGGTCAGGCGTTGGTGGCGTGCATAGAAGCAGCTGGTAGTTTCACTCCTTAAATAATCCAAAGGTGGAATTGGACGCTGCAGCGTGAGGGGCGTTTACATGATGACACATGGAGCTCGACTCTTCGTGATCTTCTCTACTGGTTTCCCATCGACTGCATTCTGAACTGCATTCATAACCTTCGATAAAAAATTAAAAAAACAGAACAATATGCAATTTAGACTAGCTTGCTGAAGTTTAAGAAGGAACATTTGGACATAATGTGGTACCCACGTCATCCTCATATGGGAAGCCACCAGTCTCAAGCTTAGAGAAGATTAGCTGCCCATTGATCTCAATCTCAAAGCTGGCTAGAAACACAAGAGAGACAAGAGACAAGTTTACAAAAGAGATCAGATAGAAATAGTCTCTAACTAGGGGTGTGACAAGATCTTGTGCCATGAGATCTGGCGACATTAAACTCGAAGAGATTTCTTGTCACGTTAATAATCTGTCTCGCAAGATTTAGTTTTTTGTGAGCTATCTAAACTTTTATTTGTGACCTGTGGGGGCAGTAATGAGCCTTTGCTACGTCTAGCCTCCCAAAACCTAAAGCAGGTGAAGGAAAAGAAGAAGAGGAGAGGAGTACATTTTAGTCCTAGGTTGCGTCGTTTTAGTCCATCCTATCTTCTTTCCTATCTAATTTTCTTTAACCCCTGGAAGTGTTTAAGTGGTTGCTATGATAAAAGAGTGTTCTAATTTTCTATAAACTGAGGAAAGGAGACGCAACTGTAGGATTATTACGTCACCGAGTAGAAGTGCGTCTGATCGTCAAAACAAACGTAATCGCCTTTTCCTAACTCCTCTCCTAACACCGTGGATGACGTCACGGGGTTAAGGAACAGTGGATAGTAAAGGAGATAGGAGGTATTTGGACTAGTTTCAACTTATGGAAGAAGAAGTTTAACAGTTAAAAAAAACATGGCTGTGTAGTTGCAGCATGTTGTTAATGACATACTTGGTCAGGCTCCGTTTGCACTATTTGTCCTCTGTATTGATAGAGTAGAACTTAGATTTGGTTTTGCGCATAATATTGTTTGCACTCGTGAGCTGAGTGTATCGTCACACCCCTATCTATAACTATCGTGTTTCTTGTTGCACATCCTGTATGCTGGTTCTGGCAGAATGCAGGAGGTTGGTGAGAGACTCCAAAGGCTTGAAGTGCCCTTCATCAAACCAAGATGAGCACTAGTTCCAGCAAGAATCCGTTTGTCTACTTTTTGAACATGTCAGGAGACAAAAATGTCCTGGAAAACCTCGTCTGAAGAAACAAAACATCAACTTAACATATTGTTCAAAAAGAAGACAAAATTAATCTTGCTGGAACTATTACATGGAAGTCAAGTGAAACTTCAAAGGAACCATCAAAGGCGATCAGCAGAACTCCTCTAATCAGAATCAGAATCAACTTTATTGACCAAGAGTGTATGAATACACACGAGGAATTTGTTCTGGTGACCTGTAACAATGACAGTCGAAACATGATGGGAGATTAAAAAAAAAAAAAAATCTTGAAAAACATTGTCTGAATAAACGAAACCTCAACTTAAAGATGAGCACCTGTTATCCAGATTTGGTGATCCTGAAAAGTTTCTATCCGGATCAGATTGATTCAATCTGATGTTGCTTTGAAAAACCGGTTCAAAATGAAAATGGATTACGTGATCACGGATAGCAAAACAAGAAAAAAAAAACAAAACAGAAGGATTTACAAATATGGATTAATTTTATCCGAACTAAACCTTGAAAAACCAAGCCCAGGTTTTTTGTCGACCTGCCATTATGGGGGACTTAAAAAAAAAAATGCTTTGATTATGGTTGTTGCTTTGAGAGTAGTTAAGACACACCCTCTTCACAGCAGCACCGCCCTCACAGCGCTTCACAAGAGGAAACCAGTCCCTCCAGTCTGAGGTTTTTTTTTTTTTTTTATTAAATCTATGTGAAGTTTAAATAACGTACTGCATTTTGTATTATATGATTTATATGCAAAGCACTATATTAATTAAGCAAAATTAAATTGTAATAACCACTGTTTAACTAAGAGGACAGCCACGTTTTGTGACATTTTACAACTAAAAACGCTAAATTTAAATATTCAGACAAAAATGTAAAGAATGGGGCTAGGATCAATAAACTTTATTACGTCATACCTAATACTATACGTATTTAGCAAAAAAAAAACAAAAAAAAACAGTGGTTACGGGGTATACTGGCGCTTTAATTTAGAAAATATCAAATGTAAAAAAATAAATAAACAATAATAATTAAAAATGTTAATCTAAATGTACTCATGAAGAAAACGTTAAATAATAGGAAAAAAAATAAAATAAAAAAATTAAGAAATGTTCCATACATGTTGTTGTCAATAGTGATGCTTTGTAGATTTCTCACCATGACTAAGCATTATTACTAATGAACTTACCTTGTCTTCCCACAAAGCCTGAAACATCCGCATGAGGGAACTCATTTTTGACCACACGGGCGAGTTCCCTGTAGCGGGGTTCGTACCCTCATCGACCACTGCACACAAAAACAAAAAAAGAAACAAGAAAAAAGAATGAAAAACCATTGAAAACCAACCGAGTGTAACTAGATCTGCTGCTAACTGCAAGTGTGTGATGCTAATCTACAGAGAAAAGGTCAAGATTTATGCGCCAAATAAGAACCACAGATGGAATACATAAGAAAAAGAAATATACCAGTATTCCACTTTGATTGATAACAACCCCATTTTTTTTTCCGATTAAGAGCCGGCTTCTCGGTGCAGTCTGGTCTGCTCGGTTTGCTGTTGTGTTGCTTGTGTAACGCTGTCTGCTAAAGCGGGCGGAGCTTATGTAAAGAACCGGAAGTAGGAAGAAGGACGTTTTTTTTCTTCTTCTTTTTTTTCTTTTTTTTTATTGAACAAGGTTTTTTTTTTTTAAATTTATCTATTTTTTATTATTATTGAACAAGTACAGATAAAAACAAAAACGCACTTTTCACATTAATACAGTTTATGAACAAAGCTGCATTCCTGCTAGTAAAAAAAAAAAAAAAAATCTAGTATCTCGTCTGACAAAACTCAAGAGATGGAAAATTTAAATAATCACCCAATATTTAATCTTGTAATGACATTGTTGTGTGACTACATGTAAAATAATAATAATAAAAACAATCATCCACAGTCTCACAATTAATATCATAAAACCGTTACTCCAATCAATATCATAATATGATGTAAAAAATAAATAAATCATCAAACGGGTAGATATTGTTCGACAATATTATATCACCTCACTTAGAATGGTTAAAAAATGCATTAACACTGTTTTGTATGAAGTATTTTGTAAGTATTAAAAGTCTTGATCAATTTGATTAGAAGTGATGAATTTTAAGAACAAAAAATAAATACTGTACAGTATATAGAATATCACTCCATACACAATACTTTATTTGAAACATTTACACTTTCTGACCATTCTACTGAGTGAATGTAATTTTTGGAATAACAAAATATAATACAGTGTGTTCAATTTCTGAAAGTATTATAGACTGGTTTCTTTTTAAAGCTCACAAAAACCTGTCATGTCCATTCAGAGAAAATTACCTTGTGCTTTTAATTTGAAAGGGATTATTTAATATAGTGTCTTATAGTGATCTTATTGTACAATAGTAATACATATTGTGAGACTTGTATGGAATTGACCACTCTCCCCCACCCCCCTCTCTGTTTTGAATTGTTTTGAATTCACCGGCATCCATGTCAACTCACAGCTGTAGAGTTCATAGCAACTTTTTTTCTCAATAGAGACTAGTGACACATTTAGGTAGTTTATTTTACGTTATTGGAGAGTTTTCTGATATTTTAGAGACTACCATAAATGCACGTATCACTCTATTTACTGTCCTGAGCAGCGGCTGCAAATGAATTGTGCATGTTCTCTAAACCGTGGAAATGCTTCTCTTAGGTCTACACACGATTTATCCTGTCTATTATCAGTCTTCCTTTGACACCAGTATGTGGGGTGGACTGTGTACGGTTATGGACTTCTGCTTTGATTCCACACAGACCTCTGTGGAGTCTGTTCTGCCCTAATATGTTTGAAATATATGGGTTGATTTCCTAGAAGCCTGTTTGACTTGGAGTTACATCTTTTGAAGTGTTCTCTTTATTTTTTTGAGGTGTGTATTGAGTAGGATGAAAACTCTTGTTTACATTACATTTTTGACATGGGGCAAAGATTTCTCTGTCTTTGTTAGATTACCCTGTAAATGTGCATCATTTTTGTTGAATGACAATACAGGATCAAGATGACGTGCTGTACTTGATGGCAGAATGGCACGGTGTCTGGTCACGGCTAATGGAAATGAAAGGGAGCCACAAATGACTCTGGAGCCATAGGTAGTGATCCCTGATCCCTGAGCTACGTGGACAGTTTCAGTTAATGTTTCTCTGTTGATTTGACTGCATGTTTCTCAGATTACTCATTACAGACAACCTTCAGACTCATATACTCATAAAAACACAAAGCTCTGCTATCAGTCGTTCCACATCAAGCTCGGACTGTGATTTTGTCGAAGAGAACAGAAAGAAGGAAGGGAAATGTGAATACACGACAAATGCACATCCATGATGGCAGTCAGCGATTTATCGTTCCGTAAGTCTCAATTGTCAAAGCTTTTTTATCTATCTATATTAAGTCCTGATTTTATACTTAAAAAGTTCAAGAGTTGCCATACATTTTTTAAGTCAACAAATTATTTTTAGGAGCAATGAAAATACTTTTTTATTCTACCAGGGATTAGAGAGAAAATCTTAAAAAAAAAAAAAAGGCTTTTGTTACTTTTAAATTTGGATTATATGCACATATCAGTTTCTTAGATGTTTTGTATTGTATGTATACATAGAAGTGCCCACTTACGATCAAACTGCTCTGTACTTGGCTCCTGGACTAAAATGAGTTTGACACCCCAGAGTTAAGGGTAATTTAGTATTAAACTATATGGCTCTATGTGACCGGGAGTTTAATTTACCAAGTCTCGAGATTCCATCTTCTATTGACCTGTTTTTACTGTTGTTTGCTTACTCCATCATGGTTGACAAAAAGCCTGGACAGCAAGTATTCCTCAATTTTATTTTCTCTTGCTAGGGAGTGGCAGGTGCCAATCCCAGTTGAAGATTGTACTTCTTGGTGGAAGGAATTCTGGAAAAAACGCTGTGGGAAACCTAATCCTGGGAAAAGAGGACTTTGTCACCAAGGAGAGAACCTCCTGCTGTCGGCGGATGGGGGTGGTTGCTGGACGATGGCTCACGGTGGTGGACACTCCTGGATGGTGGTGCGACTTCAGTGTTCAGGACACACCCAAGCTTGTGAAGAGAGAGATCATCTCTGGGGTGTCTCTGTGCTCGCCGGGCCCACATGTGTTTCTTCTGATCGTCAAGGCAAACTCGGCCTTCACGGAGAGACGACGCCGGGCGGTGGAGGAGCATGTTGCGTTGCTGGGGAAGGAGGTGTGGGGTCACTGCCTGCTGGTTCTCACCTTTGCGAACAAGTTTGAACACACAAAAGCAGAGGAGTGCATAGAGAGAGGGGGAAAGTGCCTCCAATGGCTGAGTGAAAAGTGCAGTCAGCGGTGCCATAGTGTGGTCCTGGACGATGAGGCCGAGATTACTGAGCTGCTGTTCAAGGTACAGAAACTCGTCGCAGAGAATGGAATGAGTGTGTATGAAGTGCAGGAAAGCGTCTTACAAATGGCCGATGAGGAGAAGAGGAGAGTGGAAGAAAAAGCTCGGCTGAGGTTGATCAGAGTGAAACGTCAGAGGTCACTCATGAGAGGTGAGAAGGACTTTTCCTTTGCATTAGTGTAGTGTAGACCAGTGGTTCTTAACCTTTTCAGAAGAGTTATGTGGGGACAGGGCCATCTATAAGGGGGACTAAAGAGGAGAGCTTTTTGGGGCCCATCCATAAATTCATGAAAATTATGGTCCAGTGTTCTATCAATCTGTGAGAACCACATATATTTATTTATCAGATTAATATCCACTGTTATTTAGGACATTTATTATTATTTGTGCCCAAGTATATAGTCAACTTAAAGATGTAAATCCTTGTTTCAAAATGGGTTAAAAGTGACAAAAAATGGTGGAAAAGGTGATGAAATGGGTTTTTAAAAAGTTTCCAATTAGAGTGGCCAAAAACTGACAGAAAAAGTGGTAAAAAGGATTCAAAGTGATATTGGAGCAATTAGTTTAAATTGGCAAATAATGGTCATGACAAAACGCAAATATGGCTAAATTGGTCCAAAAAAAAAAAGATGTATCGTAAATAGAGGTTAAAAGTGACAATAATGGGTCAACATATAAGACATTAGGTGGGAAGATTATGTAAAGGGTTTATTTGTGTTGAAAAAGTTTTGAAAGTGGAAAAAATGTGCAGAAAAGGCATTCAAATTTGACAGAGAAGTGGCAGAAATGGGAGTAATGTAGCAAAAATGCATTAGGAGCAAAAACATGGCAAGAAAAAGTGATGAAAATACTTTAAACCATGGCAAGATAGTTGTTGTTGCAGAAAAACTGTTAAAAAGAAAGCAAAAATGGGCTCAAATGGTTAAAACAATGTTGTGTTTCTTGAAGGCATCTGGTGACCCCCTCCCAGTGTCTCTAGAACCCTTGATGTAGTCTGTGTTCCTAAATTACAAGTTTTACTTCCTTTGCACCATGTTAACATGGTATTAGTCCACAATTCTTAAATAAATTACACAAGAACATTGAGGGCAACGTTAGCCCTATAGCAATGTGAAACAGCATGATGATAATGTTTTGCTCCATTAGTATTCCAACCATTTCTTCATGGAAACCTGAAAAAAAATGCTTTCCCTGTCTTTAACTGAAACACCACCTGAAGCAAACTTTGACCCCCTTGCTTTACTAATATGAGATGTAAACTATTTTCTAAAAATGAAATGTATTTCCCTGACCTCATTGCTTGTCCATCTCTATATTCTTTCAGAGAAGCTGAGGCCAGTCACTGACATTCGAATAGTATTGCTTGGAGCAAAAGGCTCTGGTAAGACCTCAGCCATGAACACCATCCTGGGCCGGCAGAGCCAGAGCCGGTGTCTGAGGAGAACCGCTCAGTGCCAAATTGGAGAGAAGATGATGTTTGGACGTAAGGTGACCGTAGTGGACACGCCAGGCTGGTGGATGAACTACTTCTGCGATGAGAGCTCCATCTTTGATCGAAGGGAGATGGTGTTCAGCTTGTCCCTCTGCCCCCCGGGTCCACACGTTTTTCTTCTGGTAGTTCGTGTGGACAGAGCAGTCACTGAGACCTTCAGAAGAGCAGCACAGGAACACCTGGAGCTGATCAGCGAGCACATCTGGAATAGTGTAATTCTACTTTTGAGTTTTGGTGACTGGCTCGGGGCAATGACCACCGAGCACTACATAGAGAGCGGGGGACAGTCTCTGCTTTGGTTGGTGGAGAAGTGTGGGAACAGGTATCATGTCCTGAACAGTAAAACCAAAGGAGACGAGTTTCAGGTCAGGGAGCTGATTGGAAAGATCGAAGAACTGAGGACGAGTTGTGACGTTTTCTGGCATTATGAGCTAGAGAAGAGTGTGAAAGAGCAGCTGGAGAAAAGGATGAAGAAGGAGAGGGAGAGAGCGAATGAAAGACTCAGGAGGAAGAGGTGTCAAAGTCAGATGGCAAAGTCCTATCTTGGTAAGTGAATTTTAATATTAGTAAATATAGTAGATAGTAGTGTTGTGCTCACGACCACATTATACGAGACCAAGACTTGCCTGAGACCAGAATGCACTGAGACCAAGACTTGCCTGAGACCAGAATGCACTGAGACCAAGACAAGACCAAGACTTTTGGGAGTCGAGACTGAGTCAAGACCAAGACGACCCAAGACAGAGCCAAGACTAAGACCGATACAACCCAAGACCGAGACGACCCAAAACCGAGTCAAGACTAAGACCGAGACTACCCAAGACCGGGATGACCCAAGACCGAGTCAAGACTAAGACCGAGACTACCCAAGACCGGGACGACCCAAGACTGAGTCAAGACTAAGACCGAGACAACCCAAGACCAAGAAAACCCAAGACCGAGACCTTAAAAATCAATTTCAAAAACCATGACAAGGTTTAACAGTTATATAACGTTCTCTCTTTATTATTAGTTCTTTAAAATACATTTGACAGACAACAAAATGGAAATGCATGAATCGAAGAACTAAGATATTTATCGTTTTACCAAGTTCTTCTCCTCAAAATCACATTAGTAAAGTTGAAGAACAGCAAAAATCAGTGCTGGTCTTGACCGGTCTTGACAAAAAAATCCAAAGTTTGAGCAGTCCGAGACCGAGTAAAGACGCTTTCAAGTCAGAGACAAAACCAAGACCTTTAAAATCTGGTCTTGAGACTGGTCTCAAGTACTACAACACTATTAAATAGTATTATAAATATAGAGATTCATTGTTAACCAGGATAATAAAAATATTGAGAAAAATACCTCAAACTAATAAAATACTAAAATGTGAAACTTTAAATTGGGGTTCTCAACTGGTCTCACCCAGGAACCCATTTTGCCATGATCATTAAATCGTGACCCACTTTAAAAAAAAAATAAAAAATTCAACCAACCAACATGAGTGACTTTAAGCATCTATTCATGTTTGACCAGCCGTCCCCAACTCACCCAGTACAGGTCCGCGACTCACCAGTTGAGAATCGCTGCCTTAAATTTAACTGAAAATGGGGCGTTTACATTATTTTTTATCATATGTTCAATTTCACCCGACTAAAAATTGCAAAAATAACTAAATACACATTTGATTTGCTGAAGCTACTCATCACAAATGATCCATATAAAACTTATTTCAAACATTATGCAAATTATGTGTGCGATATTCAGTACATGTGAATATTCATTTTATTTGAAGGGGTATACATAAGGCTGACATTACGCTGTCATTATAATGACATGACACCTGTCATTAGCATGAATAAGTTGTCATGAAGGCCGTCATTCAGTATTGACAAAATAATGTTATAAACCATTCAAATAAAGGTAAAAAAACCTCTTACCATTATATTACTGCTTCATTTTTTCAGATTTTATTGATGATTAACAGCTTTACAAATGTTTTCTCACAGAGAAGCTTGGCCCTCTGCCAAAGCTGAGATTCGTGCTTGTGGGAGGCCGGAAAACAGGAAAAAGCTCATGTGGGAACACAATCCTGGGCAGGAGGAGATTTATCACTGACACTCCGACTACTTCCTGTAGTGAAAAACAAGCTCAAATTGGATATAAGACGGTGACGGTGCTGGATACCCCCGGCTGCTTCTCTGTGACCTCTGACCTTCTGACAGACTTGTGCGCTGTGCTCTTGGTGGTCAATGTCAGCGCCTCCTTCAAAGAAATCCACAGGGTGGCCTTGGAGGACCAGCTCATGGCATTGGGGGGGCGGCTGTGGAATAGAGCCATGGTTCTGTTCAGCTATGGTGACTCGCTGGGTGACACAAGCATCGAGCGCCACATTGAGAGTGAAGGAGAACCTTTGCAGAGGCTGGTGGAGAAATGTGGGAACAGATACCATACGTTGGACAATAAGCAGCAAGGGGGCGGAGCCCAGGTGATGGAGCTTATCCAACTGATGGAGGAGATGATGGCTGCACACAGGAAGGACAGACGACACACAGCAGATCACATGTGTACAAGTGTTTCATCAGTTGCTGAGCAGCCATGTGAGAAGGACCTCAAGGAAATCACATGTGTACATCAGCTGCCTCGTGACAGTGAGTAGACACCAGTGTTGGTCAAGTTACTTGGAAATGGTAATTAGTTAGACATTAGTGATTTCTCCTCCTAAAAAACATTTTACAGATGTAACTAGGCACTTTAATTACTTCCCTGCTTTCTCCTGACCTGCCACTAGGAGGGAAATTAGAAAAAAAAAAAAACCTTAATTATGGGCGTGGCTCCTGGAGCAATTAAGACACGCCCAGTCTGTACTATAAAATCTCCAATGAACAATCAGTGCTATGTTAACTAGCTACTCATTACTCACTGTACCTCTCTGTTCACTCTTCTCTCAATCCAACCTACTCACCACAGATTGTATAAAAGGGGCGGGGCTAACAGTGCTTATTTGTGATTCAAGATGGTCCCAAAATGACGTTTTACAACTAAATATACCACATTGAAATACTTTGACTAAAATGTTGAGAGTTGGACCAGCATCAACCAAAATCACTCTTCTGTCTTTTTTTTTTTTTTTTTTTTTGTGAAAAATGATAATCATATTAATGATGATTAAAATGATCTTGATTAGAACATGAACTGAAAATACAGGGGTCAGTCTTAGTTCCACACTAGGTGGGAGATGACCAGTAATGATAAAAACAATAGAACTATATTTATTCTAGAGGCACTAAATACTGTTTAATTCTACTTATTTACAATAGGATACTTTCAAATGTCTGTTATCACTCATTAATTCCATCATTATGCTCTATACTTGTTTTTTTTCATAGAATTTTGAGCATAATGTTGAAGTTAGACAAAGGGGGTACTTGGATTCAGAAATAAGAGAAAGGAACACACACACACACACACACAAAAAGAAAAAAACAAAAGAAAAAAAAGAGAACAAAAAGAAAAAAAAAAAAGAAGAAAGAAATAGGAGAAAGGGGTACTTGGACCAAAAAAGTTTGGGAACCACTTGCGTAGATTTCCCCCATTTTAGGGTGAAGCTAATCTTTTGACTAATTTTCAAAATTTACACCAAGTTAAATGACCATTAGGTAAAATCAATGAATAAAAAGTCACACAGCGAATAAAACGTCAACAGTATTTATTTATTTATCAGAAAAATAAAGGATTTTTCATGTACAATTCTCTGGAGTCTTTAAAAAAAAACTATCTTGCATAAAACACAGTCAGAGATTTTTCCTCATTTTTGGGAAAAAAATAAAAACAAACTCATTCAGCTTTCAGTGCATCACAAGTAAATCACAAGGTAAAGTAGAGCATTCCTTCTATCCTTTGTTTGTATTGTTTTCCACGTATGAAACAACTTTGACTATAGTGCCTTAGTCCAATCAGATTTTTACACTAAATCTTTGATAAAGTTCCTAAAATGAGACCCCATGTCCTTTTTACGGAATTTAACCCAAATCGGATACGAACCAGTATGACATTGTTTCTCGTGGCACAATTTTGTTACAGTTCTCCAGAGGTCATTAAATAAAGTTACAATTCTTGTACAAATAAGTCTTTAATGGTCTTTTTGTGAAGGCTGCTTTATAACAGTATGAAAAGACAAATACCACAAAGAAAAAACAAATATAATGGACTGATTGTTATTGGAGGTTACAGAAAGACCAGAAACAGAACATGACCAAAATAGTTGGTTTTCTAGACAATCACATTGAGTTGTGGTTGAAATCAAAGGTGGTGTGATTTAAAATCAACTTATCAGGAAACATTTGTTCTTAAGTTACAACACTTATCAAGGAAGGAGAAATTGGAATTTTAAAAATAAAGTCTGCTTTACAATGGTAATCATCGGATGCCTCGGATGAAGTTACGTAACTGGAGCACAGCTAAAACAGCTTGGAGTCAAATTGACCGCAGCGGAGCACAAATGTGTGCATTATGCATTCAGCAGACTGAAAAAGATATCATGGTAATTTTATGCTTATTCATTTCTACCCAAAACACGTCAACTATTATTTTTTTGAATGATAAACATTGAATGGGGTCAAATTGACCCCAAGGATATTTGGAGGGTTAAACACATTTTATGTTCTTGTTTTCACTGTAGGTACCCTTTCATTTTTCTTTATTGACACTCAACACATAAAAAGTCACAAGAGACACATGAATCACACACACAAACAGATTTGACAGGTTTTGACAGCTAAAACAGCTTAGGATCAAATTGACCCCAGAAAAACACAAATGTGTACAGTATGCATTCAGCAGAATGAAAAAAATATCATCAGGATAGTTTTATGCTTATTAGGGGTGTCCCGATCTGATATTGATATCGAATATCGGTCCGATATCAGCCAGAAAACAAATATCGGATTTTATTATTATTTATTCAATTGTAGAATACTGTAGATATTATGTTGAAGGTTAAAATGTATGTAACCAATTGGTTAATAATAAATGGGTCAGTTTTTGTCATACCTACTGCTGCTGACTATTGTTCTCTGTTTGAGTAACATCACTTGATCAAGTCTAACATTCCACACTACAAAATAAGTAATAAAAGCATGTATGATTCATGCTGATATCGTATCGTATCGATATCGGCCAATACTCAAGGCAGCAATATTGGTATCGTATCGGAAGTGAAAAAGTTGTATCGGGACATCCCTAATGCTAATTAAATTCTACCCAAAAAACGTCAACTATTATTTGTTGTATGATAAACACTGAATGGGGTCAAATTGACCCCAATGATATAAGGAGGGTTAAACACATTTATGTTCTATATGTTTTCACTGCAGGTACCCTTTTCATTTCTCTTTATTGATACACAACACATAAAAAGAGACACACGGATCACACACACACATCAACAGGTTTTACACAGCTAAAACAGCTTGGGGTCAAATTGACCCCAGAGGAACACCGATTTATGGAGTACATTTTACATTTTACATCGAAAAGGACTCGCGTCTCAGAAAAACCTCCGTCAATTTTGGCGGCGTCACATATCAAAACAAGCGACGTCACATGGTACAGCCTCAGGCTTCAAATTTAAAGTCAGACTCAACAACACCAGGCCTTAAAACACGACATGGTGTTTTATTTTGAAGGAACCGAAAGTACAAATCAAACAGTAAGTTGAAAAGCCGTTCTTTCCTTTTATTTTTCAAAAGTTAAACTATATCAACAGATTGTTTGATTAATAAATAAATACTATAGTTAAATTAAACATTGGTTTAGCTTAACCTTTAAAAATAAATAAATAAAATGACAGTTTTCAATTTACTCTCATATCCGAAGCAGCACATTGATGCCGTCATGTGTATTTACGATTTCCTAAAAATACGTCATGTCGTGTTTTATGGCCGTAGAGTCTGATGACTTATTTTGAAGCCTGACACCCTACTATTTGACGGCGCTTGGTTTGACAAGTGAGGCCGTGTAATCTGACAGCCTGAGACCTTTTCATCTGACTGAGATTTTTCTAAGACATGAGTCAGTTTGGTCTGATAAATGACAGAGGTTTTCCTGATACCTCCCCCTGAGAACTGAGGATGCACCATACTAATGTGTGCAATATGCATTCAGCAGATTGGAAAAAAAAAAAGAAATCGTCATAAAAATATGCTTAATCAATTGTACCAATTATTTTTTGAATGATAAACATTGAATGATAATAGGAGGGTTAAACACATTTTATTTTTTTTATGTTTCCACTGCAGGTTCCCTTTAATTTTTTTTATTTATTGACAAGGGACCTTGATATACTGCAGTGCTGCACATATGTGCTCTCCATTAATCCATAAAATCACTTGCTTGCTATTTAATGGGATTTTAAGTGATTCTCTAGTTTTGGATGCAATAATCACAAAAAGCCTCATAAACTCTGGTTAAGCTGTACAGGTGAAAGTGATAATGAAAGCTGTTTCATGTTTTTACTCCATCTTCTGAATCCCTAAATGTATCTTTAAGTGTTAATTTTCTATTTGTAGGACCTGAATCGTCGAACTCAGCCCATTCTTCACGTGAAACGTCTGACGCAGTAGCGTTACCATCCATAAGGGACAGAAGGCAGAATGGGTTCATGGACAGAGGCAGCTTGGTGTCCTCCATCTTTGCTCTGCTCTGTGGACACAGCAGGCCATGGTGGACAGATTCACCTCTACCTGTCCATCTCACCCTACAGTTTCACCCCGGGGCCAACCGTGACGTTTGCGTGTTCTCTGGCAGACATCAAACACTGGATCTTGTTCCTCCATTCACTCAGCACAGGATGCCCACGGAGGAGGTCAGCGTGCACACACTCTGCCATAACGCGCTGAGAGAAAGGACGCTCAGGAGGCTTTCCATGTCCGGATGCCTCCAGGCGTTCATCGACCAGTGGGGCAACAGCAGCCTGGAGGAGCTGGAATCCTTCATTGACTCATACTTTGAGATGGTGTGGGAGCAAACCATGGGAAACCTTCACAGCAGTGGACAGGAGGCTGTCAATGAGGAGGTTGGGGAGAAGAAAAGAGGGGGAGATGATGCTGATGAGGAGGCGCTCTCATCCATCGACAGAAAGCTCACAAAGCTAGAGATCCTGGAAGAGATCAGAAGTGATCTGGTAGAGCTGAGGAAAAGTCTGGAGCAATGCTGCAGGGCCATAGAAGAGCTCAGAGTCAAAAGTAGTCACACTACTGAGGAGAGATAAACGGACAATATGATGAGATAAAATAATATGGTTTTCTTCAACAAGACACATTACGCTTTAAAGCATTTAGTATTAGGGGTGTGACGATACACTGAGCTCACGAGACGAGAAGATATTGGATTCACGAGAACGAGACAAGATTTTAAGAAAACTACTATAACAAAATATATGACTGGACCAACAGACTTTTATTTAACCGAGTTGCACATGCATTTTGAAATGTTTTCTTCTAACGCTTCTACATACATGATGTAAGCATAAGCTTTGAATAAACTTCTTCTTCCACAAGTTGAAACTAGAACTAAAATGTACTACTCCTCCTCTTCTTCTTTTCCTTCTCCTGCTTTAGGTTTAGGCTGGCTAGACGTAGCTAAGGCACATGACTGCCCCCACAGGTCACAAATAGAAGTTTGATAGCTCAAGAAATAAAAAAAAAACAAAACAAAAAATATCGAGAGACTTTTTTTTTAACGCAATGAGAAATCTTGTCGAGTTTAATCTCGCGAGATCGTCACACCCCTATTTAGTATATTAGTAAGCATGTAACAATTCATCATTAGATCAATAAATTGATTTATATTCCAATTACAGAGGTGGAAGTAACGGATTTCAAGCATTCACGTTATTGTTATCTCCGCAGAGCGGAAGGTTACGTTTTACCCTCAGTTTATCTGTCAGTTAGTCAGTCTGTCTGTGCGTTAGCAAGATAAGAAAAGTTATGAACGGATTTAGATAACAGCTCAATGTTGACAGGTAGTCAGGGTAATCCTGAGTTTACCATGTTACCGTGACCGGAGCGCGTTAGCTGAGCTTGAACTGCTTGGTAGATGCTCTCTCAGTGCTTTTCTAGTTGTAATTGATTTGCTTTTATGGGTACTTGTACCTTTTTGAGTATATTTTTATATCAGTAATTTTGCTTGTACTTAAGTATGTTTTAAAAGGAGTGAAGTAATTAATTACATTTTTACACCTAACCGTTACTGAGTAAATTATTATTTTTTGTGATGAAGTCACATTGAACATAATCCATATGTTCTTAGTCGTACCATTTCTGATCAAGCCCAGCAACGTTCTTCAGGTCAGGTTGGGGTTGTAGGGTAAAACTAACCTGTCTCACAGCGGTCTAAACCCAGCTCACATTCCCTATTAGTGGGGGAACAATCCAACGCTTGGTGAATTCTGCTTCACAATGACAGGAAGAGCCGACATCAAAGGATCAAAAAGCGACGTTGCTATGAACACTGGCACATTCCCATGCACATAAATGTGCATGTGAATGTGCAATTGTGCAAGATTTCTTCCTTGTTAAGTTTTTACATGAGAAGTTTACTGTAGGCGAGGGAGCCATGGCAAGATTTATTCCTAAAAATAAACATGTGGGGTGAAAGTAACTGCATCATTCAGTGCAATGTGAAATAAATAAACTGTACTGGGTGTTTTTTCTGTGCTCTCAATCATTAAACCCACATAAACTGAAGGCTGTATAATCATCCCTGCCCAATATAGAGTGATTTATGACTATCTAATCAAAATTTGAAAATAAAGAATAAAGTTTTGCAAATTGGCCTGACTTATAAGCACATTTAAGAGAACTAAGCTGAGGTCATTTAGTGAAAATGACAACGGATTGTTTATATATCAAATGCGAGTGGTTTTATGTTGACCAATTGTTGAACGTGAAGTGACCATCACTTCTATGAAGATCCATGTATCTGTAAGAAAACCCACAAAACCACCTAATGCATTTTTACAACAAAAATTTAGCCACACAACACGCGAGGAGATTTGCAAAAGGGAAAGGGGATTTATAACAAACATGTGGGCGTATACAATTAAATAAGAGAAATCAGGAGCTGTGACGTCAGGGTGAACCGAGGCCAAAACAACAACGTAAACTCCAATATAATAAATCTAAATACAAAACAACTAGGGAAAAAAAACAAAAATGGCAGCTCACCGATACAGCTTCTTTACAAATTAAACACAATTATACCGGATACAGTTCTAACTTAAAGTGCTGTATGTACATAATTGATGTACATTACACTATGTTACAGCCTCATGTTATATTGGTGCAGAGAGGCCTTAACATGCAGAAGGATGATACAGTAATTTTAGTCAGTCAAAATTATAAAATCAAAACTTGAATGATATGACATCCCAAACAAAATTCCCACCAAATTAAGAAATGTTTAAAATTCAATTGTTAATTGACATAGGATTAAATTTTAGGTTTAGTCTTTCAAACTTGCTTTTCCTTAACCTCTCTTTCATTTTTATTGTTTTTTCTTTATTTTTCTTTATGTTGTAAAGCAGCTTTTAGTCCCCCCCCAAAAAGCGGTATATATAATTAATGCATTTTTATCATCATTATTATTTCTTCACAATGAACAAACATATATTTTTTTTTTTTTACTATCATGTGTTCTTGAAGCTCAGAAAGGCAAAGGAAGGCTTCTCTGTTGTCTTCACCCTCCTGATGGTCCCTGAGGAAACCCTACTAGAGTTCTGCTGGTCTGTTGTTAGAAGTGAGAGCTCTGTCATCTCCCCACAGAACCATCCCTTAAGACTGTCGACTCAGCAACATTCTGTTTGCATGTCCCTCAGGATTCTTTGCTGGAAACAAACAAACCCAAACAGCTGTTACAGGATATCAAACAATTGTTCACTCAGGACTATTTCTGTCGAAGAAAAATGATCATCATTTGCAGAGATATATGTGATGGTTCCGTCTGTAATTGAGTTTTTTTGTGGCTACTTGTACTTTTTTGAGTATATTTCTAAATCTGTAATATTACTTGTACTTAGGTACGTTTTAAAAGAAGTAATTAGTTACATTTCTACACCCAAGTGAGTAAATTATTTATTTTAAATGGTACCGAGGCTTAAAGCACAGCACTGTCAGCAGTTATTGAACATAATCCATATGTTCTTAGTCGTGCCATTTCTGATCAACACCCAGGCACATGGCACATTGAGCAAGGCACTGTTTTAGAGTTCATACATTTAGCTATAATTAGAGTCTGATATTTTTTTTAATTTGGAATTGAATTCAAAGATTTGTACATTTTGACAAACCCTTTATTTTATACGGATGCCTTTGTAGAAAATAAATTAGGTTCCAATAGTGAAGATCTCCTAAAAGGGAAAATCCGGCAGATAGAAGTTTTTGCACATGATTCACATGATTCAGATTGATGAATATTCAATGTAACTCAAATCATTGTGGCATCACATTTTTTTTTTCTTCATCAAATCTTGACCATGATAGATTTAAACTGTTATTGTGGGTTCTATGAAAATCTAGCTAATGCTGTCAAATTTGTGTAAAGAATAATTTCTAATTCATCCACGAGATGGCGCTCATGTGTTACAAAAGTTATGTGTAGATCCCACAGTAACCACTGCAGCTATAGTCCCTGACGTAGATATGGTGCTGTGTGGTGAGTCACCACATTAAAGATGGTGGAGGGCAAATATATGTCTTTACTCATAAATATGTTTTTCATAACATATACACAGTGGGGGCCACAAGACTGTGATTGTATCTGATCCAAGGGCCACATTATCAACATTCATGTCAGCATTTGAAATAATGATCAATCTGAGCATTGATTCTTGGGTAAAAAAGGGGTTTTTACTTATTTTTTTTGCCTTTGCGATTTTGATGTTTTGCCAGCTTTTAGTAATTTTGTAATTATGTGTGCTTTTGTTATTTTTTCGTGTTCTTGTTGTAATTTGGTGATTTTTTTTCTGAAATTTTCTGCATTTTTGTTGCAATTTTGTGCTTTTTGGGGTCACTTTCTGTATTTAGGGGGCCAAGCCCGCGTGGCCAGGGAACCGCGTATGTAAGCATACGCGGTTCCTAGGACCAGCGGTGCTAGGAACCCTATTGTTATCGTTCCGATTATTATTATTATTATTATTGTTACCTTTTATAGTTCCGTTGGTAAAAGTGTTGCTGCAGGCTAAACCGTGCAAGGTAGGGTGGTGCCCTTTGGAGGGTGGGTCCAAAATCCCCAGGGGACCTTGGACGCAAAAATTCACATATATCCGCCAGCAGGTGGCGCTATAACCAAGGTCAATGCATTTTGGCCTACAACTCCCAGACTGTATGTCGCACATTCAAAAACTTCATATGGACAGATTCCCTGAGTAGCACTGAATCACCTGGGCTAGGCCACGCCCATTTCCGTCTAAACTTTTGTCGGAGCAAAATCGCAAAAACTGGAAAACCTACCTTTTAGAATTACTCCTTGGGATTTTGTCCAACCAGCGTGAAACTTGGCACACTTTTTACTTTTTGGGGACATGAAAATACAGGCTATACTTTTTGTCATCAGAATATGTGTTAAACTAAATCTACAGAATACACAAACATTTACAAAAATTATAAAAATTATAAAGTACAATTGAATATGCCACAAAACAAGTCCACAGCACTATGAACTACATGGCCAGTATAAAAGCATCAGAATTGAAAAATAAAATAAAACTGTTTATTTTAATTGAGGGGTATAATATTTAAATTGTTAAAATCGTCAATGTGTTTGTAAGCAGCATGACATGTATTTTAAAGTAAAATAAGGTTACTTTACTGTAATATTTATTTAATTTGTGTTTACAATGGGATTTTTTTTGAGGGGGGACACGACCCCTGCATCCCCCACCATGATTTGCGCCCCTGCCCCCATTCGTCCATCTACAACATTTTGCTCAGAATACTGTGAAAAAACAACAATAGAGCACAATGATGGAATGAAAGTGGAATTAAAACTCATGGAGCTAACAGAATTTAAACACAAATTTGACATAAATTGTTCATTGAGAGATCAGATTACTAAAAAAGTGTGCAGTGCAATACCAATTCCCTTATGTTGGAATTCTGAGGAAAAAAAATCTGAATTCTAAATTTAAAATCAGAAAAATATCAGATTTTTTACCTTAAAGTCAGACTTCTCACTTTAAAGTTGGAATTCTGAGAAAAATGTCAGATTTCTTAATTTAAAGTCAGAATTCTTGAGGAAAAAACTTTTTATACTATGATTTTCATGGTCTGACCCAACTTAATAACTCAGTTCAACGCAACAATTATTTTTATAAACATTGTTTATTCATTTGTTCTTTCATATTTTTTTAATAAAAGTTTCTTCCTGCATGCAAAGGAGAAAAGAATGGAAAGAGAGGAGAGAGGAACATTTTAAATCATCATGGGGGGAGGGGGGGGGGGGGGGGGGGGGGGTAGAGATTAAAAGTCAAACTTGAGGTTTATTTTGTTCTAATGTTTGGTTTTCCTGGTAAACCACTGGCGGATTCTTTTCCATAGAAGTTTCTTCTTAGCGTGTCTGGACCGCTCTTCTTCTAATTCCACATCTTTGGCTTTCAGTTGGTTCTGTGCTTCTACCAGGGCGTTCTCCAGCAGGGTCACCTTTTCTTTCACCTGCTCCTCCAGACTGCAGTAGGCCTGCTCCTTTGACCTCACCGCTTCTAACATGTTGGCGTTCACATCCAACAGTTGGTCGTGTTGATCACTTTGACTTTTGAATTTCTCCTGCGCCTGCCTGAGATCGGCCCTCAGGACGTCCTTTTCAATGTTCTGCTCATGGAACTCCTTTCTGGAAACCTCTAGAGCCAGCATGAGATGGGCCAGGTCCCTGTCTAGTAATTCAATCTGGTACGTTTTAAAGAATGACTTGTATCTCATGTCTTCACATGTGATACACCCTGGTGGTGCTTGGTCAGGTACCAGTGTGCAGCCTGGTTCACAGGGACTCACTGATGCGGTGGCTGGTGGATGGTTCACCTGTTCATCTTCACCCTTGTCTCCAGGAGATGATGGTTGGTCTCCCTTCATCTCCTGTGTCTTAACCTTCTTCCTCCGAGGTGGCTTTGGCGGGTGGAGTGACGCCCCTCTGAATTTGTTAAATAAGGGCTGAGAATCCCCAAAGTCACTAAAAGTAACATCCATCGCTGGTTTTTGATCCATCATCAATGTTTCAAGAAACAAAAGCAAGAGAATGTTCAACAAAAAAGTGTCGTTTTTAGAGCTGTGAGCTTTGAGCTGTGCGTGCTACTCCAGAAGAATCCAGGTACTTTCAAGTCATGTTGCTTTCATCTCCTGTGTTTGTTTTCATTTCTGTTGCCATGGTTACAATCAACACAACATTCTAAATGATGATTTGCTGCTGCTTTATTAACAAACAATAAAATAATGAAATTAAAGAAATCTAAACAGGGCTAAGAAAGCAGGATTTGAAAGTCTTCAGTGCGGGGGCCTGTTAGACGTTGGAGGGTAGCTTACTTTACAGCAGGGTTTCTCAAATGGGGGTACGTGTACCCCTAGGGTTACGCAATGGCCCTACAGGGGGGACTTGAGGGAGAGAGTGGAAAAATAACAAATGAAGTGACCGTTTTTGTCCCCCCCCCAGGCATGAGATGACTGGAAATAATAAAAACTATAGAAATAAATCTATTCGGGAGCCAATAAATCTATTTTTTAACCTATGTGGGGTCGCCTGAAATTTCTGAAAAATGTAATTACTTTTTTGTAATTATTTTTTATTATTAAAACAACGCAGTCTTAAACAACTGTATTTCTATACTTTCACTTTGTGAATATAGTTAAACTAAAATGCAGTAAAAATAAATACATATCTGAGCTCAAACATGATTGAAAACTATCAAAATAGGGTCACGATCCAAAAAAGGTTGTTAACCACTGCATTAAATACTGTTTCTTTCCACTTATTTACTAAGTTAGATTCTTTAAAATGTGTGTTATCACTTGTTCATTTCATCATTAAGCTATATTGTTGTTTTTAAATAGTTTTCTATGCAAAATGTTGTAGTCGAACAAAGGGGGTACCTATAAAGAGTCGCATCTTCTGACATAGGCCACGCCCACGGCATATTACTCTTTGTAAGCCACTACACATCAAAAACTTTCTTTTTCAAATTCCTCCTTGGGGTTTTGTCTAATCAGTGTGGCACGTAGAGTCTTCAGTTGGACTTGATCTAAAGTTGATAATAATTACGAATAATTACAGAGTAAAGTTTTCTAGCAAGCTATAAAAATGTATAACTGTTGCATATCTTTGTCAAAATAAATGCTATCAACACCAAATCTGAGATCCTTGGTTGGCATGTGACTGTGGGGGCATGAGCAACATTTTTATAATTTATGCCACTAGGGGGTGCTGCAAATACGGGAAATTTATATCTCTTAAATGGCAAGACCGATTTTTACCAAATTTGGTGGGTATGACCTTTGGTTGCTCCTGGGGCCGTGTTCAGGTGAATTATTATGTTGAGGGCTGTGAAATTTACAGGGTACATATATAAGAGTACACAGACCACCCATACCAAAATATGCACCTGTAGGTCGTGCTATAATGGGTTCAGATGTATTTTGGCCTGTAACTTTCATATTTTAAATCTCATCTTCCAAAACTTCATATCCATTTGTTCACAGCAAATGGCACGTTGGCCTGTGTCCTGACGCTCGCCCCAAGCCCGTCATCTTTCGTTACGTACTTTCACGGGCTCCACGAAACCTGGGGGCCGAGTCACGTGGGAAGGCTTGGCCCCCTTTCATAACTGCTTGCAGTTCTAGTTTTGTTGTTGTTTTCAAATCATTTTGTGTATTTTTTGAATTTTTTTGTGTGCATTTTGCTGCAGATTTGTTTTGAGAGTTTTTTGTGTATTGTGTTGGGCTTAATATTCCTTCAACTTCTTGAATTACAAATTTGAAGGATTTGCTTTGAGGGCTGCAGAAAATTAGAATGAGGGCCCCCTGGGTCACCAGTAGCCCATGTCTGGTATACAACATGCTGCAGTGGTACAACCATTATGTGGACATTGACTGTACGTCCACACAAAGGTCAGTTTTAAGCAAGTCACAAATGGGCAGAGTTTGGCATTCCATCAAACACCCCATAAAACAAGAGGAAACCTTGATTTTCAAAGGTCTTTTTTAAACACTAAATCTCAGTCAATATAAAAGTACAAGCTGACATCATTATTGTGCCACTAAAAACTTGCCCCGATAAAGACAGTGTCACTGGAAGAGCAGACGGAGGAGCTTTTAGGAGGAAGCGTACGTGCCAACTGTCAAAGTCTGACGGTATGCAGAAGATTTGCGTAGTGTTAGCGCTGTCATCCAGCCAAAATATGCTGCAGGGGTTGGGCTGGATGCTTTTATTTACATCTTGCATCCGACATAGGCCAGTGAATATAGATGCCTGATGAACCTCTTTATCTTGGTACCAAGTCATGTAATGACTGCAGTGGCCAAGTAAATGCTTGTTGATGAGAAGTGCATGGCTTTTATTTGCGGCTTTTATTGTGAAATAGAAACTTGTTCAGGAAGGATGCATCGGTGCCGATCTCTCTGATTTTGGGGCCAATTTCTGCCAAAATTTTCCACGTTCGCAAAGGTCTTAAAGTCTGACTGACAGGCCCGCCCACCAGCTCATGTACGCACGTGCGCATGCTTCTGCTACACACCATGACAACAACAACACTTGGAGAACCGTCAGACCTCCGCAGTTTTAAACAAAAAAAAGAGAGCAAGGATCGCAATTTGTAATCAATGTATTGCGGAAATAAGTCTTGATGGGGTTGCAAACAAAACCCTACCTTATTTGCCATTTAAGAAGCCACCACACTGCTGAGTGTGCAGCTTTTGAAGCAAGCAATTAAGCTAATGCTAAAGCTAATGCTAGTGGGAGCAAAGAGCCAGTAGGCTGCTGCGACTATCAAGAAAAACCTGCCACTATTGTACAAGTGACTGCAATAAGTCAGTGAGAACAACTTACCTGTGCCATGTTAAGTCTTATTACTTGTTGAAAATGTTACACCACTGCACTTTAATGCTTTTGTTTAATGCTTGACTTTAAGGTGCTTTTATTTAGTAAGCTGCTGTAAGTTCTTTTTATATTGATATTTTTACATTGAAATATCCACAAAGCTGCTGCATTTGGACATTTCCTTTTTTTCTTTTTGCACTAAAAGAAAACCTAAAACTCTGAACACTTTATTGGTGGTTTCAGATCTTTTGTCAATTTGTCTATAAATTATTATTTTACCATTTACCTCAAACCTTGCGATTGTTATTTGTAAAACGAAAATACTGCTGTGCACTTCATTTGTGTAGCTTGTTGGACAAATTTAGTTTGTTTTTAAAATGTGAAAAAATGAAAAACTAAAAGAGCTGATATAATTTAGTTTCACAGTGTTGGTTGATGTCGTACTTATAATAAAATGATTTATATTTAAAGGTTTTTCTTAGTTTAGGTTTCTAACTTCTTTGCCACTTATTCCTGCATCGCATTGAACTCCAGGTTTTCCTTTTTTTGGGACCTCCAGAGCTTTCTAAGCTTTACACATGTTTGCTACCAGAGACAGCGGCAGATGATCACAGCCCCAAACTGCTCTGGGTTTTGTCTTGACATGTGAAATTGAATTTTTTAGTCTCTTATGAATAGTTATGAAGTCCATTTGGTTGTTTTTGTTCCATGCTTACAGGCACCTGGTTTACACTAGCTAGCGGAGGTTTCCCCTCATACATTTCCATCACCCAGTCCAAAATGCCCAACAACTTTTTATCTTTGTGAATTGAAGTCACCCATGACTAAAATAATCTCTGATAACCTACACTGCCCTAAATTCCTAAATGCTCATAGAAATTTACCACTTTCTGTATAAATATTTAATTTCTGCACTGGAAAGTAATCGATCACAGTATTTTTATGGTGTCTGTCTATGAGAATGACAACATCATGAGAACATTTCTCCTCCATCCAATTCAAGTCGTCCCGATCTAGTCCATCTGATCTCACATAAGGCCATAATACCTAACTTTTGTTATTGGAATTCTGATATCATTGTCAAGCTTATCACTGGATCAGTGGCAAAAGATGCTAGCAGCACAACTTGATTGGCTTGTCCGTTTTAAATTAAAGGAATTTGGACATTTTTAGGTACCGTACTTGTTCCAAGGACTGTTCACCGCTCGACCATAGCGCTTGGGAGCCCTATGGTCTCAATCCGATACGGATAACTTCAGCGAGGGCCACAAGTATGAGATTGTTTGATCCGAGGGCAACATTATCAACATTGTTTTTGTGCTGGCTTTGTATATTTTGGTGTGATTTGTTAATTCATTCATTCATGTACTTGTACTTTTGTAGGTGTGTTGCTGGCATTTAGTGCATTTTCATTGTCGTTTTGAATATATTTCTGAAATGTGTATTTTCTATACTATTGTGGGTTTTTTTTTGTCTGTAATTTTGGAGTCAATTCTGTTCATTACAGTGATTGTTTTGTGTATTGCTCCATTATTTTTGTGTGTTGTAGTTATTTTGTGTGTTCTGGGAGTAATTTTGTGTATTTGTGCTGCTGTTTTGTGTATTTTTGTTATTTTGTACACCCCACACCATGTTCACCGCTCCTTGGGCAAATAATTTTATTTATGTACTTGTTTATATATGATGATAAAGTAATCCTCTTACACACTGGACTTAAACTGGTATTTAGAATGAAGAAAAACAAATTAAAGCTAAACAATCAGATCCACAAAAAAAGGATGGTTTACAATTTTAACTTCTAAAGTGGTTTAACTAAGTCTTTAATAAATTACCACAGTGGGGGTAGTAAACTACATAAATAACAAACTGTAGAATGAAGCCCTATACACTCTGATAGATCCCATGGACAACAGAACATCATTCCACTGAAGATGGAGTTTTGAAAAGATTTCATGCATTTATTCATGTATCAGGACTGACAGAAGTCTAGCCTGGACGCGGATTCTTTATTAGTAGCTTGTTTGGCGGATTAACAAAGCAAAGATGATTGGAAACTCTTTATGTCTGACACCAAATCTTGGATCCAAACCTACTTTAAATGTTTCAAAAAGGATGGATTGTTTGGAAGCAAATGACAAATAGATGGTAAATATACTTGATTTATATAGCGCTTTATAACCACTGAGGTAGTCCCAAAGCACTTCACAATATCAGCTCATTCACACTCACACACCAATGTTACAGAGGTGCCATGCAAGGCGCTAAGCAACCATTGGGAGCAACTTCAGCATCTTGCCCAAGGACACTTAATGACAGGTAGAGACTGGGATTGAACCCCCAACCTCTGGATCAATTTTGTTCATGTCCTCCAACCATAAGCCATGTACCACCACACGCACAAAACAGTCCTAAACAACTGTATTCTATACTTTCACTCAAAAATATCTGATCTGGTGCATCCTGTCACTTTGTGCACTAATCCTGGTAACAACAAACATGATCAAAAGCTAATAATAGAAAGATAAAAAAAAAAAAAAAAGAAAAGTGTCTGGAAACGCCAAAAATGTGTGATATTAAAATGGGGTCACAACCCAAAAAAAGTTGGGAACCACTGGTGTGTCACATACAATGTAGCCCTACAGTGAAATTTGTTTCTGAATTTTAGCTCTCCTGTTGAGGAACTATATATAATAGTAATAATAATAATAATAACAATAACAATAAATAATTCTGTTACCATTTTACATTGGCCAATGTGTAATTTGTAGCAATGCATGGGGGCTCCTGACTGCTGATCTATTCATATTCTACTTTCCAATTTTTATTTCTTGTGCACCCTATGACAATTTGCGTACCCCTGGGGGTACCCGTACCCCACTTTGGGAACCTAGGCTCTAAAGTCTTTCCTGTCCACCCTTCCACCTCTCCAATCAGCAGTGAGTCCTCGACCCTCGTCCACATTAGAACCTTGCAGCCTGGGAAGAAGCTAAAGAGAAATGGATCTCCCCTCACTCTTTCTCTACAATGTGGAGGCAGTTTAACAGACAGGCCCACATTCATCTTTATTAGCAGGACAGCACAGCCACGGCCCGACCCCAACCCCCCCTTTGCCATATCATGTTTCAATGTCAAGCTATTTTTCCAGCTGGAAAAAGGGAAGAACGGGCCAAGAGACGAGCACTAGCTGGGAACAGGGATGGAAGGAGACAGAGGGTGATTTAGTGCTGGTTTAAAGAAATCGTCCATCCTCAACTTCCCTTCATGCTCTGATACGCCACGCTGGGGGGGTGTCTGGGACACGATACAATGTGGGACAGTGCACCACCTCAGCAGGAGGATCCAGGTTCATCCTGCTCCATCAATAAGGTCTGCATCATGACCTCACTGTGCAGTCAGGTCAAGCTGTGGTTGGCTGACACCTCCATGTAGCGAGGGGCAAAAACATAAATCATATGCATCACTTTCAGAAACACAAGTGATAGAGTGATGCCACACAGAGAGTAGACCTGATAAATCTTTAAGGTAAACCTGGAAGATTTATCTTGGTGATGTTAGGCAGATTGGATGAGGAGCCAGTCACTGGTTCATTTACAGCACATGTGTCAAACCAACACATTCTCATGACCAACTTATCACATATCGACTTTTGGGAGGGTACCTTTGGCGTCACTATGTGATGCTACGGGTCGGCCCGTGGAAACAATTGTTTTTAAGACATTTCTAGTGAGAAATTTACCAATAACTTATACTTAGGGTTAGGGTTGGTTAGGTTTAGAAGTCTTATTTTGAAAAGTTGCGTTGAAAAAAAGGTTACGGACCCGAAACGTTAATATGTGACGAGTTGGGAGTGAGACTGGGTTGGTCATGGTCCGGGGGCTAAATCTGGCCCTTTGGAGCATCCGATTCGGTCCGCAGGAGAAAGTAAAAATTTCAGAGAAAAAAAAAAAAAATTGCGTAAATGAAACTTAGTAATTTTTGCAGAGGCATAATTGTTGGTAAATGAAAAAAACTCTCAAAAATCTAACAAAATCTTTCAATTTTCCTCAAATTATTACAAAAATATTTCCCTTGATTAAATAGGTATTGGTCACAAAATCTAGGAAATGTAAAGTTATCGGTCACTGATTGTTGGATATTGTCAGTTTCTTACATATTTTATATTTTATGTAGACATAAAGCATAAAATCTGAGGCCCACTTGAGATCAAACTGCTCTGTGTATTTGGCCCCTGGACTAAAATGACTTCGACATCCCTGATTTACACGCAGCCACGAGGATTCATTGTGGTTTAATCCTTTAAAAATGTTCCTCATTTCATCTTAATATTCTATATAATCTCAGGTTCAACTTGCAACATCAAAATTGCTCTTGGATGTTGTTTAGTGACACGTCTCAGAGGGAAGGACTCAAACAATCACTGTTCAGAATCATTTAATCCAACAAGGTTCAGTACATAGGAGGTCAGTCAATCAGACAGAGGCACAAAAGGGGAAGCAATGAACCAAGCAGACTGGGAAACCCCCAGTAACAATGGGGAATCACTGGCCACTGGAAGGAGACAGAACTAAATAGACGGGGAAAACGAGTGAAATGGGAGACAGCTTGGGAAACAGGTGAAGCAGACAAGGCAGGCTGCATGGTGGGTGAAGCTGCATGAGACGAGAGAATGATTAGGAAGCAGGAAATGGCAAAATAAAAGCATGATGTCAGTATTTAGAATGATGGCCAATCTGGAAATAAAAATGTTTTCGGTCTATTTCTGTTGTTTTGTGTGTTTCAGGAGTCATTTTGTATATTTTTCTCTCATTGTATGCGTTTTTGTCCTGCTTTCGTATATTTTAGTGTGATTTGTTTATTTATTAGACGTTTTGCATATTTTTATGGACTTTTGTAAGTCTATTTGCTGGCGTTTAGTGCATTTTCATTGTCATTTTTGAATATATTTTGGAAAAGTTTGTATATTTTCTATACTGTTGTGTTTTTTTTCTGTAAATTTGAATGTTTTTGGAGTCAATTCTGTTTATTTCACAAGTTGTTATTTTTGTGTGTTGTAGTCATTTTTGCTGTTGTTTTGTGTATTTTTTTTGTCATTTTGTACGTTGACCATGGGGAGAACACAATATTAAACCAAGCCCATGTGTGGCTTAGATTTCAGATAACCCTCCACTCACCATATTACAGATTTTGCACTGCTGACTGAATAACCAGCAGTTGCAGTTTCGGCGACGCTCTCACCCAGTTACATTACCATTAATCTCCATGCTTGTCCACTTTCCTAGTTTTTATTAGACAACATAAACGTTCAAAACCAAAAGTTCACTTTCTCCTTTCAGATATTCTACCTACTAACAGATGCCTTTGTAAAAAAAACAAAAAAAACACTTTATTTCCTCGCGACCCTAATTTCATGGATGATTTGTCGACAAAAGCAGGAAAAAAGAAATGATAACCATCTTTCCCCTTCTTTGATTTCTGTAAGATGAAGCCAAGTTTTTGTTTGAAACTGCTATCAATCAGGGCAAAGGGTATTTTATGTGAGAACTTGTGGCCTCTTTTGAACCTCTATTAAAACACCACAGGTTGAGCCTGTGGAAACAATTTGAGCAAACTGCCTCAGAAATGGTCTGAATAAATCCAGATTTTGACACACACTCCTCCGTCACCTACACACTCAGAGGTAAATGATCTATATTTGGGTTTTGTTGCCACCTGGCCTGAATCAAGAATTCACAACTACACACATAAACACACACTCAGGCCTTCCCTCTTCCATCTTCCAAAGATCCTCGTCTGCCGTTGTGCTCTATCAGGATACGCGGGGGTCAGGGGAAAAACCTCAAGGGCAAAGTTCAGGAAACAATTAAGGAAAATAACTATTCACCAGTCAACCGAATTCCTCCTCCATCTTTAAAATGTGTCTGTTTCTCAGAAAGTCTCAGTCGTTAAATCATTAACCCCGCAGCCTGCGACCACAGAAATTGGGGAAAGTAAACACAGTTGCATGTTAAAAATTTAAATGCCATCTGCCTTGAAAGTGGCTGTTATGAGCACTATTACAGCGAGAAAAAAAAAAGGGGGAGACCCTGTAAATCAGTGCAGGTTAATGTTTTGACCCTGACATCAGTTCCATTCTCAGACACTGAGTTAAATCACGACAGATGACGCAGGCTGTTGAGTTTCGCCAACATTTTCACTGTTATCAAATGCTACAAGCTGCGTTTTCATTTCCCTTGGAAATGCGCAAAATCTAAATAGCGCAATAAAAACTGGTAATGGAAACACCTGAATTAAAAAAATAAATAAAAACACTAAAATATCTTGAAAAAGTTTTTGCGCTTTCATGAGGACAAAATTCAGACATTTTGATATTGAAATGTGTCGCAAAAAAAGGGCTACGGAAACACTTTTTTTCATTAATACACGTCACAGAATGTGACATACCTGGTCACATGACCACTTCTCTTTGAGAAAACATGGCGCGATACATGTAAACGGAAGAGGAGACCAGGAGATTTCTTAGCAATATACTTAAAATATTATTACTGCCACATTAGACGTAAAACAACAAAGAAATACAGAGCGTTAAGGAGGTTTTTAGCGCCCGTATTCCTGCAGCGAAGTCTCACGGGATGAGATTTCACAGGAGTTCCGAGGCTCCTCCCCCAAAACAACCTTCAATGGAAACACGTTTAAAGCGCAATTATACTTTTACTATACATTTAGAAATATTGCTTTTATTGTGCAAAAATGTGTGAATGTCTGAATAACAATATTTTTATTCTACTTTAGAGAATTGCAACAGCGAAATGGAAAGTAAGTAAGGTCATGTGATCTAATGCTGGTCTCTTACTCATTTTTTTAAATTTATTTTTACTGTAATTTCTCATTTATTTCATTTTTGACCCAAAAACTCTGCAAATTAAAGGCACTTCCCAACAGGTCTGATGTTTTCATGCAAATCACGAAAAAAGAATGAAGTAAAAACACTTCTATGCGTCCATCTCTGGGACTTCACATCCCACAATGCAATGCAAGAAAATTTTCCGACATTGTCAATAAGAGAGTGTTTACAGTGGTGTGAAAAATAAACTTTTGAGCATCAATTTGAACCTTAATCATCTTTTTTCCAAGCAAATGATCTTTGATTTATGGCATTGGTTTACAATCTTTTTTGTTGAGTGTACCCCCGTTTCCATTTTTGTCAAATAAAGTGTACCCCTTTGGAACAGGGGGCTCTCCTCAACCCCTAACTGTGTCTCAAACATTGGTTCCCTAAGGCTTAATCTACAACTTTAAAACAATGAGTGGAATTTAAAGTGGAATTTTTAATTTTTTTCAAATACGATGCACTTTAATGTGATTACCTCAATAGTAAGTTGATATGATCTCTTTCGTGAAACGTTCTCTACAGCATCAAATAATCCTGTTTCAATAAATTACAAGAAAATATAGTATTTTGAGCAATAGTACTGTTAGTTTGTGGTGAATTTGGAGAAAATTAGCCTAAAAAAGAGCTAGGAACATTTCCCAGTTCTTTTTAAATTAATTGTTAAATCTTTCCGAGTACTCTACCCACTCCAATGCACTCCTATACCCCTAGAGGTACATGTACCCCTGTTTGGGAACCACTGATTTATGTATGTATGAGGCCTATCCTATGTCTTTATCTGATAAAAGTTGCTTTCATTTATATTACATCATCAGCAACATTCACGCATTTACACTTAGCCACCACTGCATAACCACCACTAACCCTTTTCAACAAAATAGACTTTAGAAATGTCATTATTCATTACTAAACCGTTGATTTAGTCACGAATAAAGTTATTTTGTAATCGCCGATAAAGATTACAAGCGATCTCAGTTTACTAAGGAAGCAAAGTAGAAAAGCACATTGTAACGTAGGACAAAACCAACGTTTATTTCAGCTTTTTTTTTGGACAGTGTTGCTCCATCCCATTCTTACGTAAGAAAGTCACCCATAAAAATGTAGATAATGACTTTGTGACCATTACGTCACAGCTTCAAATGATGAAATAATGCAGTGTTCATTTGCTGTGATTTATTATCATGCACATATAGATTCCTTTAAGTACTTCTGTGAATTTAACAGTCAACAACAAAGTGTCTGGTTGACTGACTTTAATGTATTGGTAGACATGACATCTGCAGTCACAGTAATTTTTTTTTTTCCAGAGGTGAAAAAACGCGAGGAAGCCGCAGCTCAGTGGCTTGAATGACAAGAACCCAAAGGGATGTAAACAGGGTGATTGAGATGCATGGAGGGTATAGAGGGGCGTGTTTGTGGCTCCATGCTTGGAAATGAGATAATGGCGGAAAAACAAGAACAGGAAAAGAGGCTAGACGGAGAAACACAGATTTCAGGTTTACCCAAGAGTGTAAATGTAAATATACATTCCGTACAACGTGAACCCACACATGTTTCAATGCACATGTACGCTTACGCATAAATACAAGAACGGCAAGTGTTTATTTTGTGTCCGTGTCGAGGATTTCCGCGACATTAGCAGCCAGCCTTGTATGCAGGTTCCAGACCTGCAGGCATGAGGTTCAAAATCTTTGATCGGCCTTGAAGGGGATGGAAATACAACATGATCACACACAGACGTACGAATGCTTGAGGACAAGAATGTAAAATAAAAATGATGAAAAAGCCGACTGAACAAACAGATCCACGGGCAGAAAACAGTAATGAGTATAATTAAAGCCATCATTACTCAGTGTTATTTAATTGTATTGAGCTGTTTGTGGAAGTCGGGAGCTGCGGAGGATCACATTGTGGAGGTAAAGGATGCTTGGAGGACGGTAGAGGAAGAGGATCGGATTACTTACGATTGCTATTCAATATCTTCCATCCAGCTAATCTGATCACTCCCCTTTGGGTGACCAGCTGTCAATATGCTCCCTGTCAACAGCTCACTTCTGTTCTTCAACTCTATTTCGGTACATTCCCTCCTGTCCCGCTGACACTGTGATGACATTCTGATCAAACAGTCCAGTCTCACCAAGTAAACCAGACAATAGCTGGGTTTCCATTATAGATTTTTGCAAAATAAAAACAATATTTCTAAATGTCGACTCCATATTCCTTTGTTGTTTCACGTCTAATGTAGCAGTAATCATTTTAAAGTATAATGCTAAGAAATGTCCCGCTCTCCTCTTCTGTTTACGAGTTCCATGCCATGTTTTCTCAGAGTGTCTCAAAATGTCTGAAATTCCTCTTCTCAAAGGTGTAAAAACGTTTGTTAACACTTTAGTTTAGGGAACACCTATTAACCATGAATTAGTTTCTTATTAGCATGCAAATAATAACATATTGACTCTTTATTAGTCATTATTACTACTTAGTACTTAGTGATGCATTATCCTGCATGGCTTTGTTATACAACCAGTAAGACATTAACTCAG